>NC_060145.1:87274257-88569257 GCF_021461385.2 Schistocerca piceifrons | reverse complement strand
GAGAGAGAGAGAGAGAGAGAGAGAGAGAAAGATGCAACACGTGTATCTGCGATGAGGGAGGCACAGATGACGGCTTAATAGGTGAGCTACATGTATATGTGTACGAGCCGATGTTCGCCCAGAGTCGGCCCATCCTTGGGCCACATGTACATGGCACCTCTCATGTCGCCCATCTCACAGTCATTTCGATGTTCCATACGACTGTAACATGTCGTTGTGTTGACCGCCGTTGAAAAGAAATTTTGCTCAAGAATACAAGCCAGCCAATGTGGCCGAGCGGTTCTAGGAGCTTCAGTCTGGAATCGCGCGACCGCTACGGTCGCAGGTTCGTGCTCTCCCTCGGGCATGGATGTATGTGATGTCCTTAGGTTAGTTAGGTTTAAATGGTTCTAAGTTCTAGGGGACTGACGACCTCAGGTGTTAAGTCCCATAGTGCTCAGAACCAAGAATACAAACTATGTCAGCACAGAGGTAAATAACACTGCGATAATATGAATGTATCAACATCGACGTTTGAAATTTTCGGCATATAATAGATTCTAATCTGGGAAAGAGATCATTATTTCGATACAGGAGTATTTCATTATATAAATCCCGTGTCAGTTCTGTCATTGTTGGTTTCCACACGATTTATGTAGGAATATAATTTTTATAAAATTTTTATTCCCGTTTTGGTTTTTTTTTATTACAGGAAAGTTGTGATTCTTCAGTTTCTCCCGGCGTATTTGTTGCTCCAACAGACCACGGGTATACTGCCGGTTCATAGTGTTCAACGGGCACAATATTTCGGCTATCAGACATGTCGCCATCGTCAGGTGCACTGACGAACTGAGCTCCTGAGGGCGGCCGGCCGATTTAAATCCCCTCCCCCCTCGGGCCGCTCTCTTCGCCGTCCGCGCCCGCGCGCCAGCGGTCGCGAAGACGAGGGCGTCGGAATCTGTCGTAGCGTCGATGTGCTTGCTACGTCCGCTCTGGTCGCCAGTTCGTACTTCTTGCTGATTGTCTTCTTAATTACATTCAATGCCGGGTCCCAAGCCTTGCTGAGCGTACCAAGATCCTGGCTCAGTCCTCTAAATATTGGGACAGTGTTATAAGGGAGGCTATCGAAATTCGCACCAGGGAAGATCTTATCAGCCGAGCTGCGGCTACAATCTCACCTAGGCTTGGGACCCGGCATTGAATGTAATTAAGAAGACTCTCAGCAAGAAGTACGAACTGGCGACCAGGGCGGACGTAGCAAGCACGTTGACGCTACGACAGATTCCGACGCCCACGTCTTCGCGACCGCCGGCGCGCGGGCACGGACGGCGAAGAGAGTGGCCCGCGGGGGGAGGGGTTTTAAATCGGCCGCTCGCCCTCAGGAGCTCAGTTCGTCAGCGCACGTGACGATGTCGACATGTCTGATCGCCATGTCTGATCGCCGAAATATTGTGCCCGTTGGACACTATGAACCGGCAGTATACCCGTGGACTGTTCGAGCTACAGGAAAGTTGCTTAGCTGGTAAGTTACGCTAAGCCAATATTAATGCAGGTAGCAGGAGGAAGTGATTCATATACATGAACAGGTAGAAATTGGTGCAAGTTGTATACTTACACAGAGAAATAATGACATTCACCAGATTAAAAAACCACAAAAACATTTGACGATATATTAGAGGAAAGAAATGAGCACAGAAAATGTCGGCCCAATACAGCGTTCTTAATCAAGTCTCATATATTTGTTTTGTACATAAAACCGCCTTTTCCTGCTGCAACTGTAATTTATTTCTCCCAGAAGGCATCTGCAGTGGGATAGTTCGTTGGCACTTACGTTTCCTATCATCTTGTTTGGAGGTCGCACTACCACTTTATTACCGAAACACACACACATTTTTATATTGCGAACTTTTTGTGGTGCAGTATTACTCTTGTGTCACTAGTTATAGATATTTGTTCGAAAACTGGAAGTAAATATTGTGAGTCCATTATGTGGCCTGAGGCCTCACCTCCATGATCGCTCGACGATATGTACGTGCCTCACGTGTTGTGAATCCCGCTCCAGCCGTAAGTTAAATGCAAGTGTGAACTGCTGAACTTCAACTAGCCATGTCTCTGCTGATACTCGTTTCGAGACATATCATTATTGGAATTTTTTGTAGTATTCAACTTAACTACCTCCTTTTATTAAGCACCCTATATATCGGGGAGACGCAGCAATGCTTTCGACTTATGGGCAATACATTATAGACGCATGAACTTTGATATTATTTCCGAAATAAGTCGTCATTTCCGCTGTACCCACACGTTATTGCCATCTCTACGACACAGTGATCTGGCACCAGCCAGACATCAGTTCTAGATAATGTCCGTTGACAAGTGATTACGCACCCTAACGCTGATTATGTTACTGGCACCTTGAGGACGCCATTTCACTTCTTATCTTTCATTTCTGGTTTCACTGAAAACTGGCGATGCATGTCGAATCCTATTGACATTATTTGTATATGTCTGTTTCCACCGATTCAGTTTGACGATGAGGCAGTTGAAGCTAATTTAAACATTTGTAGAAAGTACTGTTTACTGCTTCTCTTATTAATTCTGTAGACTTCAGGCAGAGAATGTAATTAAGAAGACTCTCAGCAAGAAGTACGAACTGGCGACCAGGGCGGACGTAGCAAGCACGTTGACGCTACGACAGATTCCGACGCCCACGTCTTCGCGACCGCCGGCGCGCGGGCACGGACGGCGAAGAGAGTGGCCCGCGGTTTTGGGTTTTCCTTTATATGTTTACGTTTGCAAAAATTCCGTTCTTCCACACCTCGGAAATTCCGCGGAGCCCCATGAAGTACTATTTGTAGACATAGCATGAATCTACGTGCTGCTGTGTGGTGTGTGGCATGCAATAGAGATTGAACAATATTCTTCACATATATACAGAAAGAACGTTTGTCAGCAGATACGGAATAATTCTGTGAGCTGCTGCACTATTAACATAGCTTATGGATTGGCAGCCTTCGTTTGATAGGGAGTTTGGATCAAACTCCTAATTATTTTGCTGTCAATAATTAAGACCCTGTATTATTTATCTTATTCCTTTGGGAATGATTACAAGGTGTTTAGAGTTAAAGTGATATTTTGTACACTGTTTTCAGCTGATTCTTAGTAATTCTCTGCTATAATCTGCTAAACAATGAAATAGGAAGAGAAATCAGTTTTAAATATGGTCGACATCCTTCTCGTTCCTTAATGAATATTATCTATCAATCTGACGTTAACAAAAATAATATTAACCTTGCACCAACCTTCCTGGATCAGCTGTTGCAGCACTTTAAGTACATCAGTTTACGCCAAGAAGAAGAACCATCCCAACACCCAATTCTGCAACTCTGTATCGCACAACCTACATATAACGGTAAGCGGTGATCTAGCAGGACTCCGGGACTTAATTTCGGCACAGACCTACCTTCTGGTACCGCGTCCCTGAAGTCCAACCGCAGAAGCTGAACCTTTTAAACACACCTATTGTTGCCTATGGTGCGGTTTGGGCTACGCTGCGCTCCCATGTGTGCACGTGACTAAACGCATAACTTCAGTAACACTCGTAAATGGACTGGTACGCTATTAAAAAAAGAACGAACTAATCTGGTAAAATCAATAGTATTATACAGTCCCTTTGTCCTCCAGTTAAGTTTATACTCTTAACTGACTATATTTTTTCAAAGTTGACCATAGCAGTCAACAGAATTTACAGAGCTTGACAGACTGGAACTAAATCCGCTGACAAAAGAATTCCACGATACCGTATTCAGCTACTCGCACATAACTTAACGATCACTTAACTGCTCCACTACGTGGGACTTAGACACTACCAGGATACTTTCGGAATCCGCCGACAGTAAAAAACACAATTTCTGCAAAACATAAAGTACGCTAAACCCCGTCTCTCGACAAGACGCCTCTCACGACATTCTAGACAGCGATTCCGTGATGACGCTACAAACTGCTGGGTATGGTGGAGAGGAGTAAACATATCAATTTCAAGTTAGGGACCGCGGTCCATAAACGTCAAAGTCGAAAGCTATAATCGAAAATCGTTCTCATACATCTGACAGTGGACCTCTTCTACTGTGAGCTCTTTGCTTTCCGTATTTCCGGACGAGGTAAAAATATCTGGTGAATATGGATTCTAAAGTGCATACCTTCATAGCTATGAGCACTTGTTCAGTAAAAGGGCTTAAGTAGGAAAGGCGAACAAGAGCTTATACACTAAAGCGCCAAACAAACTGTTATAGGCATGCGTAGTCAAATATATATATAAACGGGCAGAATATGGCGCTGCGGCCTGTACTACCATTTCACGAGTGTACCGTGAATATCAGGAATCCGGCAAAACATCAAATCTCCGACATCGCAGTGGCCGGAAAAGGATCCTCCAAGAACGTACGGTCCAGGGCATCTCGTCACGGTTCACGCGGCTCTCCCCGTCGGAGGATGAGTCCTCCCTCAGGCATGGGTGTGTGTGTTGTCCTTAACGTAAGTTAGTTTAAGTTAAATTAAGTAGTGCGTAAGCCTAGGGACCGATGACCTCAGCAGTTTGGTCCCATAGACCTTACAACAAATTTCCATATTCCAAGAACGTGATCCACGACGACTGAACAGAATTGTTCAACGTGACAGGAGAGCAACCCTTCCGCAAATTGCTGCAGATTTCAGTGCTGGGCAACCAACAAGTGTCAGCGTGAGAACCATTCAACGAAACATCATCGATATGGACTTCCGGTGCCGAAGGTCCAGTCGTGTACCCTTCATGACCGCACGACACAAAGCTTTACCCTTCGCCTGGGCCCGTCGACACCGACATTGGACTGTTGATGACTGGAAATATTTTGCCTGGTCAGACGAGTCTCGTTTAAAATTTTATCGAGAGGATAGACGAATACGGTTATGGAGACAACCTCATGAATCCACGGACCCTGCACCTCATCAGAGGACTTTTAAAGCTGGTGGAAGCTCTGTAATGGTTTGGGGCGTGTGCAGTTGGATTGATATAGAACTCCTAATACGTCTAGATACGACTCTGACAGGTGACACGTACGTAGGCATCCTGTCTGAACACCTGCTTCCATTCATGCCCGTTGTGCATTCCGACGGGCTTTTGAGCATTTCCAGGAGGATAATGCGACTTTCCACACGTCCAGAATCGCTACAGAGTGGCTCAAGGAATACTCTTCAGAGTTTAAACACCTCCGCTGGCCACAAAACTCTCCAGACATGAACGTTATTGAGCATATCTGAGATGCCTTGCATATCTGGGATGCTGTGCTGTTCAGAAGAGATCTCGACTCCCTCGTACTTTTACGCATTTATGGACATCTCTGCAGGATTCATGATGTCAGTTCCTTCCAGCACTACGTCAGACATTAGTCGATTCCATGCCACGTCGTGTTGCGGCACTTCTGTGCGTTCGCGGGGGCCCTACAGGATATTAGGCAGGTTTATGAGTTTCTTTGGGTCCACAGCGTAGCTCTGAAGCTGTGCAATTAGAGCCCATGTTTACTACACACCTTACCTTTTTTTGGTCCTTACTGTTTCCCCCCCAAAAAAAGAAAATAAAAAAAAATAGAAAGCTAAGAGCTCGCAGTAGCAGTACACTGTCACAGATATCGGAACGATTTAGCTTATAATTTTCGACTCCGTCGTTTCTGGACCGCGGTCCCTAACGTCGAATTGATACGTTTACCCTTTTCCATCGTTTCTGAAAGTTTGTTACATGAGCGAAGAAACATCCTGTATAGGAACACTGAGTCGTGACACAGCTGAACAACTGGCCTCGCCGAAAGCTGGTTGAGTGGTGACGTATGATGTGCCATATGCTTTGTTCAGTTAAACTGGCTCCGTCTCAATCTGTAGATACTGTCGCTAGAAAAATTATACATCGAAAGCCCAGTGAAAAGTACTGGCTACATGCTTATAACCAAGGTTATCTTGACTTCAGTGAAGCTCCGACACGTTCTCCTTTGCACAATGGTCTGTCGCTAATACCTGTAACTTCCGACTCCGCTGTGACGTCAGAAATGCCGATCTGTCACTTATCTACTATAGTTGTAGTCTACTATGTTGGTTCCTACTGTGGAAATCTTTGGGGACACACACTGAAATAATTTCCGCTCTTTGTTTGCATGAAGTAATTAGTGCTTTCGACAGGGCATTTCAAACTGATTCCATTTTTCTAGATCTAGTAAAGAGGCTGCCTACACTACATTTATCCTCCCTCTTCTGGAGAACTGCTGCGCAATGTGGCATCTTTATCACACAGGATTGAAGGAGGACATGGAAAAATTCCAAAGAATGATAGCTTAAATTGGATTACCGTGAATTAGGAGTGACACTGTCACCAATATGTTAAGGGTGTTTGGGTTGGAATCATTGAAACGAAGTCTTTCTCGTTACGGTAAGATCTTTTCACAAAATTTCAATCACCAACTTTCTTCTCTGAACGGAAAAGTACTGTTGTGACGCCAACCTGCATAGAGACAAATGATCATCTTAATAAAGTAAAAGAGAGCTCGTATGGGAAGATTTAAATTTTAACTCTTCCCACGTGTGGTTAGAGATTGAAACGGTAGAGAAATAGTCTGAAAGTGGTTTGATGAACTATGTACGAGGGACTAAAGTGTGAATTGCTGAGTAGTCAAACATATCTAAAACTTCCATGAGTGGGCCGGCCGAAGTGGCCGTGTGGTTAAAGGCGCTGCAGTCTGGAACCGCAAGACCGCTACGGTCGCAGGTTCGAATCCTGCCTCGGGCATGGATGTTTGTGATGTCCTTAGGTTAGTTAGGTTTAACTAGTTCTAAGCTCTAGGGGACTAATGACCTCAGCAGTTGAGTCCCATAGTGCTCAGAGCCATTTAACTTCCATGAGTTTTCAATAACAATTAGATGAACTCCTCTGTTATTTATCCACCATATTGATGATTTACACTGTCACCTATTTTCTCTTACCCCAAGTACGTTGCTACACTTTACAGCTTATAATTCAAGTATTTTTATTTCTTTTACATGGACTGGAAAATTTTTAGAAGTCACTACTGATTTTATGAAAACGTAAACTGGCCATGAACAGTATCAGTTTCCTTGCGATATAAAACATATGTAAACTACACTTGTTTCTAATACATCAAATTGCAATAAGACCACCTCTTCATGTGATATATGCACTCTTTTCAATGTTATTTTGTCACACTACCAAACACTTCGGCTCTGACTTCACCACAGAGTTTCAGGTGCTAGTGCTAATAAGGTAACCGAGAAGACATGGGGAGAGCAGATATGATTCTCCACCTGCACGGTCATCATCGCCCGCTCCTCCTAGAGGTTAAACTCTGGGCATGGGAGAAAGGAGGGTACTGCACAAAGTTGCATCTGTGATGATGTCGCGTCCTTCCACCGTTCACTCCAACCCCTACTGTGAAGCTCTCAGCTACGAACCAGGTTCACAAATATCAGAATATTGGCCTGACAATGGTGCCAGATGTCCACCAATTGCCTTTTACAGCAAAAAAAAAAAAAACGGTTTTCGACCTAGACCAAGGTTACCTTGTTAGATTAAATTTTTCGGTATACAGTAATGGGAAAAAAATCAACACCCTCAAAGATAAGGTCGTTTTATTCACAAGTGATCTGACACATCGTCATTTTGGGGTATATCATAATAATTTCAGCCCAAATGACCTACATATTTCACAGTAGTGGGTGCCTGAACAGTCATGTCAGTAGACAGCATACCCCCTCTGGTGCTAACGCATGTTTGTGTCCTCGGTTGAAAATGGTCATAAAGGTGGAGTATGACATTCAGCGATTGATCGTCCTACGGGTTGTTGCAATTCGGCAACGTTTTATGCAGGCTCTGGAGATTGCGTTCCTACTCCACCGTGTCCAGCGTGTGCCCACTTGATGATGAATGTGGCGATCGTACTGTCCAGGGCAGTTGTTGTAAGCCACGAAGATCATGTTGCGTTTCAACAGCCGTATGTGGATGTGCATCTCCCTGCTGAAAAGCATATCACTTTCTTGTCTATGAAATTGCAGTAGCATGGGCTATAACAGCCTGTACAATGTTGTGACATATGTTACTTCGCCCTTACAGAAACAGCAAATGCGACTGGAAGTTGTAACTGGTAGCCCCATATCATGTAGCTGGGTTTCGGATCCATGGGTGCACTCTCGAACAGGCTCCTCACCATGTCCACTCATACACAGACAGAACGTACAGTCATCACTGAGGACAAGAAAGCGTCATTCCACTCTCCGGTCAATTCCCTCACGACACCGGTGTAGCCACACCTGGTATGTCATGGGGAGAATGGTAGCCTGGACAGAGTCACACATAGTCTTAATCCTACTGCAATCAGATGGTTGTCAGTGATTCCTAATGATACAGCAGGTGCAACATGGGGCTATCTTTCGTCTCGCAAAATGAGTCGATCTTGATGTGGATTTGTACTATGCGGACGTTCAGAAGGTCTACATGTGTGCGAATGTTCTGCTGACATCTGTTGGCAGCAGTGACACACCACCGGTACATTGTGCCCAAAAATATGTCCATCCAGTTTCCTGTAGGCCCACAGTGCGGCCCCGTTGAAATGGCTGAAACAGTTCAAAAGGAGTATGCGCTCGTCGGTGGGCAATGTTTGTACCCTAGAATTATGTTCACCTCTAGATTCAATACAGTTACTGCCTGAAGGGTCAAAACGGAGGGTGCACAGACAGGCCTCGCGGGCGCCAGCTGATCGCCGATGATGTTGACAAGTGAGTCACTAACACTATAACCTCTCAGTGTGCACATATTGTACTTAAGTGCCACTGAACACAGTCCTTGAGGGTGTTGCGTTAGCTTTCTTTCTTGATTGTGATTTCGGAAGGTCATTGCTCTTCATTGGGAACTCCCTGAAAGTGTACAGTTTACTCATCATGGTTTACTCCGACCAAAAAGTACCACTCATGCCTACATAGACTTCTCTCTAATAATGTACTACCCTATTTTTCGTAGAGCGAAAATGACACTTTCTTAACTGCATTCGCTGTATTCACTTAATCACTAGATTTTTATGTAGGTGCACTACTTACTCCATATGCCGCTCACGGTTGTTCAGTTTTTGTTTCACCTTGAGAAACTGACAACCATATATATTCAAGAACTTGGACTTGCTCATGAACATGAAGCATTTTCATTCCGTGCTTTCAGAGTGCATTACTCTTGATCTATAACGCTTAGGATGTTGCTTTTGTGTTGAAACGCTGAATGGCATTAGCTTAATCACTGGTATACATTGTACTTAGTTATTTCGAATAGTTTAATTTATACAATGATTTGTTTACTTAGTGAATTTTGAAGACATTTCGTTTTCGGTACGATTATCTGAGACACCATTTGTCTAATATCACTCAAACTATTTAAAGCAGCTGAATACTGGCATATAATAAAAAACTTCCTGGCAGATTAAAACTGTGTGCCCGACCGAGACTCGAACTCGGGACCTTTGCCTTTCGCGGGCAAGTGCTCTACCATCTGAGCTACCGAAGCACGACTCACGCCCGGTACTCACAGGTAGGAGACGAGATACTGGCAGAAGTAAAGCTGTGAGTACCGGGCGTGAGTCGTGCTTCGGTTGCTCAGATGGTAGAGCACTTGCCCGCGAAAGGCAAAGGTCCCGAGTTCGAGTCTCGGTCGGGCACACAGTTTTAATCTGCCAGGAAGTTTCATATCAGCGCACACTCCGCTGCAGAGTGAAAATCTCATTCTGGATACTGGCATATAATGATTGTATAATCTCCAGTGGGATGTTATGCCACTCTTTGATCAGAACCTCTTCCAACTCCTGTAATGACGAGGGAGGCGGAAATCTGCTAGAGGGTTTGCGCTCCAATACCGTCAACAAGGGTTCGATAAAGTCCAAACCCAGGGACTGTGCTGACCGGGGAAGACGCTGTAGTTTAATTGCATGCTCCTCCTACCACGACTGTAATGTCCTGGCTGCGTGAATGGGTGCATTATCGTCCTGAAATATGGCATCACTGTTGGGGAACGACATTTGAATCATTGGGTCCACCTGATCACCTAAAAGGTTCACATAATAGTTGGCTATAACATGGTCTTTGAAGGTACCGATGGGGACCAGCAGAATACCGTGATATGGCTGCCCACACAATCACATCTCCATGCTTAATCAATCAAGCAATCACTATTGCAGGCTTCTTTTGGCGCTCTCCAGACGTAAACCCGGCCCAGTGTTAGATATAACGTAAATGTTGACTCTTCTGACCATATGACGTGTTTCCACTGATCAGTCGTCCAAGATTTATGCTCCTGACGCAATGTTTCATGGTTCTCTGCACTGCTGGTCGTCACTAATGGTTTCGCTACAGCATATCGTCTGTGAATATTCGCTTTATGCAGTTCTCGGATGACATTTTCGATAGATACGGGGTCTCTAAGATAGCTATTGAGCTCTGCAATCACTTTAGCTGCCGTAGTTTTGTGTTGTTTTGACATAATTCATGTTAGCGTACGACGGCCTCTGTCATTTAGTTTTGATTTGCGCCCACTATTACGTTTACACGATCATGTCTTTCTATGTTTTATGTAGGCTGTCATTACTGTTGAAACAGCTACTCTTGAAACATTCAATAAGTTGGCCGTCTTGGTTACTGGATGCCCACGCAATCAGCCCTCTTTGGAACTGTGTTTGGTCTTTCATTGCGCGTCGACGTCAGTCTCTGAATGCCAATACGAAGTGAGCACTACTCGTAAACAACGCGCGCTGATGCCTAGTCAGTCTGAACATGCACATTTCAGCACGACACGTGCCTTACCTGTGTTGTTGGCCGTCAAACAAAACCATCCCATTACTACCACTGTTCATATTATTTTGCCTATCCCTACAGCTTTTTGACTTATCCGGAGGCTTCAAAGACACTTAAATCAAAAGATATTGACATATTCGCGCTTTTCTACTTGTTTGTATTAATAGCAATCTCATGTAATATAATGCAGCATATCCAGTAAGGTAACATGACAGATAATGTCTTGCCGCAGGAAGAGCCCCACCCTCTAGAAATTTTATCCCCCCGGGAAAACTTCATTAGCTATTACATGTATGCTTTGCAACCATATGATGTCATATATTGTTTGCTATGGTTGCCGAATCTTCTGGATTTTGGACACAGGATCAGGGACTTCTGCCTACAAATTGCCAGATGCAGGAGTGCCAACACGTTGCAGGTGAGAGAGCTCACAGCGATGAGGAAGTAAGGTTCGTTCGCAAGTAAGCGAGACTATGTCAACATGTTTGACTTATATGTCTTCGAAGCTGCCTGATAAATCGGAAAGGTCCACTACCGCTCATTAATTTCAATACACCCAGTAAATGACATCTAGTTCTCTGTAGATAAGGTCTAATACCGTGGGTACGGTAGAGGAAGCAAAGGAATAGTACAATATTTGTATACATGTAATTTTTGTTTGTGGTCATCGAGATACAATAGTGTCCTATAAACAATGTGGTATACATAAACGTTATGTACCTACCTAATATGTTTGTTTACCGATTTGAAGACGGACGCCGCATTTGATGCACCTGCATTGTTCCATGTAGTGATGTGATGTCCGCAGCGTACGGCAAGCGTTGCTACGATACATAACATGTGTTTCCTGCACGTCAGTTCCATTTTGACACTAATGTGTGCACATCGCTAGTATGCCTCCACGAGTGGAGATATTCATAGAAAAACGTACTGCAATTGTAGCACTTTGCCAAGCAGGTTTATCTATTCACCAAATTTCGGAAGTGTAATACACTCTTCATCGCCAGAAGACAATTGGCAGCAATAAAGATATACCACGACCAAGACGACCTCGTAAAATAACTAAAAGTGATGATAAATATATCAGAATTACCAGTAAGAGAAATAAATTCAAAACAACTCCCCAAATTCGTGCAGAACTGGTAGAAATAAACACGACAACAGCATTTGTTGCAACAGTGAAAAGCAGACTGACTGAAGCCGACCTGAAAGGATGTGTCACGGTTAGAAAACCCCTTCTAAGGCCCATAAATAAACAGAAGAGACTTGAATGATCTAGAAAACCACGTAATTGGACATCGGAAGAGTGGAAGAAGGTGTTATTCACCGATGAAACGAAGTTCGTGATTTTTGGAACCAGAAAGAGAACATTTGTTTGCCGGTTTGTAAGGGAAAGGGTAGTCCAGCAGAGTGTTCTACCTACGATTAAACACGGTGGACGTTCTATTATGGTTTGTTGCTGTTTGCCGGAGATATAGTTGGTGACATTGCGAAAATAGAAGGATCTATAGATCAGAAGCAGTACTTCAGTATCATGCAATACGAAATAGATTGTGCTTAATAGGGATAGGGTTCACCTTACAACAGGATACTTACTCAAAATATCTGTCGGCATACTGCAAGAACTACATTGCAGCAAAGGAAAAGCAGATAGTTCTGAATGATATGATATGGCCATCCCAAAGCCCCGACTGTAATCCCACTGAAATGGTCTGGGATGAAGTGGACAGGCGTATCACGGAAGTTAATATATCCAGCAAGGAACATCTCTGGAATTTTGTTAAGGATATGTGGAATCATATTGATTCACGATACCTACCAAAACTGATTGACCGCATGCCTCGAGTTTGTGAGGCAGTCATTAAATCCAAAGGAGGATATTTTGATGAAAGTAAAATATAACGCTTGTGATTGTATTATATATGTGGAAGTTAATATAATTATGTTTTGTGAGAAATTACGTTTGATTTGTGTTGTAAATCTGAAATACCAGGGTGTATTGAAATTAGTGAGCGGTCGTGTACGTCTTCCTTTTTTTCTCCAATGTCTTAAGCAGACATTCGGAAGCGCTACTGTTGGGTAACATCAGGTTTGTTCGTAGGTCTATAATGAGGAAGGGTTCACTCAAGTCTGGATCGTGTTGTTTTTGACACTTCTATTGCTTTCTTTGTATCTGTCGCCTTCACTCTTTCCAGTGTCGTTAGGTTTTTCACTGTAAGATAAGGACCATAATTTATATGGCGTACGTCAGTACTGGGAAGATTTTGGCTCTGATTGCTGCCATTGCTGCCTCTAGGCTAAGGAATCCGACGTATTGTGTTTCATGTAATGCCATTATTGCTTGCATTGCTTTCTCTGTTACATGTTGTGTGAAACATTTTGCAGTTTGTTTTGAGACACCTAGGTGCTTGAAGTCTGGTACAATCTTCAGTTTTCTGGAAAGTCAGCATGATTTTCCACTAACCTCATATTTGGATCGTGTTCGTCTCCTCCGAAAATTGCCGTTTTGTCTGGATCGAGTCTCCAGATATATTATGAGAATGGAACAACTACATACATACCCTGCAAGCCACCATACCATGCATGAGCGGAAGGAACGACTGTCTATATGGCTCCGAACAAGCCCTAGTGTGTATTACACTATGTGATCAAAAGTATACGGACTTACAAATTCGTGACGCTCTCCATCGGTAATGCTGGAATTCAATATGGTTTTGGCCCACCCTTAGCCTAGATGACAGCTTCCATTCTCGCACGCATGCCTTCAATCAGGCGCTCGAAGGTATCTTGGAGAATGACAGCCCATTCTTCACGGAGTGCTGCACTGAGGAGAGGTATCGATGTCGGTCGGTGGGGTCTGCCACGAAGTCGGTCTTCCAAAACATCCCAAAGTTGTTCTATAGGATTCAGATCAGGACTCTGTGCAGGCTAGTCCATTATAGGGATGTTACTGTCGTGTAACTTCGGCCACAGACCTTGCAATATGAACAGGTGTTGATAGTGCTGAAAGATGCAATCACCATCTCCGAATTGCTCTTCAACAGTGGAAAACAAGAAGGTGCTTAAAGCATAAATGTAGGCCTGTGCTGTGATAATTCCACGCAAAACAATAAAGGCTGCAAGCTCCCTCCATGAAGAACACGACCGCACCATATCACCATTGCCTCCGAATTTTGCTGTTAGCACTACACACGCAGGAGGATGAGATTCACCAGGCATTCGCCATAACCACACCTTGCCGACAGATCGCCACATAGTGTACCGTGTTTCTTCACTCCACACAACGTTTTTCCACTGTTCAATCTCCAATGTTTACACTCCTGACACCAAGTGAGTTATCGTTTGGCATTTACCAGCGTGATATGTGCCTTATGAGCAGCCGCTCGACCATGAAATCCAAGTTTCCTCACCTCCCGCCTAACTGTCATATTGCGTGCAGTAGATGCTGATGCATTCTGTAATTCCTGTGTGATGGTCTGAATAGATGTCTGCTTATTACACACTACGACCTTCTTCAACTGTCGGTGGTCTCTGTCAGTCAACAGACGAGGTCGACCTGGACGCTTTTGTGCTGTACGTGTTCCTTAACATTTCCACTTCATTTTCACATCGGAATCAGTCGACCTATTGACGTTTAGAAGTGTGGAAAACTCGTGTAATAGACGTATGACACAAGTGACCCCCTATCACTTCTCCACGTTCGAAGTCCGTGAGTTCCGCGGAGCGCCCATTCTGCCCTCTCACGATGTCTAATGACTACTGAGGTAGCTTATATGGAGTACTCCGCAGTAGGTGGCAGCACAACGCACCCAACAATATGAAAAATGTATGGTTTTGGGATAGACACGAAGCCCACGCCTACTACAGTAATACAAGTTTATATGCCAACTAGTTCTCCAGATGATGAAGAATTTGATGAAATGTATGATGAGATAAAAGAAATTATTCAGGTAGTGAAGGGAGACGATAATTTAACAATCTTAGGTGACTGGAATTCGAGAGTAGGACAAGGGAGAGAAGGAAACATAGTAGGTGAATATGGATTGGGGCTAAGAAATGAAAGAGGAATCCGCCTGGTAGAGTTTTTCACAGAGAATAACTTAATCATAGATGACAATTGGTTCAAAAATCATGAAAGAAGGTTGTATACATGGAAGAATCCTGGAGATACTGGGAGGTATCAGATAGATTATATAATCATAAGAAAGACATTTAGGAACCAGGTTTTAAATTGTAAGACATTTCCAGGGGCAGATGTGGACTCTGACCACAATCTACTGGATAGGAACTGTAGATTAAAACTGAAGAAACTGCAAAAAGGTGGGAATTTAAGGAGCTGGGACTGACTATACCAGAGGTTGTAAGGAGTTTCAGGGAGTGCATAAGGGAACAATTGACAGGAATGAGGGACAGAAGAACAATAGAAGAAGAATGGGTAGCTCTGAGGGATGAAGTAGTGAAGGCAGTAGAGGATCAAGTAGGTAAAAAGACGAGGGCTAGTAGAAATCCTTGGGTAATAGAAGAAATATTGAATTTAATTGATGAAAGGAGAAAATACAAAAACGCAGTAAATGAAGCAGGCAAAAAGGAATACAAACGTCCCAAAAAAGAGATCGACAGGAAGTGCAAAATGGCTAAATAGGGATGGCTAGAGGACAAATGTAAGGATGTAGGGGCTTATCTCACTAGGGGTAAGATAGATACTGCCTACAGGAAAATTAAAGAGATCTTTGGAGAAAAGAGAACCACATGTGTGAATATCAAGAGCAAAGATGGAAACCTAGTTTTAAGTAAAGAAGGGAAAGCAGAAAGGTGGAAGGAGTATATACAGGGTCAATACAAGGGCGATGTACTTGAGGACAATATTATGGAAATGGAAGAGGATGTAGATGAAGATGAAATGGGAAATACGATACTGCGCGAAGAGTTTGACAAAGCACAGAAAGACCTGATTCGAAACAAGGCCCCAGGAGTAGATAAGATTCCATTAGAACACCTGACGGCCTTGGGAGAGCCAGTCCTGACAAAACTCTACCATTTGGTGAGCAAGATGTATGAGAAACGCTACATACCCTCAGACTTCAAGAAGACTATAATAATTCCAATCCCAAAGAAAGAAGGATTAACAGATGTGAAAATTACCGAACTTTCAGTTGAACAAGTCACAGCAGCAAAATACTAACGCGAATTCTTTACGGACGAATGGAAAAACTGGTAGAAGCCGACCTCGGGGAAGATCAGTTTGGATTCCGTAGAAATATGGGAACACGTGAGGCAATATTGACCCTACGACTTATCATAGAAGAAGGATTAAGGAAAGGCAAACCTACGTTTCTAGCATTTGTAGACTTAGAGAAAGCTTTTGATGATGTTGACTGGAATACTCTCTTTCAAATTCTAAAGGTGGCAGGTGTAAAATACAGGGAGCGAAAGGCTATTTACAATTCATGCAGAAACCAGATGGCAGTTATAAGAGTCGAGGGACATGAAAGGGAAGCAGTTGTTGGGAAGGGAGTGAGGCAGGGTTGTAGCCTCTCCCCGATGTTATTCAATCTGTATATTGAGCAAGCAGTAAAGGAAACAAAAGAAAAATTCGGAGTAGGTATTAAAACACATGGAGAAGAAATAAAAACTTTGAGGTTCGCCGATGACATTGTAATTCTATCAGAGACAGCAAAGGACCTGGAAGAGCAGTTGAACGGAATGGACAGTGTCTTGAAAGGAGGATATGAGATGAACATCAACAAAAGCCCTTACGAGGATAATGGAATGTAGTCGAATTAAGTCGGGTGATGCTGAGGGAATTAGACTAGAAAATGAGACACTTGAAGTAGTAAAGGAGTTTTGCTATTTCGGGAGCATAATAACTGATGATGGTCGATGTAGAGAAGATATAAAATGTAGACTGGCAATGGCAAGGAAAGTGTTTCTGAAGAAGAGAAATTTGTTAAATATCGAGTATAGATTTAAGTGTCAGGAAGTCGTTTCTGAAAGTATTTGTATAGAGCGTAGCCATGTATGGAAGTGAAACATGGACGATAAATAGTTTGGACAAGAAGAGAATAGAAGCTTTCGAAATGTGGTGCTACAGAACAGTGCTGAAGATTAAATGGGTAGATCACATAACTAATGATGAAGTATTGAATAGAATTGGGGAGAAGAGGTGTTTGTGGCACAACTTGACTAGATGAAGGGATCGGTTGGCAGGACACCAGTTTAGTGTTGGAGGGCAGCATGGAGGGTAAAAATCGTAGAGGGAGACCAAGAGATGAGTACACTAACGAGATTCAGAAGGATGTAGGTTGCAGTAAGTACTGGGGGATGAAGAAGCTTCCACAGGATAGGGTAGAATGGAGAGCTGAATCAAACTAGTCTCAGGACTGAAGACCACCACAACAACAACAACAACAACAACAATGATTTTGGTGTGTCCGGATACTTTTGATCACACAGTGTGTTTATGTTTCTAGTGTTCACGTAAAATTTATGTTGGCAGCAGCATGGACGTTCTGCAGTCAGCTTCAAATGGCGCTTCTTTAAATTTTCTCAATAGCATTCCTCTAAAAGTACGTCGCCTTCCCTCTACGTATTTCCAAATGGATTCGCAAAGCATCTATAAAATTCCTGTATGTTTTTTCTTTTTTTTTGTTATCAGTCTACTGACTGGTTTGATGCGGCCCGCCACGAATTCCTTTCCTGTGCTAACCTCTTCATCTCAGAGTAGCACTTGCAACCTACGTCCTCAATTATTTGCTTGACGTATTCCAATCTCTGTCTTCCTCTACAGTTTTTGCCTTCTACAGCTCCCTCTAGTACCATGGAAGTCATTCCCTCACGTCTTTGCAGATGTCCTATCATCTTGTCCCTTCTCCTTATCAGTGTTTTCCACATATTCCTTTCCTCTCCGATTCTGCCTAGAACCTCCTCGTTCCTTACCTTATCAGTCCACCTAATTTTCAACATTCGTCTATAGCACCACATCTCAAATGCTTCGATTCTCTTCTGTTCCGGTTTTCCCACAGTCCATGTTTCACTGCCATACAATGCTGTACTCCAGACGTACATGCTCAGAAATTTCTTCCTCAAATTAAGACCGGTATTTGATATTAGTAGACTTCTCTTGGCCAGAAATGCCTTTTTTGCCATAGCGAGTCTGCTTTTGATGTCCTCCTTGCTCCGTCCGTCATTGGTTATTTAACTGCCTAGGTAGCAGAATTCCTTAACTTCACTGACTTCGTGACCATCAATCCTGATGTTAAGTTTCTCACTGTTCTCATTTCTACTACTTCTCATTACCTTCGTCTTTCTCCGATTTATTCTCAAACCATACTGTGTACTCATTAGTCTGTTCATTCCGTTCAGCAGATCATGTAATTCTTCTTCACTTTCACTCAGGATAGCAATGTCATCAGCGAATCGTATCATTGATATCCATTCACCTTGTATTTTAATTCCACTCCTGAACCTTTGTTTTATTTCCATCATTGTTTCCTCGATGTACAGATTGAAGAGTAGGGGCGAAAGGCTACAGCCTTGTCTTACACCCTTCTTAATACGAGCACTTCGTTCTTGATAGTCCACTCTTATTATTCCCTCTTGGTTGTTGTACATATTGTATATGACCCGTCTCTCCCTACAACTTACCCCTACTTTTTTCAGAATCTCGAACAGCTTGCACCATTTTATATTGTCGAACGCTTTTTCCAGGTCGACAAATCCTATGAAAGTGTCTTGATTTTTCTTTAGCCTTGCTTCCATTATTAGCCGTAATGTCAGAATTGCCTCTCTCGTCCCTTTACTTTTCCTAAAGCCAAACTGATCGTCACCTAGCGCATTCTCAATTTTCTTATCCATTCTTCTGCATATTATTCTTGTAAGCAGCTTCGATGCATGAGTTGTTAAGCTGATTGTGCGATAATTCTCGCACTTGTCAGCTCTTGCCGTCTTCGGAATTGTGTGGATGATGCTTTTCCGAAAGTCAGATGGTATATCGCCAGACTCACATATTCTACACACCAACGTCGTTTTGTTGCCACTTCCCCCAATGATCGAACCTACCAGTAACAAATCTAGCAGCCAGTCTCTGAATTGCTTCGATGTCTTCCATTACTGCGACTTGGCGGGGTTCCCCGACACTCGAGAAGTATTCAGGAATGGGTCACACTAGTGTCATGTAAGTGGTCTCCTTTAAAGGTGAACTCCACTTTTCAAAAACTCTCCCAATAAGTCGAAATAAACTATTCGCATGCCCCACTGCAATCTTTACGCTCTCGTTCCATTTCATTTCACTTTGCAAAGTTACCTCTAGATATTTACTAACGCTGTAATCGAAAATTACTGGCTAGCTTATCCTACTTATCTGCATTAACTTAATCTATCAGCTTGTATCCTTTTACAGTCACTCAAAGGTCCCGTACCACACAGCATCATCAGCAAACACCCACAGAATTCTGCGCACCCATCAATTCGTTTATGCACGTATAGAATAATAATGCTCGTCACACACATCCCTCGGGAACGCTGTACGACCACCTTCTATCTGATGAACACTAGCTCTAGAGGAAAACATACTGGGTCTTATTACTTAAGAACTCTTCAAGCCAGTCAAATATGTGGGAATGTATTCTGTATGCTCATATCTTCGTTAACAGTCTGCAATCAGAATCGTTGACTCTCATCGCAAAATGTTTAATTTTGATTAACTCATGATTTAAATCCTTGCGGGAGTGCAGTCCTTTACAGTTGTAACGACAACTTTCTTATCTTATTTTCTTTCCAACGTATTACATGTACAAAGTTGTCAAGACATCTACATATCAAACATACATATATCGATAGTAATCGAACTCCATTTGCATCACAAAAAATTTTTCAAAAGTTATTATTAGATGTGTTCATTGTAGTTGTTCGATTCAACTGTTACAATTTATGTTTCCGTTCGTTGTCATACAGATGACCCTGCTGCCAGCAGTCGCTGGGGTGGTGCATTGCCCACCACAGACGATATTCATGAAGAACTGCAACGTGCGCGCCTGCAGCAAGAGGGAGACCGACGGAATCTGCACGAACAAAAAGTGCCCCGTTCCGATTCTTCCAGGTGGGTTCTCGGACTCCACATTTGTACACATTCCTACAGCTCTCGTCGGACCGTTCCTTCCGATCTACATTATGTTTACTCAAGCGCTGCTTCGCTTGCGTGGACTATAGAGTCTGCATAGACTTTCATCAATTTTTGTGTTTTTAACAAACTGCAACATCATCTAGACTTTTCACGCTAATTAAGGCGATGCAAGCATGATCTTTTCCGAATGTACTTCTGCCCAAAAGGTGGTTTTGGTGTCTGAAGTCGGAGGCCTTTTCATAATCCTACCTTTTGAGTTTTTGTGGTGATATTTGCATAGAAACTTTTCGTTCCTTAGCACATATTTCATCAGAGGTCAAATACCAGTTCTCACACATTTAACTTGAGATTCTTATCCCCCATTTTATCTCCTTAGAGGTTGAATTTCCAAAATCCCTAGGACACATAATTTTTTTCCAATCGAGAAGAAATATACAAATGTTCATAGATTTAGCTTTGAACATGCTTTCATAATGAAGTACTTCCATAAAGCTTTTCATCTCCTATACCACCCATTCAGTGGTTGAATTCCCAAAAACAATGAACCACGATGTATTTATTTCTAACCGAGAAGTAAAATGCCAATGTCCGTAGATATAAGTTTAAAAATGCTTTAGTAGTTCTTTAACAATGATATATTTTTTTAAAAAAGGAACTTTCACCCCCTATTTCTCCATCTCAACGGTTGAACGTCCAAAAGTGCTGAAGTACATTTTTTTAAACTTCCGACCAAGGAATAAAATACCAAATTCCCTACCATCACCTTCAAAGTTATCTTAATAGCGATATATTTTCAAAACATCTTTCTTCCTCTATGTCACGCACTTAGGCATGTAATTTCGAAAAATCCCTTCACAAACGACGACTACAGTATAAGATCAACACTCTCCATGTTTTAATATGACGGAATAGTTTCATAAAAGTTTTCGCACCATGTTTAATCTGCTTAGGGGTTAATTTTCCAAAAACGCTAAAAGATGTATTTTTTTCTATGTGAGAACCTGAATACAAAATTTCAAACATTTAGTCTGAAAAATCCTTCCAGAAAGAAATAGTTCAATAGAAGCTTCCATCCCTATAAAGGTGTTGGATTTACAAAAACAGTGAAATATCTAAATTTCACTTAAAATATTTTTGCTCCTATTTTACCCTGTTAGTGACTCAGTTTGCTAAAACACTGAAACAAATATCTTTTTATCTCTAACTAAGAAGTCAATCAATTTTCATATGTCTAGCTTTAACAATCCTTTAACAGTTATTTAACAATGATTTATTTTCGAACAAACTTTCATCTACTATTTCAGCCCTTAGGGGTTTGAGAGCTGGTGGTCAAGGAAGGGCGGATTCGGTTGTGATTGTGAACGGGGCCGTAGTCAGTTACTATTGCTTGGCTTTTCTTTTAATCACACAAAATTTATTTAAAATCAACAACAAATTAAAATAATGGAAATAATTTAAGAATTGTGTCATGGCTGAAGGCCTTAATGGCAATAAATTAAGAATTGATTAAACTTGCTGCAACTTACAATTACAGTTATTAAAATATAAAAGACAAGTGACCAAGGTATTAAAGCGCACTCCAAGAATACAACTGCCGAATTAAAATTTAAGACAAGTAACGACACTCAAGGCTGAAAGGCTTAAGGGCAATAAATTAAGAATTGTTTCACGGCTGATGGCCTTAATGGCAATAAATTAAGACTTGTTTAACTTATTGCAACTTACAAACTACAGTTACTAAAATATCGAAAACAAATTACCAAGGTCTTAAGGGTTAACTTAAAATTCAATTGCCACATTAGAATTTTAAGACAATTAGCGACACTCACGGCTGAAGGCCATTAACGCCAAGAACGGCAATTATTTAAAAAATTTAACAAACTACTGTCAACAGCAAGGCCATAGCAAAAGTTAATTTTAAAAACAGGCAACTGATCACCAAACAGGTCAAATGGTTCAAATGGCTCTGAGCACTATGGGACTTAACATCTTAGGTCATCAGTCCCCTAGAAATTAGAACTACTTAAACCTAACTAACCTAAGGACATCACACACATCCATGCCCGAGACAGGATTCGAACCCGCGACCGTAGCAGTCCCGCGGTTCCGGACTGCATCGCCTAGAACCGCACGACCACCGCGTTCGGCACCAAACAGGTCAGACAAAATGATAGTAAACTTGGTAGCACAACCGTTTAAACTTGCTGTACCGCTAAGAATGTGAATTATATTAAAACGTTTAGATACATACAATAAAACAGCAAAAATAATAACGAGGTTAATTGAAAAGGAGAAGCAACTGCTCACCAAACAGTTGAGACAAATGATGGTAACTTGGTAATACAGCAATAAAATAATAACACAATAATAAAAGACAAGTGCTACCCACAGACGGTGCTCCAAGAATCGACCTCTAAGGAGGTCAGGCCAAAAACACTTCCGCAAGTGACGAGATAGGCAGCCAACAGTTGCATTCACTTCATTAGATGGTAGCTCAGACTAATGGCACTTTAATGAATGACTAATGATATTCTGCTAAAACTAAGTAACGTTCTATAACCAATTCAACGAAGGAACACCACGCCAAAGCCGGAACCGGCGGTCAGCACTACGTCCTCAGAATGCTGTGTTTAGAATGTCAGAAAGATGTAAGGAACCACTACTACCAGACTAGAAGAAACGCCAACCGACCTACAAATCAAGGGAACTGTCAAAACTACACACCTTACCGGACAGCAGCGGCAACGCGAGGAAACGTACACTGCCGTTTCTTACACTAATCTCCAGGGCAGGTGATGACTGGGTGTTGTGTAATGTCCTTAGTTTAATTAGGTTTAAGTAGTTCTAAGTTCTAAGGGACTGATGACCATAGATGTTAAGTCCCATTGTGCTCAGAGCCATTTTGAACCAGGGCAGATCACTGGGGCGTTAGCGGCCACCAGACAGGAAAAATACCGCTGGTTGAACTTAACAAATAGTAACACATAGAATGCAGCAATTAGTAACAAGAAGTCGAGGAAAGCTAATTAGATCCGCCTTCCCCAAGCACTCCACTCGCTGCTCTTCGTCTCGACGACACTGCGGGCAGCAACATGAACCCAAGTCACTAGAGAATCGCGAGATCTCACAATGGCGGAGGTTTCACTGCTAGGATTAAAATCCACTCAACTTAAAGCTAGTTGGATCTGGTTGACGACTACGTCGTGTACCCTCGCGACGACAGCCCTTGCATCCGGCAGTGCATGTGTGACGCCAGCGATCCTGGCGTGTCTTCGTACTGCCCTCTTGGCTCCTCCGGAGTCCCCAACCGAACTGTACACTCACACGACCCGGAAGAACCACGACGTCACCCCAAAGATAGGGTCACAGTTACTACACATCGATAATGCCGCTGCTGCCACTAGCAGACAGGCAGCACTTGCGCAACCAAGTGGCGCCAGTAAACACAAGAAAAATATAAACAACCACAACCATGTCAACTAAACGATACCATCTAGACTCCAACAGAGGAAAGAAACCTACAACAGCGCCAATGCGAGCAGCAGCATGGGTCAGGGTTGAATTTGCAAAAATTCTCATACACGTATTACTTCGTTTGTAACCGAGGAACCGAATATTAGTTGCCATAGCTCTAGCTTAAATTTTCCTAATAGCGACATATTTTCGAAAAAGTTTTCCTCACATATTTCATTTGGAAAAATTCCTCCTTAAATGATGCCTACAGTACAAGGTCAAAACCCTCCCCTAACTTGAAGATTTTATACGTAACAGTGTGAGTTGCGCATGTTGTATATGTCACTCAGTCAGGACATTTCCATCTAAAAAAAGTGTATGTCTCCACAAAAAAATTACTGTATAAGTATTATTACAATCTGTTGCCTGGCTAATAAAGGAGTCTTTCGACTGAAGACAAGAACAGTAACAACTTAGAAAAGCTATTTTATTGTGTATTACACAAGTGCAATGCTCACTCAGTCTGAAATGTTCTACTACAGGAAAAATTTGTCAAACCCAACATGTTTGTTGTCTTGCTATATACTTATTAAGATGTCTAGAAAAGCTTTTGGTAGAGGAGCAAAGATATTTCAAACAGTCAGATTTACAAACTCCCCTACTAAGCAACTGAAAAACTAGAATATATGGAGTTGTTATACTGGATTCTTTGTAACTGCATATGGTCCCGTGCTGTAATTGGACAGAAAGTGAATTATGTTGTTTGACTATATTTCTAAACAACAGTAAGGTAAATTAAACAAGAAAGCCTACGAATAACGAAAATATCCAGAAGATTCTGTATACTTATGTCAGAGTTATCTTTGCACTCGTTGCATCCTCCTTTTCCATGAAAAAGAACTTGTATAGTTTTCCTATAGTTATATAAAAGTGTCTCATGCTGGCTCTTTCTAATTTCAGCATAAGTGCCGGTTAGCTTCGCGGCGTTACCACCACAGCATGCAGTGAATATCGTCCATACCTACGGTAACGGCGATATGTCTCATGTCAATTAATAACGACTTTAACCTATTCAATAATTAACATTGTGTAATTCTTTAGCGAAAATAAACAACTGCTAACACACAAGTTACCCAGATTGTGATTGTATGCCTCAACCCTTATCTCGTTTTTTTCATTTATTGAATTTCAATTCCCCCCGAAGGGGGCGGGCTGGCAGCAGCTTAGTACGCCGCTCTTCAGCCGACAGATTTTGTGACAAAGAGCAAGAGAACAAATAATAAAAAAAAACAGGCGATAAAATCGGAGACTTAGAGAGTAACAAGGCGAAAAGAAATCGTGGAACTTAAAACAACACAGGGATGATGACGCTAATAAAAATACATACGAAGTAGACAGGGAAAACAATAGACAATTAAAAAACACGGCGACAGTCTGGATTCTGTTCGCAAAGGAAATAAAATTCACACCGAGCGACAGCATGGTTTCTGTTCGCAACACGAGAAAGACAAACAACACTGAATAGTCACTGGAACACTGCACTAAAAAGTTGGCAAATGTGACACCACAGTCGAGAGCAGGTGGGGGGAAACTGGACGGAAGATGGGAAAACGAAAAAGGGGGGGGGGGAAAGGAGAGTAAAAGCGAAGGGGGGAGCCGGGAAAGGAGCTGAAGGAGGATGAGGACCCATAAGAGGGGTGGGGGGCAGACGCGACAGGGAGTGGGGTAGGCAGAGGAGGGGAAGACAAAAGGACTGGGGGGGAGCCTCTAGTCTCTTACCAGCCATTCTTAAATTCATCTTGTTCGATGTTATTTATTTTAGGTGCAAGTCTAACTGTATCTCTTTCCAAATCCTCATAACAATTTGTGTTCAACTCTACATTTAGTATTAAACCTCTCCAAGTTAATCTGGATCAATTTCATATGGTGGTTCATTGATAGTGACCGAGCCAAATAACTCACGAAATAAGCATCAAACGAAATAAACTACAAATAACGAAACTCGTCTAGCTTGAAGGGGGAAATCAGATGGCGCTATGGTTGGCCCGCTAGATGGCGCTGCCACAGGTCAAACGGATATCAACTGCTTTTTTTAAAAATAGGAACCCCCATTTTTATTACATATTCGTGTAGTACGTTAAGAAATACGAATGATTTAGTTGGACCACTTTTTCCGCTTTGTGATGGATGGCGCTGTATAAGTACGTGGTATCACGTAACATTCCGCCAGTGCGGACGGTATTTGCTTCGTGATACATTACCCGTGTTAAAATGGACCGCTTACCAATTGCGGAAAAGGTCGATGTCGTGTTGATGTAAGGCCATTGTGATCAAAATGCCCAACGGGTGTGTGCTATGTATGCTGCTCGGCATCCTGGACGACATCATCCAAGTGTCCGGACTGTTCGCCGGATAGTTACGTTATTTAAGGAAACAGGAAGCGTTAAACCACGTGTGAAACGTCAACCACGACCTGCAACAAATTATGATGCTGAAGCAGGTGTTTCAGCTGCTGTCGCGGCTAATCCGCAGATCAGTAGCAGACAAATCGCGCGGGAATCGGAAATCTGAAAAACGTCGGTATTGAGAACGCTACTTTAACATCGATTGCACCCGTACCATATTTCTATGCACCAGGAATTGCATGGCGCCGACTTTGAACGTCGAGTACAGTTCTGCCACTGGGCACAAGAGAAATTACGGGACGATGACAGATTGTTTGCACGCTTTCTATTTAGCGACGAAGCGTCATTCACCAACAGCGGTAACGTAAACCGGCATAATATGCATTATTCGGCAACGGAAAATCCACGATGGGTGCGACAAGTCGAACATCAGCCATCTTGGAGGGTTAATGTATGGTGCGGCATTATGGGAGGAAGATTAAATGGCACCCATTTTATCGATGGCAATCTAAATGGTGCAATGTATGCTGATTTCCTACGTAATGTTCTACCGATGTTACTACAAGATGTTTCACTGCATGGCAGAATGGTGATGCACTTACAACATGATGGATGTCCGGCACATAGCTCGCGCGCGGTTGAAGCGGTACTGAATAGCATATTTCATGACAGGTGGATTGGTCGTCGAAGCACCATACCATGGCCCGCACGTTCACCGGATCTGACGTCCCCGGATTTCTTTCTGTGGGAAAGTTGAAGGAAATTTGCCATCGTGATCCACCGAAAAAGCCTGACAACATGCGTCAGAGCATTGTCAATGCATGTGCGAACATTACGGAAGGCGAACTACTCGCTGTTGAGAGGAATGTCGTTACACGTATTGCCAAATGCATTGAGGTTGACGGACATCATTTTGAGCATTTATTGCATTAATGTGGAATTTTCAGGTAATCACGCTGTAACAGCATGCGTTGTCAGAAATGACAAGTTCATAAAGCTACATGTATCACATTGGAACAATCTAAATACAATGTTCAAACGTACCTCCGTTCGGTATGCAATTTAAAAAAACCTACCTGTTACCAACTGGTCGTCTACAATTGTGAGACACGTGTTTGTGACTATTACAGCACCATCTACCACAAAGCGGAAAAAGTGGTCCTACTAAAACATTCATATTTCTTTACGTACTACACGAATATGTAATTAAAAATGGGGTTCCTATTTAAAAAAAAACGCTTGACCTATGGGAACACCATCCAGTGGGCCAATCATAGCGCCATCTGGTTTCCCCCTTCAAGCTAGACGAGTTTCGTTCTTTGCAGTTTTTTCGTTTGATGCTTATTTCGTGAGATATTTGGCCCGGTCACTATCAACGAACCACCCTATATACATATATATATATATATATATATATATATATATATATATATATATATATATGTGTGTGTGTGTGTGTGTGTGTGTGTGTGTGTGCGTCTACGAGAGAGAGAGAGATCAGTACCCTTTACAACTCTTACAGAATACAATTATTCCCATAAGATTTAGTTTCATATGTTCAGATGAGTACATATTACAGAATGTTGTCACATCTTCCACACTTCATAGTCACTTATGTGTGTCCCTAAGCTCCTATGAAATAATATCATTGCGTTAATAGAAATTTTAGATGAGAACTTACATTGTAATAACCCCAGTTCAGTCTTTCTGGTGATAGATCGTCGTCGACACAACACGTTCTTTAAATGTATTCTTTATTTTATCTATATTCTTAAATTCTAAATTCTGAGTTGATAACTTTCAGTATCACTTCTTAGACCTATCTACCAATAACTTATCTCTCTCTGGTTTTATGTGTACACAGTAATCCTTGACAGTCTTCGCTTTTACTGATAGAGGTAACATTGTTTATAGATCGAATTCCTTATTCTCAATTAATGCAATGTTAATTGTATAACCCATCACATCATCAAGTGCAAATACTTATAGAGTCATGACTTTCAAGTAAATTATGTATCCATATTATTCCATTAGATTTACTGGAAATCTTAACTCTCTTCATTCAGCTTCTTCTTGGATTAATCTTAGGTATTTAACAGGCTGTACTGGATTCAATATATATGGTGCAGGAATGGCATGCTGTGCGTTAACTACTGTATTCATTAGTTGTTCATATTCTATACTTAACTCGCTAAATATGGTTTGTAACTGTCCATTGATCGTCGTGGAAGTTACAGTTCCCTTTAGACCCAGATCAATAGTTCTGACAGAGTACGTGAGCTATTGTTCCCATTTCGTAATTCCGCTCTTGAGCGACTGCTCGCTTGTGGCTAACGGATCTACTGTCCTATTCAAACTAGACAGTGTGGCTCTGACTAAAGCCACTTGCTCTTTATAAAATTTCAGCAGCTTTTCTGGCCTAGACTCCATCGTAGCGATGTGCTTCTTCTCTTTTGCAGCATCGACCTCGCCGAAGGCTTCCAACAATATTCTGCTTATTTCTCCTACAAAACTGAGAAGCCCTTTTCTTTGTCTGTCTCAATGTCTTGTTACTTGACGTATTAGAGGCTTCTTTTCTTGCAATCTCTCGACACTTATATAATCTCTCTATGACACGATTAATCAACATGCACCTAGATGCTCCAGCTCACCCTAAAACAGTTCAACTGCCTTTAATCCAATTCTCGAAACACTTTTGAACTTCTTATACTTTGTGCTATGACCCACTTGTGCTACCAGCTTCCAGGTCGTACTGGTAATTTTGACGTCTCCTTAATGACGGATATGTAGTCCTTGTGATGGCTTTACCTTGCGTATCTTCTCGATCTCATCCGCTGCTCTGTGCTCTCGAAAATTGTAACCACACTATCCGCAGTTAACAACCAAGAATCAAGTCATCACTGGCCGTGGCATCATGATTTGTTGGTATTCTGTAAGCGATATTCTTACATTAGTCTCCTTAACTATGAGGGCAGTATACTTCCACCGCATTTTCAGTCTGCTGGAAAGTAACCTTAACTCTTGCCTCCTATTTGCCTTTATTAAATCTACGGTAGGCAATGCTGTCTTTACTGTTTCGTATGGTCCTCTAAATTTGGAGTCAAGCTTTTTTGATCGTCCTCTCCTTACTGTCTCATCACGCAACAAAATTTTATCACCTCCCTGAAATGTTCTTCAGTGCTCTTGTAACGCTACCGCCCTGCTCGGACGTACGTTAGCTCTATAAAGCCTGTACTGTAATAAGTTCACGGGCTTCACCTTATAAACAAGGATTTTAGTACATTAGTTGACCGCGTGTACCTAATAGAAGCAAGATCGGACTTATACTCAGTCAATAACTACAGTGATGCATCAAGCAAATGTAAAGTATAATTACTCTTTCGCATGGACAAGAAGTACACCCAGTAGATGCTACCTATAATTAATAATTCGGTCGCCAGCCTACTTAGGCAATGAGTGAGTTTTTCCTTGTACAAGTGGGTGCATGTACAAGCATAACTACACGTAGTAACGTTGCCTTATATGGCAAAGTTTGGAACCAAAAAAAATCTACTGAACTAAAGTTTTCTCTTTTTGTACTACTTTGGACGAGCTAAATTTACACAACACCACACAGTAATGATTACTACGAACTGCATTTTGTATGTTGAGCAGACTGAAATCGGGCATAGATTGCCCTAGCATCGACAATCTTGAAAGTACACACACAATATCACTATTAATGATGGAAAAACACTAATACACTTAGGATTAATATATAATTTAGCTTTACTGGTCAAATCTGATCAACACATTTCAAGGTTTGAAAGAATGGACAAGAGAAGGGGGGGGGGGGGGGCCTGAAACTGTTATGGTCGTTATACTGAAACTATTAAGTACTGAAGGCAAATTTACACTCAAATTTAGCGATCTATGGATAACTACTCTTTTGTCTTACTTCTGAATAATTTAACTGTCATTATTTCTGTCTCAGATTAATTAAATGACATCGCTAACTCAATTAAAAAAAAACTCTCTTCCAATTTAGTCATACTTTTGTTCTTTACCAACATTTGCAATAACACACAGAACTTTAGACTTCTTTTTAGCATAGGTTTGCCTGCTGATAATTCTTATTAACACTAATTTTAAACTTTCAGTTCAGGATACTCGGGTTGCACAATACGAGGTAAGGATCCTGTCTAGGTCAGTGATCAGGATCAGTAATGGCTAAGGCAATTCTGGTAAAAGTCACGTTATTATTAAACAGTTAGAAACAGTTTCGACACTGGTCCACACAGATACACTTCTAAAGATGAAATAAATGTTTGACCTGTGCAAGTCGGTGCGGCGGATGGCGGGCAGCGAGATAGCGAGCAGCACGGCACACATACAAGCACGGCTAAGGCTCTCACTGCTGCGGCACTTTCCTTCTTCTTAGCGTCGTTATCTTTCCAACTTTGTGCCTCAGAATATAGCCATGCCAAGTAGTCGTCGGAATCGGTTCATCCGAGGCTCAATGGAATCCACTTTTCCTGGGTAGCCTCCTCGGTACAGTATGTGTTCCTCTGACCGATTCCCAACTCCGACTGTAATACTGTGCCCGTTGTGCCGAACCGCGCCAGTGTGCGTTTTCCCGCCTCGCCTGCCTCCACCTTTTCCCGCTCCCCTACAGGTAGGGTATTCACCACAGGTTTTCTACTACACATATCCTAATGCATTACCTACGTATGGACCAAGTGTATAAATTACAATTTTCACATCTTACAATAGTTTTAACATCAAATACACTTTCCTTTGATTATCACATTATTTGAAATCTAACATAAATAATAATATTCATTTCAAAAGTTGCTCACAGTCTCTTTAACATAACGATACGAACCGAAAAAAAAGTTCAAAACATTGCTTACATTAATTTATCTAAATTCATAAAGAAAAAAAATTATTATATGTACAGTTGTCGTTACACTCTGTCTTACCGTAACGGACTTAGCTAGTTTTTTGCCCTGTTTTATTTTTTCTCTTTGTATTCCATGTGGGAATTGGTACACATAATCTTCATAAATGTAGCCTATCTTAGCTATTTCCTATCGTAGTACTCCTGTTGGATTTATTATACTCCCAAGTATCAACTGGAAAGGTGTACATCCAGTGCTGTTTGTGGTGATGTACTGAAAGTAAATCTGCAGTACAGAACCCATAGAAACCAATTGGTACGATCTTCAGGTATGAAATATCTCGTATATTCTGCTAACGTGATATGAGTTCTTCCCAAGGCTCCATTTGTTTGCAGACTGAAAGCTGTTGCCCGTATCTTCATTATCTTTGATAATGTACACACTATCAGGATCCTTAAATGTCAAAATACATCTACTTTTCCTCGATGTTACATGTAATGGACCTATTACGTTCACAGTACATTTGTCATAAACGATATCTGCTGTGTTTATGACAACTAACGGCGTCCTTGTCTCACTTTGAGTAAATTTACTTCGTTCCTAATTATCACATGTTCTAATATATTTCTCTACATCTTTTTATTTTCTTTTCTTTTTCTTTTGACTCTTTCAGGGCAATTCTATGTCCTCTTCCCCATTCATATTCTTCGTCTACTTTTTGTAACTCCGTAATAAGCCCACAATTTTAATGATATTCTTAATAAATTTGCGGTAATATCGTATTAAAGTTAGGTAACACGTTCATTTTTTACTAGTTAATACCACTGGAAAAGTCTGCACTTGCTCTACATCTCGTTTATCTGGCTGTATTGTGGTGCCCGTTACTTCATGGCCCACAAATGAAGGCCTCGGCTGCGAACAGTGGTATTTGACATTTTGGTTGTTCCGAGAAACCACGCAGTAAAGTTTCATTAAAGTCAGATAAATAAGATATTACATATACACCCAAGGTGATTTTATTTACCGAGATACGTCTTTAATTTCACATATAGCTACCGTAATGACCTATTTTTAAAATGGTGTATACTACCCACGATCCTATTCGTAAAATTTCGTCAGTTTTCTTTTTTTTTGCCAAGGAAGTTTTTTTATTCCTTAAAAATGGGTACTTTACATCGTTTACTTCCAGACAGAGTGCATTTAACATCACTTACCATTGATTTATCGCTGTTTACTTGTAGGCGAGTGAAAGAAGCATTACTATGAAACTTGTCATAAATACCAACTTATTACGTCGTTTTATGGATAACACTTTTTGATCCTAAATCAGCTTGTAGATACGCAGTAATGTGCTCAACCATGTAAATATGTAAATCACTTTTGCTCCTATTGTTTTCAATATACGGGAATGGCTACAGATAATGCTTAAAGAAAATTATGCAAGCACCTTACATCAACACGTCTATAATGTTAACGGAGGCGCTTAACGTTCCTGCCATTTCACTACCATGTAAATGCGTGTTAACTACGATAAATAACAGAACTTACCACTGTTTACTTAGTAAAAGAAATATATACATTCACCCGATTAGTAACACTGTTTGATGCTCATTTCCATTTGGGAGCATAAGCAGGATCTTTGTTGGAGTCATATGTATTCACATCATCCTCCAATTTACACAGCTTATTCATGGAAATAGTTTCTTGGCACGGTCAACGCACGCGTTATGACTACAGGCAGCCATGTTTGTCGCACTTACCACTTATAGTGCTCCAGTGCAAAGGGGGGGGGGGGGGAGGGGTAATGGCAATGACTGAAGATGGGTGAGCAGATGGTGGAGGTGAAGTGGGAAGCCAGGCGACCCCAACGAAAGGCGGTTGCAAGTATAAAAAAAGTTTTGTTGACGTACCTGCACTGCGTAGCACACGGGGTCAGTGCCTGAGGAGCTCAGCAGGGCTGGTTGCTTGTACGCCCCGCAGTGCTGACACGGAGAGCTCTAAGTCAAAAACACTAGAGTGACGTTAACATATAAGTAGGAACACCAAGCTTACCCATAATTCAAGGATTTGCCCTTGAGGACTAATAGCCCTAGGATGAAACGTCGTAAGCGGCGTGGAGCTCAGTTCAAAACGCTTCACATGGAACTGTAGGGGTAGAAACAGAAATGGGCGGGTCATATGAAATGTCCTTAAAGACAGAAGGGACAAAACTGTTCTGGCTCCCGATACTTCGACCCAATTACCAAGAAATCACCGACAACAATCCGATATCCTTGACACTTCCCTCTTCAAGAACATCGGCTGGTATGTCAACGTATCCGTCATAAACGACCTAGATTCTGACTACAATCCCGTCCTCCTCTCACTAGGAGAATGTGCCCTTCACCGTGAAGTTTGCCATAAAAATAATACCATCCCACAAAAACTGGGACCATTTATTCAACACGTCCGTCACAAACAACATACCAGATATTCCTAACGTAATTACCAAAGCATCGATAAACCAAACAGTCCAAACACTAACGGTCACCATCATAGAAAACAGCAAGGAAGCCACCACAACAATACTTCATCACACCAAATCCTCCCTTTCACTATAATTACATTTCTCCCTAGCTTAAAAGAAGCACTACAGACGTAGACGGCAGATGTATAGAGACCCAGTTGACCGCTGACGTGCCGACAAATTGGGCAGACGAATAAGATCAGAACTACAGGAACACAGGAACATCTACTGTGAGGTGGCCCTACAGGACGCCGAACGCATCTTAGAGAAATTATGCAAAATGACAAGAGCCAGAGACACGAACAAATCTGCGTCAAACCACTATGTGGCAAAAATGAACTCTTATATGATTAAGGCCTTGAAAGTCAGGGATCTTGCAAGTTCTGGCCACTAGAGAGGAGCATAAGACCCCTTCCCTAGTTACGCTTAACTTGGTTAACTAGTGAAATTCTTCCTCACAGTTTCCTCACAAAAAAGTCGTTCCTCACTCTTCCTGTGTCTGCCTTCAGCCAGTAAGGGAGCTTCCTTTCAGCATTGTCATGCTCTCAGTCACTCTGGGAAAAAGTTCCATGTGAACCAACATCGTTCCTTATAGACAAACTGTTTATGAAACAGCTGCACATTCAAAAGTGAGAGACAAAGAGCTTTCTTTTCACCTGCCAAATATCGCCTTCCACTGTCCGTCTCAAAACTTTAGACGTGCTGCAGACAATAGCACTTTCTGCTAAGTCCCTCTCGTCACTCCATCTCATAAAACGTTTTTACAAGTTGTCGATGTTGTGGATTGGCAAGAGAGCCAACCCTGTATGAGAGGAAGCCGAAAGGCACGCGTTTTAGCTCATGTTGTGACTTGGCAAGACAGCCAAGTCACAATGAGAGGAAGCCGAAAGGCACGCGCTTAAGCTCACGCAGGCTGGCGTGAGGTCTGGAACAGTTAAGGGAATTTTTAGTAGCAAATAAAGTACGTAGTTGATGTAATACTTAACTTTAATCCATAATTGATTGTACATGCTTCATAAAATAATATCAAATGCTATGGCGCCTTGCTAGGTCGTAGCAAATGACGTAGCTGAAGGCTATGTTAACTATCGTCTCGGCAAATGAGAGCGTATTTTGTCAGTGAACCATCGCTCGCAAAGTCGGCTGTACAACTGGGGCGAGTGCTAGGAAGTCTCTCTAGACCTGCCGTGTGGCGGCGCTCGGTCTGCAATCACTGATAGTGGCGACACGCGAGTCCGACGTATACTAGCGGACCGCGGCTGATTTAAAGGCTACAACCTAGCAAGTGTGGCGTCTGGCGGTGACACCACAGTCGAAACAGAGGTCTCACACCCCGTTGATGGATTTCGTCTGGCAGCGCTGCAGGACGTGAGAGAAAGCCCTGCCGGCTGCTAGCTATTGTGTGACCGCCACCCAGCGCGGGTCCTTCCCTGAAGGAGCACAACAGAGCACCCGGCCGTCCTGGTGTTCGATTCACTGGTCGTGTCCTCCAGTATGCTTCCAAAGCGTTTGCTTACTTACCATTAGATTGCCAATCCTTTTTTATACTACTGCAAGTAAAAATCACTCTTTTCACTTTTTTCTTAAATTAATTATGGAGGTCGATGGTGGGTCGCTAATTTCAATATGGTGAATCTGCGTATGCTACGGGTCAGATGCGTAGAATGATCCCTCAACAACTGTCTCGGGAAGTGTGGAGATCATACATTTTGATTGCCACGGAATCTTGACATGAACGTTGCGAGTTGTGGAGGATGTACTCTTGGTCTTAAGAAGGCGATGAATGACCTTCAGGCACTCTGTTATTATGTTTGAGAGGAAATTCAGTTTGTAGGTCACAAACTCTGATCCGAAGCTACGATGGTAAGTCCACTGTTGCAGAAACAACGAAACAAACATGCCAAATTTGAACAGATCCAAAATCCCCAGGACCGGTGGTCTCTTACAGAAGCTCGAAATTTAGCGCTGACTTCAATGCGAGATGCTTACAACAGTATCCACAACGAAACTTTGTCTCGAAACCTGGCAGAAAATCCAAAGAGATTCTGATCGTATGTGAAGTATGTTAACCGTAAGAAACATTCAGTGCCTTCTCTGCGGGATAGCAATGGAGATACTATCGAAGACATTGCTGCCAAAGCAGAGTTACTCAACACAGTCTTCCGAAATGCTTTCACAAAAGAAGATGAGGTAAATATTCTAGAACTCGGAGAAAGAACAGCTGCCAACATAAGTAACGTAGAAGTAAATATCCTCGGAGTAGTGAAGCAACTTAAATCACCTAATAACAGCAAGTCTTCTTGTACACACTGTATACCAATTAGGTTCCTTTCATAGTATGTTGATTCTTTAGCTCCATACTTAACAATCATATAAAAACGTTCGCTCGACGAAAGATGTGTATCCAAAGACTGGAAGTTGCACAGGTCACACCAATATTCAAGAAAGGTAGTAGGAACAATCCGCTTGATTACAGGCCCATATCATTAACGTCGATATGCAGCAGGTTTCTGGAACATATATTGTGTTCGAACATTCCGATTTACCTCGAAGAAAACGGTATATTGACACACAGTCAACATGGGTTTAGAAAACATCGTTCTTGTGGAACACCACTAGCTCTTTATTCGCATGAAGTGATGAGTGCTGTTGACAAGGGATTTCAAATTGATTCCCTATTTCCGGATTTCCAGGAGGCTTTTGACACTGTACCACGCAAGCGGCCTACAGTGAAACTGCGTGCTTATGGAATATCGTCTCAGTTATGAGTCTGGATATTTGACTTCCTGTCAGAGAGGTCACAATTCGTAGTTATTGACGGAAAGTTATCGAGTAAAACAGAAGTGATATCCGTCGTTCCCCAAGGTAGTGTTATTGGCCCTTTGCTGTTCCTTATTTATATAAAGTATTTGGGAGACTATCTGAGCAGCCGTTTTAGGTTGTTTGCAGATGAAGCAGTCGTTTCTCGACTAATAAAGTCATCAGAAGATCAAAACAAATTGCAAAATGATTTAGAAAAGATATCTGAATGGTGCGAAAATTGGCAGTTGACCCTAAATAATGAAAAGTGTGAGATCATCCACATGAGTGTTAAGAGGAGTCCGTTAAACTTCGGTTACATGATAAATCAGTCAAATCTAAAGGCCGCAAATTCAACTCAATACCTAGAAATTACAATTACGAACAACTTAAATTGGAAGGAACACATAGAAAATGTTGTGGGGAAGACTAACCAAAGACTGCGTTTTATTGGCAGGACAGTTAGAAAATATAACAGATCTACTAAGGAGACTGCCTGCACTACGCTTATCCGTCCTCTTCTACAATACTGCTGCAGGGTGTGGGATCCTTACCAGATAAGACTGACAGAGTACATCGAAAAAGTTCAAAGAAGGGTAGCAAGTTTTGTATTATCGCGAAATATTGCAGAGAGAGTCACTGAATGATTCAGGATTTGGGCTGGACATCATTAAAAGAAAGGCGTTTTTCGTTGCGACGGAATCTTCTCACGAAATTTCAGTCGCCAACTTTCTCCTCCGAATGCGAAAATGTTTTGTTGACACCAACCTACATAGGGAGAAATCAGAGCTCGTACGGAAAGATATAGGTGTTCGTTCTTTCTGTGCGCTATACGATATTGGAATAATAGAGAGTTGTGAAGGTGGTTCGATGAACCCTCTGCCAGGCACTTAAATGTGATTTACTGAGTATCCATGTAGATCTCGATGTAGAAGAGGCCATCTACCACAAAACTACTTTAGCCATACCTAAGGTTGTCCTGTTTCTATCCAAAATATCTCGGTAAACTATTAAAGATATGGAGCGACGAGTGTGACAGTGTATTGTTAGCCATAAAGAATATTTTATGCTGTAGTAGAATGGTATACTAATCCCATGTGTCGCTGCCGTTCTGCCTAGCTACGGACAGTTCAGATTACGGCAACTGGTGTGATGTGTTCCAGGAAAATTTGGTAGGAGGGAAGGCAGAACACTGGAATGTAACTTTTGCCGGCCGTATGTTAAATAAACATGTGCGCGGCTATAGCATTTCTGAAAAAGAGTTACTCGCTGCTGTGTACGGGTTCAAAAAGTTCCGGCTGTATCTGGAAGGTCGCGAGGTGTCCGTACTATTCGATGGTAAAGCTCTTAGTTCTCTGTGAGATGGTAGATTTCCAAATTCTCGTATTACCGCTGCGCAATGTTTTTCAAGCGTCATCTATAGTATAAGATATATAAAAGGAACCGGAAACTTCATAGATGATTCACTGTCATTGACACCTTTTGGAAAAGGGGGCAGTGATGAGGAAGAAGTAAATGAAGAGTTTCGACTCTTATTCATGAAAGGAGTAGGAGGGGAAGGAGAAAGTCGTGCTGCCTGCAAGGATACGCGACGAGTGCAAAATGACATCCCCGAACTGAAAAATACACAAACAAACTTTGGTAGCAAGGGTTTCGAAAAGATACCCCGATACTATAAAATTCATAAGGGTGTTTTTTTTTCATAGGAAGGATGAGAAAACCGAGCGGTGGAGACTGTGCTTTCCGGAAAAGTATGTGGGGCAGCTGATAGACTACATCCACTTAAGTTACGGGCATTACGGGGCACAAAAAAGTGTAGCAATCATTGAAGAACATGTACCCTTAAACAATCTAGCCAGACGGGTGCGCGCTCAGTTGGCCGCTTGTGGCGAATGCCAGTGGATGAAGCATTGCACTATCTCGCACCAGAGGGAATGCATAGTATAATCACTAGCAGAGTGAGCGAGCTGTTGGCTGTAGACAATTTCTGGCCACTCCCAACTGGTCTTGGTGGTATGAAGTATATAATTGTGGTTGTTGATATATTTTGAAACTTCATCAAATACGGAGAGCTGATGGCAAAACTCTGATCGCCAACTGGAAAAGGATTTCTTTACTAAAGTAATAAAATTAGAGAAGCTGTTGTCTGACAAGGGATCACAATTTAGGCCTAAAATGTGGAATGATTTCACGAATAATCAAGGCATCAAACAGAAAGATTACAGTATGCCACTCAGAAAGTAGCATGTGTCAAGACTATGTCCGAGAAATTGGCCACCTGTGAAGAACGTACGTAAGTAACAAGTATTCCAAGTGGCCGGAGTTTATCAAATCATTGGAAGGTGTAATAAATAGTGTTAGGAGTAATGTGACAGGCTACTCGCCATTAGAAGTGATGACAGGAAGCAAGCCAGATCTCTTACATACTGAGGTAGTGGAATTTCCACCAGGTCAACCAGTAAAGGCTGCCGAAAGAGAGGAGCTAGGAAAGGCTCATACGGAGAATATGGGAAATGAAAGAAGTAAGTGACATAACGGGCGTTATAAGACAGTAAAGTACAACAGTGGGGACCTTCTCTCGGTGAAAACCAAAATAAAACATAATGAAATAGGTGGAGAAATAAAAAACCTCTATACACTATACTATCGACAATTCGTTGCACGCCTCAACGTGAATAGGCTCAAGTATTCTGTTTTGGGAAAATTACTGGGGCTGAGAAACCTGAGAGAGCTGCGATTATACATACAAAGAAGAACGTAGTAAATGTGTTCAGATGTATGTGTATGTGTGTTTAATTTTCATGCATAGTTTCTAAAAATGTTGAGAACTACTTCTGTTTGGTGTAAAGGGTAAATTTGGTGAATTTAAGATGTTTGTAAGATGTATGAAAGCACAAGGTAGTGCAAAGAGTGTGTCGACCTTGGTCGCACGACTCTTGGTCCGTTTAGGTCGGCAGAACGTAACTGATTTCGTTATTCACGTGAGAGAGGAATGCGATGTACTATACATAGGATTTTTTGGGGTGGGGGTGGGGGGAATTACAAGGGGTAATTCAAGTGTGTTATTGTAGCACTTTGGATGGGTTACTTGGATAATACGTGTAGTTTATATATGATTATTGTTCACACAAAATTTGATGTGTGAAGTTCATCAGATCTCATTAATATGTTAATTGCTTATGTGAGTAGGACATTTGGTTATTTGCAAAGTAAGAGATATGTTGTTGGGGATATATTTCGTGGGTTAATTCTGTAATGTCTGTCATTTTGGAAGGGTGTCTGAATAGATTTATGTACGTAAAATTCTGCTTAAAATGATAAATGGCTCTGAGCACTATGGGACTTAACATCTATGGTCATTAGTCCCCTAGAACTTAGAACTACTTAAACCTAACTAACCTAAGGACAGCACACAACACCCAGTCATCACGAGGCAGAGAAAATCCCCGATCCCGCCGGGAATCGAACCCGGGAACCCGGGCGTGGGAAGCGAGAACGCTACCGCACGACCACGAGCTGCGGACTTTAAAATGATATTTTAGTGGGAACATCAGAAAACATTTGCTTAATGTATAATCCAGCTATCTGGACAGTTAAATGAGAAATTTCTGGACAGGGTAGTATTAGTCTTAAAATTTCTAACTAGATGCTGTACAGTTGTAGAAATAAAAAAAAAAGTTAGTCCATTTACGGTGACGAAAAAATTTCATAATACTAAAGACGTGCTTTCTAGTGGGGTCACGGGCAGAGTGTTTGAAATGTCTAGCTGAATCATGTTTTTTGCCTATGCTGTAAATCAGTTTTTTCTTGTTATCCCTTTTGTGGATGTATTGATTCCACTGGAGAGGGTGTTCAGTGCCTGATCTATGGGAATTCGGGATGTCATGTGACTATTGGTAACCAAACGACAGCCGTCAATTCACAGCCATCGTGCACCAGCAATGACTGTGGCTGCGGACCGGCACAAGTGCAGTAAGTGGCCAAGCGGGGTCAAGAAATTCTGCAGAGACAGCTGGACCGTGAAGAGTCTAGACTGCGATGCCGTAACGCAGATCGTGTACTGTGTCTGTGAAAACGAAGTGCTACGATGTTTTGGTTGAAGCGAAAGGTGTTATCAAATGAGTGCAAAAGCGATAAAAACATTTGAAAAGGAAGAGCTAACTGAAGATTTTAATTAAATTTATGTGTTTCTTCTGACAGTTAAATAATGCGCCATAATTTTATAATTTCTGCTACATTTAGATTTTAGCTGATAATCTAACATGTCCCAGGAGATATACGCTATTTCACACACCACCACAAAGATGCTTACCCTATAGTTCTGACATGTATGGAGGATATTCCATTTATTGTGTTATGAATGTGACATTGGTATGACTCGATGTTCCGAGTTAGCAAGTTAATCTACCACGTTAAGTAGAGGTGTGTAACATTACACGTGTGTAGGAGAGCTAATCATCCGAATAAGATTGGTGCAATGTGAGGTGAATTTCTTAGCGGCCCCAGGTGAGACCAGTACGTGAGGTACGTCAGTACTGGACAAGTAGTAAGTTTAGTTAGTGATTTAAAGAAAATTAACGGTCCCCAGCTCACTGCATGAGCAAAATTACTGTCTTTGTAATCACTGTCTGTTAATGGTGAAAAACGTACGTAAGAATGCTTCATTTTGGTGTAAGGCGAAAACAACACACAATTGAAAAATATTACTCCACCGCGAATTCAAATGGTTAAGTCACAGTGAACAAACACCTTTCAATTAAGTAGCAGCTCACGGAGATCAGTTAGTAATAATCAAAGAACAACAAAATCTCGTCACTGGTAAACAGTAATGTAAATGTAAAAATTAGTGCTGTGACTCACTGAAATGCTAATTGTCTTTAATTATCCTCAAATGGTTATTAATCTTTATTCTTTACTGAATGTCGTATTCAGCTTACAATTTATCGCAATGACATAGTGTCATTCAGTTAACACTTTTCTGTGAGATATAGTTACGTAATTTGCAAAGTCAAAATTTCAGCTGTGAAAGAATGTCAAACTTCGTGGTATGATTTTACTGACTCATTGGTTCTCTGGAACTTAAACTTTTATTAATACTCACTAACAATTACTGTTAATCGCTTTGTGCAATTACTACTATTATTGGCTCAAATGTTAACATATATTTCTGACTGATTGCAGTTGCTTTGGTGAAAACTTATTTATTCATGAAAAAGTACAACGAAAAATATCCTTTACAGAATTTTACTTTGTTACACACTGCCTTTCAAATTACTTTTCACTAGATTTGCGTTAGTTATTGTTTTGCAAATTATTGAAATTTTAATTGCTATTCCTCTCTTTAATAAAAAACACTGTAATAGTTTCTCAATCATAAGGACGCTCTCGGTTCATCCATAATGAGTAGGATGGATCCTGCTTAGATATTTAGTTTTTGGCAAAAGTGAGGATCACCACTTTAGTGTAACTCGGTACTACTGAAGCACAAAAAATTAACTTGGAAGCTGGCTAGCCACTTAGATATGTGACCAGGTAATTACTTGGATCTTACTTCAGGTTGAGATGGTGGTGCAGACGGCCGCTGTGACCGAGCGGTTCTAGGCCCTTCAGTCCGGAACCACGCTGCTGCTACGGTCGGAAGTTCGAATCCTGCCTTGTTCATGGATGTGTGTGATGTCCTTACGTTAGTTAGGTTTAAGTAGTTCTAAGTCTAGGGGACTGACGACTTCAAATGTTAAGTCCCATAGTGCTCAGAGCCATTTGAGCCATTTTTTTTTAGATGTTGGTGCAGTTAAGGCGTTTTTGGTGACAAAGTGTGGCACAGGCTCTTCTTATAGCTACATAACTAATAAAACTGGGCCCACAGAACTCTTCACGTTAATTTGCTTCCTTCTGTGGTAATTGCACAGTCCCCATTTAATGCCATATATTCCGCCAGTCCACATCAAATGTACGCCGAGCTATTACATACTTTAGCAGACTGCTTTACGACGATTTCTCACAAGAAATACACAGCTTGACTGTAGTCGGATGTCTCTTTCAACACTCTTCTACGTTCTGCTCTTCACTGTACTCAACTGCTGGAGCGTTTGCGCACCCAGCGATAATGCAACGCCACTACGCTATTCTGTCTGACTTTATCGCTTCACCATAAGTCAGCTTACCTACTTAAAACTAACGTCTATTTAACTTTACAATGAGAAAACATTCAATTTCATCATACAAACATCTACCGTAAATTCCTTGAACAAAAAACCGTGCCCAGTTCTTGGAAAAAAAAGCACGGGTGACACCTGTGTATTAGAAGGGTAGTAGAAGTGATCCCAAAACCGTTCTATATCATTGAAATCAATTTGTTGTAGAATCATAGAACATATTCTGAAGTCTAACAAAAAAATGGTGCAAATGGCTCTGAGCACTATGGGACTCAACTGCTGAGGTCATTAGTCCCCTAGAACTTAGAACTAGTTAAACCTAACTAACCTAAGGACATCACAAACATCCATGCCCGAGGCAGGATTCGAACCTGCGACCGTAGCGGTCTTGCGGTTCCATACTGCAGCGCCTTTAACCGCACGGCCACTTCGGCCGGCTCTGAAGTCTAACATATTGAGTTATCTTGAACAGAATGACCTTCTCAATGCCAACCAGCACGGAATTCGAAAACATCGAACATGTGAAACCCAGCTCGCACTTTTCTTGTATGACATGCTGAAAGCTTTGGATGAAGGCAGCCAGGTAGATGCAGTATTTCTTGAGTTCCGAAAAGCATGTGACTCAGTACTGCACCTACGCTTACTGTCAAAAGTACTATCATATGGGGTATCAAGGGAAATTTTTGACTGTAATGAGGACTTATTGGTAGGGAGGACACAGCATTTTATCTTGGATGAAGAGTCATCGTCAGATGTAGAAGTAACTTCGTGTGTGCCCCATGGAAGTGTTTTGGGACCCTTGCTGTTCTTATTGTATATTAATAACTTTCCTGACAATATTAATAGAACAATCAGACTTTTTGCAGATGATGCAGTTAACTATAATGAAGTTACTATCTGAAAGAAGCTCCATAAATATTCAGTCTGATATTGATAAGATTTCAACGTTGTGCAGGGATTGGCAACTTGCTATAAATGGTCAGACATGTAAAATTTTGTACTTCACAAAACGAAAAAACGTATTATCCTGTGAATACAATATTAATGAGTCACTGTTGAGATCAGCCAACTCGTATAAATACCTGGTTCTGACACTTCGTAGGAACTTGAAATGGATCACATACGTTCAGTCGTGGGTTTATTGGTAGAATACTGGTTAAGTGCAATCACTCTACAAGGGCTATTACTTACAAATCACGGGTGGGACCGGTTCTAGAATACTGCTCAGGTGTGTGGGACCCGTACCAGATAGGACTAAAAGGCGGCAATTGAAAGTACGCAGAGAAAGCAGGCACGAATTGTCACAAGTTTGTTTAATCCGTGGGAGAGTGTCACAGAGATACTAAAGGGATTGCAGTGGAAACCTGTTGAAGGCAGGCGTAAAATATGACGAGAAAGTCTATCAACAAAGTTCCAAGAACCGGCTTTAAATGATTGCTTTATGATTATACTACACCCAGTACCTAACGCTGACTCAATGATCATGAGGATAAGATTAGAATAATTGCTGCCCGCACAGAAGCTTTCAAACAATAATTATTCCTGCACTCCATACGTGAATGGAACTGGTAGAAAACTTAATAACCGGTAAGGGGACCTACCCTCTACCATGCAGAGTATGGATGTGGATGTAAATGTAGATGTAAAAACGTTAGTACGCTTATTTACAAGATTTGATTCACAGAAAGAATACATTGAAAAGTAAAACTACAATGATAAAATATGGATGACCACTGAGTGGTTGTGTTACATCATCAGAATTTTTAGTATCTTATCGAGAATGGACGAGTGTCCTTTGGTTTGGAGCTGACTGGAGGGAGTAAACCAGAGACCTCTTCGATTCTATAACGATTCTGGATGCGTATTTTAGAACCTGTGCTATGGGGTGGAGACTGATACATTCCACTTGACAGCTCAGGGTGCTCTCATAGAAGAAGCAGCTGCTCAGGTAGTGTAGTACTTGTCGAGTGAACATGTTGGTTTTTCAGGATAGGTGATAATCGGAGGTCCTCCGATGAGCGGTCACCAGTTGATATTTAAAGAGTGAAATCAGTTCACTTGCAAAGTAAGACACTTCGAATGCGATAATTTTAACAGTAAATTGGTAATGTACTTGTAACAAAGTGCCTGAATGAACTCTCTCCAGTGAAGATGTGGCGTTCAAATTGTATTCGGAGCCGAGAACTGGTTGAAAACCTCAGAAGAACGTTAACGATGTTATTGAATGTACATAGAAACGACAGATTAGACGCCATAGGAAAATATAGCAACTATCAGGGTCGAAACGGCATCTGACTGCTAAGTTGTCTGGACTCATCTAACCGACCCAAGTGAACTCAAGTTAATTATTGGATGTGTTTATTGGCCACCCTACTCCTACGTAATAGCTATAGAATCATTCAAAGTCTACCTCCAGTATCTCGGAAGCATCCTGATCATGCAGTATTCATTGGAGGCAACTTTAACTTACTAAGTATAGACTAGGACGTCTATGATTTCATTGCTGGAGGTACGAAGATACAGTCTCGTCAAGTAGTTCTGTACACATTTTCCGGAAACTGGTACGACAACTCACACACAATGGATATATTTTAGATCTTGCAGCTACAAAAAGACTTGCTCTACCGACAGTCAGTCGGCATTGAGACAGGCATTAGTGATCACGGATGTCTTCACACGAAGGGTAGTAAATGTCATCATTGCTGAGACGTTTAGGAGAGTCTTTATTCTGGAAAGAAGAGATAAGAGGTTGTTAGTATCCTACTTAGACGGTGAATAGAGATCATTTATCCGTATAATAGATGCAGACGATTTATAGGCAAAGTTTAAACTGACTGTAATTCATGCTCAGGAGGAGTATATACCGAGAAAGTAGATTAAGGACGCAAAAGACCCACAGTGGTTTAATGACGAAATTCAGAAAATGCTGAGGAAACAGAGACTGATGCACCCGATGTTCAAAACAGAATGCCTAAATGTCGAAAGGCAAAAGTTTGTAGAAATTCGTGCTTATATAAAAAGTTTGATTGCATGTAACAACTTCCATCGCCTTACGTACCGAAACATCTGGTGTTACGGATAATCATTAGGCAGATGGAAAGTTTCGGTTCAGTCACTCATAGAGCAGTCCTGTGTAGCAGTAGGAGACAGCAAAAGGTAACCTGAAGTTTCCAAGGCATGAGTGGTTTGAATACTTCTTAAGAAACAAGACCCAGAACGTTGTGCTGGACGGCGAATGCTTATCAGAGACAAGGGTATAGTAAGGTCTGCCTCAGGAAAGTGCGACAGTCATGGTTTTTTATCTCTATACATGATGTTTCCGTAAGACCGTGTAAAATATAACAGGAGACAGAGAATGCTCCCCTGAACAACTTGAGGTAGGAAACAAGCTAAAAGAAATACGAAAGTAAACTCGTATATCGCTTTATGGAGCATTACTGTTTTCAAGTTTATTTACAACTAACTTGAGGACAAGTTTACATGTATTGCGCTATTTATTTACATGTACATTCTTTATTTTCTGCAAGAAAACGACGAGGACGAGTCTGCTTAGTAGGAAGTATTTCCTGGTCTCTGGATTGAAATGGTAAGTGCTATTCCATGACCTGCGAGGTCAGATGACATTAATCCTCTTGATTATTTCCTATATGGATATCTAAAGTCATTTTTATGTGACACCCCAGTAGATATGGAAGGGAATTAGTTCCCAGAATTGCAACAACCTGCGATGTGATTCGAAACACACCAGATATATTTCTCAGGCTGCGTCAGAATCTTGTTCGCCGATGTCATGCTTGCAATGAGGTTGTTGGCCGTCAGTTTCAGCACATTTTGTAAGGTACAGTAAAAATGGTTCTTTCATGTGTCAATGATGGTATTTACAGTTGATGTACTAATGTAAATAAAAAAAGTACTCAATACTGTGATTTTATTCTCATTATCTCCTTAAGGTAGGTTTCCCAACTCAAATTGTTCGGTGGACCATCCTCTATGTCCTCTAAAGTTTTGCACGCTCTTACGGAAACACCCTGTAATCATAAATTATTTGACGAGTTAAGTTAGCATCAAGCAGCACTTGTTTGATGATGACGCTGTAGTGCACGGTAAAATGTAGTTGTTGAGTAACTGTCGGAGAATACGGTAGAAAGTAGTATGAATTTCTGTCCCGTTCGATGAATGGCAGCTTGTTCCATATGTGAGAAAATGTTAGTTAATGGAGACGAGTACGAAAAGAGCGAATCCCGTAACGATCGAATACAGTTGTAGTGGTGTGCTGCTTGGCACAGCAACCTCGATTCAACATCTGTGCGTAGCGTTGGAAGACGATGTGAAACGGAACTAGCATCTAGGCTCAGTAGTAGAGAAGACGAATGGTCGACTTCGATTTACTGGGACTATTCTAAGAAAGTGTCGGTAAACTGTAAAGGGCACTGCGTATAGCACATTAGAGAGACCACATTCTTGAATATTACTCGAGTATTTGGGATCTGCACCAGGACGGATTAAAGGAAGACATCGAAAAATTTCAGAAGCGTACAGCTAGATTTGTTATTGGTCGGTTCGATCAGCACGCGAATATCACGGAAATGCACCAAGAACTCGGCCAGGAATCCCTGGAGTGGAGACGAGGTTCTTTTCGCGAGACACTAGGGGAGACCGGGTCTAGTTGATACTGGCCCAGTGACTTCCAAACGTGAAGACGCTTGCAAGCGGGAACTGAAGTGGAGGCAGAAGAGATCGATACTCAGTAACCTCGTGTGTGTCGGAGGAGAAGGTTGCTTGTCGCTTTGTTTTGTGAACAAATTCTGTTTGTTTTTTCAACTGTAAGTAAAGTTTTACTAGACGCTTTCACCTTTTGTTTTAGGGTTATTCGTACGCTAGTTGAACAGTCAAACACATCATATTGTTTCATTGTTTGAAGGTAAGAATATTAACTTTAAACAGTAATTTTAACTGCTACCTGATTGTCGTAGATTTTAGTTTAGTGAAATGACGTCGTTAATACGTTGCTTTTGGGTCAAGTTGATATGGGGTATCAACTTAGCCTACAAGTATTCTCTTATGTTGTATTTTTGTTTTCAGAAATGCCAAGGAATTATAAGAAGAAAACTGAAAGGGGCGAAATACCCACTGACATATTTGAGAGGGCATATAAAGAAATTAAGAATAGCAGGATGTCTATCGGGGAAACAGCAAAAACATTTGCTATAGACAAAATGATGCTTAATAGGTATAAGGTTAAAAATGAATAGCAGCTTGAAACACCACAAGCAGCTGAAGACGTAAAAATTGTATATACTAAACATCGACAAATATAAATTGATGATACAGAAAACGAGCTTAGTAACTATATTTTAACAAGTGCTAAAATTTACTATGGATTAACTCCTAAAAACGCTCGGGAACTGGTCTATGAATTGGCTCTAGCGAATCAATTAAAAGTGCCAGATACCTGGATAAAAGCCAAAATGGCAACTTCGGAATGGTTTTATAAGTTTTTAAAAAGGCGTCCCAATGTTTCCATAAGATCGCCTGAAGCGAAAAGCCTGAGTCCGGCAACTAGATTGAATCGGCACAACGTTGGAAGTTTTTTTGAAAATTTGAGACATGTCTAAAAAATCATAAGTTCCAAAGGAAAGATATGTCGAATGTGGACGAAACCGGGGTGCAGACTGTACAGCGGCCAAGCAAAATTATAGCTGAGAAAGGAGTTCGGTAAGTGGCAAAAGCCACTTCTGCTGAGCGAGGGCAAACAGTTACAACCGCAACTGCTGTCAATTCTATTAGCAATGCTATCCCCCCACTCTTCATTTTCACTAGATTGTTCTATGAAGACCATTACATAAAGCGAGAACCGCCAGAGTGTAAAGGTACTGCAGATCCATCTGGTCTGACGGTTCGGTCATCGTTTCTAACACTTTCACACCCACGTAAAGTCAACACCCAAACATTCATGCCTTTTGTTGTTTGACAATCACGATTCATACTTGTCAATACAGGTGTTGAACTTCCGTAAAGACAATGGAGTTGTTTTGCTGTCTTTCCCTCCCCATACCTCTCAGCGCCTCCAGCCCCTTGACATATCTGTTTGTAGACCATTCAAGAAATACTACTTTATAGCTGTAGACAAGTGGCTAATTAGCAACCCTGGAAAGAGTAACAATTTATGACATTCCTAATCTTGTAAATAGTGTCTTTCGAAATGCTGTGGCACCAAATAATATTGTGGCAGGCTTCACCGCTTCGTGATCATGCCGTATAACCCAGATATTCTTAAGGTTGGAAAGCTTTGTAAGTTATCGTCAGCTTTCTACAACACCATAAGACAAACAGCCTTCTACGTTAGCAGAAGACCAACAGCCTTCTACGTCAGGAGGCGTTCAACATCCTTCTATATCGGTATTAGCCAACATCACCGAAAAAGAGTCATCACTTGCCACTGGTGGCCTTGGAGCTATCCCTCCCATTGTTACGCCAGAACAAATTCGCCCTCTACCAAAAGCAGGAGAACGTAAAATAAGCGTTAAAGGCAAGCAACCCTTAAATTCCTGCATTCTTAGAGATTCTCTTATTGAAAAGTAAAATAGAGCAAGATACAAGGGAGTGGGAGAGAAAGAAATCCATTACGACAGGGAAGGGCAAATTAAACCTAACGAAGTTATTTGGTTGCGAACAAAACAAACAGCTCGACAAACCAAGGAAACAAGATAACAAACGAGTGAAGCCTAAAAAACGGAAACATGAATCAGACTCTGACGAAGACTCTTATTGTTGGTGTGTCTTAAAATTTTTTCTTCAGCCAAACCGGGTCAAGATTGGATCCAAAATGTTTCCTGCAGAAGTGAGCAAACATAGCTTGTGCAAAGGACAGCCCTTTTTACACTGGTGTTATCTGCCAATCAAATCCACGTTTTTTTTTCAAAATCGGAACGACTTGCCGCAACTAAGGGCCTGTGACGCTATCCAAAACTTTTAAATATTCTTATGTTTAAGCGCTGTTTAAAAATGTTAATTTTTGTAAAACTAAGAAATCTATTAGAACAAGTAAAAATCCTTTATATTCATTTTTAAATTTATCTTTAGATTATTAGTTTTTGGTTTTTAAGATGTTTGTTCGTTTTAAAACAATAAAACCCTTTCAAAATACATGTTTTGGTTACTATTATCCTGAATTTTGGCACTGTACCAGGTGCTCAAAGGCGTATCTACTTGACCCATAACTGTATCAGTGTGACACAGACTGAGTTAAACTGATGCATCTGGCAACGTTTACAACGTATATTTTAGACACCACAAATTTATTTTATAAGGCTTTGAAATACACCAACAGATAGCCAAATAGTTATAGTACCTTATTACGTTGCATTAGTTTCAGTACAGTTACAGAGAAAAAATAAAAAACCAGAAAGTAAAAAGCGTATCAACTAGACCCGGTCTCCCCTACAGTGAGAATATAAAGAGCCGACAGTTGCTTTTGACTGCAGAAGGTTCCTACTGCCACCAACGTACGTTTTGCGTAAGTTCCGCGAAGACGTGATAAGAGAAATTAGAGCTCTATGGAGGGAAACAGAGGATCATTTTTCAGTGTAGCAGTGTGGGAGGAGATGGAGGAATCGATTTGCTGGTTCGTAGTTAATGGTGAAGATATTTCCGTGACAATGAAATTAATTTACAAGTAACTAAGATGATTAAATAATTCATTACGTACGCAGACAAAGCGGATTTTTTTTCCTTCTTGCAGAAGGGGTTCGTGTCCTGTAATTTTACTGTTAGTGGCGTATCTTGCAGGGAATAAGTTAACCCAATACTCTTCAGTAAGAACACAATAATAAGATGTGCACTCGAAGACAAAACAGAAAAGACGCACCCGAATAAATTATGCAAATTGCTCAAAAATTGATGTTCGTACAGTATCGACAGAAAATGCAAAACTGTGAACTTTGGCGGCCCATAGGTAAACGTGTGACGCTGCAGTTCAGGTTTTTCGTGCAGTTGGCAAAGGTAGGAAACAGGAGAAATACTGATATCAGCGCACGACTTCTTTCCGGATTTAATTCCATGTATTCAGCTGGGCGAAAATTATGCCTCGCAAACAGGCACATAAACGATATACACAGATGTCACCATTTGAGAGAGGACGTGTAGCTCGGCTCAGAGGAGCTGGTTGGAGTAATCAGCGAATCTTTCGTCATTTGAATAGGAGGGATACTACTATACGATAACGTTCGCAAGAACGGGTGAACCATGACCGAACACAGGGTCAAGAGGGAAGTGGTCCACGTAGAGCGAAGACAGAACGCGAGAATCGAGCAATCGTCAGAGAGGCACTCAGAGCCCCAGATTCATCACCAATCCGACACGCAACTTGTGATTCAGTGACTACAAGGCACATCAATAGCTGGATCACAGAAAGGGAGTTGAGCTCAGGGCGCCCCTTGCGTCGGCTAATATTGACCTCTGTACGCTAACAAATCAGCCTACAGTGATGCTGAGCTCATTTGGCCTTGAATGTCACAGACTGGAGCAGAATAGTCTTTAGTGATGAGTTCCACTTCGAGCTCATTTGGCCTGGAATGTCACAGACTGGAGCAGAACTGTCTTTAGTGATGAGTTCCGCTTCGAGCTCATTTGGCCTGGAATGTCACAGACTGGAGCTGAATTGCCTTTAGTGTTGAGTTCCGCTTTGAGCTCATTTGCCCTGGAATGTCATAGACTGGAGCTGAATTGGCTTTAGTGACGAGTTCCGCTTCGAACTGAGCCACGATGACAAGCAAAAACGTAACTACAGACGCCCCGCACAGCAGTTGGATACTAACAGCTGTCACTCGTCTTATGGCCCGACTAGCAGCAGTGATGGTCGGGGGCACCATTTCTTTTCCTAGCAGGACCCCTTTGGCTGTCATCCGCGACACCCTTACAACACAGTGGTACGTCGTCTATATTCCACGCCCCGTTTTCTTTCTCTTCCTGGCAATCCATCCTGGGCTTACACTTCAGCAGGATAATGTTCAGCCACGCATGGCGAGAGTTTTAAAACCCCACATTGACCAGCAAGGTCGCCGGATCTCTTCCAAATTGAAGACGTTTGGAGCACTGTGGACAGAGTCTTCCAACCATAGTGGTGCTATGACATTCTAATGAGCAGGTGGTGCCGAATTTTGCACTTTATCCCTCAGGTAGACATCCAACAACTCTACCAATCAATGCCAAGCCAAATAACTACTCGAATATGGGCCAAAGGTGGTCCAACGCGATACTGAGTTGCTCAAATGTTCAAATGTGTGTGAAATATTATAGGACAACTGTTAAGGTCATCAGTCCCTAAGCTTACATACTACCTAACCTAAATTATCCTAGGGACAAACACCCACACCCATGCCCAAGGGAGGATTCGAACCTCCGCCGGGATCAGCCGCACAGTGTTGCTCAATTAATGAATACTTTTTCTTTTGAGTAAATTATCAAATTTCTCTGAAATTGTAGTCTCTTGTTTTTTCTGTACATGCACATCACATCTACGGATTTCCGTACCATTCGGATAATTCTTTCGTGAGACGTCGTTCTTCTGTCTTAGAGTGTATTTGTCTTTGAAAAAGAAATACCAGAAATTTCTTAGACAGTCAGAAAAGCATATGTCGTTACACTCCCAGAGTCGTCTTCAGTATTTTTCGTTTAGCACCAACACGTAGGCAAAGGGTGCCTTGAACTTGAATGAAAGAATACAGTGGAGCGCGCGCACGCACGTACGCATGCAGGCACACATGAACTCACCCACACACACATACATACACACAATGTAGCGGAAAACTATTTACAGCACACTGCTCTACGACAGCTAGTAGCCTGCTATAAGAGAGGCTTTAACTGAACGTGAATGATGCAGAATGGCCCAATGGGGGGATTAATGACAGGATGCTCACCTCATGGAAGCAGTTCACAAGTCGATGCGCCAGCGGCTGGAGGTACGGACCGCAAACGAATGTTAAGGCCTGTGAAAAACTGAGCGAAAATGAGGGAGAGCGACCGGATGCTGCTAGTTTCATAGACACGTGGTTTCAATACTTTGTTGTGCAACGCCCCCACCACTGAACATCAGGTAGCAAATCAAGCGGAGGTGGCTTCAAAGGACCGCCTCCGGCTCTTCCCAAGCACAATACAAGGGCGGGCATCCTCCACAGTTGGCAACACGAGACGAAGTAGTGCCGTAGGCCGGTGGAGCCAGGCAGTAGGGACTGTACAATGTCCCTCCATCCAACGGCAAATTTGCCGCCATTTCTACTAGACTGTGGCTTTCGAGGCAGCTTTCCCACCCATACTCACTACATTACCGTTTACTCAAATGTGCTATCGATCACAGTACATGATAGTAGAAGTAAGGGAGAGTTTAGTGGGATAACTAGCTTCTCTGCCAGTTTACAATTAATTTATGTAACCGATAGATTAATTTTTGTATTTAAGCGATACCTTTCCATGGAGGTGACTGCAGCTGCTCTTTCGCAAGCATTGTAAAAAGTAAGTGCTGTATTTTTTCCTCGCTCCATTTGCGAGTGGAAGAGGAAAGGGAATGACTGGTAGTGTCCAGGGGCGGATCCAGGATGAAATCCAGGGGGGTAGGGAGGATGAACAATTTTTTCAATGATCTGAAGCTGTTGTATATTACCACTTAACTGAACAATTTGAGGTGCTATTTATTATCAACAACCATATTTAGGAAATTTAGAGTTGTTGGAAGAAACGGGAAAAGTACATCAATTTTACATGTAAATTGAAGGTGGAGGGAGAGGGGGAGGGGGAAGAAAGGGAAGGAAAGGGATTTCTGATATCACCAGCATCGGGACATTAGGCGGTATTAGCGGCGACGAGCGAAAATATGTGCTACACTGCGATTCGAACCTGGATCTCCTGCTTAGTATGCAGATGCATTAACCACAGTGCCATCCATAACACGGTATTGTTGCAGCTGCGCAGATAATCTAGGAATGCCTCATAGCCAATCCACATTCCCACTGAGGGAGTCCCTGTTCATTACCTCCATGCTGGCTAGTTTGAAATTCTGTTGGATATGGGACGTACCTGTTCATCCACACTGAAGAAGGTGTATCCATTCACCACTTTGGCGACCTGCAGTCGACGATGAGGATGAGAGGATACTGATGAGGACAGCACACACACATTCCCTGCCGGGAATCGAACCCAGGCCCAGAATATTGACAATCCGTCAATTATTTGAATTCGTGGTGACTGCTCTTTCGGACGTGTGTCGGTTCCTTCGGACATGTCCGAAAGAACAGTGATCATGAATTCTTATAATATTTTAAGCTGATTTGTAAGGAACCGACTATTTTCTTTTTTCGGCACTTCGTTCATAAGCTTTTCAGAGGGGGGGGGGGGGAGAGAACGACCCAGCGCGCCCTCCCACTCCCTTAAATCCACCTATGGTATTGATACAAGTTATCCTTGCGGAGTGTCTAGACTACATGTGTTTGAAGCCATCGAAGTGAATGAGGATATCACGTGGATCCGCTGCTACAACAACACCTGCTATCTATATGACACCGCCTGCTGCCTGGTCAACAACATAGGTAACGACTGCATGTTGGGCCTCTCGACGACACTACAGCAGCACATGCGGTGTCACTGACTGTCCAGGTGACAGCACCATCACGACCAGCTGTCGTTGCAACAGCCACAAAGTCGCTAGCAGCGTTATTGGCCGCAGAGTCGCCAGAAATAGCTGCAATCACATCACACTCATCTACAGCAGCCACAACGCCACCAGCAACAATCCCATGCACAATGTATAACTTACTTGCAGGTAAACATTACCTACCCTCTGTCATTCCATAAACTCCCTTCCACCGTCAACCTAAACATATTGCAAAAACATACAAAAGACCCAGAGCAAGTGAATGTCAGGGTGAAACGAAATTGACTCGTCCAGTTCTTTCAGGTACTGACGACATGTTGGTAGAAATCATTCAGAACATCAAAACCCACTATTTTGTTTTTCCTTCTTTATTAAGCAGATGCTACCCCTAACTACTAAACTCCAAAAGACTCCTCACTCACATTCACCCATGTATACCAGCACTGCAAATGCAGCAGCTTACCTCAGGAGAGATTCATCATCGAAACCAATGACCACTTTCCCGTTCACTTCTACTCAGAATTATCTCCTCTGCAGGATAAAATGAATCCGTAACAATACTCACGAACCGACCGCCAAATTAACCACAGCTCCCACGCCCACTCGCAGCGTACACAGCAGTAATTTGAAAGGTTGGTTTAGAATACATGTATGACGAAAGTGAGAGTGAATTTGACTCACTACTAGGAATTAATGAAAGCAAAGCATCACACATTCGAAATGATAATTATTGGCCTTATTATTCGGTAAGAGTGTTTCCAGAATCACCCAGTGCTGTAAACAAACTTATAAAAAATAAGATCTCCATTTGGCACTGGAGGCATCCTTTTGGAACACCTAGAACAAAGACACAAGGATATCAACGTCAGCAGTGCCTCCAATATAAAGACCAGCTGACTGAAAAAAGCAAGAATGCAGCACCTTATCTCACGGCAAGCAACATTATTTTCACAAACAATGACCAAACCTTCACTCTCCATCTAACCGCATCTCCTGTAACCAGTCTCACTTTGCCTAAGTGCAAATCCAAACCCCCTCCCCAAATACAAGAATTCACCATCCCTTACACACAGTTAACAAACAAATCCATACAAACAACACCCATATGTCCCCACACTCAACTGAAGACATAATTAATTTTGTAACCTTAGTCCACCAAAATATCCTGCGTTTTGAAAGATTCCACATTCTGCAGCAAATAATCTTCGTTACTTATACCATCTTCTATCTCAATACATACCTCACGTATTCCTAAAATCAAACCCTCTTCATTTTTGATCACATCGAAACGCTTGTTTATACCTACTCTTCAAACATTTCCCTGCCTGACTGAAAATGGTGCAGCAGACATACGATATTCTAAGCAACATATCCGTTCCCACCACTCCTAAGCCTCAGACAATATGAAATCCAAGCTCTCCTCCACAACGAAACCTCCTTCCAACCCTATCATTTCATACACAGGCCTTCTTACACCCTCATCCTGTATCGGACTGATAGTCCAAATCCTATTGCCTGTGATAGTGTAGCCATCGTCCATCGCCGAAATATCCCTTCTACCTCTCAATTATTATTAAATAATACAACAGAATACATAACCCTTATTAACTTTCTTCCATAACTCCAATTAACCCTTGCCACATCCTACAGTACATTTGCGCTAACCATCCAATCCCTTACGATTTCTTAACTCACAAAGACCAAACTCTTAACACATACTTGATTGCTGTTGATCTTAGCCTATACTTCCGCGTATCTGCCGGAAAACAGCCAGCGGCGTCAGTTTGTCAGTATCCTCAACGGCCACAAAATCTGTGTTCCTGCCCGCACCCGACCTGTCACAGATGCTATTCCCCTCCCACTATTGCTTCCTCTAAATTCTTTGTGGGTACCACAGCAGAAGTCGCAGATCTAATTGGGAGTGATCATGTCCCTGCCCTTCTCCATATCTCATACCGTGTACCAAATCCGACCCGACCCGACCCATCTAGAAAAATTCAGAATTATTATCGTGGAGACTGGAATGCAGATTCTAAGCGGAAGTCACGATTCCAACCTTCAAAATCCTGATGATATCCAGCTTGAGCCTGATTTCCTTCAACATACTAACTCAAATGCAATTTTCAATCACATCTCCCTCCGAACTATTTACTGTAACAGTAGCATTCTATCTACAAGTGCTCTTACTCTGCTCGGGGTTTCAAATGGCTCTGAGCACTATGGGGCTTAACATCTATGGTCATCAGTCCCCTAGAACTTAGAACTACTTAAACCTAACTAATCTAAGGACATCACACAACACCCAGTCATCACGAGGCAGAGAAAATCCCTGACCCCGCCGGGAATCGAACCCGGGAACCCGGGCGTGGGAAGTGAGAACGCTACCGCACGACCACGACTCCGCTCAAAGTATCTCATAGTATTTATAGAGAATTCCTTTGTACCCGTGACCAAGACATGCTCAGACGTCACCGACATATGCGCAGACATGTTTGCAGTCATTTACAAGCTAAAGGACTTCGGGACTGGCACATTGCAACCATTCCCATGTATTCAGTCCTACATAACAACAGACCCATTGCTGTCAACCCCACTGAGCTCAACCACTTTGCATCCTTCCTGGATGACACTTTCTCCATGCCAGGTGATCCGAACTTCGATGATTAGATGGATTGGCATGAAGGCACAAGTATAATCATTTAATTTCCTGTACTAAACAGCACTCGGTAAAAATCGAAACGTTGTTTCTAGTCACGAAATAATTGCCCACCTATTCCTTTAGACAGATCATTATCCACGGCTGTAGGAGACATCCGAGGTCCTGCTCTTCTTGAAACCTAGTAATCCACCCTTACAAACCTCTTACTACCGATCTATCATCCTGTCGTCAGATTTTAGCCAAATGAAGCCATTTATACCCAACGAGTCCTTCAGCACCTTGCTATACACCTACCAAACCTCATCAACCTATGTGGCCTTTATTACCACCGTTCAATCGACCGTAAACATTTTTACCTTTCCCACCTTATGTGCCATCAACCAAATAAATGAAAATCATCGTATTTGTCTCTCCTGATATCCAAAACGCCTCTGACTGGGTACATCTACATCTACATGGATACTCTGCAAATCACATTTAAGTGCCTGGCAGAGCGTTCATCGAACTACCTTTACAGTTCTCCATTATTCCAATCTCGTACAGCACGCGGAAAGAACGAACATCTTTAGGTTTCTGTGCGAGCTCTGATTTCTCTTATTTTACCGTGGTGATCGTTTTTACCTATGTAGGTCGGTGTCAACAAAATATTCTCGCATTCGCAGGAGAAAGTTGGTGATTGTAATTTAGTAAGGAGATTCCGTCGCAACGAAAAACGCCTTTCTTTCAATGATGTCCAATCTAGAACTACCCCATGCCTCTAACACAGTGAAGTATTTAGAACTAACCCGTGACATAAAACTGACATGGATAGCACACCTCCTTACCATCCGACACATAACCATAATCGAATACGACTACTTAAACTAATAACAAGCAGCACCTGAGGTCTGCACCATTTTACCATTACCCTCAACTGTAAATCCGTCATCAGCCTCCTAACTTACGACGATATTATCTGGACCTCTGCCTCCTCTAAATTCAACAACTCCCTTGAAATCCTGGAAAGACTTGCACTCAGTTTAGGGTTCCACATCTGTCTACCTCCCTCCAACTCGCACCCTGTACCAGCTCATCCACTTCCCACACCTTCTTATCTTCCTATAGCACATTCAGACCCAAGAAAATAATCGCAGAACCTAATTATGTCACTCACTGCCCCATCCACCAATCATCAATCGAGGTATCCTGCTGCGCCACTGCATCCATGATCCTCACTACGTACACCTTCACGTCTTAGTCGCCTCTCCCCCAGAAATTTAATCACACTGCCACTATCCAACGACGAAATCGGTCCCAGAAATACTTCCCTTTCCAACTGCAGTAACAACGCTCCACCGCAAATCGTTCCTCTAGTTCCCTCCCACCCACATCCTCCTACACGTCACCGACTTCTAGTCGTTACCTGTAGTGTCACAGCACCCAATAATTGTACTCATAATCCATCTTCATCATGACCATGTACCACCGGCATCCCTATTATACTACAACATAATTTGAGCTGTAGTTTAAAACTATGTAAAGAGTTTTAAAACCTTAAAACTTGTTCATCGGTTTAAAAAAATCATTTATTATATTCCTTTTTTTACGTATTTCAACACTATTTTAATGTGTATTATCTTTGAGTGAAGAGCTTTGGGAGATGACGACGTGTGAGGGGAAATCTGTTTCACGCCCATTTACTTGGCCGGAGATTTCATATTTTAAGTTTCTCTCTGAAATTTCCACACCGGGGATCGTTTGCGTCTCTGCGTAATGGCAAGAGCCATAGATGCAGTAACACTTGAGTATTCGGCGAAGTTCCACGAACCGGCAGCGGTGCTAAACTGTAGCGTTTGAAGTTGCGTTTCGTTTGAAGGAGTCGTAACATTTAACTGCAGTTCCCCGCATTTACTGTTCGATGAATGTAAACACCGATGCTTATGACGCCACCCACCTCTTTCATTGGAAAGTTGTTGCTACCTTGCCCAGAAGTACAATTCTGACCATCTATTATTGTGTAAACGGACTGATGGAAAAATACTCTGAGAACACACAAGTTGCATCGTTTACAACGTACGTAGCTGCCTTCTACTACGATCTTTAATCGTTTAGGGACTGAGTAACAAGAATTAACGCAACTTTTAATGAGTGCAGTAGCTAGCATAAATGGCCATAAAAATAATGTTACTTGCCGAAGCAACGTACCGTACTTCAGTTTTCACAGTACATAGCATTGAGGTCAGCTAACCGTTACTTAAAGTGTAAGATTTGGTATCAGAACGCATTTATTTACGAAAAGAAAGTAGCTTCCAAATATTTTTTTTAGAAATAACTGTTGTCGTAGCTGCTTGTTGTGTTTGATGTTGTTGTTGTTGTGTTGCTATTCTTATTATTTTCTACAGGCCGAAAACTTGATAGATGTTCTACGCTAATCTATACTGGCAAGCCTTAATTTCAACGTACGCACTTTAGTTAAACCCAGGTGTTCCTCTACAATTTTCATACATTGCACTTTCTCTCCCATACTAAATTAACTATGCCTTCATGACTGAAAACCTGTTGTACTAAACTATTCCTCACAGTTTTCAAGCACACACTGACGTGGCGCAGTGGCTAGCACACTGGAATCGCATTCGAGAGGACGACGATTCAAATCCGTCCCCGTATCCCGTGATTCCAAATACGTTCTTTCTTTTATACTACATACAATCGATTTTATTTAAAACATGTAAATGTGTGTTATACTGATGTATTAGTGTAACAGCTGCGTACCTCATTCAGTTGAGAGTTTATCACGCTATTAGTACCCGGAAGTCGCGCATTCTACACCATATGTGCCTGGTATCATACCAAGTTGCCAGATATTCAGTCCAATGTTTGTGCTTTTAACAAGCTGTACCTGTGTAACAAGTTTTATTGTTTCCGTGGAAGACTTCATTTAATATTTTCTACCGCCTCACTTGATCTCCTTCACTCATCATGTATGTATACTATTTTAATGACATGTAATTTATATAAGTTCCAGTTTAATTCCATGTTATTCTTTTCAGTGTTGTACTACGTAATTTAGAGTTCATTTTAAAACATTATGCGTGACTTTTCTTCTGAAGATGATACCGTTAATGGTACTGAAACCTAGTCAAGGTTTTTACATTAAACTTCATGGGGTTATACTTTATTTATTGAAAATTTATTTACAGTTGCTGATATCAGCCATGCTTAAAACTATGATTTCCATAAATCACTCCTGGCAAATGTCAGGAAGTTCACTTTGGCATGGCATATCCGATTTTCTCTCGCATCACTGAAACATTCCGAGCTTGTGTTCCATCGCAGATGACTCCTCGTCGACAGGACAGGCTGTTAGGCCTTAATCTTTTTGCCTTTTCACAGTGAAGTGGAAGCAAGGCTGTTTTTCACTGGTTGGATTCAGTACCTCTTCACTGATTCACCCATATAAGCATTTGTCTGGAACACCACATATATTACACTTTCGTATAAGGCTACACTGCAAACAAATCAGAGCCATGCACTCCGCCTTGCCTTCCGTATATGCCTCCCGTCCCCCACGCAGATATCTCCTTTCGCAAGGTGGCTTCAGTCAACTCCCCCTTCCTGTTGATGCCCTCTCTCCCTCCATTTATCCCTCCTATCAACTCGGATTCTCACCTCCCCCCTCCCTTCCTCAGTCCTTTTCCCGGGCTCCCTTTCCCCTCCTTCCATCCTGTTTTTTTCCGACCTACCCTGTCTCTACCTCCCTTCTCTCCCCCGAATCCATTTGCATTCCCCTCCTCAGCATTTCACCATTCCCTCTCGCGTCTGCCCTGCCCCCCTTATGAGTCCTCTCCCTCCATTGGCTCCCCCCCCCCCATTTCGTTTTTCCTCTCCTCCCCCAGTTTTTTCTTCTCATCTGTCCAGGTCCCCCCCCCCCCCCCCATCTGCTGTTGGCTGTGGTATGTCATCTTCGTGACGACTTTATAGTGCAGTGTTTCCGGGGTCCGGGGAATGTTAAGTGTTGTGCGTCTTTTCCGAAGTGTTGTGAATGGAAACCATACTGCCGCTGGGTGTGATTTTTATATCTCTTGCCAACAGAAACCAGACTGTCGCCATGTTTTTTTAATTGCCTGTCTACTATTTTACCTGTCTGCTTCCTGTATATTTTATTAGCATCGCCAACCCTTTGTTTGTTTTAACTTTCCACAATTTTCTACCGTTTCACAATTTAAGTCACCATTTTATCGCCTGCTTTTATTGTTTATTATCTTCTTCTCATGTTTTAAAAATTCTGTCGGCTAAAGAGCGGCAGAGGAAAAAAAGCGAAAAATCATTCCAGGAAAACTTCCTGGCCCTGAAATTTATATTCGGTATTAACGCAGTTCTCATTCCAGAAACCTTTTCTGAGTATTGCCGGTGTACAATATACTCTGCTCGACGAAACAGAGAAGAACCCACAAGACAAGGTCGTACGTAAGTGTAACTACATACACGTATACCCTGTTGGCGGGTATGTAAGGATCAGACCTGCAGTTCTCTGTAGCAGGCACAACGGCCACCAGAATGCGTTAGTTTTGTTTGTGTTTAGTGTTGCCACCAGGTGTCGTAGCATATCGTCAGAAGTTGAGTGGTCACTGTGAACGAAATGGAGATGTCGCATACCCGTGCGAGAGAGTATTATCAGTTCTTGACAGTGTTTATGTGGGTCTTCATTTGACCAACTGGTCGAATCGTGCAAGATGATTACATAGGAAAGTGAGGGCAGACATATTAGTCGTCAAAGTTGCGGTCGACCACGGCTGACAACGACATGGGAGGACCGCTATACACTGCACCAAGAACATAGTATACCTTGCATGTAGTAGTTCCATGTGTGGATGGTCAAATATCTTACAAACGGAAGACTTGATCAGTCAAATGGAACACATCATGAACACATGTCATCAGAGAATAAATAATGGACTTCTTGCAGCAGCTGTACTAGGGAATTACTGTCCCAGGCGTAGGCTGCAGGTGACACCGCGACACAGAGTGCTGCGATTGAAATTTTGCCCCGACCAGGAAGCATCGGCTGCTGGTGACTGGTGTTAAATTGCATTTCGGCGATAAATAGCGGTTCTACACTACCCCCCCCCCCCCCCCCAATGACTATCATTTAGAGTATGGTTGTGGTCTGGGATGAGGTCCCATTCTCCAAATGTTTAGGGTCGGCACTGTGTCACGGTCTGGGGAGCCATCGGTTATGACATCATGTTACTACTGGTAGTGGCAGAGAAAACTTGCCAGAACACCAGTAACGTCACGGACATCCCGCGCTCTCGTGTCTTATCTCTCATGAGGCAGTACTGTGGTGCTAGTTTTCAACAAGACATTGCTGATCCACACATGGCATGTGTCTTTGTGAACTGTTTGCATAATATTGAGGTACTCCCTGTGGCCAGCAATGTCCTCGGCTCTGTCCCTGGTAGAACATGTTTGCGACCATCTCGCTCGTCAACTATGCCCCAGTGCCAGTATCTAATACATCAAGGGCCACTTAACAGCCACTGTGGACCTGTTTCCCCAGGACAGGATACAACGGTCTTCTTTCAATGTCATATTGCTGCCGAGCTTGACTCGATTTTACAGTCACTGAAGTGTCATCATATACCCTCTCAGCCTATGCAGTTTCATTTCGTTTCGACCTTCCATACTGGGTGATCCACAATTTTGGTCAGGCAGTGCATACTTTGAATTTCTGCGATCTTCCATTCTTTTGTTTTCCATAAAAAGGAAACCTCAATTACTATCTTTATCACCGCTTCTCTTAATTTTAATAGGAAGAAAGTTTAGGATGCCACCACTATGTCATCGTAGGCGGAGGTGCAGTCTCGAATAGGGGGTGTGTGGGGTAGTATGGAGGAGGACGCTCTTTCAAACACCCGCTCTGGCATTCGCCTTTAGTAGCCAAAGAAAATCACGAGGAACCTAAACGTGGATGGCTGGACAAAGTTGTGAATCGCTGTCCACTTGAATGCGACTCCTGATCTCCACGACTGATTTCGACTATACTGAATTAAGTTTGATTTCAATTGTGGCAATTTAAAGTCCTTTTCAAAAGTCGCTACTCATTCCGTTTAATTGGTCTTGCTTGGCGTTCACCGTTGTTGACACGATTGCAGTGTTGTTGCCAAACTAAGTTTCAACTTTTTTCTCCCTCAACTTTAACTCTTTTTCCCAATTTGTCCTTGGCCCCTTTTACTCCTTTTTCGGCGTACTAACCGAAACACATAGACTAGAATACTGTCTCACTCGTTTCTTAGCTGCTGCCTTCTTTCATGTTCGTTGTGTCTTATAACTGCAGCCATTTTTCTGTACAGGTTGTAGATAACTGAAGCGACGAATAAAAATTTGTACCAAGGCTGGAATTAGAACCAGGGTCTCCTGCTCATTAGGGACATGAGCTAAATGTTATGCCAGTAGGCACAATGGCTTTGCAGAACTGCAAGGACTACCCTAGCACATGTCCCTCCACAATCGTAATTCCCATTCAAGCCAAGTGGGCTGAGGTGAGAATCGGAATTTTGATTGTGGAGGGAGATGTGGTAGGGTAATCCTTGCAGTTCTGCAAAGCCACTGTGCCTACTGGCATAACGGTTAGCGCATCTGCCTAGTGAGTAGGAGACCTAGATTCGAATCCCGGCCGTGGCGAAAATTTTCATTCATCATGTCAGTATGCATCTATACATCACAGATGTTAGAGAATTGGAAAGGTGATTGGACCCATATAATTTCACTAGGTTGTAGCTAACGTTTCATTCCCTGTAATTTATTCTTCATCACTTTAGAATTCTAAAGGGGTATTCCAATCGACATCGTCACTAGCCTTTCCTAGATTAACCTCCAGAAAACTGGAGAACGTCCACCGAAACGTCTCACCAAACAGAAACACAAACTTCGCTGTCTAATTTAACAATATTCAGATTAAAATATCTTAGAGTGGAATATGTTGGTAGACTGTTTTACAGAACAATTCAATGAAATTCTGTCTTACATGTTTCCCCTTTTCTTACGACTTGTAAATCATATATGTCTATGGAAGTGACATACTGGGTGCGTTGTAATTTCCTCAATCCATTCATGGAAACTGAATTTTTCGAGTATATTTCAACGAAGATGCGTCAGTCTAAGATGTGCCCTCCTTTATAATTCATTTGTTATTTACATGGAGAATTCGCATTATACTTTTGTGTACAACATAAACTTGACAGCTTGCTCGACAGCTGACATTCGTCAATAGACACAGATGCTCACATTTCGCTGCAGTGGAAAAATTTTACTACTGTTTTTGTAAGACAACAATTAAGACAGTCAGTGATAATGGAGATTAAATCTGAAGTGAATTCTCTTCCCTGTTACCAACCACAGTAAGCTGATGCCGTTAAGCTCGGTCATTATGTGTACAAGGGCAGGCACTGGAATCCATGTCATGTTCCCTCAGCAGCATCTCTGCTGATATATTAATGTGATCTGAAAGACATCTCTGCCGTGTCATGCATTTGGTCACTTAAATTGGCCATATGATACTTGTCTACTAACCAGTCATGAGGAATACGTTAGGTGATAATAAACTACCTTGAAAATACTGCTCACCATTGTGTCTGTAACTGAAGCTAGGGAGTCACAAGTAAAATACATATTCTTGTTAGGAGATCGGCATACACTACAATTAAAACTTCAAACATAGATCATTATTACTTATCGTCTAGTACTCGCTGGACAATTTTTCTCGACCATAGAACGATTTTCATCTTGTTAATGTTTTTCTTGATGGTGATCAGAGTTCCTATCGCCTAAATAAAGAGGTTCACCGTCTGCCTCCAACACCTAGGCAAATGCCGGGTTGGATCGTTTGAAAAGTGCACAGCCAGTTTACCTAACCATCCTTTCGTAACCTTTGCATGTGTCCGTCTCTAATAACCGCGATGGCGATGGGACGTTAACCTATGATCCTCTTTCATTCCTTAGAACACTTACCACCAACACTGCTAACCTAAGTAATACTGCGACCAGCATAACTAAAAAAGGAAGTAAATGTTGTATGGTATTGTTGACTGAAATAACCCACGGAGCGGGTTCAGCTGTCTGTCGGAAAAAAGTGTTCTTTCTCCGAGCGCATTGAACCCGTTGCTTGCAAACATGTGAAAATTGTGCCTTACATGTGTATGTGGAGTGTAGGTGAGGGTAAAGGATGCCTTAGCGTAGCGTTGTGTTTCTGTTGTATGGTGGCGATGAGAGCCCATTCATCTCGAAAAGGGGTCGCAGAGCTTAACGTTCCCATCCGACGTACGGATCACCATCAACGTGTCACACGCCCTCACTTCATGAGGAAATGCGGAGAGGTTTGGAATTTAGCACAGAAGATTAGCATAGAGACTGGTGGTCAGAAACTTAACGATACCACCTCCCCTCCCCTTGCCGACCAGGTACTGGCAGTAAAATATCATTCACTGTCAGGTTTCTAACCGACTTCCCTCTCAGTCGATGGCCACAGCACAGACATGCGTTAGCAGTCTCGGCAGCAAGCCTCGCTGTAAAATGTTCCCTCCCTGAGGAAACAGCAATTTTCTAAATGCATATCATTGATTTCTCGAAGTCGTATCATCAGCACTTCTAGATGCTGATTTCTCGAAGACCGAGCATGAGCATCCGCTCATAGGATCGGAAAACTACAGAGATATCAATGTCAGAAGACTGAAAACAAGAAATACCGTTAAGCCAACACAGATAGTAACCAAGACCGAATAGTAAACCTAACTTCTGTTCGCTGATACCTACAGCGTAGAATAATTACGGTACACACTGGAATATAGCGATAACACAAAATACCTGTAAACACCAGCATCGACTGATTTAATTCGACTACATTCCATTATTTTTGTTTTGTTTTCGTTGATGTTCATCTTACATCCTCCTTTCGAGACACTGTCCATGCCATTCAACTGCTCTTCCAAGTCCCTTGCCGTATCTGACACAAATACAGTGTAGCTATGTTAACAACGTGAAAGATTTCCTAAATGCCACCAACTTCCAACAGATTTAGAAAGACCCACAGAGTCCTATAGTGATTAAATTAGAAGAGTCATCAGACTGTGTAAATATATATCACACTCAGATGCCTACTTCCTCACCTACACGAATCGTATATCTCCCAGTGCTTCATGGCCTCCCTAAGTTCCATAAAGATTATATCACAATCCGTCCTGTGGTGTCGTCATTCTCAGCTCCATGTTACAAATTAGCCAGAGAGTTAAATGACCAGATCAAGATCAAAATCAAATTCAAACATAGTCGTGGGATCTTTTATACTGTTGACTAAGTGAACAGGTTAAAAGACATGCAAATCCCCTCTAGTACAAAGCTGGTTTCTCCTGATGTTAGCAAGTTATTCACTAACATACCCGTTCAGGAGTGCCTAAACATTCTCACAGTATTATTAGGTACATCAGTAGTTAACCCAGGTGTCACAGATGACGAGGTTAGCCACTGAAACTTGTCTAAGACAAATGTATTTCCGTTTCAATGATAGGATATACAAACAGTTGGACGGTCTAGCGATGGGATCACCCCTCAGTCCAGTTCTTGCTGTAATATTCTTGGACAGTTCTGAAACACTGTTTTTGGAAAACGATCCACCCTCTTCCCAGGTTGGTCACTGGTTTCTAAATTTGAAAATTTGTGGTAAGGTCTTTTGGGAACATACTGCTGAGGTCATCGGTCCGTAAGCTTACACACTACTTAATCTAAATTAAATTAACTTACGTTAAGGCCAACACACACACCCATGCCGGAGGGAGGACTCGAACCTCCGAGGGGGGGGGGGGGGGGCGGGGGGAGCCGCGCGAACCGTGACCAGGCGCCCCAAACTGCTCGGCTACCCCGCGCGGCGATACTGGTTTCAGTATTTTGTTGATGTGCCATGCTTATCGAGAGGTACTACCAGACAACTTAAAGAAATCCTCAAGAAACTAAATTATAAACGCAACAATATAAAACTGACAAAAGAGTTTGGGGGTAATTGCACAAATAATTTAGATCTAACTATAGATATTAGAGGCAGTATACATACTTCCAAGATTTAAAGGAAACTTACCATTAGACTCAACACCCATTGACCCATAAACATGCTGCCTTTCATTCTATGATACATCATATTACGTCTACGAGTAATGACAACTTCCAAATCAAATTGAATGCGACGAGAAAAATATGATTCTCCTAACTTAGTGTATTCAATAATGCGTAACCATAATGCACAAAAAGCAGAAACAACAGGAGTACCCTCTTCTTTACCCTGTATTTGACCCATCACCTCAAGAATGCAATAAATGGTGCACATACTTAGGAAACGTTTCTCTGGATGGAGGCACGAAACTTAAATTCAGGAACGTAAAAACACCATTTTACTTGAACTGCATTGTTGGACACTTTTTGCCAAATGATAAAGACTGTACTTCAAAATTTCTATATAGCTTACTCTGGAAGAGGGATATATACCCCCTTCAAGGAACATCGGCGAAGCTGAAAACTTCGGAAAGGAGACTTTAATTTTTCAGAATACCTGCTTCACGAAGACCATAGTTACTTGGTAAAACACGAAGTATTGTATCACATCCACAAAGAAAGGATCTATGAAATAATGGAAATTAATAAACACATGTCCATCAAGCAAAGTTTAGTACTGAATGACCCGGCGCAGTTCTCTTACTGGCCACTTCTAACTGCAGATAGTAAGCGTAATCCCATCCATGCCTTGTTGTAAATTACCCCTCATACTCAGATGCCCAATTTCATTTATTTTCGTTACTATAATTTCTATCGTTGTGCTAAAAGATTTTACTTTGTAGAATCACAGCTGCTTCACTCACCTGTTTAATGTCACTATTAAATTTTATCTGTTTGTAATTTACGACCTTTTAAAGACAAAATTATTTTGTTCAGCTACATCTTTGGAATATGTCACCAAAGGTAATTGTTCAAATATGTTCCTTTATGTACAACTGTTGAAATTTGCCTGTAGTTCATTGGTTAAAGTGACACATATTTTATCTTATTTAAATAATCTTACATGGCATTTACACTAGCATAATCACACTTGTTTTATTCGTAATTCTAACGTTGACATTTTTCATTTCCGGAAATAGAGATGCTGTGCGCATATGCTAGTTTATAATCTTTGCCCCAACCAAATGTTACTGCGCCACATGCTTGTCTTTATCGCTGATGGAGTAACAGCCGAAAACCGGTTCATGTTACAAATATTAAATATTCTAGAATATTATACAAGTGTTGTGTGTGTTTCATTGATAATGAAATACAATGTCATTGACAAACCTCAAAGTACATATTTCTTCATTCTGAACTTTAATTCCTCTTCAACGTAGAGAATGAATATAATGGGGTATAGGCTACAACCTTGTCTCCCTCCCTTCTCAACCAGATTCCCTTTTATGCCACTCCCGTCTAGTAACTGCGTCTGATTTTTATACAGGTTGTCAATATCCTTTCACTCCGTGTCTTTTAGCCCTGCTACATTCAGAATTTCAAAGAGTGTATACCACTCAACATTGTCTAAAGCTTTCTCTGAGTCCACAAATGCTATAAGCTTAGATTTGCTCTTCCTTAATGTATCTTCTAAGAGAAGTCGTAGTGTCAGTATTGACTCACGTGATCCTACATTTCGCCGGAAATACTACGTATTGCGCAATAAATATTAAGCTTCAAAGGGCCCCTTGATGTGGAAACTCTGAAACATGCTAAAAAGTTCAAAACTTTTTATATTCACTGCTAATTACTTTCCTAAATTTTAAATTCACGTAATTCTTACATCATAGCTCGCTGGAGAGTCGGTTTCGCTGTGCTTCATTTTCATTAAACTAATTACAAAATTAAAATTTCTCAAATATGCGTAGAAAACTCGAAAAAATGTATTTCTCTTTGGCGAAGGGGGAGGAGGAGGCGAGAGGGATGGGGGGCCGGGGGGTTGGTTGGGCAGTCGGGCATAGGTTTAACAGTTCTGCCACCTGTGCAGTATCTCCTTCGTAGGGTTCTACATACCTTTTACCCCTCTTTGTGGCAATCATCTTCCAACTTAAATGATAACGATCGTTCCGTTTCTAACCTTCAGCGAAGTTGATCTTGTCATGTGCTGCCTCTACCGTTATTTTGACGTTATTAATCTCCAATTCATCACACCTGTAGCTCCAGGTACCGGAACTGCGGGCTACTGTATTGTTATTAATAAATAAATGTAACAAACAGCTGTGCCGAATATCTGGTGCAATACAAAAAGCGATATATTACGTCTCCCTCAAGTGGCGCAATCTTTGATCGCCATCATATTGTATACTCGATCTTTATTTAAAATCTGTGTCAATGTTCAGCTGATCCGTCAGCGTAAAAGCACACTCTAGAGCCGGCCCGTCATCATTCATAATCAAAACTACGACAAAACCTTTTCCGTTCGCTAACTGCAAATGTGAAATCTCCTGTCAATGTTTTGTGTGTCATTCTATTAGAACAAATGCACCGCTAAGCTAACATTTATTGTGGGTCGAAATAAGATGATGAAGGACACCAAAGACAGGGAACAATAGCAGCCACGCTGAATATAAACATCCTGATGTGACAGTTACAAATGTTGTGAAACAAGATAAAGAAAGCAGAGTAAGAATAAATTGGGAAAATATGACCATTTACTTATTAAATGGAATTCTAAGAGGCAGCACATAAGAATTGTTATTCGCAGTAAACAAAGACATTTAAAACAATGGTTAGGAGAATTGCACCTGACGCAGAAGTCTGAGCAATGATGTGGCAGCCAACAATAGTTGATTTTATTCAAAAGAAACAACTAGAGAGGAATTGAAAATTCAAAATGATTTTAGAAGAAAGGCTTCACATAGGTATCATGGACTAGATACCAAATGGAGAAAGAAAAAAAAAAAAAACAGGCCACTAACAAATGCCTGAATTTAATGAATTCATCAGTTAAGGTGCGAGATAATACTCGGCAATATTATTAAGGAAAAAGACGAATATCAAAAACAATACATGTACTTTATAATCATAGTTGCTGAAAAAATGTACAAATGTTGTTATATGGCAAACAGAAAAACTGTCGAATATTAGAAGTGTGCGCTAATCCGTACACCACCCACTCCACAAGAAAGATGACAGGACAGACATAAATAACTTCATAGAGATTTCTCTTCTTAATGTGTAAGATATTCTTATCAGGTTTACTCCAAATTACACAAACACAAATGGAACATTTTCTTAATCATCAGTCTTCTGACTGGTTTGATGCGGCCCGCCATGAATTCATCTCCTGTGTCAGCCTCTTCATCTCACAAGGGAACCTCCTCATCGCACCCCCCCCCCCCCCTACCCAGATTTAGTTATAAGTTGGCACAGTGGATAGGCCTTGAAAAACTGAACACAGATGACTCGAGAAAACAGGAAGAAGTTGTGTGGAACTATGAAAAAAACAAGAGAAATATACGAACTGAGTAGTGAATACGCAAGATAGGCAACATCAAGGAGAGTTTAAGCTCAGGAGCGCCGTGGTCCCGTGGTTAGTGTGAGCAGCCACCAAACGAGAGGTCCTTGGCTCAAATTTTGGCTCGAGTGAAAAGTTTTATTTTTTGTTTTCAGACAATTATTATCTTTCCGTCTGTCCGTCCGATGCGAGGTAACTGCGCCGTAATATTAGATTAGATTAGATTAACACTTGTTCCATAGATCATGAATACGACACTTCGTAATGATGTGGAACGTGTCAGGTTAATAAAAGATGTCTGTACAAGATATTACATTACACAAAATATTGCATGACACTAATGTTTAATTTGGTTTTTTTTTCTCTTAATTTATATCTAAAAATTCAGCCAATGAGTAGAAGGAGTTGTCATCTAGAAATTCTTTTAATTTATATTTAAATGTTAGTTGGCTATCTGTCAGGCTTTTGATGCTGTTTGGTAGGTGACCAAAGACTTTTGTGGCAGCATAATTTACCCCTTTCTGTGCCAAAGTCAGATTTAACCCTGCATAGTGAAGATCATCCTTTCTCCTGGTGTTATAGCAATGCACACTGCTATTACTTTTGAACTGGGTTGGACTATTAACAACAAATTTCATATGTGCTGGATTCATATGGCCCACGGAATACATCTCACGCATTTAATGCACTCTCGTCCAAAGTAGCGAACAGTCAACTGCCATCCAGGGACAGTCGACTACAGCGCACGGAAGAGAGAGTATTACTACTAACGAGGGTCCCTGGCTGGCAGTTGACTGTTCGCTACTTTGGACGAGAGTGCATTACATACGTGAGATATATTCCGTTGGCAATATGAATCCACCAAATATAGCTCGCGACTTCAATAACAAGGTCAATGAATAGTTTCGGAATTGTAAGGAATCGGAAAGTTCCTAAACGGATCGAACGATTGTCGAACATTTGTATGATTATTTCCTACATTTGTTGATAAACAGTACGTGTGGTGATGACGATACCTTGCTGATTGCTGCGGGGCTGTGTGTACCAGATGATGAGATTGTTGACGATCCGTACGAAGAACACGAAGAGGAAATACTGCGACTTCAATCCGATGGTATTTCTTTGGGTTACATGAAGGAAATGCTCCAATACAGGTTACTGTCCAAACCAAGTAAAAGACGCAAATACAGGGTGAGTCACCTAACGTTACCGCTGGATATATTTGGTAAACCACATCAAATACCGACGAACCGATTCCACAGACCGAAGGTGAGGAGAGGGGCTAGTGTAATTGTTTAATACAAACCATACAAAAATGCACGGAAGTATGTTTTTTTAACACACACCTACGTTTTTTTAAATGGAACCACGTTAGTTTTGTTAGCACATCTGAACATATAAACAAATACGTAATCAATGCCGTTTGTTGAATTGTAAAATGTTAATTACATCCGGAGATATGGTAACCTAAAGTTGACGCTTGAAACCTCCGACATTCAGTTGCGTGTTGTAACAAACACGGGCCACGGGCGTTTCATAGGACGTGGAGGACGCATAAATTAGCCAGCCCGTTCTCCTGATATTACACCTCTGGACTTCCTTCTGTGGGGTACGTTAAGGGAGAATGTGTACTGTGATGTGCCTAAAACCCCAGAGGATATGAAACAACGTATTGTGGCAGCCTGCGGCGACATTACACCAGATGTACTGCGGCATGTACGACATTCATTACGCCAGAGATTGCAATTGTGTGCAGCAAATGATGGCCACCACATTGAACATCTACTGGCCTGACATGTCGGGACACACTCTATTCCACTCCGTAATTGAAAACGGAAACCACGTGTGTACGTGTACCTCACCCCTCATGGTAATGTACATGTGCGTCAGTGAAAAAGACCAATAAAAAGGTGTTAGCATGTGGACGTAATGTGCTGTTCCAGTCTTTTCTGTACCTAAGGTCCATCACCGTTCCCTTTGGATCCCTACGTAATTCGGTGCTCTCCGATACACACGATCGAACAGCGGAGGAGTGGTACTCAAGCGTCACCTTTATGGTGTAATTAACATTTTACAATGCAACAAACGGCATTGATTACGTATTTGTTTATATGTTCAGATGTGCTAACAAAACCAACGTGGTTCCATTTAAAAAAACGTAGGTTTGTGTTAAAAAAACATACTTCCGTGCATTTTTGTATGGTTTGTATTAACCAGTTACACCAGCCCCTCTCCTCATGTTCGGTCTGTGGAATCGATTCGTCAGGATTTGATGTGGTTTACGAAATATATCCAGCGGTAATGTTAGGTGACTCACCCTGTATAGATCGGACGGACGGACAGATAATAATTGTCTGAAAATAAAAAAATTAAACATTTCACTCGAGGGAAAACTTGAACCAAGGACCTCTTGTCCCGCAGCTGCTCAAGCTAACCACGGGACCACAGCGCTCCTGAGCTCACACCCCCCATGATGTTGGCTATGTTGCACATGGACTACTCAGTTTGTATATTTTGCTTATTTTCTTCATAGTTCCACACAACTTCTTCCTGTTTTCTCGATTGATCTGTGTTCAGTTTTTCAAGGCCTATCCACTGTGCCTACTTATAACTAAATCTGAGGGGGGTGCGATGGGGAGGTTCCCTTGTCAGTGTGGCACTTGCAAATTACGTCCTCAACTATTTGCTGGCTGCATTCCAATCTCTGTCTTCCCCTACAGTTTGTACCCTCTACGGCTCCCTCTGGTACTGTGGAAGAGATCCTCTGACGCCTTAATAGATGTCCTACCATTCTGTCCCTTCTTATGTCCCTTTCCTCGCCAATCCTGCGGCGAATCTGCTCACTGCATATCCCATCAGTCCACTTAATTTTCAAAATTCTTCTGCAGCACCACACCTCAAATGCTTCTCTTCTCTTCTGTTTGGTTTTCCCACTACCGTATAATGCTGTCCTTCAAACAAACATACATTCTTAGAAATTTCTTCTTCAAATTAAGGCCTATGTTTGACATTAGCAGAAATCTCTTGAGTAGGAATGCCCTTTTTGTCTGTGCTAGCCTGATTTATATGTCCTACTTGCACCGTCCATCATGAGTTATTTTACTGCGTAGTTAGCAGAATTCCTTAGCTTCATCTGCTTCATGATCGCCAGTTCTCACAACTTTCTCGCTGTTCTCATTACTGGTACTTCTATTATTTCCGTCTTTCTTTTATATACTCTCAATCCACATTTTATACTCTTCAGGCTGTTCATTCCATTCAGCAGATTGAGTAATTCTTCTTCACTTTCACTGAGGATAGCAATGTCATCAGGGATTCATACCACTGATATCCCTTTATCTTGCATTTTACTTCCATTCTTGAACCTTTCTTTTATCTCTGTCATTGATTCTTCGACAGTAGGGGCGAAAGACTACATCCCTATCTCACACCCCTTTTAACCCGACCACTTCTTTCTTGGTCTTCCACATCTAATGTTCCTTCTTGGCTGTTGTACATATTGTGTATATATTTTGCGTATTACCCACCCTTCCCTATAGATTGCCTTTCACAGAATTTGGAACATCTTGGGCCATCTGATATGGTATAACGCTTTTTCCAGAGCGACGGATCCGAAGAAATTGTTTTAATTTTACTTTAGTCTGGTTTCTATTAGATCGCTTTGCAATAAAATCCTGCTGGTGGACTGGCACCACTCCTAGATAAAGTCATTAGGAAATGGGAAAAGGAATTATAAACAGAAATCTAATGAAGCCTGTTCAATTTAGATAAAGATGAGTGTTTGCTTACAGAAGTTCTCAAAGAATACTCTGGAAAAGCTGGCCTACAAATCTCTTTTGTGAGAACTAGAATACTTAATTAAATTTTCAGAAATGAAGCACAAAGTTCTGGCAAATCAAGAGTATCCTACTGAGATCATAGAACCAACAGGGCTAGAAAAGGAAGTACAGCGTATTTCATTACAGAAGCTCGAGAGAGGGTACGGGAAAAAACACGTCTACAACATGAAACGCGTGCCCACACATGCAAAGGTTATCTGCTACAACGCTATGAGCAGACCTAAAGCTCTGAACGTAAGCGATACTGTAGTTCACAACAGGAAAGGCGATCTGGAAAACATTCCGAGGGCAGACTGAAGAATTATGAGGAAAGTTCTTGACCCAGAAAAAACATCTACACCCACATCCATACTCCGCAAGCCACCTGACTGTGTGTGGCAGAGGGTACTTTGAGTACCTATATCGGTTCTCCCTTCTAATCCAGTCTCGTATTGTTCGTGGAAAGAAAGATTGTCGGTATGCTTGTGTGTGGACTCTAATCTCCTGATTTTATCCTCATGGTCTCTTCGCGAGATATGCGTAGGGGGGAGCAATATACTGCTTGACTCCTCGGTGAAGGTATGTTCTCCAAACTTCAACAAAAGCCCGTTCCAAGCTATTGAGCCTCTCTCTTGCAGAGTCTTCCACTGGAGTTTATCTATCATCTCCGTAACGCTTTCGCGATCACTAAATGATCCTGTAACGAAGCGAGCTGCTCTTCGTTGGATCTTCTCTACCTCTTCTGTCAATCCTATCTGGTACGGATCCCACACCGGTGAGTAGTATTCAAGCAGTGGGTGAACAAGTGTAGTGTAGTCTACTTCCTTTGTTTTTGGATTGCATTTCCTTAGGATTCTTCCAATGAATCTCAGTCTGCTTTACCGACGATTAATTTTATATGTTCATTCCATTTTAAATCACTCTTAATGCCTACTCCCAGATAATTTGTGAAATTAACTGCTTCCAGTTGCTGACCTGCTATATTGTAGCTAAATGATAAGGGATATATCTTTCTATGTATTCGCAGCACATTACACTTGTCTACATTGAGATTGAATTGCCATTCCCTGCACCATGCGTCAATTCGCTGCAGATCCTCCTGCATTTCAGTACAATTTTTCATTGTTACAACCTCTCGATATACCACAGCATCATCGGCAACTTGCCTCAGTGAACTTCCGATGTCATCCACAAGGTCATTTATGTATATTGTGAATAGCAACAGTCCTACGACACTCCCCTGCGGCACACCTGAAATCGCTCTTACTTCGGAAGTCTTCTCTCCATTGAGAATGACATGCTGCGTTCTGTTATCTAGGAACTCTTCAATCCAATCACACAATTGGTCTGATAGTCCATCTAGATATAGTAGGGGTCAGTGAAGTGAAGTGGAAGGAAGACAAGGATTTCTGGTCAGATGAGTATCGGGTAATATCAACAGCAGCAGAAAATGGTATAACAGGTGTAGGATTCGTTATGAATAGGTAGGTAGGGCAGAGGGTGTGTTACTGTAAACAGTTCAGTGACCGGGTTGTTCTAATCAGAATCGACATCAGACCAACACCGACAACGATAGTTCAGGTATACATGCCGACGTCGCAAGCTGAAGATGAACAGATAGAGAAAGTGTATGAGGATACTGAAAGGGTAATGCAGTATGTAAAGGGGGGACGAAAATCCTATAGTCATGGGCGACTGGAATGCAGTTGTAGGGGAAGGAGTAGAAGAAAAGGTTACAGGAGAATATGGGCTTGGGACAATGAATGAAAGAGGAGAGAGACTAATTGAGTTCTGTAACAAGTTTCAGCTAGTAATAGCGAATACCCTGTTCAAGAATCACAAGAGGAGTAGGTATACTTGGAAAAGGCCGGGAGATACGGGAAGATTTCAATTAGATTACATCATGGTCAGACAGAGATTCCGAAATCAGATACTGGATTGTAAGGCGTACCCAGGAGCAGATATAGAGTCGGATCACAATATAGTAGTGATGAAGAGTAGGCTGAAGTTCAAGACGTTAGTCAGGAAGAATCAATACGCAAAGAAGTGGGATACGGAAGTACTAAGGAATGACGAGATACGTTTGAAGTTCTCTAACGCTATAGATACAGCAATAAGGAATAGCGCAGTAGGCAGTACAGTTGAAGAGGAATGGACATCTCTAAAAAGGGCCATCACAGAAGTTGGGAAGGAAAACATAGGTACAAAGAAGGTAGCTGCGAAGAAACCATGGGTAACAGAAGAAATACTTCAGTTGATTGATGAAAGGAGGAAGTACAAATATGTTCCGGGAAAATCAGGAATACAGAAATACAATTCGGTGAGGAATGAAATAAATTGGAAGTGCAGGGAAGCTAAGACAAAATGGCTGCAGGAAAAAATGTGAAGACATCGAAAAAGATATGATTCTCGGAAGGACAGACTCAGCATACAGGAAAGTCAAAACAACCTTTGGTGACATTAAAAGCAACGGTGGTAACATTAAGAGTGCAACGGGAATTCCACTGTTAAATGCAGAGGAGAGAGCAGATAGGTAGAAAGAATACATTGAAAGCCTCTATGAGGGTGAAGATTTGTCTAATGTGATAGAAGAAGAAACAGGAGTCGATGTAGAAGAGATAGGGGATCCAATATTAGAATCGCAATTTAAAAGAGCTTTGGAGGACTTACGGTCAAGTAAGGTAGAAGGGATAGATAACATTCCATCAGAATTTCTAAAATCATTGGGGGAAGTGGCAACAAAATGACTATTCACATTGGTGTGTAGAATATATGAGTCTGGCGATATACCATCTGACTTTCGGAAAAGCATCATCCACACAATTCCGAAGACAGCAAGAGCTGACAAGTGCGAGAATTATCGCACAATCAGCTTAACAGCTCATGCATCGAATCTGCTTACAAGAATAATATACAGAAGAATGGAAAAGAAATTTGAGAATGCGTTAGGTGACGATCAGTTTGGCTTTAGGAAAAGTAAGGGGACGAGAGAGGCAATTCTGACGTTACGGCTAATAATGGAAGCAAGGCTAAAGAAAAATCAAGACAATTTCATAGGATTTGTCGACCTGGAAAAAGCTTTCGACAATAAAAAATGGTGAAAGCTGTTCGAGGTTCTGAAAAAAGTAGGGGTAAGCTATAGGGAGAGACGGGTCATATACAGTATGTACAACAACCAAGAGGGAATAATAAGAGTGGACGATCAAGAACGAAGTGCTCGTATTAAGAAGGGTGTAAGACAAGGCTGTAGCCTTTCGCCCCTACTCTTCAATCTGCACATCGAGGAAAAGATGGAAATAAAACAAAGGTTCAGGAGTGGAATTAAAATACAAGGTGAAGGGATATCAATGATACGATTCGCTGATGACATTGCTATCCTGAGTAAAAGTGAAGAAGAATTAAATGATCTGCTGAACGGAATTAACAGTCTAATGTGTACACAGTATGGTTTGAGAGTAAATCGGAGAAAGACGAAGGTAATGAGAAGTAGTAGAAATGAGAACAGCGAGAAACTTATCATCATGATTGATGGTCACGAAGCCAATGAAGTTAAGGAATTCTGCTACCTAGGCAGTAAAATAACCAATGACGGACGGAGCAAAGAGGACATCAAAAGCAGACTCGCTATGGCAAAAAAGGCATTTCTGGCCAAGAGAAGTCTACTAATATCAAATACCGGCCTTAATTTGAGGAAGAAATTTCTGAGGATGTACGTCTGGAGTATAGCATTGTATGGCAGTGAAACATGGACTGTGGGAAAACCGGAACAGAAGAGAATCGAAGCATTTGAGATGTGGTGCTATAGACGAATGTTGAAAATTAGGTGGACTGATAAGGTAAGGAACGAGGAGGTTCTACGCAGAATCGGAGAGGAAAGGAATATGTGGAAAACACTGATAAGGAGAAGGGACAGGATGATAGGACATCTGCTAAGACACGAGGGAATGACTTCCATGGTACTAGAGGGAGCTGTAGAGGGCAAAAACTGTAGAGGAAGACAGAGGTTGGAATACGTCAAGCAAATAATTGAGGACGTAGGTTGCAAGTGCTACTCTGAGATGAAGAGGTTAGCACAGGAAAGGAATTCGTGGCGGGCCGCATCAACGCAGTCAGTAGACTGATGACCAAAAAAAAAAAAAAAAAAGTCCATATGCCCATATGCTCTTACTTTGTTCATTAAACGACTGTGGGGAACTGTATCGAACGCCTTGCGGAAGTAAAGAAACACGGCATCTACCTAGAAACCCGTGTGTATGGCCCTCTGAGTCTCGTGGACGCATAGCGCAAGATGGGTTTCACACGATCGTCTTCTTCAAAACCCATGCTGTTTCCCAAAGAGTAGATTTCTAGTCTCTACAGAAGTTATTATACTCAAACATAATACGTGTTCGAAAATTCTAAAACTGATCGATGTTATTGATATAGTTCTACACATCTGTTCGACGTCCCTTCTTGTAAACGGAGATGACCTCTGCCCTTCTCCAATCCTTTGGAACGCTATACTCTTCTAAAGACCTACGGTACACCGCTGCAAGAAGAGGGGCAAGTTCCTTCGCGTACTCTGTGTAAAATCGAACTGGTATCACATCATGTCCAGCGGCCTTTCCTCTTTTGAGCAATTTTAATTATTTTTCTATCCCTCTGTCATCTATTTCGATATCTACCATTTGTCATCTTTGCGACAGTCGAGAGAAGGAACTGCAGTGAAGTCTTCCTCTGTGAAGAGTATGGATGCGGACTGAAATCCCCTGAAGTAGCAGGGATATTATCGGAACTGGCAGCACATTTTAGGAATCTAAAACTGAAATTTTATGGACATGTCCAAAGATTCCCAACAACGAGGCTTACACAAAACTATGACATATATAGGAAAATTAAAGTAGACACTATGGATCCAACAATTTAAAAAGGATCCCGAAAGAACCCAGATTGAAAAATCGTTCAATGAAAAGATAAACTAACTCAGAGAATGAGGTTCCCCTCCTCCCCCCTCCTACCACAAAAAGTCCTGTAGCTAAGCGGACTAAAGACAGGAAAAGAGCAGATGAAGAAAGAATGAGAACGATAAAGAAGATTTAGAAAAAAATACAAACGCGCTGTGTTATCCAACGATGTCCATACGCAAATAATAGTAATAATAATATCAGAGCGAAAAACGCTCCTATCATAGGACAAAAGTAGGCAAATATGTACTGGACAGTGGTAGGGATGGAAAAGAAGGGAACTAGCTTTACGACTTACCTGGCAACTTCAAAGACATTTCGCTATGTCCACGGACCTAACGGAATCACGCGCGCCCTGCCGTTGCTCAGCCCGGCCGCAAATGCGTGGTGGTCGGCGGTTCATGGCGTTGTCTCCGGCTGAAGGCGTCGCGCCTTTCAATAGTTCTTGCCTGTAGCTCCCCCTATGGCCACAAGATATAACGGGAGTACAGACCTGACGCCACTGCCACTCGCTCTTGCTCGCTAGCTGTGTTAATATCGAAGTATTATTGTATAGATCTTATATGACAACCTTGGGCTTAGGACTTAGTTACGATTTGGATTGCACTGCGGATTTGTGAATTGCATTGTTAACTTAATTACGTAGCTACTTGCTATGAGAGCAATAGACGGTGCCTGCATCATTGTGGAGAATAAACATAAGTAATCTTCTTGATCGCTGGCGCCTTACTTTGAGACTAATCTTTTCTCGACCATCAGATCTTGCGTCGCACCCCGGCCACGTCCTGCTACCAATTCCTTCCGGATGATCAAAAAGTAAGTATAAATTTGAAAACGCAATAAACCACGGAATAATGTAGATAGAGAGGTAAAAACTGACACACATGCTTGGAATGACATAGGGTTTTATCAGAACCCAAAAAATGTCACAAAATGTCCGACAGATGGCGCTGAACAGCAAAACTGCTGCCGTGACGAGTGAGAAGTACGCAGAATCGCATCATTCGCAGCCTGGCTGATAAACACCTGCTGCAACGTACAATGTTTATGCAGGACGGCGCTCCACCCCATATTGCTAGACGCGTGAAAGATCTCTTGCGCGCGTCGTTTGGTGATGATCGTGTTCTCAGCCGCCATTTTCGTCATGCTTGGCCCCCAGGTCCCCAGACCTCAGTCCGTGCGATTATTGGCTTTGGGGTTACCTGAAGTCGCAAGCGTATCGTGATCGAGCGACATCTCTAGGGATGCTGAAAGGCAGCATCCGACGCCAATGCCGCACCATAACTCCGGACACGCTTTACAGTGCTGTTCACAACATTATTCCTCGACTACAGCTACTGTTGAGGAATGATGATGGACATACTGAGCATTTCCTGTAAGGAACATCATCTTTGCTTTGTCTTACTTTGTTATGCTAACTATTGCTATTCTGATCAGATGAAGCGCCATCTGTTGGACACTTTTTGAACTTTTGTATTTTTTTGATTCTAATAAAATCACATGTCATTCGAAACATGTGCATCAATTTGTACCTCTCTATCTACTTTATTCCATGATTAATTCAGTTTTCAAATTTATACTGACTTTTTGATCACCCAGTACTTATGTTTGCCACTCGAGTCAGACATGAAAGATTTAAAGCAAAGCATCTTGACATATCTGCGCTGTTTCTCTTGTTAGTACTAATACCTGTATCACGTAATATTATCCATCGTGGCAAGTAAACTAACATGATACATGATGTCATGCCGTTGCTGCTGCTGTGGTCTTCAGTCCTGAGACTGGTTTGATGCAGCTCTCCATGCTAATCTATCCTGTGCAAGCTTCTTCATCTCCCAGTACTTACTGCAACCTACATCCTTCTGAATCTGTTTAGTGCATTCGCCCCTTGGTCTCCCTCTACGATTTTTACCCTCCACGCTGCCCTCCAATGCTAAATTTGTGATCCCTTGATGTCTCAGAACATGCCCTACCAACCGGTCCCTTCTTCTTGTCAAGTTGTGCTACAAGCTCCTCTTCTCCCCAATTCTATTCAATACCTCCTCATTAGTTATGTGATCTACCCACCTAATCTTCAACGTTCTTCTGTAGCACCACATTTCGAAAGCTTCTATTCTCTTCTTGTCCAAACTATTTATTGTCCATGTTTCACTTCCATACATGGCTACACTCCATACAAATACTTTCAGAAACGACTTCCTGACACTTGAATCTATACTCGATGTTAACAAATTTCTCTTCTTCAGAAACGCTTTCCTTGCCATTGCCAGTCTACATTTTATGACACGACAAATGCCATCATGTCATCCAACATCCTTCGAGGGCCATGCCAATAATGCTCCAGATGTTGTCATTTGGGAAGAGATCCGGCGACCTCGTTACCCAGGTTAGTGTGTGGAAAGGTAGAAGACAAGCAGTAGTAATTCTCGCAATGTACGGGCGGGCATTATTTTGCTGAAATGTACGCTTAGGATTGCTTGCGGTCCCGCTATGAAAAGAAACAGCAACCCAGACCATCACTCTCGGCTGCCGGGCTGTATGTCGTACGACGGTCAGGTTGGTATTCACCGCTGTTGGGTGCGTCTTCAGACACCTCTTCGCTGGACATAGTTCGAAGCGGGCCCATCAGTGACAGTTATACTCCCTTCGATGAGATTCTAAGCCGAAATTGTGTCTCGAGTGACGAAGGAGAGAGATGGGACACCAACTTACCTATCGCCCACCATACTGCCTGTCAACCAGGAGTGATGGTCTGGGGTTCCATTCCTTCTTGAAGCGACATCCCTTCGGTTGTCGTCCACGACACTCTTACAGCACAGTGACATGTCGATGATGTTCTACGACCCGTTTAGTTCCCCTTCTTGGCAAGCCATCCTGGGCTTACATTTCAGCAAGATAATGCCCGCCCGCACATGGTGGGAGTTTCTACCCCTTGTCCTGTTGCTTGCTAAACGCTACCTTGCCAAGCAGTGCTGTCGTATCTCTCTTAAATTGAGATCGTTTGAAGCATTATGGACAAGGCCCATCAAGCACGTTGGGATTTTAATGACCTAACTCACCAGTTAGATAACTCTGGGACGATATCCCTTAGAAGGACATCCAACAACTCTATCAGTCAGTGCCAAGCCGACTAATGGTTGCGTTGGGCCAGAGGTGGACCAACACAACCTTGCTCAGATTGTGAACCTATTTCTCTTAAACAAAACATGATTTTTTCTGAAATTTTAATCATTTATTTGTCTCTTCATGTACATTAAATCTACCTATTTGTGCCCCATTCGGGTGATTGCTTCGTTGTGCTTCGATTTTTCTTTAAACGATGATCTCAGGGGACTGAAGAAAGGAAAAAAGTCCTTGGAGAGAGAATGAAGTTAGGAAAACGACTAAAACCGTTGTGTTATGCAACAGGATCCATATGCAGACAATAATAAGATGTTGTAAGGCATTGTAACTACAAAGATCTAACTGGACATGCAATTAATCAGCGCTTCAGATGAACTGCACGAAGTAGGCGGTAGTAAAGTCATCGGCTAAACGTAGCATATGAAGAAAAATTACACACCTAGGTTCTCAATCAGGATTCACTTTTGAATATTCCTTGCCTGTGAGAAGATTGTCACGTGCCTCGCCCACTTGTCGAAGCTGGCCGGTGTGGCCGAGCGGTTCTAGGCGCTACAGTCTGGAACCGCGCGACCGCTACGGTCGCAGGTTCGAATCCTGCCTCGGGCATGGATGTGTGTGATGTCCTTAGGTTAGTTAGGTTTAAGTAGTTGTAAGTTCTAGGGGACTGATGACCTCAGCATTTATGTCCCATAGTGCTCAGAGTCATTTGAACCATTTGAACTTGTCGGACTTCAAAATAGTTAGGATCATGGGCTATGGAGGCTGCAGTGTACCATTCCGTGATAACTCTGTTCTCGGAATTCTAAATCTGTAGGATAGTGGACTATGGAGAATGCGGTGTACCATTCCAGCAATATCGCTGTTAACGGAATTCGAAATCGCTAGAATCCTGGGCGTTGGAGATTGCGATGTACTGTCCCACTATATCGTCGTTCACGCCGGTCGAGATCTTATGGTCTTATGCGAATACGGAATCGAAGGATTCAGGAGGGCCATACTCAACGTCGTGCGGGATCGCAACAGTGCCACGTGACTAGAGCGCAAGATTAAGTACTGTTCACATAGAAGTGCCGTATCGTACCATTTCACGCAGCTAAACTCAGGAAACTGGTTTGTTCGCAGGGGGGCGTGCATCTACATCTACACCTACATGACTACTCTGCAATTCACATTTAAGTGCTTGGCAGAGGGTTCGTCGAACCACAATCATACTATCTCTCTACCATTCCACTCCCGAACAGCGCGCGGGAAAAACGAACACCTAAACCTTTCTGTTCTAGCTCTGATTAGTCTTATTTATTTTGATGATCATTCCTACCTATGTAGGTTGGGCTCAACAAAATATTTTCGCATTCGGAAGAGAAAGTTGGTGACTGAAATTTCATAAATAGATCTCGCCGCGACGAAAAATGTCTTTGCTGTAATGACTTCCATCCCAATTCGCGTATCATATCTGCCACACTCTCTCCGCTACTACGTGATAATACAAAACGAGTTGCCCTTTTTTGTACTCTTTCGATGTCCTCCGTCAACCCCACCTGGTAAGGATCCCACACCGCGCAGCAATATTCTAACAGAGGACGAACGAGTGTAGTGTAGGCTGTCTCTTTAGTGGACTTGTTGCATCTTCTAACTGTCCTGCCAATGAAACTCAACCCTGGGCTCGCCTTCCCCACATTATTATCTATGTGGTCTTTCCAACTGAAGTTGTTCGTAATTTTAACACCCAGGTACTAAGTTGAATTGACAGCCTTGAGAATTGTACTTTTTATCGAGTAATCGAATTCCAACGGATTTCCTTTGGAACTCATGTGGATCACCTCACACTTTTCGTTATTTAGCGTCAACTGCCACCTGCCACATCATACAGCAATCTTTTCTAAATCGCTATGCAACTGATACTGGTCTTCGGATGACCTTACTAGACGGTAAATTACAGCATCATCTGCGAACAACCCAAGAGAACTGCTCAGATTGTCACCCAGGTCATTAATATAGATCAGGAACAGCAGAGGTCCCAGGACGCTTCCCTGGGGAACACCTGATATCACTTCAGTTTTACTCGATGATTTGCCGTCTATTACTACGAACTGCGACCTTCCTGACAGGAAATTACGAATCCAGTCGCACAACTGAGACGATGCTGACAGAGCGTTTTAGTAGGAAAGCTGATGTCAGAGGTGGCTGCTATGTGTACTTAATCTCACTTACTTTGTGCCGCAAATTAGCTGCAAAATCAATTCGTGTATTATTCCTTCTGTACTGTGTATGCACAATAAACAAAATCTCCTCGACCGCTATCATGAATGGCGTTGCAACTGTAATGGAGAGCGGTGTCGTTTACCTATTGTCTACCGCAGGAAACGTTTTCATTGCGCCAACCCAAGCAACGATAACACGGAAATAAGAATGAGAAATACGAGATTTGTTTCTGAGAGCAAACATTCAGAGCAAGAGCAGTAACGTCGGGTGTGGTACTCCGAAGTATATCTGCTGATTTAAGAGTTGATTGCGTAGTCTGGCATTGCCGAACGCTTGGAGTGGTGGAGAGATTGTGGGGAGGGGAGGGGGGCAATGGCTGCTGCTACTGGTATATGAGACGCCGCGGTCAGCTGTTCGCCATCAGTCGACGCCAGAAGACATCGCCAGCCATGAAGCACGCCCTCGCCTTGGTCGCCGGACTCCTGCTGGCCCATCTGGTGGTGGCAACTTCGCCGCAGACTGGTGAGTAGGGGCGGAGTACAGTGGGTTTCATGTGACCGGCGTCAGTCGGCAATGACCATTTTCCAAATCTCTGAAGATTGGAGAAAATCTTCTCGGTATTCAGGTGTGTTACATTCTGATAAAATTCTCAAACTCTCGGCAGCTATCTCCACCATTGCCATCACGAGAAAAAATACTGAATGCCGGTGTCGGCACTGTGATCTGCTTATTACGGATGAGGTCCCTACACTTTCTCGCGTCAAATAATTCTGACTGTTACGGAAATTTAGCTGCGCCTGTTATGCAAACAAGTGTCCTTTTTAGTGTCCAGACTACTTTCGGCACCTCCACTGCATCGTACCAGGTGTACCGGTATGAAATGAGCGTTTTATTGTCAAAATAAAATACTAATTTTAAATTGAAAAGTAAAAACTTTTATTCAAAGTACTGACCATTGCTTTCTATAAATATTGGCCACCTTTCTGGCAATTTGTGGACACCACGCCAATGGAAATGTTCTTTTGAAGCAAACCAATCAGACACCCAGTTTTAGACTTCTTCGTAGGAATCGAAGTGTTCCTCAGCCAGCGCGTGTCCCATTGATGAAAAAAAATGGTAGTCGGAAGGGGCCAAGACTGGTGAATACGGCGGGTGGGGTAGCAGCTTCCAGCCAAGTGTTTTGATTGTATCATAAACCAGTTTTGCTTTGTGTGCAGGTGCATTGTCGTGTAAAAAAATTACTTTGCCATGTCTTCTGGCCCATTCTGGTCTTTTTTAGATCAATGCATTATTCAAATTGATCATTTGTTGTCTGTGCCGATTAGTATTCACAGTTTCACAGGGTTTTATAAGCTCATGATTCACCACACCTTTCTGATCCCACCAAACACAGAGCATTGTCTTCTCACCGCATCGGTCTGGGTTTGCAGTCGATGTTGATGGTTGTCCTGGATTAACCCATGATTTTTCCGGTTTAGGATTCTTAAAATAAATCCATTTTTCATCGCCAGTAACAATTCGATGCAAAATTGATTTTCTTTCATGTATTTGAAGCAAAATTTGACAAATGTTTCTTCGGTTTTCCGTCTTTCATTCAATTCATGTGGCACCCATTTTCCACACTTTTGGATCTTTCCCATGGCTTTCAAACGGTCAGAAATTGTTTGTTGTGCAACATTTAGCATTGCTGCAATTTGCTTCTGACTCAAAGTATCATCTTCATCCAATATTGCTTGCAATTCGGAATTTTAGAACTTTTTTGGTGGTCTTCCACGCTCTTCATTTCTTACATAAAAATCATTATTTCTGAACCGTTGAAACCATCTTTTTCATGTTGCCTTTGATAGAGCATGATCACCATATGCCTCGACAAGCATTGGATGCGACTATGCAGCACTTTTTTTCAAATAAAAACAAAAAATTAATGCTTTCCGCAAATCATCACTTTCTGGTACGAAATTCGACATTGTTAACACGATGAAAACATATGATGTTATTTGTTCCATAACTTGATGTATACTAAATATCTTTTACAGATGTCATACCAACCAAACAAAAAAAATTAAGGCTCGTTCACAACAAATGTTCCCTATCGACACATTTGTATTTTAACGCTCATTTCATACCAGTACACCTGGTAAGTGGATGTTTTTAATCAAGTGTGGAAAACGCAAACGTATTTGTAAATAGTAATATTTGGAACAAAAAACCTTTTGCGTGTACTGTGATCACCACTTTATTTTCTAGAATGTTAGGTTATCGTAGACCCTTATTTATTATTAATATATAGCTTCTCATCTACAGTGAAATGATGTTACTATGAATTTGGTTGGCGACTAAACGAATAACTTTATGAATTTGTAATTATATTATTTCATGATGCTGTTGCTGAGAAGTTAACCAATAACTTTATCTATAAAGTAATAACATGGTTTACATCTACGTCTGCACTCCACAGGTCTCCTAACGCTGTGTGCCGGGGTGTAATTCTGGTATCACTGTCATACTACCCTCCCGTCCGGGTACCGTTGGTGAATGCTGTTTGAGGACTGTCGATAACTTCCATATGAGCTGTAATTTTTCTGATTCTTTTTTTTTTTTTTTCGTCGTGATGATTTGGCGAGTATATATGGGAGGAGCAATAATTTGTCCAGGTCTTCTTCAAACGTACAGTCTTTGACTTTCAATAGTAACCTTGTCCGTAATGTACAATGCCTCTCTTTAAACGTATGCCACTGGCGTTAGTTGAACGTTCTCAAGCTCTAAACGATCCCTTGACGAAACGTGCCACACTTCGTTGCATCTTCTTTACTTTCTCTATTTACCCTACTTGTTAGGGCTCCGATGCTGAAGAACCATGCTCAAAAAACGGTCGAACAAGTTTTCTCTAAGCCACGTATTTCACAAATTTCCTAAAGTTTCTTCCTATGAATCTCGGCCTGTGAGATGCTTTTCCTACAATTTGTTTTATGTAGTCGTTCCACTGCAGCTCGTTCTGATCCGTTACTTGTACCTGTTTTACGGCTGTTACTGTTTCCAATGAAAATTCACCTATAACTTAACTGTACAATCATGAAACTCTTCGTCCATTTCCACCAATATCCAGGATCAACTGCCATTCCCCGCACCTCTCACTGCTCCTCTGCATGTCTACCTGCAACTCGCTACAGTCTTCAAGCCTTACAACCTTCCTATACACAACACCATCGTGTGCAAAAATCCTCATACAGCTTCCAACGTTAACCTACATATCATTTACGTGTATTGTAAACAACAATGTCCTACAAGACTCTCATGGCACACTTTAGAAAGTTCCGTTACATCTTGTTAATTTCATCTCGTTAAGAATAACACACCGAGTTCTGCCTCTTAGAAACTCCTCAGTTCATCCACAAATCTGGCCCAATATTCGGTAAGCTTGTATTTTGTTCAATAAACGGAAGTGAGAGACTGTATTGAATTCCTCCCGGAAGTCAAGGAACATACGTTTCTTCCAGATGATAAGGAACGTGGTATAAATCTCGATGCCTTTGCCTACTGCTGCCTGGATTTCGTGGACCACCAAAGAGAGCTGTCATTCGAAAGATCTGTGTTTATGGAATTAACGTCTTCTTTTATAGAGGAAATTTTAGCTCCTCAAAAACATGTACCACAACTATACAGCAGATTAACGTCGGCGATGAAATGAAATGAAATCATTGTGTGGCATTGATGGCGGGGAATCCCCACTTGGTGAAATTCTGGCGCCGAGCTGCAGATGTTTTCAGCTGACGTCACACTGGGCGACCTGCGTGTCGATGACGATAAAACGATGATGAGGAAAACACATCATCTAAGCGGAGAAAATTCCCGACCCGGCCGGTAATAGACCGCTACATGGCAGTCACGCGCTGACGACTAAGCTAAGATTTATATTTATTTATTTATTTCAAAGGGGGGAGGGGAGGCCTCCGTTCCCCGCTTACAGACCAGCCTAAGGAGACGGACTTCACCGATGTGTGACTACAATTATTCGCATCAGTTCGACGACGAGGAACGTGGTCGTGATTCTTCAGTTTTTTTCGGCGTAGGTTCTGAGAGAATATGTCTATGCAAAGAAGGAAAATTAATGATTCGGCTTCAGCGATTAGTGAAGTTGCGGAATTGTGTTGGGTTTTCATTTCACGAGCCACGGATTACCTGAATATGACAGCAAAGTCTGTTGAAACCGGTTGTCTTGAAAAAAGAAATATTTTATGCGATCTTGGCTGGTGAATGATTTTACAGATAAAACAGATCGCCCTTCAGTACTCTCAAAACGAGAAAATTCAATCCCTGATCTCTGTTAGTGCAGGTAAAGACAGACTACATATGTCTTCATCTTGTAGACAGTTTGGCGCCTAACTATGTTACAGGCGAGACAGCTAGTTTCTGCAACCTTCCAGTGGAAGGCTACAGTGAAACACGCACAGGCACAGAACACAGCGCCAACCGTGGCAGTTAGTTCATGTACTGCCGAAGACGATGGTCGAGACAGCTGTTGAAAACTCGAGTATTTTATTGAAAATGAAACTGTTTGAATAACGAGAGAACTGTAGTCAGGAATCTCGCCACGGGAGTCTGTAAAGACATCTTGATATGGTCGCCACAAACTCAAACTAGTCATCGTTTATGCCAATCTAAAGTTAAGAACTGGAATAAAGAACAATTGCGACAATTTCTGTATCACCGACGTGCTTTATCAGTGACGACGTCAAATTTGATCAAACATTGGGTTAGTACGATAACTGTTTACAACGTACCACAGTGGTGCAGTGGGAGTCGAGGAAAACAACTTGCGGTCTGTGGAGCCGGAAAACAGCCTCAAACTGACCAAGATCCAGCAGATGCGCGTAGCGTGAGGGTTTCAATATCCCCCCCACCACCACCTTTCTCTCTCTCTCTCTCTCTTACACACACACACACACACACACACACACACACACACACACACACACGATACAGGCTTAAACGGATATTCTGTTAACATTAGTAATTTAAACTTTCCCGTGTGCCTAATGAAAGAAAAGAGACTTCTGTAAAGGTTGTGCAGAAAGTAATTAAGGTTTCAATTCGATCCAAACGCAGCTCTTACAAGAACTGCGGTTTCAAAGTAAGAAGTCCAGACAAAGCAAACGACTCAACTGTTAATTTTATGCTATTAAAATGCACAACAATTTTAAGATGAAATACATACGAACTCCAACTTTACATTTTGTAAGCGCAAGAACAAGGTGTTTTTAATACTCAAGAACGGTTTTAACCAAAATCCCTCGCGGCGTACATGCTCTCTACATTAGGTGACGTTCGTAGGGCAATTGGAACTTCTTTATCGGCTTGACAGATCACGGGTGTCCTACACAACTTTCTACGTCTTGACTTCATCTACAGCACTGTGGTACGTTACAAACAGTTGTCGTTTATATTCCGTGTATGATGGAATGTTATGAACGTAGAACAGACCTGAAGACATTGGCCAAGTTAGGCACATTACATAATGTGAAGACAGATATTTCCAAACCAGATTTTAATATGAAAAATCTTTCCTGCAACACGTAAGGAGTACAACCAAAATTTAGTGATGACGAGCTGCAACTAAATACTCAAAACATTGCTAAAAGTCTCGACAAATTGAAAGACCGACAGATAGTTGAGAGTTTCAAACTAGGATTATACAATGGTTGAAGAAAACGGGGAAAGGATAGACTAAAAGGCGAATAGGTAGCTTTGAGAGCTGAAATAATGGAGACAGCAGAGGATAAAACAGGCAAAAAGACAGGGTTTAGTAGAAATCCTTGAATAACATACCAGATATCAAATGTAATTTTCGGAAAGATTAAAATACAAAACTGTAGCAAAATGTCCATTACTTCTTGGTCTAGTAAAATACGTAAAAGGAGTGAGATTTTTGTTTTAATATTACTAAATATTATTTAACCGTCTTCATTTTTAAAATTCAGATGTTACATGTTGTTCAGTTCAAACTCACTTCAGTTTTTTTATGGTTTTGTCTAATGTCTAATTTTATGCAGGGATACAAGTCTGAGAATAGTTGGCAGGTGCTGTTCTAGATACTGTATTTTTTATGTCTTCTTTTTTTGTTTCTAATTCAGCGGAACCCAGCGATCCGGGCACGATGCTCTCTGATGGCTGCACCACGTGTTCCTGCAACCCCAACCCCGATGGTATGACTGCTAAATGCACCATGCACGACTGCTCGGTACACCGTCCTGGAGAGGTGAGAAGCATACTACTTACCCATGAAGTCAAACATATACGTTGGTGTGTGTGCGTGCGTCTTTGTGTGTGTGTTCGTGTGTGTGTGTGTGTGTGTGTGTGTGTGTGTGTATTCTTCTGTATCTCTTGAAATTATTCAGAAATTTCAATCAAACTTTGTTCTCATAAGATTTAGTACCACGGAGACGTTAAGAAGCTTCTAACATTATTTCTTGTTAGAGTTGGAAAGTGGTTACGAGTTAGCATTGCTCTTGGACACTAGGAGCAATTTTAACGTGACTAACAACTAAAATTATTTACTAAGTGGATAAAGTATAAGGAGGGGTGGCGGGTGTAAAGCACCCGTAACACCGTTAGTCACAGTGAGACTGGGGAAGGAGAAGACATGTAAAAGAAATCGAAAACGGTCGATATTAGTCTCCAACATAGAGCTTTTGAGGTTGATAAGCTGACTGGTGGCAGTTCCGATGACATTTCACCCATTGGGGTTCGGTAGGGATAGCGGTGTGAAGGCTGGGGGCGGGTGGAGGTTGGGGGGAACGAAAATAATCGAAAATGGCGAATACTGGTGTTGCTAGGGCGAATGGTATCAGTCCTGATGACAACTGATTTATTAGGGGGGGGGGGGGGGGTTGGAGGGCGAGGGTCGGAGAAGGAAGGGGTGGACAGTTCAGGCATGAGCATCGAAAGTGTGGACCAGCTTCAGCAGAAATTGATATGCAAGGTGCGACAATAAAGTAATGACACTGTTTACAAAAACCACCTTCGCTTACATTTTAACCAACCACACTGGTATCACTTCCAAAGTAACAATCTTTTGCCTGCATTCACTTACTCCATTCCTCTTGAACTCATCTTCTGGTATAGCAGCAAAAGTCCTTCTTACAGCTGTTTGGATATCCTGTACTGTTGGAAAACGCTCTCCTTAACGATTAATTTCACTTTTTGGAATTAAAGTAAATTACTTGGGGCCAAGTCAGGTATATAAGGAGGTTGTGGTAGCACTGCAGTGGACTCTGATGTCGAAAACTGCATAACAGACAATGCGTTATAGTGATGGGAGATTCGGTTGTCACCAATATATGTACAAACACGACGGACCCATATTTTGAGAATTCCTTGGTAATAGTATTGGTTTTCCTGTCTGGCCTGTAGGTAACATTAATGTGCACTACCCGTGGAGGAAAGAAACACACAAGCATGCGTCTCACATTTCACTTCAATAAGTGCGTTCTCTTTGGTTATGGCAGTTCCTTCGAGCATCCTGGAAAATCCAACTTCCAACACCAGTAGAGAGTCGGTTAAGAAATATTGGGTTCAATCCCACTTGTTCCATTACGTCAGCAGCCACAGCACTCTAATGATGTTTTCGTTGCTGTACAATTTTTTTGGTAACTATTTTGAAAAAAGTTTTCTCCTCCCCGGCCTTCCAGTTCGTATCAGGCGAACAGTTACCCCATTAACGTTCAGTTCATTTTCAATCATTTTGACCGTTAATCTTCGGTCTACTTGCACAAGTTTACTCCCTCCGGCTGTGATGTCAACTGTTCATGCTGTTGATGGTCGCCAACTGCGTGTTCATCTTCGACTTTCGAGATTCCATTCCTGTGACGCGGAGCAAATACAGGACTTCTCTATTCAAGTTGCTACTCCTGATTGAAGCACTGGAGGAGCATGCTACTTGTAAATGTGATGGGGAAAGACCAAAGCCATACACTGCAAAGAAAGAAAAATTGGTCACATAACTTTATTGTCGCTCTTCGCACGTATTACTTATGTCTGGAAAAAATACTGGGAGTAAAAAAAAAAAAAATGGTTCAAATGGCTCTGAGCACTATGGGACTCAACATCGTAGGTCATAAGTCCCCTAGAACTTAGAACTATTTAAACTTAACTAACCTAAGGACATCACACACACTCATGCCCGGGGCAGGATTCGAACCTGCGACCGTAGCAGTCCCGCGGTTCCGGACTGCAGCGCCAGAACCGCACGGCGACTGCGGCCGGCTACTGGGAGTAAGACTTACCTAACATATCTAAGCATGAGAGTGGGAGTAGAAGGTAGTGGCACAAAAAATAATCGGGAATGATTGAGCATGAAGACCTTCTGGGTCGTTGGTTGATTGGTGACAGTCCCGACGAAATTTAAACCTAACTGGCAGCGTGGGCGTAGAAATAGGGGTGAGGAAAAGATTAGCAACTGGGCAACACAAGGTGATCTGAATGAAATTTTCACTCCGCAGCGGAATGTGCGCTGATTTTGAAACTTCCTGGCAGATTAAAACTGTGTGCCGGACCGAGACTCGAACTCGGGATCTTTATCTTTCGCGGGCAAGTGCTCTACCAACTGAGCTACCCAAGCACGACTCACGACCCGTCCTCACAATTTTACTTCCGCCAGTACCTCGTCTCCTACCTTCCAAACTTCACAGAAGTTCTCCTGCGAAACTTGCAGAACTAGGACCACTGGAAGAAAGGATATTGCGGAGACATGGCTTAGCCACAGCCTGGGGGATGTTTCCAGAGTGAAATTTTCACTCTTCAGCGGAGTGTGCGCTGATTTTGAAACTTCGTGGCAGATTAAAACTGTATGCCGGACCGAGACTCGAACTCGGGACCTTTGCCAAGGTGATCTGCGAGGTGGCACAGTTAATCTTTTTTGACTGGCTGTTCAGAGGCCATTACCAAATCACCGTTTATGGCTTTCACTGTAGTGCGTGCAAGGGGACTTAAATTTTATGACAGACCATCTATGGAAGGGGGTCTTAGATGAAATGCGGCCCTGGTTGTTGAGTATGCAGAAACGGATATCAGTTTGAATTATTTCCTCTCCCACTGATTCTAACAACTGTGTGCAATGGAAATTGAACTAATTTATTTGTTGACGCTGACAAATAAGTCGTCGTGTGCTCTGACGCACAGTATTATCAAATAAAAGTGAACTAGAATCTTTTAACTAATATTAAACTAAAGGTGGTGTTGCGAATCACAATTACTATCAGAAGACAGATAACAAATAACATGCGAATGCATGGTTTCACAGCGATACGTGCGGGTAAAATTCTCTCGGGCTTCCAGCCACATCAAGTGGCTTAAAATTCACGAGCTTTCGGCCAGGTACTCCTCAAACATTGTCAAGCGGCGACTGGCTTTTAGTTGCTGCTGCTGTTCTTATACAGCCGCGCCGCCATGGCATCACAGGAGACAGTGCGGCTGTATGAGGGCGGTAGCTGCAACTAAAAGATAGTCACCACTTGACAATAGCTGAGGAGTACACGGCCAAAATCTCGTGGACCTTAAACCACTTGACAAGGCTGGAACCTCGAGAAAATTTTATCAGATAAATACACAGGTTAATTTCCGCCCTGCTCTCTCGGAGAGTATACGCCATACATACAAGGAACACAAAATTATGCCAGCAACAACAAGACTGAACAAATCAAACATCTGTGGTGTTGGGACGGGGTTTTAGACTGATGCCCCAACATGGAAAATATCGAGCACAGTGAAACTGCGATCTCTTAATAAGCCAGATGGGTGCTGCAAGATATACTGTTGCATTGATGCACTGACGTCGAAAGGAAACGTATACCTGAGCGAAAGCCAGTGAATACTGAATTAAGCCCTTGTTTCCTTTCCTGAAGTCAGAAGTTAAATGCACCTAGCGAATGCAGCAAGCACGTCAGGTATTGTGGATGGGATGAAAATCGAAGTCCGCAAGACTTATCACCGAAGGTAGGAACCCGAAAGCTTGCATTTGCATCTTCGACCCAGAAAACTGCGAGTCAGACTCAGAATTCTGACGATAATCAGAATCTGCACCAGAATGCCAACCGACCTCTCCCCAGCTCACATCGATATTTAACTATCCTCTCCTTTCCTAAGAAAAAAGTTCACTTCCTCTGGACAGGGAATTTTTTCAGGTCAAACAATACGACCATATTAGAACTCCGATTCCTCTACAGTGTTACAATACTTTCCATAATTATGTTGTCGTTCCTGCTTCGCAGCTTTTACTCGTACTCACATTATGTAACCCAATACAGGGAAGGAAATTGGTAGTAAGCTTCTGTTGAGGTCATCGGTCCCTACATTTAAACACTACTTAATCTAACTTAAACGAAGTTACGCTAAGGACAACAGACACTTCCATGCCCGAGGGAGGTCTCGAACCTCCGACGGGGGAGCCGCTCGAGCTATGACATGGCGCCCCAGACCGCGCGGCTACTCCATATGGCACAGAGGAGGACATTTAAAACTAAAGTTGCTACGTCATATCGACTGTTAAATACGATGTTGTACTACCTTTGATGTCAAGAAGGAAAAGAATTTAGGAAAAGTGTCTACGTGGTGCGAAAATTGGCAGTATTGTAAATAATGAAAATCGTGGGGTCATCCACACGAGTGCCAAAATGAATCCATTAAATTTCGGTTACACTGTAAGTTAATCAAATCTAAAGGCCGTAAATTCAACTAAATACATAGGAATTGCCGGCCGGTGTGGCCCAGCGGTTCTAGGCGCTTCAGTCTGGAACCGCACGACCACTACGGTCGCAGGTTCGAATCCTGCCTCGGGCATGGATGTGTGTGATGTCCTTAGCTTAGTTAGGTTTAAGTAGTTCTAAGTTCTAGGGGCTGATGACCTCAGCTGTTAAGTCCCATAGTACTCAGAGCAATTTGAACCAAGGAATTACAATTACGAACAACTGAAATTGGAGAGAAAACATAGAAAATGTTGTGGGGAAGGCGAACCAAAGATTTCGTTTCGCTGGTTGAACAATTTGAAGATGCAATAGATCTATGAAAGAGACTGCCTACACTACACTCGTCCGTCCTTCTTTGGAGTACTGTTGCCCTGTCTGGAGTACATCGAGAAAGTTCAAAGATGGGAAACGCGTTTTGTATTATCCAGAAATAGGGGAGAATGTGTCACGGACATGATACAAGAATTGGGATGGACACCATTAAAACAAAGGCGTCTTTCGTTGCAGCGGTATCTTCTCGCGAAATTTCGATTATCAGCTTTCTCCTCAGAATGCGAAAATATTTTTTTAACCCCGACCTCTATAGAGAGAAACGTTCATCGTAATAAAATAAAGAGTGGAATAACAGAGAATTACTGTGAAGGTGGTTCGACGACCATCTGCCAGGCACTAAGTCAGACTTTCCGAGTAGGTGTAGATGAACGACGCACTGTTCCTTTGGTTGTGTAGGCATGTCCGGAGCTGCATTGCAACTTTCTTCTTAGTAAAACAGGTACTGCAATACCGTACAAATGCTAACTTAGTGTACATTGTTTTCCGTCGAACCATGGCAAGGCGCCCCAGACCGCTCGGCTACCCCGCGCGGCAAACATGTAGTTATGAGACTAACATTATACATCACCCAGTTTTCGAAATCCAAGGCATGTAATTTCAATCAAGCAGAAGAATTTTGAACACAATAACTATGAAATTCCAGACATTACGTCTCATAGTCCATGCAGTAGACTATACTGAGCCGGTATAATGTCGTCATTTGCAGTGAATAACGCCTGCATTTCACACAGTTATTGTATTCAGAACTGTTGTTCTGCTTGATTTGAATGACATATACTGGATTTCGAAAAATGTTTGATATGTAATACTGCTTTTATAACTACGTATTCGACTACGGTAAACATGATCTGGGACTTAGACCGATCGATAAATAAACCATTAAATTCACCTGTTATGTAACGCATTTCTTGTATTTCTGATTTAATGAGGGTGCATTTCAAAAGAAACTCTCTTTGTAGGAGGGACAAATTCTAACAATGACTGTCCAGTTCTCTAAGCTCACTGGCGTTAAAGAGAACACGAGGTTTGAAGAATTCGTTACGGCCCAGGAAGAATTATAAAGACAGTTTTGTAAATGCTTTGAGGACAATGCCGTTTTCAAAGCGCTCCTGGTCTTGTGTAATTGTAATTGATTGGTCTACAACGACATTCCCCATTTTAATAACAAACTTCTTTACGTTAAAACTGTCCAGGAGGTCTACATAGTTTTTCAAAGGTATAGTTTCTATGTCTCCACAATGCGGTTCCAAAAGTGCTACAACATGATTAATATAAGTGTGGTGAAAGATCGTCTTAGACTATGAAACTAAATAAGTCATGATTACGTAGCAACCTGATTGCGAAAATCTGTAAAATTTTCGGCGCCTGTCCATATACTGACAGTTTCTATTAGATAAAAACTATACTATGTCAGCAGGGCTCCCAAGCTAATTCAGTAATGTTGCAAATGTTTCGTTTTTGATCTGTGTTGTTGAGAAATGAGAAATATGAAACTAAGTCGTATGAAGTGCGACTGTGCCCCCACCTAAATACGTCGCGTTAGCAGTTTTTCCCTCTCTCCCATCCCCCCACAGGCGGCTCTCAGAAACTAACACCTCCTTTGATAACGGAAGCTGGCAACCCTAGAGCATTTCCCGTGTCCTATCGCTCCAGAAAAAGGCTTGGATGACTGCAGCAGTTTGTCAGTGGGTGGTTGTTGAGCCTGGACAAAGATATGAAAAAAACCATGGTGAAGAATTGTGCTTCCTCTGAACAGTTGTCCGGCTCAGAATAACCCAACTCCTCCAGATAACGTAAGACTTTATGGTTTTCCTACCAACATCATTTACAAATTACTACTGCTTGTCCAGAGAATGATTCTGAAATTGGAAACTTTTCGCCGCAAGTAAGTTGTGATGATGGTTTTGAAAATCGTTGAAGATGTTTTTTCAGTTTTGATAATAATGAAAACACGCTTCACCACATCAGCTGGAGGTCGCTGAAGTAGACAGACATCACTGACTCTTTCGCAAAATAAAATTAAAATTTTCTTTACCATTTCCGGAAATTTCTATGTGAGTTTTTTGTGACGTTTTTGAAAAGGTGAATAATGAAATTAGTCAAAATACTAATTTCTTTAATCTGAGTTATGCTTCTCACTTTGCGCTTCCCTTCGTAAGGAAGTACAAATGCTGTTGAAAATACAGCACTGTTTTTTATTTTTATTTTTGTAGTCGATGCCCTTTTCTTGATATCACCTCTATCAGTCACTTCTGTTATCTCGAACTCAGAATTCTCCGAACTTCTATGAGGTCTCTTGAGCGTCGAATGTGAAGAGCCGACTGTATTTGAAAGGAGACCAACTGGAAGAAACACGGGACAACCACGAAAGTAACGCATTGACGATATGTAAGACGATATAAAAATTCTTAGAGGATGGAGAAGAACTTCACTTGAGAGAACAGACTGAGGGAAAAATTGTTGACCAGGCTAAGACCCAAACAAACTTGTTATGCCATGAGAATAATAATGTGACGTATGACTAGAGTGCCGTGTCGAGTTCTGCTGACTTGAAATACCGGTGGTCCCAGCCACGAGGTTGCGTTAACAACCTGCGATATCCACAGATGGAACCATCCCTTTATCTCATCTTCATTCTCTGTTCCGGAAGACGCTACGTGTGTTTGGCGTCTGATGGTCTGCATGAAGCAATGTACTAGTAATAAAAATTTTGTGTGGCTCAGTGATCTCATGCAACTCTACTCTTACTATAGTTATGACAGCGAACCGATAGTTCTGTACTGACAGGTCACTTTGTAACTGCAATATATGGTATGTTGGTATTAAATACAATCCAAAATTTCTTTTTGTGACCTAAGATAGTTCAATCAGTAACTATATCTTTCTTGTTAATTGAATTTTTAACATTATCTAACAGATCTGAGGATGGGCAGCTAGCCGAAACCGCTAACTGAAAATAACAAATAGCGATCAAAGACTGATATTTCATATTTTTATTTAAAGAACGATCGTGGCAATCCCAATAAGACAATCATATCTAGTTTTGATAATCGAGCAGTACTCAAGAATAGGTCGCACCAGCGTCCTATAAGCTGTCCGCTTTACAGATGAACCAAACTTTTCTAAAATTCTCCCAATAAACCGAAGTTTAAAATTCGCCTACCCCACCAAAGTTGCACATCCTCATTTCATTTCATATCGCTCTACAACATTACGCCCAGATATTTAAGGGTCGTAACTGTGTCAAGCAGAAGCAGTACATGACTAATGCCATATCCGAACATTACGGGTTTGATTTTCATACACATCCGCATTAAGCTGAGCGATTGTAGGAAGATACAAGATGACTTAGACAAAATTTCTTGTTGGTGTGATAAATGGCAGTTATCTCTAAATGTAGAAAAATTTAAGTTAGTGCTGATGAGTAGGAGAAACAAACCCTTAATGTTCAGGCACAACATTACTAGTGACCTACTTGGAGCAATCACGTCGTTTAAATCTCTGGGCGTAACGCTGCAAAGCGATATGAAATGTCAGGATTGTGGCAGGGAAGGCGAATGGTTGGGATAATTTTGGGAGAGTGTGGTTCATCTATGAAGGAACTTACATGTAGGACGATAGTATGACTTATTGTTCAGCGGTGCTCTAGTTCTTGGGGTCCGTACTACGTCGGATTAAAGGGAGACATCGAAGCAGTTGAATGGCGTGCTGCTAGATTTGTTACTGGTAGGTTATAACAATAAGGAAGTGTTACATAGACGCTTCGGGAACTCAAGTAGGAATCCCTGGAGAGAAGGCGACGTTTTTGAGGAACTGTAGAAAAGCGTCGTATGAAGCTGACTGCAGAATGATTTTACTGCCACCAACGTACATTTCTCGTCAGGACCACAAAGATAAGATTCAAAAATTAGAGGGTATACGAACACATATATATAGCCGATTTTTTCTCGCTCTGTTTGCGGGTGGAACAGCCAAAGAAATAACTGATTGTGGTACAGGGTACACTCCGCTACGCGCAAGACAGTAGGTTGTTGTGTATGTACGGAGATGTAGATGTAAATGAAATACCTGCTGTAACTAAAATGTTGGTTTTTCGTGTTTTTGTTTCAGGTTTGTCCGGGATGTGAACGGAAATCATAAGCAAATTTTGCTGCAATGATGAGTTGTACGTGAAGAAAAAATTAGCTGCCAGGCGTCATTTAGCGAAGCTTTTAATTAATGTGGAATTACTGACTTTGTGCTTTGATAAATAAAAATATTGAGCATATCTGTCTTGCACTTTGTTTACGTTTGGTTTTGTAAACATTTACCCCGTAAACTCTCTGATTATAGTGTACTCACAAGTCAGTATGAAATATGTTCTTCAACTGTAAGAGAGAAAAGACACTATGAATAATGTTGTAGAGGGTCTCAAAACCAGTAGTAACATTACTGTGTCGACTGTAAGATAGATACATCCGTTACAAGAAAAATCAAAGCAAAGCTGAATGAGTTTCAGGATCAGATACACCACAATGATACACTGAACATGTAATTTGGGATTTAATGTTACCAGTACACTTAACAATCGATTTTTTCTTTAATAGGACCTATTACAAAGCGGTACGCTTATAATATTAAAAGGTCGACCAAAATGTTTCCTTTCCAAAGCCGTACAGTCCATAATCGATATACCAATCAGGCATGATCACCGTGAGCATTGAGGCAGTCACCCACCGATGCATCATCCTGAAGATACCAGTTTGGTAAAATACTGTGTCCTGCTGTGTGAGAAGTTCGTAACTGCCTGCTGCACCTATACATATTTCAAATGCTACAAAACAAGTAACAAAAGGAAGTATGCATAACAATAAGTATCAGAATATGGCACATTAAGAAATATTGTTTGTGCGTGCAGATTAAAGATATTCCACTATTTACCCAACTACACACAGAACCCAAACCACTGGTAATCAACTACAAACACATATGAGGATAGGGAACAATCATAGTAGGGCTAACTACGAAAATGATTATTAAATGAATTCAGAAAATAAGAGTTACTAGAAAAATCCTATTAGAAAGTTACTAATTACCAGTCTGTCACAAGATGGTATCTTGAAATATCATTTTATATTTACAAAGGAAATAGAACAGATTCAGATATTTAAATGGTACTTTAAAGTAAACTTAACTAACCGATTAAACGACGCTGTAAGCAATTTGCAATGTTGCTCCCCCTACAGAATTTTTGTTTGAATGTAACCAAAGAAAATAAACGAAACATTACTTGGCTGAAGCTGGCAGTAAAGAACAGAAAGGAGTGAAATAACCAACATTTCTTCTCATTCCAATGAATCTTAATGCATTTTTTCTTCGCTATTAAATGTCATTTCCATCCTCAAGAATCACCACATATCTCCTCAATATAAACCGAACGTTATCATGTTACATTTATGACCACTGCTTCATATATTATCCACCCCATTAGCGCATTTCTCCCCAATATAAATTTATCGTTATCACAGTACGTTTTATGTTTTAAACCAGCTTTATATTTATTATACTGCATATACCACTGCTACCACAATCATCTGTGTAGAGGTGTACAGAAACTGCAACTCTGTCACCATCACATAACAAAACACATCACTCATTAACCTCTGTATACTTCATCTTACTTTTGCAAACAACTAAGAAAACACAGCCACAAAATCTAAATACAAGTTATACCATGGCATCAAAGAAATTAATATCTTAAAGCCCACTAAGCAGAATGATAGTCAATTTCATTTTATCTAACCTCACCCTAGATTTGGAGCTCCATTTTTTCGCATCACCTTGCTGACATAGGTTCATTATGTTCCTAAATTTCATTTTCATTAAGCACTGTATCAGTTCCTATAAGGAAAAATTAAATAACCTGGAAAGAATATTACTACAAGGAAATGCATTCATGTAAGGTCGCCTTGTAACATCAAAAATTAAACTATAATTCTATGACAGAAAAAATGAATTTAATTCAAAAATGTAATGCTTTTATTACAAGGCAAAACGTAAAATTTTTCTGTACATTGTTTCAGTTTACCTTCACCGCTCATGCATGTCTCATATTTCATGAGTTATTTGCACTTTTAACAGTAGCTGAATAACGATTGATTCGTTCTTTGTAACACCCTTCAGAATAACCTTCAACTCTCACTGTAGCCATGAATTCCTTAAACATGTAGAAAGACATTTAGGTACATAGAAAAGTACTATCTATTAAACAGCATATATTCTCTGCACACATGTAACTGAAAATACAAGAGTAAGAAATGCAGAAATGCCGGTTCCATAATTAAACAATAGCCAATTGTATGGAAGGATGTAGGTATGTACCAAAATAGGAAACGTTCGAAAACTATTCACAGCAAATTATGTTATGTTTCATGTGTTGGTGTGAGCTGTTGCCAGCACACTGGTCGGCAAAGATGTAGCGCCAAGATCGATAGTAGGCGCTGGATCACGTGGGCCTATCACGAGAGAGGCCACAGACACACCGACGAGCAACACGCCCCCAATGCCCTCTCGATCCCAAGTATTTAGTCCGCGTCCGCTGACTGGAGGGCCTCACTGACTCACTCAGGATGCGACAGGGCATAAGGACCAAATCGAGACTAGCAACGAGATTAAAGCTTACAACAGCTAGATAACCAGTGCTGCCTGCAAGAGGACTATTATGGATGAGCTTGTATCATAACACATGGACTCTAACAAAGTTAAGAAGCAGCTGTCTCTTCATGTAAATAAAGAACAGTCTTAATCCACGTGTGCATTTGAACGGTAGTTAGAATATGCGGGCCACACACAATAACATCCTCTCCCTTGCATCCTATGCTACAAGACTTTACATTTTATTCACTAAATCGCTTCACATGTGTGGCATGAGGAAGTTCTTTACTCTTACGTGTATGTAAAGTTTCAGCTGCCACAGCATAGTTGTGAACTGTTCTTCATATGTCGTAAGGTCCGTTACGAACATGTGTCCTTCGGCAAAATTTGGATATGCCAAATGTCATAAAACGTTTGTAAACGAAATTTTCGCTAATCGATGAACTCGAATGTTCAATACTGCACCACATTGGGTGCCTGTTATCTTGTCTGTTGTTCCTTCGACTGTTCAAATAAACACCATGAGTTTCAATTTTCATTTAAATTATCTTAATGAGAATGGGCATAAACACTAGTATCACCATCTCGAATAAGTTCTGTTTTGGTTTGTGTCAGGTGGTCACGAATCATATTTACCCCCACTAGTTGATTTTCAGTTGAACATCTGTCAATTGTTTCAGAGCTTGGTATTCTTATGTTTCCAGAAAAATGAGCTAGTAAAGTATCGTCAGAATCTCTATCTGTCTTGGTCGATAAATGTGTCACTTGTGCAGTGAGCTCGTCACCTTTCTCACAAATAGTACCTAGTTGTTCTGTCTCGCAGACCGCTGTGGTCGAGCGGTTATAGGTGCTTCAGTCCGGAACCACGCGACTGCTACGGTCGCAGGTTCGAATCCTGCCTCGGGCATGGGTGAATGTGATGTCCTTAGTTTAGTCTAGGGGACTGATGGCCTCAGATGTTGAGCCCCGTAGTGCTTAGAGGCATTTGAACATTTGTCATGTCTGTGTTTCTGACTGTACGTTCTAAGCTTCAGCTTGTTCTCCTCTTTCGAGGACAGTAGCATCGGATTACGCATTCTGTTCTTTTAGTTGAGTGACTACAGCACTCGGCCCAGCACTGTTTATGTTGGAAAACTATTCTTCTTTGTCTTGAAGTTGAGTTTTCAGTACTTGAAATCGTCTCATCCAGCCTTTTATCTCTTTGTAAACGTATTTTGTTCTGTTGACGCATTTAGATTTCAATATTAGGAAATCACTAAACTCCCACCTAGTTTGTGCTACAAATTGTGCAACTATAATATTATCTCTCCCTGTTCTAGTAGTATTTTTCTTCGTATTTACATTATTATCACTTCTCATCTTTAGCAATATTTCTACAGAATTGATATTACCAAATTCAACACCGTTGGCAACAGAACGCGGTTCAGGTACAGACTGCACAAACGAAGCCGATTCAAAACCGGAATACACCGTTGCTGCCTGAGTTCGTTGCGAAATGTTACTATACGTTTCCCAATGGCTGTTCATCAGAGCATAAACTTCAACTAGGAATCACCAATCCTGTACCTTGGCTGGCCGGAGTGGCCGAGCGGTTCTAGGCGCTACAGGCTGGAACCGCACGACCGCTACGGTCGCAGGTTCGAATCCTGCCTCGGGCATGGATGTGTGTGTTGTCCTTAGGTTAGTTAGGTTTAAGTGGTTCTAAGTTCTAGGGGACTGATGACCTCAGAAGTTAAGTCCCATAGTGCTCAGAGCCATTTTTAGTCCTGTACTTTGATTCGATAGTTAATTAATTTGAGCCTGCATGTCTGAGATGTTTTCCGAAATTTCACTCACGTTACTAATTTGTGACACATATCCACCAAAGTTAATTTCACCCAGTGAAGAGTCCTATTTTTGAGTTTCTCTAATTTTTTTCTGCACGATTACTAGATCTAGGTTGATATCCATGCGCCGATTCATAACAAAAAAAAAAAAAAAAAATTTGCTATAGACAAAAATAAAACTTTCAATCATAAACTGTCCACAAGAAAATAAATTATCCCTGGTAATGAACGACTAACAAAAATCCTTGAAATGGGAAATGGAAATACATACAATCTCCACAATTACTTTCCACCGAATCAAGAAGAGTCATGCAAAAAACGCAAAATAACTCTTTAAAATTGTACAAATCATGAAACTGCAAATGATGATACATAAAGAAAAACATACAAAATCCTAATGCTTAATATTAACCAGCAAAGCAGCGGGTGCCCTAGTTCTTGTACAAAGTGGTTGCTGTAACTTCTCTATCGAGACAGTAACTTCAACTGGCTGCGAAAATTACAGATAATTCCTTAAGCCTCTCATCCTGGCTTGGTTGCCCAGTGTAAATGTTTTGTTTGTTTTCTGTTTGTATAACTGTCTCCGACTGTTAACATATATGTTTGTATGTATTGTAATGTAAAGATTCTGTCGACTGAACATTGCGGGTGGTGTGCTTACATAAACGTCTATCTGATGAAAGGAATCGCCAAACCCACCTGAAATTGTTTAATTATGTCCCAGTGAACTAAAATAATTAGAAAATCTAAAAGTGTCTACTAAACAAGTTGTCATGTGAAATTCTATACTGTGCTACAATGAGTGAAATCACAGTACATGTTTTGGAATTCCAACACGTAAAACTAATTCATTAAAAATCCTTCATAAAATTACAAGCTGAACTTTGAAAGAATAAATGTCCAACATGTTTCTGTTAAAATGTCCTGCAGATATACATTCCCAAACTAACAGAGTACAATTCCGAACATTAAGTGTCACAAAAGTGGAAATATAAAACAGCACTGAAAGAGTAAGAATGTCTGGCAAAAGAGACGAAATCTGAACTAAACTTCAACTTAACTGACCATGATGATAATTTGTAATGCAGTGCATGATTGTAACTAATATTTCTACGTGCTAACAATTATATTAAAAAGTGGTTAAAATTAGAATGCAGTGCAGCAGAAAATCAGCCAAAGAAAACCTTGCTCTCGTGCAGTGCACGGAAAAGCTTCTAAGCTAAGAACCGCATACTTGATGCTTGACCAACACTTTTCCGCTAAGTGCAATGCAGTAACACACGATCAGAAAATAAAACTTTAGTAAGGGGATGGTGAATGAAATTGAACTTATTGAATTTAATTCAAAATATTTATTATGTAACTCACAAATCTATTACAATAATCCAGAATGAAATGTTCACTCTGCAGTGGAATGTGCGCTGATATGAAACTTACTGGCCGATTAAAACTGTGTGCTGACCGAGACTAGAACTCGAGACATTTGCCTTTCACGGGCAAGTGCTCTACTGACTTTTTTTGTTGATCTCACTTTGTTCTTGATTTTTCGTTCTATTTCTTCGGATCGGACGTCCCAAACGCTCGTTCAAGTTCATACTCGTTCCATTAACTCAGTTTTTTTGTTACAGAGGGCGACTAACCCTCTGAGCGAACACGCTGAACTACCGTGCCGGCACCGACTGAGCTACCCAAGCACGAGTCACGGTCCGACCTCACAGCTTCAGTTCAGCCAGTACCTCGTCTCCTACCTTCCAAACTTCACAGAAGCTCTCCTGTAAATCTCGCGGACCTAGTACTCCTGGAAGAAAGGATACTGCGAAGACATGGCTTAACCACAGCCTGGGGGATGTTTCCAGAATGAAATTTACACTGTGCAGTGGAGTGTGCGCTAATATGAAACTTCATGGCAGATTGAAACTGTTTTTCGGACCGACAATCGACATTGGGACCTTTGTCTTTCGTGGGCAGAAATGTGTGGATCACTTAATTTATGTTCACGACTTTTTTCGTCAAACTATGTTGTTGGACTTTTTGTCATTTCCGTAGCAATTTAGTTTCCCCTGCATCCATTCCTGCGAGTGTGAAGTCCCCGAGGATTGTTAGGAATAAAATTTTCTTCTGAACATATCTTACATCCTAAGTTACTCTTATTAATAAGTATCCATGGTTTCTCAACACTAAAATAATTCCATTGATCTGAGATCAAACAAGGAAGGAAAAGAGTGATGTCATTGAATCAACCCGTTTGACAATTTACTGCAGATATTTCAGAGGCACTTACTGAACTATTCAATGTGGGTGGTCATTTCACTGCACTTTCGGCACTGTCGCTATCTTTACTCGAAATTTTGCAATATTACTTTCACCTTCACCATATTTGTTTTGTTTTAAGCGCTTTCGTAAACTTCGTTTCCTATTTCGTGACCACATACATAACATATTGTGCCTAAGAAGACGTTACGCTGTTGCAATCGAGTTTCTGTTTCAAATGTAACCTAATTGTAGATACAACGAGTCTCGTTAACTTTTTCCTTCTATTTGTGAGGCGATGAGCTTATTTAATGTCCAACATGAGAAACTAATTAACATTAAATAAAGTCAGTAAGTACAAAAATGTTCACTGTACTGCAGTGTACCAAATTGGTAGATTGTAATTAAGATTATTTATATTTATTTATACTTTGACTGAATTTAGCTCACTCTAGACCATGTATCAATTAGTTTCCGTTTTTCTTTACAAAAGTTCTATAGCATTCAGCATCTTTCCATCATCACATATTGCGACCAGCAAAGTTACGTGACTACCATACGCTATGTCTGCTTCATCGATTTCTGAGTGCTCTTGCAGCTCAGTTCCTCGTATCAGAGACTAACTACTTCTGATATTGTCAGAAGCCAAACACATGCTCCCACTTAGCCAGTATACAGCTGCGATCATTCATAAAACTAAAGTTTTTGTCATTTTCTTCCCTGTTGTAGCATTCCAACTCTGGAGTAACTGTGTCTGTACTCTGCGCACGGTACAGTGCCCTGTAGTTTTTGTGAAGGTACTGAAGAACTTCTTTCTGACAATCTCATAGGGTTTCCCCAAAAACTGATGTATTTTAAGCGGTTTGTCTAAGTGCCACAGCAGTCTTGCCCCAGTTACAGTTCTTCCTCCTTTCATTTCAGTCACGTCACTTTCTTTTCCTCTGATGTCATTAATTGTACTAACTGTGTTTTATCCCCTTGCTCTTTCCCTCTTCCTTCCCCCCCTCCTGTCATACCCATTACAGCTGACCTCACTGTACAAATCTACATTTCCGTATTTTGTCTTTATTATCGCACTTCTCATGAACAAATGTAAATGTGTTTTTCTTCATTAGAGCAATTTCTGAATGCTATATACTCTATTAGACCTAATTTATAACATATGTTTACTTTAACAATGTCAATTCCTTCGGACGTTCATGCATATTTGAAGGAACACACGTTGCTGACAATCTGCAACCACAATTAAATTGCGATGCATTAGTCGCAGTTGCGGTAATCAAGGTGGGGCTGTGGCTGATTGAGCTTTGGATCAGTCCCATTAGCGTGCACGGAACGGATAGCCGAGATGATGAAGCTGACCACTTGCGATAAGTAGGAAATGCGAGTTCGAGTCCCGGTCAGTTATAAATTCTCGTGTGTCACCAATAGTTCTTCTTTCCGTACCTAATAAAGCTGATGTTAAAATTATTCGTAACAGTGACTAATGTGTCGAAAATATTAAATGTATTTTGTAATGAATGTAAACGTAAAGTATGTAGAGTGCCTGGTTGAATGTAACACGGTAATAATCTTATCAGGTTGAATAAATCACTATACAAATAAATAAATCACACTAAAAGTAGATTGACTCAATAAAAAAAGACAACTTAAAATGCAAAACATAAAGTACACAGAGAAAATGTACAAAGATTCTCAAACGGGCAGACGATATACAGCAGAAAAATATACATCAAACCTTCAGTGCTGTGTATGAGCTAATTTACGCATGTAGGGCTGAAGTTATAGGCAGTAGACAGTAAATATAAGAAACTTTCTCTCTTATGTAAATTAGTGTGTACCAAGTCCATTCCCTATCTGTGGTGTAGTCAGTGTGTGTGTGTGTGTGTGTGTGTGTGTGTGTGTGTGTGTGTGTTTGTGTGTGTCTGTGTTGTCCCTGTGTGTGATATGGCTATTTGAGAATTTTCCTGCATTTTGTCTGTTCACTTTAAGTTCTACATTTCAGTTCTACTTATTTTCAATCAGTCTGTCTACATTCTTGCATTAATTTAAGAACCAGTTATGAGGAACACATCAATGCGACGAACATGACAGAAATCATTCCACATTTGAAGAACTTTTAAAACAACACAGCCACCACGTTGCAACTTACGAACGTGACATGGAAAACGTCATAACATATAATAACTGTCAGTTTCTCATTCAGTGAAAGAGAACTATTATATCTAACAAATCACAGCAGCAGGTATATATATATATCAACAACACACTGCTAAACCTAACCAAGCATGCAACACACACACACACACACACACACACACACACAGAGACGCGCGCGCGCGCACGTACACGAGCGCGTGCTCGGGCAAAACCCCTCAAACGCACGTAAAATAGCTGACTAGAAAAACCACATAAATACAGCGTACAATAGGCTGTGCTGACAAATACTTACTGCGGGAGGCAGAACAATAGCTTCTGCAGCAATGAAGCAGACAGCTATCACTGTAAGTCATGAAACGCATTGTGCCAGAAACTACCTCAACCAGAAGTGTTCATTACATGTAATAACAATGCCGATAAATATAATTAAAGAGTGTTGCATGCAAGAGAGGAGATGCTTCGAACAACCTGAGCTTAACCAAGTATCGCAAAACATAACTACCATTTATCCAGTTGCTTACAGGCATAACTGGAATACCATTAATGCAGTCTCCTATTTTAGTGTTTCCGCTTGTTACTGATTAAGTGGTGTAGACAGTCATGTAATCTGAAAGTGTCTTACCCATTAGACATTACTTTTGTCCATAGATTATTTCACCTGTTGCTGAATTTCGTGTCCTATCATTAGCATCTCCTCGCACATTATAAAAAGTCTTTTAAGTCAGTACAACTGTTTCGAGAAGCATTCTCGTTTATGGCATATATGTCCCTACTGTTTAATGTGTTCGTGATCACCACTCTTAAAACAGATATTAAGACTGCCTTCTTATTAATTTCTTGCTCAGTTTCACACCCCAGCATCTCTGATAGCTTCAACGTCTATGTGCTTCTACTGTTTCATGGGCAAAACTAAAGCACCTCTGCATTCAGAACTCTACCTCTGCCCAAGTGTTTTGAAGTTGTGATCATTACCGATTTTACCCGCCGACATGCATGACCAGTCTGCTGTGACTCGACTAACAACAGCACGTGCAGTTCATTCTAGACACACATCACCAGTTCTTGGAGGCGTCACGGCGTTTTCAGCAGTTATACAACCCTCCATTTCAAACGTAACGCACTTAGGTTACACAAGAGTAATCATAAAACTTGTAATGGTACAGATACCTATCTTTCTATCCATACTACTTAAGCATTAATTAAACACGTAAAAGCGAAGATAATAAGTATTATGTGTTTGTTGAACCTTTGACAATAATTGGGAAAACTTTCTTTATTAATCCATCGGTAACAATACGTTGCATATGTAACCTGACTACCCTATATTTTAGTTTGATGCAAATGGATGCCGGTATGGGGTGGTTAAAAGAGAGCAAAGTCTGTTTTCTTCTATCATCATCATCAGGTGCTTTCCTGCCGAAATAGTGAAACCTATGTACTACTTTTAGTGTCTCATTTCATAATCTAACTCCGTGACCACCTTACTGAACTGAACTTCATCACATTACCCTTGTCACATGAGTGATATCGCCCGAGTTACGTTAATGATGCAGCATAGATCAGCTCACAGACTTTAATTTGTTTTTGAATGTGGTTGCATGATGACAATTAGCAGATGAGTTATCATAAGAGAAAGCAATATTTAGTTTGCTAATACGCTTATGTAACACATTTGTACTGAATAAGCATTTGGTTTCTATGTAAATAAAATCCCTCCATGGAATAGCAAGAACAAGACCTCGGAGAACTCTAACAATTTATTTTCTAATTTATCTTTCCAGTCTGTCAAGTATTCAATATCGTTTGGAAAGATATAAATGATTTTTGAAACAGCGTTATTCACACCGCCGTCTGCTACCGCTCGATTTACTTAAGAGAAAAAAAGACGTTTTTTTCTTCTACTATTTTAATTATGGATATCATTATTCGTTATGAACTGTAACGGATTACCAGACTGAAGCTTCATTCCCGTACATGCAAAGAAATAATGCTGAATTGAAGAGAATTCGCCTTTTTGTACGTACACAATTAGTGCTTTGCTTTAACACAAAGGCATGTTTCATCAAAGTTGTGGCATCTTCAGAAAGGTTCTTATTTTATTTTCAGTGTACAGAAACATATTTTATTTAACACTGGAAATATGTTCAAGGGGTTCTGCTGTTCTTTAAATTACATATCACAATTTTAATACGGCTGACAGTAGCAACCGTAAATAAATGTTCACAATGTGTATAGGGGAATGGTTGTATAACTTAACAGTAAGAACCTTAAGCAGGTCTCGATACCACTAAAGGTATCTTTTTCAAAAGAAAATCAGCGATAACGTTCGAATACCATATACAGTAAACGTCTGAAGTACAGAGCACATCATCACACTGAAAAAAAATGTGGAATAAAACTAGTGACTACAAAAATTACATGACGATAAAATTGTAAATGTACATGACGAGCTATGGAGCGCAAGCCAAGCTACAGAAAATATGAAATAAAATGCTACATGGAGACAGTTGTTGCAACAGGTACAGCTTGTTAAAACAGCAGGCATTAGACTGGACATTTGGTACATAGTTACACTGCCAGGTAAAAATGGTGTAGAGCAAGCCACTTACTGGACACGATAGTTCAATTCTTTTATCTTGGCGGTTCGCGCATGCCCGCCCAGACGCGGGAGATTGCTGTGTTGCCAGTTGTACGCGCCAAGAGAAGCAGCGCCATAGTATAGTCCGCAAACTTACGTTTACAGGGGAGCGCGCAGTTTATGAAGTAAAGCCACCACGGCCGCATTAACTCTTTCGCTGCTACAGAGACGTACTCCCCGCATTCCGCGATGTGCGCGATTTTGTCATCATTGCACTGTTTGCCTGGGCAGATACATGGTGTTTCGATTGCTTTGACACACTTTATCATTCGATTTCACAAAAACTATTTGGCCAAAAAATTTGATTTTTAGTCATCTTCTTGACTGATACCTTCCCCCCATAAATGATTTAATTTTTTTCGATGTTCAACGCAGTTATTGTGTAGCATTACATGTAGTAAACCATTGCACGAAAGTTTGAGGAGTTTGCAGAGGTAAAATTCCATAGTGTATACTTTCTGTATGGTCGATTTTAGTTACCACTAGCAAAAAATTACATTCAAACGAATAAAATTCATGAAGTAAGACACTTTGATACTGTTTTTAAAATAAAGAAAATATTAAGCACTGTCCAGAACCTATCGCTTAGCAGCCATACACTTTAACCATTACGCTAACGCAGCTCATCATTCAACATATCTCCCGGAGGACTTTAAAATATCACGCAAAATACCGACAAACACTGTTGGTATGATTATGAATTACTCACGTTTCGCCGAAGTACAATAGGAAATAAACAATTACCGCTGTTCTTTATTGCGAAAAAGCAGTTAGTGAGAATGAAACAAACACCTTTCCTTGCTATCGCCTGAATTAGGGGGCTTATTGCTTGTTTGGTTTAATTAATTAATAAAAAAATGAAGCAATTTGTATAAAGAATGTTTTTTCCAAACTTTCTATAAAAGAAAGTCTGCTATCAAGACATTGCTTTTGTTCAATTACTTTATTTATGACTGAACGATTCTAAAACTGAAGACTCGTCCGTGCTCTGCACTGCAGTAGAGCTCTGGCAACGTCGTTCTCTATTCATTGGCTGACTGCGTTTTGTGACGTCAGATGCGCAGAACGGACCTAAACTCGGCCGCCGTCATAAATGACGCGCACTTTAGTAGCGTGACAAACGCTCAACTGTATGAAGTAAGTATCTGTTACACTAAACATCTGTATGATACATATTTAGATGTTGCTCATGGTATAAAAACATGATATATAAGAGGTACAAAAGGAATACAATAATTTTCATAAAAATGACTACGATAAAAAGTAACTAACTAAAAACATTCTGGGCAAATCCAGAGAACGTAAAATCAAAATTATTGCATTTCAGGAATCACAATATACAGATGATAATCCTTTTGATTCGGAGGGATACAGGATATACAAAGGAAAACCTGGAAAACGAGCCATGGCAAATTGTCTACAATTTGGAACTGGATTTATAGTAGATACATCAATACTTGATTCAGTCGCAACCTTCAAATCTTACTTGGGTCGGCTCTCCATGATGACAATAAAATCAGCTAATAAGATATACACCCTAATCAACGGACTTGCACCAACTAACATCACTAACAAACACAAAATAGAAGAAGTAGAAGAATTCTGGAACCAATTAGATAACATTCTCAAAAAAATCCCAAATAACCATGTCAAAATCCTTATGGGCGACTTCAATGCACAAATCGGTAAAGAAAAGAAATATCGATATTGGGTAGGTAAATGCTCAGGGCATACACAGACCAACCAGAATGGCATGCGACTCATTGAAATCTGCAAAAACCATGACCTATTTTTCAAATCAACATTTTTCAAGAAAAGAGCCTCGAAAACGAAAACTTGGATCTCACCTAATCCATTACTAGGTGAATATCAGTTGGATCATGTAATGATCTCCCATGTAATTACTGTAGAAATCATGAAACTTAATGTCCTTAATGGACTAGACCTAGATTCCGACCATTACCCAACAAATTTCTCCCTAGATGTCATTCCAGAAAAAAGAAAATTCACTAAGAAATCTCCACACCGTAAATATGATGTACAATAGATAAATGGCAATGAACAATTTACAAAAGAAACGCAAAATTTAAAACCACAAAATGGGCAACAACTGCAAGCAGGACTTTTAAATGGAGCTGAAACTGTAGCACCGCAAACAAGAACACGTAAACACCCATGGTGGACAGATGAGTGTGACCAACTGATAAATCTCAGACAACAGGCGTGGCAAAATTGGTTGTGCAACAAAAATCAGAAGACCCTGGAAGATCTCAAAGATACCAGGAAAACAGTCACAAAATCAATACGAACAGTCCGTAAACAACACGAAGACAAAGAATTGCAAGACATAGAAAATGATTTAAAGAAAAACAATTCCCGAAATTTCTACAGAGTATTCATACAAAAATTAAGAAAGTACTCTCCTCCATCACTCAAGTACAAAAATGACCATGGGGAAATTGCTCATACCAACATCGAAAACTGTGAAATTCTTGCAAAATACTTTTCTAAATTACTGAATTGTGAAAAGCGTGCAGAAAAATTTGAGTTCCATCGTACACAACGAAGCCCAGACTCAAAGCCACCAAGTTTACAAGAGATTAAAGAGATAATTCAGTCACTGAAAAATAACAAAGCATCAGGAGAAGACCAAATCATCGCAGGATTATGGAAAAATGCAGGAGAAAATCTTATTGCAAAACTCAAAGAAATTATACATGAAATCTGGAAAACTGAAAAAATCTCCACAGATTGGAAGACTGCAATCATACATCTTCTGTACAAAAAAGGAAGTAAAACAGACCCCAACAACTATCGTGGAATCTCTTTATTGTCAATAACATACAAAATTCTGTCTAAAGCCCTACTAAACCGCGCAGAACCTCAGCTGGATTCAAAACTAGGCGAATACCAAGGTGGGTTCAGAAAAGGTCGATCTTGCGTAGAACAAATCCTTAACTTGAAAAACTCAATGAAATATTTTCATAGTACTTCAAACAAAAGTTATGTCATCACGTTTGTCGACTTTAAAAAAGCATATGACAGTATAGACCGAGAATCCCTTTTTGAAGTATTAGCAGAATTTGGACTAGATCAAAAGACAACAAACATCATAAAAGAAACACTCACGGAGACCAAATCCAAAGGAAAATTTATGGGAGAATTGAGCACAGAATTTGAAATAGACACGAGAAGGGGATGTACTGTCCCCAGTGCTCTTCAATTGTGCTCTTGAAAAAGTTGTTAGAGAATGGAAAAAAGCAGGTGCACCAGCACACAGACTGGGACCAAGACATAAGGGCATAGAATTACACTGTTTAGCATTTGCTGATGACATGGCACTGATCGCACAAGACATTACCGATGCACAGAAACAGCTAGAATTATTACAAGAACAGGCAGCTAAAATAGGATTACAAATTTCATTTGAAAAAACAAAATTTATGACTGACGTCAAAGATACACCTTATGATCTCAAAATTGGTAATAACTACATCTCTCGAGTAAAAGAGTTTAAATATTTAGGTGAATGGATTGCAGAAAATTGTAATGAAAAGAAATCTGTCAGATCAAGAGTCCAGAATATGGAGACGGCGTTTCAGTTAGCAAAAAACATTTACAACAAAAAGAATCTCTCGTGGAACTGCAAAATACGAAACTACACAACAGTAATTAGACCCGAAGCTCTCTACGCATCTGAGAAACTAAATCTTCAACACAGAACACTAAAAGAGGAATTAGAAGTGAAAGAACGTAAGATAATGAGGAAAATCCTAGGACCAAGAATTAAAAATGGGGTACATTATCCAAAACCCAATGCAGAAATATATAAAAATATCTCCAAAATAACAGACACAATGCGCATGAGAAGAATCCAATTCATGGGGCACTTTGAAAGAATGGACTCAAAACAGGTTAACGCACAAAATCCATACATTTTTAAAGAACAAAACTACAAGACCGAACTGGTACAAACAGACGGAAAAATACCTGAGAGAATTAGGGTCTCCAAATCTACATGATAGAAATGAAATCAGAAAAATCACAAACACACGGGGTTTTGAGGAAGAAGAGAGAAAAACTAACCGACATACATGGTCTACGCAACGAAAGCTAGCCCATTCGTTGTTTATGAAGGAATACTGGGCGAAAAGGAAGGCCAACAAATGTTGATTACGCGTGGTCCTAAGTGATCCATCCGCGAAGAAGAAGAAGAAGAAAAAGTTGCAAAATTGTCGAAATGATAAATTAGAAATTTCTGCTGAGGATAAAGAACGTACTGTAGCAGGATTTCTTTTATCACATGTTACATCAAGCAAACATGGGGAAATATATTTTATATAAACTTCACAAAACAGAAGGTGGTGTACAGTGACATCTGGCGTACAAACAGTAAACTAGTACCGAGTCCATAAAGCTAAGGGGAAAACATCAACGGTTCCGATATAGAAGTGAACGAAAACGTGAACCAAAGCATCATAAAGATGCGAGCAGTGGCTTCAAGGCGTTAAATAAGCTTTTGTTTCGTAACGGTTCTTGTTCGTTACAGATTAGGCCATCGTTACGGATCATACGTCTAAAGATCTCAAGTTCTTATCTCTATGCAGAATCGTTCATCCTCTACTATTTTTCGGATAGTTTCACGATTTTAAGAAATGTTCTGCGTAGGAAGAGTTATGAATATTAGTATCTTTCCTTCCTAGCAGTGTTCTTTATAGCTTGAGTTAAAAAAAACGTACCCTTCCGGCTCAGAAAAAGTGTTTTTGTAAAGTCCTGAGCTATGTAAAGGTTCATTTGACGTTTGTAAATTATGTATTACATTTTTGTTAACTGTTGATAGTGAAGAAAACAGTCTCGCTGGCACAGCCGCTGAAACCTATACAAATGTTACCTAAGCAAAGTACTGAAATACGTTCTGTTTGTCAATCTCCTCATTCGGAATTTTACCTAGAGAAGTTATTCTTTTATTAGTTTCCGCTTCGATAGACTTTTCCAATAATGAGAGTAAGTAACGTTATTAAAGGCCACTGTTTTAATTAGATTAATTTCTTTCTTTAGTTTAACTGGTGACAGTGATGTGACTATAGCGCGATGAATAGCTGAATGAAGCAAAGCTGTCTTATGGACTGAATGTCTAATTCTGTAGCTGTATAACTTCTGAAAAATTTTTCTTGTAGTGAAATTTGTAAAAAACAAAGTCTGCTATTCGGTCTGCCAATGGATCACAAAATTACAAGCCTATCTGGTTGCTGAAAGAGTTTTCCACTAAATTTAAGATAGTTATATTTAACTACCACTTTTAATAACGCTATGAGGGCCGTAATTTTTCAGAAGTTAGGCTGGTACACAATTAGGCAATTAGTCATACGCTGGGTATGTGGATTATACTTTGGTTATATACAATGTACCTAATGAAGGGGTTTACTGACTCTTTGAAATAGCCAATAATCTTCATGAGAAAATTAGTTTCACTTCCAAGCTACAAACTGAAAACCGAGAGCTAAATTATTTGGACTTAAATTTGGCCAGAGTAGATATTCTGAAAGGCAACCAATGTTAATCGGATTGTACCTTAGGTTTTAACACATCCTCAGTCCCATAAGACAGCTTTCTTTCATTCAGCTATTCACTGCGCTATAGTCACACCACTGTCATCAGTTAAACTAAAGATAGAAATTAATTTAATTATAACAGTGACCCTTAATAACAGTTATGAACCCTCACTGGTGGAAAAAAATATCGAAGCGAAAACCAGTAAAAGAATCAGTACTCTAGGTAACGTTCTGGATGGGCATACTGATAAACGAAAACGTATTTAAATACTTTACGTAGGTAACATACCGCACAGGATTTAGTGTCTGCTAGTAAAAAGTATGTCTCCAGTGTTGTTCCTTCCACTAATCACAGTTTACAAAAATTAAACGTAACTTGATACCTTACGTAGCTCAGGAGTTTACAGAACCACTTGCCCGGCGTTTTATGCGAGACAAACCAGTAGAGCTTTTTAACACAAGATGTAAAGAACATTTCCTAGGAAACAAAGGTACTAATATCAATAATTCTACTTACGCAGAGGATTTGTTACAATCGGGAGATGATCCAAAAAGAGCTGACGAATGACAATTCTGTATAGAGAGAAAGAAGGGTGGAAACTTTATGTCTTAGAGGAATTTGAGATCTTTAGACATATGATCAACAACGATGGCCTCATGTTAAACGAACAAAGACGGATATGAAACAAAAGCTTCTTTGAGCCATTGTTCGCATCTTCCGATGCTTTGGTTCATGTTTCCACCCAGTTCGATATCGGAACCGTTGTTACATCCCCCGTTGCTTTATGGATACTGTACTAGCTTACTTTTGTACGCCAGGTGGAACTGTACACCACATTCTGTTTTGAGAAGTTGGTGTATAGCATATTTCCCCCTTTTTGCTTGATGTAACATCTTGACAAAGAAATCCAGCTACAGTACGTTCTTTATTCTCAGGACACCTTTATAATTAATCATTTCACTCGTCTTGCTACTTATTTTCAAAGACTTTTTATAATAATTATTCTATTCTTTTTGTATCATTTATACATTCCTTTTTAATACCACAACTGATGTATTACTGTAACAGTTACATATTTCATACAGTTGACAGTTTCTCATGCTGCTAGCGCCCAGTAAGTGGCACTCTATACCCTACGTTTACCTGCTATCACATCTATCTGCCACATGTTGAGTCCAGTGTCCGCTCTGTTAACAAGCTATACCTGTGTAACAACCATTACTGTTCCCATTTTCCGTTGTCTGACTAGAGCTCCTTAGCTCATCATGTACATTTACAATTTTAAATTCGTGTAATTTAGGCGGGTACCAGTTTCATTCCATATTCTCCTTTTCATTGTGGTCAAGTATTAAGGTATTGTCTTGTGTAATATTTTTAAACATTAGAATCGTGGTTAAGGCTTTCACATTAAACTTATGTGACTGGTTGACTATATATTTTGTATCTTGTAAATTACATGTGTATTTTACCTTGCCTTTACATTGCGTGTGTCCTGTGGTTGCCAACAGTCAGCCACTGGTCTAAGATATTACACCATGTTATGTGTGAACGTAGGAGAGATAGGGCATCCTCTGAATTTAATTTTGGTTTAGAATACACCCATTATAAATATATACTCCGGTAAAATGATTGGGTATAACCCTTTTGCAGGTTTACCATTGCTCTTGCCTAGTTGTGACTGCTTTCATATGCCATTCAAAAAGTGTTTTTGTTGTTGTCTGTGCATTTAGAACTACGTGTGACATCGATAAATATTTGTGAAGTTTGGGTATGGAGAACTATTTGGTATGATTTATTTGTGGACTGTGTTTCGCATTTAAACAGTGTGTTTTGGGTGATTTCTGGGTCTTGTTATGTTTCTGTGGGTTGGACACACGTTTCACAGCGTACTTTACTTTTGTAAGTGAGTTTGACAGTCAGTTGTCTCACTTGTTCGTTTCCGATTGACAGCCGCGAAATTTGAATTTCTTCTTGAGTGTTGCTCGGGTGTTTCGGGTTCTGAATCAACCATACATAAGAAAGACATTGAAGAAATTCATAGGCATGATGCAAGACTCTTAACGTGCCGTTAGGTCAGTTGGTGAATGTCACGCAAATGCTCTTTGGGCTTAGATGGGAACCCTTCTAGAGAAGAAAACGTTTTTTTTTGGAAACGCTGTGGAGGTAATTTATATAACCTGAATTTACGTTTGAATCTGGAAGGACGCTACTGCCTCTAACATTCACAAGTATAAAGGAGCATAAAGGCAAAATAAGGTACATTATGGCTGCTGCAACGTTATAGAGGCATTTGTTAGAGAGACAGGTAGCTATGATGTAAAGTACCCTTCACCAGACACTGTGCAGAGCCTCCCGGTGTCTTTGCGTAGTTGTAAATGTCGGTGCAGATGTAGAAATAGTAGGTCGTCAAAAAGTAGCTTACATGCTAAGGTATCAGTTATTACTGCGATAACTGACGGGAAATGGTTTTCACTTACATGTTTTCCTAGGAAGCGATGTATTCGTCGAAACCCTTCCTGGAACAAAAAGGAAGCCTGAGGTGTAGTAAATTTTTCCTCTTTTTATCTCAGTACATTACGACCAACAATAAACGGATCAACATTCCGTTTGGAACACCGGAATGAAGACACTTACATAAACGACCGTTTTAACGACAAGTGTTACTGAAGTGTCTCCGAGAATTTCAAAATAGCGCAGTTATCAAAGCTGAAATCTATATCAACACGGCTTTCCGAGAAAAGTCTTTCACCAGTAATAGAGAAAATTACTCCGCACTTGAAATTTGTGATGACTCTGGTGTGAAGCCAGCAGAGAGAGGGAAAGTACGGGGAGTGAGCCTGTGAGAGTACAGGAACCAGCCTACACTTTTTTCCCGACTGCACTCGACATGAAGGACTCTCTCACTGTGATCACCATTTTGCTGGTAGCCGCTCCTTCGAGCATACTATCCACTGGTAAGATAGAAAATGTTGTTAGCTTATTGGTTAGCTTCCATGCTGTTGGGAGATAGTTTTCAACGTTAACTACTATATGACAAGGACGCTTTGAATGCAGGTGCTTCTGCAGCCAGCTGTAAAACTGATTAGTTCATTAAATTACTTTTATTTACTTATTAGTCTCTTTCCTGCGGCTTGATCCTCGTATGTGTTCGATGCTTATATTGAACACACCTTCTCCTCACCCTCTAATCTTTTGTCTGTCTTCTCCCCCCTAATCTCTCTGTCTCTTAATTTCCTCCTCCAACGCCTTTCTCCAGTCATACCTTCCTCTCTCCCTCCATCTGACCGTACCTCCCCTCTCCCTTTCCCCTTACCCACTCTTACCTCTAGCAACTGCTCTCTACCTCTCTACGCATTTCACTCTCATTTATCTCTCCTCTTCGCACCTCTCTGTCCATTAATTGCCTCTATCCCGTGTTCATCCCCTCCTCTATCCATCTGAACAGGCCTCAACCATGGTAGTTGTCACAGGGAGCACCTGCAGTACAATTCAATAAAGCAAGCTGATACAACTCCCAGAACATGGGTATCAGGAAGACAGGCTACAAATCAGGGGTTCGAAAATTATTTATTTGCCTCCCATGATGTACAAACCACCATTCAAAGTAGGCTGATAAAGCAGACTGACAGTACTCCAAAACAATAGACCTCGCATCTAGGGTAGCCTACATGTCTGGGCCCAGAAAATCGTTTCTTTCCCCTGACATATAGGCTGTCATGCAAAGCAGGTCGACATGCCTGTCCTGAAAGCCTCCAGAAACTCGAGAAACATGTTTTTCTGCTCCTATTGAAGCTAGGTATTTAAAACCATCAGAGTGGTGATACTCATGAGACCTGCTGTGTTTGTGCCAAATGTGGCTGAAACAGATCCAAGGGTTTAGGAGGAGATCCCAGACATACAAAAATACAAACACTCTACTTTATATAAACATTTTTCATTTGTATTGTCCATTTAATGCATCAAAGATGTTGCCATCTAATGTTAACCAGAATGTCGGTGAGTAGTGTTGATATTGACTTGTCGACAGCAAGCCACATTATTAATAGAGCCAGGTACAGTTACAACATTCAGGACTTGTTTGCCTTCGCAAAACAAACGCTGGCTTGATCCAGTTGTCCCTTTTACCTCGTTCTACATGCCAATCTCTCTCTCTGTAACTGCCTTGTAGCAACGCTACTCAGTCACTGCTTGAGTATTTAGTATTCTTCATGTTCTGCTGCCTCTGTTAATAAGTCCTCTGGATAAAAAATTGAGACAAGAGACATCTAATAGACTGCAACATCTGCTATAACTGTGACAGTGGTCCATTCAGAATGTTCTACGTTATTCATATATGCCTAGTCGAATCGAAGCTGCTGGTGATTAGATACCTGTAGAGTTGCGAAAACAACTGGATACTGTCTGTTACATTTCACTCGCTGTTCCAGATACATCATTCTCTATTTAACTGGTAGTGTTCGTCAAAACAGTAATGTATGCACGCAGCTCTGTTATCCTAACGATTGTCATATTGGAAGAAGATGTAGAAGCAAGGACTATTCCTTACCAAGAATATTGAAGTAAACCGTTCTGGTTAACTTTCATGGCGTGAATGAGAATGCAGAAGTGCACAAAATATCACACGGCTCCATCCGCATTATTGGCTCGGAGACTGAAGGAGATGGACCTGTATTCACTAACAGCAGCATTTCCTATCAAGGGTACGTCATCCCCTGCAGGATCATTAGACAGTCCGCACTGATACACCACCAACTGGGCAAGTTGATTTGCTGCGTGACCATGGGCGCGTCCAAACGCGATAGCTCTTTTATACTATTCTGCAGGTCTCTTCGTCGACCTGCCTTACTGTGCTGTTTTCGTGCAACCTACTGGCGCACTTCCGTCACTTCACCGTCATGACTGTGTGATGAAGGATCACATGCTATTTTCAGTGCGTCACTATTATTTTGTCTGGCAGCCTTATAGAGGGTGTCCCGTCATCTCTGCCACCTCGTACATTTCAGAAATAAAACAAAATGTGAGACACTGGAACATGCAATGGACCACGTGTTCATCTATGTCAGGGTGTGACGAAGCAAGCTGGGATATTTTTACTTCCCCACTTTTGCCATCTGCCTCCTTAAATTCATTTTTTCACTTTTAAGTAATTACCATTAACATACGTAAATATAATGTGAATGTTGATAAAAGAGAACGTTTGGCCCTCAGTTTTAAGGAATTTAACGTCAGATCTAATTTTGTGGCCAGTTTTATGTATGTATTTGATTTTCTAATTTATTTTGACTATTCCTAGATAGTATCTTTTTTTTATATGGTGAAATCAGTAATTGTTTCGTAACGTAAATTCTATTGTTGACATATAAACAAATATAAATTCTGTACTAATTATAAACATTTGGAAGACGAAATAATACCATCCTTAAAGTATCTATTTGGCTCTATTCGAAAACATGTTAGCAAAGCCAGTCCTTAATTAATTTCAAAGCAATTAACAGATTTGTCAAAAGTAGTGTTGCGTAACTATATGTGTTAATTTCAACAATTAAACAAATAATTTGGGTTAACCATTGTAGCAGAAGAAACTGTTAAAAAGAACCAATTTTTATATGTATTCAGTTAATTTAATGAGTTAAGTGTTAATTGTGATTTCTGTAATTTTAACTGCGAACAATGTGCAGTTTCAGTACCTATGATTATGATGATATATAAGGGCCCAATTTTTAGTCACGACACAGTCAGTCCACGGCCGAGTTTCAGATGAGGAACCTGTATTGGTTAGAACAACAACTATGCTTCAATTTAACTGTTCAAAATGGTTCAAATGGCTCTGAGCGCTATGGGACTTAACATCTGTGGTCATCAGTCCCCTAGAACTTAGAACTACTTAAACCTAACTAACCTAAGGACATCACACACATCCATGCCCGAGACAGGATTCGAACCTGCGACCGTAGCAGTCGCGAACTTAACTGTGAAATAAGTGTTACACAACTAGGCCGTGTGTTAAAACAATGACAGCCTCTGCTCCATACGTACATTTCTATTCTTCAAGAACCGTGAACTTTGTGGTTACGTTTTTACTGCTCATAGATGTTCAATAGTAAACTTTTGTAGCAATGTGTGGAGGTTTGCCTACAAATTACAAATGAGGCTTATCGAAAGTTAAATGACGGTGCACTGGCCATACAACTGAGTATTATTAGGGGGTTGTGAACAGTGAAATTAGAGTACTGTGAAACACAACTGTGCACCAGTCGGGTACATTATTTACCCATTTTTCAGCCAGTATAGCAACACAGCACGTCGACATCGAGGACAACAAGCGAAGAAATAAAGTAGGCGAACTAGTACAAGGGGTTCCCACAATGTGCGCAAATGCTTAATCCATAAAGTACAGTTGACACCAATTTCAACACAGTTGCGTTTTTTAATGGAACATTGATATTTTTCTACAGAAATGAGAGCTATAGGTACAATTGGTGACAGTAAACTTGGTCTCACTGTTTAAAACTTCGTACTTTCTGAAAGATAAAAATTCAAAAAAAGGATGGCAGTTGCGCCACGGTTTCTGTCGTAGTGCGCAGGGCATGGGTTGCCTGCACTGTCCTCCAGGATGCTGTAAACAGAGCTCTATCGCTAAGCACGTTTTATCTGCACTGTTGAGTCTACTAGTGTCTGCTGCTCGGGCATGCTATGCTGCTGTCGGTGTGAAACAGAAAAATACACAATGATGCATTTTACACTACTGGCCATTAAAATTTCAACACCAAGAGGAAATGCAGATGATAAACGGGTATCCACTGGACAAATATATTCTACTAGAACTGACATGTGATTACATTTTCACGCAATTTGGGTGCATATATCCTGAGAAATTAGTACCCAGAACAACCACCTCTGGCCGAAATAACGGCCTTGATACGCCTAGGCATTGAGCCAAACAGAAATCGCATGGCGCGTACAGGTACAGCTGCCCATGCAGCTTCAACATGATACCACAGTTCAAGAGTAGTGACTAGCGTATTGTGACGAGCCAGTTGCTCGGCCACCATTGACCAGACGTTTTCAATTGCTGAGAAATCTGGAGAATGTGCGGGCCAGGGCAGCAGTCGAACATTTTCTGTATACAGAAAGGCCCGTACAGGACCTGCAACATGCGGTCATGCCTTATCCTGCTGAAATGTATGCTTTCGCAGGGATCGAATGAAGGGTAGAGCCATAGGTCGCAACACATCTGAAATGTAACGTCCACTGTTCAAAGTGGCGTCAGTGCGAACAAGAGGTGACCGAGACGTGTAACCAATGGGACCCCATACCATCACGCCGCGTGATACGCCAGTGTGGCGATGGCGAATACACGCTTCCAATGTGCGTTCACCGCGATGTCGCCAAACACGGATGCCACCATCATGATGCTGTAAACAGAACCTGGATTCATCGGAAAAAATGACGTTTTGCCATTCGTACACCCAGATTCGTCGTTGAGTACACCATCGGAGGCGCTCCTGTTTGTGATGCAGCGTCAAGGGCAACCGCAGCCATTGTCTCCGAGCTGATAGTCCATGCTGTTGCAAACGTCGTCGAACTGTTCGTGCGGATGGTTGTTGTCTTCCAAACGTCCCCATCTGTTGACTCAGGGATCGAGACGTGACTGCACGATCTGTTACAGCCACGCCGTCATCTCGACAGCTGGTGATACGAGGCCGTTGGGATCCAGCACGGCGTTCCGTATTACCCTCATGAACCCACCGATTCCATATTCTGCTAACAGTCATTGGATCTCGACCAACGCGAGAAGCAATGTCGCGATACGATAAACCGCAATCGCGATAGGCTACAATTCGACCTTCGTCAAAGTGGGAAACGTGATGGTACGTAATTATCCTCCTTACACGAGGCACCATAACAATGTTTCACCAGGCAACGCAGGTCAACTGTTGTTTGTGTATCAGAAATCGGTTGGAAACTTTCCTCATGTCAGCACGTTGTAGGTGTCACCACCAGCGCCAACCTTGTGTGAATGCTCTCAAAAGCTAATCATTTGCATATCACAGCATCTTCTTCCTGTCGGTTAAATTTCCCGTCTGTAGCACGTCATCTTCATAGTGTAGCAATGTTAATGGCCAGTAGGGTACATACATTTCAGAAAGTACTTTCCCTATTTTGATATGGCCTGTAGTACGTGAGGTCGTCTAGTAGGTACGCTGGTCTTCGGTGATGAACTATATATGACGTCAATTTACAGCGAATGTCACAGACATGCAACCATCACTTTAAGAGTGTAGGCTGAACGCTATCCAGAGAGACGGCGTCCTTCACGTTTTACCATTTCCAACATCTGCACAAGTCTCATGGAAATACGCAGCTGGGCATCCAGAAAGCGTCAACGTACAAATCCAGCAACTAACAATGACTACGAAATTACTGTTCTCGTTGCTGCAGCACACAATCCTGAGATGAATGTACGACAGAATGCGCACGGTTCTGGAATAAAATGTTGTATAGTGTGAAGAATTTGGCATAGGCGTAGGTTTCATTTGTATCATTACTGACTTCATCAAGAACTGTACAGGAGTGGTTTTGAATTCCACACTGAATTCTGCCGTTTTGCTCTTCAGTGGTTGCATGTTCATCCTGACTTCCAGTGTGATAACGTTGTTTACGAATGAAGCTTCGTTCACGTGGTCATGCGAGTCTACACAACATGCAGTACTGGTGCGATCAAAGTACGCCTGACTTTGCGCGGCTGCTCATCAACGACCGTGAAGTGTCAATGTTCAAAGTGACATCGTTGGTACCGGTATTGTAGGCCTCTGGTCTTATCAGGGAACATTAACCGGGCGAACAGTATGCATTATTTGGGAGGATACTCTACTCCTCATGAAACGCGTCTATAAACGTGGTGCCAACATGATGGATGGCCCAGACAGTACGCACGTGTTTCTAGGTAAGTTCGGGATACAATGTTTCCTAATAGGGGTATGGGATGGGGAGCTCCTGTGAGCTGGCCACCCCTGTGCCCCACGTGACGGAGTTCTCTGAGGCGCAATGGAAGAGTGTGTGTACCACGGACGCGCAACAATACAAGAATGTATGAAACAGCCTATTACCGCCACGTGGTAACACTGTAAGCTGTGCAAAGCTTATTTGTTTATCGTTTCCAGAAGTGTACCGATGCAAACGGTAGGCACCTCGAACACATGTTGAGGTGACGCAGGTTATTCGGACGTGACATTACCGGTTATTTGTGAGTCAGTTTTCCATACTGGGTGTCACGCACAAACTTAACGTTCCTGTAGACTACATGTCACTAATTATTGTGTTTAGGACACTAGAACCACTTGTTGTCACTAAATTATACACTACTAGCCATTAAAATTGCTAAGCCATGAAGATGACGTGCTACAGACGCGAAATTTAACCGACAGGAAGAGGATGCTGTGATATGCAAATGATTAGCTTTTCTGAGCATTCACACAAGGTCGGTGCCGGTGGCGACACCTACAACGTGCTGACATGGGGAAAGTTTCCAACCGATTTCTCATACACAAACAGCAGTTGACCGGCGTGGCCTGGTGAAACGTTGTTATGATACCTCGTCTAAGGAGGAGGAATGCTTACCATCACGTTTCCGACTTTGATAAAAGTCGGATTGTAGCCTATCGCGATTGTGGTTTATCGTATCTCGACATTGCTGCTCGCGTTGATCGGGATCCAATGACTGTTAGCAGAATATGGAATCGTTGGGTTCAGGGGGGTAATACGGAACGCCGTGCTGGATCCCAACGGCCGCGTATCGCTAGCAGTCGAGATGACAGGCATCTTATGCGCATGGCTGTAACGGATCGTGCAGCCACCTCTGGATCCATGAGTCAACAGATGGGGACCCTTGACGCTGCATCACAGACAGGAGCGTCTGCGATGATATATTCAACGACGAACTTAGATGCACGAATGGCAAAACGTCATTTTTTCGGATGGGTCCAGCTTCTGTTTACAGCATCATGATGGTGGCATCCGTGTTTGGCGACATCGCGGTGAACGCACATTGGAAGCGTGTATTCGCCATCGTCATACTGGCGTATCACCCGGCGTGATGGTAGGGGGTGCCATTGGTTACACGTCTCGGTCACCTCTTGTTCGCATTGACGGCACTTTGAATAGTGAACGTTACATTTCAGATGCGTTACGACCCGTGGCTCTGGTCGAGCGGTTCTAGGTGCTACGGTCTGGAACCGTGCGACCGCTACGGTCGCAGGTTCGAACCCTGCCTCGGGCATGGATGTGTGTGATGGTGTGATGTCCTTATGTTAGTTAGGTTTAAGTAGTTCTAAGTTCTAGTTGTTTACTTTTATGAATTGTGCATTCTTACACGTAGTGTGAGCCGCTGACAGCAGGCTGATGAAGGATGCACGCAACAGCTGCCGTGTTTAGTACGGCAGAAACCGGGGCGCCATTGCCGTCCTTTAATGTTTAATATTTCAGAATGCATGAGGCTTAGAATAGTGAGACCAAGTCTGCCTTCACTAATTGTTCCCCTATTTTTCGTTTCTGTAGCAAAATTTTCATGTGCCACTTAAAAACCCAATTCTACGCTGAAAGTGGTGTTCGTTGACCTTTATGGATTATGCATTCCTGCCCATTGTGTGATACCCTGACAGACGTGCTTCGCTGGCCAACTACATGTTTCCCATATTTTTTCCGGAAATACATTATACGGCAAAGTTAAGTGGGACACTCTGTACATACAGATGAATTCTTACAATAATCAGCCACTTAATTACGCTCCCTATTACGATCAAACAGACCCGTTACCTGTTTCAAAGCGACAGGTTCAACAGCAGACGGGTGTCACATTTCAAATTACACAGTGCTTATGATATATATGTGATGTTTGCTGACTTTCGTTGTGGCAGAAGTCTTCTGGTCCAGACTGTATACTACTTAGGTTCCTTTCGGAGTATGCTGATACATTGACTCCGTACTTAATCATATACAACGGTGCGCTCGACGGAAGATCCGTACCCAAAGACTGGAAAGTTGCACAGGCCACACCAATATTCAAGAAAGGAAGTACGAGTAATCCACTAAATTACAGGCCCATATCGTTAACGTTGATATGCAGCAGGATTTTAGAACATATATTGTGTTCGAACATTGTGAATTACCGCGAAGGAAACAGCTATTGACACACACTCAACATGGGTTTATAAAACATCGTTCCTGTGAAACACAAGTAGCTCTTTATTCACATGAAGGCTTCAGTGCTATTGACAAGGGATTTCAGATCGATTCGGTATTTATGGATTTCTGGAAGGCTTTTGACACTGTACCACACAAGCGGCTCGTAGTGAAATTGCGTGCTTATGGAATATCGTCACAGTTATGTGACTCCATTTGTGACTTACTGTTAGAGAGATCACAGTTCGTAGTAACAGACGGAAAGTCATCGAGTAAAACCCAAATGATTTCTGGCGTTCCCCAAGGTAGTGTTACAGGCCCTTTGCTTTTCCTTATCTACATAAACGGTTTTGGAGGCAATCTGAGCAATCGTCTTAGGTTGTTTGCAGATGACGCTGTCGTTTATCTTTTAGAATACTGCTGCGCGGTATGGAATCCTTGCCAGATAAGGATTCACGTACTACATCGAAAAAGTGCAAAGAAGGGCAGCACGTTTTGTATTATCGAGAAGTATGGGTGAGAGTGTCACTGAAATGATACGGTATTTGGGCTGAACATCATTAACAGAAAGGCATTTTTCGTTGCGGCGCTACCTTCTCGCGAAATTCCAGTCACCAACTTTCTCCTCCGAATGCGAAAATATTTTGTCGACACCGACCTACATAGGGAGAAACGATCACCATGCTAAAATAAGGGAAAGCAGGATTCGTACGGAAAGATATAGATGTTCGTTCTTCCCGCCCTATAAGAGATATGGAATTGTGAATGTGGTTCGATGAACCCTCTGCCAGACACTTAAATGTGATTTGCAGAGTATCCATGCAGGTGTAGATGTAGAAGTCGCTTGGTGCGGTGCTGCCCTAGAGCAAAAAGCAAAATTGTACGTAAGCTGTATGTAATTTTAAATATGGCAGCCGTCTGATGTCTCCCCAAGAGGCATCAGACACATGTTCTAATGTGTTTCGGCAGGTATATAAAGAATTTAATTTTCGTCCATTCTAACGTATTATTTAAGTGCTTCTTACATTATCCATGTTACGCTTCTAATGCGTCAAAATCCTGCGAAATATATTGCCTATGGTTTAACTTCGTCCTTATAAGCCAGTATTTTTGCGATATTCCTTATTTTATAGGACAATAATAGAAAACCGAGATGTCTTGTTGCTCCCACAGCCGAATGAACACCATTCCATATACCATTTTCTCATTCCTTCTCGTTGAAACAACAGTGTCGAGATTCTGGAGTTTTTCCTTGGATCTCATGGTGCCTCTGTCTTATTGTCTTACAGAGATATTTTCAAATCTTGCTATATTCTTCGAAGACTATCTTTAACTTGCATGCCAAGGATGAAATATTTGCGACATTATTTGTTATCATCACCATCAGACAATGTGATGCCCCTACTTATATTTCTTCTATTCCATGGTTACAAACAATTAAGGCAATTAAATAATTTTCAAGTTTCATAATTCACGTAAGATTCGATCATAGATCATCCTCCATCAATCTCCACAGACTAAATGTTTCAGATAATCCTTATTATGAATCTTTGTTACGGAGCAACATTAGGACATATCACTCACATTTTTTTCGAGTGCACACTGTATGAAAAATGGCAAATTGAATTCAGAAAACGGTTATGAGACGCCCGGCAAAACTCGCAGGACAGGACAGGACAGGTAGCTGAAGTAGTGGAAAGGAGCCAAAATCAGCATCTATAAGTTACACTCGAACATACAACCTTTTATTTCATCAGTCATTACAAGAGCCAACGAAATAAAAAAAAAGAAACACAGCTTTAGTTTTGCAATTTAATTAGTGGCTGAATGCGCCGTACAATCTCATGCCTTAAGGGCAAGGCCACTTTAATTTAAAAGCGTCTGAAAGCCAATAACTTAAAGCTCAACCAAAATCAGAAATTTAAAAGGCAAAGTCTTATCTTAAAACAGTTCCTTAATTATGATGAAGGCCCAAAGAATCTGTCACTTTAAGAGCAAACAACTTAAATTCAAAATCAGCTGAAGGCCCAACACTTGAGACTCAATAACATTAATTTTAAAAAAATGCCAAAGGTTTTATGTAAAACAGTTCTTAAGTTAGGCTGAAGGCCTGAACCATCTGATGCCTTAAGGACAAAACAACCTTAATCTAAAAATCGGATAGAAGCCATACAAGTACAAACAACAAAAACCAGTACACTCAAGGGCGCTCAGCAGTTCCGAGGGTCGGCCTGGTGATCAAACACTAACACTTTCTTAGGTGAGACAGGCAGTCAGCCCAACCATTGTCGATAAAACGACAACCCAGCTGACAGACAGTCAACAGACCCACCGACAAGATAACATCCGCTTCACCCAACCAGCACACAACAGGGAGTTCAATGGAACAACGTAGAAGGTATTGACGCCCACAACCAATTATACATTGAGCTGACAAACTACACACCGTGCTGGACAGCGTCAGCTCTATGAGGAAAATACACTGCCTGAACTTACGTCAACGGCCAGGGCAAGTGACTGGAACGATAACAGACACAAGGCAGAAGATTCCGCTGGTGCACTTCAATTCAAATAACCAAGTACAGTTAAACTCCAACGGCTAAAATTGGCCAACATTGAAACATACGTTGTTGCTCACGGGAATATCCCCACAGCCAACAACGAACTCCAAACGACGCAATGTGAACAGTCGTGACTTGCTGGTAGATTAAGTCAAAACTCAACTTTCATGTCCAGGATCGGTGAGCCATTAGACCCGTAGCAATGGGAACAGCACCACACACTCTGACACTGCGTAGAGGCCACCAGCGGGCCCGGCCAAACCACATTTCCTCGCTGCTCCACGCCAACCGACCAACTTCCCAAGACTGGAAACGGTGAAAGGACCAAACATACGAGGTGCATTCAAGTTGTAAGGCCTCCGATTTTTTTTCTCCGGACTGGAAAGAGATAGAAACATGCGCATTGTTTTAAAATGAGGCCGCGTTCATTGTCAATACATCCCAGAGAAGGCAGCACCGTATCGCAGATTGAATTTTACCGCCAGCGGCGAGAATGAGAACTGTTTTAAATACTTAAAATGGTGACGTTTTCCTACTTGAACAGCATGCAATCATTCGTTTTCTGAATTTGCGTGGTGTGAAACCAATTGAAATTCATCGACAGTTGAAGGAGACATGTGGTGATGGAGTTATGGATGTGTCGAAAGTGTGTTCGTGGATGCGACAGTTTAACGAAGGCAGAAAATCGTGTGACAACAAACCGAAACAACCGCGGCCTCGCACAAGCCGGTCTGACGACATGATCGAGAAAGTGGAGAGAATTGTTTTGGGGGGATCGCCGAATGACTGTTGAACAGCTCGCCTCCAGAGTTGGCATTTCTGTGGGTTCTGTGCACACAATCCTGCATGACGACCTGAAAATGCGAAAAGTGTCATCCAGTTGGGTGCCACGGATGCTGACGGACGACCACATGACTGCCCGTGTGGCATGTTGCTAAAGAATGTTGACGCGCAACGACAACACGAATGGGACTTTCTTTTCGTCGGTTGTGACAATGGATGAGACGTGGATGCCATTTTTCAATCCAGAAACAAAGCGCCAGTCAGCTCAATGGAAGCACGCAGATTCACCGCCACCAAAAAAATTTCGGGTAACCGCAAGTGCTGAGAAAATGATGGTGTCCATGTTCTGGGACAGCGAGGGCGTAATCCTTACCCATTGCGTTCCAAAGGGCACTGCGGTAACAGGTGCATCCTACGAAAATGTTTTGAAGAACAAATTCCTTCCTGCACTGCAACAAAAACGTCCGGGGAGGGCTGCGCATGTGCTGTTTCGTCAAGACAACGCACCCGCACATCGAGCTAACGTTACGCAACATTTTCTTCGTGATAACAACTTTGAAGTGATTCCTCATGCTCCCTACTCACCTGACCTGGCTCCTAGTGACTTTTGGCTTTTTCCAACAATGAAAGACCCTCTCCGTGGCCGCACATTCACCAGCCGTGCTGCTATTGCCTCAGCTATTTTCCAGTGGTCAAAACAGACTCCTAAAGAAGCCTTCGCTGCTGCCATGGAATCATGGCGTCAGCGTTGTGAAAAATGTGTACGTCGGCACAGCGATTACGTCGAGAATTAACGCCAGTTTCATCGATATCGGGTGAGTAGTTAATTAGAAAAAAAATCGGAGGCCTTAGAACTTGAATGCACCTCGTACGTCCGCCGATGAGATGACCAACCAAACGACCAACCAACGCTTGTCCCGCTCCTATCTCCCTCCGTCGGACAGTTAATGTGTGTCGCCAAGGTCGGCGAGCACTGGCTGTCGCCGCCTCACCGGCGCTGCGTCCCGACTGCACTGCTGGTCCGTACCGAACTGACCGCCAGACACACGACGACCAGGAAATACTATCGGTCGCTACAGAGATGGCACGGCAATGTACTTATCGATACGCACTGCTGCTGCTGCTCACGGTCAAGTAGGGCAGTATGTTAGTGACGCCAGGAAATGGAATAAGAAAACAAGGCGGCAGTACCATAATAGATGACAAACAATAAATGGGATAAACGCGAGCCGTGTACGGCTCAGGTTAATCAACTCTCATCTACTTTTGCAAGGTAATATAGGAGCTGTCCTTCATCAAAATAACATATTAGCTTTGCGAAGTGGAATGGAGGCCACAGGGCCGTCGAAGTGCAGAAAAGCATAATTTTTAAATAAATGAACCCTGACTCTGTATAATCTTAAAAAATGCCTTAAACACAGAAAGATAGCAGTATTGCCTTTTTAGGTAAAAAAAGCCGTTTTTGAGCACGGAGCGATAGACTTTCTTAATGTTCTCTAAATCTGAGGAGAGTGGCAACAAGCCTGTTTTAACCCTTTAGTGCGCGAAAGAGACCTAGTAACACCCATCCACTATTAAGTGCGTCACCTGGCCGCTACCCGTACACAAATAGCAGTTAATGGTCACTTCTGTTTCCCTGTGATATACATGCCAGTTATATTTCATAGTTAGATATCGTTGTTGGATGTGTGGCCACATTGCCAGGAAATAGCATACAGGTATATTTCATAAATTTATCGGTGTTCATTTCTTGACCACGTGAGGAAATGCATTGGTGAAACTCTGAACATATGGAAAGACTGTGGTTCGTATTTGAGTTTTTTGTCATTTCCGCAAGACCCTATTGTGAGTATCAGGTTGGTTTCCTTCGAAGGCGGTTCGATTTCCCTCCCCGCCCTTCACCATCTCTGATGACATAAACGTCGATGGAACATTAAACCACATTGTACCTCACTTACTTCTCTGTTAATTTTGTGCTTCCAGATATTGCAACATCGAAAACATTTGTTTAAGGAACTTTGGAGCCTTGTGGCTCTATAATTAAAAGATGGTAAACCATTTTCTCTTGTTGCAACCTCTAGGCCAATATTCCCCAGTGCTTGTAAGGATTCTTTGACTAAGGAATGATATCAGTGGCAAAATTAATCTAGTAACTTTTGCACATTAATTGTAGGTTCAGCAACAAAATGATGTTGAAAAGCCACAATAGGAAAGTCCAGTTGTAAAATTTGTGACAGTATTGTACTTCACACTGGGGATGGGCGAAATTTTATGTAACTATTAAAACTGATCTGACACATAAAGTAATTAAAAATATAAGTTCCATGCTAAGTAGCGGCACCACGTTTTAAGATAGGGAAGTTAGATTCAGTGCAATATTTCGGAGTGCACAAGTTACAGCCAGGTGCAGGCCAGATTGCAGTAAGTTACGCTGACCAGCGGTTGCGAAGTGGAATGGAGGCCACAGGGCCGTCGAAGTGCAGAAAAGCATAAACGCAGTGGTTCGCATGGTGCAAGCTACAGGCAGAAGGGGCCCACTGGTGCAACCGGGGTGTGGTGCGTACGTGACGCGAAGCTGCGCGTTAGCAAAACAGAGGCACACAGCCGAGAGTAAATATGTGCCACTTTCTAACGAGATTCATTCAAGTGTGGCATCTCTCCTGGACGGCAGGTCGTGTGACACCGCCAGGCTACACACAGCAACAGATGAGGTGACAGCGTCTCAGTCCACAGCGGGTCGTTGGTTCGACCCTCTGAGGCCGACGTGGGGTCCGCAGCCAGCCAGCGGTGGGCCACTCTTAGGCTCGCTACTGCAGGCAGTCTTCTCGACTCCCGACACACGCAGGACACTTCCGAGGCGAGGACCGCAGATCCGGACACCGGATTTCAGGCAGTCGTTGCCGCCGTGTTCTTGGCCATGCCAGCAAGGAAGAAGCAGCAGCGGGGCCGGCCTATGGCTCCCGGTGGTGCAGCGTGGAAACAACGAGGACGGTGTCCGCTGAGTCGGCTGCTCGTGCAGCCATCCTGACGTCATCAGAACTCTGCAGCTAGCGTACAGGGCCTGCTCGACACATTGTGTTGCACTGGGTCGCTGGGGCGGTTGGAAAGTTCTCGCTAAGTTTTAATACGGCAACTCCTGGCACCCACCCACTACATTTGGTGTCTTCCCTACATTTGGTCATCCTGATACATTCGGTGGCCGAAGCTGCCACAGGAAATGGTTCAAATGGCTCTGAGCACTATGGGACTTAACTTCTGAGGTCATCAGTCGCCTATAACTTAGAACTACTTAAAGCTAACTAACCGAAGGACATCACACATATCCATGCCCAAGGCCAGATTCGAACCTGCGACGTAGCGGTCGAGCGGTTCCAGACTGAAGTGCATAGAACCGCTTGGTCACAATGGCTGGCCGCTGCCACAACAGTTCTATTAAAATTCCTTAGAAGGTAGAGCATGTTTTCAATATTCAAAAGGTTTCTGGACAGCACTGAGAAAACTATTCAGTTTTTATTATAATACTTCAATCTTACTGTTGGAATTTCTGTAATTTAAAGTAAATGTTTACTGTACGTGCTCTGTCACTGTAAAGCCTATTTTGTATGAGAACACTAGGTTGCGTGCAACTGTGCTCCAGCCACTGCACTTGCTCAGTGCGTGTTTTGTACATCTCCTTGGTGAAACTAAACAGTTTCTGTTGATTCTTGCAAAAAAGAAAACAGCATCCTGGCACCGTTCATAATCTTTGAAATGAGTCTCAATGGTTCTCCCAGTTAGCCATACAAAGGGCAAGGGGTGACTATGGTGTCTGAGTTTCTACATGCAACATTTGTTCCGGAGGGGAGGTTGTTTTTCCTTGAAATATGAATAGCTAGCTGCTGTACTTTGTTATTTGTGTGGAATCTTGACTTTATATTTGTGTTTTAAAACATATTGCTTATTTTGTTGGGTATATTCCCTAATAAAGGTTAGTGTTGCATTCGACTGTCTTTGGAGTTAGCTGCATTTTTGTCTGGTGTGAAGCTTTCGTGTCTGATTTCTTTTTCACTATTTTTTGTGGTAGTTGTTCTAACACAAGACGGCCATACCCATTGCTTGAGAGTGTGATTTTAACGATATCAATTTCTTTGTGTTGTTCAATTAGATCACGTGTACTTTAAAGTAGGTGACCCAAATGCACATCTAAAATATGATATCTTACGTTGATCTGGATGACAAGTGACCTGGTGATGGAGATATCTGTGGATATTAGCCTTTTGTAAATCTCATAATGATGCTGAGGTTTGCTGCCGGTGATTTTTAAGTCAAGGAGGTTATGCTGTTATTCGTCTCATATCAGTGTTGAGTGTCATGGTATTGTGCATGTGCAGATTTGTTGCTAATGTATCAATTTCCTCCTTGGTGCATCAAAAAGAATAATTGTGTTACCCACATTCCCTTCATAGTAGATTATTTTGCTAATGAAGTGACTGTTATCATTCAAAAATTTTTGCTCTAAGTCGTTTATATAAAAGCTATCAGCCATGTTTTCCCTCAACATTAGGTAAATCTCTTAACATCCTGGCTCAGCAGCAGCTAATACAAACCAATATTTCAGTTATTATGTTTTCTGTATTGTTATGCACCGATTTTACTGCTCGTTTTCGTCTCTCTCTCTCTCTCTGTCTCTCTCTCTCTTTTTCAGCATGTCATCTGCAAATTAGCCATGGAGAAATTATTGCGTATTTGTGGAGAGCTGTTTCGAGGTTAGACGTTATGTACGTTTCTATACTTAGATATTCCGTCCTCTTTCGTGTTCCTGGTTGGTGTCTCAATCAGCTACTATTTAGTGCATTGCTTTCACTCAGTTCTTCATAAATTTCCGCTCACTACTTCACCTCACATGCATTTACTCAAATTGTAGCGAAATGTGTTCTGAGCAGACACTCCTGACATTACACTCAGTGAGATGTGTCATGTTATTGTCGTTGCTCACTTGTTCATCGTTGGTCTTGTGTGTGTTATGGCGCTGATTTTGAACGCTCGAGTGTGTGTGTGTGTGTGTGTGTGTGTGTGTGTGAGAGAGAGAGAGAGAGAGAGAGAGAGAGAGAGAGAGAGAGAGAGGGGGGGAGAGGGGGTGAGAGATGGAAAGAAGGGCGAGGAGAGAACCAAGAAAACAGAAGTTCTTTTTCCTGTTATGTTTTTTGTAGGGAGTCACCTTTGTATAGTTCATTGAGTGTTCCAATCAGTGCTTTGTTGGACAGTGTGGTATTCTCATTCAGGACTCTCTTTCCCTGTATTATTGCTTTTTGTATGTAGTAGTTCTCCTCTGTTGTGAGTTTTTGATAGAGACTGTTGCTTTCTCTGAGGATCTTACGATCAGTCTCCAAGTTTTTGTGTGGTGGTTTTCTTGTATTATATGGTCTGCAAAACTGGAGTGTGTGCTATCACTTCTTAGCGCTCTGAGGTGTTCGGAGTACCTCGTTTTGAAATTTCTGCATGTTTGGCCTATGTAGACTGACTGGCATGAACTGCAGTTTAGTTGATATATTCCAGCTTAGGAGAACTTGTCTGCAGAGGTGATCTCAGATATTAGATTCTTCTGTACTGTGTAATTTGTGCGGAATGATACTTGTAGCTCTTGTTTCTTCAGCATGTTTCCCACACTATGTACGTTTTTGTTGCTGTATGTTGGTGTGTGCCATGCTCTACTCTTTGTAGGGTGATCCTGGTATCCTGTGTTTGTCTGGAGCTTGTGTTCTTGGTTCTCTGTTGTGGCTGGTGATTTGTTGATGCTCTGTTCTCTTTTAATTTGTTTATTATTTGCGTGTTGTACCCATTCTCTCTGGCTATTTGGTGTATTGTATTTAGTTCCTGCGTATAGCTGAGTTTGTCCAGTGGAGTTCTGTTGCACCTGTGTACCATGTCTCTGAAACTTGAGAGCTTTTGGGTGGTACTAGTTGATGTGATAGGTTGTACTTATGACTGTAGGTTTCCTGAAAATTCCAAAATTTTGTTTGTTGTTGATCCTGTGTATGGTAATGTCTAAGAAATTAAGCTTCATTTCCTCTTCTGTCTCAATGGTGAATTTAATTTTTGGGTGAACTGTATGTATGGCACTGTGTAATTGTTTTATTTGGGTATGCGTTTCATCAATCAAGCAAATTATGACATCTACATATCGGTACCAGTATATAATCTTGTACTGTTTTGGATGTATGATTTCATTGAATTTTTTTTTCATGTGGTTTAGAAATATGTTTGCAAGTAGACCACTGATGGGTGAGCCCATTGGTAGGCCATCGTTTTGCAGATAGAACTCTTTATTGAAAGTGAAGTAGTTCTGTTCTGTTATAATCTTTAGGGTCACTATGTGTGTACTTGTTATGTCCCCTTGATACTGCAGCTGGTTTTTAACAATGCTGATTGATTCTTCTACTGGCACATTTGTGTACATGCATGTGATGTCAAAAGATACCAGGGTTGCTGTTGATGGTATGTTTATATCTTTTATCCTTTCTATCAGTTCACTGGTATATTTTAGATTTCTGTTGTCTGTGAAAGCGTGTAATTTCCGCAGTAATGTATGTAAGTGTGTAGCTAGGTGGTAAGAAGGAGCATTTTTGAAACTCATTAAGGGCCTGATAGGACAGTTATTTTTGGGTATCTCTGGTTAACTATTAAGGCTGGATGCTTTGAATTCTTTTGTGTCAGTATTTGGCTTCAGTTTCTGTGATGGTGACTAAGAGTTTTTAAGAGTTTTTGAATGTTGCTTTGGTACCTCATGGTAGGATGATTGATTAACTTGATGATGTTGTTCTGTTCCATAAATTCTTCTGTTTTGTTGATGTATGCTGCCTCATTCATCAGTAGTAGTGTATTCCCTTTGTTTGCTCTGGTGATGATTGCATTGTGTTTTTGGAGTTTTTTGTTCAGTTTTATAGATATATTTTGCTATGTTGTTTTTGTTTTTGAGATGATGAGGGTCTTGTTCTCCTTTATTATGTGTTTTATCTCTTCTGCTATAAGTTCACATGTCAAGTTGGCATTGAAATTTGGGTTCTCCAATCTTTCTTCTTACTTTATTATGTGTTCTGTTTCTGTGATCCGTTTTTTTATGATTATGTGTGACATTTTTGTGTTTATGTTGTGTTTAGGCCCTTTTTCAAGCAATTCTCTTTCTGGTTTTGTTAATTCTATGTCAACTAAATTGACAAGTCTGTCATGGAACTGATGTCGGGTCCCTACTTTGTCTTCTTTGTCTTTGTGATTCAGTTTTTTATTTTGTGTTTCTTTCTTTTTGTTCATTATTGTTTCTGTGTAACACCTGATTTCGTGAGTTATATAATCGAAAAGGGTTGGTGTTTCAAAAAAATTGTCTAATTCTAGATGTGTTTTGTACAGATGAAGACTAGGCTGTTGTTTTTTCGCATATAGGAAACGAATTTCTTCTTCTAACCAAATAATTTCTTACTTGTGATTACTTGTGCTGCAGATGACTTGCTGTTTACATTGACGTTTACAAAAGCAGGGGTTATGTTATTACTTAGACAGATTTTGTTAAACCTGATGTTGTGGATAGTTTTATGCAGTTGTACCGTTGTATTCTTGAATTGTTTGCGTAATATGAAACTGTGATGTTCTAAGGCAGTCTTCTTTATACACCAGGATTTTATTCAAAAAAGTTATTTTCCATGAAGTTCTCGGTTCAATGAGCTGTCAAACCATTGTCCATTGCCAGTCCATCCCTTTAATAAAAAATTTTATCCTTTGTTTTAAAATACCTGAAAGACAACATACATTCTAAGCCTTCTATGAGTTATACTAGTTCACCTTGACTAATTTCCTTATGTGGTAACTGCTTCCTCCTGAAATCTCCTAAGTTTCACTTAACTAGAATGTTAGTGTACAGCTTATAGATAACTAGGTCCCTCTTACTGGGATAGCTACATCTTTGATATCCTTCACGAATTCATAACTATTTCTGTCGTTGTAAATTCTTTTATAGGTACACGATGCTGTTAGTCTTCACATCCTCGAGTAACTCTGTAGTTAGGAAATAACATGTTGCTAATAGGTGGTCGAACTGGTTCCCCTCTCTTGTGCAATATCAACTGCAACCAAAGCACTGGTGTATGTGATTTATGATTTGTAGCTTATGTTCCTCTGTTTCATCTGTAAATTACAATTTTAAATGTTTTTCTTTTTTCTCGCTGAAATTTATTTGCATGACCTTACTTTACCTAAGTTGTAATTATATGCAAGGGATTTTTCAGTTTTTTGGATGTATTCATTATTGTAAGATACTACAGCAGCATTCCGTTTATCTACTCTCATCACTACAGCCCTTTGTATTTGTAATTTATAATTCAGGTGTTTAAGTGCTTCTATATTTTCTGAATTACTGTCTTTGTAGTGACGAACACTACAAATGGCTTGTTACTTTTACTGCCATGACCAGTTGTTGAAATTTATTAAGCCTGGCTACATTACAACGAACTTTTACTTCTGCAGTGGTGTTTTTAATTATTACAAATTTTAAACACTACTGTGAATGGCATTGGAGGGGAACATTTTTACTCACGTGATGTTCAGTGACTCATGTTTAATAACGCATTTTGAGTAAACTCGCTTCTAGAATATCAAAGGAGATAAGATGCTTCACACACACACACAGTATGGCGTCATGTGCGTCACCAGTTTCGCATAACAAATAAAAATATTTTTAGTTATACCTCGGTCCAACTTTTCGGATAATATTAAAATGAGTTTCTCAAGTCTCTAGAGGAACGGAAAGTTCCAAATGATTGGAAAAAGAGCACAGGTAGTACCAGTTTTCAAGAAGGGTCGTCGAGCAGATGCGCAAAACTATAGGCCTATATTTCTGACATCGATCTGTTGTAGAATTTTAGATCATGTTTTTTGCTCGCGTATGGTGTCATTTCTGGAAACCCAGAATCTACTCTGTAGGAATCAACATGGATTCCAACAGCGATCGTGTGAGACCCAACTCGCCTTATTTGTTCATGAGACCCAGAAAATATTAGATACAGGCTCCCAGGTAGATGCCATTTTCCTTGACTTCCGGAAGGCGTTCGATACAGTTCCGCACTGTCGCCTGATAAACGAAGTATGAGCCTGCGGAATATCAGACTGCCTGTGTGACTGTATTGAAGAATTTTTAGCGAACAGAACACAGCATGTTGTTCTCAATGCAGAGACGTCTACAGACGTTAAAGTAACCTCTGGCGTGCCACAGGGTAGTGTTATGGGACCATTGCTTTTCACAATATATGTACATGACCTAATAGATTGTGTCGGAAGTTCCACGTGGCTTTTCGCGGATGATGCTGTAGTGTACAGAGCAGTTGCAGCATTAGAAAATTGCAGTGAGATGCAGGAAGATCTGCAGCGGATAGGCACTTGGTGCAGGAAGTGGCAACTGACCTTTATTATAGACAAATGTAATGTATTGCGAATACATAGAAAGAAGGATCCTTTATTGTATGATTATATGGTAGCGGAACAAACACTGGTAGCAGTCACTTCTGTAAAATATCTGGGACTATGCGTAAGCAACGATTTGAAGTGGAATTGTCATATAAAATTAACTGTCGGTAAGGCGGGTGCCAGGTTGAGATTCATTGGGAAAGTCCTTAGAAAATGTAGTCCATCAACAAATGAGGTGGCTTAGAATACACTCGTTCGGCGCGTTTCGTCACAGGGTAATTTGGCAAGCGTGATAGCGTTACAGAGATGTTTAGCAAACTCAAGTGGCAGACTCTGCAAGAGAGGCGCTCTGCATCGCGGTGTAGCTTGCTGTCCAGGTTTCGAGAGGGTGCGTTTCTGGATGAGGTATCGAATATATTGCTTCCCCCTACTTATACCTCCCGAGGAGATCACGAATGTAAAATTAGGGAGATTCGAGCGCGCACGGAGGCTTTCCGGCAGTCGTTCTTCCCGCGATCCATACGCGACTGGAACAGGAAAGGGAGGTAATGACAGTGGCACGTAAAGTGCCCCCCGCGACACATCGTTGGGTGGCTTGCGGAGTATAAATGTAGATGTAGATGTAGATTCACGAGATTCATTTCATTATCTCTCACTTCAAGATACGTGAGGTCGAATACTCTGCCGGTAAATGGTTTTTAACTACCTGCTGTCTGTCTATTGTCATTATACTCTGTGTGCTGAAGGATTTCTTCTTTTGTCCTATTGCTACATTTTTCTGTTCATTATCTCCCACATTTTTAACTCCTTTAAAATCACATGCAAAATGTAATGCCGATGGAAATGTATCTAAAAGTTAATGAAGTCTGAACGCTTTCTGATTAGATTTCTCCTTCTTCTTGTAAATTTTTCTAATGTCTTGCGTTATCAAATAATTTCATTTTTACTTTTCACACGTGCCGCTGCTGCTGAGCGGCTATTAATCCTGACGTTAACATATTTCGAAACAATCCCTTCTTCTAAACAGAAGTTGTTAAATATAACTCGGATTATTCGTTTTGGGTTACTGCTATCATTAGATGATTAAAAATTGAAACACAAAAACGGAGAAAAAGAAAATAAGACTAATAACACAGCCTGCAACTGTTTGGCTGTTATCATTTACCGTGAAGATTAGGAAAACATTAAAAAAAATTAAAGACTGAGCAAATGTCTTCATCTCAGAGTAGCACTTGCAACATACGTCCTCTATTATCTGCTGGGTGTATTTCAACTTCTGCCTTTTTGCTCTCTGTCACTCCATCTAGTACCAGGGAGGTTTCACCCTTATGACTTAATATACGTTCTATCAACCAATCCCTTCTTCCTGTCAGTGTTTTCCATATATTCATTTCCTAGTAGTTTTCACGGCGAACTTCCTCATTCCTTAACAGTCCACTTAATTATCAACATTCGCTTGTAGCGCCACTTCTTAAACGCCATATATACCAGCCACACATACCATTTTATAGCTATGATCATTTTGGTCTGAACAGGCCTCGGGAAACAGGACGGTGCCTACCGACCACCTTGTGTTTTTCAGCCGATAGGCATCATTGTTTGCAGATATGGAGGGGCATGAGGTCAGCACAACACTCTCCATACTGCTGTCAGTTTTCTTGAGTGGGGATGCTAGTTGTTAGTCAAGCAGATCCTCCATTGACAAGGGCTAAGTGCTACTCACTCGCAAACAGTGCTCGGCATATCTGGACATTCACCCATCCAAGTGCTCCCAACCTCGATAGTGCTTAGTTTCGGTGATCTTTCAGGAGCTGGTGATATCACTGTGTCAAATCTGTTGTCAGCCATGATCAAGAGGATGTTCAAATTTCTACTTGACCGTGACGATGAAAGAGAAGAATTGACGTTATCAAGCAAGTAGTCATGGAGAATGGATAAGATGACTGTGATGTAACGAACTTGTACAACAAGCGAAGGACAAGAAACAGGTGACAAGAAGAACACAGCTGATCTGCAGGACAAATAGGTATGTTACTAAGTAGTACAGTGGTACACATTCTGACAGAATTTCCAAAGAACTGAGCAAAAGCACCGATAAATTTTAAATTCAGACAAGAGGCATGGTTGGTTCCAGGTTACGCTGCAAATTTGGCAAGAACAAGAGGAATTATTTTGAATCCGGGGTCTACATGATCAGCTGCCAAAACCGTGCGAGGTTTGATATAGGCCAGACTGGGAGGAATTTGAAGACTCGCTTCAGGGAACACACATACAGCCGAAATAAGAATGTATTCAGTACTCATTTGGATAAATGAAGGAATGTAGCAGGAAATATGCAAGATAATATGGAAGTTTTACATATGGCGTCGAAAGGACAATTATTTAACCTACTGTGGGAAACGGAGATCTACATTCTTAAGCAATGGCAAACAGGATAATTGCTCAACTAACAGCGTGAGTTTAAGTTGAACGCCTACTTCGGTGTTTTGGGGAACTTACTATTATGAGCAGTGTCACCCACGACAGCCAGCCGTACTCACGAAGGAGTGGCAGCGCGGAGTCCGGGGTTTGCTTCTGCTAGCACCTCCACAGGAAAACAGAACAGCTTACAGAGAGCTCGAAAACAGCACCTGCTGGATTCTCCTGTAAATACACTGTTCTTTTATGGACCACCTACAGGTGAGGTCGTTGTTAGCCTGAAAGATTTTCTGCTACTATATGCTATTATACGTTACTTTTTACACCTTTTATTCTAACATTCACACAAATTTGTCTTATTTATGTTGTCAAGCTAGTAGGTTTCTCTTAAAAGCTTTTTACCTTACGCGATAAGTTCGCTTATTTCAAATATGCACTGGCATCAGCAGCTTCCAACAATCTGTGCCGTACTGTGGTACTTAGCCGGATTTCCTGCTTGTCACGACTGGTCCTCTCACCACTTCGGCTATCCGAGCATGCCGTCATGATCAAACCGAACTTCTTATGTCACAAACCTTATTTTTGTTTTTATTTTATGTGTCATGTTCCGCCGGAGCAAAACGAGCAGCAAGTCTTCATGGTCATGGAACGTCTCAGTATGCGAATTTATAACGGAAGGGTACTAATAGATAAAATGATGCGTATAAAAATGCTACGCAGACGACAAGTCATAAGTTTAAACAAACATAATCAACAACATAACAAAGCAATTAGTTTAACTTATAATTTTTCGGGAGATCCTCGACATAATACAAGTTTCGAGCCGTGAGGAAACTCTTCAGTTTAGACTTGAAAGTGAGTAGATTATTGTTAAGATTTTTAAATTATTCCGACAGGTTACTGAAAATGGATGCAGCAGAATATTGCACGCCTTTCTGCACAAGAGTCAAAGAGGTTTATTCTAAATGTAGATTGGATTTCTGCCTAGTATTAACTGAGTGAAAGCTGCTAACTCTTGGGAGTAAGCTAATACTGTTAACAACAAACGACCTCCAAGAATACATGTACTGAAAGACCAATATCAGAATTCCCAGACCACTGAACATAGGTCGACAAGAAGTTCGCGAACTTAACCCCCTTACTGCTCGAGCCGCCAGCTTCTGAGCTAAAAATACCCCTTTTGAACCAGAAGAATTACTCTAAAAAATAATACCACACATTGTAAGCGAATGAAAATGAGCAAAGTATACTACTTTCATGTTGAACTATCACTTACTTCAGGTACTGTTCTCAGAGTAAATAAAGCAGCATTTAGTTTTTGAACATGATACTGAACATGGGCTTTCCACTACAGTTTACTATTTATCTGAACGCCTATTAGTTCGAACTGTTTAGTTTTACTAGCCATACGCCCATTCTGTGTAAACAAAATGTCAGTTTATGTTGAAATGTGTGTTATATAAACTGCAAAAGCTGAGTCTTTCTGTGGTGTAGCATCTGGTTATTTTCTACAAGCTTTGAACTCATATCTTGAACTGCACTATGTGAAACTGCGTCAATATTGCACGCAACATTCTTCGCTAACAAGCTGGTGTCATCAACAGACAGAGATATTTTAGAATCACCTCTAAAACTAGAAGGTATATTATTTATTAAATAACGAACAGGAGTGGCCCCAGTACTGATTCCTGAGGCACTCACTGTTTAACTGTGCCCCACTCGGACCCCAAATCATAGACATTCTCAATACTGTGGGAAATGGCATTTTGTTGTCTGTTCTCAAAGTAAGAGGTGAACCACTTGTCAGCTAATCCTAGTATTCCATAGTGGTTCAGCGTCTGGAGCTTGTGATCAGACGCTATAGTTAAATAAAATAAATTCATAGCGTTCGAAACCTTTTATTTAATTTGTCCACGCCCTCGCAAAAAAATGAATATTGCTTTTTCAGTGTTTAAACCACTTCTAGAGCCAAACTGTGTGTATTTGACAGCAAATTGTGTGAATTGGACTGATCAATTACCCCTGTATATACAGTCTAAAATTGTCTAAATTCTGCTGAGTACTTTAATAAATCAGGAAACTGACTGTAAGGGTGGCGCAGTGATTAGCACACAGGGCTCATTCGGGAGGACGACAGTTCAAACCCACGTCCGCCGATCCTGATTGAGATTTTCCAACGTTTCCCTATATCGCTTCAGGCAAATGCCAGGGTGGTTTGTTTGGGAGAGCATGGCTGATTACCGAGCGAGGTGGCGCAGTGGTTAGCACACTGGACTCGCATTCGGGAGGACGACGGTTCAATCCCGCGTCCGGCCGTCCTGATTTAGGTTTTCCGTGATTTCCCTAAATCGCTCCAGGCAAATGCCGGGATGGTTCCTCTGAAAGGGCACGGCCGACTTCCTTCCCCGTCCTTCCCTGATCCGACGAGACTGATGACCTCGCAGTTTGGTCTCTTCCCACAAACAACCCCCCCAACATGGCTGATTTCCTTCCCCATCCTTCTCTCATCCGATATGACCGATGACCTCGCTGTTTGGTCCACTCCCCAGAATCAACCAAGCGACCAGCAAACTAACATTTTCGAAAAGTTACAGATAGAGCTAAGTACTGGACAGGACTTTAGTACTCTGTGAGCTACTCCCCTTAGTCCGTAATGGTCCAACTTCAGCAGTAATATTTTGTGCCCAACACAATCAAACGCCATGATTAAATCAAAAATTGTGTGTAACGTTCGCATCCTTTTATTTAATCCGACCAGAGTCATGCAGAGAAAAGAAAGTATGGTTTTTTCAGTTTTTAAAACACTTCTAAAGCCAAATTCGACACTTTACAGCAAATTATGTCAACTGAAATGATCAGTTTCCCTTGCGTTTACAGCCTTTCCTATAAATGTAGCAAACACCCATGGTATGGAAATATGTGTAAATTGTCTACATTGTGCCTTTATCTCTGTTTTATAAAATGACGTCCCTACGCAGTACTTTAGTCGGTAAGGAAAGAAAAAGTTGCAGGTATGTCTAAGTATCGGTGTAGCATATGGAGAACGGTACTTTAATACCCTGATAGCTACCCCATCATATCCATGAGAGTCCTTAGTCTTTAGCGATTCCATTATTCACTGACTCAATCTCCCCCTTGTCATTATCGTGGAGAAGTATTTCAGATAAAGCTTTGGAAAGCTATTTTCTAAGAAAATTATATTATTCTCAGTAGGAAGGAAGCTCCTATTTCGTTCACCTGCTATACTCAGAAAGTGATTATTAAATACTGTACATATATCCGACTTATCACTAAATGGAACATTTCTTCTACACACTGACTTTCTATCCTCAACTTGGTGCTGCTGACCCGATACTTCCTTAACTACCGCAAACATAATTTTAAATTTTTCCTTCAGAATTATCTGTTCTATTTGCGTACCACACACTTATTTCATTCCTGATAACATTTTTATGCACCTTGCAAGACTGTATGTAATGGGTTGCTGCAGCAACGTTGTGACTACTTCAAGAATTCTGATGTAATTCCTACTTCATTCTGCAAGCCTGTTAGTTCTAGTACTCTGCTTTTAACACAGATTTCATGATTCCGGAACAGGGAGATAAATATTATATCGTCATTTTAGCCCACTGAGACATGCGTCATTGCTGATTATAATGCCTGTGTTTATTTAGTGTTAGTTTGTTCACAATTCAATGTCCTCGGACATGCATGCACGTCTGAAGGCATTGAATTGTAAAGATGCAGACACTACTATATAAACACAGACACTGTAAATATCAATGAAGGTTTCTACCTTTTACGTATTTTATTCAGATTTTAAATATAGAGTCTGCTTCATCATTTTTTATTTCATTTTTAGACAAGCAATTTTCCGTATGAAATCCTGTTAATGAATTACCATCCATAATGAATCTTTAGGTACTGGATTTGTAACACAGATCACGCATGCACTGTATCACTAGTGTTTTGTACTGGCTTAATGTTGTCTCTGTAAGTATAAGAGACGCCCAGACCGTTACCAGCGATTTAATGTGCATATGAGTATAGATTATTCAGCTATGGTCCTTGTATCTGAATACGTTTAATGATATGTATGGCTGGGACATATGGCTGCTTAACATGTTATCTTTATGTGTATTCCTAGATTTCTTTGTGTATTTTTCCCTATTGTCGCACTGGGGTTTTTTCTGTTTCCTGTTTTGAAGAGATCTGATGAATGTAGTGAGCCAAGACCGGTAGTGTGTTGCAAAACACATATGATGAACACAAACACTTATGGATATAATATTCTGTAATCTGTTACAGATACCAACAGCTCTCTAGAAGACATGGAGGTTATGATACCAAAGTGTGAATCTGTCTTGAGAGGGCGCGGCTCAGACAAAGCGCGCTGTTCTGGACGTGAATCTGGCGATGGTAAGTGCGTCAGTGTTGAACTATGTGCCCATAGACCTGTCCCCGTCAGAGGATCCTGTCGTTAACATTTTGGTTGACTAGTTATTTTGACCAACCCATTCTCTGAAGCGTTTAAAAGAAACATATTAATGTATCTGAATGTAGATTTTAGTGGAAAGGTATAAATATTATTTTTGGGTAATTCTGAATATTCACGAAACTGCTTCACATAAGAACTTGAAACTCGTACAATAGATAACTTCGGTGATTTTTAACCTCTCGCAAATTTCAAATTAATAAGTAGGAGGAAACAGTCTGTATTATTTTCCAGGAAGGAGTGTAATTTACATGATCTGCAGAGTATGCACGTGAGCCTAGGATAGTAAAATGAAGCCAGCAGTAAATGACAGAGTGTGGAAACTTGTTCAGTAGCCAGCATCAGCCACTGAGGCAGCTGTCACCTCTTCCTAAGTGTCAATGCCTGCCACTACACCACAGACTGCTCTGAAAATATTGCTGTAAGCCGAATTTGCATTCATCAGCAGCACAAGTACCAAATGTATGACTGAAGATGTAACATTAAATTAAAAGAGTAAGCATGACGGTAGAGAGCGAGTACATTAGTTTTTAAACAGAGCGTTAAAGGGGGCAAAGAGTCGAGAGATGAAGAGCGCTGTTTGCAAAAATGCAAAGCCATATGATTTCCTGAACAAAGAAACGGAGTTTTAATATAGTAACTACAACAAAGCCGATATTGACTGAAAAACCAAAACAATACCCATGAGTCTCAGATGCACAAGATACATCCGTACGTAGCTGACCGCAAACAGCCACACCCACTAGACGAAGCCCGAAAATGCACATCGTCTTAGACTATTCAAAAAAATAATCGCTAAAACAGTTACGTCACATAGAACTGAATGGAGGTGGGATTGATTCCCATGAATCCTCATGGATGTGTGGTACATAACTTGATATTATTATGAACGTTAAACACACAATTCTGAATCGATAACAAAGGAAAGTTGACATCCATTTAAATTTGATCAAGCATATGTACGAGAATTTAGTCTGTGTGATCATGACTCGGAAAACAACATGTCCTACAGTGAATATGGCTGAAACATGCTTGCAAAGCTCTGCTTACGCTAAAAAGATGCAGTAATCTCATATAATTTGCAGTTTTTTCAAAGAAAATGCCTTTTGCATGCTGCACATAAAATTTGTACTTTAATTTAGTCACGCAGACGCGTTTCGCCTATTTTACAAGGCATCTTCAGTGGATCTCCTGAAATATTACATGATTTGTCCTTTTTACACGTAGGTTATCCTTGTACATTTAGGTTATAGATTTAAAAACAGTTCCATAACGTTTTTTTACGAAATGTAAAGGTACTTACAGGTAACTTTTAACTCACTGCATCTAAGCAAACTGCTTGCCTTTTCTCATCTGGCAACCAGATAGACATCTTACAGTTCACTTTTAGTTCACTGTTTTCATTATACATCACTGTAAATACCAACTTTTTAATGGAGAGATTCATTTGTTTTTCGAAGGGTTCTAAGTGTTACCAGCTGTTTTGTGTGTGTGTGTGTGTGTGTGTGTGTGTGTGTGTGTGTGTGTGTCTATTAGAGAGGGAGAGAGAGATTTGATTTTTATTGTTATTTTAATTTTTTTAATAATAATAATGATTATTATTATTATTATTATATTTTACTGTATATATTTATGAGAGGAATCAGATGTGTAATCATTTGTTGGGATTTCTGTCTATTATATGATGAATCAGTGTAAAGAGTGAGCTGTTGGTCATATTTACTTGGTCATTTAGTAGTTGTTTCTTTTCAGCCTTCGTTTTGTATACAGGGTGTTACAAAAAGGTAGGGCCAAACTTTCAGGAAACATTTCTCACACACAAATAAAGAAAAGATGTTATGTGGACATGTGTCCGGAAACGCTTAATTTCCATGTTAGAGCTCATTTAAGTTTCGTCAGTATGTACTGTACTTCCTCGATTCACCGCCAGTTGGCCCAATTCAAGAATACTAGAATTAAGCACATCGGTACGTAGCATCAACAGGTTAGTGTTCATCACGAACGTGATTTTGCAGTCAGTGCAATGTTTACAAATGCGGAGTTGGCAGATGCCCATTTGATGTACGGATTAGCACGGGGCAATAGCCGTGGCGCGGTACGTTTGTATCGAGGCAGATTTCCAGAACGAAGCTATTGATCGGCGTCTTAGGGAGCGCGGAACATTCCAGCCTATGACTCGCGACTGGGGAAGACCTAGAACGACGAGGACACCTGCAATGGACGAGGCAATTCTTCGTGCAGTTGACGATAACCCTAATGTCAGCGCCAGAGAAGTTGCTGCTGTACAAGGTAACGTTCACCACGTCACTGTATGGAGAGTGCTACGGGAGAACCAGTTGTTTCCGTACCATGTACAATCAGCTGATTGGCCTCCACGGGTACACTTCTGCGAATGGTTCATCCAACAATGTGTCAATCCTCATTTCACTGCAAATGTTCTCTTTACAGATGAGGCTTCATTCCAACGTGATCAAATTGTAAATTTTCACGGTCAACATGTGTGGGCTGACGAGAATCCGCACGCAATTGTCCAATCAAGTCATCAACACAGATTTTCTGTGAACGTTTGGGCAGGCATTGTTGGTGATGTCTTGATTCGGCCCCAATTTCTTCCACCTACGCTCAATGGAGCACGTTATCATGATTTCATACGGGATACTCTACCTGTGCTGCTAGAACATATGCCTTTACAAGTACGACACAACATGTGGTTCATGCACGACGGAGCTCCTGCACATTTCGGTCGAAGTGTTCGTATGCTTCTCAAGAACAGATTCGGTGACCGGTGAATTGGTAGAGGCGGACCAATTCCATGGCCTCCACGCTCTCCTGACCTCACCCCTCTTGAATTTCATTTATGGGGGCATTTGAAGGCTCTTGTCTACGCAATCCCGGTACCAAATGTAGAGACCCTTCGTGCTCGTATTGTGAACGGCTGTGATACAATACGCCATTCTCCAGGGCTGCATCAGCGCATCAGGGATTCCATGCAACGGAGGGTGGATGCATGTATCCTCGCTAACGGAGGACATTTTGAACATTTCCTGTAACAAAGTGTTTGAAGTCACGCTGGTACGTTCTGTTGCTGTGTGTTTCCATTCCATGATGAAAGTGATTTGAAGAGAAGTAATAAAATGAGCTCTAATATGGAAAGTAAGCGTTTCCGGACACATGTCCACATAACATATTTTCTTACTTTGTGTGTGAGGAAGGTTTCCTGAAAGTTAAGCCGTACCTTTTTGTAACACCCTGTATATGGTAATTTTCCTGTTATGTTAGAAGATGTTTTTCATTATTTATTCTAATTATTTTCATATCATTTTCTCTTGTACTAGGTTTGTGCTTGTTTTCTCTCAGATGTTCTGCAAAGGTTGAGTGACTCGTTCCATATTTCCATGCTCTCATATGTTCTTTGTACCGGCTGTCAAATGTTCTGCTAGTTTGTCCTATATACCTTCCATCACATGTGTTGCACTGTAGTTGGTAAATTCCTGCTTTTTGGTAGATATCTGCGTTTTTTGTTATTTTTGGAATGTGCCTTTTGATTGAATTCTCTGTTTTGAATGCTACGTCTACCCCTTGTCTTTTGAAAATGTTTGTTATTTTATGTGTGAGTTTATGCCTGTATGTCATTGTGTACCATCTTGAATCTTATTTTTTATTTTCCTCTATTCTTTGTGTCGTTATTGTTCTGTCACTGTTTGGGCCTGCTTGTGTAGTGTTTTGTTGTACTGTTGTTTGTGGGTGTTTATGTACTATATATCCAGATCAACGTTCAGAGGTGGATCCACAGCACGTCTCATCTGGGATAGGGCTCGCAGGTGGACCAGCCACGGGTTACGTCCGAAGATGTGTTCTATGTTCGAAGTTGGGTCCACTAGCGTGAGGATCTGGTCCTGGGATCCACCCGCGATATATGCACATACACAGACATACAGAAAACAGAGCAGGCGCTCTGCAAATATGGAATATGTGGGGTGGAGGTGACTGGATACAATCGAGTAGAGGGCTATACTATGCCTAATAATCAGTGCATTTGCATTAGGCGCTGGGAGCTGTACAACGTTTATAAGCAATTTTAGAACACAGAAGGATATGTCATGATCGCATGGGTAGAACTGACACAAAAAATCGATATAATTGCGGAAAACACGTATAAATTGAGGAAATATACACCGAAATGCGGGGAAATTGAGGAAGTGTCTCCTGGTTGGTGCAGAACAATTTGTACATGGGAACAAGTCTGCAACAGCAAGAGGAATCCGAAAAAACGTCGATATGGAAGCGAAAGGAATCAAGGAAACAGTCACTTTTTTCTTCCGTGACAGCTTTCTACTGAATGTCTACTGAGGCAACAGTAATACACGCGAGTTTTCTATCGTATTTGACGTTTTTCAGGAAGACTCTAAACTTACTTGCATCTGCGTTAAAGGATGACATAGAGTGGATGGAGTAGTCGGTTGAGATGGAGCTGTAAGGAGGTACGATTTAATGGTGGGTTGATGATGCATTCTAGAGAGAGAGATAGTGGGAGAAGTAGCTGCAGGTCATTTGACCATTTTTCCTGATGTTCTGTCAGGATGCATCAGTGGTGTGACACAGCCTGCGTTCGACTCGTATACAACCACGTGTAATGTGTGGGTCTTAGAGCAGCGTCTACTTGCGATCGTTAACAGTAAACTTCTCGATGATCAGAGGATTTCCATCTTATGTGTGATGAAATGTGACACATTCCTCTAAACGAAGGTTTATGCGATGTACTCCATTGCCCTGTCACATCTTGGGCGTAGAATCGATACCACAGTTTCATAACTAAGATGATTCTAAGTTAGAGATAGGTGTTTGTAAGGCACTGCAATCCCCAGGTAAACATCTGCTTGAAACACGTGCTGTTTACAGAGCTAGTGCTGGCATTACGTGTAATTTCACATGTCGGACGCTGCTACTATGCGTTTATCTGTGTAATTTCACATGTCGGACGCTGCTACTATGCGTTTATCTGTTTCCTTGTAAGAGGTATTCTCCATTACTAGCGATCATTTTATATAGGACTGATGTGGGCGTAGTATAATTTATGAACCGTGATCGGATGTGAGAGGACGCTATACATCTCTGCAAAGCTGTATTGTGCATATATCACACACATCCCTTGTTTTAAGGAAGTAGTTTTTTCGTTTTACAGTTTGTTACCACAGTCTATAGTACAGAAAACTGCAAGAAGAATGTATGTCATGCACTGGAAATATATTACTTACATTGAAATATTAACAGCGCTGCATTCTAGACGACTGGTAGGTCAGAAAACCAAGCGATCTAGCATTACAGCCTGTTTTAAGTGCAGAACCGTGTAGTCTTAGGAGTGCATGTGTTTATGTTCTCTCTTACCAATATCCTCCTGGTACTGATCCCAGACACCAGAACAATGCTTGAAACTGATAGCGTAGTTGATTTACGTAAAATGCTTCGAACTCCATCCATCTGAAGCTTCATGATGCATAAATATCATTCGTTTCTTGTTCTTCTTAACTGTCTGCTATTACATCACAACACTTTCAAATTTGCTACTATACATCGATAAGGAGTGCTAACCTCCTCGACATGGGCACATCTGTAGAAATCTAGAGTACTTGGATAGGCGAAGACTAGGCAAGCTCCATTCCTTCACGAGATGCGGAATGTAGTGGTCTACATCTGGTTGGCTGCAGATTCTATCGGTAGTGGTGCTGCAGGGCTTGTTGGTCAGGGACACTGCAAGGGGGTCAGTCAGTCTCTAATTGTATCCTAAGACTGCAAGAATGCTCTGTAGCTCTCATCTGCATAGAGATAGATTGTAAATTGAGCACTATGTTCGAGGTACCAGAAATATGTAGAGCGGTGTCTCGTATACTTTGATGATGTATATGTTCGAGTATTAACTATGAATGGACGTTCTGCGCAGTCATCTAACTACATTCGCAATGATAGTCGCAAAGTAGAGAAGAGGACCGGTTTAGCTATCATAGTGAAATTGGGAAACATGCAGTTGCATATTTGGTCAGTGTTGAAACTACTGTAAAATTGCTAAAATTGTTCACATCATCAACTTTGAGGCTTATTATTACTGTACATCGATTATGTCTTTTCTGTCGCAGCCACATAAAGATTGACTGACATCACTTGCTTGGGATGGAGAAAGAGTTTTGTTGGAGGGGCCTTGTGGCGACGGGTAGCACCGAAACAGTGATCGTGTGCATGGCATGCAGTATGAGGAATCGGTCGAAACGGAATGCAGAGCCATCAGCTATTCCATCACTGCGACAGATGAGTTTAAATTTAGAGGTCATCAGTCACCTTCGGACAGCAGTTTGGAAACTCTCCACAACACCGCAAAACTCTTCCAGTTTCCTTATGTTGTATTTTAAAACGCCCAGTGTGTGTGGTGTGTTATGGCAGCAGCAGTGTAACAACATGATTTATACGGCGTGGCGTCTGGTTTTCTGTGAGAAGCAGTGGTGCAAAACGTGTTAATTTCAGTTTAGAAACTGACACAGACTTAGAAATCATAGCGGAAAAAACAAAGTGTATGGCAGTGTCCGAAGCGCGTTACAGTAGAAAAAAAGAATCTTTCAAACAGCGACACAAGGTCACAGGGAGGGTCTCTTCGATCTGTAGTATAGTTTGTGGTATACAGTCATCGCCCTACAGTACAAGTGATGCAACTTTACACTGGTGCATGCAATGGATCAATAGTTGTTAATTTAATAGAATCGTGACACGTGCTGATGCCGGCACAAAAACGGTATTTTTTTCGATAAATGGGAGCAGAGGGATGGATTAAAAATGTTATGGAGTTCTCTAGCGGATGAAGTTAGTGGAGATTTTATAGTTCGTAATTTTTCTCTATTGGATGGTACAGAATAATGAAGATAGCATGTTGGGGTGATAGATGTGAATGAGCCTTGAGGGACACGGATCTGCTTCAGCCTGCAGTATCTGGATGTAGTTTGGGGACGCACCACAATGCAGTAGCAAAATCCTCATCCTTCTCCCAGTTCCGATACTGTCTTTTACACTCTCTCGTGTTGCAGGAGCACGCATAGTTTGACGCTGACCTTACATGTCTTACACTGTAGGCAGAGTAACGACAACTTGTTCCCATTCCCACCAAATGGTCAAACATGGTCCTGTCGCACTAAGTCAGGTCACTCTGTCTCTACATAGGTTGCAGAAGATGGTGGATGTAGCTCTAACTGACTCCTGCTCAGTTCTAACTCAAATGGGAACGATCACATGCCAAATCTGCAAAAATGGTAGCAGGTTCAAAAGGCATAGGGACTATCTGAAATTTTACTGTAGCAGGCAGGTTCGAAAAAGGTGACTTGTTTCAAGATATGAGACTGCCAGAAATACGATTCACATTAAAGGACTTCTCCATCGGATACAATACATGTATGTGGTTGAATGGAAAGACTTGATTCAAAATCATAGATATCATTTCTACTGGAAAGCGTAGCACTAGAGATCTGAAAAGCTAGTCTAGATTTCTTACGACCTGAATCAGCACACCATCTACTGTTTGTGATCCTTCTCATACAACCATCACCTATAACCCAATAGATATAACACCGAACATCTGGCGTGGCATCGAGACAGAATGCGTTACAAATACTGGAGAAATGTATAGTGGCGGTGTGAGGGAATTGCAAATACCAGCTTCATACCACATACGATGTTCCTTCGCTGAATCACTTTATTTATCCGGAGAAATTATCACGAGTTTGCATCATCGGCGACGTGTAACCGCACTATTGGTCTGATAATATACACTCTTGCCATCACCGTCTATATTCAGTGTATTTGTCTGGAAAAACCACTTCATTCGGATGTAATGCCATACCTAGATTTATAAAGCCGGTATAGCTTTTAACATGGATACTTGGGTGCACCTGTAGAAGTAAGACCGATTGTGATAATAATATGGTAGTCAAGATCGTGTTTTTTCAACATCTAGCAAAGACACAGTGGTACCACTAGCAAGAAAAACTTATGAGACATGTCCACTCATCGCTGATTTTCCGTCTGTATTATCTCGTCTCGCAAACAATCAGTTATTGTTGGTGAAGTACTATATTTAGTCATAGGGTATGCGTGACAGGTTCGCCTTCAGCATATTTTATAATACGCGTGTGTGTGTGTGTGTGTGTGAGTGTGTGTGTGTTTGTGTGTGTTCCGACGTGTGCAAAGGAAATGACTATGTACAGTCGTAAGGAAGGTATGGATTTGACGTGGAATACTGTGACAATTGAGATTGCGATCGTAATATTTAACTGTAAGTACAGAGATAAAACACATATGTGGCCGCTTTCCCACGATGGTTCTGTCTATGCTTGCTTGGCGTGCAGTGCCTGTGACCTGTGGTGGGAATGGTTCACGTTTCCAGGTAACGGTAGGAGCTGTCCAAATGGAGAGGTCTGTTGGGAAACAGGAATGTAGCTGACTTAACTGTGTCGTTCTCTAGACGACTGAACAGCGAATTAAAACTTAGTATGTGTTGGACAGCTTTTGTGATCGCGTGGAAATTTGCGTTGGACCATTATTCCCTCCCATGTAAATTGTTTGAATGACTGCTTCTGCACATTTTGCGCTTTTATTTAGTTGAGAGAACACCGATTGTGGTCAACGCATCTAGCAGGTGAAGGACATGTGGAAGAAATGTTTCCTGGTTCTCTAGTCATGAGAAATACCTTAGTTGACTTTGTAAATTATAAGATTGATTAAGAATCTGTTACATCACCGACATCAGTATTCACGAGTGGAAATATCAGTTTCCTCTATATTTTTTCGAGTTCTCACTTAAAGGTCTCCGCAGACAGGATAAGTTTCTAGTTTCTCAGTGATTTATAGCACGCAACACCTCGCCAAAGCTTAGGGTTTCTTGAGAAATAATTTCCAGCCTATATCTTCGGAATTATATTTTGCAAGTGATACTACTGCTATGCAAGCGATAGGGCTGTGTGCTTGATATTCAGAAATATCGAGTAAATGTGAAATTACATATGTTCTTGTAATCTCAGAGTCTGGAGATGGTGTACAAAGCAAGCAAGCATGCAGATCTGGGCCAGAAACAGGATAGCCTTTGTGCCGAGGAGAAACAAGCCGGTCTTTGCACAACAATTTGGAGAGTGGCTTTGGTCTTCTGAAGGCGCTCTGGTCACACGTTGGGAGTGGATGACTTGTGTAGATCCGAACTTCTGGGATATATATAGTGCTGCGAGGAATGTATATGGTGCTGTATATCTTTGTGGTATATGTATGAGTGTCTGGTGGTCGATAGCTATATGAATGATGTAAAATGGCGATTGTGTATGACACAGAATACAAATTGTATATTCACTAAATCGACATCGTACACGGTGATATATTGTCAGGTTGGAGATCGGTTTCACGCTCTAATATTCAAGCTTCCGTCCTCAGTGGCAGAGCAGTGTAATTGAGTAAGAGACTTCCTGTATTTGACGATCTGTAGGTCACTTTGTGGGGATTAATTGTTGGTGCAATATGGTGATCTGTACAAAATAGCTTTTTGCCGCTGGAAGTCTTGTCTGTAGAAATAAAAAAAGGTGGACAGTGCTTACACACCAGCAACATCAATAATTTGGCGTGTAAATTCAGTAAGACCCAGTGCTAATGTTCAATTCATTTACAGGACATCCTTTGTGCTGGGATACAGGAGCCTCTACATGGTTGTGAGAATGTTTGCGTTTCGGAGATGTTTGTTGAAAACAGGACTGATTTCCAGGATGGGTAACATATGGTGGATGGGGTGCCATGTTAGGACCATCTGGAGGAATACATTCGGCCTTATTTCGTGCTTTATTAGTAAACAGGTTCTGTTAGGACAATAATTTCCGTGCAGACAAGCTGAGACATCACGAAAGCTCCAACAAAGGCGACCATTAACTATTTCTGGGACACTGTACAATTTCCGAGAGGTTAACTTGGCTCTTATTTAAATAGCCATGAGACATTAGTATAACATTGAGAACCTTTTAGATGCACTCACAATGGTGAATAGCTACACGAGGATTTCAGGGCAATGCATCAGCCACTCTTGGCTAGTAAATGCATGCATGGCTAGACGAAGCTCACATGTCCCATTAGGGTTGCTAGGAACAAAGCACCCTGTGCTATTCTGGAAAGCATTGGAAGAGATTTCTATAGTGTGACATGTGACACCAGTATCCACAGGTACAGACGTATCGCACCACCAATAGTAAACACATGTGCACAGCCTGGAGGTGTCTCGTGCATGGGACCAGTGTGAGCATGCTGCCCTGTGTGGAGGCCTTGGAGCTCTGTAGGGCGGCAGCTGGCTGATACATCGCGGTTGACGATAGTTTGAAAACATTTTTTTACGTGCAGTGAGTGTTGGTGCACTGCATTATTTTCAGCTGTTTAAGTGTTGTGAGCATGTTTGCATAGTGTCACACATGTTTTATCTTTTGACAATTTACGAGTTGTTTTTGTGTCTGTACATAAGTGTACTGCATCATTTCGACAGTTTACAAGTAGTTTGCAGCTCTGTAGGGTGTGCAATGCATTATTTCGGTAATTTATGAGTTGTCTGCATGTCTGTCCATCAGTAAATTGGATTTTCTTTTGGTAATTTACGAGTAGTTTGCAGGTCTGTATTGCTGTGTACTCCATTATACGGTAATTTGCGAGTCGTTTTCGTGTCTGCATATCAGTGTACTGCATTATTTCGGTGTTCTATTAGTAGTTTGCAGCTCTGTATGCTGTGTATTGTGACCCCAAGCATGTCAGATCGAGTGTTTTCTATCGGTTTAATATATTATGTCAAATCCTTCCCTAAATAAATTGTTCCAAAATAAATAAAGTACACTCCTTCCTCCCTCCAGCAGCCCAGTATAGGCTGAGTCCTTTTCCCACCATTTTCGCCCCAGACTACCATCTTGGATTACATCATGGGAGGGGTGACACCACCCTCTGGTGGCAGTACTGTGTACTAGGTCAGTGGGACTCCAGATCTCGCGGTGAACACACTGGATGGAGGTACTGTATCAAATTGTTTAAATAAACATTGCATGCCAAATATAGACTCACGTCCATCCTATCCAGCACAGGATGAGTACTTTCCCCACCAATTCCTAGGATGGGGTGGCAGTCAGATGACTTATGTTAGTGGAGGTAGCCCAAGTGACCTATTGTCCCGCCATGTTTTTAGGCTAGTGGAGGTAGCTGTGGTTTGTTGTAACGTCCTGCTGGAATTTGAACTGCCCACCATTTTCTGGGGGAGGGGAGGGGAGGGGGGAGGGGTTTAGGTTAGTGGAATTAACCCAATTGACCCATCCTTCGACCAAAATCTGTACTTCCCACCATGATGTCATTGCGACATCGCCATATCTATCGCCTCCATCTTGAATCCACCATCTTGAATACATTTGGCAACAATGGAGATTGGGGCGACACAGCCTTGTTCCACTACTCACATGAGGGTCTTCTAGACTAGACAGTAAATTGAGGTTCTCCCACAACCACTCGCCATCTGACAGGCACCAAGGGAAGTCAGACTTTTTTCAGAGTAAAGACACTAAGACTGTCAAAATGTTATCAGCAAATTGTTCAAGTATTCGTAATAAAGTTCCAGAATTGACTATCCTCCAGGGTGTATAACCCCACTCTTACTAATCCACCTATTCTGCTTGCAATATAAAATATGATCGTTGATTGCGTGTGTGCCTAATGGATATTTTCTAATTATATAAGGCTATAATTCCCGAAGAAGTGATGCTGATAAGTAGGAAGAAAATGTACAACCGACCGTTCTGATGGAAAGTCTACTAAAAGTAAAAGTAATTAAACCGAACAGGGTTATAATTAGGAAAATGAAAACTGTTTTGTGCATTCACTCACGAACAACACTGGACTGAAAGGGGTATCACTGATCATGAATCCAAAAGTTACACTAATGAACGAAAAGGAAGTAATTAACGGTCGCCAGCCCAGTAGGGCAATTTACATCCAAAATGCTGTACAAGATGATAGGAAAGAAAAACATGTATTATTAAACACCGACGTGGCAACTAAAGGTTGCAGCGTTTTTTTTTTTTGTTTTTTTTTTACACTAATTTTAAGTTAGTATGTAATGATAAAGAAAACTGAGAAGTCACTCTTACGCTATGTTTGGCATTAAATTTTGGAAAAGGTAATCGAGTAATGATTTGAAAATATGCAATTAAACTGTATGTTAGTAATGAACTGCGTTATATGAACAATGACTTTCAGTGACCTCACCATAACGTCATCAAAGAAATTTAGAAAAAAAGCAAGCACTCTTTACTTTGCCTTTACTTATTTTGCAAATTGGATTTCATATTATTGTCTGAACAATTGAGCCTTTTTTTACTGACTTGAACAGAATTAAATACCGGAATACGTACCAAACCAAACAGCCATGGGCTCCAAGCTATATGTAAAATAAATAAAACTTCCGCACTCTTAACTTATGCATTTCTTTACATTTGGATTTTTACCAGTGATTGATTCTCAAATTTAAAAAATGAAATTGCTTGACTTTAGTCATATACTGAAGCCTCTGTTGTACAACAGCTTATTGAAAGTAGACTGAGGCTAAAATTCTTAAAAGAGAAATTATTCATTAATAAACTGCCAGTAACTATTCAATTTGTTTCATATGACGATCTGTTAGCATATTGGGAAAGAAAGGAACAATGATCCTGCTTGGTAACAATGTCTGGGAACAAAGAGGACACAATCGCCTTGAGTTTAACTGATTATTATTTATACAAATCTCATGAATCAAATCACATTCAGTTGTGCTGTTGGGTTAGCTGTTAATACTTTCTACTAACGAACAGTCTTACTTCAGTGCTGTTCATACGACGAAACTCGGAGCCGACGACGAAACTGTGTTGCTGGAACTATTGCTGTTGTTGACGACGGTAGCATATTGTGGAAATACGGCTAACTGTAGGAACGGGCAATTGTAATTCATACAGCCTCTTCTGGCTGTCCACTGTCCGTATTCCTGCTCTAGAAATCTGGCCGGCGCGCGTACATGACGCCGCCAAAAATGGTATTCTCTACTGCGAGAGCGTTAACACCACACTTCCGCACACTACAAACGCTGGAACCCATCTCCCCCTCTCTCCGAGCGCTCTGAACAACTACCTCAAAGATTTTACAACCCACAGGCACTGCTATTATCGTTGCTAGTCGATGCAAATAACAAATCCTTTGGCTTTTTCCCAGAATTTATAAGTTTCACAGTAAAACATAGATAAATACAACGAAACGTCAACAGACTTCTACCTAAATGACACATACAGTGAAGCAATGTCCTTACTTATTAAAAGAAAGCGTTTACATTACAAATATTTACATACAATTCAGAAAAAAGTTATATACTGGTAGCAGGTGCCATGCGTCCTGCATTTTCGCTGTTACAGCTGGACAGCAATCTGCTGTTGTTTGGTGACGATGCCGTGGTGCCGGCCGCGGTGGCCGAGCGGTTCTAGGCGCTTCAGTCTGTAACCGTGCTGCTGCTACGGTCGCAGGTTCGAATCCTGCCCCGGGCATGGATGTGTGTGATGTCCTTAGGTAGTTAGGTTTAAGTAGTTCTAAGTTCTAGGGAGATGATGACCTCAGATGTTAAGTTCCATAGTGCTCAGAGCCATTAGAACCATTTTTGATGCCGTGGTGTACGGTAAGGTGTCGAAGTTGAGTGACTGTAGGAAGATGCGAGACGACTTTAGCAAAATTTCTAGTTGGTGTGATGAATGGCAGCTAGTTGTAATTGCGGAAAAATGTACACTAATGCGGATGAGTAGGACGATCAAACCCGTAATGTTCGAATACTGTATTAGTTGTGTCCTGCTTGAGACAGTTAAGTCGTTCAAATATCTGGGCTATATGACGAGTGCCTTATAATTTTAGCTTAATTCTGGATATACGACTTTGTTTCATGTATCTAAAAGATTACCACTGTTAACATTATTTTATTTGTATTTTTAGTGTTCCGAAGAAAACGCAGCAGCCAGGTAGTCCCGACAGAATACCGCCAGATGAGATGTGTCTCTCTCACACGAGAAGGTGAGCAAGTATGATCCATAAAATACACTTTCGTCTACTCTCCTCTAAATAAAGTTTACTCCACAAGAGATATTTCCAAGACACTTGCTGACCAAGACACAACTAGCGTCTACACTGTAAAACACAATTGTGCATCTGAAGTGTGTGTGTGTTCATCTGATCTATTGCAGTAAATTTATATTATTTGTTTGGTATGCTTTTGCTCTTGTTTGTAGCTCTAGGAGCCATGTAAGTTCTTACTAGAAATACGTTCTCACTTGCAACACTCTTTCTCTGTTCAAATACCCTGTGTATCAGTGCTACAATTTCATTTCCAAGGACTACATTTACGTTTTTGGACGTTACGTCTGAGTTTATCACGCGGCAGTAAATGAACATTATAGTTGTTATTTTTACGAGAAAAGCACGGAAGACGAGATTAATAACGGAAACATTATTGGGGGCTACTTTCATCGTTTGGATTGTTGGAGAACTCTCCCAGTTGCACTTATGCATCAAATAACATTAACTGTTTACGACGATACTACATGACTCAAAATACAGAATTTAATTAGTGAGGGAACTGTGTATTATAGTAGTAAAGGTCTTTTTGTCTCATGTTACTTTTATTTGTTTAAATATGTTTACGTGAAATGAAGTTGCAAGTTTTAAAGTCACTGCTGCACGTTTCCCAATTTCATCTACCTTTTATGTCGTCATAGCGCTCTTCTCTTATCTTTTAGACTCCAGCGAAAGCATCTTTGGTCAATTTAGCATTTGTTCCCCTCCATTTCATTTTTACTATCTTCATAACTATGTATTCGACTGGCGTCAGTTCCCGGAACCATTGTTTATGTTTTCATACTGCCGTAAATCCCAAAATTAGCCCCTACAATTGTTGCTCATCAATTATCAGTTGCTGAACTGAAGAGGTTGAAAAAAATTCAGCCAACCAGCTGCTAAACAAAGGTTTATTAGCCCTTTGTTTTTGACCTAGGTTTCGATGTTTCTAAAATATAACTTCTTCAGTAGGAGTGGACCTTGTTACATAACATGATGATACATCAGATTACCTGAAGCCGAGCGGCTCTTGTCATAAATAAAGTTGACGAAAACAAGAATTTTACCAAGCTATGGCATTAGATAGCAGCCACATTACATTTAGCGTACTTCAGAGTGAATGCTCATTAGTAAGTGCCTACAGATAGAGGACCTTGTCAACATAAAATTGTAACAGGAGCCACAGGATGAAATACTCGCGTAAGTTGCGTGTACATCATGCCGGAGACAAGGGGTTTCTGAAGAGGGGTAGCAGCCTTTTCAATAGTTGCAGGGGCAACAGTGTGATTGGTTGACTGATCTGACTAAAACGACCTTGCTGTGCTGGTACTACGAACGGCTGAAAGCAAGGGGAAACTACAGCCGTAATTTTTCCCGCGGGCATGCAGATTCACTGTATGGTTAAATGATGATGGCCTCTTGGGTAAAATATTCCGGATGTAAAACAGTCCCCCATTCGGATCTCCGGGCGGGGACTATTCAGGAGGACGTCCTTATCAGGAGAAGGAAAACTGGCGTTCTACGGATCGGAGCGTGGAAAGTCAGATCCCTTAATCAGGTAGGTAGGTCAGAAAATTTGAAAACAGAAAAGGGTAGGTTAAAGTTTGATACAGTGGGAATTAGTGAAGTTCGATGGCAGGAGGAACAATACTTCTCGTCAGGTGAATACAGGGTTATAAATACAAAATCAAACAGGGGTAATGCAGAAGTAGGTTTAATATAGAATAAAAAATAGGAGTGGGGGTAAGCTACTACAAACAGCATAGTGAATACATTATTGTGGCCAAGATAGACAAGGAAGCCCACGCGTACCACAGTAGTACAAGTTTACATGCCCTCTAGTTCCGCAGATGACGAAGGGATTGAGTGAATGTATGATGAGGTAAAAGAAATTATACAGACAGTGAAGGGATACGAAAATTTAATAGCCATGGGTGACTGGAACTCGATAGTAGGACAGGAAGTGAAGGAAACGTAGTAGGTGAATATGGAAGGGGGGTAATGAATGAAAGAGGAAGCCACCTGGTAGAATTTTGCACAGAACATAACACAATCATAGCTAACACTAGGTTCAAGAATTATGATATAAGGTTGTATACATGGAAGAAGCCTGGACATACTGGAAGGTTTCAGATAGATTATATAATAGAAAGACAGACATTTAGGAACCAGGTTTTAAATTGTACAACATTTTGAGAGACAGATGTGGACTCTGACGACAATCTATTGGTTATGAACTGTAGATTAAAACTGAAGAACCTGCAAAAAGATGGGAATTTAAGGAGATGGGACCTGGATAAACTGAAAGAACCAGAGGGTGTACAGGGTTTCAGGCAGAGCATAAGGGAACAACTGACAGGAATGGGGGAAAGAAATACAGTAGAAGAAGAATGGGTAGCTTTGAGGGATGAAATAGTGAAGGCAGCAGAGGATTAAATAGGTCAAAAGACAAAGGCTAGTAGAAACCCTTGGGCAACAGAAGAAGTATTGAATTTAATTGATGAAAGGAGAAGATACAAAAATGCAGTAAATGAAGCAGTCAAAAAGGAATACACACGTCTCAAAAATGAGATCGACAGGAAGTGCAAAATGGCTAAGCAGGGTTGGCTGGATGACAAATGTAAGGATATAGAGGCAAATAACAATAGGGATAAGATAGATACTGCCTACAGGATAATTAAAGAGACTTTTGGAGAAAAGGAAACCACTTGTATGAAAATCAAGAGCTCAGATGGAAACTCAGTTCTAAACAAAGAAAGAAAAGCGGAAATATGGAAGCAGTATATAGAGGGTCTATAGAGGAGAATATTATGGAAATGGAAGAGGATGTAGATGAAGATGAAATGGGAGATATGATACGGCGTGAAGTGTTGACAGAGCACTGAAAAACCTAAGTCGGAACAAGGCCCCGGGAGTAGACAACATTCCATTAGAATTACTGACAGCTTTGGGAGAGCCAGCCCTGACAAAACTCTACCATCTGGTCAGCAAGATGTGTGAGACAGCGAAATACCCTCAGACTTCAAGAAGAATATAATAATTCCAGTCCCAAAGAAAGCAGGCGTTGACAGATGTTAAAATTACCGAGCTACCAGTTTAATAAGTCGCGGCTGCAAAATACTTTACAGACGTATGGAAAAACTGGTAGAAGCTGACCTCGGGGAAGATCTGTTTGGATTCCGTAGAAATATTGGAACACGTGAGGCAATACTGACCCTACGACTTATCTTAGAAGATAGATTAAGGAAAAGGCAAACCTGCGTTTCTAGCATTTGTAGACTTGGAGGAAGCTTTCAACAATGTTGACTGGAGTACTCTCTTTCAAATTCTGAAGGTGGCAGGGGTCAAATAGAGGGAACGAAAGGCTATTTCCAATTTGTACAGAAACCAGATGGCAGTTATAAGAATCGATTGAGATGAAAGGGAAGCAGTGGTTGGGAAGGGAGTGAGCTAGGGTTCTAGCCTGTCCCCGATGTTATTCAATCTGTATATTGAGCAAGCAGTAAAGTAAACAAAAGAAAAATACGGAGTAGGAATGAAAATCCATGGAAATGAAATAAAAACTTTGAGGTTCGCCGATGACACTGTAATTCTGTCAGAGACAGCAAAGGACCTGGAGGAGCAGCTGAACGGAACGGTCAGTGTCTTGAAAGGAGGACATAAGATGAACATCAACAAAAGCAATACGAGTATAACGGAATGTAGTCGAAATGAGTCTGGTGATGCTGAGGGAATTAGATTATGTAATGAGACACTTAAAGCAGTAAATGAGTTTTGCTATTTGGGGAGGAAAATAACTGATGATGGTCGAAGTAGAGAGGACATATATAATGTAGACCGGCAATGGCAAGGAAAGCGTTTCTGAAGAAGATAAATTTGTTAACATCCAGTATAGATTTAAGTGTCAAGAAATCGTTCCTTAAAAGTATTTGTATGGAGTGCAGCAATGTTTTGAAGTGAAGCATGGACGATAAATAGTTTGGACAAAAAGAGAGTAGAAGCTTTCGAAATGTGGTGCTACAGAAGAATGCTGAAGATTAGATGGGTAGATCACATAACTAATGAGGAGGGATTGAATAGAATTGGGGAGAAGAGAAATTTGTGGCACGACTTAAGAAGACGAAGGAATCGGTTGGTAGGACATGTTCTGAGGCAACAAGGGATCACCAGTTTAGTACTGGAGGGCAGCGTGGAGGGTAAAAATCGTAGAAGGAGACCAAGAGATGCATACACTAAGCAGATTCAGAAGGATGTCGGCTGCAGTACGTGTACTGGGAGATAAAGAAGCTTGCACAGGATAGAGTAGCGTGGAGTGCTGCATCAAACCAGTCTCTGGGCTGAAGATCACAACAACACCAACAACAACATCGAAACCTAGGTAAGAAAAAATGCCCATAAACCTAGCTTTTGCAGCTGGCTCGCTGATTTTTTCAACCTTTTCAGGTTTACACAGTTGCTGTTTCGCAGCCGTGTTCAAGATTTTGAGTTGTTGAACTGTTTTGGCATTGAATTTTCAGTCCCTCTGGCCTAAGTCAAAACCGATAATACAAATGCGAAGTGTCGGTTGAGCTGTTCAGCATATTACTATGACGCTATAGATCCATTCCCTCGTGAAACCTGCTGGGAGAGGAAGCTCACCATGAGACATGCAAATTTAGAGGAGGCAATCTTGAGCAATGGACAACACCTTATTATATGAAAAATAATTTGGTTTGCTCAATTAAGCTTAAAAGTATGGGTAACACACCTCGCACAGATATGTCAATGAAGGGAGCCATCAAACTGCGAAAGGAAACTAGTCGTAAGTATAATGAATTTGATTATTGCCTTGAGACATCAAAGAATATGAATAACACACTGAATGAGGGGTATAAACATATAATAGATGGACAAGGGATCGCAAATACAAACTGTAACCTAGGAACACTTTGGTGTGTGGATAAGAGAACGATACGAAACTACGTCACGAATATGGGCAATGATTGCAAAAAAAGTTACTGATTCAAGAAAAGGTCCCTAGAAAAGCATGAATGAAGACAAATACTTTCGCCAAAGATCATTAGAAGTGCAACTCGCTTGGTGTCCAAATTAGCGTGGCAAAATGTGACCTTCGTACAATTTAGCTAACTTTGTGTTCACTTCGCTTTGGTGGTTGTACCATCGGTGTATATGTCCATGCATCAGCTGTCAGAGGGTGAAAGAGAGCTGGAGCAACCATTGGAAAATCTAAGCTCGTCATGGCGTCAGTACGTTGTTGTGATTTGCAGATATCTTTCTCCACAGCTGTTCCTCAGGCATGGGAGCAGTTTTGTCTGTGGCACTCCCAAAGGAAATGTGCACCGCAGCTGTGTGCAGTGGCTGGTCTCACTATCTGAAGTCGTGTACTTTCACCTGGACATCAGATCTTAAACGATTTAAAAAGGATTTCTTTTCGCTTCTCGCACAGTACAGTTTTTATGGTACACATCCTGGTCTCTTTGACGTTCATGCTGTGTTGGCATGGCACACTACCATTTGTTATTCTATACCTGTGGGATCGGTTGGTAGGACATGTTTTGAGGCATCAAGGGATCACAAATTTAGCATTGGAGGGCAGCATGGAGGGTAAAAATCGTAGAGGGAGACCAAGAGATGAATACACTAAGCAGATTCAGAAGGATGTAGGTTGCAATAGGTACTGGGAGATGAAGAAGCTTGCACAGGATAGAGTAGCATGGAGAGCAGCATCAAATCAGTCTCAGGACTGAAGACCACAACAACAACCTGTGTGAAGAGGGCTTTCAGCATCAAACAACTTTGTGACACTCCTGTCCTCCTAAGTTAACATACCTATCACTAGTCAGGTGAAATGAGCCCCAAAGCCTGCAACAATAACAGTTCCCTCCCATTGTATTAAGAGGAAAGGAGATGTAGAAGTAGTTAGCAGTACAGTCATAGGATTTACTGGATTCTGTTTGCAGTTTTTCATGCAGCGTTATTGATTTGAGTTTTCTGACTATTGGGATCTGCACATTAACCAAAAAATATATTTTTTGACAGTTTCGCAATAAACCTCCACATAACATCACTTTCTCATTATTTTCAAAAATGTTGTTGTCCTGAGATTAACCTAAACCTCAAGCAGATGAAAGACATTTTTGTTGGACTATGTGTACTAATTTCTCTTTTGTTTTTTATGAACATAGATTGCCGGGTTTCGTCCCACGTATTAGGGATGGAAAAGGTTGATCTTGTGCAAAGGTGACAAGACGAAAAAATGTACACATACGTACTCATGAGGCTCCTAACACTTGTTCGTATACGCTGGAGTAAGCAAACAGTTATTTGGAATACACATAAGTCTAAGGGAAACACTAGCTGAAACAGTACCACACATACATATTAATTGGTTTTGCAATATTTACAACCGAACACAATATCCTGATAACTTAACACACATGTTTACTTAATAATTCAGAAGGTAAGAGATAGCTTCATGTAAACATTTACAGAATTTTTTATAGTCGACTGAATCTAATTCGAAAAGTATAACATTCTAAACTGAATATCACAATCGTATAAAATTTCGAAATAACTCGATTTTTTAAGAAACTTATTATCGGGTCATGCTGAAATTAGAGACCTTTGAGATTGGCTTGGTTTTACACATTCTGGCCAAGTTTTGTCATAATATTTAAATATTCAATTTCAACATAGATTATTGTGTAATATCTCTGTTCGCTGTGTTCATGAAATGCATTAGGCGTTGCCGGCCTGAACTTGGCTGAGCGACGGTGGAGAAAAATCAGTATTTCTCTTGCCACATCAGACACAACTGCAAGAGCTGCTGCCCCACAATAAATTTAGATACATTATTTCTGTACTAGAATTTGTGACCTTACCTAACCCCAAGTTTTAAGTTAAATTACCCTTTACCTAACGATTACATCCAAGAGCAGTAACTTTCTCTCTGTAAAGATATCCAATACCAAAATTAAGGCCAAATGAAGTCGTATCCACCACCATCAGTATAAACAACATGTAAACAAATCCTACACCTTCAGTTGATCAGACTCACGTACCTTAACGTGACATGGAGTGTCAGTATCCAATCCATTCCTATATCATCGCTCACAGTCTGGTGCTACTAGCTTACATAAAAAAAAATAATAATCCTCACAGGATCAGTGCTCCTTCGTGACTGGCAAAACACGAAGACCCCAGTGCTATCATAAGCCAAATGAAGTCGTATCCACCACCATCAGTATAAACAACATGTAAACAAATCCTACACCTTCAGTTGATCAGACTCACGTACCTTAACGTGACATGGAGTGTCAGTATCCTATCCATTCCTATATCATCGCTCACAGTCTGGTGCTACTAGCTTACATAAAAAAAATAATAATCCTCACAAGATCAGCGCTCCTTCGTGACTGGCAAAACACGAAGAGCCCAGTGCTACCATACTACCAGTAAACAGTGTAATGCTTCCCGTTCTTGGCATCTAATAATAAAACTACAACATGCAAATCATCCTTGAAGGTCAAACCTACCCACTGTTTCGTTCAGCGTTTTTGTCATTGTCACCTTCCAATACTGCCTCAATGGTTTAAATATTACTGGGAAATTGTCCATATTCAGTTAAGAAAAAACTAGAGCTAGTCCATATCGTTTTCTGTGATACTTCACTGTATATTTGGCCACAGCTGTAAGACTGGTTGGCTAGTTGGTTAGTCTGCACTAGATCTTCATCACCAACTGCAAATCTGAATTATAGTGCTCTTCTGGTTTTCTGGCGTTGCTTAACTTTTTCTGCAATCCATTCCAGTGCCGATTTCACTGTTTCCTGATGAAATTTGTGTCACAAAGGTAAGTAGTCAGTCAATGATCTTCCTTATTCAGTCGGTGAGCAGCTGATTCAGCAGTGCGATGTTAGGTGCCCTCATTGTCACCTCATGGGACAAATGGTTGATGAAGCTTCCCCATGATTGAGAGTGGACGTCTGGTCCATTGGCAGTCAGGATTGTCTCCACTCCTTCAGTTACACACCGGAAATGCCTCTGAAAAGTCCTGGTTACTGTTCTCCCAGTGGCAATTCTCAATGAAGTGAGAGGCACAAATTTTAAGTGAGCTCGACTTTAGCCAAACTATGCTGTTGAGCTGATGGGACAGGGAGTAGAGGATGTGAGGGCGCGATTCATGTAAACCATTATATTGTGGGATACTTTAAGTTCTCGTTACGGTTAGTCTGCCTCAATATAGCAGTGCTTCTGCCAGGTAGTACAGTTTGATATTGGCAACATCCCGATCAAAGTCTAATATAATGCGAAATTGGATCTTTATCCTGCTATCAGCTGATATCAGCAATCATGGGCCCTACAAACCTCTCAAATGTTACTCCCTTCATGTACAGAATAACATGTGTTTAGCTATCATACAATCTTGCTTCACTTTTTTCAAATGTGTTGCTAGAGACGAGGAAGAGATATGTCCATGGACATACAAAACTCTTTGCTCAAATCAGGGTACAACAGAAGGGGCATCCTTACTAACAATTCATTGATCTGTTGAAATTCACGTTACTCAATTTTGTCCAACTCCATGTCACACTCTATGCTGTAAGTCAACACAAATTCTTAACATTGACAATCTCTCTAATAAGCTTTTTGCAGAAGTTATGTAGACCTGAACACACGCGTACTTTTCCTTGCTTCTTGGTACCATGTAATTTTCTATTGCGTCGAATTTGCTTGGAACTGGTCAGATGCGATCTGCAGAGATTACAGGCCCAGGAATCCCACATCCTTACGTCTAAACTCAAACTTCATTCGGTTGACAATAATTCATTAATACTTCAATACACTAAATAGCTAATGCAGTACTTCATTGTGGTCCTCCCACAGCTTCTCCACGATGAGTACATCCTCAGAATACATCACCACTCTTTCTCCTAGTGTTTCCATAGTCATGGAACTCAAGCCCCTAAAAAAAACAGCTGACAACACATTTAGTCTGAACGGTAACTTCCTTAAACAGTTGCATCGTCTGAACCATATGAATGCCCTGGATTGTTGAAAAACGGAGTGCAATTCAACCTACCAGTAACTGGCATGCAAATCCACACATACCACAGAGAGACTGCAGCAATTTCTCTAATGATCCTGGCATATCGCTTCTGGTCTCAGTGTTGTGTTAATTTGATGTGGATCCAACATCAACCAAACAGACCCATTCTTTTTGGCAATGTATAGTTAAGGGGTTTAAAAGAACTGACTGCTTATTCATAACACCCTTTTGCAGCATGTCCTGTGTCTCTTTCTGCACCTTCTCTTTATATACCAGTGGAGCTCAGTAGGGTTTAACGAAGAATTTTCAACGGTCCTGTAGCTAAAATTGGTATTGGAATGTTTGTATTGAAGTCTTCATCCCCATTACGGTCGGAGGAAGGCAATGGCAAACCACCTCCACTAGGACCTTGCCTAGTAAGGCGGCGCGGGTCTCTCGCGTCGCTCCCCTACGCACTGTAAAGCAGTATGGGACTCATCATCATCATCTTATGGATTTATGCCAGGTGGACTGGAAGGCCACTCATCTTCAGATGCCTGGAGAATATGCGGTGGTTATGGAAGGTTTCTCGAGGCAGATCTGTCACCTGGCGAGCGGCATGTGATGTCTCTCCAACTTGCATGAAAATAGTGGTGTAGACACAGTTGTGTCCTTGCAAAACTGGAATCACGTGTTGCACAACGAGGTCCTTATAATGTGCAGATGTCGTTGTACACTTAACAGGCGCATGAGGCGTCACCTCTTTACTAAAAACGGACCGAGAATGAAGGAGCTGGTGAAACCATACGACACACTGATATAAGCTGAGTGCAGAGGATGTTCCTGCACAACAAATGGGACAGTACTGTGCATTCAGGTCAATGCAGAGAGTATAATATGTCTCCTCCGTCCACAGAATGTCAACGATTTCCATGCGTGCCAAAACGCGAAGGGCAAAGTCAAGGCGTTGTAGCCTATCCTAGGTCTTACTTTGGCGCACTCTGAATCTTGTAGGGATACCATTGTAAAATATGCCGCAGAATCATTTGAACTGTTGACCAGGGGGGAAGATTCCCATGACACAGCTCGAGCACTGGCTGCGCAGTCGGCTACAGCTACAGCAACTTAATCGATAACTGCCGTGGTTATAATGGTTCAAATGGCTCTGAGCACTATGCGACTTAACTTCTGATGTCAATAGTGCCCTAGAACTTAGAACTACTTAAACCTAACTAACCTGAGGACATCACACACATCCATGCCCGAGGCAGGATTCGAACCTGCGACCGTAGCGGTCGCGCTGTTCCAGACTGTAGCGCCTAGAACCGCTCGGCCACCACGGCCGGCAACTGCCGTGGGGATGGGCCGTCTCATTCTCCCTGCTGTAACACATAATTCTCCTGTTTCTTCGGATCTATGGATCACATTCCTTATACACAGACATGTGACATGGGGCCTCTTCGCAGCTCTTTCTGTCAGTGATAATCCCGCAGTGCAGCGCTACTATTGCAGCCTTTTGATAAAACAACTTTACCAACACAGCACAGTCTTCCCCCTCAGCAGCCATCGACTTTAGTATGAAAAACTACAACTTTCTTAATCCTTTACGCCAAGAGTCGCTACACAAAAGAAAGTAACATGCGTCGTTATGCGAAAAATAACATACCAACGTCAAATCGGGAAACGTTTCTTATTCTGACTGCTTATAGCGTGGAATCGTTTCACATTCTTACTGCTTACAGCGTCATATTTGCATCTCGTGGCAGAACGTGCAATTACACTTCTGGAAATGGAAAAAAGAACACATTGACACCGGTGTGTCAGACCCACCATACTTGCTCCGGACACTGCGAGAGGGCTGTACAAGCAATGATCACACGCACGGCACAGCGGACACACCAGGAACCGCGGTGTTGGCCGTCGAATGGTGCTAGCTGCGGAGCATTTGTGCACCGCCGCCGTCAGTGTCAGCCAGTTTGCCGTGGCATACGGAGCTCCATCGCAGTCTTTAACACTGGTAGCATGCCGCGACAGCGTGGACGTGAACCGTACGTGCAGTTGACGGACTTTGAGCGAGGGCGTATAGTGGGCATGCGGGAGGCCGGGTGGACGTACCGCCGAATTGATCAACACGTGGGGCGTGAGGTCTCGACAGTACATCGATGTTGTCGCCAGTGGTCGGTGGAAGGAGCACGTGCCCGTCGACCTGGGACCGGACCGCAGCGACGCACGGATGCACGCCAAGACCGTAGGTTCCTACGCAGTGCCGTAGGGGACCACACCGCCACTTCCCAGCAAATTAGGGACACTGTTGCTCCTGGGGTATCGGCGAGGACCATTCGCAACCGTCTCCATGAAGCTGGGCTACGGTCCCGCACACCGTTAGGCCGTCTTCCGCTCACGCCCCAACATCGTGCAGCCCGCCTCCAGTGGTGTCGCGACAGGCGTGAATGGAGGGACGAAAGGAGACGTGTCGTCTTCAGCGATGAGAATCGCTTCTGTCTTGGTGCCAATGATGGTCGTATGCGTGTTTGGCGCCGTGCAGGTGAGCGCCACAATCAGGACTGCATACGACCGAGGCACACAGGGCCAACACCCGGCATCATGGTGTGGGGAGCGATCTCCTACACTGGCCGTACACCACTGGTGATCGTCGAGGGGACACTGTATAGTGCACGGTACATCCAAACCTTCATCGAACCCATCGTTGTACCATTCCTAGACCGGCAAGGGAACTTGCTGTTCCAACAGGACAATGCACGTCCGCATGTATCCCGTGCCACCCAACGTGCTCTAGAAGGTGTAAGTCAACTACCCTGGCCAGCAAGATCTCCGGATCTGTCCCCCATTGAGCATGTTTGGGACTGGATGAAGCGTCGTCTCACGCGGTCTGCACGTCCAGCACGAACGCTGGTCCAACTGAGGCGCCAGGTGGAAATGGCATGGCAAGCCGTTCCACAGGACTACATCCAGCATCTCTACGATCGTCTCCATGGGAGAAAAGCAGCCTGCATTGCTGCGAAAGGTGGATATACACTGTACTAGTGCCGACATTGTGCATGCTCTGTTGCCTGTGTCTATGTGCCTGTGGTTCTGTCAGTGTGATCATGTGACGTATCTGACCCCAGGAATGTGTCAATAAAGTTTTCCCTTCCTGGGACAATGAATTCACGGTGTTCTTATTTCAATTTCCAGGAGTGTATTATATTTTCAGCAGACTACGCGATTGCACGAATTAATGAATATATTTACGATGTATCAGCATCCTGCAATGTACGTAACGTGCACAGCAGCGCTTGGAACACCATCAGTTTAACTGGTACCACGTAGTTCAACCTCGTGACGACATAAAGCTTTTTAAAAAATGATCCTACATTACATCAAGTGAATCAAGGTACCTGGCCTTCTGTAACACGGGAAACCACATTTAATGACCATTTCTATTCTAGGTGGAACTCCGCTTTTGCCTCTGTCTCAGTGTGTGCCAGGATCGACCTTCCAGATGGACTGTAACAAATGTATGTGCAGGCAGGATGGAACGAGTGCACTCTGTTCCAAAAAGAACTGCAATCAACCACAACTGGGTGACGACTGTAAGTCCAAGCACGCTGCTTCTGCAAGAGAAATTTACCATAGCGATAAATTACGGTTAGACCTGCAGTCAGGATTCACCCATTATTTCTAAAAACACACACACACACACACACACACACACACACACACACACATACCGTAAAGCACTACATACAGTGTTTAGTTTGGTATTTGTTCTCAAGTGCTTGTACAAAGAAGCACATTGTGTCTATGTATTGTACTGTGCTGACTAGTATTGCAAGATTTCTATAAAAAAATTTATAAAATAAAATACTGAATACTGTTTTTTCATAAACTTCCTCCTCGTTTAACTTGTACTTTAGATGTCGCATTCAACTGCTGAGCAATACTGACTGTTGGTTGGTCCTGTGGTTCGCATGTGAGCAGTGTCGTGAAACAAAACTTTAATGTGGAGAAATATCTTTAGGGCATGGCTCATCAGGCTAATTGGTCTGTAGGCTCTGCATTTCCTTGCTCTGTTCTTCTTGGGCAAAATGATGAAGTGTGATGTCATCCATTTGTCAGGAAATTTATCCGTACTATAAATTTGATAAACTAAAGAATTACAGACATTTGAAATAACTGCACTACTGTTCACACAATGGAAACAAAGAGATCAGATTAACACTAATCATAAATATTATTAGTTATTTAAGGGTCAAAGATTTCCGTCAGTTAATAAATCTGACAAACATTTCATTCTTACGCCTGTATTGGTTACCTTGAAAAATTCCTCCAAAAATCTTCTCCATCAGTAGAATGAACAACATATATTTACAAACTAGTTCTCGTTTTCTCAGACCCATAAATGTGAAATCACCTTCTCCAAAAGCTCAATCACTCGCTACTATGTCTCCAATAAGGCTGCCCCAGCGCTGCAGAACTTACAAGAGGACAAGTGACCACAGATAAACTTAAATACAGAGTCAAGGATGTTATTCACTACTCGTAAAGTGTTCAAATGGCTCTGAGCACTATGGGACTTAACATCTGAGGTCATCAGTCCCCTAGAACTTAGAACTACTTAAACCTAACTAACCTAAGGACATCACACACATCCATGCCCGAGGCAGGATTCGAACCTGCGACCGTAGCAGTCCCACGGTTCCGGACTGCAGCGCCTAGAACCGCACGACCAACGCGGCCGGGCTCGTAAAGTGTGTTCATTCATCTTCATCCCAGTACAGTAAAAGTGAATTATTTGCAGTGGCAGAAAACATACGAAAACGTTGCAGTATGTACTAAATTAATTCAAGTTTTTCCGTAAATGTTAGTGCATTTGCATTGAGTGGGCTCACTTTGGAGTCAGTAAACCCCAGAAATAGCTTGGAAACATTACCTACACAGTCACCAGCTACCGCTTGGGTTACTGTAGTGTATCCCTGTAGTGTAGATAATATTGATTGCAGATGAACTGGGGCCGTACCTGTCGTGTACGCAAGCAGGGGAACCAGCACCGTTCAGAAAAACACAAAGGTCTGTTGGCCACAGTCGACAGACTTAAGGCACCTGCGACTAATGACTTGGCACTCCCCCCCCCCCACCCCTCCCCCCGTAGTTCTACCATCGCCTGTCCGTCACTATGTCGCAACACCTTCTCAGTCGCTAGTCCTGGCCGATTGTCACTTATCTGACGCTGAATGTGGTACGGTAGAGGGATCAACATTGTATGGGTAGTACTGCGAAAGTGGGCCCTGGCAGCTTGATTGTTCTCCTACGCCTTTAAAATAGGGGTGAGGTACTCCCAACTGCTAAAGGAACGTCTGAGACTGCATGAGACGCCTCTTCTGTTGACACTGGGTCCCGTTTTCCTGAAAAGCCTGGACAAGTGCACAAGGTGGGACTTCTTGTCATCAAGAGCCCCAACGCTAGACATATGGTTGGTTGGTTGGTTTGGGGAAGGAGACCAGACAGCATGGTCATCGGTCTCACCGGATTAGGGAAGGATGGGGAAGGAAGTCGGCCGTGTCCTTTCAGAGGAACCATCCCGGCATTTGCCTGGAGTGATTTAGGGAAATCACGGAAAACCTAAATCAGGATGGCCGGACGTGGGATTGAACCATCGTCCTCCCGAATGCGAGTCCAGTGTCTAACCACTGCGCCACCTCGCTCGGTTAGACATATGGAGTATTGCCTTAGATATACAGGGTGTTACAAAATGGTATGGCCAAACTTTCAGGAAACATTCCTCACACACAAATAAAGAAAAGATGTTATGTGAACATATATCCGGAAACGCATAATTTCCATGTTAGAGCTCATTTTAGTTTCTTCCACCTACGCTCAATGGAGCACGCTATCATGATTTCATACGGGATACTCTACCTGTGCTGCTAGAACATGTGCCTTTACAAGTACGACACAACATGTGGTTCATGCACGATGGAGCTCCTGCACATTTCAGTCGAAGTGTTAGTACGCTTCCCATCAACAGATTCGGTGACCCATGGATTGGTAGAGGCGGACCAATTCCATGGCCTCCACGCTCTCCTGACCTCAACCCTCTTGACTTTCATTTATGGGGGCATTTGAAAGCTCTTGTCTACGCAACCCCGGTACCAAATGTAGAGACTCTTCGTGCTCGTATTGTGGACGGCTGTGATACAATACGCCATTCTCCAGTGCTGCATCAGCGCATCAGGGATTCCATGCGACGGAGGGTGGCTGCATGTATCCTCGCTAACGGAGGACATTTTGAACATTTCCTGTAACAAAGTGTTTGAAGTCACGCTGGTACGTTCTGTTGCTGTGTGTTTCCATTCCATGATTAATGTGATATGATGAGAAGTAATAAAATGAGGTCTAACATGGAAAGTAAGCGTTTCCGGACACATGTCCACATAACATATTTTCTTTCTTTGTGTGTGAGGAATGTTTCCTGAAAGTTTGGCCGTACCTTTTTGTAACACCCTGTATAACGGGCAAGTTGGGATGGAACGCCATAATCCACTCGGTTTGGTTGCCTACTGATCTCTTCCAAGACGGGTCGTGCTGCAGCGTTTTTGTACAATGGGTGCACACTGTTGCAAATCGTGACTCATGTCGCACGAACGACATCTGCAGGCCTGGCTTCGGAGGACATCGACGGCTCCTACAGGCGGCTGGCTGTTTTGGTGGAGACAGCTATACTCGCATGCAGGGTGAAAGCGGAGCTGGAGCTTAGCATCATTGCTCAAGGAAGAGATATCTGTCCTCCGGCGTAGAGTCGAGTGGAAGGGTTAAAGCAGAAGCTCAGAAACTTCTGTGGCGGTTGAGGATACAGATTTTTTCGACCTCCGCTGTAGGATGGAGATTTGGTACCCCCGTTAATGGGTCAGGCGAGCACTACACTAGTAGTGTAGCGGAGAGGGAGTGGCGTGGTGATGTGGGTTTTTTAAGACAGAGAAATGTCAGCACAGGCCCAACAAGATACGTTCCAGTAACAGACAGAGAAGAATACTATCTCCGTTATCTAAAGAGAGTAGCATTCGTCATGGCAGGTTGGAGGAGGAATATTTTAAACATAGTTTAGTTAACTGAGAGGGTGTCCATCAGAAGGTCCTAGAACTAGTCACGCCTATAACCATTAACAATGCCGACATAACAATAGCGACAGGAAGTTGACTGAAGCAACACCTAACAAGCAACGAAATTCTGAATTCATGCTAGAATCTGTATCCCAAAGACAGGTTAACAGTTAGCGGTGGGAGCGTTTTTATAACGGAAAACGCTAATGTAATATCAGGAGACGGGAAAACAGTATGAAAGCGAGGTAATTGGGGCGAAGGCAAATGTTAAAGGTGCATCAAACACGATCACTGAATGCTTATACTGATCCTGTATCTTAGAAGTAGTAGTGATGGACCATTTGAAGGGAAAACTGGAGAATATTTCAAATAAATTTCCTAGTCCTATTACACGTGCAGATTTCGAATCACCAGCTGTAGACTGGGAGACTCAAGTGATTAAGAAAGGCAGTAAGGGCAGGAAATTATGTCACATTACTCTAAATGACTCTTGAAAGTAACATTTTATGTTAATGGTCACCAACTGGGCAGAACTTTTCGACTAAGTTATCCTAGAACGGAGAACCAGTTTTCATACAGGCGTTGCAATGTCAATGAATTTGACTTTAAATAGGGATCTAAGGAATGATGGGAACATATTTCTGTTTAGCAAGAGCGCAAAAAAGCAGATACCTGGTTAACTGAGCGGGCAACATTTAAAATTTCTCTTCCAGGATAGAAAATGTAGACTCTGAATGGACAAAGTTCAAGAGTATTGCAAACTCCAGTTCAGAGAGGTATGTGTCGAACAGAGCGTCCTAGTCCTACAGCCGTGTTAGGAAGCTGCCTCGGAAGCAAAGACAGTTTTACTGGAAATCTAAATGTAGGCAAACCCACACACCCCATACCGTAAGTCACTGGAGGAATAAATCGTTCCTACTGATATGAAAAAACTGGAGGTCATTCCTCACTTCAAGAACAGTCGTCGAACTGACACGCAAATTTATAGTCCTCTATCTCTGAGGGTAGGACTTTGAAACAGGTTTAGTGCTTCCATATTACGACATTTCAGGAGATCGAAAAGCGAAAACATATGTTCAGGCGTAAAAGTAAATTCGGGAATACCTTAGATGGAGTGTCATCAAATAATACGTGTAAATCAACTAGCGAGTAACGTGAGAAGTTTGCAGAGGATTTTCGTGGATACTACTGGTGTATATAGACAAGTCGCAACACTTGCGATTTGTACCGAGATGCAGAAAGGCCTTAAAGAGTATCGACGTTTCGCGTGAGGAGTGGATATTGACTGCGTTGCGCATTATAGGCTGATAGAATCATTATCGTATTGCAGGAAAATCAAGGGGAACCTGATACATTCTTAAAATATCTAGCAGTGTTCGCACGTAGCGACTTCAAGTAAAAAAATTACAATGTTCCAGAATGGTAATGGAGATAATATTTAGTTTTATTTACGTTATTTTAGACATTTTTCAACTGAATAATGTTCATATCGACGTATTTTCATGGGTGTATCTTCAGCATAACGAGATCTCTCGGCTGTAACACCAAGTCACTTTGTAATTGTTGCTGTCATTTCATGTGAACAGGACGATTGCTACACTTGTAAAGGCTATGAATCAATTTTATTACGTATGTAATATAGATTAAAATCTTTAATGCTATGTGTTTCAATATTCGTGGCAAATGAAATGGTTTAACTGATTTTCGAAAGTATATTGCTATGTGATTCCTAGGCGATAATTTGCTCTACAAATTGGAATGTTGTCTTGACAGACACCAGACGATAGCTTACGGCAGAAACAGATCGTACTAATAAAATCCAGTAATGCAGACTGCAGAAGGAATCCTCGGAAAGTGTAACCCACCGCAGAAGGGGGTAGAGATACCCTGAAGCTCCAAATAAACTAGTATAGGCATGCGTATTCAAATACAGACATATGTAAACAGGCACTGCAGTCAGCAACGCATATATAAGACAACAAGCATCTGGCGCAGTTGTTACATCGGTTACTGCTGCTATAATGGCAGGTTATCTAGATTTAAGTGAGTTTCAATGTGGTGTTATTGTCGGCGCACGAGCGATGGGACACAGCATCCCCGAGGTAGCGATGAAGTGTACCGTGAATATCAGAAATCTGGTAAAACATAAGATCTCCGATATCGCTGCAGCCGGGATAAGATCCAGCAAGAACGAGACCAACGACAACTGAAGAGAATCGTTCGACGTGACAGAAGTGCAACACTTCCCCAAATTGCTGCAGATTTCAGTGCTGGGTCATCGACAAGTGCCAGCGTGCTAACCATTCAACGCAACATAATCGATATGGCCTTTCGTGTACCCTTGATGACGGCGCGACACGAAGCTTTACCCTTGGCCTGCACTGTTGAGGACTGGAAACATGTTGCCTGGTCGGACGAGTCTCGTTTCAAATTGTATAGAGCGGATGGACATGTACGGGTATAGAGACAACCTCATGAATCCATGGACCCTGCAAGTCAGCAGGGGACTCTTCAAGACGGTGAAGACTCTGCAATGGTATGGGGCGTGTGTAGTTCGGGTGATATGGGACTCCCGATACATCTAGAAACGACTCTGACAGGTGACACGTACGTAAGCATCATGTCTGTGCATTCCACCAGGACAATGCGACACCCCACAAGTCCAGAATTGCTACAGAGTGATTCCAGGAACACTCTTCTGAGATTAAACACTTCCGCTGCCCACCAAACTCCCCAGATACGAACATTATTGAGCATATCTGGGATGCCTTGCAACGTGCTGTTCAGAAGAGACCTCCTGCCCCTCGTGCTCTTACGGGTTTATTTACAGTCCTGCAGGATTCGTAGCGTCAATTGCCTCCAACACTACTTTGGACATTAGTCGAGTCCATGCCAAGTCGCGTCGCGGTACCTCTGCGTGTTCGCGAGGTCCTACACGATATTAGGCAAGTGCACCAGTTTCTTTCTCTTCAGTGTATGACATGACGCGTTCAGTATGGTCACCGCCAATTACGTAATCGGTTATTATCGGGCCTTTGTTAGAGGCACTGTCTTGCGCCTTTCCACATTTAGAAGGAACAGGGAAACCTCAAGGGCTGCTATGCCCTCTTCGATTTTGTCCATATTTGCAATATTCGAAGGTCACTGTCATGAAATCTACTTCCTAAACCAAGACGACGCACTTCTCAACAAATTCGAAATACTCGCCTACATGTTTCGAACGCTACAAACTGTTTCAGTCAGTCATTTTAATTGAACTGCCGGTTACTGAATGCATGACGTATGAGTCCCGTAAATGCAAACTCGGCATTTGCATTCCAGCTAGTGGGAACTTTCTTTTACTTTTCCTTGAGTTCCATATTAATTATTAAAATGAAAGCTTAATTAACGAATATTGAATCATGCTTTTTTAGTAAAGTGATATACAATAATGCTCATAAATTAAGGGTAATGCTGATACCCGGTGAAAAAACGCTCTGGTGGGCGGTTTGCGGGTTTAAATCACCTCGGGGTATCAGCATGCGGTGCATTTGATCAGCGGTCGTCGCGCGGTGGCGCTGGCAGCAGTCCACATGCGCTGCGGTGTGTTGGTGCATGTCAGAGTGCGGTGCAGCGAGTAAGTGTACAGACGTTTTCAGATGTGCTAATGGTGACTGTGTGTTGAAAATGCCTCAAAGAACACATATTGATGATGTTATGAGGGGTAGAATTCTAGGGCGACTGGAGGCTAGTCAAACACAGCAGGTCGTAGCACGGGCCCTCCGTGTGCCACAAACTGTGTCCTCAGGATTATGGTAACGATTCCAGCAGATAGGAAACCTGTCCAGGCGCTACAGTACGGGACGTCCACAGTGTACAACACCACAAGAAGACCGTTATCTCACCATCGGTGGCCGCAGAGGACCACGGAGTACTGCAGGTAGCCTTGCTCGGAACCTTGCTGCAGCCAGTGGAACAGTTGTCTCCAGACACACAGTCTACAGACTACTGAACAGACATGGTTTATTCGCCCGGAGACCTGTAAGGTGCATTTCACTGACCCTGGTCGCAGGAGAGCCCGTAAAGCCAGTGTCAAGAACACATTACATGGCCATTGGAACAGTGTTTCCAGGTTATGTTCACGGACGAGTCCAGGTGTAGTCTGAACAGTGATTCTCGCCGGGTTTTCATCTCGCGTGACCCAGGAACAAGATACCAACCCCTTAATATCCTTGAAAGGGACCTGTATGGAGGTCGTGGTTTGATGGTGTGGCTGGGGCTACGCACGTACACCCCTGCATGTCTTTGACAGAAGAACTGTAACAGGTCAGGTGTATCGGGACATGATTTTGTATCAGTATGTCAGCCTTTTCAGGAGTGCAGTGGGTCCCACCTTCCTCCTGATGGATGATAACGCATGGCCCCACTGAGCTGCCATCATGTAGGAGTACTTTGAAACACAAGATATCAGGCGAATGGAGTGGCCTGCCTGTTCTCCAGACCTAAATTCCATCGAGCACGTCTGCGATGCTCTCGGTCGACGTATCGCTGCACGTCTTCCAACCCCTAGGACACTTCACGAGCCCCGACAGGCACTGGTGCAAGAATGGGACGCTATACCCCAGCATCTGCTCGACCACCTGATCCAGAGAATGCCAACGCGTTGTGCGTGCGGCCTGTGTACGCGTGTGTAGTGATCATATCCTACATTGATGTTGGGGTACAAGCGCAGGAAACAGTGGAGTTTTGTAGCACATGTGTTTCGGGACGGTTTTCTCAACTTATCACCAATACCGTGGACTTACAGATCTGTGTCGTGTGTGTTCCCTATGTGCTTATGCTATTAGCGCCAGTTTTGTGTAGTGCCACGTTGTGTGGCATCACATTCTGAAATTATACTTAATTTATGAGCATGAGTGTAGGTAAACCCTTTTCCAGTCGCGTGCATTATCGGTTAACCCCTTAGAGACTACGGCATTTAACAGGTAACGCCGTGAAGTATATGGAAGACCTTCCTTAAATAAAGGAACTCAGCACTGAGATAACTTCCAATAATTACGGTCTTTGGCCAACTTGATTGTGTGAACGAACAGAGCTGCGTTTCACAGGGCACGCTACGACCGTCTAAAGATGTTTTCCTAACGTTGCAAATTGAGATCAGCATCCTCTTCGCCCCTTGTAAAAGTACCATTATCTCGCGATGTCTACATTAATATAAATGCCTGACGTTGTTGGCTGGAGCACCATCAATCAATTCAATGTAAAGAAAGTTTCCAATACCAAAGTTTTATTGTCTTGATTGCTTATAGAGCATGATTTCATAGCTTGTACTCTATGGATCTGAAGATTGTCGAAACTAGCAACTCAGTATACATACGAGGTGTGGCTAGAAAAAAACCGGACTAGTACTGGTGAAACAATAAAACGAATGCAATAAGGCTGAAAGTCGCGTGGCCTGTCACGTGACTCTCGCTCCGCCTACTGCTCGAGTTTCATCTGCCTCCTGCACTCAGTCTGCCCGTGGCGTCTGTTTTAAGTAGTTGACGTTTTGTCCGTGCGTCGGAAAATGTTGACTGTACAGAAAGAACAGCGTGTTAACATCAAATTTTGTTTCAAACTAGGAAAATCTGCAAGTGAAACGTTTGTAATGTTACAACAAGTGTACGGCGATGATTGTTTATCGCGAACACAAGTGTTTGAGTGGTTTAAACGATTTAAAGATGGCCGCGAAGACACCAGTGATGACACTCGCACTGGCAGACCATTGTCAGCAAAAACTGATGCAAACATTGAAAAAATCGGTAAACTTGTTCGACAAGATCGCCGTTTAACAATCAGAGCAGTGTCTGAGTTAACAGGAGTTGACAAGGAAAGTATTAGGCAGATTCTTCATGAAAGTTTCAACATGAACAAAGTGTGTTCAAAAATGGTTCCAAAGTGTCTCACAATTGAACAGAAGGAACGCCGAAGAATGATTTGTTCTGACATCCTGGAAAACATTGAAAGTGATCCCACCTTCTTACAAAATGTTATTACTTGCGATGAATCGTGGTTTTTTACTTACGATCCCGAAACTAAACGCCAATCGATGCATTGGAAAACTCCTGGTTCTCCACGACAAAAAAAAGCACGAATGTCAAAATCGAAATTCAAGGCAATGATGATTGTTTTTTTTGACATCAAAGGGATTGTGCACATTGATTGGGTACCAGAGGGACAAACAGTGAATCAGCATTACTACATTAGCGTCCTGGCTACCCTACGTGAGCGAGTACGGAGAAAACGGAACGATTTGTGGAGAAAAAATTCATAAATCCTTCACCAAGACAATGCCCCAGCTCACAGTGCGTTGTCAGTGAAGACGTTTTTGCCAAAACACAACGTTCCCATCTTAGATCATCCACCCTACTCACCTGATTTGGCCCCCTGTGACTTTTTTTCTTTTCCCTAAAGTCAAGTCAGCTTTGAAAGGAACTAGATTTGAGACTGTTGAAGCAGTAAAAGAAAAAGCGACGGAAGTAATGTATGGACCTACCGAAAATGATCTGCAGCATTGCTATGAACAGTGGAAAATTCGTATGGAGCGGTGTAGAGACCGGGGTGGAGAGTACATTGAAGGAGATGACATGAAATTGTAAATAATTGTAAATACATGTTTTTTCCAGCATCAGTCCGGTTTTTTCCTAGCCGCGCCTCGTATATGCGGTCACGGCAATAAAAAACTTCGTATCAAAAGATTTCTTTACACTGTCTACATTAATGTTCCTCATCTGATTTGACTTTGGGCTCTTGATGGATCATTCCTAAGTAGCTACCTGTTGTCTGTATTGTCTCGCGAGAATCCGCATATTTAACCGGCAACTCTAAATTCACTTACATTGTTGTCCTCAACCATCACTTAACTTTTTGTGTATATTGTAAGATCTCGACGTATTTTTCAAGCTGCTACTTAATTTTTCTCGTTTTTCTAGATTCTTCGTTTGAAATTGTACCAAAAGATGTGAATAATATCTTGAAACAGTATTCAGAAACCGTAAAACTGACGCCTATTTTTATTAATATGTATCAAATATTAGTTACGTTGTTTTCCATTTCAGGTTGTGTTCCAGGGAGTGTGTCAACAGTTGAGTGCAACAGATGCATCTGCAGCCTTGCTAGGCAATGGGCGTGTACCCGCTACGTATGCAGATCCAGAATACGATGTGCGTATCATTATCTTCATACGCTTTATTTTAAATTAATCTGTAAATTTAACCTTTTCGTTGCTATATTTCGGAAACCTTCTTTTTCGTTTCAGTCGATTGCGTGATTTGCTAAATGCGGCGACGGATACTGTTGTTGATATGTGACCTAAAATTCCAGTTGGTGTAATGGTTCCTATTTCATAAACTCTCTACGCCTACAGTTAGAGATCTCTTTCATTTAAATAAATCGGGCCGCGTATTATCGGATGTTCATCCTCGGACATTACTAGTCTCTGTGCCTCATCCCCTGCCAACTACGCAGTCATATGGAAACCGTCATCTCCACTGACCATGCTGCAACCATCAACTTGTACTACGTACGTCTGTACTCTGATAAACTCTTTGAAGTACATAGCAGAGGGTACTTCCTACATACCAGTTATTAGGACTTCTCATTACTTTAACAAACTCAGCTCGTGAAGACTGATCGCTTAACCACCACAGTGGCCGACGCAATTGGTAAAATGTCATCTTCGTGATCCCTCAAACACCTTCTCTAAAAAATGGTTCAAATGGCTCTGAGCACTATGGGACTTAACATCTATGGTCATCAGTCCCCTAGAACTAAGAACTACTTAAACCTAACTAACCTAAGGACGTCACACAACACCCAGCCATCACGAGGCAGGGAAAATCCCTGACCCCGCCGGGAATCGAAGCCGGGAACCCGGACGTGGGAAGCGAGAACGCTACCGCACTACCACGAGATGCGGGCAAACACCTTCTCTCTCGCTGCTCTGTTTAAGAAGGACGGTGGTTCAAATCTTCTCCATGCCATCCTGAGTTAAGTCTTCCACGATGTCGATATATCGCTTAAAGTCAATCCTGGGATGGTTCATCTCAAGGGGATTGTTGGATTTCTTTCCTCCTATTTTCCAACTGGTCCCTGAGCTCCGTCTATGACAACCACTTTGTAAAGGGACTTTAGACGTATTTGTTCCATAGTTTCTGCTATGGTTTAGCTGGAGAGGTTGCACCAGTATATCACATGTACCTATTCTGCTGCCATAAAAGATATTTTCGAAGAAGGACACTACATTTGCTTTTCAGCATATAAGAAGGTTTATAGAACAATGGAAGCTTATGCATAAGTAATTTTGCGTGCTAACGTATTTGATATGTGGAGGCTACTTATCTCAAACTGACTGGATCGGACGACGAATTCTTTGAAATTTGAAACCCGTAAAAGGCGACTAGACTTTCCGTTACGCTGAATAGAAATCTGTGTCATACTCGGTTATCGTGGCTCTGTTTACGAGGTATAACTCTGTCTTCAATAGCCCCTCTTCCCTCCCGGCTCGCCACGGAGTACCATACCTCTTTTCCTGTGTTTCTTCTTCTCATTATCGACAGCCCTGTTATTTCCCAGGGCCTTGCTTCTTCAGGAAAAAAACTGAGCCCATCTAGAATTCATCGCTCCGCATCACCCAACCAGGTACCAAACTGTCGCCTCACGCCCCCCCCCCCCCCCCCCACTCCGCTCTTCATACAACATACAACATTGTCAATACCGGTTCGCCGATCTTCCTCAGCAGCGTTTCACAGAAGGAATAGTGTCTTACTTCCTATTTTCTCTGAACATCTTTCGACTGTTTCCAGAGCAAAATACCAAGCTTGCGACAAGTCTACGAACGCTTTTCTACAATGACGGGAAGAAATCCCAACACCAAGAAGGAAGTGTGCGAAGTAAATGAAAGTTGGTAGATGTGTTAAAACATCTGATAGATGATGTCTGTTCAGATTTTGAGCCACATGGTTAAAGGTGTCGTTAGTAGCGCGAATATGAGGATGCAAAGCCGGTTTGCTTTAAATATGCTCCGTAACGAGTGTGAGCATTACGTTGCCTTTCAGACTGCACATGGTGAGTTGTTGATAGTGAAGAATGCCCTTAAGGTGACAAAGACGCCATTATCAGCACCTCACTGAGTTTATACGAGATAGTAGCTGGATGTGTCTTCGTGCTACACACACTGCAACTACACGTAGTGTTATGGTATGGGGTGCGATTTCGTATGACGGCTGGAGCACTCCCGTTGTTATACCACGCACTCTGGCAGTAAATTTGTACATCAGACTTGGGATTCGACTTGTTGTACTGCCATTAATGACCAGCATTCCAGGGGGTGTTTTTCAACAGCGCTCGCCGACATACTGCTATTGAAGCCCAACATGCTTCACAGAGTGGCGACATTTTGCCCTGGTTTGACCTGTCACGAATTCTGTCTCTAATGCAGCACATGTGAGACGTCAGACGACAATTACAGGGCCGTCCACAACCAGCACTAACCGTTTCTGTATTGACAGGTCGCACCAATATTCAAGAAAGGTACCAGGAGTAATCCACTAAATTACAGGCCCATATCTTTAATGTCGACACGCAGCAGGACTTTGGAACATATATTGTGTTCGAACATTATTAATTACCTCGAAGAAAACGGTCTATTGACACACAGTCAACAAGGGTAAAGAAAACATCGTTCCTGTGGAACACAAATAGCAGTTCATTCACATGAAGTGTTGAGTGCTTTTGACAAGGGATTTCAGATCGATTCCGTATTTCTGGATTTTCGGAAGGCTTTTGACACTGTACCACACAAGCGGCTCGTAGTGAAATTGCGTGCTTATGAAATATCGTGTCAGTTATGTGACTGGATTTGTGAATTCTTGTCAGAGGTCACAGTTCGTAGTAACAGAAGGAAAGTCATCGAGTAAAACACAAATGATTTCTGGCGTTCCCCAAGGTAGTGCTATAGGCCCTTTGCTGTTCCGTATCTATATAAAAGATTTTGGAGACAATCTGTGCAGCTGTCTTAGGTTGTTTGCTGATGAAGCTGTCGTTTATCGACCTATAAAGCCATCATAAGATCAAAACAAATTGACAAATGATTTAGAAAAGATATCTGAATGGTACGAAAAGTGGCAGTTGACCCTAAATAACGGAAAGTATGAGGTCATCCACATGAGTGTTAAAAGGAATCCGTTGAACTTCGGTTACATGATAAAACAGGCAAATATAAAGGGCGTAAATTCAACTAAATACCTAGGTATTTAAATTACGAACAACTTAAACTGGAAGGAACACATAGAAAATTTTGTGGGAAAGGCTAACTAAAGACTTCGTTTCATTGACAGGACACTTAGAAAATGTAACAGACCTACTAAGGAGACTGCCTATACTACACTTGTCCGTCCTCTTTTACAATACTGCTGCATGGTGTGGGACCTTACCAGATGAGGACTGACGGGGTACATGGAAAAACTTTAAAGAAGTGCAGCACGTTTTGCACTATCGAGAAATATGAGAGAATGTGTCACTGAAATGATACGGGATTTGGGCTGAACATCATTAAAAGAAAGGCGTTTTTCGTGGCGGCGCAATCTTCTCACGAAATTCCAATCACCAACTTTCTCCTCCGAATGCGAAGATATTTTTTTGACACCGACCTACATGGGGAGAAACGATCACCATGGCAAAATAAGGGAAATCAGAGCTAGTACGGAAAGATATAGGTGTTCGTTCTTCCCGCGCTATACGAGATAGGGTATTGTGAAGGTGATTCGATGAACCCTCTGACAGGCACTTAAAGGTGATTTACAGAGTACCCATGCAGATGTAGATGTAGACCGACCAAGTACAACAGACATGGAACTCCATCCGAATTGACATTCGGCACCTGTACAACACAATGCTAGCACGTTCGCATGGTTGCATTTAACATTCTGGCGGTTGTAACAGTTTGTTTCACATTTGCAGTGGCTTATCTCGCGTTACAGTAACCTGTGATCTCGTAGTGTTAATCACATAAATATGTTATCTATACAAATGCATTCACCAAATTTCATTCATCTGCTGCGACTTTTTTCTGTCCGAGTATTATCTAGTTATCGTTCTCTAATTGTATGAAATCTCTGACTCGAGTGGTATATCGCGGGTGTTCACACTGGAGTATTTTATACAGCATTACTTGCAACCTAACTGGAACTCTCAAAACTTTCCTATCAAATATTCTGATGACAATTTTTATTCTTAAAAACTCATTTCTTTTGAAAACAGAATGCAGTCTTCCACCGCAGTATTTGCCATTCTGCTGATTGTTTTCTATGGGCATTAGGACGTGCTCCAAGACATAATTCTCTGTTTAACGTTTTGTCTTCCGGTTGTGGAGACATGATCAGAGGCTTTAACGATTCAGAAAGAAGGTATAGTCTCAAACAAGCTCAGTAAGACGAAATCTTAAGTATACAAGCAATGGTCGGTTCGTAACATCATCGGACAACTGTGTAAGATCGCAGAGTTACTCCGATGTGTGTCATGGAGGTTAAAGTGGGAAGGGATGGCGATGTTCGTATTATTTTAGCACCAAGGTCCACAACTTGTCTAATTTCAATCCTTTTTCTGTTCTGTTAGAGTGGTTTATGTGCTTTTAATTTCTATGGCCTCACTGTACGTTCTAGCGTAATGTGTGGATCTTGCTAAAACCACAATAACAGATAAAGCACTTCAGTGGTTCCCTGGACCCAGTGCACGACACGCTGCTGATGGTTTGTCCGCCCTTTGTTCTTAGGTTGTTTAAGGTGGGTATTAATACTTCTTTTTGTAGTTCCTCCGTGCACTTCACAGAAAGTGCAAGGGATATTATACACTCTTGCACTGCCCTGTAGAAGCTTAAGTTTCGCCTAAGCCCCGGACAGCAACCTACTACCCACAGTGCAGGCGTCACCTACCTCGTGGACGGCCTCTGCTGTGATAACAAGGTGGTGGCCCAATGCACCGAGCAAGTGTAGACATAACTCAGCCATAATTCCAATGGCCGGCTCCACGTCGTGATCTCATACTGAAACTGATTTCTGGTTATGTATAAAATCCACAACACACTTCTAAAGTACATGGACAACTCCACCATTATAATGACCTGAAATGTAAGACGCAAGCGGTATACTTAGGCAAAACCGTTTCTGCCTATCAGTACACAGGATCAGAACGCTGCTAGTTTCGCGTAACCAAGCTCTGCTAGCACTGAAACGTTAAGGAGCTAGGTTGGTGAGTGAGTGCTAAGGAGCTCGATGAGATTAATCGATATAATTTAAATTAGTGTATTTGTGAATAAGATCATACATCAAAAACAACGAAAAGTTTTACCTCTGTTAATGTTCCAGATGGACACTTCAGAAAAGCAATTTGCATCGATTGTCTTTCCCACACTGATAAACACTCAGAATACTGAAGGTACAAGCCATAAAACATAAACTGAAGAGCCAAAGAAACTGGTACACCTGCCTAATATCGTCTAACGCCTCCAAGCAACACGACAAGGAATGGACTCGACTAATGTCTTACACCATGAATCCTGCGTGGCTGCCCATAAATCCGTAAGAATGGGAGGGGGTGGAGCTGTCTTCTGAACAGCACGTTGCAAAGCATCCCAGATGTGGTCAATAATATTCGTGCCTAGGGAGGTTGGTGGCCAGCGTAAGTGTTTAAACTATGGAGAGTATCCCTGGAGCCACTCAGTAGCAATTCTGGACATGTAGGATGTCGCATTATCTTGCTGGAATCGCCCAAGTCCGCGGAATGTACAATGGGCATGAATAAATGCAGGTGATCAGGCAGGATGATTACGTATTTGTCAGCTGTCTAGACGTATCTGGGTCACGTGTCACTCCCACACAATTACAGAGCCTCTACCAGCTTCAACAATCCTCTGCTGACATGCAGGTTCCATGGATTAGTGAGGGTGTCTCATACCCGTACACGTCCATCTGCTCGATGAAATTTGAAACTTCATTCGTCAGACCAAGCAATATTTTTCCAGTCATCAACAGTCCAATGTCGGTGTTGGCGGGCCCAGGCGAGGCGTAAAGCTTTGTGTAGTGCACCAGTCATCAAGGGTTCACGAGTGGGCCTTCGGCTCTGAAAGCCCATATCGATAATCTTTCTATGAATGGTTCGCACGCCGACACTTGTTGATGGCCCGGCATTGAAACCTGCATCGATTTGCGGAAGGGTTGCACTTCTGTCACGTTGAACGATTCTCTTCAGCTGTCGTTGGTTCTGTTCCTGCATGATCTTTCTCCGGCCACAGCGATGTCTGAGATTTGATGTTTTACCGGATTTCTGATATTCACGGTACACACGTGAAGTGGTCGTACGAGAAAATCCCCACTTCACTGATACCTCGGAGATGCTGTTTCCCATCGCTCGTGCGCCGACTACTACACCACGTTCAAACTCACTTAAATCTTGGTAACCTGCTATTGTTGCAACATTAACTGATTTAACAATTGTGTCAGACACTTGTTGTCTTATGTAGGCGTTGCCGACCCCAGAGGCATATTATTCCCATTCACATATCCCTGAATTTGAATGCGTATGCCTATAGCAGTTTCTTTGTCTGTTGTGTGGACAATGTAATTGCAACTATTAGCCACCTTGAAAGGCAATAGGATAAAGAAATACAATAACTAAGCAAGCGCCTTCACTGCCACCAATGTATTCAAATATAACTTTAAAACAATTGCAGTTAATAATTCGCCTTAGTCGGCAACTAAGATAAGCAAAGATTTAAAAATAGCGTTTGTCAACTAAATGTGTCAGCATTCAAATTAAGCTACCAAAAAAAGGAACATCAAAATTTAACCATCAGCCTCACGTGGCTAACTACGTTTCAGATGATTTTTCTGAACTTAGAAAGCAGTTTTTGAACAGAAACCATCAGGAAAGAAGACCGTCCACGGGGCTATATTTGAAGATTTTAGGCCGGCCGGAGTGGCCGTGCGGTTCTAGGCGCTCCAGTCTGGAACCGCGTGACCGCTACGGTCGCAGGTTCGAATCCTGCCTCGGGCATGGATGTGTGTATTGTCCTTAGGTTAGTTAGGTTTAAGTAGTTCTGAGTTCTAGGGGACTTATGACCTCAGCAGTTGAGTCCCATAGTGCTCAGAGCCATTTGAACCATTTTTTTGAAGATTTTAAATTCGTTACGATATCAAGGTCCACAAATAATAAGAGGCTACCTCAAACACACGCAAAGTCTTTAAGCTTTTAAAACTACTTCAACAAGCGCACAGAATTAAACCTGACTTTAAAATACACGAAGTGTGTCAAACATTTAATCTTGAGTCAGGAAAAAAAAGTATACACCAAAGAGCAATCGCCAAAGTGTCACCAGTGTTAAAAGCCGCAAGAATTAAATTGTAAATACCAATTAACGTCGAAGTGCAGTCGAAAGCCAAGTGTTGCCAATTGTGAGCAATACTTCTGGCTGTGCCATTGGCGTCATGTGACTTCACATGCAATGTAAACAGAAATGATATAGATTAAATCGGACAAAATCTGCCCACCAGCGTACTGCACGTATATTTCCGGGGAAAAAAAATAGTTCACCTTGAAAGACGACGGCTATTTTAATCTGATGACGGCATACGCCACCTGAGGGACAGTAGACGTACGGATAAAGGTTTCACCGCCGTCCGCCAACAGGTAAGGTGGAGGCATAGCAACCAGAGCGTCATCCGTGTCCACCCTTTAATAGGGAGTGCTCACAGCCAAGTGTAGCTATCGCATCACAGACTTGTGAACGCAAACTATTGTGAACCGATTATTATCAGTAGGGCTTCGGGCATGCACACTTCTAGTCTGTTTCCCACTCATGCCACAGCACTGGCTCGACTGGTGCCATGAAAGGGTTACTTGGAAGATGGAATGGGTCGCCTTGGTCTTTAGTGAGGTAAGCAGATTCTGACTGTATGGAAGTGGTGGTCGTTTGCGAATACAACTTACACCTGGTGACCACTGTGTCGTAGAGTGCATTTGTCGAAGACAAACTGTACGCACCCCGGACTTTACGGTCTGGGATACGATAAGCTACAACTTTCGTTCACCTTTGGTGTTTCTGGAGGGGATGCTAATCACCGCACGGTATGTGCAGAATGTTGTTAGACCCATTATTTTGCCGTTGTTCCAACAGGATGTATCGTCCCCACAGGATAATACTCACCCACGCACTGACCGTGAAACTTACTGTGCTCTGGGAGACGTGTAGCAACTTCCCTGGCCAGCACAATCTCCAAGCTCTTCTCCAATTGAGCATGTGTGGGATGTGATGGGTCCAGAAGTGAAACGTGCGACTCGTCAACCAACAACTGTTACAGAACTGCATACAGGTAGAGTAGGGCTGGCATAACGTATCCCAAGGCAGTATTCGCCATCTGTACGATCGGTTGGATGCCAGTGTCACCGCCTGCATTGTCGTAATTGATCTGTAAATGCCATCATTTCATGCGCTTCATATCTACTGTTGGAAAAATAAATTGTGAGTGAATTGGAAACCTCTAAAACGGAGTACTAATTTTTTCCGGCAGTTTATGGTGACAAAGCAGTCCTCATTAGAAGAATGGTGCAAATCCAATGCGCCCACACAGGTCAGGACCGCACAATATTACAGTCTAAAGTGTCTCGACAACCAGGATAGCTGAACCTTCCAAAATTCCCCTCTCTGGCATCTTGTAGCTGAAATCAGATGCTCACCGTAGTTCCCACGTTGTTCCACCACGAAATGATAATTCCAACACGTTCCCTGTCTACCAGGCAAGGCGGCTTATTTAGGCATTCAGACTACAACCCATGATTCCTCACTAATCGAGCAGTAAAGACACCTCCAACAGCATATCTGCCCTGTTATGTCAACATTATGCCTCAATACTCCAAGCATATCCAACTGCCAAAGCCTGTCCCTCGGCCATTACATGGAGAAATCAGCAATGTGTCACCCAAAAGTCGCACTAATGCAGCGGACGCTCAACCATCCTTCCTTCGTGTAGCTCATGTGCCAGGGTTTATTCTCGCAAAGCATTACATTGTTGGCCACCAAGTGGGATGCCCAAGCTGCAGTTACCAGGCGATGGGTCAGACACATTGCATTAGAGCGGCAGTTATCGCTAGAGGCTCTAACACGGCTGCGTTGGAATACAGTACTAATGGTATACTCAGTCATATCGATAGGGTATCTAGGAATGAATAAGAACACACATTCTGCTGTAGTGAATGCGAATGGCCGGCTACATTGGATGATTTCTCAGAAAGTGTAGCGCACATACAAATGGTTCGAATGGCTCTAAGCACTATGGGACTTAACATCTGAGGTCATCAGTCCGCTAGACTTAGAACTATTTAAACTTAACTAACCCAAGGATATCACACACAACCATGCCCGAGGTAGGATTCGAACCTGCGACCGTAGTAGCAGCGCGGTTCCAGACTAAAGTGCCTAGAACCGCTCGGCCACAGTGGCAGGCCCACTTACAAAGGAGATCAGTCTACAGAACTACTCGAGTGTCTGGGGTGCCCGCCACATCAGATTTCAGGAATGACATCGAAGCATCTAAGAGGCATGCTGCGAGATTTGCTACCAACCAAACAGATCACAACGAGAGTGTTACAGATATATTCTGTGAACTACGACAGGAAGTATTGGGGGTAAGAAGACATTCTGTGGAACACTATCGAGGAACTTAAAGGAACCAGTACTGGCTAAAAGTTGCTAAACAATTTTACAGTCTCCTATGTTCATCCGTTCATCTCGCACAAGGTCCAGAAAGGCAGAATACTGGAAATTAGGGCTGGTACAGAGGCATCCAGGTTTTCCTCGCTTCATTTTTGACTTGAAGAAGAAAAAGTGTGACTGGTACTGGTACAAAGCACCCCCTGCCATGGACTGATTATAATTGGTTCTGAAGAATGCACCTTGGCGTAGTTTCCAGAAGTACCAGACAGTAATTATGTCATAAACTTCAACATGCCAAAAAGTTTTCAGACTTTAGATTAGGGTCTTGCAAGAAGAAATACACTTTCTCGATGTAGATACTGAACATGTATTGCAGTTGGTTGTCAATTTTTGTTCTGTTGTGTGTTTATAGATGAGAGCTGCACGCCACAATCTCTGAGAACTGCTACTGTTGGAATGTCGACTCAGAAGTGTGTTCCAGGCAGGTCATTCATGAATGGTTGTGACCGCTGCTACTGCTCAGAGGATAGCGTATCAGCTGTATGCAAGTCTCAGTCTTGTAACGGCGTCACAGGTGAGTTTCTCTCTGCAGCAGCAGAACTTTGTAGCGCTGTGCCATGGAAAGAGTGCGCCTTCTTTACCATCACAGCCGCAGATAGGCAGAGAGCTCTTCTAGACTTTTCCATGAATCACAGTCTCCAGTTTATGCTTCATTATGGTTCCAGTATGTTGTGTGATATCTATTTTCTGTTTTGAACCAACAGTCTTATGAGCGGTTCGATACATACCTCCACGAATTCGTCTTTTGTGCCAACCTCTTCATCTCAGATTATCACTTGCCCACCATGTCCTCAATTATTCGGTGAATGTTTTCCAGTCTCTGTTTTCCCCTACATTCCTTACCATCTCTCTCATGTCTTACTACATGTCCTATCATCCTGTCCCTTCACCTTGTTGTGGTTTCCTCGCCAAGGTTGCGGTTCCTCATGCCTTGCCTGTCCACTTAACTTTCAACATGCTTTCTGTTTAATCAGATTTCAAACGATCCTCTTCTGTTTCTGTTTCCTTCAGTCCATGACTAATGACCGTACGATGTTGTACTCCAGACATGTCTTCTTAGACATTCCTTCGCCAAATTAAGGATTGTGTTTGATACCAGGAGACTTCCCTTGGCCAGATACCCCCTCTTCGCCTACGCTGATCTGCTTTTTATGTCCCCATGTCCCCCTTGCTTCGTCCGTCATGCGTTATTTTACTTCCAAGGTGGCAAAATTCCTTAGCTTCGTCTACTTTGCGATTGCCGGCCGGAGTGGCCGTGCGGTTCTAGGCGCTACAGTCTGGAACCGAGCGACCGCTACGGTCGCAGGTTCGAATCCTGCCTCGGGCATGGATGCGTGTGATGTCCTTAGGTTAGTTAGGTTTAATTAGTTCTAAGTTCTAGGGGACTGATGACCTCAGATGTTGAGTCGCATAGTGCTCAGAGCCATTTTACTTTGCGATTATCGATTTGGATGTTAAGCTTCTTCGTATAATCATTTCTACCACTTCTCATTACTTTCGTCTTTCTTCGGGCACGGGTGTGTGTGTTTGTCCTTAGGATAATTTAGGTTAAGTAGTGCGTAAGCTTAGGGACTGATGACCTTAGCAGTCAAGTCCCATACGATTTCACACACATTTGAACATTTTTTGCTTTCTTCGGTTTACTCTCGATCCATATTCTGTTCTCGGTAGTATGTTCATTCCGTTCAAAAAATCTAGCAATTCTTCTTCATCTTCACTGAGAATAGCTATGTCATCAGCGAATGTTATCATTGACATCCTTTCACCCTTATTTTTAATTCCGCTCTCGAACTTGTCTTTTATTTTCGTCTTCGCTTCTGGTACGTATAGACTGAACACCAGGGCGAAAAACTGCATCCACGGTTTACCTCCTTTTTAATCCAATCATATCGATCTTATCCCTCGACTCTTTTGCTTCTTGTACGTACTGTATATTACTTGTCTTTCCCTACAGCTTACTCCTATTTTTATTAGAACTTTGAACATTTTGCAACCATTTACATAGTCGAATGCTTTTACCACGTCAACAAATCCCATGAACGTCACTTGCCTTTCCTTGTCTTACCACCAGTAACAAGCACCACGTCGCCTCTCTAGTTCCTTCACGTTTCGTAAAACCACACTGATTGTCATCAAACAGATCCTCAGCTTTCTTTTCCATTGTTCTGTGTATTAATCTTGTCAGTAACTTGGATGTATCAGTCGTTAAACTGGTTGTCTCGCACTTATATGCCCTTACTATCTTCCAAATTGTGTTCATGATACATTTCCGAAAGTCTCATGGTGTGTCGCCAGTTTTATAGATTCCACCCACCAGTTTGAATACTCGTTTTGCTGCCACTTCCACTATGATTTTAGAAGTTCAGTATTGTCTACCGCTTCCGCCTCATTTGATCTCAAGTCTTCCAAAGCGCATTTAAATTCTGACTTTGATTATCTATTTCATATCGACTCCAGCTATCACGTCATCAGACAATTACAACCCTTCACACAGACCCTCGGTGTAAACTGTCCACTTATCTGCCTTCCCTGCACATTCTGTTTATTTCATTACTGTTTTATGTAGCCGTATTCCTTTCTTTCCTTGGAGATACCTGTACTTCGTTGTTTCATCGATCCTGTAGATTTATTTCTTCAGTTAACCAAGGTTTATTTGCAGTTATCTCCCAAATACCCTGTCTTTCCATCATCTGTGATTGCAGTTTTTAGAGGTGTCAATTCCTCTTCAGTTAAACTGCCTACTGTGATAATCTGTATACGGTATCCAGGTCTTTAGTAAACTTCAAATGCGTCTCAACAGTATTTCAGCATCCAACTTCCTTCCTCACTGATTCTTTCATACGATTCTCCTCAACTTTAGTCTGTTCCTCATCATTACGAAATCGTGCTCTGAGTTTGTATCTGCTCCAGGTTACGCCTTACAGTCTATTACCTAATTTCAGAATCTCTGTCTGACCATGATGTAATCCATCTGGAATCTTTCCACGGCTCCCGGCCCTTTCCAAGCGAACCTCACATCCTTTTGTGATTCCGAACACAATATTCGCTATTATTAGCTGAAATTTGAGACAGAACTCAATTATGGTGTCTGTTCTTTCGGTCCCGCCCAAATGGCGCATTAGTTAACGTAACTGCCTACTAAGCGGGCGACCCCATGTTCGAGTTCCAGTCTCGTATACCATTTCACTTGTAGCCGCTGACTCCACCTCAACTCCCAATGCAGCTGATATTTTTAGTTACTTTCCTTCCCTTTCCGTTCCTCTCCCCCCCCCCCCCCCCCCTCACACAATTTACTTCAGAATACAGTTAGTCTTTGTCCTCTCTCATTCGTAATGCAAAGCCCATATTCTCCAGTAACCCTATCTTTTAGCCTTTTGCATACAACCTCTTTTTAATTCCTCTTCATTATTTGGCTCCCATCTCTGTTTACATACTGAATTACCTAAATATCCTAGTGCTTTCCCTGTCTCTTCATCTTCTGTTTGTGGTGTTGGCATGTATACCTGAACTATTGGTGTCGGCGTTGCTCTGCTGTTGATTCTGCTGAGAACCGTCCTATCACAAAACTCAAAGTAGCTCACTCTCTGCCCGACCAGACATCACCTTCTTTCCATTTCTCTTCAATATACCCACTAAATCAATATTTAGTCTCAGAATCGCGCCTTTAGAGGTTTTCTAGCTTTCCAACCGCATCAGAAGTTCTGCCATTGCTCTTACCGATTGTCAGAATGTTACCCTTTCGTTGATTATTCAAAATGTTTCTGACGGTCACAATGTTTGCTGCAGTTTCTTTCGGAAAATCCAAATAGGGGACTAATCCGATACTTTGAGCCAGTGTAGAGAGCATTATGACACTTTTCCAATTACGAGCCAGATGTCCCGTAGATACACTTTATGTGAGGCGTGGACTGCGCAGTTCTTCTGAGGTTTTGCAATGCACTGATTTTATCCCGCTTGGACTATGAATGTGTTGCCTACGGGTCAGCAGCATCGTTCGTAGTGAGCCTGCTGGACTCTGTTCACCACATGGCGAGCGGTTGGCCATGGAAGCCTTCCGTACGAGCCCTGTTGACAGCCACCTGGTGGAAGCCGGTGTCCCACCGCTGTGGTTTAGGCGACAGCATTTTCTGGCAAGTTACGCAGTTACCGTCTGTCAGATGCCTACCCACTCATGTCACTCAACACTGCTCTATAACCAGCAGTTCTGTTTGCACATCGCTCATAACTGGGAAGAACAGCTGGCATCCGACTCGATTTTCTACTGGAGAACCTCCAACAGCTTCCGTTAGTCTGTGTTTCTGCAGCTTCCTCTCGACATACCCTGGGCTGTACCATGTCCTGTAATAAGGCTGGACCTCTTATGGCCCCAAGAAGGATGCTGATCCTACCCTACTTCGGCACCTGTTTCTTTCAATCCTCCACGATTATTGTTATTCGATATGCATCTACATGGATGGATCCAAAGTCAATGACAGGGTCGGTTACGATTTTGCACATGCAAGGCGACCTGAGGAGCATTCTCTGTTGAGTGGCTGTGGTGAGTGCACTGCAGAGTTTGTTGCCATCTCTCTGGCTTTGCGGTACATCAAATCCCAGGCCACGACGAATTTTCTGATCTGTAGTGATTCCATGAGTTGCTTAAAAGGCATAACCCTACGCTAACCCAAAAATCTTTTGATCACAAACATCCAGGACCTACTCGCTCACCACTAACGCTCTGGAAAGACTGTGACCTTCATCTGGACAATCAGCCACATAGGCACTCCAGGAAATGAACTCGCCGATCGTCCAGCTAAAGACGCTGCTACAGGCGATCAACCTGTCGTCGGGATCGCGGGCTCAGCCTTAAGATTACAACTCCGATGCAATATTTTGAGAGTCTTGAGTATTGGATTGGGTGCCTACTACGTCCAAAGCAAGTTGAGAGCAATTAAAGCGTCCTCTAAACTGTGGCGTTCATCTTTTCAGGCCTCTTGGAAACTTGCCAACCTCACTACCTCAGGTGCTTGCGGATGACGAGACAACCACCACCAAAGTGTTACGTTTCCTGAGGGAGAGCGGACTTTACTCTAACCTGTAACAGTGTTAGGGGTAGTTGTGGGGGCGAGAGCCTCCCACTGTTGCGGGTACCCCCCCCCCCACCCCCCAAAGCAACCGCAGAGCTCTTTCTTCCCCTCTCACCTTGTGCTTTTAGCCCTCCATGGGCAAGATGCTGCCTGGTTTCTCTTTTCAACTATTGTAATTCAACCACTGTCACCCCCTTTTAAAATCTTTGACTTGCTTCTATAGTTTGAGCAACAGTCCCCTTCTTCTCGCATCTTACGTATTGACATAATTCTCTCAAGATAAGGAGGGACTGAGGACCCCGTTGTTTAGCCCCTCAAACACATAATCATCATCGTCACCATCATAAATAACTGACGCTTTTGTTCATCTACAACATTGTTCTGCTATTCACCGTTAAGTGCCTGGCTGAGTTCATCGAACAATCTTCAAGCTACTTCTCTTCCGTTCCACTCTGGAACAGCGCACGGGAAAAACGAACGCTTAAATCTTGCTGTGCGGGCTCTGTTTTCTTTTATTTTATTATGATGGTTATTCCTCCTTATGTAGGTGGGCGCTAAACAAATATTTTCACACTTTGAGGAGAGAGTAGGAGATTGAAATTCGATGAGAAGATCGTGCCGCAACGAAAAACACCTCTGTTTCAACGGTTGTCAACCCAGTTCACGAATCATAAGATCCTGCTGCAGCGAAAAACATCTTTGTTTTAATGGTTGCACTCCAATTCACGTATCATGTACGTGGCCCTCCCTCCTCTCTTTCGCTATAGTACAAAACGAGCTGTTATTCTTTGAATTTTTTTCGATGTTCTCCGCCGATCCTATCTGATGCGGATCCCACACAGCACAGCAATACCTAAGAAGTAGACCCTGTCTTTAGCGGACTTGTTGCATTTTCTCTGTGTTCTGCCGATAGATCATAGTCTTTGGTTTTCTTGACCCACAACATTATCTATGTGATCGTTCCATATACATTTCATTCGCGATGTAAATGCAAACTTTTATGATCGGATGGTTGATATTTATGTTCGACATTTAGACGGCTATTCCAAAAGGAGGAACAGATTTCAATCGTTTATTGCTTCCAGACTACGAAAGACGGAAACACAATTCCAACATTCCTGGAAAGAAATTTTCTAATATTTGTTCATTCAATATGAGCACCATGTGTTACACGACAAACATCAAAACGGTGGATTATTTACTGCAACACACGAAGTAGCTGGTCTGTCGTTATCAAATTCACAGTTTCAACAATACGATGTCTCAGACTTTCAAGTGTGTCAGGCACAGGGGGGATGAAAACGCGGTATTTGACGTAACCACACAGATAAGTCACAAGGTGTGAGGTCTGGAGACCTGGGAGGTCACCGGCGACGAAGTCCATCTTCTGCGCCTTCTCTTCCAATCCGACGTCCTGGAATGGTGTCATTTAGGGAACGTCGGACGTCCTTACAGAATTTCCCAGGTCTCTAGAGATCACACTCTGTGACTTTTATCTGTGGGGTTACGGTTTTGTCTCCACTGTGCCTGACACTCTTGAAAGTGTGCGGCATCGCATTACTGAAGCTGTGTATTCGACAAAGAGAGACCAGCTGCTTCGTGTGTGGCAGGAAATGAGCAGCTGTTGCCATATTTGTCGTGTAACACACGGTGATCACATTGAATGCATAAAAATTTGAACTTTTCTCTTTCCATGAACGTTGGAATTTTGTTCTATCTTATGTACTTTGGAGGCAATAAATGTTTGAAATGTATTCCTTCCTTTTGAATAGTTCTGTATTTCAGTGCTGAAAAATGAATGTATAGTGCAATATTGGCAGCTGTTTCAACGTCTAGGTAGAAACTACGTATAATATTAACTTTTCACCTAGAATACTTTTTTCGTAAGATGCGTCGTTTTGGGGATATTTAGTCGTCTTAAGTTCAAACACATACCCTGTAAACTGGAACAGCTGATTACTGCTCTAATATACAGGGTGGTCCATTGATCGTGACCGGGCCAAATATCTCACGAAATAAGCGTGGAACGAAAAAACTACAAACAACGAAACTTGTCTAGCTTGAAGGGGGAAACCAGATGGTGCTAGATGGCGCTGCCACAGGTCAAAAGGATATCAACTGTGTTTCTTTGAACAGGAACATTCATTTTTATTACATATTCGTGTAGTACGTAAAGAAATATGAATGTTTTAGTTGGACCAATTTTAGACGAACAGTTGGTAACAGGTAGGTTTTCTAAATTAAGATACAGAACGTAGGCACGTTTGGACATTTTATTTCGGTTGTTCCAATGTGATACATGCACCTTTGTGAACTTATCATTTCTGAGAACGCATGCTGTTACAGCGTTACCTGTAAGTACCACATAAATGCAATAAATGCTCAAAATGATGTCCGTCAACCTCAATGCATTTGGCAAAACTATTTAATTCTGTAGTAATTCAGGGAATGAAGCCACAGTAATTTTAATCTATCATCCTTCACAAATTTTCATGGTGATCCTAATAAAACTAGAATATTGATCATATCTATAATAATTTAGGATTTACTGTTAAAGTGAAATTAACAAGTTTTGTAATAAAGACTTGAATGGTAAAGTCTGAACGCTTTGGTCGATCTTAACGATCGACATTTCATATAAAAGCGCATCATTAAATGACAAATGTTCTAAATATCAACTCTGTAACTTTGTTTAAAATATATATTAAATTTAATTTATCAGTATTTTCAGTTAAGCATCAGATCATAATTTCCTCCATACATAACACATTGATCGATGGCAGCATGACACCTTACTGAATCATTAAGAAACAGAATATGTTGTAAAGTTTAGTGCGTAATAGTTACTTTTATTCTTTATTTATTTATCACCAAGCACATTGGTGCAAGTCTACTGGACGTGATATTCAAAGTTAAGAAGCCAACTGTATTTGATTTATGTAAAAGAATTTAACGTTTATTACGTAATGGATATTATTGTTACTTTATTTAGAACATGAAAATGGTCAAGCTTTCATTATGTAAATATTTTAAAATGTAAAATAATGTAGAATAAGTTGTAGCAAATCAGATGGACGGTTTCAGGACAGGGAACTGCCTAGTCAGTTGAGCGAAGATGTTCGTCGCTCGGGAAACGCGGCTGGGGACGGACAGAGGGACAGTTGTGGTGGAGACGCAAAAGCGGACGGATGGTCTTTAGGTAGCTAGGAAGTGAAACGACTTAGAAAATCGCGCGTTGTGTGGTATCGCGGGACTTACTCTCTGAGCACTGAGCAGCCGCGCGCTTGGTGTGAACTCTAACTTCTCACGTAGTTAACGAGGTGGAGCACTGGACAAGTAATTCGCGATGAGATTGTGAATGATCGAACTGTGTCAAATGGATAAACGCTCGAGTGAAATAGTAATACTAAATACGACCACTTTCGCTAATAGTTTGGTATCTCAATAAACATTATTCTGACCAAATCGCCACTGTGTGGCCTACATCGTTTATGGGTCATTAAATTATGTTCCGACATACAACATCCGCCTCGGGAACAGCACTGTAACATGTGGACCGCACATTTATACCGTGTGTTTGTAGTATGTTTTAGTTATCCTGAAATAATAAAATGAAAATTGCTGTTCCACTATTGCTAGACTCATACTGTTACATTATGTAACATGCACAGCTTGTAAACAGAAACTGGGATTTGAAAGAAAAAGTTCAAGCACCTGTCGAATTGCTACATGAAAAATAAATAAATAAATAAATAACAAAAAATGAAGCTCTTTGTACAGGTATAATTTACTTTTGTAGTTTTCCGCCAAAATGAAATTAGCATGTAATTTTCTAAGTTGGCTCTGTGCATAGTTTTAACGAATAAATAAAATCTGCTCATTTTAACTTTGTGTTCATACAAAGTTGGAAAGAACTTCAAATTACTGGACATCGCCATTTGTGAGTTAGGAAGTCGGGATGAGGGGTACACTTAGCATGGAAGGACGAGGCCCCGATTATGTCAGTCATTAACAGACAACTAGCAAATCAATTATTAACAATTTATTCAAAACAAGCTTTCATAAAACAGGTTAGAGGCAATCAACACGTGGCCGATCTTAAGACAATATCAAACTATACAGTGACAACAACTTACGAGACAAATTACAGTCTGAAGGTGATGGTGGGCAGGGTGGCACAGGTAGTTTCGCGATTTTTTTAATTTTTTTTAAAGGCAATAATCTACAATATGGAAGTGATTTACTACACACATCAGTTCGTTACGAACCGAAATAATAAAAAGAGCACAACAAGTTAATTAATACAATTGATTCCTAAGCAAATTAAAAAAACCCTTTTTTTAGGTATACATAAAATAGGTTCAATAACTACCAAACGGGCAGTGACGCCAGGCTGTCCTGGGCAAAAGGTAACTTAACTTAAATGCCGGAAGCAGCAGACCAGACCAAAACAACACCTAAACGCCGGGGCCCAACAGGGAGTCACTTCCCATTAGACGACACGACACAGCTTCTGTGTACCGAAGCAGAACGTGGCGCCGCTGCCACACACACCAACTCGCAGAAAAACTGGAACACAAACAGACAGCAGAAATCACAGCAAACACCAAGAAAACATCAGTTAAAATAAGTTAAGAGATCAACAAACAGTATAAATGAAGAACCCATAAATGATAAATTTTTCAGCAATATCAATCCTGTAAAACAAAACTAAGAACAATACACAATTCTAATGCTGAAAATATAGTATCAGACCTTTACACTCTCATAGTTAGTCAAACAAAATTTACACATATGATTAAGGCCGGCAATGTGTACAAAGATGAAATGGAAATAATTTCAAGATAATATCACGTTATTCAAATGCAAAACTTCACAAGTGCACTTTGATTACGTTGCATGGATCTGCGATGTAGCTGCCAATTGTGTAAGCTTAGCATGCAGAAAATTACAACTAGACTATGACCTACTATCCCGAATACTTTACAGTTACTACATCTTTAGGAACACTGATATTATAAAGGAGATAGTGACTGCTGGTCTCCATGTGGTCACACACCTTGCCGGCTGCTCTTACTTCAGCAACACGTACATGACGGAAACGAACAAACAAGTACACTCGCTGGAACGTAAATCGTTCAACGAAACGAAGGCACCAAAACCACTTACACCTTCGATGGAGAGCGTTGTTCGAGATGATCTCGAGGGATGGGTCTCTCCGAGAAAACGGGCACGAAAGCAATGCGACGAGCAGCGCCCGCAGTTGACATCAGGCAGGTCCACCACAAACTCGCGCCTATCTTGCAAGGTGGACTGGCCACGCCGCTGGTGACCGAGCCAGCGTGTTTTTCTCCTTCGTTCCCGCGAGCACGTCCTCCCGCCTCGTAGCGAGTCCGGCCCCAACTCCACGACCACCAAGACAGCCGCCAGATCACAACAGGGACAAAGATCGTAGTACAGCCGAGTAAGCGATAGTCACGTGCCAAAGAGCTGAAGTGCCAGAAAAGGCGCACCACGGCTCACCATTTTCATCCAAAAAATGTACAAGTGTACTTTATTTATGTAAAGCATTTGAATTAGCTAATCTAACTGAATCATCCTTCAAAATAGCTGGATGGCAACTGAAACTTTGTTTTATCCATGAACGCATGGTTGACACGGCAGGTAGCGGATATCCGAGTTTTTCCCTGCGCAGATTGTAACTTTCCTGCGCAGCGGCACGCAAAGTAATTTACTTACAAGTGTCCTCTTTGACGCATCGAACATGTAAGAAGATATTTTGCCAAGTGTTCGATTATTTTCACGAGACATAACTACGTTTTATTACATTCTTCACTGTGCAGACGTCGTTCCGTTGATGGCATCTGACTTCTTTAAGATCTTTATTATGCACTCGCAATTTCATGCGCGTCTTTTTTCAGATCAGAATGTATGCTCTTTAATGCCGCGAGGAATTCTATAAACTGGCGTTATCTAAATCATTACAAAAAAAATCGTGTGCATATATACTTACATTTATCAGCACTTTCCTCCCATGGCGAAAGATTTTCTAAAGTCTATATTCTTCTTTTAAGGATCTCACATCTTGTTGCGCGTGATGGGCCAACGTGGACGCTACTACTACACGGCAAATTACGCGACAGAAATGCATCGCTCTTAAGCACTCATTTCCTCGGTAAATTTACAAGCTCCGAAGGCGAGTCTCTAACATAATCCGTTTCATTGGAATGACAAAAGCGTATTCTAGCATTTTCTCTTCTACAGCATTACGACAGCCAAATATGCAGACTTGCATCACGAAGGAAAACATGAAGGGCTACTTCAGTCCCTTTAGTATTGCTGTAGAAATGGTAAACAGTAAGTCAGTTGCAAACTGAAACGTTTATTAAAACGCCTTTACCTTGGTTTCAACGTTTATAAAAATGTCTTCTTCAAAAAGGGAATATTACCAATCTAAACAAGTTAACACTGAAAACATATTAATTTATAGGTACAATAATATATCGTTACGAATACAGAAAATTATTCAGACTCACTGGCTTACATGTTGCGGTAGAGGTATGTTACAATATAGCCGAAAGGCATCAGTCAAATTTAAGAGATTTCACCTCCGGAATAATTCAAACATGCACAATATTTTTGCTGTCATATGGTATTTCCTCACCGATGTATAGCTGGTTCACTAGCATCACGTGCGCAACGCTTGGCCTAAGATACGCTTCTGGCAAGAGGGAGCACCTGTAGCATGCGCAAGGAGGGTGCGCGATGGTGAATGAACATTTATCATGCTAAACTTGCTTAAAACTTTAACTTAGAATTACGACATTAAAAACCAGATCATATTTAGTTGAGTACATGTTTGAAACTGATAAAATTGCAACAAATAAGAGGTTTCCATCTAAAAAAAGTCATTGTGATAAAAATAACTTACGCAAAACTTTGTGTGGTGTCACCGCCAGACACCACACTTGCTAGGTGGTAGCTTAAATCGGCCGCGGTCCATTTAGTACATGTCGGACCCGCGTGTCGCCACTGTGTGATCGCAGACCGAGCGCCACCACAAGGCAGGTCTCGAGATACGGAAGAGCACTCGCCCCAGTTGTACGACGACTTTGCTAGCGACTACACTGACGAAGCCTTCTCTCATTTGCCGAGAGACAGTTAGAATAGCCCTCAGCTAAGTCCATGGCTACGACCTAGCAAGGCGCCATTAACCGTATCTGAAGAGAGTCTTATTTGTATTATCAACAGCGATGTACCACAACATGGAAAAAAGTTAAGTATTTGAGGAGCTGCATACTTTTCTTATTAGAATTCACTACTTATCCTGTTCCAGAATTCACGCCCGTCTGCGTTAGATAGCTTCCATTTCGGCCTCCTCTATCTACAAGGTGTTGGCACATTTACCAACACATCACTTTGAATAATATCAACAGAAACAATAGCAAAAAGAATCAGAGCATAGAAGGAAGGATGGGAAGAAGAGGGGGAAAGGGGAGAGGAATGGGAGCAGAGGGAGGGAAGGAAAGGGGGATGGAGAAAGATGGTGCTGAGGGGAGGATGATCGTAAAGCGTGTATAGTTCTCAGGTATGTTGTATCTGAAAAAATGTGGACATCAAACCTCTAGAAATATATTTACATCATAAAAAAGAAGAAACAAAAGTACTAATAGCAATAACAGGCGAGGAAATTGACATATCCTATAGTTAATGGAAGACCGGGCCATATCTCTGTTTCTTTAATGAAAGTAAGAACTTCAAACCATCGAGATCGTTGCTACACCCAAGTACAAAATTTAAGTGTTGCGATTATGCGAGTTACAGCCATCAACATCACAATATGGCATTGCTTGTACACACTGAAAACATTTTCAGTTTGAGATCACTCACTACGCAAAAGTAACTACTCGAAAACGACAACTCTCACGAAGTCAAGCATCCCCGAAAAGCAAATATCGGCCAGTGCCCCGCACTGACGTCATGCGCACAATGAGAGAAACGCGTTTGCTTTTGCGCAGCGTTTATCACGCCCGCCTACTCGATCTTACGTCGTTGTCTCATTTTAACAAAACCTTTTTTACTTAATTTCAGGAAAACATATTGCTATTTTTTGCGATATGTTGCTTCTAAATGTGTTATTCCTATATTTTGTGTTCTCCGAAATTGTTGCATTTTACTTTTAATTCTTTTCTGCATATTGGTTCCGTCACTCGTTGGACAACTCTAGCTGCCTGTAGTCAGCTACTGTCCAGCTTCAGTGCTTTCTTTTTTGCTCCTTGTAGGTGCCCAGCGTTATGTGATACATTGACCAATAAATGTCGTGTGACTAGGGCCTCCCGTCGAGTAGACCGTACGCCCGGTGCAAGTCTTTCGATTTGACGCCAATTCGGCGACTTGCGCGTCGATGGGGATGGAATAATGATGATGAGGACAACACAACACCCAGTCTCTGAGCGGAGAAAATCTCCGACCCAGCCGGGAATCGAACCCGGGCCCTTAGGATTGACAATCCTTTGCGCTGGCCACTCAGCTACCGGGGGCGAGCAACATTGACCAATCACCGTTTGCTATTTGAAATGTTCGCTTGGAAACGTCTGGCAAGCAACCCTTTGAGTGCTAGGTCGCTAGTTCAGTCCTTAGTAAGGTTTATTTGAAAGTGTTGTGTTCACAATAATGTCATGAACAATATTGGCTACTAATGACTCACCATGTGCAACGGGAGGGCGACAGAAAATGTGTCCGATAGGTGCAGAGATCAACCTTCTACAAGATATATGTATTTCACTTCACAAGATTAACACCGTCTACAGTCAAGAAATGTTCAAAACAAACCATTGCCTTGCACAATGAACATGGAATGAAAAATAGCGCGCCACAGTGATCACAAAATTTCGCACCATCGAGATCGAAGGCGGAGTCGTTGAGTGCTACAAATCGTGCGGGACGTTCAGTTAAGTATCCATTCTCAAAGAATGCATATGAAATAATATTGGGGTAACGGGATGACGAGAACTGATGGAATTTGATGGCATGCAACCGAACGGGAAAGAGTCCGCTGTGGAACTTATCGTAAAACTATCTGTCCTTTAAGGCGTAGCTGCAGATATTTGCGATAATATGGTTTTCAGGCACAGAAAAAGCAACCATCCAGTAGCAGAATTTGCCCAGTGGTTCCAGGTGGTATGAACTGCAATGTCACTCACTTTTCACGAGCGACAGTTTGCTTGGGATATATATGATTTTCATACGCAGTGGTTAGGCGTCAAGCAAAAGCAAATTAATTTGACCACCCACTGGCCAAAAGCAGTGCTTATACCATAGATACAGTACTCTTACGCTCACTTCATTCCTGTGACCTAAATATTCGTAGAGGACAGTGGACCTACAACTTCTCGCAACAGATTAAAGAATTTTTCAGCCAGTTTACCATTTAGATTAACGGTCGGCTTAACTAATTATGAACGCGTTTAGGCACTGACGTTAGTTGATCTTGATAAGAATCTCAGCACCTCTAATTTCCAGAGTTCCATTCGCTCCAAATCCCGATTGGTCAGAGTTTAAAACAAATTCCTTACCAAAAGAAGGGATAGGTTTTTTTAAACACATCTACAAGTTTTAGAGTCGATTACGCAGTTTGCTGTGCAACGTCAATGTTTGGAACTTCTTTATCTTACTCTTTGTAACTCTGAAGCATTCTTTAGATTATGAAACCATCCACTGCTTCCTCTGAAATCACTGTAGCCTGTGTCGAGCGCCACGTTATATACGTAATGTAGGAAGTCACTATCATGCACATCCTGCAAACATCATCGAGCATTCTTGAAACGTGCAACCACAAGTTTTTCTAACAGCTGCGCCTTGTTCTCCATTGACTTTCTGTAGATCTTCTTACTCAATACACGATCGTATTGCTGTGGACTTATCCGAAAGTATGCCGCGGGCGATCTTCCATGTACGTAATTATGTTTAGTACCTGCACCAAGGCCAATGACTGTCCTTTACTACGTTGCACTGGAGGCGAGATTTGTGCCTCCTTGTGTGTAAAGGTTGCGGAACTACATTGCTTGGCACCTGTTTCAATTAGCACTTTCACTTGTTAACATGTATCATCAACATTGTACTCCTCATGCACATTGGCTGCACAGTCAAGCGCATACGACACCACACATTCCACTGACTCATCATGCAGAAATGCTAACATTTCCATCTGCCACTAGTTTCTCACTCTGATAAATTTCTTGGGTCCCTTTCTGACGAAATGTCAACTTTGGCTACTGTTGCTGTAGGTATAATGCAATGTTTGCTTTATTTATCGTTGCCATTGCTTTGCTTTGTTTCAAGACCACTAGCACTGTAGTACCGTTATGAATTACTCGTCGACTAAGCAGTTCTACTACACTGTGTAACCTCATGCTGTGCTCACCATTGGATACCGCCAGTCGCACCCCCTGTTGTCATTACCAGGCAATATTGTGGTTGCATGGCAGACAATACTTGGCGTGTCGAATGCTGCAAACATCATTGGCCTTTTGCGACCTCGCATTCAAGGGATTGCTTGTGAGATGGAGCCACATTCTCTGACAGAAAAACTTCCTGGCAGATTGAAACTCTGTTGTCATTGATAAGGCGTAACACTACTCTAGTTCCTGTTGTGTAGGTTTATTTGAACCAGTTTAAAACGCTTGGTTACATTGCTGCCAGACCCACCCCCTTTCCTACGTCCTTTCCCTGGGCTCCCTCTTCCCCGCCCCCTTCCATCCTGTTTTCTCCCTGCCTAACCTCTCCGTACCTCCATTTCCCCCCCCCCCCCCCGAGTCCTTTTGTATTCCTCTCCTCTGCCTTCCCCACTGCCTGTCGCATCTGCCCAGCACCCCACACCCCTCTTATGGGTCCTCATCCTCCTTCGGCTCTTATCCCCCCTCCACCCCTTCGTTTTTTCCCCTCCTTCCCCCCTTTTCTTTTCCCATCATCTGTCCAGTTTCCCTCCACCTACTCTCGGCTGTGGTCTGTTATATTTGCCAAATTTTTAGTGCAGTGTTCAAGTGAATGTTCAGTGTTGTTCGTCTTTCCACAGTGTTGCGAACAGAAACCATGCTGTCACTGGGTGTAAATTTTATGTCTTTTGCGAACAGAAACCAGACTGCCGCCGTGTTTTTTAATTGTCTGTCTATTATTTTACATCTCCATCTACATACATACTCCGCAAGCCACCCAACGGTGTGTGGTGGAGAGTACTTTACGTGCCACAGTCATTACCTCCCTTTCCTGTTTCAGTCGCGTATGGTTCGCGGGAAGAACTACTGCCGGAAAGCCTCCGTGCGCGCTCGAATCTCTCTAATTTTACATTCGTGATCTCCTCGGGAGGTATAAGTAGGGGGAAGCAATATTTTCGATACCTCATACAGAAACGCACCCTGTCGAAACCTGGACAGCAAGCTACACCGCGATGCAGAGCGCCTCTCTTGCAGAGTCTGCCACCTGAGTTTGCTAAACATCTCTGTAACGCTATCACGCTTACGAAATAATCCTGTTGCGAAACGCGACGCTCTTCTTTGGATCTTCTCTATCTCCTCCATCAAACCGACCTGGTACGTATCCTACACTGATGAGCAACACTCAAGTATAGGTCGAACGAGTGTTTTGTAAGCCACCTCATTTGTTGATGGACTCTCCCAATGAATCTCAACCTGGTACCCGCCTTACCAACAATTAATTTTATATGATCGTTCCACCAAATCGTTCTGCACGCATACTTCCAGATACTTTACAGAAGTAACTGCTACCAGTGTTTGATCCGCCATCATATAATTATACAATAAAGGATCCTTCTTTCTATGTGTTCGCAGTACATTGTATTTCCCTATGTTAAGTGTCAGTTGCTACTCCCTGCACGAAGTCTCTATCCGCTGCAGATCTTCCTGCATTTCGCTGAAATTTTCTAATGCTGTAACTTCTCTGTATACTACAGCATCATCCGTGAAAAGGCACATGGAACATCCGACACTATCTACTAGGTCATTTATTTATATTGTGAAAAGCAATGGTCCCATAACATTCCCCTGTGGCACGCCAGAGGTTACTTTAACGTCTGTAGACGTCTCTCCATTGAGAACAACATGCTATGTTCTGTTTGCTAAAAACTGTTCAATGCAGCCACACAGCTGGTCTGATATTCCGTACATTCTTACTTTGGTTATCAGGTGACAGCGCAGAACTGTATCTAACGCCTTCCGGAAGTAAAGGAAAATGCCATCTACCTGGGAGCCTGTATCCAATATTTTCTTGGTTTCATGAACAAATAAAGCGAGCGGGGTCTCACACGACCGCTGTTTTCGGAATCCATGTTGATTCCTACAGAGTAGATTCTGGGTTTCCAGAAACAACATGATATGCGAGCAAAAAACATGTTTTAAAATTCTACAACAGATCGAGCTTCGGCTCGACGACCCTTCTTGAAGACTGGTACTACCTCTGCTCTTTTCCAATCATTTGGAACCTTCCGTTACTCTAGAGACTTGCGGTACACGGCTGCTAGAATGGGGGGGGGGGGGGGCAAGTTCTTTCGTGTACTCTGTTTAGAATCGAATTGGTATCCCGTCAGGTCCAGTGGACTGTCTGCTTCGTATGTATTTTATTAGCATCATCATCCATTTGTCCTATGTTTTAAGTTCCACGAATTTTCGCCATGTTACCATTTACGTCTCCGATTTTATCGCCTGTTTTTATAATTTTTTTTCATCTTTTTAAAACAAATTTTGTAGGCTGAAGAGCGGCATACTAAGCTGCTGCCAGCCCGCCCCCTTCGGGGGGGAATCGAAACTCAATAAAGAAAAAGAAAATGCTGCCAGCTGTAGAGCCTTCGCAGGATAAATTGTCCAACGAGCAGTGGCCAATTTTCGTCCAGAGCGGTGGTCGAGTTCATACGTTTGTCCGGAAGGTGAGGCCGACAGTGTCTGCCAACTTTCGGCTGGTCGGCGGTGACAGAATCGAGGTGCAGACCCTGTGAATTTTCTCAAACGATTTTACTGAAACTATTCCGTAAAAAATTTCATTTTTGCTTCACTTGTAACTTTGTACATCAAAGTCATGATGAAGTGTCCTTCATTTCGTTAATGGTCATACATTTTTGTGATATTTACATGGATGTATTACACTGCGCGAAATTCGAAACAATTTGCAATGAAAAATAGGGGTCGCTATGATATTGTGTTTGCTGCATATTACATAATTTGTTTACTATTAAAAACAGTCTTGATCACGATTTATTTATTAAGGTGACCGGTTTCGACCACTACTGTGATCATCTTCAGACCATTGAGTAGGAAACTCTTTCTGCTGGAGATGGTCTGAAGATGACTACAGTAGTGGTCGAAACCGGTCACCTTAATAAATAAATCGTGATCAAGACTGTTTTTAATAGTAAATATTTGTAACACATTGATCACTATCACTCCTATAATGTATTCCAAAAGAAGACAATTTGTTATTCTGTTGCAAATTTAGCTATCACTTAGATTTTTTCTTTTTTTTTTAAGTTTTGTGTGTAGGTCTCTATCTGTCACCAATCTCGAGAAAATTATTCTGACGTAGTGACCATACCGCACCAGCGATACAGCCAGAGCGTAAAATCCACAACATTTGTCATATTTCATAAATGGTTGGAGATATCGAAAGGATTTTAGCAAATGCTACATGCAAAGACGAGAGTACTTTGCCGTGTGGTTATTATGCTGAACTATAGGATTTTTCGATGAAATAATGCAATTTTTAGCTACCATCAGTAGCTGGTGAAACGGGAAAAGCTATGTGTTTTGGAAAAACGAAGGTGAAGGGGTTACTCATTTTGTACTGAGAATTAGCTTTTTCATAAGCTACTGATCTTACTTTGCCTTAGTTCCTCACTTAATAAACTTAATGAATCACTGTTTCGGAATTCTCTCGCAGTTATGTCTGAACAACATGTTAATGAGGTGGCACTGCATAAACTCCGCTGTGATTTGGCAAAAGAAGCAAATTTCAATATTTCAAAAAGAGAAATTGTTGGTTTTACCCAAAATTCGATATTCATGACACATTCCTGAAAGCTACAAATGGCTGAAAAGCCAAGCGAAAATAAATCACTCCATTTTCAGCGGAATTCTTTTTAGATACTGACCAAAGCAGAGGTGACAGATCTTTTTGCATAGACACCATGCAAATGTGGACGTGGAGGGCCCTGCTTAATATTTACAAAATATGTGACCGTTGGCTTCAGTTTAGTATTGCACTTCCCATCCAGCGTTCGCCATTTCCCCTACCAGTACCTGCCGGTAACCCTCACCACTGCGACTCTTACCACGTGTGCCCTACCGATTACGCGTCTACCGGCCACAGACTCTACACCAATCCTTATAGACAAATTGGACAGTCTGCGTCGTTGCACAAACAAATCTGGCAACTTCATTCGCGGCGTGGTCGTGAGCTTGTCCAAACATGACAACTCCTTCGTGCCATTCTGTCCTGTCTCATCGTTGACCCATGTTACTCCGTTGATTCCATATAAACGTCACACACGCACACACACACACACACACACACACACACACACACACACACACACACACACACACACACAAACCACCTCACTGACGCCAGCGGTGGAGGTTTGTGTGCGCGAATGGTGCCAGTTGTGCAGCATCTATAAAGCTCCAAAATGATGTATGTTCACTTGTTTATATAACGAGAACTATATTTTGTCAGGTTACACAGCACCCGAGCTGTCTCTTAAAGAGTGGTTATATGTCGCTACGCCAAATTATGTTGCTGATAGATAATGTGGCATTTATGCCAGATCACTGCCCACGTTTATTATATTTACGGTAAGAAGATTTTTTTACGTGAGGCTAACGAGTATGTGGGATCCAATGGCAGACTCGTCGAACGACATGCAGACCTATCGTTCTGGAGCAGAGTGAGCCGCTGAGGATTCACCTACAACGCTCGTCGCCAAGAAGTGAGTCTTTTATTATTTATATTTACTGTTTCACACCAATATACAGCTCAAACCGTGATAATGACGTTACTTATACTGAGAATTTGTTAACAATAACTTCAGTACTATTCAATTCATCAGGAAATTATTATTACAAATTGTAGTTACTATCAGTGCTTATTAGTGGAAAAGATGGACCATGCGCAAGTGCAACCTGAAAGGGTAGGCGCCAGAATGCTAATGTAGCACATTACCAGTCTACGATCCGTTTCCCAATGGGTAATAAATGAATCTGTGTATGAAATCTGATCTCACGTGAAGACGAACAGTTTGTTGAAAAAATAGCCTCGGATGACGTACCTGTGCACTGTGTTAAACGAAGTCAGGCTATGTTGGGATTTCGAGGCGGCAACACACCAACTAGTGTGTGAAGTGCAACTCCGCGTAAAGGCGAAAATGACTGCCAAATTTTTCTCGGAAAACATATTTCTACTACCTCATGTTTATTGTAAGATCGTTTGATGCATTGTTGTGACTTTCGCGGTGGTCGGGAACTTGCGATGAATAACCGTGAATCTTGTAATGAATATTATATGTATGCGATATGATCGCTAAGTAATTCATTTATTATCCATTCATCAGGATTGCGAGAAACTGAATCACTGTCATCATTAGTTTTATATGCATTTAGATCAACTGAAATGATTGTTTCCGCACCATTGTTATTGTTTCTAATACCGGAAACCCCAGAATCAGAAAACTAGACGCGACGGTATTTTAGATACTACTCACCACAGTACTGCACTCCACGTTACGTATTACACTGTGATGCTTCTAGACTAGAAATCGAGCTGGAACTAACAAGCTGCGTTTGATTTTTTGTTGCGCATCTGTTTTTGCACTCTTAGTCACAGTTACCTCTTTCTTTATGGCCTTAACTTCATCGGTTTCCAGTATCAAGAACTATTTACTCTTCTCCGACTGTCCCTCGTTTCAGTTCATGTTCAAATATGAATCACAAACTAAACACTAAACAATTGCACTCTTTACAGTTTCAAATTGTAACAAATTGCCAGCAAAGAGGCCGGGTGTTAAAATGACATGAGATATTTTCCTTGAATTTGAAGTTTGAATTGGCATTGTAGAGTGTCGACGCTGGCTATTCCTAGACAATGATAGCGGCGTCTCCCACCACGAAGATTAACTGCAAGCAACGAGATTTGCCTTCCTAACGAATACTACATGAGAAGGTACGATAGTGAATAATGGTCACACTGTCACGACGTAACGTCGTTTTTAACTTGCAATCATAACCTGTACTTCTTCCTTTATCTGAAATTTGAGCTGACTGCTGCCAATGTTACTCACATCCATTTGATTGGGAGCTAAGGTCGAATTCTCTTTTCAAGAGATGTCAATAAAATGTATTCAAAAGCAGTAACAGTATATAAGTTATCCCTCAAAATCTGACCCCCCCCCCTTAAAATCCGCCGCCCTACTAGGAATCTGCCTAGTCGGCCTAAGCTTAAGCACTTTTCTTCTGCACATTGTTATATGCATGTTCCATTACTCACTCTTTAAAGCCAACTGCTACGTGTGTTGACAACTTACGTTAGACAATGTCCCTACACGAGACGTGAAAAGTCACTACGTTCACCTTGAAAGTCCCTACGGGTGCAAAAAATTCTAGGCTGACGAAAAGAAAAAGAAAAAAGCTAATCTCCTTTTTGGTAGCAACATTTCCCGTTAATTAACAATTTTTTACGTTGGAAAGTCACTCTTTTCAAACAAAATATTCTTGATATTATTTGATGAATCGGCCTATCATGCTCATCTTCAGATGACTAATATTTTTCGTTAACAGATGTTTTGATCAACAGCATGTCGTCTGCTCCACCCTGCACAAGAATATTTGAGTATAAGTGCCGCTTTATCAGCTGTTTCAGTAATAAAAATATGCTAAAGTGCTAGAATTTTTTATATGTGACGCAAAGTAGTTGTATTCAATTACATAATTTCCAATAGACGGCGATTCGCTTTGTTATGGTCCACGTGGTTTTCTAGCTCAATGATATGTTCATAAATTCCACACAGTTCACACATTGTAAATCAATTACTGTTGAACACTTGATAATATTCTTTAATGAGTGTTGAACATCGCACATGTCATACAGTTGATGTTTATGTTTACAATGCAAAGACTATCATTAAGCAAAGATACAAAGATTTCATTAATGAAATAGTGACCAAGGATGTAAACAGTAAAATAATTATGTGTGGACGTGCAGCACGTAACACGTTAAGAACAGAAAATTGTTTGCACCCCAATCCTAAACTTATTATTAAAAGACAGTAGGATAAATTATGTTTAGTAGGATTTTCTTTATACTGTCAGTGGAAATTACTGACGTTATACTTGAAAGCCAACCGACTGCGTATTGTAAAGTAGACATATAAGTACACATGTTTATATATACAGATATTCACAATGTTATTTGGGAAGCTTGTTGCTGTTCGTGTTCTGGGCAATTTGTGAATCGACGAAAATATCTTATGAGCTCATCTGTATGATGTATTGTTGACACGGATAGTGAGTGCTCAGCAAATGCCATCTCCACTCTTTTTTCGGCAGCTTTGATGTCCTGTCAGAGCATAAGACTTGCGGTGCAGTTGCCGGTTAACGCACCCACGATGAAAACACTGATTGTTTATTACGTCGTTACACTCGGCTTTTGTCGCCTTGCAACGAGCACGGTAACTGTCCTTGATATCAGCAGGTAACCTCCCTTTAAACTAAATTAGAATTATTTTAACACCTTCAGCTGCTGACGAGAGTTGATATATTTCAATGGGGACAGGTGAAAATGTGTGCCCCGAACGGGACTCGAAGCCGGGATCTTCTGCTTACATGGCAGACGCTCTATCCATGTGAGCCAACGAGGGTGCATAGGATAGCTCGACTGCCGGGACTATCTCGTGCATGCCTCCTGCGAGACCCACAGTCTCTCCTTGTATGTCCACACACTACATTCGTAGTGTCCTACCCCAGCACACTTATTATTCGTGGAAGACATTCTTACCAAGTCCCGTAAGAGTTCGAGGAAAACGTGTGCACTTCCTGAAATTTCTGTTTTCAGCTTTGACTGTCACGATTTTGTAACTCTCTTTTTCGGTGCTGAAAACATAATAATAACAATAATAATACTGAAGCTACACACCCCACAAAAAGAAACTTTAGAAGGTTATGTTAAAGCTAAAAGAAACGAACTTACATACGCAAGCTGTTTATTGTTTCAGAATTGATCGTGGCCCTTTGGTTTTCGGTTGAATGGAAGGACTGATTCAGAGACTTCGAAAGTTCTGTGGCAGGTTAGGCTGCGGCTTCCTGGACTTGCGCCATGGGGTTGTGAACGTTATGGTCGACCCAAATGAGTCAGGTGTTTAATACACATCAAAGGCTGGTACTCATTTAGCCGACTGTGTGCAGATTGCACACAAGGATTTTGTAGATTAGGTGACTTACCCAATAAATTAAGACAATGCTAACTATAGGAAACCCATAAGTATCAGTGTAAGATCAGAAGAAACGCCATTCACACGTGAGAATATTAAAATCCTTATGTTGAGTGCCGTAGCATTCCCAATACTGTGCCAGAGTCCGAAGCGCTCATGGAAAGCAGTGTAGCTCACATAATATTAGATACAGAAAGCTGGTCGAAATCTGAAATTGACAGCAGTGAGAATTTTGGGGAACATTTAAGTGTGTTTGAAAAGGATACGCAAATGGGAAATGGATGTGGCGTATTTGTCGCAGCAGACAAGCAACTCAAATCTACAGAGGAAGAAAGCTGCATGTGAGATTGTTTGGTCAAGATTCAATATCCTGGTTGGGCACAAAATTATAACTGGATCCTTCTATCGCCCACCAGACATATTTCCTGGTGCTACCGAAACCTTTACAGAAAACCTCTCTTGACTTGCACAGAAGTTCACCAATCATACTGTAATGAACGGTAGACACTATAATTATTCAACAATTAAGTGGGAAAATCACAGTTTTGTTAGTGTGGCGGGAGTGATAAGCCATCCTGTGAAACTACAAGCCTTCTCTGAAAACTACCTAGAACAGAGAGTTAGGAATACCACTCATGATGGAAGTATATTAGATCTACTGGCAACTGATACACCTCTTTGAGGATGTTCACATTGAAACTAATATCAGTAACCACGACGCGGTTGTGATAACAATGATTACCAGAGTATAAAGGACAATTGAAACAAGCAGAAACCCATATATGTGCAGTAAACCAGATAAAAAGCAGTAGTCTCATATCTCAAGGAGGAACTCGAAACTTTCAGCACAGGGCAAGAGCCGTAGAGGAACTATGGTTCAAGATTAAAAGATTAGTTGACCATGCACTGCACAGGTATGTAGACAGTGGAACAGGTCATAATGGGAGGGAACCTCCGTGGTATAAAGTCACTGTAAAGAACCTTCTAAAGAAACAGAGATTACTGCATAATAGCTGCAAAAAAAAAACAAAGGGCTATTGATAGAGAGATGTTGAGTGAAACGCGTTTGGTTGTCAAGAGAGCATTGCGTGGTACCTTCAGTGGCTGCCGTAACAGAATATTATCAAATAATATTTTATAAAACCTAAAGAAATTCTGGTCCTATGTAAAGACTATTAGTGATACCAAAGTTAGCGCCCAATACCTAGCAAATGAGACAAGAACTGAAATTGAAGGCAGCAAAGCAAGAACTGAAATGCTTAACTCTGTTTCCAAATGTTCCTTTACAAAGGAAATCCTAGTAGAATTGCCGGAATTTAATCCTAGTACCACTTAAAAAGTTATTAAAATAACTATTAGTGTGAGTGGTGTTGAGAAGCAGCCGAAATCGTTAAAACCGAACAAGCTCCTGGGCCCTACGGAATTCCTGTCAGATTCTATACTGAACTTGCATCTGAGTTTGCCCCTCTCTTAACTATAATCTATTGTAGAGCCCTCGAACCGTGCCTAGTTCTTGGAAAAAATCACAGGTCACACCCGTATACAAGAAGGATAGTAGAAGAGATCCGCAAAACTACCGTCCAATATCCTTGACGTCGATTTGTTGTAGAATCTTATAACTTAATCTCAGCTCAAACATGATAAGGTATGTTGAACGTAATGACCTCCTCAGGGCCAACCAGCATGATTTTCGAAAACACTGATGATGTGAAATCCAGCTCGCACTTTCCTCACGTGACGTACTGAAAGCTTTGGACCAAGGCAACCAGGCAGGTGCATTATTTCTTGATTTCCGGAAAGCATTTGACCCAGTACCGTACCTACGCTTACTGTCAAAAATACTATCATATGTGGTGTCACGTGAGATCTGTGACTGTGATGAGAACTTTTTGGTAGGGAGGAACAGCATGTTATCATAGATCGACACTCATCGTCAGATGTAGAAGTAACGTCTGGTATGCTCCAGACAAGTGTGTTGGGACCTATTCTGTTCTTGTTGTGTATTAATGACCTTGCAGACAGAATTAATAGTAATCGGAGACTTTATGCAAAGATGCAACTGCCTATAACGAAGTAGTATCTGAAACACGCTGCACAAATATTCAGTCGATAAGCTTGGAAAGTGGCGAAAACACTGGCAACTTGCTTTGAATGTTTAGAAATGTAAAATTTTGCATTTCACAAAACGAAAAATGTATGACTGTAATATCAATAAGTCACTGTTGGAACTGGCCAACTCATACTGACACTTGGGTGTAACACTTTGTAAAGATATGAAATGGAATGACGACGTAGGCACGTCAGATCTTCGCCTTATGGGTGGAATGCCGAGGAAGTGAAATCAGTCTAAAAAGAAGATTGTTTAAAACCACTTTCGTGACTGCATCTAGAACATTGCTCACTTGTGTGGGACCCTTACTAGACAGGACTAACAGCAGATATTTGATTGTATACAGAAATGGCAACACGAATAGTCATAGGTTTCTTTGATCCGTAGGAGAGTGTCACTGATATACTGAATCAACTGAACTGGAAGACTCTTGAAGATAACGTAAACTATCCCGACAAAGACTATTGACAAAGTTTCAAGAACCATCTTGAAATGATAACACTAAGAATACATTACAAACTCCTGCGTATTGATCACGTAGGAATCGTCAGGATAAGATTACAGTAATTACTGCGCGTAGAGGCAAGCAATCATTCTTACCGCCCACCATACCTGACCTGAACGTAAAGAAACCACTAATGACTGGTACAATGGACAGGCCCTCTGTTATGCACCTTACTGTGGTTTGCAGGGTGTAGATGTAGATTCCCGAATCTATGTTACTTCAGCACGAAATTTGTATTTTAGGAGGCAGTAGCTCATTGGCACGAGGAATGCTAATCAACAAACATGTCAGTATTTCGCCTGCCGCATACAGTTTCCAGACAGTGACAAAAAGAACTTTCTTCTGCACCTCGTTTCGTCCCTGAGGTAGGCCCTTATACGCCAACTTAACGTACCTTTGGTACGGATAACAGAGACGACGCGTCATGGCATGGAAGCAATGAACTCTTGGTAGGTCGCTGGTGCCATATCTACACATAAGTCACCTAATTCCCGTAAAGTCCGGGGAGGGAGACTGAGCTCTGACGCCACGTTCAATCGCATCCCAGATGTGTTCGATTAGACCCAGATCTGGCAACCTGGGAAGCCAGCACGTCCGTTGGAACACACCACTATGTCCCTCAAACCACTCCATCCACTCCTTGCCTTATAAGATGGCGCATTATCTTGTTGAAAAATACCACTGGTGTCGGCGAAATTGATCGTCAAGAAGGGGTGTACCTGGCCTGCAAGCTACGTACGATACTCCTTGGCCGTCATGGTGCCTTACGCGAACTCCACTGGACCCATGGATGCCAATGTGAATGTTTTCCATAGCATAATGGAGCCCCGAAAGCTTTGCCTCCGTCCCGCAGTACAGGTGTCAAGGAGCTGCTGCCCTGGAAGACGACGGATTCGCGCCCTGCCATTGGCATGGTGAAGAAGGTACCGGGATTTATCAGACCATGCAACGCATTGGAAGTGCATCAACGTCCACTGCCGATGGTTAAGTGACCATTTCAGTCTTAATTGCCGATGTCGTCGTGTTAACATTGGCACATGCATGGGTCGTTGGCAGCAGAGGTCCATCGTTGGGAGTGTTTGGTGCATTGTGTGTTCAGACATACTTGTACTCTGCCCAGCATTACCATCTGATGTTATTTCCTCCCCAGTTCACCTTCTGTCCTAATTGATCAATTAGCCCACCCTACGATGCTTCACAGGTATAAAGAGAGGTGGCTGCGCAACACCACGACTTCTGAACATGGTTTCACCTTGGTTTTGCCACGTGTGGAAGACACTCAGCACAACACTCCTTGAACAATCTACAAGTCGTGATATTTCCAAAATGCTTGTGCCGAGCCTCTGGGCATCACAATCTGCCCTCGGTCAAACTCAGACAGACCGTGCACATTCCTCATTCTACACACGGACAGCACACTTGGCTGATACTACATGTGCCGTGCGTGTGCGTGAGTCATTCCTCTCCAGGTGAAGCTGTTATCGCCCTGGACGGGTTTATATCGATAGTAGTCGGTGGTCATAATGTCCTGGCTGATCGGTTTATAGGGTGTTAAAAATTTATGAAGTTTGATAATTTTTTCTCTTTTAATTCCCGACTTTTCTTTCTTGAACAATAAGTTCCTACGATATACAGAGGGATCGAAAATCCGTCCCTACGTCCTTAAACTTGGGAAAAATGAGTCGAAAGTACCTATGCATAGGTAGATGTCCCTACAGTTGGTAATTATTAATGCTAGTCTCCTACAATTTGGCTACAGTAATAATGATATCGCTGCAGCAACTACATGGATGTACCCGGCACTGGTGGGCTGGGGAGAAGGAGGGGTGGGAGGAGCGTGTGGTGGCAGTGTGGGCAGCTGTCAGCCACCAGTCCAACCACCCTCTCGGGACGTATCAGTTCAGTTTCAAAAAATAATGGTTCAAATGGCTCTGAGCACTATGGGACTTAGAACTACTTAAACCTAACTAACCTAAGGACATCACACACATCCATGCCCGAGGCAGGATTCGAACCTGCGACCGTAGCGGTCTTGCGGTTCCAGACTGTAGCGCCTTTAACCGCTCGGCCACTCCAGCCGGCAGTTCAGTTTCAGGTTATAGAAAGACAGAACATGTAATGGATAGTGACAAGTCGTGACTGTACTCGGAATCATTTGTCGTAGAATCAGTGAAGTAAATAAGGACGCCACATATCCAGGAATGCTCGGGAATGGGGGGTGGGGGGGGGCGGGGGACAGTTCTTAAGAGGGCCCCCGTATTTTTGGGGCCCCAAACTGACTTCTGTGGTTTATTTAATAATGCGTTCTTTAACTTTGGTTAACTTGTCAACAAGAAGTGAACAGAAACGTGAGTGGAAATATTTTGTTTCCTTTGTTGTTTAATGTTAAAATGGAGCGGCTAACATGGAGGGCAGTGTACACCACATGGATTCCGCCAGTGCTGTTTGTGTACAATCAGTGGCTGGTACTCCAATTAGCGTCTAGGAAGGCGCTTCCTCCTTCATTGTGTATCCTTCGAATTGTAGTTCACAACAATAGGCTCTCCTACAAACAGTCGATTAAGTTTCATTGTGTGTTGCTGAGCGACGCAGTATTACAGTGGTGAAAGTAAACTGCTAATAGAAAGTGATTCGGCCTTACAATTGTGTACGTCAGTTGTCTGTTTAATGCAGTTTATTTTACCTTAGTTTAATCTGTGCATGCACAAATGTAAAACTTATTGCTGAGTTTTGTTATATGAGCTGCTCTTAAATGTTCAAGTTAACTTAAAACCACAATGTCTATAAATAAGACATATTTAAGTGGTATTCAAAAGAGAAGAATGATTAGTGTGTCGAGATGAAGAAGTTAGAAAGACACCAAAGACAGTTACAACCTTCCAGCGACAAACCTCACTCCCAGAACGGATGTGTATTAAAATTAGTAACGAAACAGCAACCGGAGAAAAGTCTGACGAGTTAACACAGTTGCAAAAACGAAATGGGGGAAGATTATGATAATTGGTGAAATGAGACTGATTCTACGTCGTAAAGAAAATATTATTAATTAATTTGCTTGCTCAGATAAGACAGGTACTGCATTAACCAACTTTCTTTTGAATTTTTTGCCTAGATGCATACACTATGAAAGTTTTTACCTGTCTAATACAAACAAACTGTAAAAAAAATTGACTATAGATGAATATGTTATCTTTGTGGCTGCTGTAAGGAGAGAACGGGTTAGGTACAGGACCAGTTGGTGGTCGGAAGAGAGAGGTAGTGGCAATGAGAAGAGACAGCAGCAGTGGAAATGAATATATGACGTAGTAGCAGTAAGAGAGAACAAGAGGGAGACAGTTTCAATGAGAGGAGACTGTAGTTGTAAGACAAAATGGAGGAGACTGTCGCTGTGACACATGACACAGTGGCAGAAAGACACACAGAGATAATGACAATGAGTTGGACTGAATGAGTGAGTCAGAAAGGGAAAGTAGTAGAGGATGGGTGTGAGCGACGTACAATATTGGACTGACGGGTGAGAGCGAGTTACAAAAGGGAGTTAGTGGTGAGTTGCATGTTACAAAAGGCGCGAATATGTTCGCACCCTAAAACTTTTGGAAAAACTTCTAAATGTGCTGAAGAAGGTAGAGTGAAACAGTTGGTACAGGGCTTTTCAGTTAGAGTCTATTAAACAGTAACATATTCGGAATTTTTGTACTCTGATTGGAGCATTTTTCCACTGTTAAGAACCGTAACCTGTCTCGAAATCCGTCGTTTTATTTCCACAGATCTCGACTTCAGCTGTTACATAGTCATCATCAGTGCTAAAAATTCCGAAACAGGAGAATCAGGAACAAATATAAGATGGATAATAATGAATCGTAAGTAAGAGGAGATAGAGAAGATCCAAAGAAGAGCGGCGCGTTTCGTCACAGGGTTAGTTGGTAACCGTGATAGCGTTACGGAGATGTTTAATAAACTCAAGTGGCAGACTCTGCAAGAGAGGCGCTCTGCATCGCGGTGTAGCTTGCTCGCCAGGTTTCGAGAGGGTGCGTTTCTGGATGAGGTATCGAATATATTGCTTCCCCCTACTTATACCTCCCGAGGAGATCACGAATGTAAAATTAGAGAGATTAGAGCGCGCACGGAGGCTTTCAGACAGTCGTTCTTCCCGCGAACCATACGCGACTGGAACAGGAAAGGGAGGTAATGACAGTGGCACGCAAAGTGCCCTCCGCCACACAACGTTGGGTGGCTTGCGGAGTATCAATGTAGATGTAGATGAAACATAATCACCATGCAGTTACCTACCGTGTTCGAATTCGGTTTTATTTAGTTTGTTACTGTTCCCACCCTTTTAAGGGCTGCCATAAGTCACTATGGAACACATATGAACCTAACTGAAATTGTTACGCTGTTGATTTATAGCGCACAACAAGATGTGTTCCACTGCTTAAAGTATTGCTGGCGTATCCATGAATTGTTTGGTTTTTTAAGCCGGTACAGTATACCTTTTATAGATGCTCTTTTAACTTACTATATTACTTTCTGTTTTTCTTTGGTTCTGGGCACTCTGTGTCAAAAAAATTACACTAGACGTGGTTACCTTATTCCGTAGCTAGTTTCGTGGCTTACATTATTTCAGTGAGGGGGCTCGTTTAAACATAACCACGTCCTCATTTAATCCCCGTTTGTCGGAAAATATTTTATTTCCCACAACTCTTATATAATCCTTTGTTTTATTTACTTGCTCATTTTTCTATGTGCAGCACGCCACGTTTTACTGTACTGCTTCCATTCCTTTATTTTACTTATTTATTTCATTTTTATGCGTCACTCCCTAACTTCATACTTTAAGATATTGTAATACTGCTTTCTTCCACATGACTATACTGTAAGCCCAGAGGTGGCTTTAACGTACGTTTACGATATCTATTATTTTAGGTTATGCCGAGAGAGTGCACATCATGTTTTATTGCACTATTTTCATTCCTTTGTATTTTAATTATTTTGGTACATTGCTTTAATATTGTACTTTTGATTGTTGTATGGAATCGTAAATGAATCATCTTCCAATAGTCTGTAATGGAAAAATATATTATTATCTTGTACTAACTGTTATTGAGCGTGCTATATCTGTGGCTCTACGCATGCGATTTGTATTGTATAACTTCACTATTGTTTAGCTATTCGCCGGTGTCTCAACGTAGGACACCCCACACCTCTGATGTTACATTTTCTTCCCCGTTCAACCATGTAAGCAACAGTTTCAGTCCACGTTAGACCCCTGTATGTTCTACACCAACCGATATTGCTTACTACCTGACACTTTGGACTAATGTCACCTGTTGCTATATGTTACGTAACTGTGTGATGCTTAAATTTACACTTACGATTCGGTATTAACTATCTTATATTTGTTCCGAGTCTCCTGTTTTGTAATTTTTAGAGCTGAAAATGACTAACAGCTGAAATCTAGATTTGCCGTAAGAAGATGACGGATTTCGCGATCGATAGCTGTTATTTTCTGCAAAAATTCAAATTTGCAAATGTGTGTGAGTTCTTAAGGGACCAAACTGCTTAGGTCATCGGTCCCTAGACTTACACACTACTTAAACTAACTTATGCTAAGAACAACACACACACCCATGGCCGAGGGAGGACTCTAACCTCAGGCGCCGCGCAGTCCTTGACATGACGCCTCAAACCGCGCGGCCACTCCGCGTGGCCCTATTTTCTGCACTTTTCAAATTTTTTTTACATTTTAAGAGGCAACTGTACTTACAGTACCCTGTGAATAATTATTCCTCTTAACAACTCTAAAAAGTCTGTATTCGTATAACTTATCGCTTTAATTTGTTTCCTAACTGCATATATTAGTTTAAATCTTTCTCTTTTAATGAGCTGATTTGCACCATTGTAGATCATCTCCGTTGTAGATCATCCTCGCCTTAATAATAGAGAAGAAAAATAGAAGTAAACATATTTATTCTGGCAGTGTGTGTCTTTTTTAGGGTCTAAATTACAGTTGCAGTCGAGCGTTCTACCTGGCGGTGAAGGTGGAGGTGGAGGTGTAAATGGAACAGAAGAACAACCGTTCTTTCTAAACGACACCCATATGTGCATCTATTTTGTTGCGAGAAAGGTGTGTCTCAGTCTGGATGTCATACTTCCTGCCACAGGTGAGTTGACTACTTAGAACAAAATCAAATTCCTTTCCTGCAAGTTAAATGTTAACTGTAAGCAATTACTCAATTACAAGTATTCAGTGATGCATACCTCGTATGATCCATATAACAGGTGAAGGCGGAGGTGAAAATCCAATACCTATCCCGCTTGACAGTCCAACCCTGCCAGGGACGGCGGACTTCGAAAACGAGACCCACGCCTGCTTTCTTTACGATCCGATACTTCTGTGCTTCGATCTGACAGAGAGTGGTGAGTTGACTGCCCGGAACAGTCACATCCTCTTATTATAAGTTAAATGTTAGCTGTAAGTAATTTCTCAATTAGACAGCCTTCCGTGAGGAATTCATTGTGTGATCACTATCTCACGCCTCTGCACATTGTTCCTTCGCACCCTGTACAGCCTGTCGTTATAAAGGACATTCAGTGACGTAAGGCGAGTGAAAGTACGTGTTGGAGACGGAGTAATTTGTGAGAAAATAAGTACGTCAGTGCTCTATACACTCCGGTTACCTTAAATACGGCATATTGGTTATAACTGACGATGAGTAATTTCCAGTGTGCCCCATTGGAGTGTAATAAGACCGGTGCCGCTCATGTTACGTATTAATGCCTTGGCCGACAGTATTACTTGCAACCCAACCTTTTGACTGACAGTGCAGGTATCTACGAGAAACTAGCATCTGTTATTGTCTGCAATAATGTGCACTCAGATCTGAACAAATTTATGAGCTTGGTGCCAAGACTGGCGATGAACTTTTAACGTAAAGAACGGAAAGTGCACGAAACGAAAAAAAAACAAGCGTTTTGTCCTTTCATGTTTGGAATAATGAGTCTGAAATAAAATCAAGCAGGTTAAACAAATATTTAGGAGTGTCCATCTGTAGAGTTTAGAGGTAGACCAGATGTCGTCAGCTGGAACTGAAATAAGTGGCAGCAGGCTTTGTTTAGTTTGTGCAATACTAAAATACTACAGCTCATCTACAAAGGAAATTGCATAGAAACAACATGAATATGTTTAACATTGAATAACAAGTACACTGTTTTTGTTCTTCAGACTAGTTCTCGGCTTGTTGGGCGATCTTCAGGAAACAACATACTAGCTTCTGGAAGGGACACTAGTTCTTAGGTAAACAAACATATAAGAGAAGCTGCAATTTACTTACGTAGAGTTTTGTGCATCAAATTTGTTTCTTGACGTTGAAATTACAGTTCACCCAATGGACAATATTAGGTATGATAAATAATTAAACTACACAATATTAGAGATTAAATGGCTGTAATGCTAAAGTTTGTGAGGCCTTGAACTGTCTGAGATACTGTTAAGCTGAGCACTCTTCATTTATCTTGTACAACAAACATATTTTTTAACATTGTAAATTAAACTTTAGACAATAAGCAATATTATACACAATAATTAAAATACACACATAAACAGTCATACAGAATTACAGGTTATAACTTGTAATACTCTCTTACAGTGTTACAGAACACACAGTCTTATAGTATGATATGATTACAACCTGTAATACTATCCTACAGTTTATAACCTGTAATACTGTACGATTTGCCGGCCGGGGTGGCCGAGCGGTTCTAGGCGCTACAGTCTGGAACCGCGCGACCACTACGGTCGCAGGTTCGAATCCTGCCTCGGGTATGGATGTGTGTGATATCCTTAGGTTAGTTAGGTTTAAATAGTTCTAAGTTCTAGGGGACTGATGACCTCAGAAGTTAAGTCCCATAGTGCTCAGAGCCATTTGATCCATTTTAGCCTGTACGATTGTGTCCAATCCCTAAATCTTAATTAAAATATTAAAAACAGCTTTGTTGCACAACATAACTGAGGAGTATTCAGTTTAACAGTGTCTCAGGAAATGTCATAAACTTTAGCATTATATTCATTTAACCTGTGATATTGTGCAGTTTAAATGTTTATTGCGGTTAGTATTGTAAGTTGCGAAAAGTTTAATTTCAACGTTTCTATCAGAAAAGAAGTTTTCTCAAAGACTAAGCACCGGTTCCTGAAAGTCGATTATGTAAAAAACGATTCACTTTATTAATCAGATGCAAGTAAGCATTTTCTCTTCAGGGATTGAAAGATTCCCGTATAGCCTCCTCGCCTAGGGACACCAGATGAAAGTCGATGTCGTCAAGTCCTGAATGAAAATTGCGCAACGGATAACTGGGGAGGGGAGCTTGAGAGCGCTACCTAGAGGGCATGTCCGTTCTGTACGATACTAGGCAAGGGGCTGGAGGGCTCACACGCTGATGTGTGGGTCCCTGCATTCTGTATCTTTTATTTTAAGTGACTACCTTTAACTTGACTTCTTTGTGATTTTTAAGGTATGTTAAAGATTGATGAACGTTGATTACCTATTTATTTTAAACATTATTGTTCCGGTTTATAGATATTACAATTTGAAAACTTATAGCTCGGGGATATTATATACTAATCTGAACGCACGTTTCTACGGGGAAGACGGAATTGCGTTGGCCAAATGTGTGCCACCAAAGTCTCCCAATATTTTACATAGGACATCAACTGTGTGAGGAGGATAACGGGCAAACTGGGGACCAGATACATTAACACAGAGGGTCAAATTTCTGAAATTAAACGAGAACATTCATTTCCTTACACAATCCGAACCTGGAAATAAAAGAATTGGTACAAACATTCAAATACTTCTCTTCCATGGGTGAACATTGAGACAGACACATTGGGGGCACGTCTGCTCACTTACCCGTCTTCTGTAACCCTCACTAATATGGCGGGAACCCGGAGGCCTTCCTGGGCCCCGGTGGAGGGGATGGTCGAACCACTTGGCCGTGACTAACCTCTCCACCCAAAATCTTGTGACACTGGAAAGTCTTTGACTTTTACCTGCCTGTCCTGTCTCTCTCATCCCCTACCCAGGAGTGAGGTTGGCACTACTATACTACAGAATTAGTTCCAAACTAAGATTTTGCCACGCTTTACGGAAAGGTGTGAGGAGGATTAGGAAAGTCCATGTGCAGATTCACATTCACGTACAAGAAATGCATAATACACGTCACATATAAATACGTATTATGGATCCTGACACGTTTCTTTCCATCCGTCCACTTGGGTTCTGTTGCACCCGCGGCCGGCCGCGTCGTGCAATAAAATTGGCGGCAGAGCCACCTCTGTTTGTATTTCTCGGTGCGAGCGAGCAGCAAAACCTGCTGCTTATGGAGTGGAAACGACTGTACCGTTTCATGATATCTGGAAAACGTTCGGTACTATATTACAGGTACGTTCATTAGGAGTACCGTGTCAGATAAATGACTATTTTGATGAATCTCTAACAGAACAGAGTGTGTTGTAGTAGAGAGCGAAGATTCGACATAGTTGAAATTTACATCCAGTTTGCACAAAAAATATGATAAAGACCCTCTGATCATATTCTAAATAAACACAAACTATTTGAGAGGTACGTTCAGAAGCACCAGCTGTCCACGGGATATTATACTGAAGTGACGAAAGTCGTGGGATGCCTCCTTATACCACGTCGGACCTGCTTCTGCCCGTCGTACTGCAGCAACTCGACGCGGCATAGACTGAACAAGCCGCTAGAAAACTCCTCCACAAATATTGAGCCATCCTGTCTCTAGAGCCGTCGATAACTGTCGAAGTGTTACCGATGAAGGATTTTGTGCACGAACTCACCTTTCGATTGTGTCTCACCAATTTTCGATGGGATTCAGGTCGCGCTGGAGTTTCGAACTGGCCAGAATGTTCTTCAAACCAATCTTGAACAATTGTGGCTCGGAGACAAGACGCACTGTCATCCATAAAAAATTCCGTCGGTATATGTGTATATTTTTTATTTTTATAATTATATATTTTAAGATTATGGTTGTGCTGGCTTTAAATATTGTGGGCTAGCATGAGACTTTTAATTAACTTATACCGCGATAACACTCGTACGGACATCGGCTGCACCGAAGTACGCACGATATAGTATTTTTTTAAACACAGCGCGTGACTCACCGCCTTCTAATAAATAGTTTGCGTGAGCGCTGCTATTTAGTAAAGAAAATATGCGTATTCTTACGCAAACTGTAGTTATTAAAATGGTTCTCAGGGAGTACTGGTTATTTATGTACCAAATTACACAAAGATTAATTGAGATATTGCCGAATGTAATGCTTTTCAATATTTTTGTTCATTTATTTGCAAGGCAAAACTGGAGAGAGTCTCGTCTGCCGTTAGGCGGCCAAAATGAAACGTACTGAACTCACTCAGTATTCTAAATATTAATAAACCAAATCTATGTTGACTCTTTTTAACTTGGAAATTAACGAAAGGTCAAAACTGAGAAGTCTCTCGTATTTACATTTAATATTATGACATATTTTAATTAAATAACACAGCCAGCGTAATGGCCGACTAAATCCTGCTAGGGGAGATGAACTCCCGGCGCTACGAAGTTCTGTAAAAATTTTGTTAATTATAATTAATGGTTGCAATCATGAGAGGTGACAACTAAGTCAATAATACACACTTTCTAATGACAACTTCTATTATATTTTTCAAAATACAGATAAAACTTACGTTAATTATCAGACAGCACTACAATGGCGGCCTACCGCTTCACGAAACAAAACGGGAGAGCTAGTTCAACCGAACCATTGTTACATGGCCTATGTTGCACAGAGGTTATACCAAAAAAACTGTGTTTCGTTAATTACATCGATATTTGTGTTTTGATAATAATAACTTACGATCTTTACTATTTGTTACACATCGCGAACACGTACACAGTCTTGAAATAATTTATAATTCACACGTCTCATAACAAAAATTTCCTTTCCCTTCCTCCAAATGTCCATTTATGTGACTTACCGTCACATGTCTCACAAATTTTCGATGGGATTCATGTCGCACTATCTAGGAGTCTCGAACTGGCCAGAATGTTCTTCAAACCAATCGCGAACAATTGTGGCTCGGAGACAAGACGCACTGTCATCCATAAAAAATTCCATCGTTGTTTGGTAGCATGAAGTCCACGAATGGCTGCAAATGGCATCCAAGCAGCCGAACATAAACATTTCCAGTCAATGACCGGTTGAGCTGGACCATAAGACGCAGTCCATTCCATGAAAACACAGCCCACAATATTATGGAGCCGCCAGCAGCTTGCGCAGTGCTACATTGACAACTTGGATCCTTGGCTTCGTGGGGTCTGCGCCACACTCGAAACCTGCCATCAGCTCTTAGCAAGGGAAATCGGGACTCCTAGTAGTGTAGGGTCCAACCGATATGGTTACAAGCCCATGAGAGGCGCTGCAGGCGATGTCGTGCTGTCAGCAAAGGCACTCGCGGCCGGTCGTTTGCTGCCCGTTAACGCCAAATTTCGTCGCACATTCCTAACAGATACGTTCGTCGTTCGTACCGTGCTGATTTCTGCGGATGTTTCACGCAGTGCTGCTTGTCTGTTAGCACTGACAACTCTACGCAAACGCCGCTGCTCTCGATCGTTAAGTGAAGTCCACTACGTTGATCTTGGTGAAAGGTAAAGCGTGACATTTGGAATTCTCGGCACAATCTTGACTCTATGGATCTCGGAATACTGAATTCCCAAACGATTTCCGAGATGGAATCAGCCATGCGTCTAGCTCCAAGTAGCATTCGGCGTTCAGAGTCTGATAAATCCCGTCGTGCGGCCAGAATCACGTCGGAAACCTTTTCACATAAATCACCTGAGTGCAAATGACAGCACGGCCTTTTATACGTTGTGTACGCAATAGTGTACGCAATACTGTCGCCATCTGTGTATATGCACATATGTAGCCGATGACTTTCGTCACCTCAGTGTGCAGTCACTGGACGCTACTAATAAAATGCAGAACAATTCGCACATAGTTACTGTTTTCTATACTGAATGGCAAGCACGTGCAGATTGTGTATAAACACAATACAAGAAGCCGGTAGCATACGATGAGAAGATTAGTGATTAGTGTGGTATGAAGTGGGATGAACACGTAGTATTAGTAGTAGTATATATAGATTTGTTGGAAGGAAACTGGGAAGATGCGATGACACCGTAAAAGAAATTACAAACAAGAAGCAGTGACACCAGTTGTAGAGTAGTGCTTGTGACATTACGAGTGAATGTCTCGTACATAGCGAGTAATGTCTGTAGCAACTGCCTGTTGGCGAGCGGCCGACGTCAGCTGTGCTTAAAAGCGAGTCCCACACAGGTAGCAACTCCGCTGTACTGAGGGAGGACGACGGTCTGAGGTGACTCGAGAGGGGTCCACTGACAACTCGTTCTTTTATGGCTGCCGCAATTTCATCGAAATTAAGTTATGTACCTTATAAATGCGCTACAATAAAACACCACAGAGTCTGCGACAATGAGATCAGCTTCTTGCATTCCAGATCGTAATTGTACGATAATTACCTAAAAAACTTACAAATATTTATAAATGCTACAACAGCCAACAGAAAAATGATACGTAACAAACACTTTTATCTACCGTAGTATTTGAGATTCCAAATGACATTGCGGCCAACGGAATGCACCAAAAAAGTCAAAAAAATGGCTCTAAGCACAATGCGACTTAACTTCTGAGGTCATCAGTCGCCTAGAACTTAGAACTAATTAAACCTAACTAACCTAAGGTCATCAAACACATCCATACCCGAGGCAGGATTCGACCCTGCGACCGTAGCGGCCGCTCGGTTCCAGACTCTAGCGCCTAGAACCGCACGGCCACTCCGGTCGGCCAAAAAAGTCAGATAGCATCCTAAGTCACAGCCGATTTTATGCAAATGTGCCTTTACTATACGTTCTACCGAGCTAGACATAGTATGAGGGCAGCTTTAGCTATCCAGGTCCTTTCCTAATCATCCCCGGTGCTGAATATGTACAGCTTAATTTTGTTCAGTAGTTAGTTTGCTGATGGTGTAAATGGACATTAGTCTTCGTCGTAGTCGGCTGATATTCGTATCCGAGATTTCATTTTTCTCCTGAGATACCCTTTGTCACGGTTCAGGCGTGGAAGTGTCGTTGATGGCTTAGCAATCCAATCCTAGCGTGGAACAGGCGGCCACAGACATTACAGTTGATGGAAGGTGGAGGACGTGGTTGAGCCTGGAGGAGTTTACGTCTCGAGCGTTTGTCTTTCTCCATTCTTCGACGTTCCAGTTCAATGTTTTGAAGAGCATTTGAGGTAACTGAACACCAACGACTTCGATCTTCTGCTATTGTGGACCAGTTACTCGGATCGATGTTCAGGTTTTTCAGATTTTTCTTGTACTGATCCTTATAACGTTTGAGTGGGGCCTTTTACCTGTGCTCACTTCGCTGTACAGCATTTGGCGTGGAAGTCTGTCATTTTTCATCCGCTGGACATGTCCGACCCATCTGAGTTGATGCCCAATGATAAGACCTTCCATGCTGTACATTTTTGCTTTCTCAAGAACAGCCGTGTCAGGACGGATAGTAGTAAAATTCAGTTTAAAGAAGAAATGGTGCACACAATGGAAAATCTAAGAACGCAAATGATTTGGGGGCGGAAGGGCGCCCAATCTAAAGCAGCCACATGTATCTCAACAAATTTACTGAAAAATGCGCTGACAGAAGAAAAGAACGCAACTCTAAGTAGAAGTTGTGTGACATAAATGCAATTTGGCAGCCCTTTTTCTACATCTGAAAGATGATGTCTATTCAAATTTCCAGTTAGTCGCTAAATAGGACGCTAGTAGCGCCACTATGAGACTGCAAATCACGTTTGCTTCAAGTACACGCTGTAGTTGTCTTTACGATTGGACGTGGTGAGTTGGTGCTAGTAAAGAATGCCTTTAAAGGGAGAAATACGCCACTATCGACACCTCCCTGAGTTTGGACGAGGTCATGTAATAGGGCTATGAGAAGCCGGATGTTCCCCCTGCGATAATGTAGGAATAACTTGTAACCTCCTCACAAAATAAAATAAATAATATGAATAATATTCACGTTTAGTGTAACCTCAAAACAGCAAAATTCCTAAACTTCTCAACAGTAAAAATTATAATTATGTCGTTCACATTCAGTGTAACGTCCCAAAAAAAAAAAAAAAAAAAATCAGTAACCTGGTGATAATACAATGTAACTAACCTCTCAATTAAATTGTCACTCACTTATGACTTTTCAATAATTGACTGTGAATTTAACCTGGTAAATTTTGGACGTCAGCAGTACTGCGTCATGGCCCTGATTGATCATTCTGAATAAAAAAAGAAAATTCTTACCTCAATGAAGTCGCCGGATAACGCATATATATCTGCTCGTAAAATAATGTTTTCTGGCACAGCCCTGTGCAATGTTGGCCGATAGATTTGTCGTTTATGAAAGGAAGCAACTGATGTTTCTTTTGCAACAATCGGGATGATCATGGATGGGAGAAATTCGTAAATTCTTGAATTGAAATGAATGGTTGTTAAAAGTTACTTTTTATGAGAAAGATTATTATTACGATATTTTAAAAAACATTTACATGGGACTTGAGATGACATTACTACACATGCGCGAGGCTACTTTTTACCTTATACAATCATCCTCAGGCTCCGACATCGCTGCACCGCGACCAGCCCAGCCAACACGATACACCAGACCAGACCAGAGCAGACTGCAGACTAGCAACATCTTACTGCTACAGCTACACAGTTCGTACTGCAGTCAACACTGCTCTCTGGTCAGAGATTCTCTTATACCTTGCATATCGCAGGCAGCCCATGAACAATACATCGAAATTAAATCTGCTCAGACCTCTTACATAACCCTCCAATTTGGCAGTGATGGTGAGTCAATTGGACTTGCCATGAGCAATAAATTATTCTATAATCTACTTAATTATCTAAGTTTACAGTCACAGAGTATATATATATATATATATTTATATATATATAAAGTGCAGAACATGAAATGAAATAGAGTGCACATGCACTGAGTACAGAACATATCAAGAAATGAGAAAATGCATACGCAATGACTAGAAAACATATTAACAAATGACATAAAGTGCACACGCACTGTATATATTTTTTTCCATTTTACAAGAACTAGGAAAGGAAAGGGAAGGATTACATCATGGTTGTAGCACAGTAGGTTGCACGTAGCTGCACTGAAAGTCCATATCTTTCTACAGAAGCACAACACCAAGTGAGACAAATTGAAGTTCTCTTCCCTGAAGTATTAATCAGTGTAGCCAAGACACCGAAATGTCGTATTAATATTCAATGTTATCATTTTGGTAGTACATTAGGTACACCAAACAGTGGGACCATAATAACATCTCCATCGTTCAAGGTGGTGGACAGCATGATGTGTCAACACCACATTCTTGTAGAATCCATACTCTTTCACCAACGTAGAATTAGTGCAAAAACGAAATATAGTGCTCCATGATCATGAGGATGGATAGGACAAACGAATATTGCAGTAATTTCTGGTAATTAGGTCATCATTGAGAATTACACTAGTCTATCAATCGATTTGAGTAATTGTTGGCACTCATTGCCTAGTTACTAAATATTTCTGTACTATGTACGGAGTATTACAGAACATTATTCATTAGTCATCTGATGACAGTAAATATTGGCACTCATTGGCCAGTTACAAACAATTTTTTATGCATTATTCAGAAGTGATCATTCAAAACAAGAGTTAATTAATGGCATAGCATTTACATAATTCATCTAATTATAGTAATCATTGGCATTCATTGGCCATTTACAAACCATTTATATGCATAATTCAGAAGTCATCATTCAAAACAGGAGCTAATGAGTGTAGCATCAAGCTACTGGTATTCATATATGATATCATGTGAGTGACATAAGACAAATTTAAAATATAAGGAAGAGTGGCATTCATTGGCCAGTTACTAAACTTATAGCAAGTATTGAATATTACAAAACATTTTTCATCATACGACATATTTAAAATAATTATTGGCACTCATTGGACAGTTACAAAGTATTCATATCGTTTTATAAAACATTATTCCGTATTATTCAGAAGTCATCATTCAAGTGACATAACAAAGATATTATTTACAGAAATTATTGGCATAGCATTTATGCATTATTACAAAACATCATTCAGTATTACTCAGAACTCATCATTCAGGTGGCATAGGACATATTTAAAATGTAACACACAGTAACTATTACTCAAGGTCTGTGGTCCAATAATACATGGATATAATGGATTCAATACATCTGAGAAATTTGCATTATATTTAGAACTAGAAATATCTCTTAAACTAGTGGCATTATTTGATTGTATACCGCTAATAGCTGGGACTGGTAAAAAAAAAAAATATTTTAGCAGTAGCAATGCATTGCGTTGGGATCGATAATTAATTACTGGGGCATGAAAATATTTTCTTTTGACTTATTGCTGGATATAAGGATTAGTAATGTCATTCGTCATGAGTCAGCTGTAGCAAGGTCATGAAACAAGTAGAGTATATGTGATCACATTCATGAATGACACACACAAATGTGTAAAAAAATGCAAGTACTAGAAGAGGTTAATGACTAACTGCTTATAGCACATTAATTTCATGAACAGCTTCTCCTAGAAAAAATACAAAATGGATTATTGAGCTGAAAGAAGAAACGCATATTATGTTGAAAAGTAGTGAACTTCGAATTAACAGGTAATGAAACGTGTACTCAATATGTATGTACTCTAGCTGTCCTTTCCAAAACATTCAGTCATTATACCATGTGACATAAGACATACTGTCAAAACGAACTGCAACAAATACTTAAATAACTACATAGCATTTCTTAACTAACAGTAAACATATAAACTTCATCATTATCCGCATCTGCAAAGAAAAACTTCATTATTCATATTAACATAACTTCATTACTATCATCACCTGCAAAGAAAAACTTCCTTATTCATATTAGCATATTCTTCATATAATTATTCATCATCATTTATTATCATTTGCAAAGAAGACACTTCATTATTCATATTACCATTTACTTCATGCAACTATTCATAGTATAGAGTTTCTTATGTCTAGCATATTTCATCACTAAAACTAAGATGTGTAGTTCTGTATGACAGCCTGCATCAATCGCCTCGTATTCTGAAAGATAAAGAATTAGTAAGACTGCTATCTTGTTAATGCTTGTTAATTCTGATCCATTTACTCTTCATGACATGGTATTGCATTTTCTTTCGTTCATTCCGAAGGTGAAATTCCCATTTCATAGTAATCCACTGTGGTTTGTTTAACTTATTTCTTTTATACGTTATTGCTTTCTGAAAATGATGAATAAGGATTAATATCTTGCATTTAAATCATATACTCATTAAATAAAAACTTGTTTCTAGTGATATAATTAAGCATACAGCATAACATGACAGAAAAGGTATTGTCAAAAATATAGACAGTTTTCAAGAGCAAAAAAAAGAAAAAGTACACAGAGTATCATAATGTAGTTGCAAAAAAAAAAAAGTAAAATAGTCAAGATATTGAGATATCATAAGGAAAAATGTCAAAGTCAACTGGTGTTTGTTACATCTTAAACATTTCATAGTGCATACAGACAAAACAGGAAAACAATCATACATACGCGAAAAATGGAAAATGCGCACGGTCTGATATATAACGACAAGAAAAGCGACCTGCTAACCTTAACTTGTTGGGCACCTGCCAAGAAAAAATATGATAATCATCAGTAAGTGTTCATATAAATATAATTGCATAAGTGGTCATATAAAAATGAGGAAATGGCATTACAGTGTGATAAATCATAAAGTATGTTCATTCAATAAAGGGTTTAATATTGGAGACATGGTGATAGCCCTTGCCTTTTTCTGGTTCTCAAAGTGTGCTACATTGGGGTGAGGAATGCTGCGAATTCGATATGGACCTGCGTATAGAAGCTCAAAATTACTACATCTACTCTTTCCTCTGTTGGATAAATAATGTGTGCGTACTAATATCTTCTGTCCAATGTGAAAGTCACGGTGTGTACAAACCTGTTTTTGCTGTCTTCTCCGGCGCTCTGCGGCACGTTTGATGTTGTTCAGCGCAATGTCAATTATTTCATGGTGTCGTAATCGACGAGAGAGAGGAAAGGATACTAAATCTTTAATTTTGTTAGGTGGTTCAACATTTTTCAGTATAACAGTCGGAGATAGCATAGTAGATTCATTTGGTATGGAATTAATTACATCCTGGAATGAGAGTATGTGTGTGTTCCAATCAATATGTCTTTTATGGCAGTATATTCTACATAGTTTACCAATTTCTTTCATTAGACGTTCACAAGGGTTCGAAGAAGCGTGGTACCTGGATATATAGATTGGAGAAATGTTTCTTGCTCGTAACATACGTGTCCATATAGCAAATCGAAAGTGTGGTCCATTGTCGGAAATTACTTTCAATACATGCCCTACATGAAATAAATAATGTTTTACAAATGCATTCGAAATCGATTTAGCAGTAGCTTTGCTATCGGAGAGAAGGTTACAAATTTTGAAGTTAGTTTAACAGCGACAAAGATGTAACAAAAACCTCTATTAGATCTGGGAATCGGACCAAAAATGTCTACAGCGGCCATGTGTCCCAATTTAACGGGTACAGTGGGATGTAACGGAGGAATATGTAAAGTCGTGTCTAACTTAGCTTTCTGGCAGATTTTACATGACGCTAAAACTTGTCGTGTACGTTTCTCCATGTTGGCAAAATAATAGTTCTGTCTCAGTATAAGCAAACATTTTCTGGTTCCGTAATGTGCGTAACTTAAATGAGTATACCAAATTAATTTGTTAACAAGCTCGCCAGGAATGCATAGTAACCAACTGTTGCTGTCAGGATGAGAGCGGCGAAACAGAATGTTATTGCGTACAGTATGATGGTTTCTGATGGTAACATTATTCCTATCTTGCCAAAGGTGTTTAATTTCTTTCCATACGTTGTCTTTACTTTGCTCTTGTGCTATGTCTCGTAATGATGCCGAAATGAAATTTTCGAATGCAGCTTGTTGAATATACATGACGCTAAAATTTGCTTCGCAGAAGTTGGTTGTGATGTCTTGGTGCTTGTTGCTGAGAGAACGGGATAGTGCGTCTGCTACAATATTTTGTGTACCGGGAACGTGAACAATTGTAAAATTAAATTCCTGTAAATAAAGTTTCCATCTGCTTAACCTGTCATGTGTAAATTTTGCTGAAAGTAAAAACTGTATCGCTCTATGATCTGTGTAAGCGGTCGTATGTCTTCCATAAAGAAAATGCCTAAATCTCGTAAATGCCCATACAACACATAATGTTTCAAGTTCTGTAACAGAATAATTGCGTTCAGCAGGTGACAGAATGCGACTCGCAAAGGCGATATTTTTAATTACTGTATTACCGTCTTCTTCAATTTCCTGAAAAATGTGTGCGCCTAAAGCTGTGTTAGAACTGTCGGTGGCAATGGAAAAATTTCTAGTAAGATCTGGATGTGATAAAAGTGATGCATTCAACAAAGCTTGTTTCAGATTGACAAATTCAGACTGTGTAAGGCTATCCCACAACCAGATAGTGTTTTTACCTGTCAATTGACATAATCTAGGGGTGTCTAAAGCAGAGTAATGAGTGAATATACGAAAAAAGTTAATTAATCCCAGAAAGCTGCGTAATTGTTTCTTCGTCGTAGGTACAGTAATATCACATAAAGCTTGAAGTTTTTCCGGGTCAGGCGCAATGCCTTCTGCTGAAATTACATGTCCAAGAAATTTTATAGAAGTTTTCCCAAAGTGCGATTTACTGAGATTAACTGTGAGTCCTTGTGCACGAAAAGTTCGTAACAGTTGTTCAAGAATCAGGTTGTGTTCAAACCAGTTAGCTTCTGCAATAAGAATGTCGTCTACATACGTTGTGATTCTGTCTTTCATGCGAAAGTGTGTATCGGATGTCGTCATAACTAATAACATTCTCGTGAATAACATTCTGCGTGTCAAAAGTAGTGCTTACGTTGCTAGAAGATGCAATCTGTATTGTATCTAGTCAAATTCTATCTGACGTGCTATTAATTTCGGGAGGATGCTGTGGCATTTCCACTATTTGTACTGTTCTGTTATTTCTTCCTGACGTATTATGTTCGGGACGATATCTACTGTCTGGTTCATTCATGATAATCTGTTGTTGTGGATGATTTTGCTGCTGGTAAGACCGACTGTTATTAAATGTACACTGAAAATTGTGCACATTACTTTTACGTCTGTCATGATAGTCATTTCTATACGGTGCATTGCGATATGAGTTGAAATGATGTGTCTTCTGTGCGTAGTGATTTCCTTGGCTGGCTTTGATGATGTTGCAGGGAAAACTCTCTATTGTTGCCAAAAATGCGTCTGCGACAGCTGAAGAATTTGTACATACTGGTGACTACACTTCTGTCTTTCATTAAAATTACGCTGATAGTTCTGGAGTGTCTAATGAAAATTGTCACTTTCGATAAAACTTGTCATACCGGGGTTTCTTCACTCATTCTTAATCCTAGATAGATCGATAGTTGAACAGCTGTTTTGATAGATATAAAGGATAGTAGAAGAGAAGGCAGCAGTGCAGAAAACTAAAGATGAAAGAGCACTACTACGGCTCGGGGCCCTGTACACGCTACGCCACACATTCATCGAAGCGTGATGAATCCCCTGAGGTCAATTAAGCGCTACAAAAAAATTTTATTTTCTGCGTTACAGGCCAAGCTGATGAAAATACAAAAGCAAATTGTCGTATCCAGTCCAAAGCGTGAATCTGTGTTCTGTCATTATTAAGCACTTTAAATTTTCTCACTGATAGAAAGTGCTTGTAATCAAAATTATCGTCTCTGTATGTCCGAACAGGTTCTGGATTGTATGAGAATCTATTTGTCTGTGACTGTTCGGAATCTAAGTCACGTGCTCTCTGTAAATTACCTAAATTATAGAGACTGTGTGAGTGTGAGAAATGTTCGGAATGTGGCGTATGCTGTGCCGTGTTAGAGGCTGAAACATTTTTCATCTCTGTCACTTCTTGCTGTAAAGTTAACAATTTTCTACGTAATGTATTATTAGACGAACCAATCTCACTGATCGTCTGCTGTAAATTTTGGAATTCGGGAGTTTGATTAAACGAAACTGGTGAAGTATCGTCTGATTTGGTGTCATTATTACTTTCGATAACGTCAATACGACTGGCCAATTCATCATATTTTTCAGTCAGTACTTTTACGTGATCATCGTTTTTTGTGTCACAAGCATTAATTTGTTTTTGTATTTTACGTGTGGATTTGTTCAATTTTTTAACGTCTGCGTTGATGGCAATGGGATCCTGTATTAGTTCCAACTTTTCAAGTCTGTTGGTCATTGTCTGAAAGTCTAATGTGTGTGTGTGTGTCTGTTTTTGTTTTAAGATCGGAGATTTCATCATGCAATTCGGTGTTCAACTGTTTGATTTCGTCTGATACTGTAGCAATATTGTTGTCTACGTATGTTTTTGCTTTCGTTAACAATTTACGCTTATCTTCCTGTCTCTGTGCAGTAATTGTTTCCATGACTTGTTGCTTTACTTTATTCTGTTCCTGTATAAATTTATGGTAACGCGTTTCACTGCTTTGTAAGTAGTGATTAAAACGTTCATCAATTTGTCTGTTCTGTTGGTCAAATTTCGCGTCTACTTTCGCATCCAGTGTGCGTGAAAGTTCTGCTGACACTAATTTAAACTCGTCGCGTAACTGTGTTGCGTTTTCGGAACATTGTATAGCGACTGCACTAATTTCATCTCTAAGTAATTTAGTTGTGGCTGCATGTGTATTACTTAATTCTTCTGCCACAGATCTAATTTCTTCACTACTGTTCCTAGCACAAGCCTGAATTTCCTCACGTAATTGTTCTTTAGTATCATGACATTGCGCGGCAACGGCTGTAACCTGTTCACTAAGTTGTTTGAAATTGTTGTCTTGCTTATCATTCGACTGTTTGAGACTTTCATTCAACTGTTTGGAATTGTTATCTAATTTTTCATTAAGTTGTTTGTAATTGTTGTCTTGTTTTTCATTGTTTTCATGAATTTGTAGTAATAATGCCATAATTTGATCCAAGCCAAAATTAGCAATTCTTTTTCTCTGAGCTGTGTGGTGGTGTGTCTGCATTTGTCACGTTTTGTGTAACCATTTGGTCATTCTCTAATTCACAAAAAGGTTTCCCCATCGGATGTGCACTGTTGGTCGCTAAATCGGAATCAAATAAATTTGATGTACTTTGAGTACATTGTTCACCTTCGATAGAAACAATTATCTGTTCGTTACGTAAATTTGCAAATCGGGTGTGTCAAACTGGACAGCGTTCATTGTAACGGAACGTGCCGCGTCATCAATTGTTACATAATTGAATTTGTTTGTTCATCATTAGAATCTAAATCATTACTAGTGATCGGCACGCACTGATTATCTGTAATTAGGGGATTATCACTATTACACTGAGTGTCGCAAATATTATCGGTCAAACTATTCAAGTCGACTATTTCACACCTTGCACATCGCGATGTACTATTAACAGTTTTTCGCGGCATTTTTCACAAATCAAAATTAAGCACAAAATGAAACAAAGTCAAAGCAAAAATGGAACAAATACAACCACAACAAAGAGCAATAAATTGCCGATGATCTGTGAAAGAAAGAGTGACAAATTAGTAAATGCTTTGCGCCAGATGCAAACTACATTTAAGTAAATAGGAGCAGATATATGACTACTTCTCAGAAATTCACAAAGAGATACGATCCTGGGCGGTTGTCGCCAAGTGTAACCTCCCCACAAAATAAAACAAATAATATGAATAATATTCACGTTTAGTGTAACGTCAAAACAGCAAAATTCCTAAACTTCTCAACAGTAAAAATCATAATTATGTCGTTCACGTTCAGTGTAACGTCCCAACAAAAAAATAAATTCAGTAACCTGGTGATAATACAATGTAACTAACCTCTCAATTAAATTGTCACTCACTTATGACTTTTCAATAATTGACTGTGAATTTAACCAGGTAAATTTTGGACGTCAGCAGTGCTGCGTCATGGCCCTGATAGATCATTCTGAATAAAAAAAAGAAAATTCTTATCTCAATGAAGTCGCCGGATAACTCATATATATCTGCTCTTAAAACAATGTTTTATGGCACAGCCCTGTGCAATGCTGGCCGATAGATTTGTCATTTATGAAAGGAGGCAACTCTCGCGGTTATCCCTCCCCCTCCCCTCCCTCCCTCCCCCCCCCCCCCTCCAACCCGACTGCAAAAGTCTGGTGATCCGACCTGTTGTGCTGCCGTCATGAACAGTATTCCAGGGGGTGATTTCTAACAGGATAAGGCCAGCTCACATACCACTGTTGTGACCCAACATACTCTACTGGGTGTCGATATGTTGCTTTGGAATGCTCGATCACCAGATCTGTCTCCATTCGTGCACATACGAGAAATCATCAGACGACAACTTGTGTGTCATCCACAAATAGCATTATCCATTCCCTGTACTGATCGACAGAATGCAACAGGTGTGGACCTCAAGCTCACAAACTAATATCCCGGCACCTGTACAACTCAATACAGGCACGTCTGCAAGCTTTCTTTCAACATTCTGGCGGATACACTGGCTGGTAATGTAGCAGCATTTCACATTTGCCATGGCTTATCTGCCGCTTACATTAACCTGTGATCTTGCAATGTTAATCACTTAAGTATGTTACATAGACAAATGTATTCCCTTAATTTCATTATTCTGCACTAATTGTTTTTTTGTATTGTGATTTTTTGCATTATGTATAGATCTTGTGGTATGAAAACAGCATATCTGAACATGACAAATACTTCGTTAATATCTTCAGTAGTACTGTACTGTTTAGGGCATGAGCGGTCACAAAATGAGACTGTGTGCGTTTGTGCAGTGATATGGCCGTGTGGGTTAACACTAACTTTTTTCTGGGTGCAGTGCCACGTAAAACAATAAGGGGTGTGAATCCCCTCCATGAAAGACACGACCATACCATAACACCACCGACTTCGAATTAGATGACGTTCACTGGGCATTCGCCACACCCACACCCTGCCATCAGATCGCCACATTGTGTACCTTGATTCGTCACTCCGAAAAACGTTTTTCCATTGTTCAGTCGCCCAATGTTTACGGTCCTTACACCAAGTTACGCGTCGCTTGGTATTTACCGGCGTGATGTGTGGCTTATGAGCAGCAGCTCGACCGTGAAATCCATGTTTTCTCACCTTCTACCTAACTGTCATAGTACTTGCAGTGGATCCTGATGCAGTCTGGAATTCCTGTGTCGTGGTCAGGATAGATGTCAGCCCATTACACATTACGCCCTCTTCAACTGTCGGCAGTCTCTGTCAGTCAACAGACGAGGCCAGCCTGTACGCTTTTGTGCTATACGTGTCCCTTCACGTTCCCACTTCACTATCACATCGGAAACAGTGGGCCTAGGGATGTTTAGGAGTGTGGAAATCTCCCGTAGAGAAGTATGACACAAGTGACACCCAATCACCTGACCACGTTCAAAGTCCGTGAGTTCCACGGAACGCCCCATTCTACTCTCTCACGATGTCTAATGACTACTGAGTTCGCTGATGTGGAATACCTGGCAGCACAAAGCACCTAATACGAAAAACGTATGTTTTTAGGGGTGCCCGGATACTTTTTATCACATTGTGTACTTTCGAGAATCGAGTTAGTCATGAACTACGAACATTTTATTGCAGTTTGTGTCAGTAGACTAAATTGCTGTTTTTGCTGCGATTACCTGGAATAATAAAAAATATTTGATGTCGATGTTAGTAAAGGAACAGTGCCTCCTAACATACATTGTCTGCTGACAGTTTTGATAGTTACTGCTACAGAAATTGAATACTGCAAGCACGTGTTGCATTGTTTACTGTCTATTGCTTCCATTTCTTAATTAATCATTAACGTTTATTTAAGCCCACCCTGATGGAAGGCAGCTTTTTTCTTATATTTGATATACGTTGGTAAACATTTTTATGACTAAATTATTAATTCTGCTGTGTTGTTCAACAGTATTTATTCATTCAATTTCTAATACTAATTGTTCCATTATTTGCCTATAAATTACTACGCCGACGAATGATTACGTATGTAGATACATGAGCATTAAGGCATTGTGTTTGTCTACCGGCTAAAAAACACGAAGTCGAACCAGTGAGTAGCCAAGATTCTCAATATGCCCACATTGTTACTACTTTTCAGGTCCTGCAGCGACCAGATTCTGCTTCTAAAGGCCATACTTTCTGACTTAGCTCGCAGGCAACACTCGGAAGTAATGACGATTGCATTTCAAAAGATGGATCCTCGTTTGCGATCTATCTTGCAAATGAGATTTCTCAGCCGGACTAGAGCTGCACGTTCCTGCCCGGCATGGGACTTTACTTACGATTGATCGTTGGGAAATTTTTCATTCGGGACTGGATGTCCTAAAGAACGATCCAGGCCCTTATGTCTGTTGTAGAATAGCAGTAAGTGTGAAGGCTCAAGGACTTTACATTGGGCAGTATTAGCATATGAACAGTGCAGTTGTGGAAGTTAAGTGCACTACTGGCCATTAAAATTGCTGCACTAAGAAGATGACGTGCTACATACGGGAAATTTAACAGACAGGAAGAAGATGCTGTGATATGCAAATGATTAGCTTTTCAGAGCATTCGCACAAGGTTGGCGCCGGTGGCGACACCTACAACGTGCTGACATGGGGGAAGTTTCCAACCGATTTCTCACACACAAACAGCAGATGACCGGCGTTGCCTGGTGAAACGTTGTTGTGATGCATCGTATAAGGAGGAGAAATGCGTACCATCACGTTTCCGACTTTGATAAAGGTCAAATGTAGCCTATCGCGATTGCTGTTCATAGTATCGCTACATTACTGCTCACGTTGGTCGAGATCCAATGACTGTTAGCAGAATATGGAATCGGTGGGCTCAGGAGGGTAATACGGAAGGCCGTGATGGATCCCAACGATCTCGTATCACTTTCCGTCGAGATGACAGGCATCTTACCCGCATGGCTGTAACGGATCGTGCAGCCACGTCTCGATCCCTGAGTCAACAGATGAGGACCTTTGCAAGACAACAACCATCTGCACGAGCAGTTCGACGACGTTTGCAGCAGAATGGACTATCGGCTCGGAGACCATAGTTGCGGTTACCTTTGGCGCTGCATCACAGACAGGAGCACCTGCGATGGTGTACTCAACGGCGAACATGGGTGCACGAATGGTAAAACGTCTTTTTTCTGATGAATCCAGGTTCTGTTTACGGCATCATTATGGTCGCATCCGTGTTTAGCGACATCGAGGTGAACGCACATTGGAAGCGTGTATTCGTCATCGCCATACTGGCTTATCACCCGGCGTGATGGTATGGGGTGCCATTGGTGAAACGTCTCGGTCACATCTTGTTCGCAGTGAGGGCACGTTGAACAGTGGACGTTACATTTCAGATGTGTTACGACCCGTGGCTCTACACTTCATTCGATCCCTGCGAAACCCTACATTTCAGCAGGATAATGCACGGCCACATGTTGCAGGTCCTGTACGGGCCTTTCTGGATACAGAAAATGTTCGAATGCTGCCCTGGCCAGCACATTCTCCAGATCTCTTACCAATCGGAAACGTTTGGTCAATGGTGGCCGAGCAACTGGCTCGTCATAATATGACAGTCACTACTCTTGATGAACTGTGGTATCGTGTTGAAGCTGCGTGGGCAGCTGTACCTGTACACGCCATCCAGGCTTATCAAGGCCGTTATTACGGCCTGAGGTGGTTGTTCTGGGTACTGATTTCTCAGGATCTATGCACCCAAATTGCGTGAAAATGTAATCACATGTCAGATCTAGTGTAATATACTTGTCCAATGAATACCCGTTTATCGACTGCATTTCTTCTTGGTGTAGCAATTTTAATGGTCAGTAGTTTATAATAGCCCGTTTGTAGTCGTGAACGGGGAAACGCAAATACAGCAGAGGCATCAAGTGCCCCAGCGTCGCTTTGCAGTACCGGCACAAGCCAGGAGCGGCAGTGTTAGTGTACACTCCGCACCGCGACATCGGTAGTGACGTGTACGGGTAAATAACGCAACATTGGGTACATGCATCGCGTCGCTTCTCCTCGAGGGCGGTCCGTGAACGACTCGCATCAGTCTGAAGTACTACTGTAGATATTCTCAGTGCATCGGCAGTAGGAAGAGGCAATAGGTCATGTCCAGGTAGTGCATATAGCACGTGGCACATACGTCACGTAATTGCACGTCGAGGGTGATCCACGAATGTCCGAGTTTGCTAAAAGTCATGGCAGCAGGCAATGGCCTCGTGTGGTAACAGCATCAGATGCAGCAGACACCATGTTCAAGACATGGTAACATATGGTGGCTTTGCGTTACGTCAGTGGCAGGTGATGTCAAATGGTTGAAATGGCTCTAAGCTCTGTAGGACTTCACATCTGAGGTCATCAGTCCTCTAGAATTAGAACTACTTAAACCTATCTAACCTAAGCACATCACACACATCCATGCTCGAGGCAGGATTCGAACCTGCGACCGTAGCAGCAGCGCATTTCCGCACTGAAGCGCCTAAAACCGCTCGACCACTGCGGCAGATGATAACTTATCTCACCAGCGGCAGATCAGAAGATGATGCATAAGGAGGGCAATGTATGAAGCGAATTACAATCAGCAGAGAAGAAGTAGGTCTACATCTACATCTACATTTATACTCCGAAAGGAACCCAACGGCGTGTGGCGGAGGGCACTTTATTTGCGACTGTCATTACCTCCCTTTCCTGTTCCAGTCGCGTATGGTTCGCGGGAAGAACGACTGCCGGAAAGCCTCCGTGCGCGCTCGAATCTCTCTAATTTTACATTCGTCATCTCCTCGGGAGGTATAAGTAGGGGGAAGCAATATATTAGATACCTCATCCAGAAACGTACCATCTCGAAACCTGGACAGCAAGCTACACCGCGTTGCAGAACGCCTCTCTTGCAGAGTTTGCCACTCGAGTTTGCTAAACATCTCCGTAACGCCTTCACCTTACCAAATAACCCTGTGACGAAACGCGCCCCTCTTCTTTGGATCTTCTCTATCTCCTCTGTTAACCCTACCTGATACGGATCCCACACTGATGAGCAATACTCAAGTATAGGTCGAACAAGTGTTTTGTAAGCCACCTCCTTTGTTGATGGACTACATTTTCTAAGGACTCTCCCAAGGAATCTCAACCTGGCACCCGACTTACCAACAATTAATTTTATATGATCATTCCACTTCAAATCGTTCCGTACGCACACTCCCAGATCTTTTACAGAAGTAACTGTTACCAGTGTGTGTTCCGCTATCTTATAGTCAGAAAATAAAGGATGCTTCTTTCTATGTATTCGCAAAACATTAAATTTGTATATGTTAAGGCTCAGTTGCCACTCCCTGCACCAAGTGTCTATCTGCTGCAGATCTTCCTGCAGTTCGCTGCAATTTTCTAATGCTGCAACTGCTCTGTATACTACAGCATCATCCGAGAAAAGCCGCATGGAACTTCCGACACCATCTACTAGGTCATGTATATATATTGTGAAAAGCAATGGTCCCACAACGCTCCCCTGTGGCACGCCAGAGGTTACTTTAACATCTGTAGACGTCTCTCCATTGAGAACAACATGTTGTGTTCTGTTTGCTAAAAACTCTTCAATCCAGCCACACAGCTGGTCTGATATTCCTATATTACTTTGTTTATCAGGCGACAGTGCAGAACTGTATCGAACGCCGTCCGGAAGTCAAGGAAAATGGCATCTACCTGGGAGCCTGTATCTAATATTTTCTGGGTCTCATGAACAAATAAAGCGAGTTGGGTCTCACACGATCGCTGTTTCCGGAATCCATGTTGATTCCTACAGAGTAGATTCTGGGTTTCCAGAAATGACATGATACGCGAGCAAAAAACATGTCCTAAAATTCTACAACAGAGCGATGTCAGAGATATAGGCCTACAGTTTTGCGCATCTGCTCGACGACCCTTCTTGAAAACTGGGGCTACCTGTGCTCTTTTCCAGTCATTGGGAACCTTCCGTTTCTCTAGGTCTAAAGAACTCACGAATGATAGGACACTGACTATCACTATTTTTAAAACCCACTGAAAGGGGGAAACCGGAGCCGCTACTTCTGAGTGAAGTAGCTCCTCAATTTGCCTCACAAGGTGTGAGTGCACTCCGCTTGCCAACAGCTCTCTGTAGACTCGTCTGTCACCCATCCAAGTGCTAGCCAAGCCCGACAGCGCTAACTTCAGTTATCTGGAGAGAACCGGTGCCGGTGTTACCACTGCGGCAAGGCCATTGGCTGAATGGGCTTAAGAATGAAATAAATTGGAATTTAGTAAGATAAATGTGCCTTGTGTGTGTGCAACACCCTCGGCGCTCAGTTATCGGTAGTATCTGCCCCATGTAAGCCTCTGCCCCGTAGCAGGGAAACAGGAGAACGTCGGCCCACAAGAGACCACGTTGGCGGCGGCAGGTGGAAGCACAGGAGTTCGCGTGGCTAGCGGAGCAGGAAGCAGCTAGAGCCCCTCAGTCTCCCTGTAGGATGTTTCGTTTTCCTGTGAAGCCGCTAGCGAAAGAAACCCGAGTCTCCATGCCACCGCTGCTTCGTGTGTACCGCTGCCCGCCGATCCAATGCGGCGGGTGAAGCTGATCATATCTTAAGTTCCTGAAACATCGGAGCGGGCATTTGAGTTAGGTGTATGCATTAATGAGGGGTTGAACTGGAAAAAACACACTGAAGATCTGCTGAAACGTTGGAGTTCAGATACTTATGCTATTAGGGTCATTGCAAATTTTGGCGACATACATCTGAGTAAATTAGTTTACCACGCCTATTTTCATTCTCTGTTTTCGTATGGCATCATATTCTGCGGTAACTCATCATTGAGTAAAAGGGTGTTCATTGCACAAAAGCGAGTAATCAGAATAATTGCTGAAGCTCATCCAAGATCATCCTGCAGGCACTTATTCAAAGAGCTAGAAATCTTCACTGTAGCCTCACAGTATATATATATATATATTCACTTATTAAATTTGTTGTTAACAATCCGAACGAATTCAAAAGTAATAGCAGTGTACATGGCTACAACACTAGGAGAAAGGATGATCTTCACTACTCAAGGTTAAATCTAACTTTGGCACAGAAGGGGTTAAATTACGCTGCCACAAAAGTCTTCGGTCACTTACCTAATAGCATCAAAAGTCTGACAGATAGCCATATAGCATTTAAAATGAAATTAAAAGAATTTCTTAATGGCAACTCCTTCTACTCATTAGACGAATTTTTGGATATAGTAAATGGGTAATTTCCCATCCCCCACAAAAAAAAAAAAAAGAAAATTGAGTGTCATGTAGTATGTTGTGTAATGTAACATCTTGTATAGACACCTTTTATTAACCTGACACGTTCCACATCATTACGAAGTGTCGTATTCATGATCTATGGAACAAGTACTAATCAAATCTAATCTAATGTAATGCTGTTCATTGAGCTATAGACCTGATTTTCGGTGGCTGTTGATCTCACATTTCCTCTAATAGATTCAATAATTGTCCATTTTTTCCTTTCAATGTCGCATGTCACAATCTCAGATTATCCTTTGTATTTTCTGTTACATGCTTTCCCTTATCGAAATGTGTAACAAATGCATTCTTCTGTTTGCTTTACGTGCGCTTCTTGAATTAAATCTTCGAATTCCTCTCAGTGAGAGTAATATGAAAGCTTTCACAGCTGATTTTGTAGAACCTCGATTCAAAATTTTTGTTCTTGTTGTTGACAACTTTGTGGTGCAGCCTGGAACCAATCGTATATTTTGTCCGTTATCCAATTTTACCCCTACGTCACTGAATGCACTTGTAGTTTCAGCAGTCTAATTCACAACTTTTGGTACATGAATGATATTCAGAATGCGATTGCGCCACTAGCTGGGCACCAAAATCCTAATCAAGAGTGATTTTTGTACTTAGTTCTGCGTGCAGTAGTTTGCCCAAAATTTAAAGTCAAATAACTAAAAAACTTCATTACCCTGCTTAAAATCAGTTCATATGATCTGTGCCATAAAATATTACAAGAATTACGCATATTTCCTCCTCTTTCTATTGACCTATTCAGATTCACTATTCAGTTATTGCCAAAACAATTAATGCAATAAAAATGTAAACCTTATGAAACAAATGTTGGTGTGTAACAAAGTCTGCCATTACATACTGCGTTGCTGATGTGTATGTGTCTTGCATCATATTTTATATTACTTTTAAATTAATTTCAATGAAATTATGTCTCACGATTTAAATATTTGTTACAAAACATGTACCTCAAATGATGTATATCACTGACAGCTATCTTAAATTATATGATTTTACATAAGATAAGAGGGTATTAGAGACTGAATTACTATTATATATTAAAACATTTTTGGCGCTCTATCTTAGCACATACATTCATTATAATTATTATCTGCACACTGAAGAAATATTGCTACTCCCCTTCTTAATTTGACTTTTCATGCTTCATTGTATCTATTACAGTTTGTGCTGTGGATGCTCAAACGCGATCAACATACACTGAAGAGCCAAAGAAACCAGCAAATCTGCCTAATGTCGTGTAGGGCCCCGCGACCACGCAGAAGTGCAGCAACATAACGCGGCGTGGACTCGAATGATGTCCGAAGTAGTGCTGAAGGGAATAAACACCATGTATCCTGCTGCGCTGTCCATAGATCCGTAAGAGTACGAGGGAGTGGAGATTTCTTCTGAACAGCAAGTTGCAAGACATCCCAGATATGCTCAACAATGATCATGCCGGGAGAGTCTGGTGGCCAGCGGAAATGTTTACACTCAGAAGAGTGTTCGTAGAGCCACCCAGTAGCAATTCTGGGCGCGTGGGGTGTCACACTGTCCTGCTGGAATTGCCCAAGTCCGTCGGAATGCACGATGCACATGAATGGATCTCTGTGATCCGACAGGATGCTTACCCACGTATCACCGGTGTAAGTCGAATCTAGAAGTATCAGGGGTCGCATATCACTTCAACTTCACGCGGCCCACACCATTACATAGCCTCCACCAGCTTGAACAGTCCCCTGTTGACATGCAGAGTCAATAAATTCATGAGGTTGTCTCCATACCCGTACACGTCCATCCGCTCGATACAATTTGAAACGGGACTCGTACGACCAGGCAACACGTTTCCAGTCATTATCACTCCAATGTTTGTGTTGACGGGCCGAGGCGACGCATAAAGCTTTGTGTCGTGCAGTAATCAAGGGTACATGAGTGGGCCTTCGGCTCTGAAAGCCCGTATCGATTATATTTCATTGAATGGTTTCCACGCTGACACTTGATGGCTCGCTATTGAAATCTTCAACAGTTTGCAGTAGGGTTGCACTCCTGTCACGTTGAATGATTCTCTCCAGTCGTCGTTGGTCCGGTTATTGCAGGATCATTTTCCAGCTCCATTGCTGTCAGAGATTTGGTGTTTTACAGGGTTCCTGATACTGAAGGTACACTCGTGAATTGGTCGTACGGGAAGATCCCCACTCCATCGCTACCTCGGAGATGCTGTGTCCCATCGCTTATGCGCCGACTATAACACCACTTTCAGACTCACTTAAATCTTGATAACGTGCCATTATAGCAGCAGTAACCGATCTAACAACTGCGCCAGACACTTGTGGTCTTACATTGGTGTTGCCGACCGCAGCGCATTATTCTGCCCGTTTACATATATGTGTATTTGAATACGCATGCCTATACCAGTTTCTTTGGCGCTTCAGTGTAAAAGAAGCCATTGTTTGCACTAGTGGCAGACTGATGTCACATTCACTGATTTCAGTTTTTATAGGAGCACATGGCTCCGTCGGACTGTGGTCAGCTACATGGAACGCAGAGAGCCGCCACACGCCAGTGGCCAACACACCCCTCTCAACCCCGGTCAGAGGTGCATTCGCCCGTAGTTGACATTGTGAAGCACAAACAAATTAAATGCAGCATGCGGTCAAAGCCAATCATCCAGTCTCAAACACTTCCTCGTGTCACAAAGGCCATTTGCAACAATGAAAATTCGATCACATACCTAGAAGAATTAAACTGACAGTGAAGCAGCCGTAGAACCTTTAAGTCGTTAATACCGTTCGCAAATTCATGACTGCTTTTGACATTACAGGTTAGTTTGTAAGTATATGCTGCTATCAGTCTTTCAAATCTCGTTTCATTCTGTAATTAGTAAATGGCATGTTGTCAACAACTGGTCTAACTGTGTCACCTGTGTTGTGTAATTTAATTTGCAGCCACAGCTCTGGAATGGGTATATTCAACATTTTGAATATCTATCTTTCACGTGGAAGCAAACAACTACCGTTTTCCATAATTGTGATTTAAATTCATTTACAAGATTTTTCTTGATACCAACTATGTCATTACGTGCCAAGAATTTTTCATTGTTCTGCAAGTAGTTACTACTGTAAATTCCCTTTGTCCATTTTCGTGACTACAGCTCTGTGCATTTCTAATTTATAATTTACATTTTAAGTACCTCTATATTTCTAGCATTACTATCTTCGTAGCGACTAGCATGGAAATGGCTTTGTTAACATTTAGTGCTACACCAGTTTGTTCAACTTTAATCAGTGTGGTTATGTTACAGGAAATTTCGACACTTGTAATGGTGTTTTAACTATGCATAGGTTCAATTTTGTGGTAATGGTTCAAATGGCTCTGAGCACTATGGGATTTAACTTCTGAGGTCATCAGACCCCTAGAACGTAGAACTACTTAAACCTAACTAACCTAAGGACATCACACACATCCATTCCCGAGGCAGGATTCGAACCTGCGACCGTAGCAGTCGTGCTTTTCCAGACTCTAGCGCCTAGAACCGCTCGGCCACTTCGGCCGGCTTTGTGGTAATATTAAAATATAGATCCTCATGCAGAAGATCGACTTCAATATTTTAATGTTGGTGAGACTGACTACTCCTGCCAAAAATTGGTGTTTAACTTCCTGCTTTCTATTATTCCGTTAGACTTTTGTGAAGTTTTTCTTCTTGTGTCTTATTGTGATATTTTTTTCTTTAGTTGCCGCATTTTTAACTCCTTTAGAAATGCATGAATAGTATACTGGCGATATTAACGTACTGATACGTAAAAACTAATATGTTCTCATTGCTTCCTGATCACGTATTTCCTTACGTTGGTACACTGCACTTATCTGTCTTTATCCAGAAAATTTCACTATTTCGTGCATATTAATATTGACATTAACTTATTTAGTAATAATCCCTACTTCTAAGCAGAACTCGTTATACCTGATTTTCATAACATCATTCATAATGTTTATTTTCATTTAAAGGAACGGTTTTGCGTTTTTTACAGCCACTCTTGGCAAAAAATTATCCATTGGAGACATAAAGTCTCCGGAGCAGTCCACTACCTTATTTAAAACATTTTTTTTATTTTGTATAAACGTCGTATTTGATGACGTATGTTACACAACTTACATCACCGGTTTTGGCTTAAAGCCATCACCAGACCTGTCCAGAGCAGAAATTAGGAAAAACAGAAAAACAGTAATATAACGATGAGTCTAAATATATGGTAAAATCTAGGAATACATAAAAAGATAACATTCTTAGCAGCAATGTATACCAGTCATTCCGGCCGTTTCACAGTCGTAGCGGCAAAGTGGAAAAAATCGGACGGTATTGAACAACTCACCAGGGCAAACGGATATAATGCCCGTGATGAAACGAACTTGTTTAACAAGCTAAGGTCAAAAATACATCACAAGAAGAAGGCAGTTGGTCCTTACAACAAGATTTTTAAGAACGGCGAATACACAGCCTCAAGCATTATAAACGTGTTGCGTTTCTTCACGAATACACTACTGGCCATTAAAATTGCTACACCACGAAAATCACATACTAAAGAGGCGAAATTTAACCAACAGGAAGAAGACACTGTGATATGCAAATGATTAGCTTTTCAGAGCATTCACACAAGGTTGGCGCCGGTGGCGACACCTACAACATGCTGACATGAGGATAGTTTCCAACCGATTTCTCATACACAAACAGCAGTTGACCGGCGTTGCCTGGTGAAACGTTGTTGTGATGCCTCGTGTAAGGAAGAGAAATGCGTACCATCACGTTTCCGACTTTGATAAAGGTTGGATTGTAGCCTATCGTGATTGCAGTTTATCGTACCGCGACATCGCTGCCCGCGTTGGTCGAGATCCAATGACTGTTAGCAGAATATGGAATCGGTGGGTTCATGAGGGCAATACGGAACGCCGTGCTGGATCCCAACGGCCTCGTATCACTAGCAGCTCGAGATGACAGGCATTTTATCCGCATGGCTGTATCGGATCGCGCAGCCACGTCTCGATCCCTGAGTCAACATATGGGGACGTTTTCAAGACAACAACCATCTGCACGAGCAGTTCGACGACGTTTGCAGCAGCATGGGCTATCAGCTCGGACACCATGGCTGCGGTTACCCTTGGCGCTGCATCACAGACAGGAGCGCATGCGATGTTGTACTCAACGACGAAACTGGGTGCACGAATGGCAAAACGTCATTGTTTCGGATGATCCAGGCTCTGTTTACGGCATCGTTATGGTCGCATCCGTGTTTGGCGACATTGAGGTGAACGCACATTGGAAGCGTGCATTCGTCATCGTCATACTGGCTTATCACCAGGCGTGATGGTATGGGGTGCCATTCGTTACACGTCTCGGTCACCTCTTGTTCGCACTGACGGCACTTTGAACAGTGGACGTTACATTTCTGATGTGTTAGGACCCGTGACTCTACCCTTCATTCGCTCCCTGCGAAACCCTACATTTCAACAGGATAATCCACGACCGCATGTTGTAGGTCCTATACGGGCCTTTCTGGACACAGAAAATGTTCCACTGCGGCCCTGGCCAGCGCATTCTCCAGATCTCTCACCAACTGAAAACGTCTGGTCAATGGTGGCCGAGCAACTGGCTCGTCACAATACGCCACTCACTACTCTTGATGAACTGTGGTATCGTGTTGAAGCTGCGTGGGCAGCTGTACCTGAACATGCCATCCAAACTCTGTTTGACTCAATGCCCAGGCGTATCAAGGCCGTTATTACGGCCAGATGTGGTTGTTGTGGGTACTGATTTCTCAGGATCTATGCACCCAAATTGCGTGAAAATGTAATCACATGTCAGTTCTAGTATAATATATTTGTCCAATGAATACCCGTTTATCATATGCATTTCTTTTCGGTGTAGCAATTTTAACGGTCAGTAGTATATATGAAACCGTTACATAGGCTACCCAAAGAACATTTATTGAATTTAAATTAGGAAATGAAGATCTACACCCACAGAAAACGGCTACTGTGTCTAGAAAACGGCAACTGTGTCTATTGGTCAAAGAACAGCTTGAGTTTGATGTACTCAGGAAGTTACTGGTACGAACAGCATCACCCACCACAATGGCTTGGCAGGCGACGACCTTACACTCGAGGCAGTGGTGGCGTGGAGACTGGGGGCTTCCTTCCACTAGCCACTCCACAGCAGACCAAACAGCTTACAGAGAGGCTGGAGGGGCACTGGGTGGATTCTCCTCCGAATACACTAGCGACTCTTGGGCCTTTTACTAATTAATTATTGTTTCAGTCACCTTCATTACGTAAGGTTACGGTTTATTTGCATTGGCATTGTTTAATTTTTTCTGTTAGCAGGTACTACTGAACATTACTTTTTACATCTTCTGTTCGAGCTTTCACACAACGTTGTATTATTTGCATTTTCATGGCAGTTAATTTTCCCGTAATAGTCTTTTACTTTGTATATGTTTTATGCAGATTTTAAATATGGATTTTATTCCAACATTTTTTAGTTCATTGTTAGACACTATTTACCTGTTTAAGATGATCTTTATGACTAGTATACATGGATGCTAAGTAAGAGTGTTATCTTTTTATGTATTCCTAGGTTATTTTGTTTATTTATCCTTATTGTCACACTCCTGCTTTTCTAATTAATTTCCGTGCGCTTTGAGTGTGTAACTACTTAATTTATGATACTCATCACTCATTTACCGCAGCGCGTTTGCATTCTACTGGAGATGTTTGTATAAGAATAGGTGCCCTAGACCGTTGCCGGTACTTTTTATGTGCCCATGTGCTTAGATTATTCGACGATAATCTTTGTATCAGAATATTTTTTGTGGTACGTGATGATGGCAGTGAGCCTAAACCAGTAATAAGGGTTCTATATTATATGATATCAACATGTACAATTGTAAATATAACGTTCTGATAATTTGTTGCAGGTGACGGCAATATACAAACGTGGGAGATTATAACAAACGATCCCGACCGGAAAGGGAGCAGCTCAGCAGAGGATAAACTACGATGTTTGGGACGCGAACCTGGCAAAGGTAAGTACTGTCATTTCATCCATAGTTCTGTTTACTTTATAGACTCCTGTCAACAGTTGCTATCACATAAAAAACAAGAAACATTTATGCTTTAAGCAAGTGTGCCACAGTTATTTCTAATCCTTCAGACGCGAATATTTTTGTTTCGGCGAGGTTCAAGATTTCAGCCTCCTTACAGACTACCATCCCACCGTGGTGACGAGGTTTGTATCAACCATTCACAGAGCAATGCTGCCACGTACTACGTTGCTTGTGGGGTGACCCACGGCAGACTGGTCATTAAGCGAGAGACCAGATGAAGAGCCGGCCGGAGTGGCCGAGCGGTTAAAGGCGCTACAGTCTGGAACCGCACGACCGCTACGGTCGCAGGTTCGAATCCTGCCTCGGGCATGGATGTGTGTGATGTCCTTAGGTTAGTTAGGTTTAAGTAGTTCTAAGTTCTAGGGGACTTATGACCTCAGCAGTTGAGTCCCATAGTGCTCAGAGCCATTTGAACCATTTGAACCAGATGAAGAATAGTCCTCCTAGAGGACTACCTTCTACAGAGTATGTGAATGGCAACAGCATGGGTCCTTGCTTACGTCTAGTATTGCTTGCACGTACTTGTATCGGTTTCCTTCTGTCTTCTTTTACTGACAACCTCTCTTGGTCAGCTCTTGCATTTTGACCCCAGTGGTACTAGGTTACGAGCCACGAGGTTTTGACTTCCGTTTTCAGTCTCTAGTCTTGTACCAGAGGCTGAAAATACGATACAGTTGTAAGGTTCTTTTATTTACAACACTACCGGTTTTGGTTTGTTATACGCCCATCTTCAGGTGTCGTACTGAAAATAGTAAGAGGCGGGAGATAATTTTTACGCGCAGCAATACACAGAAAAAACAAAAAAATGTCACATAGAAAATTTTAAAAACCACCGGTCGGCCAAGGCGGTAAAACCTAAGTCAATGCCAAAGTGACACCATACAGTGCTACAGAGACTGCCTCGGTAAAGAAATATGCAAAGAATACCAGGACAATTACACTTGGTGCTTTGACTCTGATGACGCGGTGGACGAGTACAACACGCGGTGTGCTAGCAGCGAGCCGAGAGCATGGAGTGGCATGATAGGAGGAAGCACACTGGTGAACCAGAGTGGCAAAAGTACTGCCACCTGTTGAGGGGAAAAGGACGTAGGGCCACTAGCCCGGCCGTTCGCAATCTGAATTAGTGATTTACATTTACAATGAAAAATGTAAAAAAAGGAAATATTACATAGAAAGTTTCATGAAAAACGTTAGATCTACATTACCAGTGAAAAAGGAACATTTGGAAGAAGGCAATACTGAACTTCAGTAGAACTGGATGGAAGTTAATGTGTAAACCGTAAAACACAATGAAACTTTTCCCTTTACACCAGTGGTATGCAAGTTTTTTTTTTTAGTGGGAATATATATGTGGCGACGTGGGGCAACACGCGACAGTCATCAGTTAAAACAACATACACATTTGCCACTCATATTTACAAGCTTCTCGCTACTGATCAAAAGGGAATGTAGTGAAACTTTACAGTCCACACTGTCAGAAATTATTATGCCAATTAATAGCTAGCAGCAATAGCACTAAAAGGACACAATAAAAGTTGCGTCTGTTTAAAAACTGCTAACTAAAATACTACAACTATTCGAGGATTACACAAGGTAAGACTGAGACGAATGTTACATCATGAAAGACAAGTAAATTTTCAGTTAGTGAAGACACAGATAATGACGCAGCTCAATGATACGTCATAAACATAGGCTAAAAAGGAAAACATCCAAACTCCTTTGAAAAGAGGACATTTTACAGCTATGTAAAATGATCTGAGTGGACCTTGCAGACAGGAAACAAGCATATGCCGCACATTTGTTAAGCTTAATTAAGGGCCGCAAAAGTAACGGCGAAAAACGCTGACCCAGTTAAGAAACATACATATATGACGTACAGTAATCAGAAACCAGAAAGAGAAGGAAATGAGGCTGGAAGCGGCTTCAAACAAAAAAGTTATTCGACAGGACTGCGTGCTTAAGCGCAGTTTTCTCGTAGAAAATGCCCGACGGAGCACGGCAAATGCTGCGGGTGATTTCTATTTCTTCTAAAATGTTTAAAACCGGGTCCTTAGGTTGAATATGTAGAATGCTGCAATTTGTTTTTATATTTGAAGTGGAATGGTTACGATCCTTCAGGATTTGGAACTGCTATGACCCTGATGCTCTCTGACCCTACATTAAAGGAGCTGCCAGTTTGGCGGAAAGACACTCACTACACTGGGTGCGATAGATGCCCGATTACGCGTAGCGATTGTCTTCTCTGGTTTAGTGGTGCTTCAATAGCTGCCCGACCTGATGCGGGGTGTAGAAGGCGGGTATAACCCTCACTTTTCTAACCCATTTGCCGATTCTGTCAGATATAGCACCTACGTATAGGGTCCCGCAAATACACTCCTGGAAATTGAAATAAGAACACCGTGAATTCATTGTCCCAGGAAGGGGAAACTTTATTGACACATTCCTGGGGTCAGATACATCACATGATCACACTGACAGAACCACAGGCACATAGACACAGGCAACAGAGCATGCACAATGTCGGCACTAGTACAGTGTATATCCACCTTTCGCAGCAATGCAGGCTGCTATTCTCCCATGGAGCCGATCGTAGAGATGCTGGATGTAGTCCTGTGGAACGGCTTGTCATGCCATTTCCACCTGGCGCCTCAGTTGGACCAGCGTTCGTGCTGGACGTGCAGACCGCGTGAGACGACGCTTCATCCAGTCCCAAACATGCTCAATGGGGGACAGATCCGGAGATCTTGCTGGCCAGGTTAGTTGACTTACACCTTCTAGAGCACGTTGGGTGGCACGGGATACATGCGAACGTGCATTGTCCTGTTGGAACAGCAAGTACCCTTGCCGGTCTAGGAATGGTAGAACGATGGGTTCGATGACGGTTTGGATGTACCGTGCACTATTCAGTGTCCCCTCGACGATCACCAGTGGTGTACGGCCAGTGTAGGAGATCGCTCCCCACACCATGATGCCGGGTGTTGGCCCTGTGTGCCTCGGTCGTATGCAGTCCTGATTGTGGCGCTCACCTGCACGGCGCCAAACACGCATACGACCATCATTGGCACCAAGGCAGAAGCGACTCTCATCGCTGAAGACGACACGTCTCCATTCGTCCCTCCATTCACGCCTGTCGCGACACCACTGGAGGCGGGCTGCACGATGTTGGGGCATGAGCGGAAGACTGCCTAACGGTGTGCGGGACCGTAGCCCAGCTTCATGGAGACGGTTGCGAATGGTCCTCGCCGATACCCCAGGAGCAACAGTGTCCCTAATTTGCTGGGAAGTGGCGGTGCGGTCCCCTACGGCACTGCATAGGATCCTACGGTCTTGCCGTGCATCCGTGCGTCGCTGCGGTCCGGTCCCAGGTCGACGGGCACGTGCACCTTCCGCCGACCACTGGCGACAACATCGATGTACTGTGGAGACCTCACGCCCCACGTATTGAGCAATTCGGCGGTACGTCCACCCGGCCTCCCGCATGCCCACTATACGCCCTCGCTCAAAGTCCGTCAACTGCACATACGGTTCACGTCCACGCTGTCGCGGCATGCTACCAGTGTTAAAGACTGCGATGGAGCTCCGTATGCCACGGCAAACTGGCTGACACTGACGGCGGCGGTGCACAAATGCTGCGCAGCTAGCGCCATTCGACGGCCAACACCGCGGTTCCTGGTGTGTCCGCTGTGCCGTGCGTGTGATCATTGCTTGTACAGCCCTCTCGCAGTGTCCGGAGCAAGTATGGTGGGTCTGACACACCGGTGTCAATGTGTTCTTTTTTCCATTTCCAGGAGTGTATTTTTCTTAGAAATCTCATTACATTTTTAATTGTAAATGTAATGCACCAATACAGATAGTGAATATACGTGCTAGTGGCCTCGTGTCCATCTTCCTGTCAAAATGTGGCAGTACTTTTGCCACTCTGGTCTACTAGTTCGCTTCCTCCTTCGCGCACGCTTACTCCATGCTCTGCTCTCGCTGGTAGCACCGCATCTTGTACTCGTCCACCGTGGCGCTCGCAATCACGGCACCAAACGTAAGTGTCCTGCTATTCTTTCCATGTTTCTTTACCCAGTCAGTCGTTTCTAGTACTGTCTGGTGTCACTTTGGGAGTGACTTCGGTTTTACAGCACCTAGCTTGACCGGTGATTTCTTAAATTTTTAATGGGATTTTTGTTCGTTTTTTATGTGCATTGTTGCGTTTAAAAATTATTTCCCGTCTTTTGCTATTTTCAGTATGACTCCTGAAGATGGGCGTATAAGAGCCCGAAACAGGTCGTGTCCTAAATAAAAGAACATTAAAACTGTAGCGGTATTTTCAACCTCTGGTATGATGTTCGGTTGCGGATGTTTCCCTGCCAGGATTGTCTTCCGCGGGGGAGGAAGGCGTCCTATGGTGTGGTGAAGCCTACCTCCCTAACGGAGCAAACTCGTAAGACAAAGCCTTGCCCTCCATGATGGGGTTATGTGATAAGGCCGGTAATGTATCCATGTAAAAATTTATGTTCTTACAAGCCTCACAATAATTTTCGTATGATAAACGAAAACCATGGCAGACGATCAAGCAAGGAAAAGATTACAAACTACAGACGAAAAGACGTGTTTCCAGTGGAACGTGCAGGGTCTGGAAACAAATCAGACCGAATTTTAAAAGGTACTCAAAGATTATAATATTAGTAATTAAGTGATTACGGAAATAAAATAAAAGTTGAAATGTGCTAAATATGCAGAAGACTGCCTTATGTTACACAATATTCAGTAGATGTGGCAGTAGAGACAGACAGTTGAAGGATAACATTTGGCAATATTCACTAGTAAACGAAAAGATCATCACAGTGCGATCGAAATTTGGCAGAGGACAATTTCAGTTACAGGAACATCTGAATAAAATAAACAAAGATAACAATATCAATTTGGCAGAAGACCTAAATGCAAGAATAGGTAACGAGCCTTTTCGTCATGTGATTTCAAACAATGGAGAAGATACCATTAATAACAATGGCATTGAACTAAGAGCGTTTATAGTCCTTAATGAAAAACTAACCAGTACATTTAAAAAATGCATATCGTCTGCACGCAGTCACATACATCTTATTAACTATATAATAGTAAATATATTTCTAGTTTGAAGGTGACGGACACACGCGAGGCAATAATTAATCTATGACTTATCTTAGAAGAAAGGGTAAGGAAAGGCATTTGCCGACGTGGATAAAGCGTTTGATTATGTTGACTGGTTTACTCTCTTACAAATTCTGAGAGTGGCAGGAGTAAAATACAGGAAGCGAATGGCTGTTTACAGTTTGTACAGAAACCAGATAGCATTACAAGAGTTGAGGGGCACAAAAGAGAAGCACTGGTTGAGAAGGAGTGAGACGGGGTTGTAGCCTATCCCCGATTAATTCAGTCTGTATACTGAGCAAGCAGCAAAGGAAACAAAAGAAAAATTTGGAATAGGATTTAAAATCCAGGGAGAAGAAATAAAAACTTTCAGGTCTGCCGACGACTTAGTATTACCGTCAGAGACAGCAAAGGACTTGGTAGAGCACTGAACGAAATGGATAGTGTCTTGAAAGGAGGATAAAAGGCGAACATCAACAAAAGCAAAACGAGGACAATGTAATGTAGTCAAATTAAGTTAGGTGATGCTCAGGGAATTAGATTAGGAAATGAGACATTTAATGTAGTAGATGAGTTTAGCTATTTGGACAGCAAAACAACTGATGGTGGTGGAAATAGAGAGGATATAAAATACAGACTGGCAACGGCAAGGAAAGCGTTTTTGAAAATGAGAAATTTGTTAAAATCGATTATTTAAGTATCAGGAAGTCTTTTATGAAAACATTTGTATGGAACGTAGCCATGTATGGAAGTCAAACATGGACGACAAACAGTTTACACAAGAAGAAATGTTCAAATGTGTGTGAATTCCTAAGGGAACAAACTGCTGAGGTCAATGGTCTCTCCACTTACACACAACTTAAACTAAATTAACGCTAAGGACAACACTCACACCCATGCTGTAGGAAGGACTCGAACCTCCGGCGCGAGGGGCCGCGCGATTAATGACATGACGCCTCAAACCGCGCGGCCACTCCGTGCGGCCGCAAGAAGAGAATAGAAGCTTTTCAAAAGTGGTGCTGCAGAAGAATGCTGAAGATTAGATGACGTAGCTAATGAGTAGGTACGGAATATATATAGAAGAGAAAGTTGTGGTACAACTTGACAAGAAGAAGGGATCGGTAGATAGGACACGTTCTGAGGCATGAAGGGACTACCAATTTACTACTGGAGGAAAGCGTGAGGGGTAAAAATCGTAGAAGGGGATCAACAGATGAATACAGTAAGCTGATTCAGAAAGATGTAGGTTGCAGTAGTTACTCGGAGATGAAGAGGCTTGCACTGGATTGTGTATTGTGCGTGTATTAAACCGAGGACTTAGAAAAGACGGAGAGGTTTCATCCCGCCGTAGCCCTCAGTGGTTCACAAACCCACAACAGGCCACAGCAGTCCTCCCACCCCACCGTCGCCCCACACTGAACCCATGGTTATTGTGCAGTTCGCCCCCCCCCCCCCCCCCCCCGTAAACGTCCCATACCAGACGAGTGTAACCCCAAATGTTTGCGTGGTACAGTAATTATGATGTACACGTACGTGGAGAAAGTGGTTATGCAGCAATCGCTGACACAGTGTAACTGAGGCGGAATAAGGGGAACGAGCCCGAAATCTCCGAGGTAGATGGAAAACCGCATTAAAATCCATCCACAGGCTGGCCAGCACACCGGACCTCGACACAGCCGCGCGGGATTAGCCGATCGGTCTGAGGCGCTGCAGTCATGGACTGTGCGGTTAGTCCCGGTGGAGGTTCGTGTCCTCCCTCGGGCATGGGTGTGTGTGTTTGTCATTAGGATAATTTAGATTAAGTAGCGTGTAAGCTTAGGGACTGATGACCTTAGCACTTAAGTCCCATAAGATTTCACAAGCATTTGAACATTTTTAAACCTCGACAAATCCGCTGGGCAGATTCGTGCCGGAGACCGGCACGCCTTCCCGCTCGGGAAACAGCGTGTTAGACCGCGCAGATAGCTGGGCAGGCCTGCACATAATAGAATAGCATGGAGAGCTGCATCAAGCCAGTTTTTAAACAGAAGAACACAACAACAACAGACACACAACTACACAGGGGGACAAACATGAAAAGGGACCACTGTTTTGTTAAATAAAACATCCAGATGTGGGGATGATGAAAAAAAAGTGAAAGAGGAACATGTAAGAAATCGAAACTAAACTTTTAAGATGTTTCTACTTCATGAAGAGAGTTTAAGGAATTTACATCAGTGCTAATCGACCAAATGCAGTCAAGTGAAGATGTAACTGAAGAATGGACAAACGTTAAAAATATCATTTTGTAAATCGCTAAGGTACTAGGGGAAAAAACCTGAAACGAACTTCAAGAGGGGACTTAAGAATGAAATCGCAGAAAAAAGGATGTAAAGAGCTCTTGCAGAAACAGTCGTAGGAAGCTAAAGAAAAATGTATCAGAAATTAAACACACACACACACGCTAATAAGTAAAAGACAGGCACAAGGATTTTCAGCAAATGCATTTATAAGTACAGCTCAACACGACATTCACCTCAGGCGAGAAATAGCATAAACTGATTAGACAGCTTAAAAGAACAGTCAGAGAGGCTGCATACACAAAAATCATATCTTCAGAAGACTGGATCGATCACCATAAGAAATTATTCTATAATCCGGGTTCATAGCCAACAGTAGGAAAAGCAGTAGAAGGGAGAGATGTAATTGATTTGACAGACAGAAATAAAACAGTCATTGAAAAAACAATTGGAAAGCACTTTAGGACGTAAGATGGAATTAATTAAAAGCTGATACTCGTAAAATGTGGGAGAACGTTTCTAGAGCTCAGAATACTACATCTCTATACATGTGTTGGAATACAAGTAAAATACAAGAAGACTGGAGAACTGCTGAAGTTTTTTCACAGTTTAAAAAGGGACACAGAGATAACACAAGTAATAACACGGTAGTTACCCTTCTAAATGCTTATTAGAAAATCTATAGCAAAACAATAAATGGAGTGTTGTGGATTGCCAAGACAGCCAATTCACTATGAGGAAGCCGAAAGGCACGCGTTTAAACTCACGCAGGCTGGCGTGAGGTCTGGAACAGGACAAGGAATTGAGACTAGCAAAAAACGTACGTAGCTTCTGGAATACTTAACTTTATTCCGTAATTGGTGAACATCGCTCTTCACGGTACATGTTTTACAGCATCAATAGTGACTGGTAATGGCGCCTTGCTAGGTCGTAGCAAATGACGTAGCTGAAGGCTATGCTAACTGTCGTCTCGGCAAATGAGAGCGTAATTAGTCAGTGAACCATCGCTAGCAAAGTCGGCTGTACAACTGGGGCGAGTGCTAGGAAGTCTCTCTAGACCTGCCGTGTGGCGGCGCTCAGTCTGCAATCACTGATAGTGGCGACACGCGGGTCCGACGTATACTAACGGACCGCGGCCGATTTAAAGGCTACCACCTAGCAAGTGTGGTGTCTGGCGGTGAAACCACATGGAGGTCTTTGTATGTCCATCTTTTGAGAGATGGTTGCGGGACTCGGCTGTTCGATGCGGGATGTCAAGTCAAAGGCCTTCCAGCCGTCTAGCTTCCGAACTTATTTTATTTGGCATACAGTTCTGGCGATTTACTACGCCATCTTAATGCCCCTGACAGACGTGTAGGAAGGTTACACTTCGGTTGCTATAGCGATCACTTCAACAATCATCGGCAGAAATCTACTGATACAAGTATTGCTGGCCCCCTTTTGACCGGAACCGAAGTGGAACCTTCCTACACGTCGGTCAGGGGCCTGAAGATGGCGTAGTAAATCGCCGAAACTGGTAGCCAAATAAAATAAATTGGAAAACTAGACGGCTGAAAGGTGTTTGATTTGACATCCGATAAATAAAGATCTCTGATGCAATTTTCTTAGAACAGCAAGCAGGGTTCTGTAAAGGTATTTCAGGTGCCAAGGATGCTTTCAGTCTGAATCTAATTACACAAAAAGGTGAGAATTCGGTTTGGGAATACTGTGGGAAAGGCTTAAACCACAACTGCTTGGAAAAGCTCTGGTCCGTAATGGACGAAAGTGGTTTCCCCAGGCACCTGATAAAAGTAAGCAAAGTTTTACACAAAAACATCAAAATAGTAATAGATACTGTCAGAAATAGACATAAACTAAGGAGTAATGGAAGGCTGTAGTGTGTTAGCAGCAATGCTCAACATCTCCATTGATGAGTGCTCTGGAAATGGATGTGGGATAGAAGACCTCAAAGTATACGAAATGTAAATTTCTAAACATTGTAGGGGCCTGGGCTGAGACCTCTACTGTTGTCGAAATGGCGGGGAATGGAGTGCTATGGAACAATCCAGCCGGTACGCTGTGTGGTAATGATACAACATTATCGGAACAGGGATTTATTTGATTAACGTGTACAATCGTATATTTTCCTCCGTGTTGGAGCCCAGACTGGTGGCGGTGCAGTGCACAGCCTGGAAATTGTTAATGCTGTCTCAGCAAACTCGGCCGCACGTCACCTTCTGCGTCTAGCTCATGTAATCACGGTGTGGGACAGGTGGCGTGCCTTGTGGCGTAGCCCATGAGATAGGCGTGGCTGACGAGGACGCAAGCTGCGTTTCACGAGAGCACTCTCGTCGATATCGAAGCGGGTGTGCTCAGGTAAGCTCTCAGCTGCTCTGCATGATGTGGATATAATCCACAGCATAGCCCTCCCACCAAGGAAGGCCTGGGATGTCGATGCCTACAAGTAGCAGTCGAGGGCAGCAGCGATTAGCATACCTCCAGAACACTGCGACAGGTGCTCAGTGCGCCAAGCACCATCAGTTCAGCTCAGCAAGCCATAGGTAAAAGTCTCCAACTCTTCTCGTCGGTGGCTCCAAGTCAGCAGCTCACAGCGACCGAGCATGGCAGACCATACAGGTATCAGTCTCGGAGGTGGAAGTCATCTTGGTGAATGGTAGCAGCGGATCATTGTTTTGGCCTTGTATTGCAACGTAAAGATTCAGACATAGGCTCAGAAGCCTGAATATTTATTACTACTGGTTTCAGGCAGTGATGTTATGTCAGGCAGGTGATGGGTAACCGACTTTTCTCTCTATTGCACAAGAATGGCTTTCAGGAATTCTGTTTGTTGCTTTTATGTCATGTCAACAGGCTGATAAGTGTTCCTCTGAAACTTTTACTTTCTCTTATCACATAAAGATGTGATGCTGTTACACTGAATTGATATCTTCTTCTCACTGAAGTCATTCTGCTTAGTTTACAAGTTTCTTGCTCACACAAGGCGAGCCAATTTCTCCCGGATTTATTCGGCTTTCTGCAATGTCGGATTTCTGCCTGTCTGTCATTTTGATTACGACACGTGGCGTTGGCGTGGCTTGCTTTAGCTTGGTGATTGCTGGAGAGGACTTTGATGAATTGTTATTTGTCCGAAGTATATTTCTGCTTCGACTCCAGACGCTTCAGCAGTACTCTGGAGTTAGCCCACTACATCTCCTAAAACCGATCAAGATGTCGAAAAATTTTCCAGACTGCATTTCATTTGTAGAGATGTCGAAATTCCTTAGGAACAGTGACATACTCTTTGTGCACTCACTAAGGATGCTTTTGTTGGGCCCTACTCCAGGATAGCTTCACGCTGACAGACAACACATCATGATATGAGTTAGCAGTCTCTTTATTACAAGGAAATCCGCAATACAAGGCAACGTCCATACAAGTGACAGCCATAGAACGAACTAAACCCATTCCCTGTATCAAAGATCATATGCACGAGAACACAGTCGATAACCTTCTAGGTTAATATGTCACAGCGTCCCTACTGAGCCCCCCGCTTCCCCCCCACAATCCGTTAGTGCAGAACACTGAGGGGAGGCGACCTCCATGATCCAAGGACACTGAAGCAGTATGACACCTGTGTGGCAGGAGACACATAGTGAGTTCCGAGTCGTTGCAGTTGTCAGTTGAAGTGGTCGGTTGTAACCTTTGTACATAGGAGCTGTTCCTGTGCCATCGTGCAGACGTGATAGTCCTGAAGATGCACTTGTGGTCGCTGAGTATGGTCATAGCTCAACTGGACGTAGGAGTTGGGTGACGGAGCAGAGCCCGTGGTTTCATTCTTTGCCGTAGAAGTGTCTGAATCCTCAGAAGAAGTGTTGAGCAGATATGATGTTCTGGGAGCTGTGACAATGAGGTAGCCAACTGACGAGAGCCGTGGTGTAGTAGCGGCTGAGTGCCCATCATTCGGCAGTTTATGCGTACACGTCAAGTGACGGGCGATGAAGTCATTCTTGGGGTGTCATTGCAGGTGTTGCACCTCAGCGACCAGATATTAACAACTAATTTGACGTTCAGGCCGTCAGGCAGGAAGTTGAGGACATCCAGGGATAACTCTGGTGGGGACTGGCTGGCACGAAGGAATCAACGCTCGTTGATGGACGAGTCGTTATGCAGTGTCCAAGCAGGCTTGAAACAGTTTATCGTTACTCTCGTAAGCTTGCCATTCAGTAACATCTCGAAAATGTGTAATCTCGTTCAAACACTTTGTGCAGTCCCGTGTACAGAGGCTGTAATGCAATGTGAACCGTGTCATCATAGAGCACAACGAGATCACAATCGGCCAGCCCCTTTTATTTGCCGACTTTGGCACTCTGTGCGGATGTGGAGGATTGACGATGATACGGGTTATATAGCGTTTAATGCATCCACAATGAGGATGGATAGGCCCATGACTATGACTGGTGGCTGTAGAAGCACGAAATCAGCTGGTAACGAGAGGGTTTCGCTATACAGGATCTCTACCAGAGAAGCCTCTAAGTCATGTTTGTGTGCCGAGCGCACACTTAACAGAACCCAAAGCAGGGCTTTGGTCCATTGGCCTCAGTGTCACCGGAGCGCCATTTTCAAGGTACAGTGCCATCATTCCACGAAGCCGTTGCCTTGAGGGTGGTAGGCAATCATCCCATATTTATGAGCACTGCAAAAATTGCATAGGTCACTCAACACGGTCAATATGATTTGCCAACCTTGATCAATGACGACAGACGCTAGGCATCGAAAACAAGAAATCCACATGTCAATGAAAGCGCTAGCTGTTCAATTTGCCATAAGGTCACTAAGAGGTACAACCTCTACTAGCGTGTAAAACGGTCGACGACCAAACTAATACATCTATCGGCGTCGGACCCAGGGCGAGGCCTTTACAGATGTACATGTTGGAAACGTCCTTGTCGAATCTCTAACTAGCCGTGTGGGGTCTGCATCTGATGCCTCATTTTACCCAGCTGACATGACATGAACGCACGTATGCACTATTTGCAGTTTTACTTAAAGTTGCCACACGGAGAGATATGTGATGGGGTGTGTTGTTGGGTGGACGCTGTCGTAAAGTGTGCAATATTGTCCCGGAGGCAGAATCACATAGCGACATGTCTTTCGATGGATTTTATACTGAGTTCAGTAGTGGCCGTTGGTCCGTGTAAACGACTGGTGGCAAACTGGAAAACTGATACATAAACCACTATAAGTTCACGGTCGTAGGCAGAGGACACGCCGTGGAGCTGTCAGTTTACAAGAGATAAATCGAACTTTTTGTTATACACCTGTCACTACCTGCTGGAGGAACACCCCAATAGTGAAGTCAGTCACATCAGACGTAATAGTGAGGTGAGTGTCTGTAATTGGGTGCACCAATGTCATGCCACGTGCTGGGCAGTCTGTAAGGTGGTCAAAGGTGAGCTGCATGCTAGTGCTCCATGCCAGTTTGCATTTACAGGTGGTACTCTTGCCCAAAAGGACCTCTGTAACTGGAACGTGAATGGTGGCAGCCTGCAGAAGGTGACAGCGGTATATATCATCTTTAGGAATTGACGTACCTCCAGGAAGTCCTGTGGTGGAGGCAGCTGATGTATGAATTACTGTGGTGTAGGACGAATGCTGGCACAGGTGATGGTATTTAGAAGAAAGGTACCTAATTTTGTCAGAGTAGGCGTTTTTCTCCCACAATCATTATCAGAAAGGATGTTGAGAACTTGTTTAACATGCAGTTCAATCGTTCCCTCGTCTGGAGAAAACATTACGATGTCAGTTAAGTTGATATAGAAGAAGGATGTCAGGTACGTTGATATAAAAGAAAGGGAGCTGGAACAAATACTGTTAATAAACTGCTGCCAAGTTTGAGCCGCGTTTTGGAGACTGTGCGGCATACACAGGAACTCGAATAAGCTGAAAATTGTGACAATTGTCATCTTGAGAATGTCTTTCACATTCAACGGTACCTGCAGGAATGTTTGCTTGCAATCAAGGGCACTGAGCGCCCCTGAATGTTGGATATCAGGTAACAGTCAGTTATCATACGATCATTAAGGGCCGTGTAGTCTCCACATAGCCGTACTGCCTCATCGTTCTTGGTCACTAACTTAATGGGGAAAGACCATGAGCTGTTTGAAGGTCCTACGATTCTGATACTTAAGAGTTCGCCTACAACTGCCCTCGTGGCACAGAGTTTGTCCGGTGGTAGCCTGCACCGACCACACCTGACCTGAAAGCCTGGCGTGGCGGTAATCTTGTGTACTGTTCGATTTCATATAGTCCACTACATACACAATACCCACAGAGGGATAGGGGCGCAGGAAGGCACGGAGTTTCAGCTGGAAGGAGATGAGCAGCAGGTGCATTACTGACCTAGTTGAGGAGTGAAGGTTATGCTGAAAGAGGCGCTTCTTCAGGATTTCCATTGCCCTGACGAGACTGAGTTTAGATGGTGTTACGACGTTGCCAAGGAAGACTGAAGGTGATCGTTGTGTCTCACAAATTTGTAGATAGTTTCACGCTATGGTTCCTGACGTCTTGTGGATTCCCCATGATATTTTCTTGCTGTGGTCATAGTGAATACACTCACGTCCCGAAGTGTAGTAGTTGGAATCATTGGATTTGACACAGTGCAGTCTTGCCCGTAATGACGATGGTCATTCTTCAAAGTGCTGACACTGTCTCATCTGATTGAGTTGGGCCGAGGATGTGCTATGGTGTTGAAAGGCTGTGGCCAGTGATGCTGACAGTGGAGCAGCAGCTGTCTCAGTGAATCAAGGCCAATCCGGCAGCTATCGAAAACAGTGAAGGAAATCCAGAGACGCCAGTTCCTGTAAAGCTTACATATTTTTTCGTGAAGAAAATATTTTGGGTGAGTAGGAAGCTCAAACCCATAAATTTGGGTACAGCATTAGGAGCGTCCTGCTGGACACATGTCGTTTAAATATCTATGCATAACTTTGCAAGGTGGTATGAAATGCAACGAGTATGTGAGGAGTGTAATAGAGAAGGCGAACGGTTGACTTTAGTTTATTGGGACTATTTTGGGAATGTGTGGTTCGTGTGTATAGGAGATAGCGCACAGGATACTGGTGCCATCTATTCTTGACTACTGCTGGAGTGTTTGGGATTAAAGGAAGACATGGAGACATTTCAGATGCGGGCTCCTAGCTTTGTTAGTGGGGTTCAATACAACACGCAAGTGTTATGGAGATTCTTCGGCAACTCAACTGGGAATTCCTGAAGGAAAGGCGAAGTTTTTTGCGAGAAACAGCACTGGAAAACTTTAAAGAAGCTGCATTTGAAGCTGACTACAGAACGATTCCACTGCTGCCAACATACATTTCTTGTAGGGACAACAATGATAAGATGTGTGAAATTATGGCTCAAAGAGAATGTAAGGTTGCGGGGGTTTGTTATCGCTTGATTATTCTTGAATTGACAACAACTTTGTTAGGTGATATGACAAGTTTATTCTCGCAATATATCTCACCTCATTACAGCTTTCCACACTGTTTACTGACCAACTTCCCATCTTAATATTTAGTACAATTTGCGCAGTGGTTCTAGTCAGTCTCCTTCATGTACCTCACACTTGATTTTGTGATCTTTTGTACTATTCTACTGAACTAATTTAAGGAATTATTTTCTTTCAAATATAGTTGATTACAATAAATTGTTATTGAAATTAAAACAATGTGCGTATCTTTGTAAATTTGTATCATTAGAAAATTCTCCTTCTTATTTTGTGACTGTTCTATTTTATTCAGTTAATTTATGTTAAATGATGATGGATATGTATTGAAGTTGAGGAAACCTTAATTTAATAGTATCTTCCCCATTTTATAACAAAAAATTTTACTTTTTCTTTTAGATTACTCATAATCGAAAACATGTTTAATTCTTACAATTATACATTATAAGCTGTATCTCAACTTATCTCATGATTTTACAGCTGTAATCTTATTTATGTTGCTATTTACATTCTTCAGAAATTTTAATCCTATGCATCATGACTTTATCAAAATTATCAACACTGACTTTCACAAACACAGAATTTCTAAACCTAATTTTTACTTTACACACTCTATATTGACATCCTTCAATAGCTAAATCCATTCACGTTTATCTATCCTATGTATTTTTATGAACACATTTCACTCAAAAACTGTTAATAGTAGGTTTTTTTTAACTTAAACAAGTTGAAAAAAAAACTGCAATAGAAGAAAATATTATGCACATGTCAAAATGAGCAACCAAACATCGTTAATAAAAATTTATCACTAACACAGGGAAAGTTTACATTAACATATCTTGAAATACAATAACAATTTAAATTGTTGCCCCTTTTTTTCTAGATAGTAGTCTGTCACAGAGAGTTCTTTATCCTATCAGTACCATGGTTCACTTTTTCTTCAAGTGTTTCGACGTGTTTCCGTCGAACGTGGAATAACGGTCGGCTGTGTGCCTCACCATGTCTCCTTTGAGTATGGTTTGACGCTTGGTATGCGTCTCGCCGCGTGTCTTTTGTTCTTGGTGCTTCTTGCTGTCTTCTTACTTGTGTCTTCGTTCTTCTCTGGACCGGGAGTTGGGATTGAAGACCTGTTTAACATCGTTGTCTTTTATCCGTTCTCATGGCGTCTTCTTCACAGTTGTTGTCTATTCTTCATTGTAATCGGTTGTTCATCTAGAAAAGTTGAACAACCTTCCATCCTTTTCCTCCTCCGTCTCATATGTTGTCAGGGATTGGCAAGCAGATGTTGAATTTCGTATGGTCTTATGTCAGTTTCCGCTATTCTGCACATTGAGTTACAGAAACGCGTTTCTTCTTTTTCCTGTGGTGAATATAAGCTTCCGCTCGTCCTCGCCGTAATGTGTCCATCTCCGTTCCGGTTCGATGGACATTCCTTATCCCTTCAAATGCAGCTTTGAATAGGTAGGAATAAAGCTCACTTCAGAGTGCTTGTTGCTTGCATTCGGACTGCGTTGTATCTCTCCAAACTTTTCCACAGAGGAGCTATCCTCTACGAACGTCGTTTCCACCAAGGCCTCTTCTTTTGTTATCTCGTAAGGTGACGTGCCAGGCTGTCACACTCGGTGTTCCTTCCTCTCACGCCTAACCGCTCTCCTCAGTCTCGTCGTCGATCTGGCCGCAATGATGCTGCACCTTGGCTGCCGACTCCATCTTCAATATGTGACAATCTCACTCTCCTTACATCCCTAGATTGCGCTATCAACTTTACACGATCAACTTTCCAAACATTAAACAAATTTTTTATATGAGTTTACAAAAAGTGTCATTAATTCCAATTAGCGTCCTCCTTTTTTCATTTAATTTAATTCTACTATAAGATAAAGGTCATAGATTCCTCATCTTCATCACGATGGATAGTAAGAGTGAGATTGATGGCAATGACGGTTAGTATGTTAGTAACCCTTTCCTTTTTTTAACAACAGATACATCATGTTGTTTTGATGTTTCTTGCTTACTTTAATATTTCAATTCTCTTTCCTAATAGTTACCTCCTAACGACTTCTTATTCTTCTTTCTCTCATCATTCTATGTCAATACCAGATTGTGGTATATTCCACAATTCCTATATGTTTCACATATTCCTCAAAATATCTCTTCATTTATTTGTTCACCGTCCTCGACGGAACAAAAATTAAAACGCCTTTCTCCTTCCCCCTTAATCATCTATTCCCTACCTACTTCCTCACTTCTTTTCTTCTATAAAATCAACTTGCTCTTCCTTCACAGTACGTCTTTAAGAGACAAGCTACTACTATTTGGTTAAAATATCCACATGCTGATCTCTATTTTTCTTCTTACGCTCAATTCTTTCCCTAGAACAAATTTCGTTTGCAGAAGAGTTACATTAGTTGCTACTTTCCTGTATTTTCATCATCATTATTAATTTACCTCCTTCAGAAATTTGTTTTATTTAATCAATCGAGGAAAGTACAAGCTAAAAGTTTTGCTTGGGTGCATTTTGCTTCCTTTCCTCCTCTTTGATTTCAACAAAATTCTCTTTTCTTTCTTTTGTCTAACCTTTGTATATAGAAAAGAATTTTACTTTCAACGCTGCAACCTTACCACCACTTGATGCTAAATTACAAAATCTCTAAGTTTTACTTTAATTACTGGTGGGAATTCACTTCTAACTAGGTGTCACTATTGGTGTTACCCGTGGTGCTTTATCCTCATGGCATACTATTACTTTCTCCATTTCGTATAAACGTGCTACATCTTCTACAGTTTGGTCGTCATCATCAATTTTTGGGCTACTGTCTATATTAACCGTTTCTGACTCCTGTTCCTCATCATCATCGGTCGATTCCCAGTCAACTGTATCCCAGTATGCTGGTGCCTGTATTCGATCTCCCCTTAAACCTACTTCGAAATCTGGCTTATCAAAACTAAGTCTATTTACATGTTTGGTTATACAATTAACTTCATTATTCGATCGAATTAGTTGTGACTGGTCTTCGTATCGCTCATCTCGTCAATTTTGTATTTTACCTGGGTTTGTTGGCCTCGCCTCGACTTCCTCTATTGGTTAAAAAAATGGCTCTGAGCAAAAAAAAAAAAAATGGTTCAAATGGCTCTGAGCACTATGGAACTCAACTGCTGAGGTCATTAGTCCCCTAGAACTTAGAACTAGTTAAACCTAACTAACCTAAGGACATCACACACACCCATGCCCGAGGCAGGATTCGAACCTGCGACCGTAGCGGTCTCGCGGTTCCAGACTGCAGCGCCAGAACCGCGCGGCCACTTCGGCCGGCGGCTCTGAGCACTATGGGACTTAACAGCTGAGGTCATCAGTCCCCTAGAACTTAGAACTACTTAAACCTAGCTAACCTAGGACGTCACACACATCCATGCCCGAGGCAGGATTCGAACCTGCGACCGTAGCGGTAGGGTGGTTCCAGACTGAAGCGCCTAGAACCGCTCGGCCACAACGGCCGGCTCTATTGGTTCATTTCGCATGTTTGGTCCCGATGAAGTTTGATTTTCCCAACCTTTCTGCGTCCTGGCCATTCCATTTCCACCTGAATAACCTGTATTTTGCTGCTGAAAACCTCTAAACCCTCTGCCTTCGTTTGCACGGGGATTGTATCTCGGATAAATGTTACCACCGTAGTTTCTAGGACTAAATCCCCCATTATAATTCCTCGGTCCCCCGAAACCATTATTGTTATTTGCCCTCTGTGCGTTACCAAAAACATAGTTATTATTGTCCTCCCATGGGCGACTACCACTTCTTACAAAACCATTGCCTTTTCCTATGTTATTCTCACCGTTGTCATTATTATTAAAACCTGATCGGTTACTGTTACTCCCCTAATATTGTTTTCTCTGCTTGTACGTTGTTTTCTTGCATCATCTTCACTGAAGATGAATTCAAGTTTTCTTAACATTCCTTTAATTGCTTGTATGTTATCTCCTGCCCTACCAATCAATGACTGCTTATAACGTAACGGTAACTTCGTTGTGCACATCCGCATCATTTCCCCATCACTGTATGGATTGTCTGAGCACTGGTTTTTCTTTGTCATATCTTCGAAAAATCTAACGGGTGTCTTTTCTCCGGAATTTTCGAACAACGTATTCTACAGCAACTCATACTTTATTCTGTTTTGTGTTTCTGTGGACCAGTACCGCTCCCAGAATGCCGTTTTAAATTGTTTAAATGAATGACAGTTCACCGCTACTCTTTGCATGGTTTCCACTGTTGCTCCGTCCATATACCCGCAAATGAAGTCAAGCATATGGCTAAGCGGCCAATGCTCTGGTAAACCGATCTGAAATTGATTTATGAACGTGCGTGGATGGAAGCCATTCCCACTTTCTTTGTAATGTTGGAATTTTCTGACTGTCAAAAAGGGATCAATGTCAAATTTTTCTCTCCCACCATAGGGCGTTTGTGTTTTCACAACGTTACTCTTTTCTTTCAATTGTGTCATATTCTCTTGTACTCGTTCTACCACATTTGGGCCTTGAGCTGACATATTTATGTCCCATTTAGCATCATATCTACGTAGTGGTGTGCAGTTGCCTACACTGTACCGTTCCTCATGTATAGGATTGAAAGATTCGTTTACATTTCCCGTTACTGGTTCCGTGTTTTGCCTTTCTAATAGTTTCACATTAGCTTGCGGTCTGTAACCAGTTGTGCTGTGAGTCGGACATTGTGGAATTGGTACATGTGTCGCCGCATTTTGCTCCGCTCTCGCGTCACCCGCGTACTTTGGGAGGGTCGGCTGCCGCTCTGCTGGAATGCGGGAGTCTACTGTTTCTCGCTCCCATGTCTGGTGTGACTGCACATCACCTACTTCGCTCCGCTGTGTTAACTGTTCCTTTCCCATTTGTTTTTGTTTCGCTTCGGTGATTACTGATACAACCTCTTGTGAGTAAACGACCGGAATTTCATGACGTTTTTGTGTTCCCGCTACTGCTACGGAAGATTGCACAACTGACTTCTTCCTTTCTGGATTACTTTCTATTACTATGTCGGATGATACTACCGATTCCGGTGTCTCGCTACTACTTTCTGTGCGATTATCGATACACTGTTTCAGTTCTGTGCAAAGGTCATCAAACTGTTTCTGATTTTTCGAGACAATGTTTTCAATGCGTGTGTCAGATTTTTTAATGCGGTTTGCGTGACACCTTTTCTGATATTGAGCTCTTCCACGATTTGTTGCGCCTTACAAGACGTCTTACGTGCTAACATTTCCACTCTTTGATTAACGTTAGACACTGCATCTTGCACCTGGTCAACGTCAGAACACATTTTTTTCTGGTCAGCCATTAACGCTTGTATCAGCTCGCGTGAATCTCTCGCCTCTCTCCGGGTTTCAGTAAACTGTTCATTGACTTCTGTTCGTAATTTTTGCTGATCTACGCGGACTTTTTCGAACCCCGCGTTAGTTTCAAATTGGTGGCTACTTAAGGGAGCATTTTTCTCTGTTTTTAGCTTCGCCGTTAGGTCTTTAGATCTGTTAACCCTGTATTTCTTTCCGTTTTTAAATTCGCCATTTCGGTCCTCAGATCCGCCGTTTCAGTTTTCAAGTCTGCTAACACTGCATTTGTCTGCTTTACGACCATAGCGAGTTGTTAAATATTGAAAACCCACTATCTGCCACTTCGCTATCATCACGTGTCACTATTCGATGAAAATTTTCCCGTTCTCGTCTTTCACGTGGCGTTTCACCGACTTGCGTACACAGTGTGGACCCACTTACACACATTCTTTCTGTTGGAAACTGAACCGTTTGATTCAAAATTACTATATTCGGTTCACCATACCGAACTTGCTCGTCCTCTGACTATTTCCGACCCACTAGGTCCGTCATTCGTTTGTTTTTGCGCATTCGCTGACTGTGATACCAATCGTGAAACTGCTACCATTCCCTCTATCACTACGCCCCGTTTCGCTACCTGTACTCGATACTTTTCGTTCTACATCAATTTCTATCCTGTCAAGATCTTGAGTTTGACGCATCTGCGATACTCTTCGTTCTTCCTCCACTTGAGTTCGTTTAGCTAACCTCTGTCTTTCTCGAACCGCGCGAGCCTGCGCTTTCGTCAACATCAAGTTATAGGATCTTACACGTTTCCTAAATATCATAGAAAGTGTTTTAGACTACGTACACAATATTAGCAACACTGTTCACTGTTTGTGGAATTTCAACCCAACTCAACAATGACGTGAATAACTTCGCGCGACAGTCAGGTAATACACAGTCTACTACTACTCAATGATACTTTGATTCTGCATGTCAATACAACCTTGCTACACTTTGGATCACAAATTTACTGTATTTGTCCACTATACATTTAAATACGTTGGGTAAACTCGTCACAAAACGACATGAAAAAAATTCTTTTTTTTTTTTTTAAATTCAACAATATTGTTTTTATTCCAGACTTGACTAATTTTCATCCAGGCAGACCAACTGTCATCCTGGCAGAGTCGCCATTTCTAAGGTTGCAGGAGTTTGTTATTGCTTTGGTGATATGACAATTTTATTGTCTCAATATTTCTCACCACATTACAGCTTACCAAACAGTTTTCAACTCGCCAACATAAAAACAGCGCAACGGATAATGCATCTTGCCAACATCAAAAAGTGAAATAAGTTTATACACAACAATGTTAAATATTAACTCTCTGAAAGAACATTAATCTTAAGCACAATACTATGAAAGTTTAATTGGAAGTTTTTTATATTAATCCTAAGCATAATAATATGAAAGTTTAATTGGACGTTTCTTTGGAAAATTGCTCCTACACATACGTTGGTCAGTGCTACGAAAATCGTTCGATTCCGGTTCAAAGTTCGGTACTATTTAGGATGACAATCAAGTCTACGGTGGATGGTTAATCAAGTGACAAATGTGAGTGCAAGATTATCCAAGGTCGCTCGAGTTTATAGTGGATGCAAGCTAGTGAACCAGAAAAGTTTACGCCTCTGCACGCGTTATTTACCTTAAGCTGCGAGGTGCTGCAGTCTGCAAGGCCGCTCTCTCCCACTGAAATTCCTACAAAACTAATCTGGCCTTTGCTGAACTTTCCAGCAGAGACTCTCCCTATGTTTCTCGTTATACGAGAAAACATGTACTCAGCCCTAGTCTAATTATGTAGCGATATACACGCGCATGGTTGGACCAGTGTTCATATTATAGTGCCCTCTCAGTTCTCGCAAGAACAATGAACTAATTTGGCTGGTTCATTTCTCCACAGTTGGAGCTAAACAATGCTAAAGCTAATTTTACCTGGAGTACAGCCGCTATGAATGCAGTGTCCACTCCAATTTTTTCTCTGCGTGTTACGGAGCGTTAAGTGCTCCGTTCTGCACTTGACGCCAGTTCAGAGAAGAGACCCCCAAAATTTCTCTCTTGTCCTATTCATGGCAGAACTATCTCCCTCCACTTGGGTTCCTTTTTCACTTCACGGCTTTTTTCGACCAGTAGCAGCGTTCCTCTTATTTTGTAGAAACACCCTCTACCAATCGCAACATCCCTTCCGCCAAACTGCGTCAAAACTTCAGTAGTTTCCTCCTTCCTAGTGAGTTTCCACCAATAGGACGTTTTGTGCCCGTTCCAGACGCCTAAACTACATTGACCTTTCCGTGTGCCGCACTCACTGGCCGAAAATGCGACACCTGCTTTTGTTTGTATCCGTTGGAATTTCGAAACGCAATTTTCTAAAGCTTCTTCTCCGCTCTTGTACCGATGATCTCGCTACAGGCGGCCCTCCAGCTTGAATCATCTGGCCCAGTGTCGCTGTCCTCCTTTCTGCCACAACTTTAAGTGGTTGCTGGCGTAACTCCCACAGTGCGGCTTTGCTATGTCATTGTGGAGCTGGCTTTTCAAAACTGAAAGTGACTCGACTGCCGTTCCCTGTTCTATCTTCCGCTCAAAGACGTGCATTGTATAGGAATAGTGTGTTAATTACCGTCGATTGGCTGTCATTTTTGCATTACATATTGATAGGCAAATTTTCTCATAACTGTCGATTTACGTTAGGTGTCATCTTCACCTTCTCATTGCGATTTGTAAAGGTCTCATCTAAGATGTGAATCTGACAATTTATTCTGCCACCTTACAAGAGGCCTATAGATCGTCGTCTTCCCTCACTCTGTTTGCGTGTAGACCTGGAATGAAAATGACTAGACTTGGTATAGAGCACCTTGCACCACATACCTAACGGTGGTTGTGGAGCTGATGTGCATGTAGATCCATAACTGAGTATCAGAATTATATGTGTGTGTGTTTGTCTGTGTGTGTTGGCGCCAGTTTGCACTATTCAGAGGCAAATGTAATTTTTTCATAATGTGGGGCCACAGTCATAATATATTTCTTTAAAGTCAGTATCGTCATTAGACTGTTTTTAATTTGCAGTGTTACATTTACACGATCATGATTTCGGCTCAAAGTGCCCTTATCAAGTGTTTCAAGTGTTATACAGGGCCTAAGATGACATACTGTCGTATTTAAAATATATTATTAGACACGTATTTCAAATACGACAGTACGCCATCTTAGGCACTGTATAACACTTAAAACACTTGATAGTGGCACTTTGAAGCCGAAATCATGATCGTGTAAATGTAACACTGCAAATAAAAAACAGTCTAATGGCGGTACTTACTTTAAAGAAAGGCAAATGTCTTTCAACCAGGCGACAATTCATGTGAAGCTTACATACTTTTTCGTTAAGGAAATATTGTAGTAGTGGCAAATCTTTTTGAGTATGATGCCATTTCAGACAATTCAGAGGCGAATACTTTTGAATTTCCGGAAATTAAGTAAGGATCGGCTATTTTTTTTATAATTTGTCAGCATTTCTATGCAATTCAAGTGTAATATACTTAATTTGAGAGCTACATTGCTATTGGCTGCCTCATTATGATACCCACTAAAATGCTAAGCGTTGTCAGGCAGCTAAAATACAACCCAGAGTTGAGTGGAGATGGGAGGGGAGAGGAGAGAAGATGAGAGGAAGGGCCACGATGACGTCATGAGGTCAAGGTGAAAAGGCCATGAAGACTTCATATATTTGCCCCTGAAACGTAGGCAACCCAAAAGTTAAAAGTTGTTTTTTGACCTGTCCATTCACTTCCATTTTGCTATCACTGCAGTTCCTACATTGGAACCGATGCTTTGTCAGTTACTGTTACCTTTAGGTTGTTACAACTAGCAGTTTATCAAACTAAAAGGTAAAGTCTTTAAGAAGGAAATAAATTACAGTGCTGAATACTGAGGTGACGAAGTCCCAGGATACCTCCTAACACCGTGTCAGACATCCTTTTGCCTGGTGTAGTGCTGCAACTCGACGTGACATGAAGCCAGCAACTCATTGGAAGTTCCCATCAGTAATATTGGGCCATGCTGCCTCTATAGCTGTCCATAATTGCTAAAGTGTTTCCAGTGCACAATTCTGTGCAGGTACTGACCTCTCGATTATGTCCCATAAACGTTCGCCGGTTTCATGTCGTGCGGTCTGGGTGTCAAAATCATTCGCACGAATTCGCAACAAAGTTCTTCCAACCTGTCACGAACAATTGTGGCCCTATGATACGACACATTGGCATCCACAAAAATTCGATCGTTGTTTGGGAACATGAAGTCCACGAATGGCTGCAAATGGCCTCCAGGTAGTCGAACGTAACCATGTCCTGTCAACCAAGCCACAGTTTTTCCAGTTGTCTAGGGTCCAACCGACATAGCCACGAACCCAGGAGAGGCACTACAGGCGATGCCGTGCTGTTAGCAAAGGCACTCGTGTCGTTCGTCTGCTGCAATAGCCCATTAACGCCAAATTCCGCCGCACTGTTGTAATGGATATTTTTGTCATACTTCCAACACTGATTTCTGCGATTTTTTCGCGGTGCGTTGCTTATCTGTTAGCGCTGGAAACTCTACGCTAACGCCTTTGCTCTCGGTTGTTAAGTGAAGGCCATCGGCCACTGCGTTGTCCGTGGAGAGAGGTAATGACAGAAATCTCGTATTCTCGCACACTCTTGACACTGTGGACCCTCGAATTATTGAATTCCCTGACGATTTCAGAAACTGGATGTCCACATGAATCTAGCTCCAATTACTCTTTCGCGTTCAAAGTTTGGTAATTCCCCTTGTGCGACCAAAATCACATCGGAAACATTTTCATATAAATCACCTGAGTACATATGATTGTTCTGGCCAATTATATCTGGCGTACGCGATACTATCGTCAACTTTATATCTGCAGCTCGCTATCCCATGACTTTTGTCACCTTAGTGTTTATAATTTTTAGGTTAAATGTTAATAACATTATAATATCGAGGAAGTTCAAATGAATGTCTTAGAGCCTTCAGATGCATCCAAATCGCTCTTGCTTCATTGTCACTTTTGCTGTGGTACATATACACTACTGGCCATTAAAATTGCTACTCCGAGAAGCAATGCAGATGATAAACGGGTATTCATTGGACAAATATATTATACTAGAACTGACATGTGATTACATTTTCACTTAATTTGGGTGCATAGATCCTGGGAAATCATTACCCAGAACAACCACCTCTGGCAGTAATAACGGCCTTTATACGTCTGGGCATTGAGTCAATCAAAGCTTGGATGGCGTGTACAGGTACAGCTGCTTATGCACCTTCAACACGATACCACAGTTCATCAAGAGTAGTGACTGACGTATTGTGACGAGCCTGTTGCTCGGCCACCATTGACCAGACGTTTTCAATTGGTGACAGATGTGGAGAACGTGCTGGCCAGAGCGCCAGTCGAACATTTTCTGTATCCAGAAAGGCCCGTACAGGACCTGCAACGTGCGGTCGTGCATTATCCTGCTGAAAAGTAGGGTTTCGCTGGCATCGAATGAAGGGTAGAGCCACGGGTCGTAGCACATCTGAAATGTAACGTTCACTGTTCAAAGTACCGTCAATGCCAACAAGAGGTGAGCGAGACGAGTAACCAATGGCACCCCATACCATCACGCCGTGTGATACGCCACTATGGCGATGACGAATACACGCTTCCATTATGCGTTCACCGCGATGTCGCCAAACACGGATGCGACCATCATGATGCTGTAAACAGAACCTGGATTCATCCGAAGAAATGACGTTTTGCCATTCGTGCACCCAGGTTCGTCGTTGAGTACACCATCGCAGGCGCTCCTGTCTGTGGTGCAGCGTCAAGGGTAACCGCAGCCACGGTCTCCGAGCTGATAATCCATGTTGCTGCAAACGTCGTCGAACTGTTCGTGCAGATGGTTTTTGTCTTGCAAACGGCCCCATCTGTTGACTCAGGGATCGAGACGTGGCGGCAAGATCCGTTACAGCCATGCGGATAAGATGCATGCCCTCTCGACTGCTAGTGATACGAGGCCGTTGGGATCCAGCACGGCGTTCCGTATTACCCTCCTGAACCCACCGATTCCATATTCTGCTAACAGTCATTGGATCTCGACCAACGCAGGCAGCGATGTCGCGATAGGATAAACCGCAGTCGCGATAGGCTACAATCCGACCTTTATCGAAGTCGGAATCGTGATGGTACGCATTTCTCCTCCTTACACGAGGCACCACAACAATGTTTCACCAGGCAACGCAGGTCAACTGTTGTTTGTGTTTGAGAAATCGGTTGGAAACTTTCCTCATGTCAGCACGTTGTGGGTGTCGCCACCGGCACCAGCCTAATGTGAATGCTCTGAAAAGCTAATCATTTGCATATCACAGCGTCTTCTTCCTGTCGGTTAAACGATTCTGTAGCACGTCATCTTCATGGTGTAGCAATTTTAATGTCCAGTAGTGTACGTTGAATAGTGAGCCGTTAAATGTTGATCTCGAATCCCATATTCCCGTATTGTTGATCATATCCATCGCAGTTTCCTCATTTTAAGTATCAGCGTTCTAGGTCCGCAACGGTGTAAAGTTGGATTCAAGGTAAATATTGATTTCCAAATAGGTACCTCAGATATTTCATACAAGGAGCGGACAAAAATACGGGAATTCCGAAACCTTAACATGTTACCATGCCTAATACGATGTAGAAAAGCCTTTGGCATTCGTAGCGGGATCCACTCATCTCAGAATGGATAAATACATGTCCTCAAGGGTTTCTAAGGGAATCTTATGCCACAAAATACAGGAAAGCTCAGGTACCGAAGACGGGGTTGGATAACGATCAAGAACTGTTCTAACAAAAGTATACCACAAACACTCAATAATACTGAGATCTGTTGGGTGGCCAGGGCAGATGTGTCAGTTCATCCCCTTGCTCACGAAACCAGTCCTACACGATGCGAGCTGTGTGAACAGGTACGCGGTCGTCTCGGAACACTGCATCATTACTGGTGAACAAACATTGTACCATGGGATAGATTTTATCAAACAACATGGCCAGGTAGCCTTTGCCAGTAATACTATCTTTCAGGGTAACCATTGAGCCCATGGAATACCATAATATGGCTGTCAAAATCATCATCTGAACCCCAAAATGGGGGCCACATGATCTTTGTTAGTAATGCGACCTTGCAGAATAACCATGTTGAACAAGACTCATCCGACCAACTGACGTTCTTCCGTTGCCAGAGAGTCAAGGTTTTTATAGCTTTGGTACCACGTTTTCATGTTAAGTCCATCCACATAACGTATGACTGGCCTTAGAGTTCCAGCTTGCCCAGAGATTCCCAGCTTATGGAGTTACCTTCGTGCTGCTTCGATATTAACAAGGTTCACAACTGCGCCACTCGCTTCTGTAATGATTTTTGCAGCTGTTGTCGTGTTATTTTTAGTCATAGTCTTCTTCAGTGACTCACTGAAGACGGAAGTTCATCCGCCTTGTGATTTGGCGGATGACGTTCACCCGATTTCCCTGTATGCGGTGTAGATCCACGATATGATGCCTCTTGAAATACAAATACGAGGGCTGTTCAATGAAGGATGATCATAATTTTTTGACAACATGCCTTTACTCATCCTCATAATTTTGTTGGCCTATTTCAAAGCAGTCTCCCATGAATGCATTGCACTTGTCCCAGCGTTCATGCCAGTCTTCACATACATGCTGGAAACCATTTTTTGGGAGGTCTTTCAATATCACCTACACAGCCTTCACCACTGCTTATGATGATTGATAATTCCTCCTACGCAGGCGTTTCTTCATGTCACAGGGGGCTAAATCCGGGCTATAGGGCGGGTGAGGGATGCACTTCACGATGATTTTTGCAAGATATTCAGCAACAACATCGGCAATATACGGCCGCGCATTATCGTGGTGCAGCATCAAACCTGCTCCACAGAAACGTGGTCATCTGTGCCGGATGTGGAATTGCAATGTTTTCACTACATCCCTGTACTACTGCCCAGTTACTGATGTGTGTTCAGGTGCAACATGCTGATAAATCGTTCCATGAAAATCAAATAATGAGATGGCGGTAACTTTCCCAGCAGAAGCAACCACTTTTGTTTTCTTGGGGGCTGATGATGAAGGTGATTTCCACACTGAGCTTTGCTGTTTGCTCTCGGGATCAAAATGATGTAGCCAAGTTTCATCAGCAGTGATTAGCCACGCGGGGTAGCGGCATGGTCTGGGCGCCTTACACTGTTCGTGCGGCTCCCCTCGTCGGAGGTTCGAGTCCTTCCTCAGGCATGGGTGTGCGTGTCGTCCTTAGCGTAAATTAGTTTAAAGTTAGAGTAAGTAGTGTTTAAACCTAGAGACCGATGACCTCAGCAGTTTGGTCCCATAGAAACTTACCACAAATTTCCAAAAAATTCAGCAGAGATTAAATTTGAAAGAAACTCCGGATCTCCCTCTAACATCAACAGTAACTGCAAGCAGACCTGCACATGAATGTCCTTTTGTTCGGGAATCAACAGTATTGGAACCCATCGCGCACGAACACGTGTCATGTGTAATTTTTCTGTCAGCAGCGTGTGGGTGGCACCCAATGGAATGTTCAGTGTTTTAGAAAGTGATCTTATGGTAATTCGTCGATCGTCTCTCACAATGACGGCAGCAGTGTTGATGTTTTCTCCCGTAAGAGCAGTAACTGGAGCACTGGGTCCACCTTCCTTTGAAATTGATTGTCTCCACTCTTTAAACATTTTAAACCACCTTCGAACTGTGCTGTAGGGAAGAAAAGACTCTCCATAGGCCTCCTCTAACACTATATAGGCCTCAGCTGAAGATTTGTTGAGAAGAAGGCAGAATTTCAAAGCCGCACATTGTTCTTCGCGTGTTACCTCCATTGCAACGGTAGGCGATACTGAACATGTGTGACCTTGCCTGCCTCTCGCAGGCGATAAACTTGAGTACCAACAACGAAACAACTACGGCGTGTGAGTTGCACAGAATATCATGAGATTAAATTGTTGCACCAGGAATTATGACCACAAGAAAGTTATGATCATTCTTTATTGAACAGCCCTCGTACTTCGGCTACCTTGGTTACGAAAGCATCAACCATACAAGACCCACCATTTGCCCACGTTTAATTTCACTTCGATGCGACGTAATGCAGTCGAAACTACACATAACATTGTTCTGACGACTGACACTTGCAAAGTTTTGAGGACATTGCACGGGTGTCACACATAGTGAAATTCAACAGTGCAGCCTACAAGCTTCCCTAGGATCTGCATTTTTATTCCAGCTTGCGTTTCTTTCAGCGCTGCCGTATTTTTGTCCAGCCCCTTGATGTTAAAAAACAAGTGATTCTGTATGCTGTCGATAATGGAGGAAAGACGAAAGAAAAATCAAGACACGTTCATAGGATTTATCGACCAAGAAAAAACGTTCGACAATGTAAAATGGTGCAAGGTGATAGACATTCTGAGAGAAGTAGGTCTGAGCTATAGGGAGAGATGAGTAAAATACAATATATAAAAGCGCTAATAGGGAACAATAAGTGTGGACATCCAAGAACGAAGTGCTCGACTTAAAAAGGGTGTAAGGGAGAGGTGTAATCTTTCGCCCCTATTGCTCAATCTGTACATCGAAGAAGCATTGATGGAAATGAAAGAAAGGTTGAAGAGTGGAATTAAAATTCAAAGTGTACGCATATTAATGATATTGCTATTCTCAGTGAAAGTGATGAAGAATTACATGATCTGCTGAATGGAATGAACAGTTTCATGAGTACAGAATATGGATTGGGAGTAACTCGAAGGAAGATGAAAGTAATAAGTAGCAGAAATGAGATCAAGGGGAGACTTAACACCAGGATTGATGGTCACGAAGTAGACGAAGCTACGGAATTCTACTACCTAGGCAGCAAAATAACCGATAATGGGCCGAGCAAGGAGGACATCAAAAGCAGACTAACAATGGCTAAATGGCCATTCCTGGCCAAGAGAGGTCTACTAGTTTCAAACATAGGCCTCAATTAGACGAAGAAATTTCTGAGAATGTACGTTTGGAGCACAGCATTGTGTGGCAGTGAAATACAGATTGTGGAAAAACCAGAGCAGAAGATAATCGAAGAATTTAAGATATGGTGCTTGCGGGCTTTCTAATAAAAAAAATTAAAAAAAAAAGAGATAGAAAGAAAAAGAAATGCTGTGAGGTGTGGGCTCTCAATTACGTACCCACAGACTCAGAGTCGAAATATTAAACGTTTTGGCTGGTTTCGTTGTCTAGGGGCTGGGATACATAGTTGCCGCATTACAGGCCAAATACTGCTGAGTCTACAGTACACAATATACACACGAATCGAATGGTCGAAGGTTCCTATCACTCGGCAACTGCGAATTTAGAACGTAACCAAGACTTTTTAAATGAAAGACTGCAATTAAATAAAATCTGCAAGTACTTTCTTAACGACTTTAAATGATGCGTATATTTCTGCAAAACACTTATTGGTGTCCGATGGTCCAGCAATTAAATAAAATACAAGTTGAGTAACAGGGAAACAATAGATCCCTTCTTCACGTAATTAGTTATGAACAACAACACTGCTCGCGAGATATTCACTTCCAAACGCGTACTATGTCTTCACTGCAGAAGCCACGGAAATCTCACAAGTACACATGTCGGCAAGACGAAATGTTTCTATCTCCCGCGACCATGGACAAACTGCTCCACTCCAAGTCTTTCCCGCGACTCTGCGTCCGTCGCCGTACTGTCCCGGACTCTCCGTGTCCTGTGCGACTGTCTCTCCCGCCGAACACTTCTGAACTCCCATTCACTTCGGTAGTAGCCTCCATTAGTAACGAGTGCTGCGACTGGCTAGAGAAACATATTGAAACGCACATGAAGTTCAAGCTCCACTTATTGATCTCGCGAATATAAAACAGTCACCTAGTATGTGTAATTTTGATAATGGATGTGGGCCGGTCAGTCCGAAATCAGAGAGCGAAAGTGTAAGGAATTCAGGCAAGGGGAATGAATGTGGGAGAGATATGAAGTCTCAGCTAATGTAAATGATCCAGGGATTGGGAAATAATGTGAATACAATGGCAAATAATATCAGTACAATTCAAAAAATTATGGATACAATTCAGACGGATATGGGTACAATGAGAACTGAAATAGATTCCGCTGTGAAAGAGAAAGTTGAAAAAATTATGGGTAACTTTAAAAAGCATAATTAAAATGTGTCTGAGTGGATATGGGGAAAATTACAGACAAAGTTGTAGTGGTAAAATCTAAAATCGAATCAGGGGAAAAAACCTGGGGAGAAAATGGATAAAATACAGACCGAACTTGGGGGCAAGGTAAGCGACTGTATAAAAGCGAAAGATGCTCATAAAAGCGAAATAAATTTAGCAATTAGTGACATTGCCAATTTGTAGGTGAAGGGGTGAAAGAAGTGGACAAAATTAAAGGTAAAATAGAGACCAGTATCACTAGCGAAAATGAATTTAAAAAACAAATGCAACAGACAAAAAATGATTTACATTCGTTAGCCTTCCTACAGGCCACGGCGGTTATAAATATCCCCTGGGCAAATACAGGAACTGTGAAATGTTACACAGATGACGGAAGATTTCATCCAGTAAATTTCTTGGCTGCGTGTAGGGGCGCTTTTCTTCACTGCATGTCGGACAAGGCCGAAATAAAATACGTTAAACGGCATTTGGAGGGAGACCCACAGTCTTGGGCACATGTTAAAAGTAGTTCGTGCAAATCGTACGAAGACTTCTAAAACGGTTTTTTGAATTAATTTTGGCGCGAGGCAAAGTTGATGCAGATATAAATGAATTTTTAAACGGGCCGTCCCATTACCACACCTGTGAAGGTGTGGTAATGGGACGATGAGAGATTTTTGCAAGCGCTAACTTGGCAAGCTTATGCATGTGAAAAATCCGTGTGGGGTTTTGACGGAAATCACCACGTGTAAAAGTCGATTACCCGAAAATTTCCAGAGGGATCTTGCCATTATTCCATGTGATTCCGAGGGCGAATTTCTAGAGTTTGTGGAAAAATTAGAGAGTCCTTTGAAGTCGTGGTTGTTATCAAAATGGGAATCCAAATAATCTCCACCAAAATAAAAATCGTGAGAGAAATCAAAGGATAGTAGCTGGAATGAGCGTAATGGTCGGAGGACGAACAGGAGCGATAACTTCCGTGAACGGGATCCGAGTAAAGAAAGCAGATTTGACGGGAGAAATTCGCGAAAAGTGCAATCACGTAACAACCGGTCAGGAAACTGATGTTCGCCACATCTCAGGTCCGGGGATGGCGATCTAAACAGGTGATGAAAAGGACTGGAGATAATGGTAATGGTAGAAATGTTGATAGGTTTGGAGAAACGCAATAAATATGTAATATAGAGTATGTTAAAGGGAAGGCTATATAGGTGGCTCTTTCAATAAAAGCAGGCGCGAACGGCGGAAGCATAGATTTGTGAGAGATTTAAGTTAAAGTAAAGGGAATAAATTTGCGGGGAATGATGTAAGTTGTGAATGTGTAATGAATGAGTGTGTGAATGGTGATTAATGGAAAGATTCAGTAGTTCTAAAAGAAGTTAAATAAATGTGTGGAGAGTTCAGAAGAGGTATTAGCAAATAGCAGCAATTGCAGTAAGGAAGGTGTTGTAGTAGCAAGTATTCGTGAGTCGGCGAAAAGCGTCGATGTTAGTGAAGGCGGCGTAGCTTTGGTCTCGCTAGCTGCAAATGAGGGTGATTGTGTTTCCGCGGAAAGCACCAATGTTACTAAGGGAGGCGTAGCATTGGTCTCGCCAGGAGTTGAAGTTAAAAACGTATTCGCGGAAGTAGATAATTTCTGTTTAAAGGAACATAGTAATGGTAATTTAGGTAATGATGTAAAAGCTACTGATACTTCAGAGGTAGCAATTGACGCGTTTCTAGTCACGAATGAAGTCGAAATGAAACTTACTGATGAATGTGTAGATTTAAAACGATTGTCTGAGTGTGAATGTGAGGATGTATGTAAAATAGGATCGGGGGTTAATCTGGATGAAAGGAGTGTAGAAATGGCAGTGTATGCTGATTTTTGTCCGATCACAGCGGAGTGTAGCAAGCCGGGAATTCCCAAAATTGTACAACAGGGTAGCAGCAGTTTGTGTAATGTAGCGGTGGAGGACAAAGTTGTGTACGATTCACGTAAAGTTAATTTGTCGACGGAGGAAAGTAAGGTTTCTGATGTGAATTTGTTTAGTGATTTAAATGGTGTATCAGTAGATAAGGTTGCTCAGATGAATATTGATGGTGATGATGGCTTAGGAATCGGTGTATTATTTCAGGGAGATGAAGTGTTTAACAGTGAATTGAAGTGTAATTTTGTTTAAGCTGCAAGTGTCGATATATTGGAGGGGAAAAACAGTAAAGTTATGCATGCTGTGGGTAGTGTATCGGCAAAATGTGTGGAAGAACTAACAGAAAATTTAGAGAGGGCTGAAGTAAATAATTTGGATGGGGTTGGTTTGTGTAATGAAGTTCGTACAAATTGGTATATGAAGGAAGAGCGTGATTTTAGTGTGACTGATTGGTGTTAGTACGGTAGAACGTTACTGTCAGTAATGCTGCATATGCGGAAACGAGAGAAGTTTAAAATTGCTAGGGGTTTAGAAAAGGGAAGACATGAGTTTGGGGTGAAAGAAATATTTAATGAATTATTTTGGGATGAACCTGAGATTGAGGAACGGATAGAACAGGATGCATGTACGCTGGAATTGGATGAGAAGGGACGAGATGTAGAAAATGATTTATTAAGGGAGAAATATTTAGAACGAAAGGAAATGGTAAATATACAGCCAATTACTGAAATTAAGGTTGGCAAAGAAATGGTAGATGCACGTCTACATTCAGGTAGTAACGTGTCAGCGGTGTCGGAAAGTTTTATGAACATGATCAAAAATAGGAAACTAGTAATCTTCCCAGTCACTAGCGTTCAGATTAAAACGGCAGTTGGTGGTATGAGTAAGGCAATAGACAACAAATACTTCTAAAATTTCAATGTGGAGAAAATAAATTCGAGATGGAGTGTTTAGTACTGAGTGGTCTAGTAAAGGAGATAATATTAGGAACTGACTTCCTGTGCAAAGCCGGCCGAAGTGGCCGTGAGGTTAAAGGCGCTGCAGTCTGGAACCGCAAGACCGCTACGGTCGCAGGTTCGAGTCCTGCCTCGGGCATGGATGTTTGTGATGTCCTTAGGTTAGTTAGGTTTAATTAGTTCTAAGTTCTAGGGGACTAATAACCTCAGCAGTTGAGTCCCATAGTGCTCATAGCCATTTGAACCATTTGAACTCCTGTGCAAATACAATACTTCGCTTAATTGTGTAGGGAAATGCCTAGAATTTGAATTTCAGAATGAAAAAAAGGCAAGTGAAATTTAAAAGACTTTTAGCAGGTGAAAATCAGATTGCTCATACCATAGTTACTGAGGGTTGGAGTGAGGAAGTTGATATGCGTATCAGAATTAAGGAAGTGATTGATGCAGTGAAGAGTATATCAGAAGGGGAAAAGAATGAGTTGTTTGGGTTGTTGTACTGCTAAGAGGACGTATTCTCGGATCGACCTGGTAAAGTTACCGATTTCGAGTACAATATAAAAGTGAAACCTCACGAACCAATAAAATCCAAACCGTATGTAATACCTATAGCTGATCAGAGTTTGATTAAAGCAAATGTTGGATTGGGGTACAGTCGAGAAATGTAGGAGCGATTGCTGGAATCTTATCGTTATTGTTAAGAAACGAATTTCTTTCTCCCCGGTACTCTCTTCATATACAGTAGCTTAAATTCGTTCGGCTCCTCCCTTCCATCGTCTTCTGCCCCCACTGGTCATCTGGACAGAGTATCGGCAACACAATTTTCTGTACCCTTGATGTAGCGGATTTCGTATTCGAAATGCTGGATGAACACTGTCCAACGCATTAAGCGGTCGTTCAGTATTCTGCAGCCCTGCAGATAATTTAGCGCCTTGTGGTCCGATAATACTGTCACTTTTCTGCCCTCTAGATACATGCAGAGGTTTTTTTTTTTTTAAATCCGTGCATGATCGCGAGCATCTCCGTCTACGATATCCCCATCCGTACTTATTTAGCATGCTCCTGGAGAATGCCACACCACGGTGTTCAATTTTTCCATCAACTAGTTGTTCCTGAAATAGCTCACAACCTACTCCATAGTTCAAACTGTCTGACGCTAAACAGAAAGGGAGATTCATATCTGGGTAGTACATCTTACTATTCCACAATTTATCCTTTATACCCTGGAACTCCATTTCACATTCCCTGGTCCACCTCCAAGCTGCATTTTTTTCTTCAACAATTCGCCTAAATTCGGAAGATTCATTCCCCCCTCCTCCAAGAATTGTTTGTAGAAACCACACAGGCCCAAGTATGACCACCGTTGTTTCCTACTTTTAGGTCTACTACAGTCGGCATTTGAGTTTAATTTTTCGGAACTAGGTGAAATTCCTTCCAGAATGAGGATATGCCCCAAGAACTTCTATACAAACCGTGAAATGGCTGCCATGATGGTTTCACAAAGTCCGCCATCTTTGGCACTCTCGGCGTGTCTCCTTCTTCGACACAGCGTCACCATGGAATTCCCAGCCACGTGGCTGGACCACTCGCTGGGGTACCCCTTATGCTCAGCTAATTTTCTGCACCACGTGGTTGCTGTCCGGCCGCGGCCCACCGAGAGGTTCCCGCGTGGCCACGCCTACTCCGAACTTATAGTATTTCCAGGGCGCCACAACACGCCCGGTACCTCACATGCTACAGACGAATGTTGAAAATTAGGTCGACTGATAAGGTAAGAAATGACAACTTTCTGTGCAGAATCGCAGAGAAAATGAATATGGGGAAAACACTGACAAGGAGAAGGTCAGAGTGATAGAACATCTGTTCACACATCAGGGAATGACTTCCATGGTACCAGACGGATCGGTAGAGGGAAAAAACTGTAGAGGAAGACAGAGATTGGAACACATCCAGCCAATAACTGGGGACGTAGGTAGCAAGTGATACTCTGAGAAGAAGAGGTTGGCACATGGGAGGAATCTGTGACGTGCTGCATCAAAACAGTCAGAAGACTGACGAAATAAAAGAAAAAAATACCCATCCCGTGTCAGCAATAAAAAAAGTTCTCTCAGTCTTCTCAATAACTCAGTACCAGATTATCATTTTCTGGATCCCTAGAGGAACCATAGATTAAGATATTAATGCCCGAAAACGTTATGACCGCCTGATTAACAGCACATTGGTCAGCATTTGAAAAGCAGTATAGTAGGGATTTTCTTGCAAGGACTTGACAAGTCCTTGGTATCTTTCCGGTGTTATGTTTTACCAGATGTCTACGGACAACAGTTCTGGCAAACAAGGGCAGATGGTCTGCGAACGCGCGGCTCATACCTCATAGCATCCCAGAGGTCTTCCATCTGGGTTAGATGAGACGTATTTGGTTGCCGAGACATCAATGTGAGATCAGTATCACGCGTTTAAACCACTGAAGCACGATTATAGCCTCTGACATGAACAGTTCTGCCGCTAGAAGGTTTCAGCCAGTGGGGAAAACAGCAAGCTTGAACTGATGCAGGTGATCCACGTGATGTTAATATAATGCTCAGCCGTCAGGGTGCCTTTAATTGCTGCCACAGAACACATGGCAGCCCAGGTGAATACACCCCATCGCATAACAATGCCCTCACGACCATGAAACCATGGCGGAGTGCTTGTTTCGATCAGCTGTTCGCCTGGATGAGAGCATAGCGGGACATGACTATTGATCGGGTGTAACATGATAAGTTATTCATCGGTGCAGGTAACGCATTTCCACTGAATTACCATTCAACTTCGGTGATCCCATGCCTACTGGAATCATGATTGACGTTGTTGTTGGGTCAATATATGGTAATAGTATGGAGTAGTAGGAGGTGCATTCAAGTTCTAAGGCCTCCGATTTTTTTTCTGATTAACTACTCACCCGAAATCGATGAAACTGGCGTTACTTCTCGACGTAATCGCCCTGCAGACGTACACATTTTTCACAACGCTGACGCCATGATTCCATGGCAGCGGCGAAAGCTTCTTTAGGAGTCTGTATTGACCACTGGAAAATCACTGAGGCAATAGCAGCACGGCTGGTGAATGTGCCACCACGTTGAGTGTCTTTCATTGTTGGAAAAAGCCAAAAGTCACTAGGAGCCAGGTCAGGTGAGTAGGGAGCATGAGGAATCACTTCAAAGTTGTTATCACGAAGAAACTGCTGCGTAACGTTAGCTCGATGTGCGGGTGCGTTGTCTTGGAGAAACAGCACACGCGCAGCCCTTCCCGGACGTTTTTGTTGCAGTGCAGGAAGGAATTTGTTCTTCAAAACATTTTCGTAGGATGCACCTGTTACCGTAGTGCCCTTTGGAACGCAATGGGTAAGGATTACGCCCTCGCTGTCCCAGAACATGGACACCATCATGTTTTCAGCACTGGCGATTACCCGAAATTTTTTTGGTGGCGGTGAATCTGTGTGCTTCCATTGAGCTGACTGGCGCTTTGTTTCTGGATTGAAATATGGCATCCACGTCTCATCCATTGTCACAACCGACAAAAGGAAAGTCCCATTCATGCCGTCGTTGTGCGTCAACATTGCTTGGCAACATGCCACATGGGCAGCCATGTGGTCGTCCGTCAGCATTCGTGGCACCCACCTGGATGACACTTTTCGCATTTTCAGGTCGTCATGCAGGATTGTGTGCACAGAACCCACAGAAATGCCAACTCTGGAGGTGATTTGTTCAGCAGTCATTCGGCGATCCCCAAAAACAATTCTCTCCACTTTCTCGATCATGTCGTCAGACCGGCTTGTGCGAGCCCGAGGTTGTTTCGGATTGTTGTCACACGATGTTCTGCCTTCATTAAACTGTTGTACCCACGAACGCACTTTCGACACATCCATAACTCCATCACCGCAAGTCTCCTTCAACTGTCGATGAATTTCAATTGGTTTCACACCACGCAAATTCAGGAAACGAATGATTGCACGCTGTTCAAGTAAGGAAAATGTCGCCATTTTAAGTATTTAAAACAGTTCTCATTCTCGCCGCTGGCGGTAGAATTCCATCTGCCGTACGATGCTGCCATCTCGGGGACGTATTGACAATGAACACGGCCTCATTTTAAAATAATGCTCATGTTTCTATCTCTTACCAGTCTGGAGAAAAATAATTGGAGGCCTTAGAACTTGAATGCACCTCGTATAGTGAATATGTATGGGAAGTATACACATTAAATAGTGAGAGCATCATATTGTGAGTTAGTTCGGAAGTACAGATTGGGGCTAGAGCACAACAGGTGGTTGAGTCTTTAGCTTTACTAAGACGAGAACGTCTACAGGGACTGATAATCTTAAAAAGAGAGAACAATGAACTCAGGGATCAAATCAAATACAGTACGCACATTAGCAGGCGGGGGAGTGGACGTTATTTCGACAGTCTACAGTGGCGAAGCTTCGTTACATTGTCTTCTGTGGCTTCCATGGCGCAGTGTGATTCTGTAACAGAGTGAGCTACATGGAAGATATTTAGAGGCAGCCGCAAACCAGTATAAGATCTAGAGCTGCAGGACGGCATGACTATGCACAGCACGGCATAACAGTGCCCTTTCCCAAGAGTCATTGGTGATAGAAGTGCTGGAATCGAGCGAATCCAGGCTCCCACAGTCGGACTGATAGTGTCCGGCGATGATAGACGCCAAATGGTCCCGCTCTGAGACCATCGGGACCAACGCTGGCGCAACCAAGGCAGACAGTTCCGTAGGATTTTGGACATTGTTGTCTACGCCAGAAGATGCTGGTGGAGTGATGATGCTTCCCAGATCACACAGCAGTAGCCCGCTCTACAACAGTCACTGATTTTACACCTCTCTTCTCTCAAGCGACCAGTATTCACACGTACCTGGGTCGGGTGTGTTGATGTGTACCTCCCTTGTCACAACACTGCAGGTGCGCTCTGGATTTAAGTAACATTAGTAGTTCCAATCGGAGTGGTCCTACCATTGTATCGAAGTGGGTAGGGTGACGAAATGTCACCCCAGCTGATAATCGCAAAATGCACAGTTACAACAACGACAGCCTCTGCCAGTTAGTTGTACAAATGGAACACGTGGGTCGTCTGCTGAGGCGCCCATGTTCAAGAATGTGCACTGAAGTGTGTGCTCCGAAACACTTGTGCCGGCATCAGCAGTGCAATATGTCAGCAGATCTTCCACACAGCGGCAACTATCCCGTTTTATAGAGTGGGGATGTCCTTGACGTGATGTTGTGTGAAGAGGTACGGACGCCCAGCACGTTGTCGCCTGCTAGAAGCATTAGCGTCCTTCAACCACTTTCCATAGATGCCCTCAACATTAGCAAGAGACAGCCGACCAGTTGCGTTGTTTTCGTGACACTAGTTTCCAGGTACCGAGAATGGGAATCTGTCCTTTGCCAGAGTCCATTATGTCAGTAGAGTCTCTCATATACAGCCCATATCATCCGTAGACTGATTCTTCACTCGTATCTGCTTCGCTTATCTACTTCCCATATTTCTTAACGTGCCCATAACGCCACCAGACTTCACACGGTGGGCAGCGGTCATAACATTTTGATGACTCATTTATCTCAACAGAGTATGTAGCTCATAGATGGAAAATGGAAATGAGCGTGTGGCATCTTTGGCCGGAAGACCACATGCGGGGATGTTTGGCCGCCAAGTGCAAATCTTTTTACACTCGATGCCACACTGGGCGACTTGCACGCCGATGATGAGGATGAAATGATGATGAGGACAACACAACAACCAGTCCACGAGCGGAGAAAATCTCCAACCTGGCCGGGAATCGAACATGGGCCTGCTTGCATGGGAGGCGAGCACGTTACCACCGAGCTAAGCAGGCAGATGCTCATAGATGATTACATCTATGGTGTAGGCTAATGTCTGCGAAACTCCACATGTTAGTTTTTGTCTAAAAGCTACTTTACATTATACAGTTGTCTTGAATGAACTGTGACAGGAGCCTGAACAACAGAGGACTGATGTAGCAGGGTGTATATTAGAGCTGAAATACTGGTTCGTAATCTAATGTATAAGCGATATAGGTTATGACATGGGTTATCACTCTTTGTACTATCCCCTGAATACGTACCTCTTGTATTTTTTTAGCACTGATAATGGCTAGTTACTAGCCGAAATCTAGATTTGCTTTAATAAAGCCTGAAAGAAAGGACGACTGATCGCTATGCTCCATCATTTTGAGAGGCATATCACACTCGCTGAGTGCGTTCCACATTCCTAATGGAAGATAACTTGATGTATTTACCATGTAAGTCTATGTAATTCATACAGTCGTTTTGGAACTCCAGTGCAATCTGTACACTGATGCTGGTGTATGACATCTCGAAGGAATGAGTAAACTGATATTTTGGTTATGGAAGCAGTCCAATAAACTTTTTCAATCAATATTGACTGTATCCTCTGAATTTTAAGACGAATGTTTGTGTCGTTAGACGTGTATGCGAAAATCTGTCGATGAATTCGTGTGCGATGCCAATTATGACAAACTGCATGTAACGGGGAGAGAAAAAGACGAAATCTTCAACACTACGAACATTTCCTACTATTGTAACAATTGTTGCTGACTTCTGATTTTGATGCTTTTTCGCATACTTTTGTACAGGTTCCGGTGTTCAAATAAAAATGATGCGTTCATCACAGCAATGCGAACCGTCTGCGACGTACAAGAAGGACTGCAACACTTGTTTCTGCAACGCGAGAGGCACCAACGCTATCTGTACACTCTTCAACTGCAACGCTGTCACACGGACAGGTAAGTTCCCTCCCTCTTCACCTGTATGTACATCCAACCTGTTGGCGGTGGCTCATTGCTTCCAATTCTACGTCATGATTATTCCTTCTCGCAGAAACAGTAGAAACGAAGATGATCTGATTCAGCTCTTCTTTAAATATTTTCTTTGTATTCTGTGAGCTCTTGTCGGTGAGGGTCGTAGACCAAAGAACAGTACTCAAGAAATCGTCGAAGAAGGTATTTGAAAGCGAGCTCTTTTGTGCGTCGATTACATTACTCCAGGATCACGATTGCAGTTTCACCAGTTCAAGCGGTCAACGTAGCACGCAAGCTTCACTTCCTCTTCTGCATCGGGTTTCTCCGTCCACACAAATATGTAACCAGAGGTGAACGAAAAGTGGCAGATGTAATGCGTGGTTGTAACGGGTTCCCGAGACTGTTTTCCGGTCCTATAATTGAAATTTAACAGTGGCACAAAGATCGAACTGTGATGGCGTTTACACCAAAAGGTAGTTCAAAAATGATTCTCGATCATGGTATAGGGAACAAACAAAAATCGCAATGAACGCATCATAACTTTAAAATGATACACAGTTCGAACTTCGATCGTGTTACAGATATCTAAGTTTGGTCGTGATACAACGAACTAAGATCACGTTATAACCTGAAAGCAGACATCTAAGTTTGACTGTGATGCTTACAGCGAACTGAAATCACGTCTTAACCCGAAGACTGGTAGACAGATAGAACTTCGAGCATAGTATACAGAACGAACTAAGATCGTATCGGTTCTCAACCCATAACTATTGCGTTTTTGCTTCTAGTGGGTTATGAGAAAGAAACCTCTGCACTTCAGTCAACATACGTCAGGTTGAGGACTAGTGTATCTGCCGCCAGAGTTTTATGTCTGCATGGGGTCCTGTTGCTTCTATCAGTGGAGTAACTAGGACCTCAGTTTCTGTGTATTGCTTCCCTCTCACGCCTAGGTTTCAGAACTGGAGGAACAAATGTAGCCCCAATATCCTATATCTAGGGGCAGATAAAGCAGCACGTCGCCTATGGTGGGAACTTCACGACTAAAACCAACCGAGAGATTGGCATACTCCTGTATCACAAAAAAGTGCTCAGAAAACGGTGGAGGAGCAGCTGCTGAGTTCCGATATTGCTACCACTGAGATGAAACTGTCACCCGTAGACAAAATATTAAATGAACTTACCCAGAGGCTGGGAAGCAAGAGAGGGACATATGCATGGGTGCAGTACTTGAAACTTAGACTGATCATATTTACTCTTGGCCAGTCACAAAGGGAAGAGGAAGTATACACATTAAATACTGAGAGCATCATATTGCGAGTTAGTTCGGAAGTACAGATTGGGGCTAGAGCACAACAGGTGGTTGAGTCTTTACCTTTACTAAGACGAGAACGTCTACAGGGACTGATAATCTTGAAAAGAGAGAACAATGAACTCAGGGATCAAATCAAATGTCTCGAGGTTAATAATATCCTGAACACAAGGCAGAAAATAGAGAAGTCACAAGAAGCAAGTATTAGGCTGAAATTAGAAATTGAACTGCCGAAGAAGAAAGAGGATAAGTAATCACTACTGAACTATCCTCTTCATTCCTGAGCTCAGATTTTGTGAATTCAGTGCATTGTTATTGTGGAAAATAAGATTGAAATATTGAAATTGAAAAATTGGTGTGATTCATAAAAATGTTAAAACACGTAAAAAATGAAATATATTTATGTTAGAAAATAATTGAAATATAAATATGTTCAATATCCTAAACATTCAATTTGAACATCTACAAGTTATGAAAACAACGTTATTAAGATGTGAAAATATAAACAGATGCCAATTGTAGTCCCAGTTCTACATCGAAGACAATAAATCGGTATATTGTTGTCTTCAACAAAATAAACAATCACTTATTTGATGATGTAGGAGCTATAAGCATATAACAGCAGTGTCTTAACGCATTCTAGGGCTAAATTGCTAAAATCAAAGTCAAATTAGCATTATTTTTCGAAGACGTGCTGCGATGAACACCCTTTTTTATGTATATGGTGCAACCTACTGGGAGCATGCAGAGACGGAAAACAAGTGATGCAGTGAGTGCACAGGATATAAAATGTATGTAACAGTTCGGCGCAGCAGTTACGGTTCATCCCCTGAGCAAGAAAAAAACAAAATTTGGATGTAGCGTGTATGCTACATAGTGACTGAAGAGGCTATGCTCTGTCAGGAAAAGCAGTAATCAACACCAACAGCGTAAGACCAAAGCCACTACGACACTTTTTATTAAATGAACGAAAAACAAAGACACGAAGAAGTTGTTTAATAAACTGACAGCATGCACAGACCCAAAGAAAAAGAACATATCATATCAGTTAGTAAACAAGATGTGTTATCATTGTCGAAACTAATATGCAAGAAGACTGGAAAAGTTTTTAAAGAAAAGCCGTAACATTTCAGATATTACGTGCGGGACTGTAAGATAAGGAAGACCACTAGAAACAATCTAACAGATATCACCTATTCACAAGAGTGAAGGGTTCCTGGGTTAACTGTATGAGCTAAACTCACAGAACACATATCTAGAGAATAATTTACAACTGTAATCACACTATGACCCTCCCAGGGGACACCGTCTTATCGTAGGCACCTTCAGTGCCGGGCAGGAGGGTTTGCGTTCTTTGATGAGGTTGAGAGCTGTGCCGGCGGTGGAGTAGCTACTGGCAGGGTCACCAACGCCCCAGACAAAGTGTGTCCCAAACTTTACGGTAAGGAGGGCCCTTGAGGTTAGGTCGTCAACCCCTCTACGGGAGCTAACCCCGAAGTGAAAGCCCGGTCCTACGGGTTGAGCGTTGAGCGCAGGGTTAATACCACTGTCTTGTGGAAAATCTATTATTGCGAATAATTCAACAAGGAATGCCGTACTGCCCCTACTAAGACAAACTGTGCTAGGAAACAGTAATTTGGATTTATCGGTGCTTAAATTTGGAAAATGTAAGGTGCGTACGCTGTTACAAACAGCAGCGATGAATAGTGTTGCAGAAGAGGTGCTGAGGTATGGAATGGGAGTTGTTGAACTGCAGGAAATCTGGTGGAAGGTAACAGGAGAGATTTATAAGCAGAAATTCCCCCTGTACTATTCAGGAAAATACGAAAGTGAGGGGGAGTATGGAGATCGGTTTGTAGTCTACAAGGATTTGCGTACAGCTGTTATTGCTCTCACCCCTCATAAGGAATATAAACGGCAGATTTCACAATTTGTACTTTGTGAATGTATATGCACTAACAGAAGGATCAGATGAAGATACTATGGACATCTTCTATGACCAACTACAGGACGTTAGAATACCCAGATACAGTTCCAAAATAGTTCTTAGTCACCATAATGCAAAACTGGGAAAGGAAGAAGCGCTCAGTAGTGTGTTTGGTAAGGAAACTCTGCATGATGAAATAAATAAGAATGGTATGAGGGTTATCCAGTTTGCTTCTACAAATAAGTTTAAGGCCGTAAGTACCTGTTTTCCAAGGAAAAATATCTACAAAAGGACATGGGAAATACCAAGAACAAATTAAGGAAACCAAATAGACTATATATTGAGATGCATCCGATACGGAAAATGGGCGCACTTTCCAAGGAGCTAATTCTGATTCTGACCATTACGTAGTAGGTGCCAAAATGAGACAGAAACTTGCCATGGCTGCCAACGGAAGTAGTACCAGAGTAAAGAAATGGAATAAAGAACAGTTGAAAGATAGGTCTACTATTCAGGAGTACCAGCACACATTGATACAGGAGTTACATAAAATGGTGGAGATGATGTAGACAAATAATGTAACGCTATTAAAGATGCCATTAGGACAACAGCACATGAAATACTGGGGCAAACAAGGAGACTTAGGAATGAAGAGTGGTATGATGATGAATGTAGACAGGTAGTGGGGTAGGAAAGGAAGCAAAGTTGAAATGCTTGCAGCGGAATACTAGATCAAGTAAGGCATTATATAATTAAAAGGGAATAGAGGAAGCAAAGGTATGAGAAGGAAAGGAAGGGAAGCAACGAAAAGAAAGATAGAGGAGATGGAATAGCTTTACCAAAGGAATGAAAGCAGAAAATTCTACAAGAAAATTAAAGAAGGAACTCAAGAATGTAGAACGAAAATAACAACTTGTAAGGACAAAGAGAGAAATTTGCTGACAGTTAAAGAAGACATTCTGGATATATGGTGAGAATACATCAAGGGAATTTTGGAGGGCAATCGTATCAGGAATGAGTAGCCACTGTATTACACCACAGATCCGGAAGTAGAGGAACCAACATTAAAGTAAGAACGAGAAGTAGTGTATTGTATAAAAAATTACAAAACACCAGGAACTGATAAAATCACTACTAAAAATGGGGGCACTGATCTTCATAAGTGGATCCACAAACTAATTAAGTAGATATGGAATCAGGAAAGTCCTAAAGCTACTGTGCGAGTGGATGGAGAACTGAGTAATTGGTTTAGCATTAGTAAAGGAGTCAGACAAGGGGACGCACTCTCTACAATGCTTTTCAGTCTGACTGTTGAAGCAGTAATGCGGAACTTCAGATATTTGGTTACATAGTTACAAAGTCGACTCAGATATGCGTGTATGCTGATGATGAAGCTGTTGTTAGTGGAAGAAGGATATCACTAGAGAAGACAATGTGAGAACTGAAAGAAGTCACGGAACCTAGAGGCCTTTCTTTAAATGAAATAAAGACTAAGTACATGCATTTCACCAGGAAGAAATCTAATAACTTGGATAGACTATCAGCAGACACTTTCAATTTTGGACATGTGCAGAACTTTGACTATTTGGCTCTAATATTAATAGCACAAATTCCATGTCAACTGAAATAAAACTGCGCATTCTGACTGGTAATATATGCTTCCACGCGTTTAAGTAATTGTTGGCGTTTACGTTATTAAATAGGCAGCTGAGGCTGCAACTATATGAGGTAATGATCAGTCCCGTTGTAAACTACGGATGCGAAACGCGGGCGCTAACGAGTGTTGATGAGCAGCAGCTCAGAATATTTGAAAGTAGAGTACTGCACAAGATATATGAGGCAGTTCAGGATAATAATGGCTACTGAAGATCTAGGACGAATACTGAGCTGACATCGTGAGAATTATGGAAAGTAGAAGAATAGCCTGGCTTGGACTTGTCCTGAGGATGGATTTTGGAAGAACAAGTAATTCTTTTTAATGTATGCCAACCGGATGAAGACAGTGGACAGATGACGTTAAAGAAGATATAAAATATCTCAGAGTCAAAGGAAGGCGGGGAACCGTGCTGGATAGGGTAGAATGGCGGAAACTTTTTGGTGAAGCTGAAACCCACACAGTGTTGTAATACTGCGAGAAGAAGAAGAATCAAAGTGAGAGTTAAAACCGGACCATGAGACAATGATTTTGCAGATAATATTGTAGAGTCAATTCCCAGAGTAAAAGACCACCTCCTGAGTAAAAACAGAATATTTATGAATTTCCACTCTCTGGCAATCAAAGACTGCATTGTACTATTAGACCGATTTAAGTGGGTAATCTGGGACGTACTGTGAAATGCTGCTGAGTCACTCGGATTATTTGTGAGTCGTGTGGCAAAGGAGGACACAAGAGAGCTGAAAGTCAACCACCGGAGCATAAAGTAGGTAACATCTCTTGTACGAAACGTGGCTGGACCTGCAAGACTGGAGGAATTATTCTTGTAAAACAGGCAGAATGAGAAGATTGAAGGGAACTCTTACAATGGACTACATTCAGGACTGCATTAATTTTACTGGTGGAAGAACTGGATCATAAAGAAACTGAAAGAAGACCTCAAAACTCCTGTCATACACACACAAGTTCACTCGTAAAATATATAGTGTCAAAATACATGCCGTTACAACATCTATGACATGTAACAAAAGACATTACTTCCACCACTTTCGATATTCGGAAGACAGTTACTCATCTACCAACCACCTTCGAGAGCCCGTGATCTAAGGGTAGCATCTTTGATTTTTAAGCAAAACGTCCGCGGTCCCAGGTTCGAAACATGCCACCGCTTAAATTTTGACTAATAATCAGCATTGGCGGCGAAGACTTCCAGACTTCCGGCATAAGAACCCACCCTCAATCTGCCAACGGCCTTGTCAAAGAGGGTGGAGGAGGAGACAGAGGTTCAGGGCAATCTCTTGTAAGACGCAAGGCAGCATGAGGATGCAGAAGGCAATGGAAACCTTGCATTAAAGACATATATCGTGCACCCACAGCACCTGTGACCTGTAATTGAAAAAGTATCATAATGATCTCTCAGTTGGGAAAAGATTCCAGAATCCCCCATTCGGATCTCTGGGAGGGGACTGCTAAGGAGGAAGAGACCACGAGAAAAAGACAGAATAACCAATTTCAGAAGCTTGACCGTGGTAGGGAAACTAAAAAATCTGAAAAGAGAAATTGCAAAGGCTCAATGTAGATATAGTAGGGGTCAGCGAAGTGATATGGCAGACAAGGATTTCTGGTCATTAGAGTATAGGATAATATCAACAGCTGCAGAAAATGGTATAATGGGTGTAGGATTCGTTATGGATAGGAAGGTAGGGCATGGAGTGCGGAAATGTGAACAGTTCAGCGATAGGATTATTCATATCAGAATCGACAGCAAACCAATACCGACATTAATAATTCACATGTACACGTCGAAGTCGTAAGCTGAACATGAAAAGACGGAGAAAGTATATAATGATATTGAATGAGTAATGCAGTACGTTAAGAGATATGAAAATCTCATAGTCATGGGGACTGGAATGCAGTTGCAGGGGAAAGAGTAGAAGAAATGTTTACAGGAGAATACGGGCTTCGAGCAAGGAATGAGAGAGGAGGAAGAGTAATTGAGTTCTGTGATAAATTTCAACTAGTAATAGCGAATACTCTGTTCACGAATCACAAGAGGTGGAGGTATACTTGGAAAAGGCCGGGTGATTTGGGAAGATTTCAGTTAGGCCACATCATGGTCACATACAGATTCCGAAATCTGATACTGGATTGTAAGGCGTACCCAGGAGCAGATATAGGCTGGGATCACGATGCTCTAGTGATGATGAATAGGCTGAAGATTAAGACATTAGTTACGAAGGAAAAACGCGCCAAGTAGCGTGTACGGGAGTACTAAGGACTGATGAGATATAGTTCAAGTTCTCTGAGGCTATAGATACAACCATGAGGAATGGCTCAGTAGGCAGTACGGTTGAAGAGGAATGGATATCTCTGAATTGAGCAATCACACAACAATCATCTTCTGGTGTTCCAGGTCTTCTCGTTATTTCCGTGCTTGTTACGGAAATGGGACGAGGAATTCCGCCTTATACAAGACACCTTTTTTTGTTTTGTTTCACCCAGACTAGTTTTAGCACTTTGTGTGCTATCTTCAGCGGGTTCTTTTTACTTTCTAACTGTAAAATTGTTGTTACATACTAACAATTAGCGAAACTTTTGGTACATAATATTTACAATTGAGAATGAATAATGTTGTAAAATATTATACATCATTTGTTCATAATTCACAGTTGAGATACGTATTAAAGACCTGATGCACTGTGTGTTGTTTATAACATTACGCCAGAGTTCTGTTTATAGCTTAATTGGCAAAAAGAGTGGATGTTAGCAATAGTTTACATACCTTACGTGATGCTATTGGACCTTTATATTGGTAGCTATTCCGCTACACAATCTACAACATTTAATCTGCAAACAGCAAAACGTATTTTTTTTTTTTTCTGTTTATTATGCATTTACAAACGGAATGAGTATATATCACGTTTTTTGTGTGTAACTTACGGTTTTGATATTGTGGTGCTTTACCGTATGTTGTTGGCGAAGTTAATAGGCTGATTTAGTGACCTGTGGTCGCCTGACACTGCACTTTCTCCGATTTTTCAAAACAGGCAGTTTTCGCCGCCATTCGTGTTGTTGTGGCTGTGTAGTATCCATTTGTTTCGTAGCGTATTTGGCTGGGTGAGGCGCGCGAGTTCTAAGTGTATTTGGCGTCTATGGTGTTTGGTTTGTATGTGTGTGTGTGTGTGTGTGTGTGTGTGTGTGTGTGTGTGTGTGTGTGTGTGTGTGCTCAGGATTGCGGCAGAGAGAGAGAGAGAGATGGGGGGAGGGGAGAGGGAGGGGGGGAGGGAGGGAGAAAGAATTGTTTCTTTTCCATCAGTAGTTTTGGTGTGGGTGTTGTTTGTATAGTACTTCTATTGTGGTGAAGAGGGTTTTATTGCACAGTGATGTGTATTCGTTGAATACTTTCTTTCCTTGGGCTATTAATTTTTGGATGTGATAGTTTCCTTCTATGGTTAATGTTTGGGATAAGCTGCTACTAGTTTTAGGGATGTGTAAGTCACTTTCAATGTTTGTTGGATGTTGATTGTGCACTATCAGATGGTCAGCAAATGTTGAGTCTGAGCTATTGCTTTTCAGTGTTCTGAGGTGTTCTGTGTACCTGGTTGTGAGAGTACAGCATGTTTGGCCCACATATATAGATTGACAGGAGTTGCACGTAAGTTGGTATATACCAGAGTGGCTGTATTTGTCAGTGCTGGTGGTATTTCTTCCAATTCTGCTTTGTATTGTGTTGTTGGTTCTGTATGCTATGTTGAGTCCTTGTTTCTTTAGTATATTACCCACCCTGTGTGTGGCTTTGTTGTTGTAAGTCATCCTGTGCCATTTTTTGCTTTGTGTCCGCTGATTTGTTGTGTGTTGTGTTATGTTTGTTTGTGTGTGTTGCGTGGTTATGTGTTGTTTGGTTTTGTATTTTGTGGTTTATTCTGTCTACTCTCTTTGCATGACATTCATCCTCCTGTGCAATTTGTTGAATTGTATTCAGTTGTGTGTAATCATGTTTTTTCATACGTATTTTGTTCAATCTGTGTAGTAAATATCTGAAGCTGGCTTCTTTGTGAGTTATGGTGTGATTGGTTTGGTTATGGATAATTTTGCTGGTGATTTTGGGTTTTCTGTAGTTTTTAAATTCATGTTTATTGTTCCTCTTGTACATGGTGAAATCTAAGAGATTAAGTTTTTCATCTGTTTGTGTTTCAATAGTGAACTGTATTTGTGGGTGGATGGAATTTACGTTGTCATGAAGTTCTTTTATGCTAGGCTGTGGTTCATCTGTTAAGCAAAATATGTCATCTACATTTTTGTACCAATATATTATTTTGTACTGTTTTAGTATTACTATTTTGTCAAAGATTTGTTCTCCTATCTGACTGAGGAATATTATTTTGTACTGTTTTAGTATTACTTTTCTGTCAAAGATTTGTTTTCCTATCTGACTGAGTAAAATGTCAGCTAGATGGCCACTGATTGGGGATCCCATGGGTACTTCATCTTGTTGAGAGTAAAATCTGTTGTTGAATGTGAAGTAGTTTTCCTCTGTGATGAGCCTGTGTATGGACAATATATTTCTTGTATGTAGTTGGTGGTTATTTTCTATGATGTTGATGGTTTCTTCTGTTGAGATGTGTGTGTACATGGAAATTATATCAAATGAAATCAATATTGCTGTGTTTGGTATGTTTCAATTTCTCATTTTTTTTCTATTAAGTCACTTGAGTTCTTTAGACTTCTATTCTATTCACTAAATCAAATGAAATCATTATTGCTGTGTTTGGTATGTTTTAATTTCTTATTTTCTCTATTAAGTCACTTGAGTTCTTTCGACTTCTATTTTCAGTGTACTTGTATAATATCTGTAGCAGAGTATGTGTGTGTTTGGCTAAGTAGTATGTAGGTGCTTTGGTAAAGCCTATCAATGGACATACAGGTATTCTGGGTTAATGGACTTTAGGCAATGATTTTTGGGTGGGGGCCTTGGGATTTTTCTGTATCATTCTTTAATTCTGTGTTTCCGTGAAAATTATTTCTATGTTTTTCAGTGTTTCCTCTAACTTTAATACATCATTGACATAATGTTATAAACCAGATAAAGTGCATCAGGTCATTAATGCATATCTCAGCTGTGAACTATGAAAAAATTATGTATAATACTTTACAACAATTATTCATTCACAATTGTAAATATAATGTACCAAAAGTTTCGCTAAATTTTAATTTGCAACAACAATTTTACAGTTAGAAATAAAAGTAACCCACTAAAGATAAAATAAAAAGTGCTGTAACATGTCTGGGTGAAAGAAAACAGAATAAACATGTCTTGCATGAGGCAGAATTCCGCATCCCATTTTTGTAGCAAGCAAGGACATAACAAAAAGAACTGCAACACCACAATATGATTATTTCCATGCCAAACCAGGTACTTCCTTCGCAACTCTTCAACAAACTCCAGAACACAACCATCAAACCTCAAAAAACCACACTCAACATAAAGTTCAACAAACTATGTTAGGCTCATAAAATAAAACCTCACTATGTAACCATAACTGTAAGCTCCATGGCGTCAGCAGCACATCAGACAAAACATAAGGCTGAAATCATGTGGATAATGCAAGAAATCTGGTATTTGTATTCCAAAAAACAGGCTCTGAATATTGAACTACACAGACTGCACATAGAACTAGCAAATCACATAAAGTATCCACAATTTCTTATGAATTAATGTACAGTGTTAGGACATGCTCAGGTACCATAATAGGCAGAAAAAAGAAAATCCAACAAAAGAAACTCACCAAAATGATAAACCACACTAACATCTACCAATTACATAACCAATACAACAAACACATCTTTCACAAAAGCGTGCTTAATCTAACAGACAAAATTATCTGAACAAGAAAGCAGCCTACTTGAAAAGGGTCCCAGACATAGCATAAACACAATGATGTCACACAGGTCAGTAGAAAATATCATAACAGAAACTGAACACATCATGGTATTCACAAGAAAAACTAAATAAAGCAGAATTCAATGCAAATCTAACAAGAGAACTAGTTGCTGAGTACACAAGAAACATAATCAGAGAGAACAAAACCACCCTAAAAGAGAACACTATGACTGCTGAAGAAAAACCAACCGAAAACTACAGGACAGATTAACTCAAGAAAATGGCATCACACAAAATCTGACAAGGAAAACTGAACAGCAGTCATAAACAAACAGGAGTACATTGACAAAACATTAGAACTGATCCAAAGCAACAACTTGATATAATTAAGAAGTTGTCCACCAAATCAGTACCAAAGTAAGTTACGGGAAACACTGGAAAACATAGAAACAGTTTTCCCAGAAACAGAAAAGAATGATATAGAAAAATCCCAAGGCCCCCACCCTAAAATCATTGCCTAAAGTCCACAAACCCAGTATACTTATACTTCCATTGATAAACTTTACCAAAGCACCTACATACTACTTAGCCAAACATACACACACTATGCTACAGACACTATACAAGTACACTGAAAAGAGAAGTCTGAAGAACTCAAGTGACTTAATAGAGAAAATAAGAAATTTCAACATACCAAACTCAGGAACCTTGATTTCATTCGACATAATTTCCATGTATACACACATCTCAACAGAAGAAGCCATCAACATAATAGAAAGTAACCTCCAACTACAAGGAAACATACCCGCAACAAACATAAAAGAAATGTCAGCCATATACAGGCTCATCAGAGAGGAAAACTAATTCGCATTCAACAACAGATTTTACTCTCAATAAGATGGACTACCCATGAGATCCCCTATCAGTGGCCTCCTAGCTGACATTTTCCTCAGTCAGACAGAGAATAGTAGCATCATGTAAGGTATGTTAACTACATAATGCAAACATCCACTCTTTTTGCCAATTAAGCTATAAACAGAACTTTGATGTAATGTTATAAACAACACGCTGAGTCGTTAATACATATCTCAACTGTGAACTATTAACAAATGATGTATAATATTTTACAAGATTTATGCATTCACAATTGTATATATTATGGACCAAAAGTTTCGCTAAATGTTAATATGTAACAGCAGCTTTACAGTTAGAGAATAAAAATAACCAACTGAATATAGCACAAAAAGTGCTGAAACACGTCTTGGTGAAACAAAACAGAAGAAAGGTGTCTTGCATAAGGCGGAATTCCTCGTCCTGCAATCACACAAGTTGGAAATAAAAACATAGGTACAAAGACGATAACTGCAAAGGTACCATGGGTAAGAGAAGAAATACTTCAGTTAATCGATAACGGAAGGAAGTACAAAGCTGTTCAGGGAAATTCAGGCATACTGAAATAAAAGTCGCTGAGGAATGAAGTACGTAGGAAGTGTAGAGAAGCTACGACGAAATGACTGCATGAGAAATGTGAAGATCGGAAAAGAAATGATTGTTGGAAGAACTGACTCAGCATTTAGGAAAGTAAAATCTACCTTGGATGAAATTAAAAGCAAGGGTTTTAACATTAAGAGTGAAACTGAAATTCCACTGTTAAATAAACAGGAGAGTAACTTAAAGGCCCCTGTTTGGGGGAAGATTTGTCTGTTATGATAGAAGAAGAAACGGGTGTCAATTTAGAAGATATAAGTGATCCAGTATTAGAATCAGAATTTAAGAGAACTTTCAGGGATCTAAAATCAAATAAGGCAGAAAGGATAGATAATTTTCCATCAGAATTTCTAAAACCATTGAGGGAAGTGGCAACAAAACGACTATTCACGTTAGTGCATAGAATGTGTGAGTCTGACGACATATCACCTGACATTCGGAAAAATGTCATCCAAATCATTATGAAGACTACAAGAGCTGACAAGTGAGAGAATTATCGAACAATCAGCTTAACAGATCATGCATCTAAGTTATTGACAAGGATAATACACAGAAGAATGGAAAGATAATTGAGGATGTGTTAGATGACTATCAGTTTGGCTTTAGTATAGGTAAATGTACCAGAGGGGCAATTCTGACGTTGCAATTGAGAATGCAAGGAAGTCTAAATCAACACCGAGACACATTCAAAGGATTTGTCAACCTGGAAAAAGCGTTCGACAGTGTAAAATTGTGCTAAACTTTTGAAATTGTGAGAAAAATAGGGTAAACTATAGGGAGAAACGGGTAATATACAATATACACAAGAGCTAAGGGGTAAATATAAAATTGGACGTCCAAGAACGAACTGATCGATTTAAAAATGGTGTAAGATAGATATGTAATCTTTCCCCCCCAGTTGATGAATCAATAGTGGAATTAAAATTCAAAGTGTACCGATATCTGTGATGCATTTCACTGATGACACTGCTAGTCTCAGTGAAAGTGAAGAAGAATTACATGATCCACTGAACGGCATGAACAGTTTAATGTGTACAGATAAGTATTGGGAGTCAATCATGTTGTTGTTGTTGTTGAGGTCTTCAGTCCTGAGACTGGTTTGATGTAACTCTCAATGCTACTGTATAGCTTCTTCATCTCCCAGTACCTACTGCAGCCTACATCCTTCTGAATCTCCTTAGTGTATTCATCTCTTGGTCTCCCTCTACGATTTTACCCTCCACGTTGTCCTCCAGTACTAAATTGGTGATCTCTTTATGCCTCAGAACATGTCCTACCAACTGATCCCTTCTTCTGGTCAAGTTGTGCCACAAACTCCTCTTCTCCCCAATTCTATTCAATACCTCCTCATTAGTTACGTGATCTACCCATCTAATCTTCAGCATTCTTCTGTAGCACCACATTTCGAAAGCTTCTATTCTCTTCTTGTCTAAACTAGTTACCGTCCATGTTTCAATTCCATAAATGGCTACACTCCATACAAATACATTCTGAAACAACTTCCTGACACTTTAATCTATACTCGATGTTAACAAATTTTTCTTCTTCAGAAACGCTTTCCTTGCCATTGCCAGTCTACATTTTATATCCTCTCTACTTCGACCATCATCAGTTATTTTGCTCCCCAAACAGCAAAACTCCTTTACTACATAAGTGTCTCAATTCCTAATCTAATTCCCTCGGCGTCACCCGACTTAATTCGACTACATTCCATTATCCTTGTTTTGCTTTTGTTGATGTTCATCTTATACCCTCCTTTCAAGACACTGTCCATTCCGTTCAACTGCTCTTCCAAGTCCTTTGCTGCCTCTGACAGGATTACAATGTCATCGGCGAACCCCATAGTTTTTATTTCTTCTCCGTGGATTTTAATACCTACTCCGAACTTTTCTTTTGTTTCCTTTACTGCTTACTCAATATACAGATTGAATAGCAATGCGGAGAGGCTACAACCCTGTCTCACTCCCTTAAAAACCACTGCTTCCCTTTCATGTCCCTCGACTCTTATAACTGCCATCTGCTTTCTGTACAAATTGTAAATAGCCTTTCGCTCCCTGTATTTTTCCCCTATGACCTTCAGAATTTGAAAGAGAGTATTCAGGTCAACATTGTCAAAAGTTTTCTCTAAGTCTGCAAATGCTAGAAACGTTGGATGGCCTTTCCTTAATCTTTCTTCTAAGATAAGTCGTAGGGTCAGTATTGCCTCACGTGTTCCATCATTTCTATGGAATCCAAACTGATCTTCCCCGGCTTCTACCAGTTTTTCCTTTCGTCTGTGAAGAATTCGCGTTAGTATTTTGCAGCTGTGGCTTATTAAACTGATAGTTCGGTAATTTTCACATCTGTCAACACCTGCTTTCTTTGGGATTGGAGTTATTATATTCTTCTTGAAGTCTGAGGGAATTTCGCTTGTCTCATACATCTTGCTCACCAGATGGTAGAGTTTTGTCAGGACTGGCTCTCCCAAGGTTGTCAGTAGTTCTAATGGAATGTTGTCTACTCCCAGGGCCTTGTTTTGATTCAGGTCTTCGGTGCTCTGTCAAACTCTTCACTCTGTATCGTATCTCCCATTTCATCAACATCTACCTCCTCTTCCATACCCATAATCTCGTCCTCACGAACATCGCCCCTGTATAGACCCTCTATATACTCCTTCCACCTTTCTGCTTTCCCTTCTTTGCTTAGAACTGGGATTCCATCTGAGCTCTTGATATTCATGCAAGTGGTTCTCTTTTCTCCAAAGGTCTCTTTAATTTTCCTATAGGCAGTGTCTATCTTACCCCTCGTGAGGTAAGTCTGTACATCCTTACATTTGTCCTCTAGCCATCCCTGCTTAGCCATTTTGCACTTCCTGTCGATTACATTTTTGAGAGGTTTGTATTCCTTTTTGCCTGCTTCACTTACTTCATTTTTGTATATTATCCTTTCATCAAATAAATTCAGTATCTCTTCTGTTACCCAAGGATTTCTAACAGCGCTCGTCTTTTTACCTACTTGATCCTCTGCTGCATTCACTATTTCATTCCTCAAAGCTACCCATTATTCTTCTACCATATTTCTTTCCCCAATTCCTGTCAATTGTTCCCTTATGCTGTCCCTGAAACTCTGTACAACCTCTGGTTCTTTCAGTTTATCCATGTCCCATCTCCTTAAATTCCCACCTTTTTGAAGTTTCTTCATTTTTAATCTACAGTTCTTAACCAATAGATTGTGGTCAGAGTCCACATCTGTCCCTGGAAATGTCTTAAAATTTAAAATCTGGTTCCTAAATCTCTGTCTTACCATTATATAATCTATCTGAAACCTTCTAGTATCTCCAGGGTTCTTCCATGTATACAACCTTCTTTCATGATTCTTGAACCAAGTGTTAGCTATGATTAAGTTACGCTCTGTGCAAAATTCTACCAAGCGACTTCCTCTTGCATTTCTTAGCCCCAATCCATATTCACCTACTACGTTTCCTTCTCTTCCTTTTCCTAGTGTCGAATTCCAGTCCCCCATGACTATTAAATTTTCGTCTCCCTTGACTACCTGAATAATTTCTTTTATCTCATCATACATTTCATCAATTTCTTCATCATCTGCAGAGATAGTTGCCATATAAACTTGTACTACTGTAGTAGGCATGCGCTTCGTATCTATCTTGGCCACAATAATGCGTTCACTATGCTGTTTGTAGTAGCTTACCCGCACTCCTATTTCTTTAATCACTATTAAACCTACTCCTGCATTACCCCTACATGATTTTGTATTTTTATATAAGTCTTGTTCCTCCTGCCACTGAACTTCACTAATTCCCACTATATCTAACTTTAACCTAACCATTTCCTTTTTTAAATTTTCTAACCTACCTGCCCGATTAAGGGATCTGACATTCCATGCTCCGATCCGTAGAACGCCAGTTTTCTTTCTCCTGATAACGACGTCCTCTTGAGTAGTGCCCTCCCGGAGATCCGAATGGGGGACTATTTTACCTCCGGAATATTTTACTCAAGAGGACGCCATCATCATTTAATCATACAGTAAAGCTGCATGCCCTCAGGAAAAATCACTGCTGTAGTTTCCCCTTGCTTTCAGCCGTTCGCAGTACCACAACAGCAAGGTCGTTTTGGTTAGTGTTACAAGGCCAGGTCAGTCAATCATCCAGCCTGTTGCCCCTGCAACTACTGAAAAGGCTGCTGCCCCTCTTCAGGAACCACACGTTTGTCTGGCCTCTCAAGAGTCTTTCTATGATTTACTCCACCCCCCCCCCCCCCCCCCGCCATAAATTAAAGGATTAAAGGGAGATAGCAGAAATGAGTATAGCGAACAACGTTACATCAGGACTGATGGTCACGCAGTTAAAGTATTTTGCTACCTAGGCAGCTAAATAACCAATGACGGGCGGAGAAAGGAGGACATCAAAAGCAGACTAGCACTGGCAAAAAGGGCATTCCTGGACAAGAGAAGTCTAGTAGTAACAAACATAGGCCTTAATTTGAGGAAGAAATTTCTGTGAATGTACTTTTGGAGTACTGCATTGTTTGGTAAAGAAACAAGGACTGTGGGAAAACTTGAACAGAAGAAAATCGAAGCATTTGAAATGAGGAGCTACAGCAGAAAGGTGAAAATTATGTGGACTGATAACGTAAGACATGAGGAAGTCCTCTGCAGAATCGGAGAGGAAAAGAATATGTGGGAAACACTGACAAGGAGAATGGACAGGGTGACAGAACCTCTGGTAAGACATCAGGGAATGACTTCCATGGTACAGGAGGAAGATGAGGAGGGCAAAATCTAAAGAGGAAGACAGAGATTGGAATGCATCCGAAAAATAATTGAGGAAATTGGATGCAAGTGCTACTCTGAGATGAAGAGGTTGGCACAGGAGAGGAATTCGTGGTGTGTCGCATCAAGCCAGTCAGAAAACTGATGATCCAAACAAGAGTAATATGCACATGTAAAGATGGCGGTAGTATCGCGTACACAAGCTATAAGAGGGCAGTGCATTGGCGTAGTTTTCTTTCATACTCAGGTGATTCATGTAAGAAGGCTTCCATTTTGATTATGGCAGCGCACTGGGAATTAACAGACTCCAAATGCTGAATGATAGTTCAGCTTAGACTCACAGAACATTCTATTTTGGAAATAATTGGGAATGTAATACACCGAGATCCACAGTCTCAAGAGTGTGGTTCAAATGGCTCTGAGCACTATGTTCTAAACATCTCAGGTCATCAGTCCCCTAGAACTTAGAACTACTTAAACCTAACTAACCTAAGCTCATCACACACAGCCATGCCCGAGGCAGGATTCGAACCTGCTACCATAGCAGTCGCGCTGTTCCGGGCCTAAGCACCCAGAACCGCTTGATCACCGCGGCCTGCCTCCAGAGTGTGCCGAGAGTATTAAATTCCAAGCATTATCTCTCACCATAGACAATGCAGTGGGCGACGGTCTTCACTTAACGACCGAGAACAGCAAAGTTTGCGTAGAGTTGACAGTGCTAAAAGAAAAGCGACACTGTGTGACATAACCGCAGAAAAGAATGTCGGACGTACGGCGACGGCATCCATTAAGACAGTGCGGTAAAATTTGGCACTAATGGACTATGGCAGGAGACTGAAAAACGTGGCCAGGTCAGATGAATCCCGATTTCAGTTTGTAACAGCTGAAGGTAGGAGTGGAGTGTGGCGCAGAACCCACGACTCAATGAACCTAATTTATCAACAAGGCACTACGCAAGCTGGTGGTGGCTCCACAATTATTTGGGGAGTGTTTACATGGAATGTACTGGGACCTGACTACGTCTGGTTACTTGTAGGCCATTTGTAATCTTTCATGGACCTCATATTCCCAAACAACGTTGGATTTTTATAGATGACAGGGTGCCTTATCACAAGGTCACAATTGTTCGCGATTTGTTGGAAGAACATTCTGTATAATTGGAGCGAATGATTTAGCTACCCAGATCGCCCAACATGTATTCCATCGAACATTTATGGGACGCAGTCGAGAGGTCAGTTCGTGCACAAAATCGTGCACCGGCGACACATTCGCAATTATGGATGGTGACAAAGGAGGCATGGTTCATTATTTCTGCAAGGGGCTTCCAACAGCTTGTTGAGTATATGGCACGTGGAATCGGTGCAATACGCCGGATAAATAGGGGTCCGACACGATATTAGGAGGTATGACTTTTGTCACCTCAGTCCACTTGCAATAACCACTCACATATGGCAAGTGGCAGCTCTGTCTGTAGAGGGTACACAAAGCGTGCCGGGGAGATGCAGTAAACAGTACAGTCGTTGACGGAATGCGGAAACAGAGCGATATATTTTTCGTCCAAAAGGGCACCATCATTGGTTACCGGGTGTCGGCTGGAAGCATTTCAGAACAGCATAAGTTTGTAAGCGGTTCACATCCCGGCGTGCTTAAAGTATACCGTACATGGCAAAATCGCGCTATCCAAAACCCGCGCCGAGGGAGCTGTGGTTCACAGCTGTACGTGACACACGTGAGCAAAGGCTGCAGAAATTTGTAGAGGTGCATAAATCTGCAACTGTTGAGCGACTGACCACCCAGATGAACCAAGGAGCTACCAACAGTGTCTCCCCAGGGGCCGTTCAGAGACCGTTGCTACGACCATAGCAGGCGCCGGTTTCATCCACCCAAGCTAACTGTGGTTCATCGGCGACGAAGGTTGGAATTTGCATGTCAGTATCGCAATCCGACATCCGGTGAGTGGCGACAGGCGGCCTATTCATGTTTTATGTTCCATCTGACAGATTGTTGTGAAATGTTGAAAGTCGCTAGCTCTATCTTCTTATCTCGTGTTTTCTACTGAAAATCTCGTGCTTGTACTCTTGTTAAATTTACTATTACAGAGATCGCTTAAACTTTTTTTTAAAAAATTGGTTCTGTGCGCAACAAATAACTTACTTGGTCTTTCTGCTGCCACTGCTTGATCTGCTGCATTCCATTATTTAAAAAAAGCGTATTATTCATGTTAAGTGCAATGCATGTTCTGTATGGCGGCTTCTGCTGTTGCTGCGGCTGCTACTGCTTACTACAACTACATGTAATTCAAGAGAAAGCGTTTGGTCAAATCTAAATAAATCAATAACCCAAACAAGTAATTCCTTTTGTCAAAAACTATATTCTGAAAGCGATTCTTTCTCATTCAATTAACCAAACGGTAGAAGCTCTGTGAACAATCGCTTCATATGTAAATCTGCCTCCAGTGGCATTAAAGCAGTATTACAAATTAATCAAACTCTTCAGACAGACTGAAATATTTCTCAATTATATACATAGTGAAACAATTCCCTGACAATTACAAAAGAAATCACTGACAAAAATCAATACTTAATCTATTCGCTTAACAATGGTTTCCCTTAAGAATTCAGCTCCTACCATTATCAAAATTACCGTCTGCTGCTACGCACATACACAAACCATTTCTTTAAATTAATAAGCGCGCTGCAAATTATAAAAAATATCAACTCAATACCAAATCCTGTGTCACTGCTGGTGGACACGGCAGTACGGCAGCTGGGCAACGACCCCTCGCCAACACACGTGCGCACCTCGGCAGGCGGGCTCCAACACTGGCTGCCGAACTGCCACTCATTATTCCGTGCACTGCGAAGCGTGACAACAATATCTTAGATTCCAGAGCTTGTGTATGCGCGCTGTTGCCAAACTTTAAATTCTGAGAGAGTATTGACAACTCTCAACGTCTGAAAGCAAACATCCTTCAACAATCCTCTGAAGGATCCAGGCTGGAGGAGGGTACGTTACGGCACGGGGCATACGATTCGTGGCATTCCCTGTTATATCTCCTATTCATGGAAGAAACAATGGATCAACACAAATACGCATCTATCCTTGGGGACCATGTCCTGCTCATAGGCAGTTTGTTTCTCCTCAGCACGAAGGTATCAACCAGCAGGACAATGCAACGTGTCATACACATCGTAGCGTATGTGCGTGGTTCGAAGAACTCCAGGATGGCTTTACAGTACTGCCTTGGCCACCAAACTCACCGGATTTGAAACCACTAGAGAATCTCTGAGACCACCTCTATCATGTCGTTCGCACCATAGATCGTCAACAGAGGAACGTAGTGCAACTGGGCAAGGCACTGGAATCGGAATGGCTTCACATCCGTGTCGCTACCTTCAAGAAGCTCGTTAATTCCCACCCTGCACCTCTTGCAACGGTCCACGTTGCAATAGGTGGTCACATTAATGTGGCTGTATCATTACAGCTGTCTCTTCCACGTATGTATCTGCAGCTCTCCCTATTCGGACCTCCCAACATTCTCTCCCCCCCCCCCCCCCCACTTAATTACCGTTTTTTGCCTCCTCTCAATTACAGAGACCTCTACTGGAAAAGTCTGCGCTCTCTTTCTCAACAGTTACTGTCACTGCCATTTTAGTTTATTAATATAGTAATATAGTTTATAACCCTACCGTCTGCTACTGCTACACCATAACCTTAAAGTAGGAGGCAGGTCGTGAAATAAAACTATCTAGTTAAAACAATTATGGTATAAAGCAATAGAGCAGTGTTACCCTCTGAGAGGATATTTGTTGTGTTGACCGAGTTGTACCTAACGGGGGTGGCTTACCGGAAATGAAAGTCAGAATTACGTAAATATTTGAACAGTAATAAACAAAATTTTTGCCTATCTGCACTGTTTAACGGATAAAGCAAACGGGCGCCAGGCTAATTAGGCAAGAGAATGCTTAACATTCTTGCGCAGGAAAATAGTTATTAGTAACTTCAACAGATAAACACAACCTATACTTTGTCACACGCGAGTGCAATGAACTCCGACACATACATATGTTTACGGTAAGATTGAAGGGAACAGCTAGAGCAGTACAAACAATTGGCAAAAATATAACAGACATCTAAACACACTATTAATTTCAGGGCTTGTTCAAACTGAATGGTCTTTATAACATGACTATTAACATTCACTGCAGGATCATAAATTGGACATAGGTTAAGTCTCTCAGTCAAATACTTTACTATTTAAAATGAAAGTTAATTGGAATCCACTAACAGGTTGCTTCTCACTATCTTTTGAATAAGGAAATTATGAAACTTCCTGGCAGATTAAAACTGTGTGCCCGACCGAGACTCGAACTCGAGACCTTTGCCTTTCGCGGGCAAGTGCTCTACCAACTGAGCTACCGAAGCACGACTCATACCCGGTACTCACAGCTTTACTTCTGCCAGTACCTCGTCTCCTACCTTCCAAACTTTACAGAAGCTCTCCTGCGAACCTTGCAGAACTAGCACTCCTGAAAGAAAGGATATTGCGGAGACATGGCTTAGCCACAGCCTGGGGGATGTTTCCAGAATGAGATTTTCACTCTGCAGCGGAGTGTGCGCTGATATGAAACTTCCTGGCAGATTAAAACTGTGTGCCCGACCGACACTCGAACTCGGGACCTTTGCCTTTTGCGGGCAACTGCTCTACCAACTGAGCTACCGAAGCACGAATCACGCCCGGTACTCACAGCTTTACTTCTGCCAGTACCTCGTCTCCTACCTTCCAAACTTTACAGAAGCTCTCCCGCGAACCTTGCAGAAGTTTGGAAGGTAGGAGACGAGGTACTGGCAGAAGTAAAGCTCTGAGTACCGGGCGTGAGTCGTGCTTCGGTAGCTCAGTTGGTAGAGCAGTTGCCCGCGAAAGGCAAAGGTCCCGAGTTCGAGTGTCGGTCGGGCACACAGTTTTAATCTGCCAGGAAGTTTCATATCAGCGCACACTCCGCTGCAGAGTGAAAATCTCATTCTGGAAACATCCCCCAGGCTGTGGCTAAGCCATGTCTCCGCAATATCCTTTCTTTCAGGAGTGCTAGTTCTGCAAGGTTCGCAGGAGAGCTTCTGTAAAGTTTGGAAGGTAGGAGACGAGGTACTGGCAGAAGTAAAGCTGTGAGTACCGGGCGTGAGTCGTGCTTCGGTAGCTCAGTTGGTAGAGCACTTGCCCGCGAAAGGCAAAGGTCCCGAGTTCGAGTCTCGGTCGGGCACACAGTTTTAATCTGCCAGGAAGTTTCATATCAGCGCACACTCCGCTGCAGAGTGAAAATCTTATTCTGGAAACATCCCCCAGGCTGTGGCTAAGCCATGTCTCCGCAATATCCTTTCTTTCAGGAGTGCTAGTTCTGCAAGGTTCGCAGGAGAGCTTCTGTAAAGTTTGGAAGGTAGGAGACGAGGTACTGGCAGAAGTAAAGCTGTGAGTACCGTGCGTGAGTCGTGCTTCGGTAGCTCAGTTGGTAGAGCACTTGCCCGCGAAAGGCAAAGGTCCCGAGTTCGAGTCTCGGTCGGGCACACAGTTTTAATCTGCCAGGAAGTTTCATATCAGCGCACACTCCGCTGCAGAGTGAAAATCTCATTCTGGAAGGAAATTATGGTTTTCATAAATAGTGGTCTTTCCATTACTTGTTACCTCGCATTAGCAGAATAGACAAACTGTGGATCCTGTTATACTATTAATATACACTTCCAATTCGCAAGAGAGACAAACACTTAGCAACCATGAACATATAATTTTCTACTATTGCAGTTTTCCACTTTTACTACAGTGAAACACAATGTTGACAAATTTTCAAGAAACTGACTCACCTTCTAAAATTTACTACAGGTAGCACTATGATCATTAACTAAGCAAAACTTAATAAGCCTCAATTTTAAGAACTTTAATTTATAAAAGAAACATCAAATTCCTTTTATTACCACAGTCTTCCACTTTCAAGTAAATGATTAAATAGGTGATTTTGAAACTTCACAAAACTGCATTTACTGCTTCCCACAATTTCACTAAATCCACAATAAACCTGAGTAATTCCTTCTCATCGAAGATCAAACAACATTACGTAATTAACCGTCTAACTTTGAGGCTTTCATTTTTTTTACAAAATAGGACACTCGGTAATCATAGTTCAGATGGAGAGGAACCTGAGAGGTGTTGTGATAGGGAAAAAAATCAAGGTAGGTACATAAATTCAGTTATAATTTACCTTATATTTGTGCACACTAAAACATCCAGTAAGCTGATCTTTCACTGTACATCATTGTAGTATTCCGTTACAGTGATTGCGCAATGTGGTGGCAACTGCATGTTGGTAGGTGGATTCGCAGGCGGAATTGCTGGACTCTGGCCCTTCTTGGTGGCGATGATGAATACCAATTCCAGAATCGTTCCATCTATTTATCCATCCATCCGAGGCATTGGAAAGTAGCAGAAAAAGCCTCTCTCGGAACCAGCACAATATACCACTTATACATCGCAGTGCTCAGTTTGCTAGCTCGTCCCAGACTGACTTTTGGTTCCACCTTTTCTACCTAGCCCAACCACATTTTGCGCGCGCTACACAGTTCCGTTCCCGAGGGGAACCACAAGACTAAGAACAAGACTAAGAACCCTAAGTGAGGATCAGCAGTTTACATAACAGCAAACAAACACATTATATAAAACAGAGCATTTGCACATATTGACATTTCTACAAAAAATTATTCACACAGAAATTACAATTATGTATAGTTCCCTCCAAATGGGACAGAGAATTTAAATGACAGACATACCACATTGCATAGAATCCAACCATAACATCCAAAGTTTTAACAAAGGAAGAAGTATAAAATTTTATGTTATCGATTCAATCAAGCATATATACAGAAGCTCAACGAAGTAACATTAAATAAGAGCAAAAGGCAAAACAAATCCGTACAGCATTAGAGCTATGGTGTTACAAGTTTTTTATTTTGAATGTCGGCTGTTATTATTATTTTTAATAACGGCAACTTTTAATTGTATAGGTAATTATAATTGTTATAAAAACGGTATTCAAACCCAAGTGAGCAGAGACTGTACGTAGAAGCTGAGAAAATTGCTAAGGCTTTTTCATAATACAAATGTCGTTCCGAAACTAATGCTCTCTATTTATATTCACGGACGCTACATCAGATACAGAAACCTCAATAAGAGAATTAAACAGTGCAAGATTTCAGCTACATAGTACCGTTTCCCCACATGGTCACTAACGTTTGTTACGCCCCTTTGGCCACGATGCACATGATCCTGCATACCGCGCTCGTAAAAGATTGAACCAGCGAAGGGTAGCCGTTGCCTTACAGCTTTGACGGGAGCATATGAGTCTGGGAAATGTTGGCTGTTTATCCCAGCTTTCATACCTGTAAATGGACGTCTTAAGGCGCTAACGCATATCTACAGAGTGGATCTGGTAGAATTTTCTAGACCAATTTGGCTACATGTTCCATGATTGTAATACTTTTACGGTGTTTCGCGTTGCCGTGTTGCAAACGGTAATTTATCCCTTTGTCTTGTCTGAATCTGGAACCTTGGGCTTTCAGAGTAATCACAGTGGTCTTGTATCATTATGTATTCACACTTAAACTACCAAAACTCCGAATGTTCCACAGCTTGTCTGCTCCATAAAAGTATGAACATCAATTTGTGCAGATGGCTGTGTCTTGAATGTGTTTATTTTTGAAGAATTAACATGTCGGCAACAAAAGGACTGTATTGACTCTGGCTCGTAGTGGTTACACTACGTCTCATCTCCGATGAAGGCGCTGCTCATGAAATTGTTGCCATTAGCGTCATGGTGCTCCAGTAGCTCCCAAAAAATTTTCTACACAATAACTCCTTCTTGAAACTTCCTGGCCGATTAAAACTGTGTGCCGGACCGAGACTCGACCTCGGGACCTTTGCCTTTCCCGGGGAAAGTGCTCTACCATCTGAGCTACCCAAGCACGACTCACGCCCCGTCCTCACAGCTTTAGTTCTGCCAGTACCTCGCCTCCTACCTTCCAAACTTCAGAGAAGCTCTCCTGCGAACCTTACAGAGCTATCACTCCTGGAAGAAAGGATATTGCGAAGACATGGCTTAGCCACAGCCTGGGGGATTCCCATAACTCCTTCTTGTTTAAGCATCCGTGGGACCCCTATAGCATCTCCTTTGCGGTAAAAGTAAAATCTGTGTTTCGCACACACCTCGATGTCAGAAGACATATTGGAACGCTCCCCTGCTACTGATATCTTCGCTGGACAACCAAATCAACAGAACATTAACTTCAGAATGTAGCACTACATCAAGATAAGCTGGCTGTGTCACTCAAACAAAAAACATTTGAATCATTAATTTCGGAACGACCCTCGCTGTATATGATATTTAGAGGTCCTGGTCTAGACAGTACGGTCGGTCCAAAAATATAAATAGTGTAACTTGTGTAATTGTTAAGTTAATTATAAGCAAAGAAACTACGATGCTTATGTTGTCCATCATATCTGTGCAGGTGATGGTATTCGAGAACGGATTGCCGATTACGCAAAGGAATATAAGCGGAATAAGACGTACAAGGCGCAATGCAAGAAGTCTTACTGTGGTAGGGGTGGCGCTGCCTGCAAACACACAGACTGCAAGATACTTGGTCTGCTCTGTGAGTAATGTACCTATACGTTTAACCTGGGTGTACTTGTATTTCGTCAAGATCTGAAATTGTGCATAAATTCCGTTGCAAGTCATTAAGAGATCTTATTCGTAAATATTGGATAAGTAAGGTATGGGTATTCGCACATCATAGGCTGCATTGTTTTCACACTTCTTCCTCCCCTCCCCCAGCCCACACCACCTTCGATAGGCAGATGGTTCTCACCCCCAAAGCGATAGACGTACCAAGCTTTGTTGAGCTCACTCCAATGGCTTAGGAGATGTGCAACATAAATACATACATATATACAATGAAGCCCTGCTATAGGCATGCGTATTCAAACACAGAGGTGTGTAAACAGACAGAATACGGTGCCGCGGGCGGCAACGCCTACATGTGACAAGTGTCTGGCGCAGTTGTTAGATCGGTCACTGCTGCTACAATGGCAGATTATCAAGTTTTAAATGAGATTGAACGTGGTGTTATAGTCGGCGCACGAGCGATGGGACATAGCATGTCCCAGGTAGCGGTGAAGTGGGGATTTTCCCGTACGACTATTTCACGAGTTTGCTGTGAATATCAGGAATCCGGTAAAACATCAATTCTCCGACATCGCTGTGGCCGGAAAAAGATTCTGCAAAAACGGGACCAACGACGAGTGAAAAGTATCGTTCAAGGTGAGAGAAGTGCAATCCTGCAGATTTCAATGCTGCGCCATCAACGAGTGTCAGCGTGCGAACCATTCAACGAAACATTATCGATATGGGCTTTCGGAGCCGAAGGCCCGCTCTTGTACCCTTGATGACTGCACAACACAAGGTTTTACGCCTCTCCTGGGCCCGTCAACAACGACATTGGACTGTTGATGACTGACAAGGTGTTGTCTGATCGGACGAGTCTCGTTTCATATTGTATCGAGTGGATGGACGTGTACGGATAAGGAGATAGCCTCCAAGGCCCCTGCATGTTAGCAGGGGACTGTTCAAGCTGGTAGAGGCTCTGTAATGGTGTGGAGCGTGAGACGTGCAAGTGATGTGAGATCCCTGATACGTCTAGATACGACTCTGACAGGTGACAGGCAAGTAAGCATCCTGTTTAACCACCTGGATCCATTCATGTTCATTGTGGATTCCGACGGACTTGGGCAGTTCCAGCAGGACAATGCGACACCCACACGTCCAGAATTGCTACACAGTGGTCCAGGAACACTCTTCTGAGTTTAAGCACTTTCGCTTGTCACCAAACTCCGCAGACATTAACATTATTGAGCATATCTGGGATACCTTTCAACGTGCTATTCAGAAGAGATCTCCATCCCCTCATACTCTTACGGTTTCATGGACATCCCTACAAGATTCATGGTGTCAGTTCCCCCCAGCACTACTTCAGACGTTAGTCGAGTCCATGCGACGTCGTGTTGCGGTGCTTCTGAGTCCTTGCGGGGCCCTGCACGATGTTAGTCAAGTGTATCAGTTTCTGTGTGTCTTCATTTTATAAGATACAAGCTGAGTAACTGTCCATCCCCTCCACGCCACGCTTCCTCTTTATCTCTTCCATTCTCTGTTCATCTCTCCTCTCCCACCTCTGTCCATTTCCCTCTCCCGTCTATCGGTTCATTTCATCCTTCCCCCCCACCTTTCTGTGACCATATTCTCTTTCCCTCTTGCTATCCGTCCATCGCCCCCTCCCCTATTCTTTCTCCACGTTATAACGCTCGCGCCAGTTGAACGCTGGTGGCTCTTACCCCTACAGTATTTCTTTCCAGTTCGTAACTAATATGTCTACCAAATTTGGTTGAAATCGTTCAAGAGCTTTTCACTCATAGTTTTTACTGCATATGCACATGTCAAATAAATTTCACAAATGTTTAACATATTTCACACTTTTTTACCCTTACCTCTGGCGAATTTCTCCTTGCAGTTTTTTCACGCACCTCAATGCTTATGACATCATATATCCGTAACTATATGTTGTACAATGACATAATTTTGTAGGTAAATGTGCCGGCCGGGGTGGCCGAGCGGTTCTAGGCGCTACAGTCTTCAACAGCGCGATCGCTACAGTCCCAGGTTCGAATCCTGCCTCGGGCATGGATGTGTGTAATGTCCTTAGGTTAGTTAGGTTTAAGTAGTTCTAAGTTCTAGGGGACTGATGACCTAAGAATTTAAGTCCCATAGTGCTCAGAGCCATTTGAACCATTTTTTGTAGGTAAATGTTGCCGCCTGTCGTGTTATTTAAACTAAAGGTGGAAGGGAAAAAACGATAGGAAAGGGGCTATTGACGTCATCTGCAGCGGGAATTTGTGCGGAACCAGCGGCGACGAGTGAAAACGTGTGCTGAACCGGTATTCGAACCCGGTATCCCTGCCTACTAGGCAGCTGCGTTATCCACTGCGCCGCCCGCACACAATGTTTATGGGAATTGTGTAAACTATGTCGGCACTGCCTCGAGGCCGACCCACATTCCCACATAGCGCCACCTCTCCACTGTCCCCGTCCATGTCCTGCATGCTCCCTACTGTGAGATTCCCACAGGAATTCAGACGTAATTGTGCATCTGTACTGCAGGTGGGAGATTCATTGCCCATCGAGGCGTATCGATTACATGAATGCGAGGTCCCTTTTTTTTTGGACATGTCAAAAGCAACAGACACCACGCGAAATCATCAGCTGTGATACATATTACATAAACTGAAGGTAAGTATGAAATCGTGGGTTCGATCTCCTATCCGCCAGATATTTTCACTCTTTGCCTCTGATTGCACATGAAGTCCTGATGCAGCTGACATCAACAACCCATTCCCTTCCCCTTCCTTTCTTTCCTCTCCACCTTCAATTTACGAGGCGCGTTTTTTAAGCAAGTACCGTTTTGAAATTAAAAAAAGACATGCTAAGAGATCTCACTAATTTTATTTTTACGTGAAAGCCTGTACCTTAATCTACTTTTCTTCATAACTTCCGTCAATATTGAGGCACTTGTCATAACGTTGTACCAGTTTTTGAATACCCTCCTCATAGAAGCCTGCCGCCTGACTTGTTAACCACTGCATCACCACTGTTTTGGATTCGTCATCGTCTTGAAGTTGCTGACCACCCAGTTGTTTCTTCAAGTGCAGGAACGGATGGTAGTCACTGGGCGCAAGATCGGGGCTGTACGGAGGATGATCTAGAGTTTCCCATCGAAAAGATGTGATGAGATCTTTGGTCTGATTCGCCACATGCGGACGGGCATTGTCTTGCAGTAAAACGATGTCCTTGCTCAACTTCCATGGACTGTTGCTTTAATTCTGGTGTGACGTCGGCCACCCATGTTCCATTGTCCATAACAATTTGGCTTAAGAAATCATCACCGTCGTTGTGGTACCGCTCAAGGAAAGCCAATGCACTGTCTAAACGTTTGGATTTGTGCACATCCGTCAACATTTTCGGTACCCAACTTGCGCACCATTTTCGGTGATTCAAGTGCTCCGTCACAAAGCCATACAAAATATTACGAGATACATTAGGAAAGTCATCCCGAAAGGAGGAAATCGTAAAGCGTCTGTTTTCTCTCACCTAATTGTCCACTTCCTGCACCAAACTTTCATTATCGACCGAAGGACGCCCACTCCGTTGTTCATCATGCCCATTTGTGCGGCCATCTTTAAATGCTCTCACCCACTTTCATACCATTCCATCAGTCATAATGTTTTCTCCGTAAACTGCACAGATCTCACAATGAATAACGATCGCTTTTAGGCCTTTAGCACTAAGAAATATTATAACAGCCCGTACTTCACAGTCGGTGGGAGTCAATATTATCGGAGGCGCCTTAAACACTCAGTACACAACGTAAACAAGGAAGAATCAGACTGTAATGGCGTCAGTGCGTAGATTAAGGTGCAGGCTTTCCTGTAAAAATAAAATTATTAAGATATCTTAGCACGCCTTTTTTTAATTTCAAAATGGTACTTACTTAAAAAACACGCCTCGTACGTAATATGTGTCAAAGCTAAGAATCCGCGAGGGTCTCCTCTCCCAGACATGACCAAAAGAACAGACACAACGCATTTGTGTGAGACATCGTGCACGATGCTGTCTTTTACACGCATCTCAGTGTTTATGATGTCATATCTCCAGAACTATGTGTCCTACAAGAATACAGTTTTGCTATTTCCTGCAGTGGTATATATGAATACTGTCTACGAAATGTGTGGCAGGTACAGTTAGTGGTAAAGAAGTAATAAATTAATACGTCATGCTTCTTGCAGGAGTTTTACTGCATGAACAGCAAAAATGTAATAAACGTTTATCGCTGTGATAGGTGCGCAATTATACGTCAAGTTGGTTCCCGGCCACTTGGTGGTCTCTCTTTTCAAGCAGTGGTGGTCTAAAGTACAGCAATTCACGTATCGTGGCCTTCACTGCTTTACCGCCCCTAACGCCACCCCTGTGATAGAAGGGTGGTTCTTGCTCCACCCAGTAGCGATTATTTTTAGATAATAAGCGATATGTGTATGAACTTTGATCAAAATCAGCCCAGTGGCTTAGGAAGAAATGTGCAAATACAGACATACATAGACAAACATTTAAATAAGTATAGACGTACATCCATTTTCATAATATTTGTGGATACGAATGTCTAGTACCCTCAGCTCATGGCTGATTGTTCCTATCACGTCCACATCTTGTTTACAGCTCCTTCCGGATTCAGAAACTGTGAGAATATACATAAAGATTTCCGTGAATCTAAAACGTTACAGCAAGAAGTAACTTAGATGTTGTTTATCACGGTGAATACGTTGCCCACGCATAGTTTAAAAAAAAAATGTTCAAATGTGTGTGATATATTAAGGGACTTAACTGCTAAGCTCATACACAATACTTAACCTAAATTATCCTAAGGACAAACACACACACCCATTCCCGAGGGAGGACTCGAACCGTCGCCGGGTCCAGCCGCTCAGTCCATGACTGCAGCGCTTCAGACCGCTCGGCTAATCCCGCGCGGTCTAAAGTTTTATCCTCTACCATTAGCGGCTTACAACATCTCGGAAAATTCCCAAGTATTTCATTCAGATGCAAACTAAATTTTTTAAACTTTCTTTTTTTGCGTAAGATCAGCATTAATTATAGCCCCATGAAGCAAATGATGATATGCAATTTTTGACGAATCTTCGGACAAACAAGCGTGTGCGCATTGTGTAGAAACTACTCAATCATGGCTGTGAGTTTGTTGAATATTATGATTTCCCTGTGTAAGGCGATTTTAGGGACCTTACATGAGATTGATCCATGAAGACAGGACGGGTATAGTATGAGATCCTCAAATGGCTCTGAGCACTGTAGGACTCAACTGCTGAGGCCATTAGTCCCCTAGAACTTAGAACTAGTTAAACCTAACTAACCTAAGGACATCACAAAAATGCATGCCCGAGGCAGGATTCGAACCTGCGACCGTAGCGGTCTTGCGGTTCCAGACTGCAGCGCCTTTAACCGCACGGCCACTTCGGCCGGCTGAGATTCTCAGAAAACAATAATTATATTATATCAACAAATGACAGTTCCAGTTAATCTCATATACTAAAAACTAAGAAAACGATATTTACCAGTATATGAACTGGCATGAACAAACAAGTAAACCAGATGGCAGTTGTAAGAGTCGAGGGACATGAAAGGGAAGCAGTGGTTGGGAAGGGACTGATACAGGGTTGCCGCCTCTCCCCGATGCTATTCAATCTGTATATTGAGCAAGCAGTAAAGGAAACAAAAGAAAAGTTCGGAGTAGGCATTAAAATCCATGGAGAAGAAATAAAAACTTTTACCTTCGCCGATGACATTGTAATTCTGACAGAGACAGCAAAGGACTTGGAAGAGCAGTTGAACGGAATGGACAGTGTCTGGAAAGAAGGATATAAGATGAACATCAACAAAAGCAAAACGAGGATAATGGAATGTGGTCGAATTAAGTCGGGTGATGCTGAGGGAATTAGATTAGGAAATGAGACACTTAAAGTAGTAAAGGAGTTTTGCTATTTGGGGAGCAAAATATCTGATGATGGTCGAAGTAGAGAGGATATAAAATGTAGACTGACAATGGCAAGGACATCGCTTCTGAAGAAGAGAAATTTGTTAACTTCAAGTATAGATTTAAGTCTCAGGAAGTCGTTTCTGAAAGTATTTGTATGGAGTGTAGCCATGTATGGAAGTGAAACATGGACGATAAATAGTTTGGGCAAGAAGAGAATAGAAGCTTTCGAAATGTGGTGCTACAGAAAAATGCTGAAGATTAGATGGGTAGATCACCTAACTAATCAGGAGGTATTCAATGGAACAGGGGAGAAGGGAGTTTGTGGCACAACTTGACTAGAAGAAGGGATCGGTGGGTAGGACATGTTCTGAGGCGTCAAGGGATCACCAATTTAGTACTGGAGGGCAGCGTGGAGGGTAACAATCGTAGAGGGAGACCAAGAAAAGAATACACTAAGCAGATTCAAGAGGATGTAGGCTTCAGTAGGTACTGGGAGATGGAGAAGCTTGCATAGGATAGAGTAGCATGGTGAGCTGCATCAAACCAGTCTCAGGACTGAAGACCACAACAAAATGAACAAACAAGTTAAAGTGAAACGCATTTGGAGACAAACCGAGTAGGTGGTTAATTACATCGTAAAACTCCCATTTAGCAAGAGAACTGCGAGCTTCAGCATAGAAAGCGATAAGACCAGAACAATACATTATTCCTTTCAACGTAAATAAGACTGGACCGAGGGTAAGTGGCTGCATGTCATTAACAGCGCTAGGCTGCAACCCAGCAAGAAAAATAAAAATCTATTCACCTCTAGCGAGACGGCGATTGGCTGTCGCCATACTTAGCGACGCAGACGAGACACATTGGGGAGATCCCCATTATACAGGGTGTTACAAAAAGGTACGGCCAAACATTCAGGAAACATTCCCCACACACAAAGAAAGAAAATATGTTATGTGGACATGTGTCCAGAAACGCTTACTTTCCATGTTAGAGCTCATTTTATTACTTCTCTTCAAATCACATTAATCATGGAATGGAAACACACAGCAACAGAACGTACCAGCGTGACTTCAAACACTTTGTTACAGGAAATGTTCAAAATGTCCTCCGTTAGCGAGGATACATCCATCCACCCTCCGTCGCATGGAATCCCTGATGCGCTGATGCAGCCCTAGAGAATGGCGTATTGTATCACAGCCGTCCACAATACGAGCACGGAGAGTCTCTACATTTGGTACCGGGCTTGCGTAGACAAGAGCTTTCAAATGCCCCCATAAATGAAAGTCAAGACGGTTGAGGTCAGGAGAGCGTGGAGGCCATGGAATTGGTCCGCCTCTACCAATCCATCGGTCACCGAATCTGTTGTTGAGAAGCGTACGAACACTTCGACTGAAACGTGCAGGAGCTCCATCGTGCATGAACCACATGTTGTGTCGTACTTGTAAAGGCACATGTTCTAGCAGCACAGGTAGAGTATCTCGTATGAAGTCATGATAACGTGCTTCATTGAGCGTAGGTGGAGGAACATGGGGCCCAATGAAGACATCACCAACAATGCCTGCCCAAACATTCACAGAAAATCTGTGTTGATGACGTGATTGCACAATTGCGTGCGGATTCTCGTCAGCCCACACATGTTGATTGTGAAAATTTACAATTTGATCACGTTGGAATGAAGCCTCATCCCTAAAGAGAATATTTGCACTAAAATGAGGATTTACACATTGTTGGATGAACCATTCGCAGAAGTGTAACCGTGGAGGCCAATCAGCTGCTGTTAGCGCCTGCACACGCTGTACATTGTACGGAAACAACTGGTTCTCCCGTAGCATTCTCCATACAGTGACGTGGTCAACGTTACCTTGTACAGCAGCAACTTCTCTGACGCTGACATTAGGGTTATCGTCAACTGCAGGAAGAATTGCCTCGTCCATTGCAGGTGTCCTCGTCGTTCTAGGTCTTCCCCAGTCGCGAGTCATAGGCTGGAATGTTCCGTGCTCCCTAAGACGCCGATCAATTGCTTCGAACGTCTTCCTGTAGGAACACCTTCGTTCTGGAAATCTGTCTCGATACAAACGTACCGCGCCACGGCTATTGCCCCGTGCTAATCCATACATCAAATGGGCATCTGCCAACTCCGCATTTGTAAACATTGCACTGACTGCAAAACCACGTTCGTGATGAACACTAACCTGTTGATGCTACGTACTGATGTGCTTGATGCTAGTACTGTAGAGCAATGAGTCGCATGTCAACACAAGCACTGAAGTCAACATTACCTTCATTCACTTGGGCCAACTGGCGGTGAATCGAGGAAGTACAGTACATACTGACGAAACAAAAATGAGCTCTAACATGGAAATTAAGCGTTTCCGGACACATGTCCACATAACATCTTTTCTTTTTTTGTGTGTGAGGAATGTTTCCTGAAAGTTTGGCCGTACCTTTTTGTAACACCCTGTATAAAAGAATTTTGATACCTAAAATTTCTCTCTCTCTCTCTCTCTCTCTCTCTCTCTCTCTCTCTCGTTTCGCGGCGAACCGCACAAGTGTGTGGAAATAAGCGAGGGCGTTGAGGGCTTTTCTTTCTACGAAGTGAGGACGATACGCTTCACATAACTTGCCGGCAGATAGAAAAGCGGTAGTTAATTAATCATGCGGGAATTTTTGCTGGCAAAGAAATTGTGCGTGTCGCTGCAACCTATAGCGAGTGTGTAATAGCCATTATTTCGACTAGGGGAAGATTAACGTTCTACAGAATGCAGGAAAGTTGCAACTGAGTGAATTCAGACAATGCCAGAGTAGGGAATTAGCATTTCAGCTCCAGCATGGAGACAACGCAATTGCAGATGCCGTGTGACAAAGTACCATCGCACATTAGGCCACAGTAAATGTTAAGTCTAGATTTTGCTCACTCCAACTTGCATATGCTTTCGCCACTGAATATCAAAAGCTAGGATACTAACCTACCCTCACATTGAGTACATGACAATTTTTTTCATTCGTTCAAAAAGTTAATTTATTCTCCACCACCTCAGTGCATCGACCAGCTATGACAACGTAGACTTAAATGAGCTGATGAGGATTTTTAATAATCATTCTTTTCTGTGATAAAAAATGTTCATGTGTAGAGTTAACGATTTTAATAACAATCATTTCAATACGTGCAAGACTTTGAAAGGTGGCTACACTGTGCCACTGCGCCAGAGAGTGCGCCAAAGAGCACTATTAAGCCGCCTCCACAGTGCTTGTTATGAGATTGTAGAAGTCAGTGGTTGTTGAGAGTTCGTAGAGGACAGTGTGTGTTAAGAGCTGGTGGTTGTCGTGAAGTTGGAGTAAGATGTTGTAGGAAAGAGTGTTGTTCCATGTTGTATGCAGTTATTTGATGGGAGAGATAGCAGATGTTATTGTAATGAGTGCATTTCGTCAATATATATGAAGGTAAAATTTATAATGTTCCTTTATTGGTTGTGTATCTGAAATAATGTGTCACTACAGGTTCAGTCAACAAAGCATCTGGCTTGTGTTCTTGGATTAGAGTGTAATTGTGATTTTTTTGCGTAATTATAGTTTTTCTAAATTTCTTTTGTCACGTCAGTATAATTGGTATCAAAATTCTTGTCTTGTTGGAAAAGAACCGTGCCAGATGTGGACGTTGAGTCACACTCCCACATACAGAACAGTGACTCTTGTGCTTATTGGTTTTGTTGGTTTTTTTTTTTAGTTGCTGGGGACTTAATTAATTAACTGTGTTTACGGAAATTTTCTTACATTGTTCTTTGTAGTCAGATAGCGTAATAATACTAGTCAGGGCCAACCGATTACGAGACACTGCGTAATCGGACATACAGCAACGAAAAATAAAAAAAAACATTTTCAATTAATAATTTATTTAATTAAGCCCCCATGCACGTGGCGACCGCTGCTTCGGATCCTCCCTTGGAATTTTTCTGATTGTGAAAATTGTAGATTGTAGTATTGTTGTAGTAATTTTGAGTTTAGTGATTGTAGTCTGTATTGAGTGTGTAGATTTGGTAATTGGCATTCTTCTAATGGTATTTTTCAAAATTTAATTTTTATTGCCTTGTATACGCGTTTGACAATCTTGTGCAATTATTTCAATTGTTCGATTGATCGTGTTTGAGGGAGACATTGCGTGTGAATAGTATTGTTGGAGATAAGGGGTCATTGTGTGTGATTTTCGTACAGTGACGAATCTTTCGTATATTTTGTAAATGATTACGCGATCAATGAAAAAGGCAAAAATGATGAATAGTGAGAATAACGAAATTGTTAACATGGCGAACTCGCCAACAGAGGAAAACAGTATGATGGATAATGAAGTGGAAAACAATGTAATAAGTCGGGAAAATAGTCCGGAACCATTTCAAAATTTTTCTCAATCAGAAAATTCACAGAATCCGAGATTAACGATAGAAGATTCTGAAATTGTATCGAACACAGATAGCTTTACAGCTATGACGGAGGAAACTGGTTTTGCGGGAAATGTTAGGCGCGAAAAGAATTGCGAACCGGCTACCTTGGAGCAGTTGATGGGTGCAATATTAAATCTGGGATCACAAATGGGAACAATGGTAACACAGATGGGAACAATGAAAACTGAGATGGGAACAATTAAAACTGAGATGGGAACAATTAAAACACAGATGGGAACAATGGAAACACGGATGGGAACAATGGAAACTCGGTTAGGATCTGAATTAAAAACAGAGATAGGAACAATTAAAACAGAGATGGGAACTTTGGAAACACGGTTAGATTCAAGAATAGGGACATGTTTCAAAAATATGAAAGATGAATTAAAGAAAGAAATCAGGGAAGAAGTACAACCGATTCTGAATTCTCACAATAATAGATTAATTGCAGTAGAAATCAGACAAAGGGAACAGGATAGAGAGCAGGAAGAAAGAGATCGCGTGATAGTACAGAATTTTTCAGAGTTAAATTTACAACGTGCAAAGGATAAGGAAGAAATATTTGAGAGAATCGAAGGATCCGTACCAAATGACAGATTAAATAACCTAACACAACAATATGAACAGCTAGCTACCAAATGTGACAATACTGAAACCCGAGTCGCGACACTTACGGAAGACGTAAATAAACAGAAAGAACAATTAGGTGACTTATCGGAAAGAGTTGAGGAAATTTCAGATAAACTGACAAATCTTAGTTTACATGGGGACAGAGATTCGGATGATACAGCTCCATTACCATTTGCAGAAACCGAAGAGTATCAGAACATAAATAAGCATGTTGAGAATCAGGGAAAATTTAATGAACGCGTGAAAAAGGAATTTGAGGCATTACGGAAGCAAGTCAAGCAGATCGAAGGCGAAATTGTAGGAAAAGATAGCAGAAGAAATTTAGAATCACAGGTAGCGGAGGGGTTTGAAGAAAATAATTTGTTTCATTTACGGGATGCAACAAGAGAGCGCCAGGCGCGCGAACTTTACAATAATCGACATTCGGACTGGGACAGACGCGGTAGGTCTTTGTCGCCACGAGGCGAAAACTTTGATTATAAACACTTTTTGACTGTCCGGAAATTTAAGATCTTCCGCAACTCTAGGAATGACATACATCCATGTGCATGGTTAGATCAATTTATGTACGCACTTCCACCAAATTGGCCACTAAGTCACAAACTGGAATTTATGTGTGGATATTTAGAAAACGAACCGGCGACGCGGATGCGCGCACTCATTAAAGATTGTAATAATCTGAATGATTTTTATCATGCATTTCTATCGGCATATTGGTCCGAAAACACGCAGGACAGAGTCAAACACAGTCTTATTATGCAGCGTAATTTCAAACAGTCTGAGTTCCGCACGCCGGCAGAGTACTTTGAAGACATGATTCGAAAGAATCAGTTCCTGTCCAACCCTTATAGCCCGACTGAATTAATTCGCATTTGTTTAACTAAGCTGCCACAATCCATAAGACAAATTGCTTTGGCCGGAAGATGTAAAGATGACACTGAGACTTTTAAGACTTTGTTGCAAGAACTGGAGTATGACAACGACGACGGGACCTCTTGTAACTTTTTCAGTAACAGTAATTACAATAGATTTTCAGAGAAAAGTGATAGTGGTCGGAACGGGCGTTATATGGGTAATTTTGAGAATGACAGACGTAACAGACACGACAATAGATACCAGCCCTATGACAATAACAGACGTTCTAACAGAAATTACACAGACAATAGCGGTAATTCGTACCGGAATGATCAATCATACGGAAACAGTAATCGGTATCATCAGGACAGAAATTATTCAAACAGTAATAGAAATTCTTACTACAGAAATAATCAGGGTAGTAGATACAACAATAATTTCAGAAGTGACAGTCGAAATTACACAAGAAGTAGTTATGCAGACAGACCGGAAAACAGAAATTTTAATAACAGACACAACCAAGAATTTGCATCTAACAGACAGGAGGGACCTAATTGGCATCCTCCACGTGACAGAAATTCAGAAAGACAAGTGCAAATAGTAGAAATTGGTCCGCGAAATGACGCGAATACTCAAAGACGTGACGCAAACAATCGACAATGACTTGCAGCTTCGGCTTCTGGCAGCAATATAGACGGTTCAGAAAGTAATGACACTACGACTTTACACTACGTACGCCTGGAAGACATGAGAGACATTTTGTTAGATGAAAAGGAAAATAATGTAGACGCATTTTTACATCCTGTTATTGAAGTATGTGTGGGTAGGAATAAGTTCACTGCAGTTTTAGATTCTGGGAGCCCATTGAATGTCATTAGTGAATCAGTTTTTCGTATATGTGAAAGAACTATTGCCTGTCCTGTGTTACCTGTTTCTAAAACTACAATTCGTGGAGCGATTTCCGGAAAAAGTGTGGAGGTCAAACAACAGACCAATTTAAATTTCATTTGTCAAGGATACGAATTTTCTGCTAATTTTATCATTGTTCCATTACTCAGTACACAAATTATATTAGGTATGGAGTTTCTTAACGCACATAAGGCAATTTTGAACTTTAAAGAAGGAAGTGTAAATTTGACTGTTGCTGGAATGCCGAAATGTTTAAAATTTTTCGAGTGTTTAACAAGATCTGAGTCAGATACAAAATGTTTAAGGTTTCTTACTTCTGATGTTTTCGTTGAGCATTATGACGACAATGTGTTTATTCATGATAATGACAATAGATACAGAGACGCGATGGATGATATAATTAATAGTGAAGAGTTAATTAATGAAAAGGTTAAGAAAGCTGAAGTGCCAGATGACGTTGCAAGAGAAGAGCTGCACCACATTTTGACTTCACATGCTACAGTGTTTAGTCATCACACAGGAACTATACAAGGCTTACAATATTTATTTAAAGTGAAAGAACACACACCATTTCGCGGGAAAACGTACGCTATTCCTTTGGCTTACAGAGACAAGGTTAAGAATGAACTTCAGTACATGTTAGATCAGGGCATTATTGAGCCTGCAGTCAGTCCTTATACTAGCCCATTACACGTTGTTCTTAAAAGGGATGGATGAATTCGTCTGGTTCTGGATTCCAGGCAGATAAATAACATCATCATTCCTGAAACTGACCGCCCACAAAATTTAGATGAACTTCTTCAACATTTCCATGGAATTAAAGTTTTATCCACGATTGATATGCGCGCAAGTTTTTGGCAAATAGAACTCCACCCTGATTGTAGAAAAGACACTGCTTTTTTAGCCTTTGGTAACTGTTACCAATTTCGGAAATTACCGTTTGGACTTACTGTATCTTCAGCAGCATTCATTCGTAGCTTAAATGAAATTTTACCTGTTTATCTTCGTGACAATATTACTTCATATGTTGACGATATTCTTATTGCTAAACGTTCTTGGAGTGAACACAACAAAATTTTGGAGTCATTATTACGTGTCTTTGCAAAAGTTGGCATTACAGTAAACTTGGAAAAATCTGAATTTGGTCGTTCTCAGGTGAAATTTCTCGGTCACATTATTTCTACAGAAGGTATTCTTCCTGATCCAGAGAAAATAGACGCTATTCGTAATTATGCTGTTCCTACTACAAAACGTGATGTTCGTAGTTTCCTTGGTGTCTGTAATTTTCTGCGACGCTTTGTTAAATTGGACGATTTGGCCACACCTCGTTTATGTGAACTATCTGGAAAGAAATCTAATTGGTGTTGGGATGAGGAAGCTCAGTCAGAATTTGAACAGCTTCGTGATGCTTTAGTTGCTGCTCCACTTCTTTCACATCCGGATTTATCAAAAGAATTTTGTTTGGCAACGGACTCATCATACAAGGGCCTAGGTGCACATTTATTTCAAGAGATAGAAGAAAACGGCGTTGTAGTCCAGAAAACTATTGCATTTGGAAGTCGCGTTCTCTCTAAATCTGAAAAGAATTATTCGATTACGGAACTTGAAGCTTTGGCTGTTGTTTGGGCTTTTACAAAATTTCGGACATTTTTGTTTGGCAGACATACTAAGGTTTACACCGATCATCGAGCTCTGGAATTTCTTATGTCAACAAAATTAACTCATGGCAGATTGTCACGATGGGCGTTGTACCTACAGGAATTTGACTTTAGTATTGTTTACATACAGGGTTCTTCAAATATTGTTGCCGATGCCTTATCACGTGCACCTATGGGTTTGAAACAAAGTGCTGAAGAGGACTGCAAAGAAAACAATTATTGTTTGATGTATATTCAAGGTGTTGCGTTTGAGAACTTTATTTCGTCTTCGCTCCAGGACATCGCTAAGGAGCAAAATAAGGATCCAATCTGGAAGGACATTAAGGAGAAGTGGAGGAGAAAGGAAAGCGTAGCGATTAGACAGCATTATCTAGTTCGCAATGACATTCTTTTTAAACGAAAATCGGTCGACAACTCCGTTTGGTTAGTTTGTATTCCTGATGAGTGGGTCAATAAATTGATTTGGTATACGCATCTCAGTTATGCGCACTTTGGTCCCCGAAAATGCTTTCATAAATTACGAGAAAATTGTTACTTCAGAAATATGGAAAAACGTATTCGATCTGTTCTTGCCAAATGTAAATTATGTCAAATGGCTAAGCCTCCAACGATTTCTCACAGAGCACCGTTGTTTCCCATCATTCCAGCGAAATTAAAGGAGATGGCTGCAGTCGATTTGTTCGGTCCAGTGGTTCGTTCTACTAATGGTTTTGCGTACATTTTCGTAGCAGTGGAATTGACATCAAAATATGTATGTTTTACGCCTTTACGCAAAGCAACAGCTCGTTTAGTATCTAATGCTTTCATCAAACATTTTCTTAAAGAAGTCGGTCACGTTGATAAGGTTATATCAGATAATGGATCACAGTTTCGTTCTAAAATTTGGCTTCGTACTCTACACCGTCGTAAAATTAAACCAATCTTCATTTCACTTTTTCACCCTCAATCTAATGCTTCAGAGAGATGGATGAAGGAAATCAATAAATTGTGCCGTCTTTATTGTCATCAGAATCACAGAACTTGGGATCAGTATCTTCATATTTTTCAAAATATTCTGAATGAACTTCCTAATGATTCAACTTCTTTACCGCCTATACTGACATTAAAAAATAAAGTACCAACAAATCGCATTTCTGAAATCGTTCCTTTTCCGCCTTCACGGAAACTACGGCATTCTGAAGTTGTGAACATGGCTCTACGAAATATTGCATCTGCGGCTGCTAGAAGAAAGAAATCGGCGAAGCGTCCTGGTCGTTTAAAAAATTTGTCGGTTGGTCAAAAGGTATTAATTAAATCTCATCGTTTGTCTCATAAAGGAAAAGGCTTGTGTCGCAAATTTTTTCTGCTTTATAACGGTCCATACAGAATTCGCAAAATTATACATGATAACACTGTCGAAGTAGAAACTCTTAAATCTCGACGCTCTAAAGGAATACATCATATATCAAACGTCAAAATTTTTGTGGAATGACATACTAGTGAGAAACTAACAGCTACATGTAAACATGCAGAGAGTACAAGGATACCGCGCTGTGTTTTGGCGGCGGCACATACTCAAAGCAACAGTCAAGTCTGCGCGCCGCACAAGGGAGTCGTTGACCGCAAACAATTGCTTCCTACGTCACGCGCCTACAGCTGATCGAGCGCTCAGTGCGAATGCACTGACAGCCGTAAACAAACACACAGTCTAATTTCTCCGACTAAATTCAGTATAAAGCTATAGTGACTTGATGAATTCTGTTATTAACATTCAGTATTTTTCAGGATACGGTTGTATAAAGTATTTAAGAACTTCAGGTAAATTCTGTGCGTGTCCGACGTTAAGACGACTTGCTATCGAGAAAATTTCAGGAAGAATGTAATTTCGAAGAAGAAAGTAATAAACTAAAAAAAAAAAGGTAACTATTAATTGAGTTTATTTTCAGGTAACATATTTCCACTTAGGTACGTACTCTAGAAGTAACTGCTGATCGCGATTACGTGATTCATACTTTGTGCTGATTTCATGTTCTATGAATTTACTTGTGAAGCGACATGCTTGCATACATTTACTGATTTTGACAATTATTGATTAATGAACTGGGTTGTGACTTGTATATATTATGCATCGCTTGGCTGCTATGCTTTTTCACTGATGTCATATTTTTCTATTATGTGCCTGCTGTGCTTATTTATTTAAATTATAATTGTTATCTGATTAATTGTGCTGACTGTGATTATGTATGTATGTTATACTTTGTGATTTATCTGCTTGTGCCTTCATGTTTACTTATTAAGATGACATATGAATATTTATTTGCTTATGCTGATATGATGCTAATGACTTGTTTATTACGTAAGATATATGTTTGCTGCTTTTCGTATGGATTACATATTTACACATTTCTGTTTTGTTGTCATAACTGCTCTTTAATTTGGTGTATAGAAATGCTGATATACTGTGTATGAACATAGAGTTTAGGTCACATTACTGTATTAATTATAGATTGTTCGCTTGGCAGAGTCTCGTTGTAGAAATTGTGCTGCATCCACTTGTTGACATTCTGTTCTTTACTGGTCTATTTACTCGCTATTGCTTGTTTTGCTTACGCTCAGTGCCTTATATTTTTAAGATAAGAAAATTCACTGCTATAATTCGACGGACGACATTAGTACAAGAAAGTCATTGAAGTCACATGAGCTGAGGTTTTATGGAAGCTGTATAAATTTATGCAAATAGGAAGGAGGCTAACGACATGACAGACCGAAACTAGGTTTAGACCATTAACAATTATTAGACTGCATTTTTCGTGAGCAATTGAAATAGGAAGTGACACTTGACACAAAAAATACTCCACATGTTTGCTTCTGCTATGATTCTTGAAGTGGTGTACACACTGTGAAATATTATGATCATTCACACTCCGTAATCGTACTTAATTACTGAGAGTTATTCGAACTAAGTCTGTTAGAGGTCAGGTATGCATTTCTTTTATTTAATGATGGACAAGGAACCAAAATGTATCTTATAATTTATAATGAGTAGAAAATTTGGGTCAGATGGATTACACAGAGGTTGTGTGTGGACACTGTGTCTTCGGATTGTATGGGATGCTGAATTGAAGTTGCATTAGGATTTTATCTGTACTTGTTCAAGGAGACTGACTAGAGGAAAGAGTTGTGTTGGAAGTGAGATGATATTGGCAATGAGGTTTATATTTATCGACGTATTATTATAGGTATTGAGAGTATATGAAGTTGTTTGTGGACAAGAGATAAGGTAAATGATATTGATGATAAGAGTTATATGTATCGACGTATTGAAGAAGTATTAGTGACGTATTGAGATTATGTGATGCTGTTGATTATTGGAGTTTTGGTGTATAAGAGGTAAAGTAAGTGAGGAGCATATTTTTTTTTTTGGTCTTATGGAACAAGGAGGATGAAGATACCAGACTAGAACACTAAAGTAGAAGGAAGATAGTCTATACACACACTTTGTTAAATCAATAAGCAGTATATACTTTTTTTTTGGAGAGAGGAAGTAATTGCATATCGTGGCTCACTGACAGTTGTTCAACAACAGTACATTTGATCTGGCTTGGCAAACATTCGTCTTGACATGATGACTATGACGTTGATTAACTATTATTGACTATTATACATTGCTGCCAGTACTACTTGATACACATGATGAACATCAGATTTTGACAGAATTACATTTACACAATTAACACTATTCAATTACACAGTAGTACTTAAGGTGGATGAGAGATGAGTGAGTGTGTTCTGTGTGTTTTCCTTTACTAATCCTAACCACCTATCTCCTAAATATTATTTTATTTGTTTGTAGTGGCTTGCACTGACACCCATAAATATTATAGGTTTACTGGTATTTGTGTATTGTAATAGTTAATAGGACAATTATCTGATATCATTTGTGTGTTTGTTATGATTTGTATGTTACTGTAAAAGCATTTGTATGTGTATTCAAACTATTGTTCATGCCTGAACTGTCTGATTAGTGAAGATAAATATTCTGAACTGTTACTGGTACCTTTTCTACATGAGTGGTGCCACTAGGACATGTTTAATTGGTGCTCATAAACTCTGACGAACAGTGTGAACAGTGCTAGTGAGTTTGATGGAACTGCTTCTGCTGAGAGATGTGACTTTTTGCTGTCTGCACCTGCTCAACATTGCTGGGTGCCTCTGATGGACTGCTTCTACTGAAAAGATGTCCCCTATTGCTGTGTGCACCTACTCAACATTGCTGGGTGCCACTGGTGGACTGCTTCTACAGAAATGAAGTCACTTGTTGGTGTCTGCACCTGCTCTCAACATTGCTGGGTGCAACTGATGAACTGTTTTTACTGAAATGAAGTCACTTGTTGCTGTCTGCACCTACTCAACATTGCTGGGTGCCTCTGATGGAACTGCTTCTACTGAATAATGTCACTTGTTGCTGTCTGCACCTGCTCAACATTACTGGGTGCAACTGATGGACTACTCCTACTGAAATGATATCACTTGTTGGTGTCTGCACCTGCTCTCAACATTGCTGGGTGCAACTGATGAACTGCTTCTACTGAAATAATGTCACTTGTTGCTGTCTGCACCTGATCAACATTGCTGATGGCATTGATGGAACTGTTTCTACTGAAATGATGTGACTTGTTGCTGTCTGCACCTGCTCAACATTGCTGGGTGCAACTGATGGACTACTCCTACTGAAATGGTGTCACTTGTTGGTGTCTGCACCTGCACTCAACATTGCTGGGTGCAACTGATGAACTGTTTTTACTGAAATAAAGTCACTGGTTGCTGTCTGCACCAACTCAACATTGCTGGGTGCAACTGATGAACTGCTTTTACTGAAATAACGTGACTTGTTGTTGGGTGTACCTGCTAAAGTTTACTGGGTGCAACTGATGGACTGCTTTTACTGAAAAGATGTTACCTGTTGGTGTCCTTTTTTTGTATAAACTAATCATTGAAAGCATTTTATGTGAACATTTGTATAAACTGATTTTTTGTATATTGTGTAAACTATTATGTAAAGCTAAATGCATGAAAAGAAGTTGTATTGCTGACTATTTTTCATATATTAGGTTAGTGAAAGGTCAGTGCAAAGCCAAAATTTTTAACTAATTATGTGATATTTAGGTATTAATATCATCTTTTATTTTTGTCTGTATTTTTGTGGACGAATTTGGTGGTATTTTCACCACCAATGCTGGCAAAAATACCATCAAATTCTGGCCTGTGGAGGAGGGGCATATGAAAGGTGGCTACACTGTGCCACTGCGCCAGAGAGTGCGCCAAAGAGTACTATTAAGCCGCCTCCACAGTGCTTGTTATGAGATTGTAGAAGTCAGTGGTTGTTGAGAGTTCGTAGAGGACAGTGTGTGTTAAGAGCTGGTGGTTGTCGTGAAGTTGGAGTAAGATGTTGTAGGAAAGAGTGTTGTTCCATGTTGTATGCAGTTATTTGATGGGAGAGATAGCAGATGTTATTGTAATGAGTGCATTTCGTCAATATATATGAAGGTAAAATTTATAATGTTCCTTTATTGGTTGTGTATCTGAAATAATGTGTCACTACAGGTTCAGTCAACAAAGCATCTGGCTTGTGTTCTTGGATTAGAGTGTAATTGTGATTTTTTTGCGTAATTATAGTTTTTCCAAATTTCTTTTGTCACGTCAGTATAATTGGTATCAAAATTCTTGTCTTGTTGGAAAAGAACCGTGCCAGATGTGGACGTTGAGTCACACTCCCACATACAGAACAGTGACTCTTGTGCTTATTGGTTTTGTTGGTTTTTTTTTTTTTAGTTGCTGGGGACTTAATTAATTAACTGTGTTTACGGAAATTTTCTTACATTGTTCTTTGTAGTCAGATAGCGTAATAATACTAGTCAGGGCCAACCGATTACGAGACACTGCGTAATCGGACATACAGCAACGAAAAATAAAAAAAAACATTTTCAATTAATAATTTATTTAATTAAGCCCCCATGCAACTTAAATATTTTGTTATTGAGTATCATAAGTAACTGAACGTTATTTTTGTTTATCACTTGACCCTAAAAAGCCGGCCGGGTTGGCTGAGCGGCTCTAGGCGCTTCAGTCTGGAACCGCTCGCCCACTACGGTCGCAGGTTCGAATCCTGCCTCGGGTATGGATGTGTGTGATGTCCTTAGGTTAGTTAGGTTTAAGTAGTTCTAAGTTCTAGGGGGCTGATGGCCTCAGAAGTTAAGTCCCATAGTGCTCAGAGCCATTTGAACCATTTTGACCCTGAAAACAACAGTTGATAAATTGTATGTAGAAAAGAAAAGGGAATAGCTCTGTTGTCTTACTAGAATAGACCCCAAACTTTCACCTTTATTAATGCAGGCATTCTAAGTATGTGACAGTAGCATTTGTAATGATTTTTGTTACGACCTGCACCTGATATTAACTGCCTTATTTAGAATGTCTGTTTGACATTCTGGGCTTGAGAAGACAGTTCAGATGTTTTGTCCATTTGCCCGCTAAATGATAAGAAAAGTTTGCACATATTAGTACACTCACTGTGTAGATACAAAGGTCGGACGTACGACACCTGGTCATCCCAACACATCAACAGCCGATGGTGATATTTAAATACTTAGGAAAATTATCACTGACAACTGCCGATTCAACTTAAGAGAGTTGTCTGATGATGGTGGTATATTTTGCTATAAACAAAAGATAATTACAGGTGTTTTGAAAACGAATCGCACAACAGAACAAAATATTCCGAGAAAGCAATATTCGGATCTTGCAGAATGAAATTCCTTGCTACCCAGAACTGCTCAGTTCAACAGTATCTATTGAAGTAATATAAGTGTACAAATATTCTATAACCTCTAATCTGAGGTTACAGTGGTCCCAACAGAAGTTTTCTGATAGAGTAACAGCGACAAAACATACAGAAGCTGCAGTGTGTAGTTTATCTATTATCTTCAGTGTCTAGGTGCCAGCGGAGTAATCTTCACTGGAGTATACAGTTAGAAGGAATACTACTTGTAAGTTCATCGTCGTTTGCGTGAAGCGATACGAAGACAAAGTCCGGTTCTGAGATACCTTCATCCGTGACTATAGCACCACGGTAGTGTACTTCTTCACATTTCGCTGATAGTTCTTGTACACTACTGGCCATTAACATTGCTACACCAGGAAGAAATGCAGATGAAAAACGGGTATTCATTGGACAAATATATTATACTAGAACTGACATGTGATTACATTTACACGCAATTTGGGTGCATAGCTCCTGAAAAATCAGTACCCAGAACAACCACCTCTGGCCGTAATAACGGCCTTGATACGCCTGGGCATTGAGTTAACAGAACTTGGATAGCGTGTACAGGTACAGCTGCCCATGGAGCTTCAACACGATACCACAGATCATCAAGAGCAGTGACTGGCGTATTGTGACGAGCCAGTTGCTCGGCCAACATTAACCAGACGTTTTCAGTTGGTGAGACATCTGGAGAATGTGCTGGCCAGGGCAGCAGTCGAACATTTTCTGTATCCAAAAGGCCCGTATAGGTCCTGCAACATGCGGTCGTGCATTGTCCTGCTGAAACGTAGGGTATCGAAGGGATCGAATGAAGGGCACAGCCACGGGTCGTACCACATTTGAAATGTAACGTCCACTGTTCAAAGTGCCGTCAATGCGAACAAGAGGTGACCGAGACGTGTCACCAATGGCACTCCATAACACCACGCCCGGTGATACGGAAGTATGGCGATGACGAATACACGTTTCCAATGTGCGTTCACCGCGATGTTGCCAAACACGGATGCGACCATCATGATGCTGTAAACATAACCTGGATTCATCGGAAAAAAGACGTTTTGCCATTCGTGCACCCAGATTCGTCGTTGAGCACACCATCGCAGGCGCTTCTATCTGTGATGTAGCGTCAAAGGTAACCGCAGCCATGGTCTCCGAGGTTATAGTTCATGTTGCTGCAAACGTCGTCGAACTGTTCGTGCAGACGGTTGTTGCCTTGCATCTGTCCCTATCTGTTGACTCAGGGATCGAGACGTGGCTGCCCGATCCGTTACAGCCATGCGGATAAGATGCCTGTCATCTCGACTGGTAGTGATACGAGGCTGTCGGGTCCGTATTACCTTCCTGAACCCACCGATTACATATTCTGCTAACAGTTTTTGGATCTCGACCAAAGCGAGCAGCAATGTCGCGATACGATAAACCGCAATCACGATAGGCTACAATCCGATCTTTATCAAAGTCGGAAACGTGATGGTACGCATTTCTCCTCCTTACACGAGGCATCACAGCAACGTTTCACCAGGCAACGCTGGTCAACTGCTGTTTGTGTATGAGAAATCGGTTGGAAACTTTCCTCATGTCAGCACGTTGTAGGTGTCGCCACCGGCGCCAACTTAGTGTGAATGCTATGAAAAGCTAATCATTTGCATATCACAGCATCTTCTTCCTGTCGGTTAAATTTCGCGTCCTTAGCAAGTGATTTTCATGGTGTAGCAATTTTAATGGCCGGTAGTGTATTTGTGAAGATAAGCACCGCCTTTATAAGGTGTGTATTCGCCGTTCGCAATTATAAGTCATTAACATAGCGCATCAATTTTCCGTTTCATAATCATTTGTTTCGGGAACGAAAAATGAAAAATACCAGTGAAGCATCAGCCAGTACTCGTAACAAACTGGGAACTTAAAGAACATGTACAGAGTGCAATAGGAGTTAAATGATGCGTTTATGTGTAAGTTCAGCAAGAATTACACTTCTTCCAAAAGGGGTTCTATTTAAAAACAGAACTATCTACATCGTCACGCACGAGCCAAAAAGTATTTTAGAATAAAAGTTTATTTGATGAAGATCAGATTCGATTATAGATTAACAGAGAGTGGTTTTAATGTGCGTCCCACTATAAGTGGCGGTGCTTTTGGTTTAGAATCACTGCTTATAGTTATCTGATTGAAGTGGATTTGCAAGAAGACAGTACAAGTGACACTGGAAACAAAAGCCGAACAAGTACGACTAGCACTCACACTTTCTCAGGGTTCCATACAATCTGAATTATGTAGACAGGTAGTTCATGTACAGGTTTTTATGAGTGTATCTGCGAGTATCAAAATATGTGACATATATGAACTTATCTTGTGACTGCATTGACTTAGAAGCTTAAGACTTTTTACATCGCCAATGGACTGTAGACTTAACTGTTTGACATAAATTTCAATCTGATGACTCTACCCATTCATGAAAAAAGGGGTCTTAAGAGATGGACAGATGGACAAAACAAAAAAAAGGTCTGTGCAGAATTGTTGTCGCTTTCGTGACCACGTGTTCATGTATGACCACCTTCTTCCATAGTTGATGAAGGTGTCGATGCAAATTTGAAATTTCCTTCCCGTGGAGGCGTAGTACAAAACTGTTGGTGTCTTCGGGGCAATTTGTTGACATATTGGTTGTTACTTCCATGAACGACAGCTGACCTCTGAGGAACTGTCTGTCCAACAAAAGCGAGGGAATTTTGACGTTATCCGCAGAACTTGACCAGCTAGGACATTCAGATAATTTCTTGTAAAAAAGTTGACGAAATACACACTAAAACTGCCAGGATACTGCGTCGAGAAAAACCACCACCTTACAGCCTGAAAATAGAAGCGTTACACGCTGCTACGAGCGTTGACACCAACAAGATCATTTTGGTTCTGGTTGCCAATGAGGAAAATACAACTAGTGTGATGAAGACCGAAGATTATTAACAGAAGTTATATGTCCTACCGTAACGCAGCAAGTTATTAAGAGATAACATTCATTGCAGTAAAGCATGCAGCCGTGTATCCCGGTTAGGTTGACCATATTTTCTTCGGACAAAAGTGGGACTTTCATACATTCTCATGGCCTAAAAGTGGGACAATTTGTATTTCTCGTTAAATATCACTTTTTATGCTAACATTTCTTCTTCACTGATATTGTGTGTGTGTGTGTGTGTGTGTGTGTGTGTACAAAACCAAACAAAGAATGGAATGACTGGAAAGAAGTACATTTCAAGATTTCAGAAATTTACTTATTAAGAAATGTAACACTTATAACACAGAATGTAGAAAGACATACAGTAACAATCACTATAAAAAAAGTTCTTAGTGAACACAAGGAATTTATGGTTTTGTGGATTCCACACTGCAATCATATTTCTTTGGCAGATGAAATTTCATTCAGCAACTCAGGCTTGCCTAATAGGTATGAATAGAAGCCAGTTCAACTGTATTTACTGAAGTTTAAACAGTTCAGTAAAATACACTTAACGCTCCTAACTGTAAATCTATTCCTCTCGTCTGTCCACTGTGACAATAGTAAGCTGGAAACTCTTTTGGCATTTGCATTGTGGGCAGGCAGTGAAAAGAAGTACTGCGCTATATTAAGTGATCCTCTGATTGTTCATTACACTGGCAAGATCTGAAAAACTTACACCATTTTTCATGTGCCATCAACTGATTCCATTGTTCACTGTCTGTTTCCACTTGTTGTTTTACAAATGACTGTATATGAACTATTTCATCAAATAAGAAGCTGTCATTTACTAGAATGTCCTTTTCATTTAGCCACATTAAAGTATTTTCAACTACTGACCATTCTGGTGGTTCTGTGAGCATCATCCATGAGAATACAGAAAACTCAGCTATTCCCTGTAACCATGAGGATAAATAGTCTACTGAAGCATCATAAAACGTTGATACTGCTATGTCAAATTTCTTAACAGACTGGTCGTCACAATCATTCAGCAGTTTTTTTTTACACTTAGTGGTACAAAATATTCATGTTTCCTTGAATTTAGACTTGTCAAAGCTTTATTTAAGATTTCTAGTACTTCACATATGGAATTAATCTGTTTCTCATTGCTCTGAATGGATTGTTGGAAAACACTCATTTGTGAATGTACAAAAAGTAAATAATACTCATTTATAGGATCACTGAAAAAACTGTTTAAGATTGCAGGGCACTTTGAGTTAGACTGTGACAAAAAGTAAGATTTCAAAGGTTCATAGATTTTCAAGATCCTTTCAGTGGCTGGCAACAATGAAAGCCACCTTGTTTTGCAAAAGGAAAGTAAATTTTTGTAAGTGACACCAACAAATTCACAGAATTCAGTGAGTTCTGCAACACGAATAGAAAAAAATATGAAAATGGTTGTACAACTTCATGACAATGCAGTCAATGTCAACAGGTAAAACATCACAAGCACTTTGAAGTGTGTTATGAACAACATGTGCTGGACAACCTATGCCAACAATGTTAGAGTTTTTTAATTTTTCTTTCAGATGTGTGAACACATTATTATCCTCTTTCTTCATTAACCCCCCAAAATTACAGTTAGTATAGCCTGCACCAAATGCAACACACGTTAAGATGATACTGAATGACAGTATAACATGAGAAAGATAATTCGAAATTGTTTCGGACTTTTCGTTCTGCAGTTCATCAAGATCAAGCAATTTCGCCTGCAGTCCACCCTCACTTACAGAAAAATACTGAACTATCACAGGAAAAATTTTCTGATGCCCATGGTTGCTAGCATCAGTAGATATTGAAAAGTATTTTGTACTGTTTACAGCAGCTATTACCTGTTTCTGGGAATACGGAGCTATAACATTGTTGATAATTGCTTCACACTTTGCTCTTCCACACTGCAGTCATTAGAACGATAGATTTGGTGGTGTTTAACAACATGGAATGAATGACAGGGTTCCTTCTGCTCCAGCTACGTTTTTCTGTTCCTGTGTATTTGAAGTTACAAAATACCTCGTCATTCTTGCGAGGAACCTGATGATCACAAATTCTTCCTGTGTTTCTCTGATTCCATATGATGCTTGACATCTGCAGCACCATCATAAGACACGGATACAGCACAGTTACATACGTTACATTTTGCTGAACAGTCATTGTCTGTAGCAGTGAAGCAAGGAAATTTCCTCTGAAGCTCTTCCGAAAACTTTGATTTTCGTTTCGGCATCGCCACGATGTGCTAGCACTTCACGAAACTGATACTGAGTGCAGACAACAATGGCAAGCAAAAGCAAAGAAAATAAGAGTACGCAACAATTATAGTGCTTAAGCTGTACATTATCAGGGGGTACCAACGCCCGGAATGTCAGTTTCAGTTGATAGTTTATAAAATAGACACTCACAAAATATTTTAACCACTTTGCAAATGTCTGAAAATAATCCTTGAAAATCGGGACAAATTGCTTGTTTTTTTTTTTTTAAAAAAAGTCGGTACTAATTTTTGAGCCTCAAGAAACGGGACAATCCCGATTAATCGGGACGTATGGTCACTCTAATCCCGGTGGCTGCAGAATTGGGTCGTCGCTATGGCTCAGAGCACAGCTGGCGCTATCGGCCGTCAGAACGGTCTCCGGTACCATCTAGTAGGAACGTAATTTCATACCCCCCTACGAATCTAAATAAACCATAGTAATTATCTACCGATTTTGTTCAAACTTGGTATACCATCTTATGTTATTATGTAAATTATCCTGTAAAGATTTTAGATTTTTATCTCATATAGTTAATGAGATTGAGAAAATTACTTAAAAGTCATAAAAACGACACTTATATTACAAAACTCAGTAAGGAACAATAGCAGTATGTCTTATTATCACCTAAAGTCTTAACAAAGTTTTCAGTGTATAAAATTACTTAATGGGAATTTTCTTTTCCAAACTTTAATTACTCTATGTTATGTAGCAGAAAGAAATGATTCAAAATTATTATTTGCTTACTATTTTGTTGTGTGAATACAACGGAATGAATGAGAGTGTGTCTGTGGGACATATGTTAAAGCTTAATGTTGTTATATGTAATACCTAATCAAACTGAATCGAGGGTGCAACCACGAAGCTGGTGACATATGGCGATGTGTTCTTGCTTTTGTAAGAAAGCAGCTAGAATAGAAGTCTGAAGTGGAGTAAGTTTCTAAATTAATTTAAAGATTATTTTACATTTCGGTCTATTTTATTAAACAATATATTAGAAATTGGAAGTGTAATAACGTCAGTGATTTTCTGAGTAGTGACTGGCTCAGGCAAGTTTTGCTGGGAGAATGATCTAGAAGGATCATTCTGATTGGTCAATCAGACCCATCAGCCAATCAGAATTAATCTGTTCCCACTAGCAGAGAGTTAGATAAGCATACAGTGGGGTGGCAACGGGAGAGTCGCTCGCCAACCTTCGTACGTGTATCATGCTAAATGTCGCCGAGAAAATAAATTGTAAATTGCAGAACAGTTGAATTCATTGGTGTTAGGAAGTGTCGTGACTCAGGAAGTTTAACTTACGAACGTTTTGAGGACAATTTGATTAATTAACTGATGTGTTGTGAGCGTTTCATATTCAGCGTGGCATATTCCGTATACTTTATGAAATACTTTGGCGAGCACTTCTAACATTGAGGAACATTGATACGACCCAAGTTTCAACTCGCTTTAGTAGTGGGTCAGTGACTGTCAGATCTGACATTAATCGGGTCTGACTAATAAATATTCTGGTTGCTTTTTTCGTGTGAGAGCATTTTGTAGAGACTGTGAGTTGGGAATATTAGAGCAGTTAACACAGTAAATTGGAACTTCATAGCAAATTTATGTGCTTCCTTAAGAATAAAAACCAGTTTACTAGAATTTCCGAGGGCTTACTGCAGGTAAACTGCAGTTTCCCAACGCCCGAATTTTGTTAAAATGAACTGATTCGCAACTTGAGTTACGCGGCCACTGTGTGATAGGTATTAGGTCGTGGTTTCATTAACGCTGCATTCCACGGCCTAGTGAGTATCTACTACTGCAGAGTGAAGGGACGTCATAAGGAAGCCGTTCTGAGGTAGGTGGACAATTAATAAGAGACTGTACGAAAGAACAACGACGAGAAAACTCGCCCCGCCGCACTACTTCACCCGACGACGTATCTAAAAGTAAGTTTGTGTCCCACACGGGATCGCAGACAATACGGGTCAGTTAATCAAGGTACCTTTTATTACGTGCAGAGGGACTGGCACTACACACAAACTGTTGTGGCGTAACAAGCTAGTTACGCCACATTGCGAAGTGAGCCGAAAGAAAGGCACGCGTACACACACACCGACTGGCGTCAAGTCTGGAACAGGATAACTATTGAATGGTAGCAAGAAAAGTACGTAGCTGCTTTATACTTAACTTTTATTCTTTGATGAATACAGCGTTCTTCTTGAGACATTTATACGATAACTCTCAAACTAGGTAAGGCTAATGGCGCCTTGCTAGGTCGTAGCCATGGACTTAGCAGAAGGCTATTCTAACTGTCTCTCGGCAAATGAGAGGAAGGCTTCGTCCGTATTGTCGCTAGCAATGTCGTCCGTACAACTGGGGCGAGTGCTCGTCCGTATCTCGAGACCTGCCTTGTGGTGGCGCTCGGTCTGCGATCACACAGTGGCGACACGCGGGTCCGACATGTACTAAATGGACCGCGGCCGATTTAAGCTACTACCTAGCAAGTGTGGTGTCTGGCGGTGACACCACATTCCTCCCCCGCAAATCGGCGAACGGTCGTGAGATAAGGCTTCCGCCCGCCGTGGGGAGGACCCCATGTTGACGTATGCGATGAGGTGGGGAGCCTAACAACAGGCGAGGCTGTGCCACCCGCACCCGGCCATTGGGTCCGAGGGGAGCTAGAAAACGCCTGAAAACCTAGTCCAGGGTGCACGTCAACATGCGGTGTATGCGCCCGTAATGAGACAGGAGGGGCCGAAGGGTCGACCTCCATTGCGTCGGGGTACCCGACGCGCGATGACGCCATGTGGTCCGGAGCGGGCAAGAGGTCCATGGCGGAAGACGGCTGGTCACGGGAAGCGATCGGCGGCGCGTGACCCAGGGAGGCGCGTGGCGGCTGCAGCGAAGCGTCGAATGCGGGCGGCGCCGGCGGGAGAACAGGCAGCGGCGGCGGCGGCTGCGGCGGCGGCGCGTCGCCATGGGGCAAAATTGAAGGCATCGTCGGTAACACCTGGGGATGAGGCGAGCCAGTAGATGGGTCCCCAGGGCGCTGACCGGACGGCACCGTCGCTGAAAGCAGACGGGGAGCGGCAGAACCCGTGCGACGACAGAGGCGCAGCTGATTGAGATGCCGACGCACCTCACCAGAGGCCCCCAAAACCAAATACATCGCGCGGCCGAGGCAGCGAAGAATGCGCCCTGCGAGCCAACGCCGTGAACCTCGATAGTTGCGATAAAATACAACGTCGCCTGTAGCAAAAGCAGAAGTCTGCCGCTGCACAGGAACCTGATGCGGCGGATGCAGCAATGACATCACGGTTCGATGAGGACGACCGTGGAGCAACTCAGCCGGCGAGCGACCATCTCGGGGCTGAGAGCGATACGAGGACAAAAAGAGCAACAACGCGTCCTCCCGAGAATGCGACTCTTTCAACTTCAACATCTGTGATTTGAAAGTCCGGACCAATCGTTCAGCGGCACCGTTTGACTGAGGCGAAAACGGCGCGGATGTCAGATGTTGAATACCATTGGCCTGGCAGAATGACTGAAATTCTGCGGACATGAATTGTGGGCCATTGTCGGAAACAATAGTCTGCGGAAGACGTTCAATGCAAAAGATAGCAGACAACGCTTGGATGGTGGCGGAGGACGTCGTGGAAGACATCCGGACAACAAAAGGAAAATTACTGAAGGCATCGACCAGAACCAACCATCGAGCATTCCAGAATGGACCAGCAAAATCAATGTGCAAGCGTTGCCAAGGGGAAGTGGCTTTTGGCCATGCAAAGACTTTCCGCGGCGGCGCGGATTGTTGTTCGGCATACGTCATGCAAGAAGAACACATATTCGTAATCGCAGCATCGATTCCGAACCTAGTACAGTGCTGACGAGCAAGTTGTTTCGTTCGCACTATACCCCAATGTCCTTGGTGAAGAAGCCGTAAAACAGAGGACTGTAACGAACGTGGGACCACGACTCTGGACTGATCATTATCAGAACGCAACAACAAAACACCACGTCGTACAAAAAGTCTCTCCTTGTGAGCAAAAAATCGGCGAACCAACGGATCCTCGATCCGAGACTTTGACAAAGGCCATTGCGTAGCAACAAAACGCAAAACGGTAGCAAGGACAGGGTCAGCAGCTGTGGCTGTAGCTACACGACGAAAATCAATCGGAAACGATTCGACCACTTCATCGGTTTCCGCATCAATGAACATGCAAGCAAGTTCGGAAGAATCGAATGCTTTATCCTCAGCAACAGGCAAACGGGACAACGCATCGGCGTTTCCGTGCTTAGCAGTGGACCGATACAAGATATCGTAGCGGTACTGCGAGAGGAAAATAGACTAGCGAATGAATTTCTGCGCTGTACGCGGAGGTACAGGCTTGTTCGGATGAAAAAGCGACGTCAAAGGTTTGTGGTCTGTGATGATGGGAAAGTGACGACCATACAAGAAATCATGGAACTTAGTAACACCAAAGACGAGAGCCAAAGCTTCTTTCTCTATCTGGGAGTAATTTCTTTGCGCAGCCGGGAGCAATTTTGGACGCAAAGGCAATAGGGCGACCATGCGAGCCAACTTTGTGCGCAAGCACAGCACCGATCCCGAAATCCGATGCATCTACCATCAACAAAAGGGGTTTCTGGGGATCGAATGGCGTAAGGCAAGTATTAGAAAGCAACGCCGATTTCAACTGGCGAAAGGCGCTCTCGCATTCCGTCGTCCAGACGAACGGAACACCCTTACGGCGTAAGCGATGAAGCGGAGCTGAAATGGAAGAGGCATTGCGCAGAAAGCGATGATAGTAGGTAATTTTACCCAACACATTCTGCAGCTGCTTCACATTTTGAGGGGAAGGCAAATCTTGTATGGCACGGCGGTGCTCTGGACTCGGATGTATGCCTTGGGCATTGATGACATGGCCCAGGTATGGTAAGTCACGAGCAAAAAACACACATTTGTCCTTCCGCAAGCGAAGACCATTTTGTCGCAAGACCTGAAATAATGTTCGTAGGTTCGCAAGATGATCTTCTTCCGTCTGTCCGGAGATCACTATATCGTCCAGATAGTTGGCTGCAGTAGGGACCGACGCACAAATAGTTTTTAAATATTGCTGAAACAATGCAGGGGCGGATGCACACCCGAACGGCAGTCTTTTGAACCTGTACAATCCAAGATGCGTGTTAACTACCAATACGCGCTGGGATTCGTCGTCCACCGGTATTTGCAAGTACGCATCGGCTAGGTCCAATTTTGAAAAATATTTTCCCGGGCACAGTTTAGCAAAAAGATCTTCCGGGTGGGGCAAAGGAAAAGTAGCAGTCACTAGTTGTGGATTCACTGTTGCCTTGAAGTCCACGCAAAGTCTCAATTTTCCGGAAGGTTTTGGCAAAATTACTAAGGGTGAGGCCCAGAGAGAAGCTTGCACACGTTCAATTACACCCTGTGATTCTAGATCGTTTAATGTTCTTGCGACCTCATCACGCAATGCGTGGGGAACATTGCGCGCTCTGAAAAATTTCGGTTGCGCGTTTACTTTCAGTTCCAAATGTGCTTCATAGTTTTTAGCGCAACCTAAGCCCGGTGCAAAAATGTCTGCAAATTCGTCACACAGACGAGAAACACTGTCTGAAGGCACAGTCTGATTCACTGATAGGACCTGATTTACAACAGACATGTTAAACAACTGAAATAAATCTAAACCAAACAAGTCCACTGCAGAAGAAGAACGAAGAACGTAAAATGACACAAGTTTTGTTTGTCCTTTATATGTTGCAAGAAGAGTGCACTGTCCTAACACAGGGATGAGCTGTCCTGAATAACTTTTTAGCGTAACATTTGTGGCACGCAACGGAGGTGCGCCCAGTTGTTTGTACGTGTCGTGATTGAGCAATGAAACTGCAGCTCCAGTATCGAGCTGGAACGGTATGACCTTGCCATTAAAGTCCAAATCTACAAAAAGTTTATTGTCCTGCTGACGACAAGAGCGACTGTTTTGTGCAATTTGAACAGACACTGGTACAGAATCACTTGCTAATTGACGTGATTTCCGGCGACGTCGACGCACAGTTTTTGTGGGACGAACACAGTCACTGTTAGGGAAAGTGGCACTGGGTGGAGTGGAAGTAACGACATGAATGTCCATGGGCGAAGGTCCACGAGCCTGCGTTTCCTTGGTACGATTCCGGCGCGAAGCAAAGGGCCTGGAATGGTTGTGATTGTCTGATCTGAGCTTTTTCTGGCAAACACTTTGAACATGTCCTTTCTTATTACAGAAAAAGCAAATAGCTTGGCGTGACGGGCAATGTTCACGCGAATGTCTAGTAGCACACCGCGGGCATGATTTCACTGCATTTGTGTGCTGGTGCGGCACACTTGGTTTAGAGCGCGGCGGCAGCTGCGTCGACGGGCGAGCGGGCAGGTTACCGGGCCGTGCAGCGCGTCCGGCGGGCCGGTGTATGTTACACACTGCTGGCGAAGTTTCAAAAGATTCCTGAGCACAGTCAAGTGTGTCTTGTCTATCCAATATGTCTATCACTTGTTGAAGGGAGGGATTAACTAGTTTCAAAATTTGCTCCCATATGCGAACATCAGAAACGTTCTGTGCAATTGCATCACGTACCATTGTATCTGAATAAGAAATGCCACAGTCACAGTCAAAGGCACAGTCCCTAGTAAGCCCTTGCAATGTTGCTACCCACTCCCTATTAGTTCGACCGGCCGTACGTTTTGTACGAAAAAACGTATACCGTTTTGCAACCACATTAACTGTTTCTTTGAAATAGGCATCTAAAGCAGACAAAATTTCTTCGTAGGACAGAGTTGCTACGTCGCGTCGGGGAAACAATTTCACTATCACATGGTAGGTGGACACACCAACACAAGAAAGCAAAAACGGCTGCCGCTCATTACCTTGAATTCTGTAGGCGGCTAGATGAAAACCGAACTGTCGGGACCACTCGGTCCACGACTCGTGCGCCGGGTCGTAGTGCCTAAAAGGCGGTGCAACTGCGAGTTGTGGCTGCGGTAGTGGTGAAGCGGCTGCTGCCGCATCGTGTTGCAGTGCACGTTGACCCTGGACGAGCTGTCCAAGGGCATCCAATAACGCCTGCGTCTGCTGATTCTGCAAGCGATAAAATTCGGACAGTACATCTGGAGACTGTGGCGAAGCCATGACACAAGTAAATGTAAGCAATCAGAAAGAACACTTTGCCTTCGTCGCCAATCTGTTGTGGCGTAACAAGGTTGCTACGCCACACTGGGAAGGGCCGAAAGAAAGGCACGCGTAAACACACACCGACTGGCGTCAAGTCTGGAACAGGATAACTATTGAATGGTAGCAAGAAAAGTACGTAGCTGCTTTATACTTAACTTTTATTCTTTGATGAATACAGCGTTCTTCTTGAGACATTTATACGATAACTCTCAAACTAGGTAAGGCTAATGGCGCCTTGCTAGGTCGTAGCCATGGACTTAGCAGAAGGCTATTCTAACTGTCTCTCGGCAAATGAGAGGAAGGCTTCGTCCGTATTGTCGCTAGCAATGTCGTCCGTACAACTGGGGCGAGTGCTCGTCCGTATCTCGAGACCTGCCTTGTGGTGGCGCTCGGTCTGCGATCACACAGTGGCGACACGCGGGTCCGACATGTACTAAACGGACCGCGGCCGATTTAAGCTACTACCTAGCAAGTGTGGTGTCTGGCGGTGACACCACACAAACTCTACCACCTTGGCTGTATGGATTACCAAATAAGTCTCAAAGATGGTGCTTCACAAGACAGATCTTTAGCGGTTGTGGTTTACCAACGTATAACGTAGCGAAACACTTGGCTTCTCTGCTTCAGCCGCAAGTGGGAAAGACCGACACATAAAGGCTGACAGTTATTGAACCATATGTAAAAAATAAATAAAATAAACCCAAAACCGTAAATCAGTTACAAAATACGGCGTGCACACACTTTATTGAACATGTAAACGTCACTACAGATATTCGGATTTAGGTCATGACATATTCAATATGCCTGTCATCATTGGCAATGATATGTGCACATACGAATAGCGAATTTCTACATGACCCGCTGAAGTGTCGGAACATCGATGCTGTTGATGACTTCCTGAATGCCTGTTTTCGTCTTAGCAATGTCTTTTACACAGCCCCACGAAAAAGGGTCGCATGTGTTCAGATTCGGAGAATATGGCGGCCAATAGAGGCACACGCCAGGGGCCTCTGCGTAACTCAAAGACAGAATGCTGTCCCCAAAATGCTCCTCCAGCACATCAAATATTCTACTGCTTCGATGGGGTCCAGCGCCGTCTTGCATGAATCACATCCTTACGAATACAGCGTCACTTTGGTTAATGGGGATGAAATCATCTTCCAAAACCTTCACGTACCGTTCGGTAGCCACCGTGCTATCAAGGAATATCGCATCGATTTTTCCGTGACTGACCACTCACACCACACGCGGCACATTGAGGGCGAAGAAACTTCTCGTTCGCGAAATGTGGATTCTCAGTCCCCCTAAAGCGCCAGTTTTGCTTATTGACGAACTAATCCAAATGAAAGTGGGCTTCGTCCTGAGCATGAACATACTAATTTCCATCATTCTCATGGCCAACCGTGGAATTTGAACCTCCTAACGCAAACCGTTCAGATGTTGTGACGATATTATTTGGTATAGTTCATAATTGTCACCCTGCACATAAATTACACGGGACATTTCATTGAGAAGTCGAAGAAACTAAAACCTGGACCAAATAAGATCATATTCAGTTCTGATGATGTTTCATGGTTTACGAAAGTACCAGTCAGAGGTTCTCTGGAGCATATTGGTTCCAATCCTCCACAGAACATGACCAGGCTATTTGATGCATACCTCACCACGAGGCACCTTACTTCAGCGGTTTCCAATTTCTTCATTTAGAAAGATAGGATCTGGACTTGGCATCTTGTAAACCTAAGGTGCAGTGAAGGTTCGTCGTTGACGCCTGCATCCCGTGGAGCTGTGATAAGGAACAGCTCGATAGCTTGTATAAGACATCTGAACAATCTCCTTGCCAACGTTAAATTTACTATCGAAGCAGAAAGGGATTAACAACTACGTTTTCAAAATATGATGGTTACAAGAAATGGTGAGAACCTAGACCACAATATGTACAGAAAACTGATTCACACCGTCCAAATTTTCAAACCATCGCTCGAGCAAGAAGGCGTATGACCAACAGGCTAGTAACGCGCGCAAGACGAGATTGTGAGACGCTGCATTTCGTAGGAGTAATGAACAACTGGAATGCATTTGAGGAACAACGGATACTCCATTAAATATATGAGAAGTGTCATAAAACATAATGCTGTAGTAAGTGACTTCTCAGAGGAAGAAAAGTTGGCTACGGCTTTTGTACCACACATCCCGAGGGTGACGGACAGAATCGGCGCCGCGCGGGATTAGCTGTGCGGTCTAAGGCGCTGCAGTCATGGACAGTGCAGTTGGTCCCGGCGGAGGTTCGAGTCCTGCCTCGAGCATGGGTGTGTGTGTTTGTCCTTAGGATAATTTAGATTAAGTAGTGTATAAGCTTAGGGACTGATGACCTTAGCAGTAAAGTCCCATAAGATTTCGCACACATTTGAACACAGAATCGGCGGTGTATTGCGCAAACACGGCGCAAAGACGTTGAATTAGGGGCAGTCAAATGAAAACGAGATAGAAGAGAAAACAGTAAGTAAACTTTAATACTTCAAAAGTAATCACCGTAATTGTTAATACATTTATCCCATTGTGAGACAACACAGTCAGTGCCGTCATGGAGAAACGTTTGCGGTTGCCTACGGAACCACGACAGTACGCAGCGTGAAGCTCTTCGTCCCAAAACAAATCGACGACCACAAATGTCTTTCTTTAGACCTACAAAAATAGGGATATTTCGAGAGGAGAGATCAAGACTGTACCGAGGATGTGTAAAGGCTTTGCAGCGAAACTTCTGCAGCGTACTCAAAAGAACCTTGGCAGCACGTGGGCAAGCATTATCCTGCAGTAAAATGATACCGTCCCTCAGTATTCATGGACGTTTGCCCTTGATAACGCGCGTTCAATGTTTGCGAAATGTCCAGGTGTCACTGTGAGTGCCATCAAGTCCAAACGCTCGGGAATATGGGACAGCATCATTTTGTTGCAGTATTATGCCCACGCAAATGTCTCCGAGGTTATTTCGACTATGTTACGGAAGTTTCACTAGGCAGCCATTACACTTCCTCCTACAGTCTGTACCTCTCCCCATGCGATTTCCACGCTTCTGGAGCCCCGAAGAAAGACATTCGCGGGTGTCCATTTGTTTCGGACCAAGAGAAACCTGGGTACAATCATGGTTCCGTAGCCAACCGGGAACGTTTTCCGTGACAACATTGACCGGCTCGTCACACAATGGGACAAACATGTAAACACTCTAAGGCCCAGAGGGATCAAAATGACCCTTTTGGATTTTTAAATGCTAGCTGTCTTTTGACGAACGATTCGAGCGACATTTATTTATTTGGCATTATATTAAAAAACAGAGCATTTCCCCTAACTGATTCTCACCTTTTTCCAGTTTTACCTTTAACGCAAAGATGGGTCATATTGGCCCCTTTAGAAAAAAACTATAATTTTGTTTATAGTTATATGTATGAAGATGATATCTGTTCTTTCGGACATGTTCGAAACAACAGATACTATCTTAAGGCTCACCGGCCATTTGACCATCTTCTTCTGTGCGGATGCATAAACAGTGCCCAAGCTCTTACGGGAATCGGCGGTAAAGCAGCAAGTAATGAGTATACTGGGCAGGGGCACTGTGAATATACTGCGGGACTATAAGTTGCCAATGTGGGTCTCACGGGAGGTGTGTCAGAGATAAGTTCCTGCAGTAGCACTATTCTATGCGTCCTTGGTGGCTCCGATGCATGGCGAGTCTGCCATGTAAGCAGGAGTTCCCGTGTTCGAGTCCCGGTCGGGGCACACACTTTCGGCTGTCCCCGTTGACTTACATCAACGCCTGTATGCAGCTAAAGGTATTCATTTCACTGTAATGTTTATAGTTTTATCATACTTTTATCTCATACATTCTCACTCTTTGGCTACTTTACTCTGTAGTGCAATAAATTACTTTCATTCATATTATTGCCGTATGAAATGTCAACAATGGACTCGGTTCAGCATTGTTTGTCATTACCCTGTAAGAAATGAAATGAAAAGATCGTATGGCATTTATTGGCTGCGATATCCCCTTCGGGGTTCGGCCGCCGTCGTCATCAAGTCTTTTTAGTTGATGCCACTTCCACGACTTGCGTGTCAGTGATGATGAAGGACACACAACACCCAGTCCCCTGCCGGGGATCGAACCCCGCCCCCCTTGCGTGGATAGCGGTAACGCTACCGCTGCGTTACGGAGGCGGACTCCCCTGTAAGAATCAGTCTTTCAAAGGTGATTGTGAGCTGAAGATTGAAATGAATCGGAAAGGGTACTTACGAGATGAAGAGATTCTTGCACAGTTAAAAAGAGCTATGGAGTGTCATTCCGATGGTGGCGAACTTACTTCTGACGGTTCAGAGGAAGAGTTTTTACTGCAGACACTGAGAGAAGATGAATCACCTAATACTAATGATTCTGATTCTTCAGACACAGATAACGGAAGTTTTCAGTCTGGTAAGTGAATTATTATTATTGCTGCTCATTTATAATCATCATATTCGTATCTTCATACATCGTTACTGTACTTAGTTTAGATGTTATGGCAGCTTTCTTACATTTGTTCTATTAATCGTGCTCTATAGATCGAGAAGAATCATGAAACAGAAGAGGAGATAATCCTGCTCCTCGGAATGTTGAACAAGTGACTGCTTCTTCATCGTCTGGTGAAAGACATAAAGAAGTTGCTCCTGATGGAACAGTCGGTATAGAAGCAGTGCCTCATTCAGAAGGTGGGCGTCTTCCTAATCACAATATTTTCAGAGAATCTCCTGGAATTACACCACACGCAAAAAGAAATGTAAGTGAAGAACTTGTATCAACTGCTTGGCACTTGTTCATTGACAATTATATAATCAAACATATCTTGAAATGTACTATAACAGAGGCACACAGGGTACTAGGAAATGGCAGCTGGTCAATGGCTACGGAAGAACTAGAAGCATTTATTGGAATTATTTATGCTCGTGGTGTGAGTGGTTAGTGAAGACAGACCTTCACAGCTTATGGTCAGATTCCAGGTGCCTACCATGTTGTATGGAAACCATGAGTAGAAATAGACTCCGTGAGATTATGTGATTCTTGAGGTTCGACGAGAAGTCTACACGCTCCGTACGATTACAGAATGATAAGTTAGCATTGGTTTCTGCTGTCTGGAAAAAATTCATAGAAAACTGTACAATGTGTTATAAACATGGAAGTGACATAACAATAGACGAGCAACTCTTCTCAAGTAAAACTAGGTGCCCGTTCACACAATTCATGGCTTCAAAGCCTGAAAAGTATGGGGGGGGAAATGCTGGTTAGTAGTAGATGTTGAAAGCAAGTATATACTCAGTGATTTCTCTTATCTTTGTACGATACTGCACGATCCCAAGACGAAGGGGTTTCAGGTTATGTAGTGATGCGTCTTATGGAACCATTTCTGTGCAAAGGCAGAAATGTCCCTACTGACAATTACTCCATTCCACTCTAACTAGCCAAAAAATTGAAAGAAGAATCAACCTCTATTGTAGGAACAGTAAATAGAGCAAGAAGAGAAATACCACATGCTCTGATATCCATGAAGAGTCCTCTGTATTCCACAAACGTTTTAAAGCATGATCATATTTCCTTGACAGTCTATCAGGGAAAGAAAGCAGAAAATGTGCTAGTAATGTCTTCCCTTCTTCCTAGTGTTACCAAAAATACAAATGAGAAAAAAACTCCACAAACTCTATGTTATTACAACAAAACAGAAATTGAGGTTGACATAGTAGACAAAGTGGTGAGGCAGTAGTCAGTCAAGGCTTCCTCAAGAAGATGGCCAGTGCACTCTTTCTGTAATATCCTTGACCTAGCAGGAATAAATGCAGAAGTAGTATTTAGGGCTGTTACGGGGAAGAAGATCAAAAGAAGACATTTTATTCAGCAGCTTCCAGATGAACTACGCTCTGAGTATGTGAACAGTCGCTTTCCTCGTATGACCATAGACAAGTATGAAAAGAATAAAAATGAAGATGAAGACGAAATGCCATAAAAGCGCTGTAAATGTCAAGTACTCAAATCCTGCAAATGTAATAAAACTAGTTCTAAGTGCAGTGTTTGTAAGAAGACGGTTTGTGTAAAATGTGCAAAGAAAACTCAATACAAATGTGTCAATTGTGAAAAAAATGAAAAAGCTGAAATTTCTGTATACATGAAAAGCTCAATTTTGTATGAATTTAGAACAAAGAAAAGCCTGTTACTTTTTTGGGTGTTACCAGATTCAGTGGGATTTGTTTATAAGTCAATAAATAATATAATTTGTATCTGTTCTTTTCATTCACAAACCTGTATCTGAAATGGCTATAAATCTTGTAAATAATTTTCTCTGCGCGATAGAAATCAAGATACTATCGAAGACAGTGCAGCCAACGGAGTGTTACTAAACACAGCCTTCCGAATTGCCTTCACAAAAGAAGACGAAGTAAATATTCTAGAATCCGAATCGAGAACAGCTGCCAACATGAGTAACGTAGTAGTAAATATGCTCAGAGTAGTGAAGCAACTCAAATCACTTAATAAAAGCAAGCTTTCTGGTCCAGACTGTATACCAATTAGGTTCCTTTCGGAGTATGCTGATGCATTAGCTCCATACTTAACAATCACATACAACCGTTCGCTCGACGAAAGATCCATACCCAAAGACTGCAAAGTTGCAGATGTCACACCAATATTCAAGAAAAGGTAGTAGGAGTGATCCACTACATTACAGGCCCGTATCGTTTACGTCGATATGCAGCAGGATTTTAGAACATATATTGTGTTCGAACATTGTGAATTACCTCGAAGGAAACGGTCTATTGACATATAGTCAACATGGGTTTAGAAAACGTCGTTCCTGTGAATCACAACTAGCTTTTTATTCACATGAAGTGCTGAGTGCTATTGACTAGGGATTTCAGATCGATTTCGTATTTCTGGATTTCCGGAAGGCTTTTGACACTGTACCACACAAGCGGCTCGTGGTGAATTTGCGTGCTTATGGTATATCGTCTCAGTTATGTGGCTGGATTTGTGATTTCCTGTCAGAGAGGTCACAGTTCGTAGTAACTGACGGAAAGTCATCGAGTAAAACACAAATGATTTCTGGCGTTCCCGAAGGTAGTGTTCTAGGCCCTTTGATGTTCCTTATCTATATAAACGATTTTGGAGACAATCTGAGCAGCCGTCTTAGGTTGTTTGCGGATGACGCTGCCGTTTATCGAGTAATAAAGTCATCAGAAGATCAAAACAACCTGCAATACGATTTAGAAGAAATATCGGAATGGTGCGAAAAGTGGCAGTTGACCCTAAATAACGAAATGTGTGAGGTCATCCACACGAGTGCTAAAAGGGACTCGTTAAACTTCGGTTACACGATAAATCAGTCTAATCTAAAAACCGTCAATTCAACTAAATACCTAGGTATTAGAATTACGAACAACTTAAACTGGAAGGAACACATAGAAAATGTTGTGGGGATGGCTAACCAAAGACTGCGTTTTATTGGCAGGACACTTAGAAAATGTAACAGACCTACTAAGGAGACTGCCTACACTACGCTTTTCCGTCCTCTATTAGGATACTGCTGTGCGGTGTGGGATCCTTACCAGATAGGACTGACGGAGTACACCTTAAAAAGCCGAAGAAAGGCAGCACGTTTTGTAATGTGGAGGATATGGGAGAGAGTATCACAGAAATAATACAGGATTTGGGATGGAAATCATTAAAAGAAAGGTGGTTTTCGCTGCGACGGAGTCTTCTCACGAAATTCCAATCACCAACTTTCTCCTCCGAATGCGAAAAATATTTTGTTGACACCGACCTACATAGGGAGGAACGATCACCACAATAAAATAAGGTAAATCAGAGCTCGTACGGAAAGATATAGGTGGTCATTCTTTCCGCGTGCTATACGAGGTTGGAATAATAGAGATTTGTGAAAGTGGTTCGATGAACCCTCTGCCAGGCACTTAAATTTGATTTGTAGAGTATCCATGTAGATGTAGATGTAGACGTTTTAAAATATAATAAATGCTTAAAATTTTGAAATAATGGTTCAGAAAATATTTCATAAATGATAGGTGTCAAAATGACCCCTCTGGGCGTTCGAGTGTTAACAGTCGAGGCAGTGACTTTTGAAATAGCAATCAGTTTATTTACTTTTTTCCGTCTGCTTCGTTTTTGTTTGTCTGTCCCTTATATAGGGTGATTTATCTGCCCCCAACGATGTCGTCTAATGCGAGCTACAAAGCTGTATCTGGCTTCATAAACCACAGGTAAGATTTCCACATCCTCACGCTCGCTACGCGCTAAGTATTAGTTCTACAGAAATAATGAACAGGACCTGTTTGTAGGAAATTTAATGTTAAATTATGTACGTTTCGTCTAGAGACCGTGGTTCTCCAGTTATTCAAGAAAAACGTGCAAAGCGACTTCCAAACGCACCCGCAGTCCCACACTACGCCCCCACCGGTCGGGATTTGTAATATGTTGTTCATGGCACTCCCTGCTACCGCTGTATAGAAATTTACGACTGCGCGAATTAATTCCCACATTCCACCGTTTTTGGTCTTCATTGACTGAACTTATTACTGCATCAACCTAGTTAAGCACTAACAAATTTTAAAATTGACGTGGTCATAAATTTTACTAAAACGTTTTATGACTTTTAACAGCATAAAATAAAAAATTACATAGTTTTATTCGCCAGACCTTCTCACTATTAAACTATTGTCTCTGTAAGGGTTAAGTTCAGGTCGCATTGCACTCGTAATTAGTTTTAGCGTAACCTTTACTACAGTCGTTTTTCTTTCTTTATGCTCATGAACACGTTTAAAGTAATAATGTTAACGAAATAGCGTACTATGCTGGTGGATTAATAGCCCAGTTAATAGAGAATAGTAGTTGGACGTTTTTTTGTAATGACCGGACCATCTTTCCACGATCATAGAACATAGATGGTATTGCAGTCTGGGACAGGTGAAATAGTCGACCGTGGCGGAGCTTGCATCGTGTGAGACCGATCACGGAATAAAGTTACATTCTATTTGTGGAGAACGCTTTTTTATTCAGGGAAGCCATTCAAAATCATATACACCACAACACTTTTATAAAGGAAGGAAGGAAAACCTCAAGATCAACTAGTCTAGAATTTCCTTGCTGCAGCGAACATTCGTTGAAAGTGACAACCACAGTGGAAATGGACAGGGAAAAGCCCTCAGAAATTTTAGCGACGGATAAACATAACCGCTGGCCGCGGGCTCGACTTCAGTCCGCCATGAGCAATGAAGGGTGCGTCCTTGACAACCTCAGCCACTCGTGATGGCGAAACGTCAGGAAAATCATTAAACAAACGTCGGCCGATGATCTCGAGACGATAGCCAGCAGGCAATACGTCAAAAATAAGTTTATCAGTAAATATTATGTTCAGTTGTATGCAACCTCAAAAATGGTTCAAATGGCTCTGAGCACTATGGGACTTAACATCGGCGGTCATCAGTCCCCTAGAACTGAGAACTACTTAAACCTAACCAACCTAAGGACATCACACCCATCCATGCCCGAGGCAGGATTCGAACCTGCGACCGTAGCAGTCGCGCGTTTCCGGACTGAGCGCCTAGAACCGCCAGACCACCGCGGCCGGCGTATGCAACCTCCTTTCACTTTGTGCGAAGATATCGGTTTTATCTTTAAAAATTTCCCGTTCTGCATACTTATGAGATAATTGATGATTTCACTGGGTTATATGAATCAACTGTTAATTAATTGAAATAAAGACTTTTATTAGTATTCTGATGAAATTTCGAAGGTAGTTAGATATCCTACGTCGTCTGCCTCAAAACAATCTCTCTGATAAATAACCTAATCATAATGATGCGGTTTCAGCTATGAAAATCACAACGAAGCAGATATAATCGATTAGTGAAACGAAGCAGTCCCCAACTTTGTCTATTACGACAATGTAGGAGTGTCTCTTGCTCTCTTCCAATGAATGCTGTAGTATTTGTGTCCAGCCAAATCTGAACTATATCAGTATATTGAATTCACTCACAGATATGTACACAAATAAAGTTATTTAACGTTTCTGTTATCAGATAAATAGAATAAAAATAAATATGTACTGGCGAGTGAAAATTATGCCAGACTCGGTTCCAGATATCCTGCTCCTCTGTTCACGGCTCCTGACATGACTCAAGGAGGCCCACTCATCGTTCCTGATGATTTCACATATGATTCGGGGCACTACTAACAGAGTTTCTCCCGTGAGGCTTATGGAAACGTTGTGTCTGTGAGAACTGAGACTGTTGCTCACCGTGTAGCAAGGGATTCATATGAAATGAATTAAATGCACTGAACTCAAATGTATGGGTCGAAGGAGGTAAATCAGTGAAGATGGAATGAAATGAAATCACATCAACGTAAAAGTACCGTTTCAAGAGAGTTCCCTCAGATCTCACTTGTGAAGGTTGAAAGGTGGCTACACTGAGCCACAGTGCCAGAGATTGCGCCAAAGAGTATTATTCAGCCGCCTCCACTGGCAGTGCTTGGGGAGAACTTGTAGTAGTCAGTGCTTGTTGAGATGTGCTAGTGATGAGTGCTTGGCGAGAGGTCGTGGTGGAGAGTTCTTGTTGAGATGTGGTAGTAGAGAGTCGGTGTGGAGATATATTGTAATGATTAGAGTGATTTTCGTCAATACATAAAGGAAAAAGAAAAAAAAATTCCTTTTCTTTTTATTATATCAATGTCTTAAATAATGCGTCATTACAGGTTCAGTCAACAAAGCATCTGGCTTGTGTTCTTGTATTAGAGTGTAATTCTGCTTTCATTACGCAATTATAGTATTTCTATTTTTTAATTACTTCAGTATTTAAAATTTCTTTCCTTATTGAAAAAGAACCGTGCCAGATGTGTACGTTGAGTCACACTCCCACACACAGAACAATTACACTTGTGCTTTGGTTTCGTAGGTTTTATAGTTGCTGGGGACTTAATTAATTAATTGTGTTAACAGGAAATTTTCATTTCATTCTTTGTTGTTGTTCTATGCAGTCAGATTGCGTACTAAAAGTAGTCAGGGCCACCGTTTACGAGACACAGCGTAATCGGACATACAGCTACGAAAAATAAAAATTATTTTCAATTTAATAATATTTAATTAAGCCCCCATGCACGTGGCGACCGCTGCTTCGGATCGTCCCTTGGAATTATTCTGATTGTAAAAATAGTAGACAGTAGTATTGTTGTAGTAATTTGTAGTTTAGTAATTGTAGTCTATTTTGCATGTGTAGATTTGGTAATTGTCATTCTTCTAATGGTATTTTTTCTCAGAATTTGATTTGTTGTCTTGAATACGCGTTTGACAATTTAGGGCAATTATTTCAATTGTTCGATTAATCGTGTTTGATGGAAACATTTCGTGTGAATGGTATTGTTGGAGATGAGGAGTCATTGTGTGTCATTTTCGTACAGTGACGAGTTTTGTATGTTTTGTAAATGATTACGCGATCGATGAAAAAGGCGAAAATGTTGAATAGCGAGAATGACGAAATTGTTGACATGGCGAACTCGCCAACACAGGACAACAGTATGATGAATAATGGAGTTGAAAACAATTTAATAAGGCGGGAAGACAGTCCGGAACCATTTCAAAATTTTTCTCAATCAGAAAATTCACAGAATACGAGATTAACGATAGAAGATTCTGGAATAGTATCGAACACAGATAGCTTTACAGCTATGACGAAGGATGCTGGTTTTGTGGGAAATGTTAGGGGCGAAAGGAATTTCGAACAAGTTAATATGGAGCAGTTGATGAGTGTAATATTAAATTTTCGATCTGAATTTAAAACAGAGATAGGAACAATTAAAACTGAGATGGGAACAATGGGATCACAAATAGGAACAATTAAAACTGAGATGGGAACAATGGGATCACAAATAGGAACAATTAAAACTGATATGGGAACAATGGGATCACAAATAGGAACAATTAAAACAGAGATGGGAACTTTACGATCTGAATTAAAAACTGATATGGGACCAATGGAAACACGGTTTGGATCTGAATTAAAAACAGAGATGGGAACTTTGGAAACACGGTTAGATTCATGAATAGGGACATGTTTCAAAAATATGAAAGATGAATTAAAGAAAGAAATCAGAGAAGAAGTACAACCGATTTTGAATGCTCACAGTAATAGATTAGTTGCAGTAGAGATTAGACAAAGGGAACAGGATAGGGAACAGGAAGAAAGAGATCGCGTGATAGTACAGAAATTTTCAGAGTTAAATTTACAACGTGCAAAAGATAAGGAAGAAATATTTGAGAGAATCGAGGAATCCGTACCGAATGACAGATTAAATAACCTAACACAACAGTATGAACAGTTAACTACTAAATGTGTTAATACTGAAACGCGAGTCGCGACACTTACGGAAGACGTAAATAAACAGAAAAAACAAATAGGTGATATATCGGAAAGAGTTGAGGAGATTTCAGACAAATTAACAAATCTTAGTTTAAATGGGGACAGAGATTCAGATGATACAGCACCATTGCCATTTGCAGAAACCGAAGAATATCAGAACATAAATAAGCATGTTGAAAATCAGGGAAAATTTAATGAACGCGTTAAAAGGGAAGTTGAGGCATTACAAAAGCAAGTGAAACAAATTGAAGGCGAAATCGTAGGAAAAGACAGCAGAAGAAATTTAGAATCACGGATAGCAGAGGGCTTTGAAGAAAATAATTTGTTTCATTTACGGGATGCAACAAGAGAGCGCCAGGCGCGTGAATTTAACAATAATCGTAATTGTGACTGGGACAGACGCGGTAGGTCTTTGTCGCCACGAGGCGAAAACTTTGACTATAAACACTTTGTGACTGTTCGGAAATTTAAGATCTTCCGCAACTCTAAGAATGACATACATCCATGTTCATGGTTAGATCAATTTATGTACGCACTCCCATCAAATTGGCCACTAAGTCACAAACTGGAATTTATGTGTGGATATTTAGAAAACGAACCGGCGACGCGGATGCGCGCACTCATTAGAGATTGTAATAATCTGAATGATTTTTATCATGCATTTCTATCGGCATATTGGTCCGAAAACACGCAAGACAGAGTCAAACACAGTCTTATTATGCAGCGTAATTTCAAACAGTCTGACTTCCGCACGCCAGCGGAATATTTTGAAGACATGATTCGAAAGAATCAGTTCCTTTCCAACCCTTATAACCCGACTGAATTAATTCGCATTTGTTTAACTATGCTGCCACAATCCATAAGACAAATTGCTTTAGTTGGAAGATGTAAAGACGACATCGAGACTTTTAAGACTTTGTTGCAAGAACTTGAGTATGACAACGACGACGGGACTTCTTGTAACTTTTTCAGTAACAGTAATTACAATAGATTTTAAGAGAAAAGAGATAGTGATCGGAACGGGCGTTATATGGGTAATTTTGAGAATGACAGACGTAACAGACAGGACAATAGATACCAGCCTTATGACAATAACAGACGTTCTAACAGAAATTACACAGACAATTATAATAACGGTAATTCGTACCGGAATGATCAATCATATGGAAACAGTAATCGGTATCATCAAGACAGAAATTATTCATACAGTAATAGAAATTCTTTCTACAGAAATAACCAGGGTAGTAGATACAACAATAATTTCAGAAGTGACAGTCGAAACTACACAAGAAGTAGTTATGCAGACAGACAGGAAAACAGAAATTTTAATAACAGACACAACCAAGAATTTGCATCTAACAGACAGGAGGGTCCTAATTGGCATCCTCCACGTGACAGAACTTCAGAGAGACAAGTGCAAATAGTAGAAATTGATCCGCGAAATGACGCGAATAATCAAAGACGTGACGCAAGCAATCGACAATGACTTGTAGCTTCGGCTTCTGGCAGTAATATAGACGGTTCAGAAAGTAATGACACTACGACTTTACACTACGTACGCCTGGAAGACATGAGAGACATTTTGTTAGACGAAAAGGAAAATAATGTAGACGCATTTTTGCATCCTGTTATTGAAGTATGTGTGGGTAAGAATAAGTTCACTGCAGTTTTAGATTCTGGGAGCCCATTGAATGTCATTAGTGAACCAGTTTTTCGTATATGTGTAAGAACTATTGATTGTCCTGTGTTACCTATTGCAAAAACTACAATTCGAGGAGCGATTTCTGGAATAAGTGTGGAAGTTAAACAACAGACCAACTTAAATTTCATTTGTCAAGGATACGAATTTTCTGCTAATTTTAATATTGTTCCATTACTCAGTACACAAATTATATTAGGTATGGAGTTTCTTGACACACATAAGGCAATTTTGAACTTAAGGAAGTGTGAATTTGACTGTTGCCGGAATGCCGAAATGTTTGAAATTTTTCGAGTGTTTAACAAGATCTGAATCAGATACAAAATGTTTAAGGTTTCTTACTTCTGATGTTTTCGTTGAGCATTATGACGACAGTGTGTTTATTCATGACAATGACAATAGATACAGAGACGCGATGGATGATATAATAAATAGCGAAGAATTAATTAATGAAAAGGTTAAGAAAGCTGAAGTGCCAGATGACGTTGCAAGAGAAGAGCTGCACCAAATTTTGACTTCACATGCTACAGTGTTTAGTCTTCACACAGGAACTATACAAGGCTTACAATATTTATTTAAAGTAAGAGAACACACACCATTTCGCGGGAAAACGTACGCTATTCCTTTGGCTTACAGAGACAAGGTTAAGAATGAACTTCAGTACATGTTAGATCAGGGCATTATTGAGCCTGCAGTCAGTCCTTATACTAGCCCATTACTCGTTGTTCTTAAAAAGGATGGGTCAATTCGTTTGGTTCTGGATTCCAAACAGATAAATAATATCATCATTCCTGAAACTGACCGCCCACAAAATTGAGATGAACTTCTTCAACATTTCCATGGAATTAAAGTTTTATCCACGATTGATATGCGCGCAAGTTTTTGGCAAATAGAACTCCACCCTGATTGTAGAAAATATACTGCCTTTTTAGCCTTTGGTAACTGTTACCAGTTTCGGAAATTACCGTTTGGACTTATTGTATCTTCAGCAGCATTCATTCGTAGCTTAAATGAAATTTTACCTGTTTATATTCGTGACAATATTACTTCATATGTTGACGATATTCTTATTGCTAAACGTTCTTGGAGTGAGCATAACAAAATTTTGGATTCATTATTAGGTATTTTTGCAAGAGTTGGCATTACAGTGAACTTAGAAAAATCTGAATTTGGTCGTTCTCAGGTGAAATTTCTCGGTCACATTATTTCTACAGAAGGTATTCTTCCTGATCCAGAGAAACTAGATGCTATTCGTAATTATGCTGTTCCTACCACAAAACGTGATGTTCGTAGTTTCCTTGGTGTCTGTAATTTTCTTAGACGCTTTGTTAGATTGGACAATTTGGCCACACCTCGTTTATGTGAACTATCCGGAAAGAATTCTAATTAGTGTTGGGATGAGGAAGCTCAGTCAGAATTTGAACAACTCCGTGATGCTTTAGTTGCTGCTCCACTTCTTTCACATCCGGATCTATCTAAAGATTTTTGTTTGGCAACGGACTCATCATACAAAGGCCTAGGTGCACATTTTTTTTCAAGAGATAGAAGAAAACGGCGTTGTAGTACAGAAAACTATTGCATTTGGAAGTCGTGTTCTTTCTAAATCAGAAAAGAATTATTCGATAACAGAACTTGAAGCTTTGGCTGTTGTTTGGGCTTTCACAAAATTTCGCACATTTTTGTTTTTGCAGACATACTAAGGTTTACACCGATCATCGAGCTCTGGAATTTCTTATGTCAACAAAATTAACTCATGGCAGATTGTCACGATGGGCGTTGTACCTACAGGAATTTGATTTTAGTATTGTTTACATACATATTGTTGCTGATGCTTTATCACGTGCACCTATGGGTTTGAAACAAAGTGCTGAAGAGGACTGCAAGGAAAACAATTATTGTTTGATGTACATTCAAGGTGTTGCGTTTGAGAACTTTATTTCATCTTCGCTCCAGGACATCGCTAAGGAGCAAAATAAGGATCCAATCTGGAAGGACATTAAGGAGAAGTGGAGGAGAAAGGAAAGCGTAGCGATTAGACAGCATTATTTAGTTCGCAATGACATTCTTTTTAAACGAAAATCGGTCGACAACTCTGTTTGGTTAGTTTGTGTTCCTGATGAGTGGGTTAAAAAGCTGGTTTGGTATACGCATTTCAGTTATGCACACTTTGGACCTAGAAAATGCTTTCATAAATTACGAGAAAATTGCTACTTCAGTAATATGGAAAAACGTATTCGATCTGTTCTGGCCAAATGCAAATTATGTCAAAAGGCTAAGCTGCCAACAATTTCTCACAGAGCACCGTTGTTTCCTATCATTCCAGCGAAATTAAAGGACATGGCTGCAGTTGATTTGTTCGGGCCATTGGTTCGTTCTACTAATGGTTTTGCCTACTTTTTCGTAGCAATGGAACTGACGTCAAAATATGTGTGTCTTACATCTTTACGCAAAGCAACAGCTCGTTCAGTATCTAATGCTTTCATCAAACATTTTCTTAAAGAAGTGGGTCATGTTGATAAGGTTATATCAGATAATGGATCACAGTTTCGTTCTAAAATTTGGCTTCGTACTCTACGGCGTCGTAAAATTAAACCAATTTTCATTTCACTTTTTCACCCTCAATCTAACGCTTCAGAGAGATGGATGAAGGAAATCAATAAATTGTGTCGTCTTTATTGTCATCAGAATCACAGAACGTGGGATCAGTATCTTCATATTTTTCAAAACATTATGAATGAACTCCCTAATGATTCAACTTCTTTACCGCCTTTACTGATATTAAAAAACAAAGCACCGACAAATCGCATATCTGAAATCGTTCCTTTTCCGCCTTCACGGAAACTGCGGCATTCTGAAGTTGTCAACCTGGCTCTACAAAATATTGCATCTGCGGCGGCTAGAAGAGAGAAATCAGCTAAGCATCCTGGTCGTTTAAAAACTTTGTCAGTTGGTCAAAAAGTGTTAATTAAGTCTCATCGTTTGTCTCGTAAAGGAAAAGGCTTGTGTCGCAAATTTTTTCTGCTTTATAACGGCCCATATAGAATTCGCAAAATTATTCATGATAACACTGTCGAAGTAGGAACTCTTAAATCTCGGCGCTCTAAGGGAGTACATCACATATCAAACGTTAAAATTTTTGTGGAATGACATACTTTAGAGAAACTAACAGCTACATGTAAACATGCAGAGAAGACAAGGATACCGCGCTGTGTTTTGGCGGCGGCACATACTCAAAGCAACAGTCAAGTCTGCGCGCCGCACAAGACAGTCGTTGACCGCAAACAATTGCTTCCTACGTCACGCGCCTACAGCTGATCGAGCGCTCAGTGCGAATGCACTGACAGCCGTAAACAAATACACAGTCTAATTTCTCCGACTAAATTCAGTATAAAGCTATAGTGACTTGATGAATTATGTTGTTAACGTTCAGTATTTTTCAGGATACAGTTGTATAAGATATTTAAGAACTTCAGGTAAATTCTGTGTGTCTCCGACGTTAAGAGGACTTGCTATCGAGAAAATTTCAGAAAGAATGTAATTTCCAAGAAGAAACTAATAAACTAAAAAGGTAACTATTAATTGAGTTCATTTCTTCAGGTAACGTATTTCCACTTAGGTACGTACTTTAGACGTAATTTGCTGCTCGCAATTACCTGATTCATACTTTGTGCTAATTTCATGTTCTATGAATTTACTTGTGAATCGACGTGCTTGCGTACATTTGCTGATTTTTGTCAATGTTTTATTAATGAACAGGGTTGTTATTTGTATATATTATGCATCGCTTGGCTGCACTGCTTTTTCAATGATGTCATATTTTTTTTATTATGTGCCTGCTGTGCTTATTTATTTAAATTATAATTGTCACCTGATTACTTGTGCTGATATGTATGTCAGTTATACTTTGTGATTTATCTGCTTGCGCCTTCATGTTTACTTATTGAGATGACATATGAACATTTATTTGCTTATGCTGATATGATGCTAATGACCTATTTATTATGTTAGATAACATATTTGCTGCCTTGCTTATGGATTGCATATTTACACATTTCTGTTTTGTTGTCATAATTACTCTTTAATTTGGTATATAGAAATGCTGATATACTGTGTATGAACATAGAGTTTAGGTCACACTATGGTATTAATTATAGATTATTCGCTTGGCGGAGCCTCGTTATAAGAATTGTGCTGCATCCACTTGTTGACATTCTGCTCTCTACTGGTATATTTACTCGCTATTGCTTGTTTTGCTTACGCTCAGTGTCTTATATTTTTAAGATAAGAAGATGAACTGCTTTAATTCGACGAACGACATTAGTACAAGGAACTTCATAGAAGTCACATGAGCTGAGGTTTTATGGAAGCTGTAGAAATTTATGCTAATAGGAAGGAAGCTAACGACATGACATACCAAAACTAGGTTTAGACCATTGACAGTTATTACACTGCATTTTTCGTGAGCAATTGAAATAGGAAGTGACACTTGACACAAGAAATACTCCACATGTTTGCTTCTGTTTGCCATAATTCTTGAAGTGGTGTACACACTGTGAAATATTATGATCATTCACACTCCGTAATCGTACTTAATTACTGAGAGTTATTCGAACTAAGTCTGTTAGAGGTCAGGTATGCATTTCTTTTGTTTATAATTCATAATGAGTAGAAGATTTGGCTCAGATGGATTACACAGAGGTTGTGTATTGACAGTGTGTCTTCGGATTGTATGGGATGATGAGGTTTGCATTAGGATTTTACCTGTACTTGTTCGAGGAGACTGACTAGAGGAAAGAGTTGTTATGGAAGTGAAATGATATTGGTAATAAGGTTTATATGTGTCGACGTATTGAAGAGGTATTATTGAGGTATTGAGATGATATGAAGTTGATGATTATTGGAGTTTTGTGGACAAGAGGTAAGGTAAATGATATTGATGATAAGATTTATATGTATCGACGTAAGAGGTATTATTGAAGTATTGAGATTATGTGATGGTGATGATTATTGGAGTTTTGGTGTATAAGAGGTAAAGTAAGTGAGGTGCATATTTTTTTTTTTTTTTTTTTTTGTTGGTCTACACTCCTGGAAATGGAAAAAAGAACACATTGACACCGGTGTGTCAGACCCACCATACTTGCTCCGGACACTGCGAGAGGGCTGTACAAGCAATGATTACACGCACGGCACAGCGGACACACCAGGAACCGCGGTGTTGGCCGTCGAATGGCGCTAGGTGCGCAGCATTTGTGCACCGCCGCCGTCAGTATCAGCCAGTTTGCCGTGGCATACGGAGCTCCATCGCAGTCTGTAACACTGGTAGCATGCCGCGACAGCGTGGACGTGAACCGTATGTGCAGTTGACGGACTTTGAGCGAGGGCGTATAGTGGGCATGCGGGAGGCCGGGTGGACGTACCGCCGAATTGCTCAACACGTGGGGCGTGAGGTCTCCACAGTACATCGATGTTGTCGCCAGTGGTCGGCGGAAGGTGCACGTGCCCGTCGACCTGGGACCGGACCGCAGCGACGCACGGATGCACGCCAAGACCGTAGGATCCTACGCAGTGCCGTAGGGGACCGCACCGCCACTTCCCAGCAAATTAGGGACACTGTTGCTCCTGGGGTATCGGCGAGGACCATTCGCAACCGTCTCCATGAAGCTGGGCTACGGTCCCGCACACCGTTAGGCCGTCTTCCGCTCACGCCCCAACATCGTGCAGCCCGCCTCCAGTGGTGTTGCGACAGGCGTGAATGGAGGGACGAATGGAGACGTGTCGTCTTCAGCGATGAGAGTCGCTTCTGCCTTGGTGCCAATGATGGTCGTATGCGTGTTTGGCGCCGTGCAGGTGAGCGCCACAATCAGGACTGCGTACGACCGAGGCACACAGGGCCAACACCCAGCATCATGGTGTGGGGAGCGATCTCCTACACTGGCCGTACACCACTGGTGATCGTCGAGGGGACACTGAATAGTGCACGGTACATCCAAACCGTCATCGAACCCATCGTTCTACCATTCCTAGCCCGGCAAGGGAACTTGCTGCTCCAACAGGACAATGCACGTCCGCATGTACCCCGTGCCACCCAACGTACTCTAGAAGGTGTAAGTCAGCTACCCTGGCCAGCAAGATCTCCGGATCTGTCCCCCATTGAGCATGTTTGGGACTGGATGAAGCGTCGTCTCACGCGGTCTGCACGTCCAGCACGAACGCTGGTCCAACTGAGGCGCCAGGTGGAAATGGCATGGCAAGCCGTTCCACAGGACTACATCCAGCATCTCTACGATCGTCTCCATGGGAGAATAGCAGCCTGCATTGCTGCGAAAGGTGGATGTACACTGTACTAGTGCCGACATTGTGCATGCTCTTTTGCCTGTGTCTATGTGCCTGTGGTTCTGTCAGTGTGATCATGTGATGTATCTGACCCCAGGAATGTGTCAATAAAGTTTCTCCTTCCTGGGACAATGAATTCACGGTGTTCTTATTTCAATTTCCAGGAGTGTATATGGAACAAGGAGGATGAAGATAGCAGACTAGAACACTAAAGTGGAAGGAAGATTGTCTACACACACTTTGTTAAATCACTAAGCAGTATATACTTGTTTTTTTTTTTTTTTTTTTTTTTTTTGAAGAGAGGAAGTATTTGCATATCTTGGCACACTGACAGTTGTTCAGCAACAGTACATTTTATTTGGCTCGGCAAACATTGGTCTTGACATGATGACTATGACGTTGACTTAACTATTATTGACTTTTATACATTGCTGCCACTACTACTTGATACACATGATGAACTTCAAATTTTGACAGAATGGCATTTACACAATTAACACTATTCAATTACACAGTAGTACTTAATGTGGATGAAAGATGAGTGAGTGTGTTTTGTGTGTTTTCCTTTGCTAATCCCACCCACCTATCTCCTAAATATTATTTTATTTTTTGCAGTGGCCTGCACTGACACCCATAAATATTATAGGTTTACTGATATTTGAGTATTTGTAATAGTTCATATGGCAATTATCTGATATCATTTGTGTGTTTATTAGAATTTGTATGTTTAGTGTAAGAGCATTGAGAATAATTTTAAAAGCATTTGTATGTGCATACAAACTATTGTTCATGCCTGAACTGTCTGATTAGTGATGGTGAATATTATGGACTGTTACCTGCACTTTTTCAACATTGATGGGTGACACTTAGAAATGATTAATTTCTGCTGATGAACTGAGTGATTAGGATAGTGAATATTATGGACTGTTACTTGTACTTTTTCTACATGATTGGTGCCACTAGGACATGTTTAATTTCTGCTAATAAACTCTGATGAACAGTGAGATCAGTGATAGTGAATATTATGGACTTCTCTCTGGACCTGCTCAATATTGCTAGGTGCAACTGATGGACTGCTTCTACTGAAATAATGTCACTTGTTGCTGTCTGCACCTGCTCAACATTACTGGGTGCCACTAATGAACTGTTTCTACTGACATAATGTCACTTGTTGGTGTCTGCACCTGCTCAACATTGTTGGGTGCCACTAATGGAACTGCTTCTACTGAAATGATGTCACTTGTTGGTGTCTGCACCTGCTCAACATTGCTGAGTACCACTAATGGAACTGCTTCTACTGAAATGATGTCACTTGTTGATGTCTGCACCTGCTCAACATTGCTGGGTGTCACTGATGGACTGTTTTCACTGAAATAATGTGACCTGTTGCTGTGTGCACCTGTTCAACATTGCTGGGTGCCACTGATGGACTGCTTCTACTGAAATAATGTCACTTGGTGTCTGCACCTGTCAACATTACAGGGTGCCACTGATGAACTACTTCTATGGAAATCATGTGGCTTGTCGGTGTCTGCACCTACTCAACATTGCTGGGTGCCACTGTTGGAACTGTTTCTATTGAAATGATGTCACTTGTTGGTGTCTGCACCTGCTCAACATTGCTGAGTGCCACTAATGGAACTGCTTCTACTGAAATGATGTCACTTGTTGGTGTCTGGAGCTGCTCAACATTGCTGGGTGTCACTGATGGACTGTTTTTACTGAAATAATGTGACCTGTTGCTGTGTGCACCTGCTCAACATTGCTGAGTTCCACTAATGGAACTGCTTCTACTGAAATAATGTCACTTGTTGGTGTCTGCACCTGTCAACGTTACTGGGTGCCACTGATGAACTACTTCTATGGAAATGATGTCGCTTGTCTGTGTCTGCAATTACTCAACATTGCTGGGTGCCACTGATGGATTGCTTCTACTGAAATAATGTCACTTGTTGGTGTCTGCACCTGTCAACATTACTGGGTGCCACTGATGAACTGCTTCTACTGAAATAATGTCACTTGTTGGTGTCTGCACCTGTTCAACATTACTTGGTGCCACTGATGAACTGCTTCTACTGAAATGATGTCACTTGTTGGTGTCTGCACCTGTTCAACATTACTGGGTGCCACTGATGAACTGCTTCTACTGAAATGATGTCACTTGTTGCTGTCTGCACCTGCTCAACATTGCTGGGTGCCACTGATGTACTGTTTCTACTGAACTGTTGCTGTGTGCACCTGTTCAACATTGCTGGGTGCCACTGATGGACTGCTTCTACTGAAATAATGTCACTTGTTGGTGTCTGCACTTGTTCAACATTGCTGGGTGCCACTGATGAACTGCTTCTCCTGACATAATGTCACTTGTTGGTGTCTGCACATGTTCAACATTGCTGGGTGCCACTGATGGACTGCTTCTACTGAAATGATGTCAGTTGTTGGTGTCTGCACCTGTTCAACTTTGCTGGGTGCCACTGTTGGAACTGTTTCTATTGAAATGATGTCACTTGTTGCTGTCTGCACCTGCTCAACATTGCTGGGTGCCACTGATGGACTGTTTCTACTGAACTGTTGCTGTGTGCACCTGTTCAACATTGCTGGGTGCCACTGATGGACTGCTTCTACTGAAATAATGTCACTTGTTGGTGTCTGCACTTGTTCAACATTGCTGGGTGCCACCGATGAACTGCTTCTACTGACATAATGTCACTTGTTGGTGTCTGCACATGTTCAACATTGCTGGGTGCCACTGATGGACTGCTTCTACTGAAATGATGTCAGTTGTTGGTGTCTGCACCTGTTCAACATTGCTGGGTGCCACTAATGGAACTGCTTCTGCTGAGAAATGTGACTTGTTGCTGTGTGTACCTGCTCAACATTGCTGGGTGCCACTGTTGGACTGCTTCTACTGAAAAGATGTCACCTGTTGGTGTCTGTACTTGCTCAACATTGCTGAGTGCCACTAATGGAACTGCTTGTGCTGAATGATGTCACTTGTTGGTATCTACACCTGTTGACCATTGCTGAGTGCTACTGCTGGAACTAATCATTGAAAGCATTTTATGTGAACATTTGTATAAACTGATTTTTTGTGTATTGTGTGAACTATTATGTAAAGTCACATGTATGAAAAGAAGTTGTATTGCTTACTGTATTTTATATATTAGGTTATTGAAAGGTCAGTGCAAATCCAAAATTTTAACTAATTATGTGATATTTAGGTATTAATATTATCTTTTATTTTTGTCTGTATTTTTGTGGACGAATTTGGTGGTATTTTCACCACCAATGCTGGCAAAAATACCATCAAATTCTGGCCCGTGGAGGAGGGGCATATGAAAGGTGGCTACACTGAGCCACAGCGCCAGAGATTGCGCCAAAGAGTATTATTCAGCCGCCTCCACTGGCAGTGCTTGGGGAGAACTTGTAGTAGTCAGTGCTTGTTGAGATGTGCTAGTGATGAGTGCTTGGCGAGAGGTCGTGGTGGAGAGTTCTTGTTGAGATGTGGTAGTAGAGAGTCGGTGTGGAGATATATTGTAATGATTAGAGTGATTTTCGTCAATACATGAAGGAAAAAGAAAAAAAAAATTTCCTTTTCTTTTTATTATATCAATGTCTTAAATAATGCGTCATTACAGGTTCAGTCAACAAAGCATCTGGCTTGTGTTCTTGTATTAGAGTGTAATTCTGCTTTCATTACGCAATTATAGTATTTCTATTTTTTAATTACTTCAGTATTTAAAATTTCTTTCCTTATTGAAAAAGAACCGTGCCAGATGTGTACGTTGAGTCACACTCCCACACACAGAACAATTGCACTTGTGCTTTGGTTTCGTAGGTTTTATAGTTGCTGGGGACTTAATTAATTAATTGTGTTAACAGGAAATTTTCATTTCATTCTTTGTTGTTGTTCTATGCAGTCAGATCGCGTACTAAAAGTAGTCAGAGCCACCGTTTACGAGACATAGCGTAATCGGACATACAGCTACGAAAAATAAAAGTTATTTTCAATTTAATAATATTTAATTAAGCCCCCATGCAAGGTGATGTAACCTTTTTGTACTTAAGGAGATACTGGTAACCATGTCATTATGCTGTTTCCTTGCTGGTGCTGAATCTTGAAATGACACCCAACTGGATCCCTGAGATTCACTTCCGTATGGTTTCTGACCCAGCCAACACGTAACGCTCGCGTCGTGGAGTCAGGATCCTGGCTCTGAGAGAGGTAGATGGGAGCCTCTAACACAGAGCGTCACGTTTTCCGTTCCAAAGTCACAAATTGCCTTCCTGATTCAAGATCAGTTCACTCTAGCCGTCTAGTCGCGTCACGTCACGACATTATCACGTCAGGCTCTGTTCACTCTGTCTGTCGCGTCAGGTCACGTCAATTCACTTGAGGGCAAGGTAGGAAAAGGCCAGTGATGTTTACGGCATTCGACGCCCCACATATATTCTACCATGCAATCACGATACTGACTGATAATAGCAGCAAGGGGCGGCCCTAGAGGTATCCAGTGATGAGAACACCGTGAGGAAGCTGGGCGTATTTGAATTGTTTACTCGACCCCGTAACTCAAAACAGTGCTAGTGGTGTTGAAAAATAGCAGAGCAATGGCAGCAGTAAACAAATCATACATTGCATTGTATCTATAGCCACGATAACTTTTCCGCAAGACAAGTCAATGGAGTGTGTGGTGTCGTACACGCTCGACTGTGCCGTCAATGTACGTGAAGAGTACAATGACTATGACACATGCTTAACAAGTGAAAATGGTAGTGAAACATGTGTCAAGCCACGTAATTCAGCATCCTTGTGGGACAAGGAGCTACAAATACCGTCTCCAGTGAAACTTAGTAAAGGACAATCTTTGTCCAAGGAGCGGGTACTAAACATAGTTACGATCATGGGAGATCGTCCGCAACATAGTAGAAAACCAAATATGAACAGATTTAGGATAAGTCCACAGCAATATGACCGTGCTACGGATATTCAAGGGAAGACAAGGCGCATTTGTTACAAAAACTAGAGTTTGCGCGTTTCAAGAATACGCGATATAATCACATGATGTGCATGATAGTGACCTGGCTACATTACGCACATCAAATTGCGCACAACGTAGATTATGGTGGTCTCAAGGGAATCAGTGGATGATTACATAACTTGCAACAGTATTTGAAACAGTGCTACAAGATTGGAAGATGTAAGGTAACGAAATTTCAAACAAAGCGTCAACTTGACGTTGCACAGCAAACTGCGGAATAGGCCAGAATATGCGTACGGGAGATAAACAAACTTATCCCACCATTCAGTAAACAACTAGTTTTCAACTCGAACCAATCGGGATTTGAAGAGGGAATTCATGTGAAACAAATCATGGAAATTAAAGTTACCAAGCATGTTGTATCAAAATCAACTAACATCAGTGCCTTAAGGGCATTCATATACATTTATTCCGAACGTTAATCTGGATTGTAAACTGGCTGGAAATTTATGTGCTGCGAGAAGTTAGAGATTCTCTGCTCCCTACGATTCTTTCTGGTGTGCGTGAACTTGCTAGAGCAGTAAAGGACATTTACATCACAGCAAGCAAGGGTGGGAAAATGGGTGTAAGAGGACCACAACTACGGTATGAGCACTGCTTTTGACCAATAACTGGTCAAAATAACTTGCTGCTCTGGAGCCGTTGGAAAAATTCGGGATCTGGATGTTTTTTCCGTGCCCATAAAACATTTTAAGGCACCATCTGCAGCTACGATTTAAAGGATAGCCAGTTTCACAATAATCTCCACGACAGAGTGTTTCGCATCCGGTTGCATGCCATCACATTCCCTCAGTTCTCAACTCCCAGTTACACTAATATGAATCTATATGCAATCATTAAGAGCGGAGCCCTAGCTTAGCGCCGTGCAGGAACACTCAAGGAGCTCGCCTTCGATCTTGATGGTGAGAACCTTTGTGATCAAAATGGCTCTGAGCACGATGGGACTCAACTGCTGAGGTCATTAGTCCCCTAGAACTTAGAACTAGTTAAACCTAACTAACCTAAGGACATCACACACATCCATGCCCGAGGCAGGATTCGAACCTGCGACCGTAGCGGTCCCGCGGTTCCAGACTGCAGCGCCAGAACCGCGCGGCCACTTCGGACGGCCCTTTGTGATCACTGTGACACCAAATTTAACTTTTGGTGTTTGTGGTGCAAGTTAATGTTTTGTTTTGAGCACTTCTTGAATGTCGACGACGTCCATTTTATGAAATGTAGTACATACATTCCATAGAAGGTTGATCTCTGCACCTCCCGGACATTCATATTATGTCACCCTCCTGATGCACATCGTTAGTGATTAGTAGCTAATATTTTTCCTGCCATAATTGTTAACACAACATTTTCAAAGAGCCTTACTAAAGACTGAGCTTGCGATCTCACACTCAACGCGTTCCTTGTTAGCCAAATATCGAAATGAGAAAGTGGCGCTATGAGCTATCATCCGTGACACAGAAAGTGGAAGTATAATATTGCTACTGAGGAACAATAGCAATAAAGTTTACTAATGGCCAAATCAATTTTTATAACTTTTTTTTTCTTGGTTCTAGCGCTTCAGTCTGGAACCGCGCGACCGCTACGGTCACAGGTTCAAATCCTGCCTCGGGCATGGATGTGTGTGATGTCCTTAGGTTAGTTAGGTTTAAGTAGTTCTAAGATATGGGGGACTGATGACCTCAGATGTTAAGTCCCATAGTGCTCAGAGCCATTTGAACCATTTTTTTCTTGGTGAATGTAGTGTCGTAAGCTACTGGGAACGACTTTTCAAAACATAAATATTTATTAGCTAGAGAAGAAATATGCACACGAAAACATGAAACAAAATTCATATGGGAATAAATAGAGTCTTTTTACCCTATCCGTTAGGTTCTTTTACACTAACTAATAACGTAATACTCAATTTATTTTACTCCTTCGTTAGAGCTTTCTCACTTAAAATGTTGTTTAATGGAAATTGCTTCAACATCTTATGTTAGTATTTATGCAGGGTGATTGTTATTTTAACGTTCTAAAATCGCCGGAGCGAAGTAGACGGCGCTGAGGAAAGTAATTTAATATAAGACAGATGGGGCCGAAAATATCGGTAGATACCCTGAAAGTGGATGGCAAATGCTGAACATGTGATATCACGAGATGACGTACCTCGCCCCATACGCAGCGGTTGAGCATATCGGTATGTCGTACCCGATCATCACAAACCAAGTCCTATATTGACCTCGGTGTGACTCCGGGCCCAAGTGCTCGACTTCAGCGCGTGGGGATCAGGGTACGAGTCTTATGTCTTGCAGGCAGTATTTTATTGCATTGCTTTAGACTGCTCTGAGTTTGCACTGAAGTGACATTTATCATTTTATTTATCGGTTTCGCGGTCTCAAAAAATGGTTCAAATGGCTCTGAGCACTATGGGACTTCACATCTGAGGTCATCAGTCCCCTAGAACTTAGAACTACTTAAATCTAACTAACCAAAGGACATAACACACATCCATGCCCGAGGCAGGATTCGAACCTGCGACCGTAGCGATCGCGCAGTTCGAGACTGAAGCGCCTAGAACCGCGCGGCCACACGCGACGGCTTTCGCGGTCTCCGTTGATTTACTGCAAAGTACGGTACAACAAAAGCCTACCGGATTGCTTCACAAGTAAATGAGTATAAGCTTCCGGATTGCATCGTTACTATGAAATGGCCTACGGTTTCCTTACTAAAGAACCTGTAACGAAAAATGAAAGGACGAAAGGAAAGACATATAGAGTAAGATCAGCTTTGAATTGATTACATCGAGGACGGAAAGACATATAGAATAAGAACAGCTTTTAATTGATTACATCGTGGACAACCATTTTCTAATTTCTACGTTTACAACAAATCACATTTATAAAATGTGTTCGAAATTTGCACAATTTTCTCGAATGCAAGTACTGCATCGCTCAGTCGTCAATTCACGCCCAATCGCTGCGTGTGTGGCAAGTTACATTATCAGGTGACGTCACATGTTCAAAACTTCTCATCTATTTTGGGGTATTTCCCAACATTTAATATTCCATGTGTCTTATATATAATTACTTGAATCAGTGTCATCTAAGTAGCTTCGGTGTATTTTAAACATCAGTTGCTGTAAAACCCAAATAATTTTTCTCTTTCAGATCTCTGACCTCGCTTTTGCAAGAACACTCAATGGAAAAAATGTCTAAGCCGTGATGGAAAATTGGCAGATTGCCACGAAAACATATAATAGTAAGAAAATAAAGATTAAAAAGGAAAAAAAACCGAAATCGACTACAATAACACACTTGAAGGCGTCGAATATACGTTAATTTACGATGTCAGCAGACAGCAAAAAATTTCTCGCAGAGGAACCATGTCATGGTGTGGTATGAGGCTCCGTTTAAGGCCTGTGTGAATACCTCCGCCTGAAACGCATTGGGGAATGTTTTCACGTGGCGTGACGTGTCGGCCAGTGTGAACTAGCCTTCTCACGATCGGGAGATGAACCACTGGCCCTAAGCCTCCGGCTACAACTCGCGATGCTGCCACCTACGGGCGCTATTATTTTATTATTTATTTATTAATTAATGAAATTATCCACGGGCGTACTGCTGGTCTACAGTGCCCAACGGGCACAATATTTCGGCGATCATACATGTCGCCATCATCGGGTGAACTGACGGACTGAGCTCCTGTGAACGTGCCGGTACGGAGATCCGTACGCTATGGCTGCTCAGGGGGAACTGGGTTCGGTCGCGGCGGTGGCCGATTTAAATACCCTCCGCCCGCGGCACACTACCTCCTCCGTCATCGCCCAGCGCCACGGTCGCGCGGTGGAACATACTGCGACGGCGTCTGAGATGACGTCGGTGTGATGGCTCTGTCCGCCGTGGTCGTCACAACTATACGTTTGCTCGATTTACATCTAATTCACTATGGAGACTGAAACGGAGGGTAAATTACCTTTCCTTGACGTCTTGGTCAAGAGAAGGGCTGACGGCACCCTAGGTCATGGGATGTATCGGAAGACAACGCACACTGATCTGTATTTGCACGCAGACAGCTGCCACCACCCTTCACAGAGGAATGGGGTACTTACAACTCTAGCACATAGGGCGGCACTATCTCTGACACAGAGAGTCTACCCCAGGAATTGGAACATCTGAGGACTATATTTCGAAAAAATGGGTACTCAGAGTGGCAGATTCAACGTGCTCTCCGCCCAAACACTACAGCACAACCTGTGGAGATGGATGAAATCACGAGGGAGTAAGTAGGCACTGCGTTTATACCATATACAGGCGCACTCTCTGGGAAAATCGCCCGCATTTTCAAGAAACACAGGGTCGGAACTGTGTTTTGTCCTCCGAATAAAACTCGTGCACTGGTGGGGAGCGCCAAAGATGACCTCAGTTTGAGGAAGGCCGGCATGTACCAGATTCCGTTTCTATGTGGCAAGTCGTATATTGGTCAGACGATGCGTACCGTCGAGGATGGATGCCGTGAACACCAGAGGCACACTCGACTGATGTATCCGAGCAAGTCGGCGGTCGCTGAACATTGTTTGTCGGAAAATCACGCTATGGAGTATGAACGCACGAGGATTCTGGTACAGACGTTGTAACCTCCCCACAAAAAAATCGTAATAAATAATTATTATGGATAGCGATTCTAATTTTAGTGTAACCTCAGAACAAAATTGGTTCCCATTTATAACCTCCCTACAGAAATTCATTCACATTTAACCTCCACACAAAATTTGTCTTCCATTCGATGTAAGCTCGAAACAGAAAAATTCCTAAACCTCGTAATAAAAAACAAATTCAGTAACCCGGTAAAATTTGGACGACAGCAGCGCTGCGTCATGGCCCTGTAAGATCATTCTGAATAAAAAGGAAAAATTCTTACCTCAATAAAAACGGCGAATATATCTGCTCTTATATAAAAATTTTCCGGGACAGCTCTGTGCAATGCTGGCCGATAGATTTGTCATTTATGAAAGGAAGCAACTGATTTTTATTTTGCAACAATAGGAATGATCATGGATTGAAGAAATTAGTAAATTCATTAAATTGAAACGAATGTTTGTTAGAAATCACTTTATATCACGAAGATTATCATTAGGAAATTTTTAAAAGATTTACATGGGACTTCACATAACATTACTAGATATGCGCGAGGCTGCTTTTTACCTTATACAATAATACTCAGGCTCCGGCATCGCTGCACCGCGACCGGCCAACCCAACATGATACACCAGACTGGACTGCCAAGCGCTGACAGGCGATTGCTCGCTAGCAACAACTTACTGCTACTGCTACACAGTTCGTACTGCAGTCAACACTGCTCTTTGGTCTCTGATTCTCTTATAGCTTACATATCGCAGGCAGCACATACCTCTTACAACGTCGAGATATTGGAGCAGCGTTGTTAGAGAGGCCATCGAAATTCGCACCAATGACGACCTCATAAACCATGACTGTGGCTATAATCTTAGCAAGGCTTGGGAACCAGCGATTGGGTTAATCAAGAGTAAGTCGAGCAAACGTATAGTTGTGACGACCACGGCGGACAGAGCCATCACACCGACGTCATCTCAGACGCCGTCGCAATCTGTTCCACCGCGCGACTGTGGCGCGGGGCGCCGACGGTGGAGGGAGCACGCCGCGGGCGGAGGGTATTTAAATCGGCCGCCGCCGCGACCGAACCCAGTTCCCTCTGAGCAGCCATAGCGTACGGATCTCCGTACCGGCACGTTCACAGGAGCTCAGTCCGTCAGTTCACCTGATGATGACGACATGAATGATCGGCGAATTATTGTGCCAGTTGGACACTGTAGACCGACAGTACACCCGTGGATATTTTGATTATCAAATACGCCAGGAGAAACTCAAGAATCCTATTTATTAATTGCTTATTTAGCCTGATTAGGTTATTAATGCGTTTAGAACTTACGGAGGATATCGTCTTATTCGAAATGAAATTTTTGTTGACCAGTAAAACTTGTCTATTCTAGTGTCCTGCCTGCCAAAATGATATTTTTGTTGACCAGTAAAACTTGTCTATTCTAGTGTCCTGCCTGCCAAAATCGCAGTGGGAAGTAATTATTTTCATAGGTGCATGTAGAAATTAGTACAAGACATATTCATTTATCGAGTCACATTTCGGCTCTTCCCGATGATTTAATTTTCGTAAGACACTTTAATATCACACAGATTGCCGCAATTAATGTTGATTAATCTACGACCCAAATTATTGCTTCATCAGTAAGTGTCAGTACGATCGAGTAAGACACATCAGAAACTACATGGCGCAGAATTTTCTCTTTTGGATTCCACTTTTCAGAGCATCTGGTAGTCAGGTTATAAACTGCTGTAGCTCCAACACCCGAGCATTGCCCCGTTTACTAATCTTGTGCCTAGTCCTTTTGAACGTTAGATCGGAGGCACTTTTTCTTTCTTCCAGGCTATATTTGTCAGTTGCTGTGCTACAAGTTGTCCTGTGCAGAATTTTTTTCACAGAAGTAATCGGACTACACTGACTCTTACCATCAATATTTTTGCCAGGGTTTTTTAAAGTATCCGTAACATAGACTAGAAAACTGTCTACAAATAATGAAAATATCCAGAATAGTCTCTGTATGTGTGATCGAGGTATCGTTGAATTCATGGTGTTATCCTTCCCACAAATAAACATATCTTGCTTTCCTATGTTGTTTCAAACCTGCTTGTAACTTAAGATGTATTTCGAAAGTGTCTAATGCTGCTCGCTTTTACTTTCAGAGAAATTATCTTTTGGGTGCGCAGCGTCGTATCTTCAACATAGATTCAACGTCGACGCCATCTACAACAACCAGGACATTTCACATGGAGATTACTTCATAATGTGATCTGTTCAGTAGTTTATATTGTAGAATTACGTAAGGAAAATAAACAACTACAAACATCCTAGATTTCATAATAAATTGTCATTTTCTACTCCCCCTCTCCCATTCCATGACTCTCAGTATTTATCACCATCTCTCTTTTTTTCAGTGCGAGAGAGGAGAGAGAGAGAGAGAGAGAGCCAGGCTTAGTAGTAGTAGTAGTAGTAGTAGTAGCAGGAAAAAATATAGCAATAACGTTGGCAAAGACTATTGGTAGCTGTGGTGCAGTTTCATGTTAGCAGTGGGAAGTGACTAGGGCCTATGTAATCACAGACCCTTATGCAAGTGTAAATCACTTTTATTAAATAATGTGAATAATATAATAATTCAGGGCACTTTTATGAGAAAGCAGAACCAGGAACTAGTGGTCATTTTATCAAAACGCCTTTCGTACCTAGTACAATTCAACACTACTGTGTTAAACCCTTTCCCCCTGCGAATAACCAGCTTTAAAATTGGTACACAAAGCAAAATATAAAATCGCAGGGCCTCATGCACAGCATTTCCTTTCTCTATGAACAAAATCTTGGAAAAATTGTCACTTACAATAAGAATACATGTATCAGCAGGAAAATAGAAGGGCATACCAACCAAGGGTCTTGTTCCAAAACCGAATTATGAAACTCTCCTACCCAAGGCCCACACCTGAATCAAGTGCCAGGCAGACAATACAAACATAGAGACAGAGTCTACTGTAAAATCCTAACCAAATGTTCACCCTATAAAAAGAACACAAGAAGAGCAGCACCAGTAACGGATAAACTTGTCCCTAAAATACTTTAACTCTGTTTTCAATTGCGAATAAGGACAACATGAGCTGTAGAAGGAATGACTACAATGAAAATTTGTGCCGGAGCGGACCTCGAACCCGCATTTCCTGCTTATCGCGGTATCGGCAAATATATACGATATCGTATTTAACTGCCGATACCGGGCAAGCGACTTTCAAGTACAACGTGTGACCTGCACGGAAATATACATAATGCATGCACGAGTACAGGTCGTAGACGCATGGTTGACGACACATGGAAGGTTCGATTTGGCTTTTGAGCCGTGTACGGATGGCCAAATGAGAAAGATACCGCTCGTGATCAGCAAGAAATACAGGTTCAAGTCCCGATCCGGCACAAATTTTCATTGTAGTCATTCCATTCTACAGCTAACGGTTAACCTTATTCGCAACTGTGAACACATTTAATGTATTTGATAATGGCTTTAGTCACTGCAGTGCCTGCTCATTTGGGCATGCATGCATTTCCAAAGGAACTTCGCATCGTAATCGGAATAACATAGGCACTGCAATATCGTAATTATCCCTAAAATAGAATTCAATCAGATAAAGCACTGCAGTACTTATTGCAGCCTAACAATAATCACACCGTGCTTTGCCATAAATACAGTTCAAGAGATAAGGCACTGCTCTACAAATTCCAGGCCTAACAGTGGCCTTGCCGTGTCTAACCAACGTAAACCCTTGGTTACTGAATTATGTCAGCACAATCTCATCGGTTTACACAACAAGGCAGCGCAAGTCACCACTACACACTGTCTTCCAGTTGTATTTGTGTGAGGTCTTCATATGTTTTCTGCTGCTGCTGCTGCTGTTGTTGTTGTTGTTGTGGTCTTCAGTCCTGAGACTGGTTTGAAGCAGCTCTCCATGCTGCTCTATCCTGTGCAATCTTCTTCATCTCCCAGTATCTACTGCAGTCTACATCCTTCTGAATCTGCTTAGTGTATTCATCTCTTGGTCTCTCTCTACGATTTTTACGCTCCACGCTGTCCTCCAATACTAAATCCCTCGATGTCTAATAACATGTCCTACCAACCGATCCCTTCTTCTCGTCAAGTTGTGCCACAAGCTCCTCTTCTCCTTAATTCTATTCAATGCCTCCTCATTAGTTATGTGATCTACTCAACTAATCTTCAGCATTCTCCTGCATCACCACATTTCTAAAGCTTCTATTCTCTTCTTATCTAAACTATTTATCGTCTACGTTTCTCTTCCATACATAGCTACACTCCATACCAATACTTTCAGAAACGACTTCCTGACATTTAAATCTATACTGGATGTTAACAAATTTTTCTTCTTCAGAAACGATTTCCTTGCCATTGCCATTCTACATTTTATATCCTCTGTACTTCAACCATCATCAGTTATTTTGCTCTCCAAATAGCAAAACTGCTTTACTAATTTAAGTGGCTCATTTCCTGATCTAATTCCCTCAGCATCACCCGACTTAATTCGACTTCATTCCATTATCCTCGTTTTGCTTTTGTTGATGTTCATCTTATACCCTCCTTTCAAGACACTGTCCATTCCGTTCAACTGCTCTTCCAAGTCCTTTGCTGTCTCTGACAGAATGACAATGACACCGGCGAACCTCAAAGTTTTTATTTCTTCTCCATGGATTTTAATACCTACTCCGAACTTTTCTTTTGTTTCCTTTATTTCTTGCTCAATATACAGATTTAATAACATCGGGGATAGGCTACAACCCTGTCACACTCCATTCCCAACCACTGCTTCCCTTTCATGTCCCTCGACTCTTATAACTGCCATCTGGTTTACTTGTTTGTTCATGCCAGTCCATATATTGGTAGGTATCGTTTTCTTAGTTTTCGGTATATGAGATTAACTGCAACTCTCTTTTGTATTTTACCCCTGCCACCTTCAGAATTTGAAAGAGAGTATTCCAATCAATATCGTCAAAAGCTTTCTCCAAGTCTACAAATGCTAGAAACTTAGGTTTGCCTTTCCTTAACCTTTCTTCTAAGATAAGTCGTAGGGTCAGTATTGCCTCACGTGTTTTAACATTTCTACGGAATCCAAACTGATCTTCCCCAAGGTCGGCTTCTATCACTTTTTCCATTCGTCTGTAAAGAATTCGCATTAGTATTTTGCAGCTGTGACCTATTAAAACTGATAGTTCGGTAATAGTCTGCTATAGTGAATAATTTACTTTTACTGTACTGGTACAGAGATAAATGAGCGCGATGCTCGAGTAGTGAATAAGATCCTTGACTCTGTGTTTAATATTACCTGCGGTTCGCTTGCTCGCCAATCAGCTGTGCAGCCCTTTGGCATTCTGAATTGATACGTAGCAGCGACCAGTTGAGCTTTTAGAGAAGGGAATTTGATATTTCTGAATCTGACAGAAATTATCTGGAATACTTTATTCTGGAGATGAATACTTGTTTGTAATCACTCGCTATATAATCCACGGAGAAGAGTTTTGGAGAAACTTCGTTGCAGATTAAAACTGTGTGCCGGACCGAGACTCGAACTCGGGACCTTTGCCTTTAGCTGCAGAGCGAAAATTTCATTCTTTACTTTTCGAGATGTTTCTCAAGATATCCAATGTATGCACTGTTAATTGAAGCATGTGCTTGTTCCTCAGATGACTTGTAATATTCATGATTAGTGTTAATTTGATCTCTTTGTTTTTATTCCGTCACAAATAGTGCAATTAGTGTAAAGGTCTGTAATTTTTGTGCTGAGAGAATTTCGTGATTCTTAGGGACTTCTTATGTTGTAGTCTTTTTTGCCAATAATCGGAGTTCACTTTCCTCAAGAACGATTTTCTTTAAACTAAAACTCACCTCCATCATTCCTAGTAAAGTTTTGAATATTTTTGTCTTGTTCGCATTGCCTCTTACACAGATTATATCTGACAAGCGTAACCTGATTTTGTAGTAAGTAGTTTACTTTTTTTCAGCTGCTGCATCTGCTGATTTCTATTAGCACACGAGAGCATCAGTACACCAGACGCAAAGCAGGTCAAGATCCTTTTATTTGAGGGCAGATCATATTTTGCATTCTGACGAGGAAAAAGTACATCGAATAATTCAGCTGCTGTGCAGAATACGCAAATTAATTTAATGTGAGCAGTGTAGGTAATCTCAAACAGGTCTTTTCTTCTCAGTAGAACAGTATTTTATTTTTCTGGATATTTCAAGCCAGACATTGTACTTCATGTCACACAACTTTCATAATGTACTTTAATATAGACTTGTAGTTAAATATTTTTCACTCAGTAGACAATTAGTTTCTTTTGGCATTTAATTAGATTGACTTTTACTATCTCAAATTCAGTGTTTTATTAAAAGTTTTGTTTCTTGACACTGTTCAAAGGGACAACCAATGGTCAGTATTCTTCAGCAGTTGAACACGATACCTAACGTTACACAAAGAGAAAGTTTTTGAAGAAAAAATATCCAGTATTTTAATAGACAGATGATTTTTTTTTAGGAAACATAAATCTACAACCACACTTACCTTACTACTTCGTTGTTCCCGTTTGCGTCGAGTTCCAGTGGTGTACAAAGATGTGGGAACAATGCCTTGTATTGACTGCACATCACTCCTCCCCTTAACCTTCTGCCAGCCCAGCTGTCTTGCTGCTCTACCACGCGATCAGATGCATCTCACAGCAGCCGGTCTCGACCTCCAACACGCTGACTGATTCCACCGCCGCTGCCTGTACGTGTTGGCCACAATAGCCGCCCGTCCTCCGCCTCCATACAACTGCGGTCGCATCACCAACTCCCTGGGCCAGCCACCCCGTGCCCGTGCAATACAAACTCCGCCGGCGCAACACGCGTGGCCATGGCACAGCACGAAATACTTGTGTGTCGCTGCCAAAGGCGGTACATCACTGGCTAAAGCTGAAGTCGCTACTTTATTTCCGGACGCTGCGTGAACTTCCCGTCTCACTGTAACTTTGCGTTCAGTGACAAACACAAAACTGGCATGCAGACCCTACGAAAGCACAGGAAATACGAGGAAGAAGAGGATTCCAAGGAAGGTAGTGACAGTATAGCAAGTTCCTTGTGATGGATTGGACCTATGAGCTGTAGGTCATCACGTGTCTGTCACGTGCAAACATGATGTCATCGATAACCTTGAATATGTGGCATCATCAAGATCGCAATGGGCGGGGGAAAAAAAAATACAAGGCGGTTGGCGAAAATTTAGAAGTACCAAACGCGCAAAGCATGTGTAGGAGGAAAGGCGGCAGTTCTTGTTGTAGTCTATGCGACATAGATCGTTTTTCCTCTGCAAATGGATGAGGGTCATCTCTTTGGACTGTCAGAGTTAATGTTGTACTGGGTAGAGGACATCAAATTTAAGCTGGGGGTCCTGCTTCTTGTCAGGCACTTGCTTGACTTTGGCTTGCAGTATGGCGGTGTTGGTGCCCAGGTTTTTTTCAAGAGTACTGTTCCTCCACCTCGGGGTGTGCTAGATAACATAACGTCCGTTGGCGCATTCATGTTTGCTGTGATCACAAATGTTAGAGTGATATGGCTGGAAAAGATTTTTTTTTTTTTTTTTTTTTTTAAGCTGGAGCTTCAATTCTTTGCTAACAGAGCATTGCCAGCACGGCTATTTAAAATTACCATCCATGGGCTTAAGAAATTATCACATCACTCTTCACCACATTTTAACGTACCGAGTGCAGGAGATTTGGCATTTATATTAGTATTTAAGTCACTGAAAGTAACAAGAGACATAAGTAGAGAGTTGCTCATACTTTCTGATGCTAAACCTCTTAATCGTAAATAGTTTTTCAATTACACTGCAGAAGCTTCATCGAAAGAAAGTCTTCTTTTACTTAACACTGGATCTTCACATGCACCGCTTCTGAAGTGAAAACTTTCTGACATCAACATTTCTCACACGTATTGCCCATTACGTGATCCATCTATAAGGGGGTTACTTATGGGCTGCTTCACTCACTCGCATTGCACGTTTACTTAAAGAGACTTGCTTTACAGTATTTTCCACAAACTGTGCATCATTTTCTTTCAGAACAGCTTGCAACAAAATATTACATTACAGGCAGGGGATCAGTGGAGAGCTGAACATCATTACAGTAGATGTGCAGCTGAGAATAATTATTATCGGACCCATGTGAAAACATTATCTAGTGTGTGATGGGATCATTGAATATCTATCTGTTTCCACATAAATTCAGAGTAGAATCAGTAACTGACTATTTTTGTTTATTATATCAATGATTATTGAAGTCTCGATGTAGAAAAATTAAGACTCACAGGCGTTAAGTCACATTTTTTACTGTGTTTTGAATATACCTTCCAGAAAATTCGGTACTATTGTACATTCACAGTGTTGTACAAGTATATCCTATGTTCAGAAGTTAGTACTGTCATTATATCCGAGCTTTACACAGTTATGCACGAAACTAATATCATGATAGGCACATTCACAGACGTTTCAAACAGGTTTTACTACTTGTTTGTACATTATGAGGTTTAACATCTGTTATGGGATACAGGCTACACGGTAATTATTTTAAGAAGTGCAAATACAAATGTTTCACGATTAGATGTTCTAACTTAACATGTTTCACATGTCGACCAAAGCAGCGGATTTGGTTTACACTGCCAGATACTGATTACATTAGTGATCAGATTCAAACGCTCTCTCTTCGCTCTGCGTCTGCATCAGCTGTAAATGTTTAATTTGTTCCTACCGTTTTTTGTACATATTCTTCTCTTGGTTTGTAACGTAATTGTTTCTGCGGGGCATTTTCAGTGAGTGAATCTACAAGTGTATAACGTAAACATTTACAGATGTTTCTACAGTCAGTCAAGCACGGGAATTCCTTAGTAGCGCCTACATATTGGAGATATGTCTTGGTTGGGTATTTTCCTCTTTGGTGAAAACTTGGGGCTAAAATTTACGAAACTAATACTTTCTCACTGCCTTTGTGAGGATCAGCAATTGTATAGCTGTCTCACATGTTCCTTTAACTGATTCACTATGCAACTATAATTTTTACAAGATGCTGGCAACATAAGCGACACATTGCTATCTGGTACAGATGGAATGAAGTTGTAAATGTGAACAAGAATAATGAGCAGTATTGAAAACAAATTCCGGTTATTGTGAATGTTGCGTTCGGTCATAAAACTACTCCGTTCAGGTCATCTTAAGTAATAATTTTTAGTGGTGCTATTTTAGTATTTCTTTTATTTTACTTTTTTTTTTGGGTTTGGCTAATTGAACCTTCAATTGAATCAAGAAAATTTATGTACTTGAAAAATCATGTACAAATATTTTTTAAATACTGAAACTGGAATTTAATTACCAACATTGTGGTCCATATTTGTTAGCTAGGCTCCTCTACAGAGATTATCTGTTGGCGAGTATAATTTTCGGACGTGATTTACGCCTAGAAGCTATCGGACTTCGTTTTGTGAAAATTGAAACTTTAGTAGCAGGTTCTATTCTGAAAGCTAACCAAGCATATTGCACTGATTGGTGTCGTTAATACGCGATCATTCACTAATAGACATCCCCACACAAAGTAAGCCACATTTACTTATCAAATTCATGAAAGAAGCTGAGGAGAAAAGGTATGATTAGTCGTAATAACAAACACAATGAAATTAAGTAGTTATTATTATTCAACACGTGCACAAACAACAAAATCTCTAGATAACATAAGACACATAATATTTTTATGACCACCCCACACAATGTCTGACCAGGAAGAGAGAAAACAAGATGATGCCGATCCTTATTCACTTAAAATTACATAGATAATACAATTACAGGGATACTAATTTCATTGTAATCGCAGTGCCGATTAAGCAGCGATAAAATCGTCTCAGCATTACTGCACGAAAACGCACAGTCACGAAATCCGCTAACATCTGGTTAGTTAGTTAGTTAGTTAGTCACTTAGTTATTTATGTGTTCCAATGATCAAGAGCATGGAAAACAGTTATGATGTGGGACGTGTCAAATGCACAAGAAATGTGAACAGGAAACAAGTTTTTTCTTTTTTTTTTGTTAACAGCATAGAGTTATACCTAAATATTTCTATTATCTATCCCAGTCCCTTATATGGCACCAAATGCATATAATATATCTCCACATTTATTTGCTCATATTCAAGAATTCATCTGTGGTATGGAAGGAGTTGTCAAGGAGGTATGATTTCAATTTGTTTTTGAAATTATTACTGCTGTCTGTCAGACATTTTATTTCATCTGGTAATTTACCAAAAAGTTTTATAGCAGCATATTTTGCCCCTTTCCGTGCCAAAGATAGGTTAAGTAAAAGATATTGTAGGTCTTTATTTTTCAGGTATTGTAATCTTTTGAGCAGTGAATACTTTTTGCCTAAGCGTTGAGTTGCCCCAGAATTTTATTCTGTATGACATCAGAGAGTGGAATTATGCAAAGTGTGTTAGCTTACTAATTTATACATCCTCAGAACTGGTAATTATTCCGACTGCAAAAGTTGCTGAACCTAGTCGCTTTAGGAGATCCAAAATACGAATTTTCCAATTAAGATTCTCATCTATATGTACACCCAAAAACATAGTATGCTCTTCCCTGACTTCTGACTTCTTTTTATGTGTTATGTTTATTGAAGGAATTATCCTTTTTGCAGCGGAAAATTGAATGTACTGTGTTTAAAAGAAGTTATTTGTATCATTTTCTGTCAGACTTTCTTTTACTGGATTAATAATTATGCCAATGTCATCAGCAAACAGTGTCAGTTCAGCATGTTGTTTCACATAAGAAGAGAGGTCATTCACATATATCAAGGACAGGAGGGGACCAATGATCGAACCTTGTGGAACACCTAATGTAAGTTCACCCCAGTTAGATGAAGTGGCAAACTCCTTTGAATCACTTGAAGCATATAAAGAGGCTTTTTGCTTCCTGTTCTGTAGATACGACTTAAACCACTCATATGCTGTACCATTTATACCATAGAATTGTAATTTCTCCAACATAATGTCATGGTTCACACAATCAAATGCTTTGGATAAGTCACAGAATATTCCTACGGGTGACATTTTACTATTTAAAGACTCTATTATGTGGACAGTGAAATTGTATATTGCTGTGTCAGTGGAACAGCATTTCTGAAATCTGAAGTGTGATTTACTAAGTATCCCATTACTGTTGAGATGGCTAACTACTCTTGAGTACATTACTTTCTCAAAGATTTTTGAAAATGCTGCAGCCAAGGCTACTGGCCGGTAATTATTGACATCTATTGTTTCACCCTTTTTGTAGAGAGGCCTGACAATGGCATATTTTAACCTGTCTAGAAAATTACTCGGAGTCAGTAATGTATGACACGTGACTCAAAACATCAGCTGTAATTGCTCCACATTGTTTTAATAACTTTTTAGAGATGTCATCTACTCCAACAGAACACTTAGTTTTCAAACATTTAATAATTATCCTAATTTCACGAGAGGTTGTTAGATGAAACTTAATCTGACTAAAATTTTTCAAAACTGACTCATCCATGTACTGCCTGGCTTTTTCTTTTGAACTATTCTCACCAGTTTTTTCTCCTACACTTAAGAAGTGATTCTTAAATACATTGGCTACCTGTGTACTGTTGATTAAGATGGTCTCATTCTCTTTAACAGTAATACTACCTACCCCAGTGGTTATTTTTCCTGTCTCCCTTCCAACAACATTCCATAATGATTTGATTTTATTGCTGGAGTTGTTAATTTCTTCTCTAACATACATATTTCTTGATTTCCTTACAACTTTTCTCAGTATGTTACCATAATTTTTATAGTGTAAAACTACTCCTGGATCTTTACTATATCTTGCTGTCTCATACAGTTTTCTTTTTCTTTCGGAAGACACTTTAATACCTGTAGTAATCCAAGGTTTCTTTGAAAAGTTTGTGGTGTTACATTTAGTAATTTTCTTTGGAAAACAATGTTCAAAAAGGGATATAAATTTATCAAGAAATATGCTGCATTTATCATTAGCATTTGGCTCATTATATACATCTTACCAGTTTATATTTCCTAAACTTTCATTGAAATTATCTATAGATACTGGGTTGCGGACTCTCACACTTTTACTTAATGGTTTCTAAAGTGTACACCCTGTTAGGTTTTGTAAGTTAATCAGTTGTGCATGACGGTCAGATAATCCATTTACCACAGGGAAAGCATGTGTTTGTTCTACATCCCCTTGCTGTACAAATACATTATCTATTAGAGTACTACTGTCCTGAGCTATACGTGTAGGGAAATTGATCACTGATTCTAAGTTATATGTTGTTAACAACACTTCTAGTTCACTTTTCCTATCAGAATTGCTCAGAAATTTAACATTGAAATCACCACAGATTAATAATTCTTCTTTTTGTCTGACAGACAGCATAATAGAAAGTCAAACTTTTTCATGGATAGCTCCAAATCCCCTAGTGGAGACCTATACTCTGTTGCTGATATCAACACAACATTATCTAGCTGAACTTCACATGCACAAACCTCAAAGTGCTGATCAACACAAAACTTGCTTACTTCGACAGTTCTGTATTTATACCCTTGTTTTATGAAAATGGCAACTCCTCCTTTATCCATACTTGATCGACAAGTGTAAGATGCTAAATTATTCTTATTTATACTGACATTTTCCATCGCCGAGTTACATGGTGCTCAGACAGACAAAGTATATCAATCTCATTATCAGCTCATCTACTTTCTTTTTTATTCCCTTGATGTTTTGGTGGAGTAAGTTGATACCATCCTTATCTGTATCCCTGTTTGCTGTACATGAAGATTCTTTTCTTCTATTTCCCTTCATTGTTGTCTGCCTGGAGTTTAGCTTTAACCTAAAAAAACCTGTCTGCCTGGTCCCAATAACCACAGGGATCACCTCTTGTGTGACTGTGACCCCTTTACAGTATCTGCTAATAGAGAAGCTAACTTATCTTTCCACTTCTTATTAAGGTGCAGGCCATCTGTAGTGTAACCCCACCTACCAATAGCATCAACTGGAACAACACTCATGTGAGACTTTGCCGGTGTCTGGAGCATCCCGTTCAGCTCAGTGTTGAGATGCCTTACAGCAGTTTTTACCCAGGGCTGATCATGGCGCTGAAGGATCTCCACAAACCCCACATTCGTGTGCCCAGTTTCTGATCCCATTTTATCGAGGCCACTTCTAATACTATATCTCAGATACATATCCAGGCTGTATCCTGCTCCCCCAACTGTACTTACCCGATCTTCCTCCTCAAAGTCCTTGCATAAGCGCCATAAGTTTTCTGTCAACTGTCTAAGGCTAGCACTTGGTTTCACAAAACTTGTGACCTGGTGCTCTGTCCCTAATTTCTTCTGAAGCTGTTTTCCCACACCCTTCCCATGACTGCTACCTATAAGCAGAATTCTTCTTTTCCTATTCTGGTTTGATCCCGACCTGTATTTTTTCTTTAAGCTAGTATTCTGCTTCAACCTACATTCAACTAAATCTGAATGATGTAGGGGGGACGTTACACAGGCCCCAAAATTTTTAAAAATTTCTCAAGTCTTTGTAAAACCTTTTAAAAATTCATATCGCTTCATTAAGTTCTAGTCTTTAGATTGTCCTTTCTTTCATCGCTTTATTCATTGGAGCTGGAGCCTGTTTTAGCTTTGCCAAGAATGTAATTTGCCTTCCCATTCGGGTGCGGTCCTGCCGGAACCTGGCGAAACGACACAAAAGGCATAGGCATCCAGTTCCTTTTTTCGCATACAGTCTTTTATCATTACACACTGACAAAATCAGATAATTTAGTACAATTAATCAGAATGAACAACTTATATCGTTGGAAAAAAATTGAGGTAGGAAATTAGCACTTTTGACGGCTATTTGTCCTTGCAATTTTAGTTTGAGTTTTGAAATGGTCATATTAAACATTTAGGATTCATCGTATTGATTTTGTTACAGAAATACGTGTGGTTTTTGAAACAGTTTATAATAATCACTCAGTTGAACACTATTCATTCTTGCTCGACCCTCTCTAAAGGCCACACATTGTAGGCGAAGTGAGTCGTGCTGCAGCATTCGCCTTTGCTATGGTGGATAGCGGACCCGGCGGCGTGCTCGCGATGTTGTCAAATCTGCGTACGTGTGAGCCACGACGATCTGCGTTGTATCTGATGGAGCAAGAAGATGTGGAGTTCTGGGCCGGTTGTGCCCGACGGGATCCAGTCAGCTCAGGATACAGGGATTACATGAAACAATCGTAGATTTGGGCCAGTAACACAATTTTTAATACACATTCCCTAAAAGGAATGTTCATAAGTAGGTAGTTCTAATCACTTGCATCACTGATTTACATCAGTTTGTTCGGTGACAGCTTGGGTTTCATAGTATACATGTTTCCTTTGTGATACAAAAGGTCTAGTGTATGGTTGTTGTTCATGCACTTTACTGTCAGTTCCCATCAACACCGTTACTGCACAAACACGTTCATTATAGTTTCGGTTTCCACAGATTCATTAGTGTCCTCAGAATACCGTAAATTACGCATGTTTTCGAAGTGTTTATCAAAATTTTCGTTTCTTAAGCGCTTAGCTTGGCGTCGGTGTGTAATAAGTCACACGTGGCGTCACATTCATAAAGTTCCAGCGCTACGATCTGTTCCACAGTTTATGCGCCATACACACTATTTGAGTTCCAAGTAACAACACTTCACTGTGTTCCACTTCAGTGAATCATCACATCGCTTCAATGCTGTCATCTCAGTGAGTACACAAATTAAGTTCACTTGCGACGAAGAGTGCCGCCCATTCGACATTAGTGCAAAGTGTTTGTATCTATTTCACAAGGCGAAATTGTATTATCATGCGTATAACGTCTCTTGATAACAAATAGTTCTCTCTGCTCTCGTATAAAGAGTCCTCTCGTGAAATGCAAATTTAGTTGCTCTACTTTACCACTGACAGTTCTGTTTGCCATCGACAACTTATTACTCATCCACTATTGGTATATGTCATGTTACTCACAAGTGTGCTCAATGAAAAATCCCGCAGCTTATGTACTCTGTTGTAGGTACTAACTGTATGACTTACATATTGATAATGTTCTATAAATTTCTAACTTTTTCCTCTTACAGTTCGCGACATTAATTTCGTTGTGTGGCTGTTTGTGGTAGTGAAGCCTAACTTTGCAGTGTTTTTTCAGTATGTAATGGGAGTTTAGTCATTACTACTGGGGTGAAGGACGGCACTGACTGTTTTTACCTCACACAAACTGATGTGTACCTTTGAAATTAGTAGCGAGAATTAGTGCAGAATGCGAATCTGCTTATGGCAGAATCTTGACATTTCACTAATATCGGACTAAAATTCAGTATGTAATGGGAGTTTAGTCATTACTACTGGGGTGAAGGACGGCACTGACTGTTTTTACCTCACACAAACTGATGTGTACCTTTGAAATTAGTAGCGAGAATTAGTGCAGAATGCGAATCTGCTTATGGCAGAATCTTGACATTTCACTAATATCGGACTAAAATCTCAATAGTTTTATCACTTCACTTTAAAAGCACGACGCACAGTAGCTTGCTGTTTACGTACGGAAACTATATGCTACGCATAAACAGAAAATTATTTTATACTACAAATCATTGCATTTGTACAAAACTTAAAATCTACTGATAGAAAAACTTTATCATCTGTATGACTTCTGACTTTAAAAACTTTATCATCTGTATGGCTTCTGCCTTACTTTCTTTACTAAGAATTACGTAACAAAACTTTTACTTTGCTTTTCCGTGTCCATATCAAATTTTATTTTTCCAATTGTTAGCCACCACAACGGCTTTGTCGTTGGCTTGTAGCAGGTCACTAAAACTGCAGGACTCCGGCAGTAGTCGGCACATGAGCAGATGTGCCTCGTCTTGTACCTCTCCGCATCCGCAAAGAGCGTCGTCATCATTAGTCAGCAGTCCCCACTTACACAGATTAGTTTTGCATCTGGGTACACCAACCCTCAGCCTATTTAGTGTAAGGAAGTTTGTTTCCAGGTGCCATTTGCTCTTTTGGTATTATCTGCAGTGCGGTTTGTTCATTCTCCCATCTACGGACTCAATAATCTTCCTGTGAACCGTCAAGGATCTTGGTTCTTGCAATAAAGCTATTTCTAGACTTAAGCCTCCGAGCCTGAGTGACGTGCCCAATAAGTGGGTGTCGAGAATCTGTTTCTTTCTTTGTTCTCTCAGCGTCTGCTGCCACCTGCCTTCTGATCTTGGATGGGGCAATTCCAGCAAGTAGGTATAAATTACCCGTTAGTGTGGGTCTGAGACAGCCTGTAACAATTCGCATTGTCTCATTTACACTTACATCAACCTGTTTAACATGTGCAGATGCTTCCCATACTGGCGCTGCATAGTCTGACCCAGAAACACACAGAGCAAGTGCTGATGTTCTCAGTACTGATGGTTAAGCTCCCATTCATAGTTTGTCAGCCTGCGGATGATTTTATTCCTGGAGCAGACTCTAGCCTTGGTGTTTTGGCAATGCTGCTTGAAGGAAAGCGTTCTGTCAAGTACAGCCCCAAGGTATTTAGGTGTTGGACAGTGCTTCAGCTTCTTACCTCGCCATGTAACGTCGAGCTCAACTCCAGCATCTCTATTGCGCAGGTGGAAAGCACATACTTGGGTTTTGTCAGGGTTTGGCTTGAGGTGGTTTGCGTCATAGTATTGAGCCAGTTCTTCAAGTGCTCTAGAGATATTTCCAGATGCTGCATCAAAATTGGACCCCTGGGCCACCACAGCTGTGTCATCAATATATACGAAGAGTCTTCCATCTTGAGGTATAGGTTGGTCATTAATGTACACATTATAAAGGATGGGAGAAAGTACACTTCCTTGTGGTAAGCCATTCTTCTGCAGTCGCCATCTACTGCTCTTACCAATTAGGGAGACATAAAATCTTCGATTCTGCAGAAGACGACCAATAACCATCGTCAACCTACAGTCCCCTGTGAGGTGATGTAATTTGCGCAATAGCTTTCTGTGGTTTACCGTGTCGTATGCAGCAGTAAGATCTATGAAAGCTGCTCCTGTTATTAATTTTTTTTTCAAACCCGTCTTCTATATGTTGCGTCAGATTAAGTATTTGCTCACAACAAGATCATCCTGGTCTGAAACCGGCTTGTTCCTTTATGAGTTTTCCATCTATAGTTTCTGCCACCCGGTTGATAATCATCCGCTCTAGTATCTTATAGAAATGGCATAGTAGTGACACTGGTCTGTAACTTTTGGGGTCTTTTATCTCCTTGCCAGGTTTTAGTAAGGCCACCACTCTCGCCTGTCGCTATAGTTTTGGAATATTCAGCTCTTTAATACAGGTGTTCATCGTTTGTAGTAACCAATTTCGAGCTTTGGGCCAAAACTGTTTTATGTGCTCCGTTCTAAGGTCATCAGTTCCAGCGGCCTTATTAAGTTTCATACTCTGAATGGCGTCTTCCAGTTCGGTTGCTGTGAATGAAGCATTGAGGAGTCCGTAATCTTTTTGTTCTTGGGGTATAACTCTTTCCCTTTCTCTTTTCCCATTGGTTTTCCCATTCTTCAGAAGTTGGCTAGCAATCTGATTTGCTGTTACCCTGTTGTTCTTCTGCTGGTGGTCAGTTGGGTCCCCACTTAAGTGTTTCAGTAATTTCCATGCATGTCTGCTGTTTTGTTTCATGTCAAGATTCTCGACTAGTTTGCACCACCGTGATCTCTTATCCTCAGCAACAGCCTGCATTAGTTCCTCCCCAGCCTCAATCGTATTTTTGCTGAAGGGGTCCTGAGTGAACAGGTTTTGGTACCTCAAGTAAGACCTTGCTGCTGCCGGTCAGACCCTGGATGTACTGGGTACGGCAACCCCTTGGGATGTTTTTCCTTGAGATCCCTTTCACAAGATCGATAAATCTAAAATACTCACCTGGTCGAGGAGGGATTTTCTCAATCTCTTCGTCCAATTGCTCTTTAAATTTCTGCCAATCTGCCTTTCAGAAATTAAACAGTCTTCGGAAAGGCACCTCCTCTGGTTTAACCATGGCATTCACAACACAAACGACGGGTCTGTGTTGTGTACTAGGGATAGGTTCTTCAACAAGCTTCATGCACTGTGCTGCCAACTTCCTACTCACAAAGATGTTGTCAGGATTATATCCCCTTCTCCATCTTCTGCTGTTGAACGATGCTGGCTGTTTTGGGTCATGAATGAGTTGTAAGTCGTTAGTGTCAGCCCAGGATTCAAGCTGTACACCATTCTCATCAGTCTCATTATATCCCCATGCTTTACCTTGGCAGTTGAAATCGCCCATGACAAAATTAATACGGTCATTTGTAAAATTGTTTGGTTCATGGAAAACAAAGTCCACATCTGGTGGTTTGTACACAGACGTCACAGAGAACTTCTGGACTCGAATGGTAAGTACTTCAATGTTATTTACTTCTGTCATTGCGGCTGATGTTACGTTGAGCCCGGGTCTGATGAAAATCTCACTCCCATACTTGTCGTGAGGTCTTTCAATGGCCAAATCCATTCCCGCTATTTTAGGTATGTGGCTGGTGGCTCCCCGGTGTGTTTCCTGCACCAACGATACGTCGCATTTATGCTTATAGCACATGTCTGCTAATAAAACACTCTTATGACTAGAGAATCCCTCAATATTTATCGAGATCGTCACAAGGGGTGGTCTTGATAAAGGCCGTTGCATCTTGATGTTAATTTGGTTTTGGACTTTAACTTGATCTGGTGTTAGATGGATTAGCCGGTGAAATCTTTCACCGTTTCCAGGGTACGCCCGATTGTGCCTATCTTCAGTCTTTAGGCTCACAATCAACTAGGAGGCTCCTTCTTTGTACCCCAAGTAACAAAAGAAATGGTATAACTGCATCCATGAAAGTTTTCCTAAGATTACATCACATTAAGTTTCTTGTTACTTTTCTCTTCATAATATTAATGAAATGAGTTTACTTACAAGACTATTCCTGAATTTCTACTACTAATGTGAATGGTTGTTGTTCAGCAAAAGGTTTACTTAAGATGTACTTATGCACATGAAGAAAATAAATTTGTATTAAGACTACTTGTACACTGCGGAATGTCTTATATACTAACACATTTACAAATTCTCATAATTTTTGCATAGGTCCATCCACTTTAGGAAATATTCACTCTGTAAAATATTTCTTTATATCTTTTTGTAACATGCGACGGATTTCATTCGATACAGCTCCTCTGTTGGCTCACAGGACAGAACAAGTAGAGTGGCATAATGTTTCTTGAGGATTTACTTCCACTGTATAAATATATCCTTTAATTATAAAGGGCTATTTATCAAACAGTGATATACATTTGTTTAGAAGGTCAATCAGTTCGTTTTGTTGTACTGTGTTTAGGTAAACTGATTCATAAACATTGCTTTAACATCTTGTCTGCAAAGCTGTACCTAAAATTGCTGTTGATTGGGCTGTGTTTGATCTGGCAACATAGAAATTGGTTGTCACATAAAATTACCTCATGTTTTACATATTTGATTTGGATTCCTTGACATAACTTACTGTGAACCAGCTAGCTTTTAATGAGTGGTAGGGCTATCCCCTTCGCATTGACTTTTAATACAGATTTGCCACAAGGAAGGTCAATTACTGTATCTCTTTCCTGTAAGAAATCTACTCCCCATATGCAGCTCACTGATAAACCTTCACTAACCAAGAATATGCTGTCTCCAGCTCCTTTATCTGCCTCAACTAATACATGAGTTTGCATACGTACTCTCTTTGACTTATTTCCAAATTCACCAATGATCCTACAACTGTGTACCGGCAGCATATGTGGTATCTGAAGTTTACAAGTCTTATATTATAATAGATTTCTAAAGCTATATAATTTGTAGCCGCGCCTTGTTATCAGAAATGTGGTTGGTATTTTACCTACTACTGCGTGAAATGCAGCTTGAATTGTTTCCTATTCGGTTAGTTTACACGAATGGTTCTCTTCGCAAAGTTCATCATTCAGATTTTTGCCCAGATTAATCTTATTAAATACACGTAGTCAAGACATTTCCCCATTGTTTCTTCCACGACCACCGTATGAGGGCTGTATGAGATCCCATTTAGTTTAATGCCTCTGAATTTGTGGGCGTCTGTTGCCCACCACTTCTATAATTCTTACTGGTGGCTGTTGCCTCGAGTTTTGTCAAGAACTACTGTGTTCAGCAGAACTGTTCGGTGGTGCGGAAGCGTCAGCTGATTGTATATTGGTTCCTGTATTAGGATGCCAATTACTGATTGACTGCTGTGGTATTGGTTGCTAGAGATTTGAGTGATTATTTTTATTAATATTGTAATTACTGTATCCTGGGTGATATCTGTTGTTTTGCCAACGCATCTTATTAAAAGCAGGAGAATTTCGTCCATCCCTTTGTCCTAGGTTATTATTACCACTGTAAGATTGAGGCAAACTATTCCCATTTCTGATACCATTACCGTTTGTATTGTTATATTGGTAATAGTTATTACTGCTGTTATTTGATACTTGACTAATACTGCCCCCGTTCAATTTCGCTTCTTCATGCAACAGATTAATAGAATCAAGCGTTGACATGAAAAGTTCTACGTCTGAATCTGGTACATGAAGTATTTTTCTTTTATTGATACTGGTAATTTTGATTTTAAAAGCCATATAACTTCTTGTCTGGGCATTGGTTCATCCCAATATTTCGTCTTATTTATATACTTCTCAATATATTTACGCAGTGTACCTGCTTTACTGTTGTACACCTCGGGATTATACACCTCACGCCTTAAAGGTTCATGTGTTTTTGCTGACCAGTACTTATTTAGAAAAACTTTCTCGAATTCCTCATACGTATGGCAATAATCTATTACTTCACTTACCCATAAGGCTCCATCACCTTTAATATGAGTAGTGGCAAACTATATTTCCTGTTTATCATTTCATGATTTTGAGGGAATACCACGGAAGCTTTTGACAAAAATAGCAGGGTGAGGTATTTTGTGATCCGGTGTAAAACTTTGGAACTGTCTGTATTTTAGCAAATTCTCTTCCACAACTATGTTAGAAACAGAACTGGCCACCCCGTTCACAAGCTACGTGAACCGGTTGCGGACTGGCCATTCTTGCTGAACAGCTGACTGGTGTTGCTGGTCGAGATGTCACAGTCTGCGTCTCTGGCAACTTAATGACACGTAAATCAGACTCACCTGCTGCGTTTCTTATCGGTGCCAACTCCTTCTTCAACGTGTCTACTTCTTGTGCATGCGTTTCTTTCCATTCGGTGTTTTTACCCAACATGTTTGCTGCAGACAATGCTTCGTGTGCCGTTTTCTTTACTGTTACAGGCAGTTCGTTCGTAAAAATTCTTGAAATTGGTTCTTTCATGTTCAACCACTTTACAAAGTCAATATTAAACTGTTTGCCTTTCTCTGAAGACTTCGCTTGTACAGATTTCTCCTGTCCGATAGCGAGTGCCTGTACCTTTGTAGCTATTTGCCTCACAGAATTTTCTGTTGTACTTTGTGCTGCGTTAACTTGCGCGACCTGTTTGGTTACATCATTGACAGCTTCGGGCAAGTACTTGTATGTTTTTCACATTTCGTCAAATTCATCACTAATATTTTTGAAGTTAGTTTCAATTTTACTGAATTTTCTATCAAGATCGTCACGAATTTGGGTGGCAACATTTTCTTGTGTCTAGTTTTCGTTTACTAATGTGGTTACATTATTTTCAATTTCAGTAGCCACAGTTTTGAAGTTTTCTATTTAAACTGTCAGTCTGATTTTAAAGTTTTGATTCCAAACTGTCTGTCACATTTTGTAATTTTGCATATAAATTGTAAGACACATTTTGTCGTTTTGCATCTAAACAATCTGTTACATTTTGCTGAACTTCTATGAAGTGTGCGTTTTGTTCATGAACAGCGCGATGTAAACCTTGCATCTGTTCTTTGAAGCCGGCCGGTGTGGCCGAGCGGTTCTAGGCGCTACAGTCTGTAACCGCTTGACCGGTACGGTCGCAGGTTCGAATCCTTCCTCGAGCATGGATGTGTGTGATGTCCTTAGGTTGGTTAGGTTTCAGTAGTTCTAAGTTCTAGGGGACTGATGACCTCAGAAGTTAAGTCCCATAGAGTCCCATAGTGCTCAGAGCCATTTGAACCATTTTTTTTTCTTTGAAAAATGCGATCAGTTCCGAGAAATTAGTACGCACTAAATCACTCTGGGTGGTTTCTTCAGTATGTTAGGTCGTAGGTGCATTTTCACCCGCCGATAATTCATTACTTTGAATTTTGTGATTCGCCATATTATGCTCGTCACTGTCTACGTCTGACTACACCAGACGGTGTAGCCATTTTAATGTTTCTATCAACTTTTCCCACGAATTTAAAAAAATGCACCTCACTGAATTTAATAAAATTGACCGTTAATTCTCCTCATGTTATACACGGCAAATGCTATTTAGTAAGAATTACTGTTAATGTAATCGAATTACGATAAAAGAATCTAGCGACGATTCTCATCTTGCCGACGTTATGTGAGCAACTTTTTTTAAAATTTAATTGACTTTGAATTTAACGAACTTTTACACACCAGGGCAAAGAAAAAGAGCAGTGTCCTTACCTCCTTTCTTACTGTGTTTCAGCAACGTCTCGAGTCGTGGTTTTTTTCTTTTTTTTTCTACGGATTTTTCTCCACGTCTCGTATTACCCAGTTTGTTGAAATTATCTTGTATCTCGTTACAGTCGTTTTTCATGTAACAGAAATATATAAATTTTATTTTAGATAAAAAAATTACTATGATACGTATATAAGGATGGTCCATTGATCGTGACCGGGGCAAATATATCACGAAATAAGCGTCAAACGAATAAAACTACAAAGAACGAAACTTGTCTAGCTTGAAGGGGGAAACCAGATTGCGTATGGTTCGCCCGCTGGATGGCACTGCCATAGTTCAAACGGATATCAACTGCGTTTTTTAAAAATAGGAACCCCTATTTTTTCTTACATATTCCTGTATTATGCAAAGAAATATGAATGTTTTAGTTGGACCACTTTCTTCGCTTTGTGATAGACGTAATAAGAAATGGGGGTTCCTATTTAAAAAGCGCACATGATATCCGTTTGACCGATGGCAGCGCCATCTATCGGGCCAACCATAGCGCCATCTGCTTTCCCCCTTCAAGCTAGACGAGTTTCGTTCTTTGTAGTTTTTTCGTTTGATGCTTATTTCGTGAGATATTTGGCGCGGTCACTATCAATGGACCACAATTGAAACTGGCTCCCTCAGTAAAGGACTTATATATATATATATATATATATATATATATATATATATATATATATATATATACTGAGGGAGCCAGTTTCAATTGTGGTTTTTAATTATTATTTAATCTTCAATTAAACCAAGAAAAATTACGTACTGGAAAAATCATGTAAAATATTTTTTAAATATTGAAATTGGAATTTAATTACCACCATTATGGTCCATATTTGTTAGCTAGGCTCCTCTACAGAGGTTATCTGTTGGCGAGTATAATTTTGGGACGTGATTTACGCCTAGAGGCTATCGGACTTCGTTTTGTGAAAAGTGGAACTTTAGATGCAGGTTCTATTCTGAAAGCAAACCAACCATATTGCATTGATTGGTGTCATTAATACTCGATCATTCACTAAAAGACATCCCCACACAAAGTAAGCCGCGTTTACTTATCAAATTCATGAAAAAACTGAGGAGAAAAGGTAATATTGGTCGTAATAACAAACACAATGATATTAATTAGTTATTATTATTCAACATTTGCATAAACAAAAAAATCTGTAGATAACATAAGACACATAATATTTTTATGATCGTATCACACATTGTGATAAACAAGATGATGCCGGTCCTTGTTCACTTAAAATTACATAGATAATACAATTAGAGGGATATTAATTTCATTGTTGTCGCACTGTGTATTAAGCATAGAGTAAATATCTCTGGAGTGAGCATTCACATGCGCAGAACAGATTTTGTGTTGTCAACATACATTGGCGGCCTGGTCACGTGATCTCGGGACATCGTGTGTTTGCCCGTATAGCGCCCTGTATATTTAGAATGTCACTACATCCCCAGTACACGCGGATTCTTTTCGTACGTGTCGTGGATTATTTATATATGTTGCGCAGACATTTTAGCAGTATCCATTTGATACCGGGAATAAACCAGCTACGTAACTTTTAAGGGCAAGTGATATTACATTCTGCCTCTTTGCGATAGGTGTGGTAGTTCAGAGGCACTCGATTTTTGGCAGTTTTCGCTATGATACGGCACTTTATAGTATTACAGAGCCTGGCGTACATTTTCGCAGTGATAGTCGTTTTTGCGACCTAAAGCACAGTTTTTCGTACTGGTGGCGCTTTGAGGTATTTATTTAAAGCATCTTAAGTACTCGCCCCCAGTTTATTAAATAAATAGTTGACTGAGTAATCTATATACATAATCGACAAGTCACTGATAAATGCATGGAGGATAGTATTTCCTGAAACAACTAACCTTTCCCTTTCCTGTTCCACTAGCAAATTTACGAGAGGAAACGGTTGTTTGTAAGCTTTTGTACGAGCCGTAATATCTGTTTTATAGTCATAAAATCGTAGAAAAATAGGTCTACAGAGTCAAGCCTTAATTATAAGGCGTCTCGAAATTTTTAAACATATACAGTGTCGCTTACTAATATGATTACTATAATTAGAGCTACATGGTATCTACCCATGAAAAGTTACTATCCCTCCTTTCACATATTTTTCTTTGCATCCGTAGCAACAACAGTAATTCCCCTCGCTATTACACTATCAACAAACGGTGAAACCCAACAAAAACTCTTGACATTATAAACTTCAAGCGCTGCAGAAAGCACACACGCACAGCGAAGTCCCGAAAACACGTGACAATCCTGGTTTAATGTTGACAACATGCGCAGAACGCAATGCTCACTCCAGAGATATTTACTCTATGGTATTAAGCAGCGATAAAAGCGTCTCAGCGCTACTGCGCGAAAACAGTCACGAAATCTTCTTACACTTGGGGCAACATTACAGTGGGACAGTCCTGAAAATTATAAATGGACTCTTGCCGGAAGAAGCGTTAGTTGGTTTACAGAGATCAGTTACTGAATGCGCTTATACTCGAGTCTTCTTCGTTTTCCTGGCCATTTTGTAACAAAGCTGTTGTTATGGTTTTGTATCTCATCCATAGATTATTAATCCGATATTTTCGCTGTGTTATTCAGTGTTTTGTTTAATAAACATAGCATTCAATTCATACATTTCGTATTATAAGATGTGTGGGATTAAATATCTTATACCATTCCTTGTGACAATTTACCCGACTTACTGCGTCGTTTCACCCGGTATGTCGGGTAAAATGACGCGGCCCAATGATGTCATAATCATCAGCCTTTTTCCAAAACGTGTAGCTGTATACACCGTCTTTCCGTACCAGCGTGCAAATATTCAACAGGACGTAAATGATGCTCCAATGAAAAATTTGAAGCACGTAACCTGGGATCGGAGAAGCCAGCTTAAGCAGATAATACGAATACAATCACTTTACTGTATACTCTTTTATTCACATTTTAACTAATGTGAATAAAAGAGTATGCAGTAAAGTGATATACCATCATTGAAACACTGAACGTACCATTTGTACTGTACCTAGGAAAATGTACTGAAACTCACGGCCATCGACCTCAATGCAAGCATGACATCGGCAAACAAGGCTCTGGCACACCCTGAAAAATATCCCTGGTGTGTTTCGAATCACACCACAGGCAGCTAAAATACCGGCAACTTATTGCATCTTCAGATCCAAGGGGTCTCATACAGAAGTGACTTTAGCTATCCCTTTAGGAAATAATCTAGGGGATTCAGGACACGTGACCTCGGAGGCCATGGAATAGCATCTCCCCTTCCAATCCAGCGACCAGGAAATACTGCACTTTTACTGCTCCATCGTATTACACTGTACGTCTCTGAATAACACTGTGTAATGAATGGGTATGTCGGTGATTCATAGGACGTTCTGTCACGTGACACTGCAAATACGATACAACAGAGCCACCTTATAGGAAATTAACGTAAACGAAACCTACATCATGACATCCTAGTAATCAGGCTCGTCGTCCTTGTTTCCTTGCAGGAAATGAAGAATATACATGTAAAAAAAAAAAAAAAAACCAGCGCAGTCCATGTAAACTTGCACCCATATTAGTTGTAAATAAGCTGGAAAACAGTAACACCAGACAAAGCGGTAGACAAGCTTACTTCCATATCTCCTTAAGCTGGCTTCACCGACCCAAGGTCCCATACCTCGAATTGTTCAGTGGAGCACTCTCTATGTCCTGTTACGTTTTTGCACGCTCTTACGGAAACACCCTGTATTTACGGTTGTAATATATGCAGGAGTAAACTCATGCTCCTTATGCTAAGCGAAAATGGGAGAATCTAAGTATTATAGAATAAAGGTTATAGTGAAAATACGTAGGCGCGCCAGATTCCCACACTTTTCCCTACTACACGGTCACGTTGAGCAAATCTATAACCCGTGACGTCCGTCAACTCCCTAACGGTTAAGGCTAGGACAGCTTCTTGCTCACTGCAGCTACGTGCTCAGTCAATTTAGATTTTCGTGTATTATTACTCCGACAGCTGCCAGCAGGACGCTTAGTTTGAAACGTGTGACGTCCGGAACCACCACCAGGATCCAACGGTAGGACGTCGGCTTCTTCCTCTGCTACTGCCTACAATGCTATCGACAGCGCTCGGTTGCCACCACGCGAATGCAGCGTCTCGAAATCTTTCTCTCCCTCTTCTTGTGAACTTCGCTCTTGAGAATTTATGCTCGCATGTCACTGGACCCGTCCTCTCGAGTGGCGCCAGATCCTCCCTTTTTTTAGCATACAGCATCGGTATAATACACTATTCACCATTAAAATTGCTACACCACGAAGATGACGTGCTACAGACGCGACATTTGACCGACAGGAAGAAGATGCTGTGATATGGAAATGATTAGCTTTTCAGAGCATTCACACAAGGTTGGCGAGGGTGGCGACACTTAAAACGTGCTGACATGAGGAAAGTTTCCAACCGGTTTCTCATACACAAACAGAAGTTGACCGGCGTTGCCTGGTGAAACATTGTGATGCCTCGTGTAAGGAGGAGACATGCGTACCAACACGTTTCCGACTTTGATAAAGGTCGGACTGTAACCTGTCGCGATTGTGGTTTACCGTATCGTGCCATTGCTGCTCTCGGTGGTCGAGATCCAATGACTGTTAGCAGAATGTGGAATCGGTGGGTTCAGGAGGGTAATACGGAACGCCGTGCTGGATCCCAATGGCCTCGTATCACTAGCAGTCGAGATGACAGACATCTTATGCCCATGGCTGCAACGGATCGTGCAGCCACGTCTCGATCCCTGAGTCAACAGATGGGGACGTTTGCAAGACAACAACCATCTGCACGAACAGTTCGACGACGTTTACAGCAGCACGGACTATCAACTCGGAGACCATGGCAGCGGTTACCCTTGACGCAGCATCACAGACAGGAGCGCCTGCGATGGTGTACTCAACGACGAACCTCGGTGCCCGAAAGGCAAAACGTCATTTTTTCGGATGAATGCAGGTTGTCTTTGCAGTATCCTGTTGGTCGCATCCGTGTTTGGCGACATCGCAGTGAACGCACACTGGAAGCGTGTATTCGTCATCGCCATACTGGCGTATCACCCGGCGTGATGGTATGGGTTGTCATTGGTTACACGTCTCGGCCACCCCTTGTTCGCACTGACGGCACTTTGAACAGTGGACGTTACATTTAAGATGTGTTAGGACCCGTGACTCCACCCTTTATTCGCTCCCTGCGAAACCCCACATTTCAACAGGATAGTGCACGACCGCATGTTGGAGGTCCTATACGGGCCTCTCTGGACACAGAAAATGTTCCACTGCTGCCCTGGCCAGCACATTCTCCAGATCTCTCACCAATTGAAAACGTCTGGTCAATGGTGGCCGAGCAACTGGCTCGTCACAATACGCCAGGCACTACTCCTCATGAACTGAGGTATCGCGTTGAAGCTGCATGGGCAGCTGTACCTGTACACGCCATCCAAACTCTGTTTGGCTCAATGCCCAGACGTATCAAGGTGGTTATTACGGGTGCTGATGTCTCAGGATCTATGCACCCAAATTGCGTGGAAATGTAATCACATGTCAGTTCTAGTATAATATATTTGTCCAATGAATGCCCGTTTGCCATCTGCATTTCTTCTTGGTGTAGCAATTTTAATGGCCAGTAGTGTATGTACTTTACAACAAGTTGATTAATATTTTCGGTCAGTTATGTGTGGTAATTAAGCTCGACTGTATCAAACCTCCTTTCCAGAGGATCATGCACAACTAATTTAAATTACTTCTATAAACTATTCATATTGTCTTTCTGCAGGCTAGGAAATAGAGAGAGACAAAATTTCTATCATTTTCATATCAACTATTCCTGGTGTAGGATGTGTCGAGGAGGCGGACATGTCATTTACTAATAGTTTGGATAGTGCACTCAGTGAGCTGCCACTAAGACGGCCAATTCCGTGCAACAATTCCTCCTGCAAGCTGATGATGAGGATTAAACAGAGATACATTATGAATTGTAGAAACCTGTGGCATTGTCTCAGTTTGGGATTAGAACTGACTAGAATCACCTTGTAACACCGAAAATGCAGATAAAGTACTTTCAGTAGTATCCAAAATGTCTCCCTGTGTAATATCCATAGCTAACTTGTAATATACTGCTGACTCTGAATCTGTAAGCATTATCACAGGAACTAAATTTAATACATAATGGACGTAATTGTGTCTTTATTTGTGAATGTATACTAACGATTGTAATTATAATGTAAATATTGTAAATTGCTGGGTAATCACCAAGGAAACTTTGTTTAAATTTATCGATAGCAGCGACTAAATGGCAGTACCGTTGTTTATCTTGGCGTACGGATACTCTCTGTCGCGCTGCGAGCAGAGATGAGACACAGCAGCTTGATTCCTGAAGGAGTGCAGAAGTGTTTGTTTGGGCGCTCCCGCTCACGCGGTGTGAAGGTTTCATCCCGCCAATATAGGCGCACCTACTTTATTAACCAGGCAGTATTGAGAGCGGTGGCAGCTGAAATTCCAACTATTGGCTGTTCCATAATTATCCGTAGCTCTGGAGACGACTTTTGATGCTCAATCAGCAGCAGTAGCAGCAGCTCATTATTATTATCGGTTACGTTCTACATCACCTGCACAGCTACAACGTCATAAGAAAGTTAACTGACAGAGTACAATTAATATGGTGCAGGCATTACCCAGTGGCATTTCCTTAACAAACTTTAGTGACTAACTTTCTTGACTAATAACTTGCAATAATGAAAACTGTGTTGTCAGACGTCATTACCAAGTAGGGCCACTTTCGTTTCCATGAAATCACCGAGTTTCGCAAAAATATGAAATTTAATTAACTATTTACAGTCAGTTATCTTTGATTCCTAATGGCCAGTTTTGATCTAAATTTTGCTGCCTTAGTAACTGTTGATTCTTGTATTGCGTACCAGAGGCTTAACTAATGTGCGATTCTGAGTATTATCTTCATTCAAAGTAACGTAAAATTTCACTGGGAAAACTAATAGCTAAATATGGCGCTCAAATTAAGTGTGCACAATTTCATTTATTCTATATTTAGCTTAGTTATAGGGTTCTCTGACTTGGGGCGTATTTCATTGTTCTTATGTTATAAGTAAATCAGTTGTCATTTCCTAAAAGTAAATTCAATTCAATCTTTCAATAAATAAAAGTAATTTTTTTGCTTTTTTTGCTAATTTTGCATAACTTTACGGTGAGGTTACAGGGTGCCATTTCTTATGTAACAAAATTTCAGTTACTGCCAATCGTTTATTTAATCAGCAACTTCATTTAACTTTGCGTTCAAAATTTAGTATTTCAGAATAAGTAACTATAAACACAGTGCTTTCTGAGCAATTTATTTTCTCTTGAACTGCTTAATTTTCTTTGCCATTACCTTTCTTTGGCTTTTAATGCTTTTTTTGTGGGATCTAAACTCTAAAAAATCTCTCACACCGGCCTGATTTAGCTTCACTGATAAGATACTAAAAACATGCGTATGTTAAGGGAATTTTCATTCACAAAGCAGGCTTATCACATTCACACAGTTCAATACTGTTCTATCCTGATTAAATTGAGCTTAACTTAAATTCCATAAGTCAGTGAAGCAATTTCGAAGTCTCGGTGCGACGAAAATTGTCAGTCGATCTCATGGAAACATTTGTAATAATTATTAACTTTCGGTGATCACATGGGGAAGACCGGAGATCTGCTGGTAAGACCGTGTTAGCCTATTTATTTGAAGTAACTGGATATCTTGAGCATACAAAACGGCAGGTTCGTCCAGTGTAAATCAGACGTTCCCCCACTGATCCCGTGCAACACAGCGTAGTAAGCAGACACTGTCAATAATAATCAGTTAAATAATACGCGAACACACTTACTTTAGTTTAGTTCATGTATTAAATTTCTTCTCATACAGAATCTCATCAAGATGGCGACTAGCTCAACAATACATACATATACATCCTCCTTCTTTCACGACTAATCGGCAAGAATTCCTTCATTCTTGTCATAAGAGAAAACATAGATAGCAGAGCAGCTATTCCATGGAGTAACTGTACGCTCCAAGGAATAATTCGGCTTGAAACTACTTTGCATTGATAATCGGTAAGATAAGAAGAGATATTTCGATATATGTACTGAGTTACATAACTTATAAAATTTCTGAAAATATCGCGGAGAGACCGCTGCAAGAGACATTACAGGCTTTTGGATATATTTTGCCCTAGTGGGCTGACGACCATTTAATTCTCCCATTTTTATTGCTAATCAGATTTGTTTACTAAATATTATGTTGTTTGTGAGTGACTCCACTAAATTCCACCCATTTCAATATTACATAATTATCAGTATTTAGATTGGATTTAAAATAGATTATTCCCTCAAAAGGGCATGCTGTGTACTTTCCTCCTACTAACAGTTACTATTTTTCTTTGGTAGCGACAGCCTTATTCATTGTAAAATTTCATTAGGCATACACGATAATAGTCATTTATATCCCAATCCAATAAGCCGATTAGGAAGACGGAGGTTACAATCTGCATCCCTGTTTGAAGGAGTATACTGATTTAAATAGCGAACACAGGGGTCTTGGAGTGCCGAACTTCAAAAAGATTTTTCTGAAACTAATAACTGATGGAATTTCAAGCAGAACAATGGAGGATTTTAGAAACCACCGCAGAATTCACATAGTTACCAGCTGAACCGGATATTATTGCGCAAAGGACTATATAGCCAAGTCGGATTTAAATTATTCATAATCTACAATCAACAATTCGTTTCCCAAGAGAAGGATAAGGATTTGGTAGACGCCATATCCAACATCTGTGGTGTGCATGATATTGAGATTGGGAGATGTGAATACACAAATCATGGTCTGCACTCAACTAGGAGAGGGATGGAGAAATTAGCTGAGTGTCTTGCAGAAAGTGTTAGGGGGGCCATAGGCACTCAAGACGAAATTCCTGTGAACAATGGAATGAAAGAAGCATAAATTTCCAGTTGCAGTCAGGTTACAGATACATATATCGAAAGAATTTAGAGCAGAACACGACCATAATGTATGTGACAGTTCTCAGAACCATAAAATTAATTTCTTTCATTATGGGGTTGAAAAACGAGATACATGAGCTTCTTGTATGCCTCGAAAATGTGGGAAATTCTGAAGGGATAGATGTTTTGTGCCCCTCTGAACACCATGTGACCACAGCATAGGAGAAGTTTAACATCAAGGGTAACAGACAAACATCATTTTCGTGTAGAATTAACATTGAAAAGGGAGGAGTTGCAACGTATATAAAAGCTGGTCATAAAGTCAAAAGATACTAAGAAACAGTTTTTCTGCAAGCAAAATATGGGTGCATGTACTTTTGAGTTCTTACTGCAGAAAATTTCTGTGTTAATTGAAACAGGGAAGAGATCTCCCCTAGTAAACTCCCAGCTACTTATGAGAAATGTAAGTGCTTTATTGAGCTACCATTCAGACAAGAAGAAACAGTTAGTTGTTTGTGGAGATTTAAGTGTAGATTGCTTAAAAGGTACTGACAGGAAAACTAAAGTGAAACATTATATGAGGGTCTCAAGCTGATTCCAGCAGTTATTTATCGAACATTTATACAGCGAGATAGTAAGAAACTGAAGGATAATATTTTTATAGACAGTGCTCAGGATGAAGCAATTATTGTGCATTCAGTTGCTAATAGACTATCTGAACATGTTGCACAATTATTGAAATCAAGCGGTTTAGCTCTTTTCAGCCGTGAGGCATTCTTGTACAAAGCATTGAGGCTTATTAGTAAGAATAGGATACAATGTTTTAGGATAAGCTAAAGAGATATTACGGGATGAGATATATACAAAGACAGATATGTGAATTGCGGATTCAACTTATTCCATAGCAAATTTCTCTGGTTCTCTATCGAAAACAGTTGAGCAGCAGATTGACATTAAGTACCCGAATAATGGAAATTGAACCAACTGCTCGGTTATAGTTCAAAAGTCATTTATTCAAAACATGGCTACCAGTTTGGTACAAAACATGATACCAATCCTGAGCGGTCCATTCGGCATGTTGTTTGACCATCTGTACCACGCTGCAAGGAGCCCTGGTTGCAAAGAAGGACCTTGCCATGGACGTCGGGCGGGAAGTCGCACATCATGCAGACTATTGCGTAGAGTTTTAGTCGTAACACGACGTCCTGTGGCTGCATGAAAAGCGTTATTCAACATGGTAGCGTTGCTATCAGGGTTCCTCCGAGCCATAATCCGTAGATGGCGGTCATCCACTGCAATAGTAACCCTTGGACGGAATGAGCGAGGCATGTCATCGACAGTTCCTGTATCTCTGTATCTCCTCCATGTCCAAATTTAAAGAGTGCAACTTATTAAACACGTTACTGCAGCATGTGCAACCAACAAAGTCGAGTGCAGTGGCGCCAAAATCAACAGGATTTCGTAACTTCCATTAACAAGCACCACTATGGTCAGACAACAACTAGTCTGTGTGTATGTGTGCGTGTGTGTGCGTGTGTGTGTGTGTGTGTGTGTGTGTGTGTGTGTATGCGTGTAAGTGTGACGTATAGTTTTTCATCACCTGTTGCTAGTTTCCCCAGACAAGATTATTATTATTATTATTATTAGTGTAAATTGTCATTTACCATCTAAAAAGACCTCTGTTACAACAGTGGTATCAAAGAAGAATGTTGCATTCAAGAATTACACACATCAAAAAAAGTTTTCCATCACACCAGTTCCCAGAACTCCTGATGATAGACGTTGACTGTGGATATTGTATCACAGACACAGTCCCTTTGACTGTTCAGTGATGTCACTAAAATTGCCCAAAGATGTGAACAACCATGCATGAGCAGCGCCTATTAGACATAGGGCGTCCAACAGCCGATCAGTTCCAGGCATTCCACCAGGAAGGAGGTACACGTCCCGTTTTGTCTGTAGTTCAACCATGAGTAGACGGTCAATACCGCGGTTCGATCGCGTCCGGATTGTTAGTTTCAGCCAGGAAGGGCTCTCAACAAGGGAAGTGTCCAAGCGTCTCGGAGTGAACCAAAGTGATGTTCGGACATGGAGGAGATACAGAGAGACAGGAACAGTCGATGACTCGTTTAGTCCGCCGAAGGATTACTACTGCGGTGGATGACCGCTATCTACGGATTATGGCTCGGAGGAACCCTGACAGCAACGCCACCATGTTGAATAACGCTTTTTGTGCAGCCACAGGGCGTTGTGTTACGACTAAAACTGTGCGCAATAGGCAGAATGATGTGCGACTTCTCTCCCGACGTCCATGGCAAGGTCCTTCTTTGCAACCACGGCTCCATTCAGCGCGGTACAGATGGATCCAACAACACGCCGAATGGAACGCTCAGGATTGGCATCATCTTCTCTTCACTGATGAGTGTCCCATATGCCTCCAGCCAGACAATCGTCGGAGACGTATTTGGAGGCAACATGGTCAGACTGAACGCCTTAGACACACTGTCCAGCGAGAGCAGCTAGGTAGGTTGGTGGTTCGCTGCTGTTTTGGGGTGTCATTATGTGGAGCCAACGCACGCCGCTGGTGGTCATGGAAGGCGCTGTAATGGCTGTACAATACGTGAATGCCATCCTCCGACTGACAGTGCATCCATATCGGAAGCATATTGGCGAGGCATTCGTCTTCATGGACGATAATTCGCGCCCCCCATCGTGCACATCTTGTGAATGACTTCCTTCAGGATAACGACATCGCTCGACTAGAGTGGCTGGCATGTTTCCCAGATATGAACCCTATTGAACATGCCTGGGATTGATTGAAAAGGGCTGTTTATGGACGACATGACCCACCATCCACTCCGAGGGATCTACGCCGAATCGCTGTTGAGGCGTGCTAAAGGCTGGATCAACAGTGCCTTGATGAACTTGTTTATAGTATGCCACGACGAATACAGGCATTCATCAATGCAACAGGACGTGCTACTGGGTATTAGAGGTGCTGGTGTGTACAGCAGTTTGGACCATCACGTCTGAAGGTCTCACTATATGGTGGTACAACAGCCAATGTGTGGTTTTCATGAGGAATAAAAAGGTCAGAAATGATGTTCATGTTGATCTCTATTCCAGTTTTCTGCACATGTTCCAGAACTCTCAGAACCGAGGTGATGCATAACTGTTTTTTATGTGTGTACAAACGTGAGATAGTATCCTTCGAAACTGTGGTATCAAAAAAGGATGTTGTACCCTCTCTCAAGGATTGCCATGGAAAACATACTGTATAGATACTTCTTTAGCTTTCATGTTACTAATATTTGTGTCAAAAAGATCTCTGTTTCTATCAGTTGTGAGAAGTAATTATTTAATTATCTCTGAATATATTTTTAACAAAAAATGTATCTCTAAACACAGTGTAAAAAGAAAAAAATTTTACTGAAGAAAACATTATACCTACATGTAGTGAATAAACCAGAAATTACTTAGTTATCATAAATCCAATGTTATGCTTACTATTTCTACTCAGTTTATAAATTTACACATCATTCTAGTTTAAATGCAACAAAAAAGTGCAAACAAATAAACATTCTTGTATTTTCTATTTTTTTAATTTCGTGTAAGATTGTAGGGTATATAAATAATTACAAATATGCACATTTTTTTTTGCAATGGCAGATACTTTTGATGCTTATGTTATGTGCATACTGCATACAGAGACAAAACACACACTGAAATAAGTAGCAAAAACACCCACTGAACTGTGGTCATTATCTGTGTCACAAGTTGAGGTAATTAAGATAACACATATGAACATAAGTGTGCAAGTATGAGGGATGGCAGCCATTTTAAGTTATGTATTATGGTCATTAAGATACATTAAAAGAATTTGATTATAAATTAGACTTGCATTACCACAACTAAAAGTGCACATACCTAGTTTGTCTACATTAGCATCATAAATTAAGATAACAAGTGAACAGGTAGTTTACATAAGAATGCTAGGCGAAGTGGTTAGTTTGTTTACATAAGGAGAACAATGGACTCTTTGCGCTAGAAGTCTCAGTGTCACACTAAAGGTAGACACTACAGAAGACCATATAAATTTGCAGGAAGACCTGCAGAATTGGTGAATGATGCAGACACTGGCAGTTGATCATGAACCTAAATAAATGTAATACGTTATGCATACACAGCACTTGAAATCACCCTTTGTTCAGGTACACTACTGATAATGTGAAGCCGGCCGCAGTGGCCGTGCGGTTCTAGGCGCTTCAGTCTGGAACCACGCTGCTGCTACGGTCGCAGGTTCGAATCCTGCCTCAGGCATGGATGTGTGTGATGTCCTTAGGTTAATTAGGTTTAAGTAGTTCTAAGTCTAGGGGACAGATGACCTCAGATGTTAAGTCCCATAGTGCTCAGAGCCAATTGAACCATTTGATAATGTGGAAGTAAACGAAAGATATGAAACAGATTTAACGCAATTATACATCCAAATAAAATTACTGACCATGTTTAAAAAAAAAAAAAAGAAAGAAATGAAGCCTACCGTAGCCTACACTCCAGAAACAACAAAAAATAATAACATGAATGGAAAGTGTGGTCACAATGAACCGCAGGAGAGCTAATGACTGATACTGTGGATAATAAAAGAAACTGAGCCAGAAACTGCCAGAACCAGAACGGTTCATTACCTACAAGCAAACTATCACAATGTGTAAGACAGTAGTCCTGCACCTAGCAAGGAGCCCACACCGCAATGGGATTTTTGTATCGTTCTACATTTATAGTTATGTGAATTTCAGGACTCAAATGTCACTCGTACAAAGTAATTAAGTCTAGCTCTCAAAAATTATCGAGAGAATGGACGTTGAAGTTTTCATAGCTTCTCGAATTAGTTCGGTTATTCTGTAAGGTGCGAGGTGTTTGATATAACGCTTATTTTCTTGCGGGCGGCTTGGGTTCAATTTCTGGAGGATGCATATTTTCAAACAAAGGTTCATGTTCTATGACGAGTTTTGTTACGAGTAAGATACATAAAGCTGGAAAAAAAGTCGGTAGCACTCGAGACTGGTAATTTCCGGATAGAATCTTCTTTTGCTCATTAATTTGTTTGGTATTTTTCCTTTCAGATTACCTACGCCACTTAAATTTAAAATCCATCAAATATATAATAATTATCATGCATATAGTTGTCAGTTTTTTGAGATATGCTTGTCTTCATATTTCTAACCACCTATCACACACAAAATTCCATTTTCATTGAAAATGGGAACTCGTAATTATTGTTTTCCTAAAAGACTCTTGAAATTTAAAAAAAACCACATAATTTTTTTCATCTCTGCGCAGTTTTCGCATCAGGGAAATGCTCGTAGAACATACACCTTTGTTTGGAAACTTAAGTGGATCGGGAACCGAACTCAGGTTACCTAAGCGACATTGTACGGCAGAACCATGCAACCCGTCATCTCCCCCGAGATTTTTTGAGAGTTGTATCGAACTGCTTTAGCTTATTAATATCTGAGTTCCAAACTTAACGAACAGTAAATACAAAAAATTTAAAATAAACTGATATCTGTCTGGTCTCCATATAAGTGAAAATTTGTTGAAGCAAATTAAGCATAACAACGTATAGTAGAAAAACAAAACTTACGTCAGGTCATATTTTCACAGAAAAAAATCGAAAGTCATTAGTATAATATTATATTTGTACTAGAATGTAAGGTGAACTAAGGAGGACAAATAGATTCAAGCCACAATATAGTACTGATGAAGAGTAAGCTGAAATTTAAGGGACTATTCAGGAAGAATCAGAGCACAAAGAAGTGAGATATGGAGATACTAAGAAATGAACAGATACACTTGAAGTACACTGAGGATCGAGATACTGCGATAAGGAATAGCTCAGTAGGCAGTTCAGTTGTAGAAGAATGGGTAATTACAGAAGTTGGAAAGAAACTCATAGATACAAAGAAGGTAGCTGCGAAGAATCCATGTGTAAGAGAAAAAGTACTTCAGTTCACCTGTGAAACAAGGAAGTACAAAAATGTTCTGGAAAGTCAGGAATAGAGAAATACATGTTACTTAGGAATTAAACAAATAGGAAGCGCAGGAATGCTAAGGCGATACGGCTGCATGTGAAGTGTGAGGAAATCGAAAAAGAAATGATTGTCAAATGGACTGACTCAGCATATGGAAAAGTCAAAACGGCCTTAAACGAAATTAAAAGTAGGGATGGTAAGGATTAAGAGTGCAATGGGAATTCCACCGAAAATGGAGAAGAGAGAGTGGATGGGTGGAAAGAATACATTGAAGGCCTCTATAAATGGTAAGACTTGTCTGAAGACATGACAGAAAGGAAACTGGAGTCGATATAGGGAAGATAGGGAATTCAGTATTAGAATCAGAATTCAAAGGAGCTTTGGAAGACTTCAGTTCGAATAAGAATGAAGGGATAGATAACATTCCATCAGAACTTCTGAAATCATTGGGGGAACTGGCAACAAAACGCCTATTCACGTTGGTGTGTAGAATGTATGAGCCTGGTGATATACCATCTGACGTAAGGAAGAACAATCATCCATACGATTACGAAGATTGCAAGAGCCGACAAGTGCGACAACTATCCCCACTATCAGCTTAACAGCTGATGCACTTACGTTGCTAACCAAAACTACATACAGAAGAATGGAAAAGAAAATTGAGGTTGTGTTAGATGACGATCTGTCTTCCTTTAGGAAAGGTAAAGACACCAGAGAGGCAATTTTGACGTAGCTGTTGATAATGGAAGCAAGACTAACGGAAAACCGAAACACGATCATAGGATTTGTCGACCTGGAAACAGCATTTGACAATGTCAAATGGTGTAAGACGTTCGAAATTCTGAGAAAAATGTCGGTAAGCTATAGGGAAGAACGGGTAATATACAATACACATCGAAGAAGCAATAACACAAATAAAAGAAATGTTCCAGTGAGGAATTAAAATTCGAGGTGAAATGATATCAATAATGAGATTCGCTGATGACACTGCTATCCTTGCAGTAAATGAGGCAGAATTTCGGGATTTGATGAATAAAATGAACAACCTAATGAGCACAGAAAACTATCTGAGAGTAAATCGAAGAAAGACAAAAGTAATGAGAAGTAGCAAAAATGAGAACAACACGAAAGTTAACATTAGGATTGGTGATCACGAAATAAGTAAAGTTAAGGAATTCTGCTACCTAGGTAGCAAAGTAAAGAATGACTGACGGAGAGAGGAGGACATAAAAAGCAGACTAGCAGTGCCAAAAAGGGCATCCCTGGGCAAAAGATGTCTTCTAGTATCGAACGTAGGCTTTAATCTGAGGAAGAAATTTCTAAGAATGTGAGTTTGGAGTACAGCATTGTATGGCAGTGAAACGTGGACTGTGGGAAAATCGGAAAAGAAGACAATCGAAGCGTTTGAGATGTGGTGCTACAGAAGAATGTTGAACATTAGATGGACTGGAAAGGTAATGAATAAGGAGGTTCTGCGCTGAATCGGCGAGTATAGGAATGTACGGAAAACACTGACAAGAAGAGTGGACATGATGACGAGACATCTGTTACGATATCAGGGAATAACTTCCATGGTACTAGAGGAATCTGTAGAGGGTAATAACCATAGAGGGACACAGAGATTGGAACATATCCAGAAAATAATTCAGGCCGTAGACTGGAAGTGCTACTGTGAGATGAAGAGGTTGGCACGGAGAGAAATTCATGGCAGGGTGCATCAAACTAGTCAAACGACTGATGGCTGAAAAAAGATGGCACTTATTTCTTTCTCTTCTATTTACGCGGCAGAGATTTCCTTCTGAACTGTTCAAATGGCTCTAAGCACTATGGGACTTAACATCAGAGGTCATCAGTCCCCTGGACTTAGATCTAATTATACCTAACTAACCTAAGGACATCGCACACATCCATGCCAGAGGCAGGATTCGAACCTGCGACCGTAGCAGCAGCGCGCTTCCGGACTGAAGCGCGTAGAACCGCTCGGTTACAACGGCCGGCTTTTATGAACTGTATATAACGTACTTACAAACACATTGCTTTTGTTGTGGGGACTTCTTCTTTTGCCTCTGCATTTCGTGTCAACCTTCTATTAACAGCATTTTCTCGCAGACGGCTTAAAAGCCTTTATGCCGGGAGATTTCCTCTGAGAATGTTCGTCGTTTATAGAATAACACGCCTCCACTGCCTATTATTCGCGGCGTCAACGCTACTGAAGCAGTTATCACTATCTTCTTCGTAAAACCACTTTTGTCATTTTCACAGCCGAACAACTTTAACCGTTTCATCGTCTCGGTGCTGCTATTGTTCTGCTGGTGAATGCCGTCCGGCGTTACGGCCAGTAATAAAAGTCAAGCTATTTTCTAGTCGTCGTCACTTGCCGCTTGACGTTACAGACGCTTTTTACTATTTTACTGTTCCGGAGTTCATAATGGCACGTGCAGTTAACTCCTCGTAAACATCACCTTGTTCTGGAGGTGTACATTTTCTAGTTTTTAAATTCCTATCTGTGTGACTGTGTAGGTATAATTTTTCAAAGACTATTTTGCTTTAGCGTCTCCGTGAAACTTTTTGACTTTAGCCTAAATGTGTATATGATGTAATTTTATGCTTGTTGGTGGCTGCCTGCTATCATTACTTGCACTACATATTACACTAGGGTGAAAAAGTCAAGCAGTAACGATATGCATATCTGTAGATAGCTGTAGGATATTGGCGTCACTGTCGTTTGCACTCAGGGTGATTGATGGGAAAAATTTTCCGACGTGGTTACTATCACACAACGGGAATTAGCAGACTTTGAACGTGGAGTGGTAGTTGGAGCTAGACACCTGGAACATTCCATTTCGGAAGTCACTAGTGAATTCAGCATTCTGAGATCCACAATGTGAAAAATATCCCGAGAATACCAAATTTCAGGCATTATCACACACTACTTTACGAGCTGGTGTTGGCTCCATAATGGTGTGGGCTGTGTTTGCATGGATCATTGATTAGAAACAGTTATGTTCGGCTACATGGAGACCATTTGCTGCCGTTCATGGTCTTCATGTTCTCAAACAGCGATGGAATTTTTACGGATGAAATGTTCCTTGTCACCAGGTCACAGTTGTTCCCGATTTGTTTGAAGATCATTCTGAACATTTCGAGCGAATTATTTGGCCATCCAGATCGCCCCACATGAATCCCATCGAAAGGTTATGAAAGACTATCGAGAGGTCAGTGCAAAGATAGTGCGCCGGCAACAGTTTAACAATTATGAAAGGCTATAGAAGGCAGCATGGGTCAGTATTTGTGCAGGGGATTTCCAACGACTTGTTGAGTCCATTACACATCGAGCTGTTGCACTATGTCTGGCAAAAGGAGGTCCGACACTACATTATTAGGTATACCAGAACTTTTGTCACCTCATTGCAAGCTTCTGTATAAAATGAACCTTCGTGCATTATTATGTAGCTTCATTACAAGAGATATTTATGAACAAAACGCACCTGACGTATCACATGTGAATAGTCTTAATATTCAGATGTCTAATGCATAGCCGGCCGGGGTGGCCGAGCGGTTTTATGTGCTACAGTCTGGAACCGCGCGACCGTTACGGTCGCAGGTTCGAATCCTGCCTCGGGCATGGGTGTGTGTGATGTCCTTAAGTTAGTTAGGTTTAAGTAGTTCTAAGTTCTAGGGGACTGATGACCTCAGAAGTTAAGTCCCATAGTACTCAAAGCCTTTTCAACCTTTTCTTTTGTGTAAGGCATAACACTTACGGCAACTAAACACAAATAACATTAGTGAGTATATCAAAACAGTTGTTGAACACGTAATTACAATTCCCTATGTACACAAAACAGAATTCAGTTTTAGCTTTAATAAACACTTGGCTTGTGCGACAGCAGATAACTGAGGAATGCTTGTAAGTCACATTCCGGCACTGCTTTCGCATTACTCAAATAAATTTCGCCGTGTGCCGTGCAAGAGATGTCTATGTCACAGGAATCAAAAATTCGTACCACGGATGACAAAATGTATTGAGGTAAATGATAATTATGCGGAGAAAGAATGCGAGACGTATACTACAAAGCTGTGTAAATTTTATTGAAATAAGTTCATTTTTTGTACTTCAAAAATTTTTTGTAACCTTACTTTCCGGATCAGCCCCGTATAAAGAATACGATACAGTGGTCAAACATCTCGTCTAAACCACACATTCCCCTACTCAGTCCTAAACAGTGACTGAGTTGGTGTAAAGAGCGATGCAACTGCACAATGGGTAACTGTAAACGACTGATTTGGGGTGCTGAAAAACGGTGCGCACTGTGACAATCCCATGGAAAGGTTTAACTTTGATGAACGTCTTGAAAACTTCACGTGCCATCGCGCATACTGCTAACAGTGAAGTGTGGAGGAGGCGATGCTACAATATTGGGGGATTCTTTGTATTTAGCGTGTAGTCCTCCCATTGGGTTTAATAAATCAGTCAACATGAAAGCATATGAACACGATAAAATGACTCTGAACATTATGGGACTTAACATCTGAGGTCATCAGTCCCCTGGACTTAGATCTAATTATACCTAACTAACCTAAGGACATCACACACATCCATGCCCGAGGCAGGATTCGAACCTGCGACCGGAGCGGTCGCCCAGTTGCAGACTGTAGCGCCTAGAACCCGCATGGCCACTCCGGCCGGCATTTGAACACGTTTTTCAACGTTGTGTTCTGAGTACAGTAGGACTGTGTCATCATGGCTGTCATAAAGCAGCGGGCGCAGGCTCGAACACTCCCGCGGTCAGAAAAGTGATACCGAATCCACCCAAGCCCGCAAGGGCCTGAAAAACGATGGGACCGAATCCTCCCGTTGGAAGCAGGTAGGAGTTCTAAATGTTACGAACACTCCAAGCAGGCAAAGGAAAACATATGAAGTTACAGCAGAAGATGTAAAAATTTCCGAAGTGGTTAGGGAATTCAGCATTCGGAGATCCACAATGTGAAAAATGTCCCGAGAATACCAAATTTCAGGCATTATCACACGCCACTATACGAGCTGGTGGTGGCTCCATAATGGTGCGGGCTGTGTTTGCATGTATCGTTGACTAGAAATAGTTAGTTCGGCTACTTGGAGACCATTTGCTGCCATTCATGGACTTCAGGTTCCCTAACAGAGATGGAATTTTTACGGACGAAATGTTCCTTGTTACCGGATCACAGTTGTACCCGAGTTGTTTGAAGAACATTCTGGACAGTTCGAGCGAATTTTCACGTGTATTGTAGGTTTAAAAGTTTTATCTTTCATCTTATTGAGATAAAGTCCAGCCGACACAGCGCCAGCGACTATGTCCCGCTCAAGGTCACGCGCAAAGCGTGGATAAGTTAATCAGTATTTTTTGTTCAAAATATGGTAGGGGTAGGGGAAGGAGATAAGGGACATGGCAGAGATAACCATATTATTGTCTATAATACAACATACAATATGTCAGTTTGGTAGGATTCGGTCCTGTTACCTGCTTACCTACCTCGTTTCGGGAGGATTCGAGGCTGCGCCCAAAGCAGCATCTACGAGGCAATACTTGGTGTACTACAACATCCCTGGAATGGACTGCTTGCCCAGAGTCTCGAACTGAACCCAGTGGAACACCGTTGGGGTGAGTCTGAATATCGGCTTCATTCAATACCCCGATATCCGACTCATGACCTTCTCTCGTTTCGGCTCATGAGGGAGAATGGGATGCAGTTTATCCACATTCAGACATCCCACTGAAATGATCCCGAGCAGAATTCAAGTCGGCAGTGAGACAGAGGGTGGACGCACCACGTGTTAATATCCACAGGTGTACGGATTCTTCTGCTGAGATACTTTATCTCTAGATGGGCACAATCGGCATACTATAATCCTGCATGGATCTTTATCCGGCCATTTCCTGGTTCACTTCTGTCCACGATAACGTCTTGCAACTCAAATACTGTCTCACGTGAACACGACTCGCACCCAGAGATGAGCGCTACGTTTCTGACGCTCACTCGCCGTAATTCCAACAACGAACTGCGTCAGAGCACGTCTACTTTGTTCTGCTTCCAAGGGACTTCGGAAGACCATCTTCTCCTAACTGTTTTATGTTTCAGTTCCACATCTCCGCAGGCCGCAGTGCCTAAGTTGGATTATTACAAGAGATAAATAATATTGAAAGAAGGCGGGCCGTTTCGTCACGGGTTCGTTAGCTGGCGCAAGAACATTGTCCTACATAAAATTCATATATCTGATAAATTGGTTGTTATTTATCCTTCAAATTAATAAGACGACCAGTCACTCACTCTGATACCTTCTTATATTTTTCAATCCTCTTAAATTTCGATAGACATGAAGTACGTTTGCAGGAGGCCAAAAATAAATAAATAATAGTAACAAAGTTTCTCAATAATATCTTTGTCCGTGCAGTATTTTTCAGTTTGAAAAAAATACTGTAATGCCACGTAGTATCGTGTGTAGAAATTGTTTGTTGAAATAATTTAATTCAAACGACGGAGTTGTTGTATGATTTCTCTCAGCTGAAAATGGTACATTGTTACCTTCTGCTCTATCACACTTCACAGTAATAGAGTATTCTGCCTTGCTTCATGTTCGATCATACACTACTGGCCATTATATTTCTACACCAAGAAGAAATCCAGATGATAAACGGGTATTCATTGGACAAATATATTATACTAGAACTGACATGTGATTACATTTTCACACAATTTGGTTACATAGATGCTGAGAAATCAGTACCCAGAACAACCACCTCTAGCCGTAATAACGGCATTGAAACGCCTGGGCATTCAGTCCAACGGAGCTTGGATGGCGTGTACAGGCACAGCTGCCCATGCAGCTTCAACACGATATCACAGTTCATCAAGAGTAGTGACTGGCGTATTGTGACGAGCCAGTTGCTCGGCCACCATTGACCAGACGTTTTCATTTGGTGAGAGATCTGGAGAATGTGCTGGCCAGGGCAGCAGTCGAAGATTTTCTGTATCCAGAAAGACCCGTATAGGACCTCCAACATGCGGTCCTGCATTATCCTGCTCAAATGTAGGGTTTCGCAGGGATCGAATGAAGGGTAGAGCCACCGGGTCGTAACACATTTGAAATGTAACGTCCACTGTTCGAAGTGCCGTCAATGCGAAAAAGAGGTGACCGAGACGTGTAACCAATGGCACCCCATTCCATCACGCCGAGAGATACACCAGTATGGCGATGACGAATACGCGCTTCCAGTGTACGTTCAGCGCGATGTCGCCAGACACGGATGCGACCGTCATGATGCTGTAAACAGAACCTGGATTCATCCAAAAAAATGACGTTTTGCCATTCGTGCACCCAGGTTCGTCGCTGAGTACACCATGGTAGGCGCTCCTGTCTGTGATGCAGCGTCAAGGGTAACCGCAGCCATGGTCTCCAAGCTGATAGCCCATGCTGCTGCAAACGTCGTCGAACTGTTCGTGCAGGTGGTTGTTGTCTTGCAAACGTCCCCATCTGTTGACTCAGGGATCGAGACGTGGCTGCACGATCCGTTACAGCCATGCGGATAAGATGCCTGTCATCTCGACTGTTAGTGATACGAGGCCGTTGGCGTTCCGCATTACCCTCCTGTACCGACCGATTCCATATTCTGCTAACAATCATTGGATCTCGACCAACGCGAGCAGCAATGTCGCGATACGATAAACCGCAGTCGCGATAGGCTACAATCCGACCTTTATCAAAGTCAGAAACGTGAGGGTATGCATTCCTCCTCATTACACGAGTCATCACAACAACGTTTCACCAGGCAACGCCGGTCAACTGCTGTTTGTGTATGAGAAATCGTTTGGAAACTTTGCTCATGTCAGCACGTTGTAGGTGTCACCACCGCCGCCAACCTTGTGTGAATGCACTGAAAAGCTAATCACCGGCATATCACAGCATCTTCTTCCAGTCGGTTAAATTTCGCGTCTGTAGAACGTCATCATCGTAGTGTAGCAATTTTAATGGCCAGTAGTGGATATCAGACACTTCAGTGCGATATACAACAATGAATTGATTATGACAAACATAATGAAAGGTGCTCAGTAAGTAAAGGAACAGGTTTTTTTTCGTAAAACAGGTTGGTTTCATTCAGAATTACGCTGCACCATTTTATTTCCCGCTATTTTAACAATAAAACCCCATTTTTTAACATACTATCCGTTCAATGCCACGGCCTTAGTGGCAGGGCCTGTATACCCGCGTGGTATTACTCCAGTGGTCGACGTCGGATCGAACGTCTTGGTGCGTCAGTAACCCATCACCCATGTACTGCTTCCCGTGGAGTGCATCCTTCGTTGAGAGAGATAGATGGAATTCAAAAGGTACGAGATTGGTACTGTAGGGTGGATGAGGGAAACAATCCAACGAACTTTCACGAGCTCCTCTCGAGTGTGCAGATCTGTGTGAGGTCTTGCGTTTTCAATGAGAGGGAGAAGTTTGTTAGAATTTCTGTGGTGACGAACATACCGAAGATATTTCTTCAGTTTCCTGACGGTAGAACAATATACTTCAAAGTTAATAGTTGCACGATGAGGGAGGGCGTCAAACAGAATAACCAGTGCAGAGTCCCAGAAGAATGTCGCCATGATTTTACCAGCTAAGGTTGCAGTTTTGAACTTTTTCTTCTGTGTGGCGCTACTCAATGGTTTGCCGCTTTGTTTCAGATTCAAACTGATGAACCCACATTTCATCGCTTGTGACAGTGTTCGACAGAAAACTGTCACGATAAGCCTCGTAACGCGCAAGCAACTCCGCACGGATGGTGAAGGAATCCAGCATTCACACACCTTTGAGTATCCCAACTGGTGGATGAGTGAGTCAACACTACCAACAGAGACTTACAATTGAGCAGCGAGGTGTTTGACTGCGATCCGTCGATCACCTCGAATGAGAGTGTATGCACAGTCCAACACTCCAGAAGTAACAGCGGTGTGCGGCCAGCCGACACGTGGGGGATCGGAAAGGTTTGCCCGAACTTGTTGCCATGGTGGCAGTCACCTCGCCCAAAGACTCACTGTGCTTTTGTTCATTGGCAGGTCTGCTTAGAAATGACATCTCTCTGTCTCAAACTGATCTCCGTCACAGATACCATTTTGAAGGGTACGTGAAGCGCCATCACTTGTCGCAACTTCGTGAAACTATAGGGGCCGAAGCGGGAATATTTCACGATGTCCCACAACAAATTCCACATTGTTTGAACTGAAAGTATTCCACAAATGTCTTGCATTTCTTATTTAACGACCCTCTTACATTCACACTAACTTACAAGTCTTTCTTTAAAATTAAACTACAATTACAGTAATAAGAGTGGCAGGAAAGTAGAACAAAAGTGCGATTTTTCTCATGCTAGCTAGCCATTGGCTAAATGGGTAGCTCTGAGCTTCTTATTCCCATCAATATGAAACATAAAATATTAAATTTATTTAACAGATAAAAATTCGGTAAATAGATTACATAAAGAATTACTTACCTGACGCCGTTCAGGCAGTAAAGACATTGTATGCTACATCTATAACTACATCTACATAGATATTCTGCAGGCCACCGTAAGGTGCATGGTGGAGGGTACTCTGTGCCATTACTTATCATTTCCCCTACTGCTCCACTCGCAAATAGAGCGAGGGAAAAACAACTGTCTGTACACCTCCGTGTGAGTCCTAATTTCTCGTATCCTATCTTCGTTGTCTTTACGTGCTGTATGTTGGAGGCAGGAGAATCGTTCGGCAGTGCGCTTCAAATTCTGCTCCTCTAAATTTTCTCAATAGTGTTTTTCGAAAACAACGTCGCCTTCCCTTCAGGGATACCCATTTGAGTTCCCGAAGCATCTTCATAACACTTACGTTTATTTGCACCTACCGGTAAAAAAATCTATCTGCCGTCTTCTGAATTGCTTCGATGTCTTCCTTCCGTTCCACCTGATACGGATCCCAAAGACTCTAGCAGTACATAAGGCCTCCTTTACACTGAACCACTCTTTCCTAAAATTCTCTCAATAAACCGAAATCGACTGTTTGCCTTCTCTAACACAATGCTCACATGCTCGTTACACGTCATATCGCTTTGCAACGTTACGCCCAGACTTGTAAAATACATGACTGTGTCAAGTTGGACACAAGTAATACCGTATCCGAACATTACAGGTTTGTTCTTCCTACTCTAAAATGGTTCAAATGGTTCTGAGCATTATGGGACTTAACTGCTGTGGTCATCCCTAGAACTTAGAACTACTTAAACCTAACCAACCTAAGGACATCACACACATCCATGCCCGAGGCAGGATTCGAACCTGCGACCGTAGCGGTCACGCGGTTCCAGACTGTAGCGCCTAGAACCGCTCGGCCACTCCGGCCTGCTTCTTCCTACTCATCCGCAGTAACTTACATTCTTTCACAATTAGGGTTAGCTGTCATTCATCACGCCTCCTGGAAATTTTGTCTAAGTCACCTTGTATCTTCCTATAGTCACTCTAATTCAACACCATGCCGTACACCACAGCATCATCAAGAAACAACCGCAGACTGCTGCCCACCCTATACGCCAAATCATTTATGTATATGGAGAACGACAGGTGCCCTATTACACTTCCATGGGGAGCTCCTGACGATAGCCTCGTCCCTAATGAATACTCGATGTAGAGGACAACATACTTGGTTCTACCATTTAAGAAGTCTTCGAGCAACTCACATATCTGGGAATATATTCCATATCCTCGTACCTTCGTTAACAGCCTGCAATAGAACACCGTGTCAAATGCTTTCCGCAAATCTAGAAACATGGAATCTGCCTGTTTCCCTGATCCATTGTTCTCACTATATGATGTGAGAAAAGGGCAAGCTGAGTTTCGCACAAAGATGCTTTCAAAAACAATGCTGATTCGTGTACATACGCTTCTTGGCCTCAGGAAATTTTATTGTATTCTAACTGAGAATGTGTTCAAGGATTCTGCAGCAAGCAGAAGTTAGGGGTATTGGCTTGCAATTCTGCAGGTCGGTTCTTTTACCTTTCTTAAATATATGAGTCACCTGCGCTTTTTTCCAGTGCTTGGGTCTTCGTACAGGGCGAGAGATTCACGATGAATGCAAGCTAGGTGAGGGCCAATGTCGTAGAGTACTCTTTGTAAAATCTAACTGGGTTTCCATCCGGACCAGGTGATTTACTTGTTTTCAAATCTTTAAACTGCTTCTCTATTCCAGGTACGCCTATTTCTTTGTCGTTCATACTCTCTCGGTTGGTCAAATGACGGTTTGTATGTACGGTTCTCCTCCGTGAACGATTTCTTGAACGTGAGATTCTAATCTTCGGTTTTCGTTTTGCTATCTTCAGCTGCCATACCAGACTGGTCAACAAGGGAATAAATGGCAGACTTAAACCCACTTAGCGATTTAACATACGTCCAGAATTTTTTCGGGTTCTCTGCTAGATCTTTTGTTCAGGTGTGATGATCGTAATTATTGTATGCATCGCGCATGGATATTTTCACAAACGCACGAACCTGTACTAATCTTCACTTATCGTCGTTTCTGCGAGCAACAGCCTCTGCGTCCTCAGCATCTTACGAATTTCGTTATTAAACCATGGTGGGTGTTTTCCATCCTTTATCCACTTAGGAGGCACGTAGCTCTGCAGTCCACGATTTACAATGTGCTTAAACTTTGGCAATAATGCCTCTACACTCATCTTACTGGTACTTAGTGCTGCCAATTCACTATCTAAGTAAGATGTTGATAATTGCCTGTCTGGTCTATCTAGCAGAAACACTCTCCTAGCCGTCTTGGCAGATTTATTAATTTGCGTAATCATAGTTGCTATAATGATATCATGATCGCTAAACCTCGTTTCTACAGTGACATTGCGGATAATGCTGGCCTATTTGTAACTATAAGGTCTAAGATGTTTCCCTTGCGTGTAGGCTACCGAGCTAGCTACTCGAGACAGTTTTCAGAAAACGTGTTCTGAAGCATTTCGCTAGACTGTCGGTCTGTCGCCGGCGCAATTCGATACTCGGCAGGTTGAAGTCGCCTCCAGCTAGTATTGCATGATCTGAGTATTGATGCGCTACTGACCGTAGAATTTCTTTGAATGACTCTAGAACTGTCACAGCGGAATCGTGTGGCCGGTAAAAACATTTAACAATTAACTTGTTTTCGCCTACACCTGTTATACGAGACCAGATGTCTTCACTGTCACATTCAACTTCGACCTCAATACAGACAATCTTTTTGTCAACTGCAATGAACACCCCCTGTCCTCTGCCCTCTGATATGTCTTTCCTACATACTTTGCACGACACGCTAAATATCTAAGAGTTTTCGACTTCGTGCTTCAGCCAGCTCTTGGTCCCAAGAATAATTTGAGCGTGAGAACTTTCCGGGAGGAAAATAAATTCGGGACCCTGATTATGAATACTTCGACCGTTTACTGATAGAATGTCGGCCAGTGTGGCGGAGCGGTTCTAGGCGCTTCAGTCTGGAACCGCGCGACCACTACGGTTGCAGGTTCGAATCCTGCCTCGGGCATGAATGTGTGTGATGTCCTTAGGTTGGTTAGGGTTAAGTAGTTCAAAGTTCTAGGGGATTGATGATCTCAGATGTTAAGTCCCATAGTGCTCAGAGCCACTTGTAAAATAGTGACAGTCGAACGCCGTTCGATCTCACTTGCCGTGAATAGACTGACGAGTGTTCATCAGAGATCCTCAAACTAAAGGCCTATCCTAAAAAACCCAGAATGTGCACTCCACAAGTACTCTGCTACCCGAGTAGCTGCTTCCTTTGAGTAGTGCATCCTTCACCTATAAAGGGGAGTTCTATAAATCCCCACACGATAACGCAGGACCAGAGATCTGCAGCCAAGACCGTCACAGGGCCGACGAAGCCTTTGGTTGAGACCCTCCACTCGGCTCCAAACCAAAGAACTCTGATCAACTCTGGGAACGATGCTGCAAATTGCGAGCTCTGCTTACACTCCCCGTGCGAAGCCAGCAGTCTTCACCATCCCAGTCATCTGCCTGTGCGATCTGAGGATCGCCTCAGAACCCATGCGATAGGCGACAAGAGTCGTTGGTGCCAACGTCAGCCACAACTTGCAGACGACGGCACCCAGCAAACTAGATAGCCACCGGCAAGGTCGCCCCCACAGCCCGGATGGGGCCCGACGGCAGACATGCCGAGTGCACATTAGCCTTTCGTCCAGCCCTGAACGTTATCTGCTTCAGGGGCTCCATAACGTGTCTAACACTGGAGCTCCAGATAACCAGTAAAGCCCTCCACCCGTGTGCCTGCTCGGCCCCTGCTGAAGGAGGTCACCTTGGAAGCGTACTGTCATATCGCTGGCTTAGTTGCGGAGTATCTTCGCGGGCAGCGCGTTTGCAGAGTCGAGCGCGGGACACGGAATTGTTATGTTGTATTGTGTGTAGCTCTGCATGTGAGAGACATTGTTATTATGGAAGTTTGAGTGTTGCTACAAGTGCTATTACAGTAAAGTGACGAAATATGGAAGTGATTCAGAGGAAAGGGCGTAATGATGTAATTAAAAGTAAGCAGCGCCGCCGATAACGTATTTGTGTATCCTCTCGTTGCGTGTCACACCGTACATCAACCATCCGCGCCGTGTTCGGTCTCTCAGAATGAACTAATGTGAATCAGTAGAAATTAGTTACCACAAGAGAGTACAATCACGTGCCAGTCTCTTGTAGCGATTGTGAGAAAGTGCGTTCGGTCATCGAGTTTCCGCATCGTCAACAATAAGCCGCGTCGCGACGGTTACGCGCACGCTCGTACAAGTGAGAACTGAGAACTGAATAATTAACTCTATAAACAGTGTTATATCAGTACTAGTGTCAAGGAGGACTGGTACCAAAATAAATCTGTGTGTGCGTGGCGAGCGTAATAACTTTCGTTCGATTATTAGGCTTCCGCATCATCAACACACATCCGCGCCGTGTTCGTTTACGCGTACGCTCGTCAGAGTGATATTGTGGACTGGTAATCATCCATTAGTTCGGATAAACACTTATGACTTAGAATGTAAACAATTTTCTTTTATCGTCTCAGAATATAGTTGTTCACTCCAGACGTAGGTCAGTGTTGTGTTTTAACTCTGAGTGGCTCCCCTGAACCTGCTTGCGTATTTCGATAGATAACTTCAGCCAAGCCAGCAGCAGTGTGGAGCAGAACAGCACGACCGCCGCGGGATTACTAGGTACGTGGTGTGGACAGGGCGCACGGTCCGAAGTGAGAAAAAACCAGTTTAAGGGCCCCTCCCTGCCAGAGTTCCGCCGGTCTTGTTACAACCTGTCCACTCACAGGGTGAATGGGCGGCCAGTCTCGACAATGGATGACCTCGAGCTACGCGAATGCATTACTACCTTTCAATCACCCTGCTGCCTCGGAAGAGGAGCCTATGAGCAAAACAAGGGACACCTGAGTTGTCCCGTGTGACGCCCCAGTTTCTCCCCCACCGCTACACCCCGAAGCTGCAGTTTGAAGGTGACTGACCATAGCCAACAGGACGTTCAGCTGTTTGCAAACCGTGGCCAGCTCCTCCTGTGTCCGCACACAGCATGCACACATCCGACCCTTCCTAGGAAGACTAACTGAAGAAGTAAACTATAAAAGCCAACAGAATTGCCACCCAACTGACTTTTCACCAACCAACACTGATGTGTTAAAGAGCTATGTAGCAGCCTGTTCAGTGAGCAACTTCTGTGCTACAGACTAAATGACCTTATGCTAGCAAAAACGCGAAATTAAACCTCTTAAACAGAATAAACCCGCGTGAAATAAACGTTCTTTGTTCATGAACGAATCTTTCTTGTGACACAGAACACATTCCGTAGATGGCATGATATAGATATAATGCAGATGGGTGCAAATCAATCGTGTCCAGTACTCAAGCAGAATATGGCTACCGCTTCTCTTCTTGGTCCACCAGGCATTACCAAGTCGTCTGTGTGACTTTTCCAACTCTTTCCCTCACATAAAATTACATTGGGTCGCTTTAATTTTTGTAAATGTGTCGCTAATAATACATTTCATGGGAAAATCTATGTTAGTTTTTGAAGTCTTGTGAGAGGACAAGTTACTCTCTCACCTATTTTCCACATATGGAAAATTATTAAAGACTTTATTACAACCTGGCGAGCCTTGAACGAGAATCTAGAAAGTTAACGGCCTGAGGAGATGTTGATGGAGCCCCTGATAGGGCGCTAAAAGCATGAGGTATTTTTATCATTCTTAGCTCGCAGAAATGGCACGTCAGGGGTTGAAAGCAATTGGCATCCAGCCCATCCCTAAGTAAATCCTGCCGGACCGGCACACAGCTGTACAGGGCAGACAGGGCATCCCCTCCTCGAGACAGGTCTCCAGCAGAACAATGCCGAACTATCTGCAGCGGCGCCAGCGGAACGCTGTGCTGGGGGTGACTATCTGAAGGTACACGTCTACACAGTGGAGTCGTAAACCAGGCATTGTGTGCAGAGTCACACGTAGTAAAAATTCACAAGTTTTTGTGTTTGCAGATACTGCAAATAGGAATGTGAACCACTTCCATCGCCCACCTAGGTTGTATGAGAAATTCTGACGTCTGAGATACGTTTGGAGATAGGATCTTCATTACACCTCATAGCTTGGACTAACAAGCTCCAAGTCACAGGCGATTTAGTTAAAGATCTTTAATATTGTACCTGTCCTCTTGTTGGTATGGGAAGCGACACGACTTTGGAGAAAATCGTATTCCCCCTGCACAAAAACTGAAAAAAGCTAACAATTGGTGGTTTCTTTTTTCCAGTAATACAGGTTCCTTAACTCTTGCCCTGGTTCGACATGAGTTTGTGCTGTCATCTGGGAGGGGAAATTTAGTGCCTCTAGAGCCCGTTGATTGGCTCAAGATGGGATGAAGGTGGTGTTGTTCATGCTCTTTGTGGGAAAATAACAGATTTTGTTCATGACAGGTGTGAAGCTCTTGGGTGCTGGACTTCGGTCTGGTAAGGCTTCTGGCCGATGTTGTGGCATGTGTTACTGGTGCTTGGGACATGTCCTGAGACTGACTTCACTTGGAAGTAGTTCAGACTTGGGAGCCTATGGTGAAGTTCTTACTGTACAGAGAGTGTGATTTCAAATGTCTCGGACTACTCGTTTGCCAAGGCACAGTGATTCGTTTTTGGTTTATCAGTCTTGACGTTTGCTATCCTTGAGCGCTCTGATGTATAAGTGAGCCAAACCGGATCTCGGTCCGACCAGCGAACGGGTGTGTCACACACTGAAATCTACCGTGATTTCAGGGCTCTGGTAGAGAGTAAGTTGCGATCCGTCCGGCTGATCGCCACACTGTGAGATTTTTGCATTTCTTTCGTGGCCGCGATCGATTCACAGGTGTAGCTTCACGTCTCGCCTCCATCGCACACATCTCGCCAGCTGCAAGTTACATTGCTGCACGAAGCCAACGGGGTAACGTACTGCCGCTCCGGCATTGTCAGGGAATACAGATCTCAATCGCTACTTGCTCCTAGCAGCACCTATGTAGTAATACTACAGTAGATTTAATCAAATTTTGCAGCATTGGCTTTCGGAAGCTGATATTGCGGTTTTATGTCTTATACTTTTTGAATGAAGTTAATGAGTGTTTTCGACAGTATGCTGTTACTGTTACATGACTCTCTATATATTTTAGTCATTTAATCTGATTCTATAGACGAATTCGTTTCTCATACTGAAGCAGTGATATCCTTTGAACACTCACATCAGTACGTTCTAATTCGGTTAGAATTTTTATGGATACTAAAGGTGCTAATTTTACTCATTTATAATTCTTAATACTTGGTTCTGGACTTCGTATAACCGGTTTATACTTCTGGAAGCAGGCGTAACGCATTGGCGACTGAAGACTTCCGGCATAGGAAGTCAGCCTCATCTGCCAACGGTCTTGTCAAAGAGGGCGGAGGAGCGGACAGATGTTCAAGGCACTCTCTTGTCCTAGTGTTGGGAAACTGACCCTAAAGGTGGAAGCATCAGCAATGATCAACGGCATGAGGATGCAGAAGGCAATCGAAACCACTGCATTAAAATCACGAAACGTGTATCCACAGGACATGTGGCCTGTAAATGAAGAAGTGTCATGATGATCTCTCCATTGGCAAAAGATTCCTGGATAGTCCCCCATTCGGAAATCCGGGAGGGGAGTGCCAAGGTGGAGGTTACCATAAGAAGAAGATTGAATAATCAACGAAGGGATAACGTTCTACGAGTCGGGGCGAGGAATGTCAGAAGCTTGAGGGTGGTAGGGAAACTAGAAAATCTGAAAAGGGAAATGCAACGGCTCAGTCTAGATATACTAGGAGTCAGTGAAGTGAAGTGGAAAGATGACAGGAATTTCTGTTCGGGTGAGTATAGAGCAATATCAACAGCAGCATAAAGTGGTATAAAGGGAGTAGGATTCCTTACGAATAGGAAGGTAGGGCAGAGAGTTTGTTACTGTGAACAGTTCAGTGATATAGTTGTCCTTATCAGAATCGACAGCAAACCAACACCGACAACGATAATTCAGGTATACGTGCCGTCGTTGCAAGCTGAAGATGAAGAGATAGATAAAGTATATCAGGATACTGAAACAGTAATACTGTACGTAAAGAGAGACGAGAATCTAGTAGTCATGGGGAACTGGAATGCAGTTGTATTGGAAAAAGTAGAAGAAAATGTTAGAGGAGCATATGGGCTTGGTACAAGGAATGAGAGAGGAGAAAGACTAATTGAGTTCTGTAGCAAGTTTCCCCTAGTAATAGTGAATACTCTGTTCAAGAATCACGAGAGGAGGAGGTAAACTTGGAAAAGGCCGGATGATACGACAATATTTCAGTTACATTACATCACGATCAGACAGAGATTACAAAATCAGATACTGGATTGTAAGGCGTACCCAGGAGCAGACTCAGATCACGACATAGTAATGCTCAAGTGTAGGCCGAAGTTTAAGATATCAGGTAGGAAAAAACAATACAAAAAGAAGTGGGATACAGAAGTACTAAGTAATGACGAGATACGCTTGAAGTTCTCTAAGGCTATAGACACAGCAATAAGGAATAGCTCAGTAGGCAGAAATCTGAAGAGGAACATCTCTAGAAAGGGCCATCACAGAAGTTGGAAGAAAAACGTAGGTACAAAGAAGGTAGCAGTGAAGAGACCATGGGCAACAGAAGAAGTACTTCAATTGATCGATGAAACGAGGAAGTACAAAAATGTTCCGGGAAACTCAGGAATACAGAAATACAAATCGATGAGGAATGAAATAAATAGGAAGTGCAGGGAAGCTAAGACGAAATGGCTGCAGGAAGAATGTGAAGACATCGAAAAAGAAATGATTGTCGGAAGGACAGATTTAGCATACAGGAAAGTCAAGACAACCTACGATTACATTAAAAGCAAGGGTGATAACATCAAGAGTGCAATGGGAATTCCACTGTTAAATGAAAAGGAGAGAGCGGATACGCGGAAAGAATAAATTGAAAGAAGATTTGTCTGATGTGATAGAAGAAGAAACAGGAGTTGATTTAGAGGAGATAGGTGATCCAGTATTAGAATCAGAAATTAAGAGAGTTTTCGAGGAATTCAGCTCAAATAAAGCAGAAGGGATAGATAACATTCCATCAGAATTTCTGAAATCATTGGGGGAAGTGGCAACAAAACTGCTATTCACGTTGGTGTGTGGAATGTATGAGTCTAGCGACATACCATCTGACTTTCGGAAAAGTATCATCCACACAATTCTGAAAACGCCAAGAGCTGACAAGTGCGAGAATTGTCGCACTATCAGCTTAACAGCTCATGCTGATGCATCCAAGTAGCTTACAAGAGTAATATACAGGAGAATAGAAAAGAAAATTGATGATGCGCTAGATGACGATCAGTTTGGCTGTAGGAAAGATAAAAGCACGAGAGAAGCAAGTTTGACGTTGCGGTTATTAATGTAAGCAAGACTAAACAAAAATCAAGCCACGTTCATAGGATTTGTCGACACGAATAAACGTACGACATAGTAAAATGGTGCAAGTTGTTCGAAATTCTGAAAAGAAGTAGGGGTAGACTATACGGACTGACGCGTCATATACAATTCGTACAACACCTAACAGGGAATGATAAGAGTGGACGACCAAGAATGAAGTGCTCTTATTAAAGGATGTGAAGGCCGAGGATGTAGCCTACTGTTCAATCTGTACATCGAGGAAGCAATGGTGGAAATAAAAGAAAAGCTCAGGTGTGGAATTAAAATTCAAGCTGAAAAGATATCAATGATACGATTCGCTGACGATGTTGCAACCCTGAATGAAAGTGACGAAGAGTTACATGATATGCTGAATGGAATGAACAGTCTAATGAGTACAGTGTATGGACTGCGAGTAAATCGAAGAAAGACAGAAGTAACGAGAAATAGTAGAAATTAGAACAGCGACAAACTTAACATCAGGATTCAGGGTCACGAAGTAGATGAAGTTAAGGAATTCTGATACCTAGGCAGTAAAAGAACCAATGACGGACGGAGCAAGGAGGACATCAAAAGCAGACTAGCAATGGCAAAAAGTGCATTCCTGGCCAAGAGAAGTATACTAATATCAAACATGGCCTTAATCTGAGGAAGATATTTCTGAGAATGTATGTCTGGGGTATAGCATTGTATGGTAGTGAGAAAACTAGAACAGAAGAGAATCGAACCATTTGAGATATGGTGCTGGACTGATAAGGTAAGGAATGAGGAGGTTCCGCGCAGAATCGGAGAGGTAAGGAATATGTGGAAAATACTGATAAGGAGAAGGGATAGGCTGACAGGACATTTGTTAAACATGAGGGAATGACTTACAAGTACCAGAGGGAGCTGTAGCGGGCAAAAACTGTAGAGAAAGACAGAGATTGGAATAAATCCAGCAAATAATTGAGGACTTATGTTGCAAGTGCTACTCTGAGATGAAGAGGTTGGCACAGGAGAGGAATTCGTGGCGGGCTGCATCAGACCAGTCAGAGGACTGATGACCAAAATTGAGCACTGGCCTTAGACATCCTCGCTTTCTAGCAACTAATACCTTGTGTACGCTGAGTCTGCGGCTCTTTCTCAGCAGATTTATGTATGTGGCTCTAGCAGTTTAATTTTTGATCCATAGGCTGTATATCCATAGATATTTAGAGTACTCATTCTGCTGTATATCTTCTTCCCCGATTTTCAAAGTTACTTTTGGGTGGGAGTAACACAAAGAAAATATTTGATAGTAGGTTTTCTCAGTGTTTATTTGGATAAGGTTCCCATTTGACCACTTTGAAATGCGATTTATCACTTGTTTGATATTATTTCTTAATCGATTTCTTTTATTGTTTGATTTTTTTGTTGTACATATGTATGAGAACAAGTCATGATGAAAATATTAAGCAACGTTGCACTGGTCACAGCAGCCTCAGGAAAACATCTTCCTGGTATTATAGTATTTATTTAATGTCTTATTCATCTTAGTTGTACATAATGTTTCTTGTATGGAGTCACATATCCAGAGCAACATTTAATTCTGTTAGTTTTTATGGCCAATTTTCCCTTACATATATAGTCAGCGGCTCTTTTAAAATCAACAAACAATATCAGGAAAGTTATCCTGATGCTCAGATCTTCTTTTGCTTCATGTGAGATGTTTAAAATCTGATTAGTGTGTGAAAGGAATTCTGTAAATACTTATTGGTTCAGAGAAGAAGGTTCTCTGTTTCAAAGTACCATGACAATCGACAGTTTATCGTCTTCTCCATAGTTTTAGCTAATAATATGATTTTTAAAAATAAGTGTCTCTACTTTTCCAAATTTTCTGCCAGTCTTCCTGGTTTTAATATTGATATAATGATGAACTTTTTCCAGATAGCAGATATGTGTGATCTGCATATTTCTTTCTTTACTGACAGTAACAATCCCATTGCATCTAAAAGTTTCATTGTTTTGTCTTTCTTCTTAAACTCTTTGAGTATACTTTTATACTGAGAACACAATTTATTGAAGGCATTTGCTATTTTTTGATGTTTATGTAACATATTTTTCGTGCTAGAGAGGTTGATAATTTGTTGTCTATTTTTCAAGTTTACCAGTATATTTATAAGTGTTTTCGCTCTCTTTCCTGTAATATAAAATTTCAATGAATTTGTTGAAAGTGCTGCTTTATTATTCTTTTATTGTAGTTTTAAATTTTGGGTGCTTCTTTTCTCATTGCGCCTTACCACTATTGTCTCCCGTGGATTCAGCTTCCTTCCTCGTGTTCTCTCTATTTGTTTTAAGTTTTGTTAGCGCCTCATTCCAGATGAATATGTTTTCCTTTGGGGTAACTATTTTATCTGCTTCAATGATCATATTACAAGATTTTCAATGTTTTAATCTGATCCATCTTTAAAGAAATCAGTATTACTTGAAATTAATTTCTCTATCAATTTTTCTAAAAATTGTTTCCTGTTTGTGTTCTTAACGATATGCTAGTTACCCTATACAAAGCTCGTATTATTCTGGAAACAACGAGTGATGTAGCGTCGAGAATGTGGCGAATTATTGTGTAAAATAGCGACGATAGTTTATTGGTACTCCGAGTTGCTAAATTTAGCACGTTCTCCAGTTCTGAAACGCATTTCAAGCTACAACTACAAGTGGGATTAAGATTAGATGTGATTATACTCCAAAGTTATTGGTTTATGCCTTCTTTTTAACACTGATCAATACTTCTCGTATTTAGTTTCGCTTCCGAAAAGTTTTGTGTACGCTTTGTAATACCTTTTGAGAGTTCAATCTACAACGAAGAATGCCTTTCCTCACTGCGCCAGAGACCCTATATATCATTCTTTCTCTTAAGTTGTATTTGTTCTTTTAGCAATAACCATAGAGAACTGCGTTGATAAAAAATAAGGTTTTAAAAATAAATACGGCTATAAAATTAACTAACGAACTTCAACAACATTTACGTTTCTGCATGTTTAGAAATTCTGTACATCTTGCACTCACTAAAACCATTATAGAATCAGTAGTTGTTCTCCTTGTAATCAATCTATGTCTAGCATCTACCCTCACCAGCAGTAGGTTCATGGTGCCATTCTCTCTTCAGTCGCTCCAGATGGGCATCGTTGTGAGTTTGAAGGTTACGCCTGATACCAGTGACTATGTATCTACAGTGTAGTCGAAGGTTTTCGTGTTTGTGTTCGTTCCAATACATTAGCTTATGAAGAGAATCAGGGAATAATGTTTCCCGATCGTCTACAGACACTTTGTGTGGAGTGTGCTTTTGTATCGCTCACAAACGTGCACATTATGGAACGAAGATGAAAAAGTTTGGAGTCCTTTGAGATGTGAGATGGAGAGGATAGCTAGTCAGAAACACTACGAAAGAAAAAGTATTAAGAAGGGTTGGCGAAAAAATGTCAAATATTGCACATTTAAAAACAAAAAAAGTTGTTACAACTCTGTCTACGAAGACAGTGCTTACTGGGAGATACATCAGAGTGGATGTTAAAAGAGAAAAGAAAAAGTTGGAGGAAAAGATTCCATGCGGTAGACAAAATGAAAATGCAGAACTTTTATGTAATGGAATAAATGGCGGAAGACAGAGAAAAATGGAGATATAATATTATGTTGGGATCTGTTTGACGGGCAGAACACTAAAATAAATAAAAGTATACTATCGGTTTTCCAATAAATGAGACCGACGACCTCTATACCTACGCAGGTGTGTGAGTTACATGACCATGTGTCAGGATTAAACACAAAAGTATTTTCTGTATATGCTTATGTTAAGGACTTGTTGAGCAGTACAAACCAATACGTTGTTTTGGACGACACTTGTTCTAACTTGTTTCTACGAGGTTAAAAGAGGTGATCGGCCATGGATTTCCTGTAGGTACCATCCCTACATACATCTCAAAGGTTTAGGAAAATCACTGTAAACCTAAATCGGGATGGCCGGACAGAGCATCCTTTATAGTATGAGGTCAGTCTTCTAACAACTGCACCGCCTTATTCTGTTGCTACTGTAATATATACAGTGTCATGCTACGTGAACTTAAATAGGAATCCTTGGAAAGAAGAAAACGATCTTTTTGTGAAACGCTATTGAGGAGGCTTACAGAATTCCAAATGGCGACAATACACGGGAGAATACTATGCCTCTAACGTTGATCAACTGTGAAGAACGATAAGGAGAGAACAATTCAGGCTAGGGATTGTGCGGGGTCAATCATGCATTTGTATGAGAAGCAGGAAGGGGAAAAGATTAGCTATGATTCAAGCTACCCTCCACCACGCACTGTACAGCACTTCGCACAGTATGTATATGTAGATGTAGAATCAATTACTACGCTACCGTCTTCCGATAACTGACACCGCTGGATTACACTCGCACGGTCTTCCTTGGCAGTGACGTTGGTGTCGAAACACTTGCATTGACGTCGCAGGCTTCTGAGGTACGGCAAGTTTTTCTTCACTTTATCTCCGCGCAATATAGCCTGTAATAACGGAAGAACCTCTCAGGGCGTTGAATGCAAATATGACGCTCACATAAACGACTGTTTTAAAGTAAAATGTTACTGAAGCGGTAAGATTGCGGGAGATGTATATACCGGCGTTGCGAGAAACAACTTTTACCAACAGTCGCAGAATATAACTCCACACTGGACACTTGTGGCGGCTCTGGTATGAGGCCATCTGACGGAGGGAAGAGGTAAGGAGGGAGCTTGTGAGGATATACTAGCCAGCCATCCGCCATTTTCTCCTCGGCTGCAGTCGACATGAGGAACCCCGTTGCCCTGCTAGCCATCTTACTGCTGGCTGCTCCTTCGGGCATACTAAGCATTGGTAAGACTGCAAAAGTTATTAAAAATTCTGGTTAGCTTTCACTGAGAAATGGTGTAGCTTTAAGTGTTAACTATTACTTTCCATGGGTTCTCTGAACACATTTTTTTTTGTTTCACAGACAGCTGTAATAAACACTGTCCTTTACTTAGTATGCCCCATATACTGGAAATGATCGGCGGTGGGGAAGGGAGTTAGCTTCTTCTTAACAAGTTAAACAGGAATACAAACTTAATGACATGAGGGTGATGAGATGAGTTCTATCTATTCTACTTGTGAACCCAGCAATGCTTCGTATTTGCTCAATATGTATGGAAACTGCCTATCTGTCCTAATCTGCTCCTTCCCTCCTCTCTCTGTCTTTCCCTTCCTTCTCCCTTTCTATGTCAATTTCGTCCCACTCCCCTCTCTGTCCATCTTCTCCTCCCACACCTCTCTGCCCTTGTGACTTGTTTATTGATATTGTAAGGGAAACCATCATTGGGAATTGAGGTCGCGTAAAATGAGTGGGTAAATCGGTTGGGGTCAATGGTGCACTAGGAATGAGGGACCTCTCCAGCTGCTGTATCTATGAGGGTAGTAGTTCAAATGACAGTATTTTGCTTAGGTTTAATCTGCGAATGGATGGCACTACATCATTTCGGACTATTCAGAATCTGTAGTAGTGTTCTCATCATAAGCCGATAAGTCATAAATACAACATTACTAGGGCTTGTATTCACAAAAGAATTCAAGGGTCTTTAGAACCAGGAATACGAGATCAGGGAACGAGTGGATCCACGTTATGTAGCTTCTTGACGAGAAAATGGGTTATTGCTGCATCATGCATATCTCCAGCCATCGTTGGAATGGTACCATCTCCAGCAGGAAAGATAAATTGTTTGTTAGGGAAGCTACCTGGCATCAGTCAGCTTGTTTGTATTATGCAAGGTCCAGTTGGTCTATCGCTACTAACTTCTACCCATACATTAACTGAAATTCGATGCTAACTCCTGCCTTCTACAACTGCAAGTAGGTCTGCATCAGCCACACATGTTGATCATGAAACCTGTCAGTCCTATAATGCATGAAATCAACCTCATTTGTGAACAGTACCTTTGTTGTGAAAAGTAGATATTCATGCATCTTCGCAACTGCCTGTGGTAGAACATTCTGGCATTCTGATATTCTGTGTGGCTAAGGGTTTGGACACTGCATACACGATATGGATATAGCAACTGTTCATTTGAGATCACCCAGGCTGGAGGATGGCTAACCCCGATAGTAGTATATATATTGGGAATCTGGTGCACCTTGTTTCCAGTTGTGACGTCATGTGACCCAGGTCGGTGCCCTAACTACGACGTCAGAAGAACCATCCTCCTTGCAATTACGTCATTTCTTATCAGTGACTCATTGCATTATCAATGAATTATCATCATGCGACAAGTCATTCGACATTGCGATCCCCATTCACCATCCCCCACCACTTTAGCAAATCTCAGCATGGTATTAACATGAGTCAGCCACTGACATTCTAGGACTATAACGTGTATAAAATTGTTAATGCTTTCGTGGCCACTTGTTGACAAACTGCCTATTGGTTTCTGTCTCAGATTCTTAGGCCGACGTTCATCCAATGATTCTACTGACATTTCGCCAGGACGAGTGGCTGGCATTGTCAACGCTTCACCCTCCATTGCCGGTGGTGAACTGGAGCTGAGCTCGCGGCCGCAGACTATATGTACCTGGTGCACCAACGTCCAAGGGCTTCTCCGCGGCTATTTTCGGTTCTCCTCTTGCTACCTGCGACGGTCATTCGCTGCAGTACGGGAAGCCAGGATCCGTTTACCTTAAGGCTTTCCTCTTTCTTGTTAAAGGTGTTCGCGTGTTTTTATATTTCTACAGCTTATCTAAAGAAGCGCGTGTGATAGTGCTTTTCTACAGCCAGAACTTCGGCGTCGGCGAATTTTATTACGTGGTCGGTCTCACTCAGTGCGTGCTCTGCCACGGCCGATTTCTATCCCAGCCCCAGTCGGCAATGTCGCTTATGTTCTTTGATCCTGGTGCTGATTCATCGTCCAATCATACCGACATAAACTTTTCCGCATGTGCATGGTATACGGTATAGTCCCGACCTTGCAAGTGGGTCCCTTTTCTTCTTTGCCGATCTAAGACACTCTTTGATCTTCCTTGTCGGTTTGAAAATCGTCTTTACGCCCTGTTTGCGCAATATACGGCCGATTCTGTCCGTCACTCTGGGAATGAATGGCAGAAAGCCGTACCCGACATTTCTTGTTCTGATTCCTTACTTCTCCGAGTGTTTGGCTCTGTTACACTTCTAATACAATTTGTGGAGTACCCACTGCTCCTCAGAACACTTTCCAGGTGTCGCATTTCGCGTCTGAGGTGTTCCGGCTCACATATTTGTCCTGCTCGCGTTACGAGCGTATTAATCATGCCTTGTTTCTGGCTCGGGTGGTGGTTTGATAGTTGTGCAGGTATCGGTCCGTGTGTGTTGGTTTTCTGTACACGCTGTGTCCCAGGATTTTTGCTATCCCTTGTGACCAGCACGTGTAGAAATGGCAGTTTTTTGTCCTTTTCTACTTCCATGGTAAATTTTATATTTGTATGGAGGCTGCTCAAGTGTCTTAGGAAGTCAGCGAGCTGTTCTTCACCACGGTTCCACACAGCGAAAGTATCATCGACGTATTAATATCACACTACAACGTGTATTAAGATCTGTCATCGAATCAAAATGTAACTCCGAAATTACGCAAACTTCATTTAATTTGGTTCCAAGTTAAAAGATATGCAGCATTTCTGAAATGATTTTGCGTCGATTTCAAAAACATTTGTTCTGAATTGCCCCCACCCTCAAGTAACCCTGAGAATTTTACAATAGTTTTGAAGATCTCGTGCTGGTAACTCGTTTTAGGAAATATAATTTTAGACAACTGATTATGTAAACGTACTTTGTCAGGAATCTTAATGAGTGAGCTCTTAAACCATCTTCATCAACATCTACTATTGAGCCATCAGTTAACTGCACTTTCGATACTGACCCAAATCTGACGCTATATGCAGTATCACACAACATTTTCTGTTGGGTCAACAAAAAATGTTGCTGCCAACTTACCCCCTGCCTCAGGTATCACTTTCTTTAGTGACCCAACTTCATCGCTATCAACACCACCTAACCTGTCCTCCTACGAAACAGCTGTCACTGTCTCTACAGTGGCTGAGATACAGATTCAAACACATTTTTCAGTATAGGCTCAGCTTCAACTTGCCTTTGTTGCAGATACACCAATTTCCTGCGGATGTTTCATTGTGACATCAGCACCCTACTTTTAAGACTAATTCTTCATACAACGGATCTGAGAAGAATTTGGTAACTGCAATGTTCAATAAATATTTGGAAGGATAATAGGTGAACATCTCTATTTATACCACTGCTCACGTGTAGCGGATGGTGTCAAGTACAAATAAAGTCAACAAAATTATCCTGGTGATATTCACCAGACCATTTAGAAATCGTAATCGGATACTTTATAAAAAGCAGAAACGAAATGGGTCGCCGCTTAAACGAAGGGGTCACTGTTCTAAGAAACTGAAAGGGTAAATGTTTTAGAGTGCCTTGTCTTCACAATTCCGTTTGTTAAATGTGTTATCATTCTTTTAAAGTTCATTTTGTAGTTAATCACAACTATGTCTGGTTGAAATTGATGTAACAAGTGATATTAGGCACCTAATAACATCGATTATGTTTTCTAGTGTCGAAGTGATGCTTTGTCTCCTTCTTCCCTAAGATGGTGCTTGCTAAGGTGAATCATAACTGAAACACTTGTAAGAAGAACATCTGATAACAGTTCACTCTATGAAACATACACAGAATTTTCTCAGAACTGAATGACCACTCCTTTACCTATGGAGGGCGTGGATAACCATTTTAACACGTGACAAGCATCGTAGAACAATTTTGACGTGAAAATAATTAATTTCATGATGCATTATGTCTTACACCAACTGTAGGCCTAAGTAATGGAATCAATTACACTCTTCCAGTAGCAGGCGGTTAGTGTACTGTACTAGCCAACGTGGGTAGCTGCTGTGTACCTGGTCGGGTTTTTTGTTATTCTTAACTACACGTGTTCACGCATGGAAATAGTTGTGAACTACATAGATAGAGAGGCATGAAAGCAAATTGTGACACTAGACAATCATTGAACAATAATTTACGCTTGGGAAATAAACAGTTCGAGTCTCCATTGTGCCTTATAGCATCTATAGTACTGAAATAGACCTGTGAATGCTGCCGTCGCTTGGCTATGACAGCCACAGGAGAATTAAGCAACAGGTGATTTTTCTTTGCGTTTTGAAGTGTTGTGAATCACTGCTTAAAGCAAAACTTATCTTCAGTAATTACGTATTTCAAATTAATTAAATACATTCCATGAGGAAATTATGATTTTTCACAGTTTATGGTGAGTAACTTTTATTTATTTTCACATTCCCATTTCATAATTCCCAAAGTCTCTAGATGCGCAGATTACCTGTATTCTCTCTCTGAGAACTCACCATGCCGTAATGTCAAAGTATTGTGCCCTTAACCATTATAAAGTGTGGATTCCTAGTGGTACTATTATTAATTAACGTTAGTACTGGTACTGATATAACTATTTGCTGTTACCATGAACTGTTGTTGGAAATGGCCTAAGACAGATAGAGATCTGGTTTCAAATAAATCTTTCACATATATTATTACTGTTGTTGTTGACATTATTATTTATCTGTGGTTTGACAATGAGCACACCTAGTACCAGCACCTATGATTTAAGACTTACTCTAGCTCTTTTTGTCCCCTTTCTCTATTCCTCCATAACAATTACTGTTATGCATTTCAGCACTTAATTATTCATTTGTTTGGGTCATGTCACAGTCCGTTATAAGAAAGGATGTGAAGATCAGGTATAAGGTTAAATGAATAAACTTAAAAGGTAAGTGCACACGTAATCAGTAACACATGCTTAATGCTCAACATGCCACTGTTGTTAGCTGTGTCGAAATCGACGTCGATCAAATGAAATTTATGATGTCGTCTTCAGAAAACTGATTTCAGTGCTTTTTGTAGCATGTAACGCGTTTTTCCTTCTAATAATATGTTGGAGCTGCCCCCTGTTCTCCAGAAGAAATGAAGGATCTACTAATGAAGTGTGCATGTGCCCTGAAAGGGTACGGATTGGCAGAGGACCGAAAGGGCAGTGTTTGGGCCGCAAAACTGGCGAGGGAAAGTGCGATAGCGATGAGCTACAAGCTGGTGTATTTCAACCACAGGTGTGTTTCCTCCAAAGGATCCTGTTGACAATTAGTACCACCCGAAATCAGTGTGCCACAGTGAATTCTAATACATCAGATGCAAATATCTTGACTTAAGAGAAGTTCACTATATGACCCTGCTCATAGACTACCATCTTAACACGGTGAGAAGGTTTGTATCTCTCGGTGATCCATAAAGCCATGCTGGTGGGAATATGTTGCTGGTGGGGTCACCCACGCCAGGTTGGTCAGTAGGTAACAAACTAGCCAACGAGTAGTCCCCCTAAGGGTCCTCTTTCTTGATAGTATGTGGGCGGCAGCCACATGGACCCATAGGTATGTCCGACATTGCTTCCACTTACTTGTGTCAGACTTCAACTGTTTTCCTTATTGTCGGCCTCTCTAGGCCTACCCTTACTTTTCGACCCCGAAAGTATTAGGTTGGAAGGGTGTCTTCCATTTTCAGTCCCTACTCTTGTCTTTCACAGGAGAGCAAGGCCACTTCTGGTGTACTTAAGCCAGTCTTCCTAGAGGAGCAAACCCTTAAGTCAAATCCTGGTTCTCCAGATGGAGGATATGCAATAAATCCGGTAACCTGACCACGTGAAAATCTTCATACCCACAAGCCTCAGAGCGAGCGAAGTGTTTGCGACGTGAAGCTGGCAAAAGTAGGCGCAGTAGCAGTGAATTAGATGCTGTTACTTAAGTCATAGATCAGGTCCCAATAGAGGATCTTGTCAACAGTGGTTTGTGTACTCCAGGCGCGAACATTTTGATTTCGGAGAGTTTCACGGTTTGGGAATGTCTTCAGAAATAGAAATCCTTATGGGACATTTTAGTCTTCCCTACTGAGATTTTAAATCCTGTCTACTCTTACTAAGAACACAACCTAAAACGAAATTTATAATAAATTCGTTTCGTATTTGTCCACTATTTATCTTTCATTTTACTTGAGAAAGGCCTACCGTAAACTTGGTTCCACAACTTTTGCACTAATCAGCAGTCTTGTGTTTTATCGACAGATGTCGGTTGTCATTGTATCACTCAACAGCATTATACCCTTGTTAAAATGCTCCAAGGATAACGTGAGCCACACGTTTGAAACACGAATGGGATTTCTGCAATTGGTTTTTTTCGTCTCTCAGCAGCTTGTGACATTGTCTGATGTAAATAACAGAATTAGTTATGAATGTAAAGAAAAGTTTTATTTATATGAGAAGAAAAAGTGGTCGTGAGGCACATTTGTGAACTTTATAATGTTTGTTGGTTGGCAAGAGCATGACAAAAAATGGAATAACTCTAATCCCAATTCGCTATCCAGATCTCAGAGGGAGGAAAGAGAGAGCTAACTTCACCAGGGACACAGTGGGACCAATTTTAATGTCCCGTCTGTTTTAATAGTCAAATACTTGAGCAGAGAGAAAACAAGATTCACTCTAAATTACACAGTGCGATTTTGTCCGACTTTTCGTAGCCAAACGAAAAGTCTAAATGGACAAATTGGTATCAAACTGACCAGTGTGAGGTCTAGCTTTGGAAAAGAAAAAAGAATTGTATGAATGTAATCGGTATAGTTAAGAAAACTTAATCAGTGACTCCTACCCCCATGAACCATGGACCTTGCCGTTGGTGGGGAGGCTTGCGTGCCTCAGCGATACAGATGGCCGTACCATAGGTGCAACCACAGCGGAGGGGTATCTGTTGAGAGGCCAGACAAACGTGTGGTTCCTGAAGAGGGGCAGCAGCCTTTTCAGTAGTTGCAGGGGCAACGGTCTGGATGATTGACTGATCTGGCCCTGTCATACTAACCAAAATGGCCTTGCTGTTCTGGTACTGCGAACGGCTGAAAGCAAGGGGAAACTACAGCCATAATTTTTCCCGAGGGCATGCAGCTTTACTGTATGATTAAATGATGATGGCGTCCTCTTGGGTAAAATATTCCGGAGGTAAAATAGTCCCCCATTCGGATCTCTGGGCGGGGACTACTCAAGGGGACGTCGTTATAAGGAGAAAGATATCTGGCATTCTACGGATCCCTTATCCGGGCAGATAGGTTAGAAAATTTAAAAAGGGAAATGGATAGGTTAAAGTTAGATATAGTGGGAATTAGTGAAGTTCGGTGGCAGGAGGAACAAGACTTTTGGTCAGGTGAATACAGGGTTATAAATACAAAATCAAATAGGGGTAATGCAGGAGTAGGTTTAATAATGAATAAAAAAACAGGAGTGCGGGTAAGCTACTACAAACAGCATAGTGAACACATTATTGTGGCCAAGAGAGACACGAAGCCCATGCCTACTACAGTAGTACAAGTTTATATGCCAACTTGCTCTGCAGGTGATGAAGAAATTGATGAAATGTATGATGAGATAAAAGAAATTATTCAGGTAGTGAAGGGAGACGAAAATTTAATAGTCATGGGTGACTGGAATTCGAGAGTAAGAAAAAGGAGAGAAGGAAACATAGTGGGTGAATATGGATTGGGGGAGGGAAATGAAAGAGGAAGCCGTCTGGTAGAATTTTGCACAGAGCACAACTTAATCATAGCTAACACTTGGTTCAAGAATCGTAAAAGAAGGTTGTATACATGGAAGAATCCTGGAGATACTAGAAGGTATCAGACAGTTTGTATAATGGTAAGACAGAGATTTAGGAACCAGGTTTTAAATTGTAAGACATATCCAGGGGCTGATGTGGACTCTGACCACAATCTATTGGTTATGAACTGCAGATTAAAACTGAAGAAACGGCAAAAAGGTGGGAATTTAAGGAGATGGGACCTGGATAAACTGAAAGAACCAGAGGTTGTACAGAGTTTCAGGCAGAGCATAAGGGCGCTACTAACAGGGATGGGGCAAAGAAATACAGTAGAAGAAGAATGGGTAGCTCTGAGGGATGAAGTAGTGAAGACGGCAGAGTATCAAGTAGGTGAAAAGACAAGGGCTAGTAGAATTCCTTGGGTAACAGAAGAAATATTGAATTTAATTGATGAAAGGAGAATATATAAAAATGCAGTAAGTGAAGGAGGCAAAAAAGAATACAAACGTCTCAAAAATGAGATTGACAGGAAGTGCAAAATGGCTAAGCAGGGATGGATAGAGGACAAATGAAAGGATGTACAGGCTTATCTCACTAGGGGTAAGATAGATAATGCCTACAGGAAAATTAAAGAGACCTTTGCAGAAAAAAGAACCACTTGTACGAATATCAGCCGCTCAGATGGAAACCCAGTTCTAAGCAAAGAAGGGAAAGCAGAAAGGTGGATGGAATATATACAGGGTCTATACAAGGGCGATGGACTTGAGGACAATATTATGGAAATGGAAGAGGATGTAGATGAAGATGAAATGGGAGATAAGATACTGCGTGAAGAGTTTGACAGAGCACTGAAAGACCTGAGTCGAAAAAAGGCCCCGGGAGTGGACCACATTCCATTACAACTACTGACGGCCTTGGGAGAGCCAGTTCTGACAAAACTCTACCATCTGGTGAGCAAGATGTATGAGACAGGCGAAATGCCCTCAGACTTCAAGAAGAATATAATAATTCCAATCCCAAAGACAGCAGGTGTTGACAGATGTGAAAATTACCGAACTATCAGTTTCATAAGTCACTGCTGCAAAATACTAACGCGAATTCTTTACAGACGAATGGAAAAACTGGTAGAAGCCGACCTCAGGGAAGATCAGTTTGGATTCCGCAGAAATGTTGGAATACGTGAGGCAATACTGACCTTACGACTTATCTTAGAGAATAGATTAAGGAAAGGCAAACCTACGTTTCTAGCATTTGTAGACTTAGGGAAAGCTTTTGACAATGTTGACTGGAATACACTCTTTCAAATTCTAAAGATGGCAGGGGTAAAATACAGGGAGCGAAAGGCTATTTACAATTTGTAGAGAAACCAGATGGCAGTTGTAAGAGTCGAGGGGCATGAAAGGGAAGCAGCGGTTCGGAAGGGAGTGAGATAGGGTTGTAGTATGTCCCCGAGGTTATTCAATCTGTATATTGAGCAAGCAGTAAAGGAAACAATAGAAAAATTCGGAGTAGTTATTAAAATCCATGGAGAAGAAATAAATATGTTGAGGTTCGCCGATGACATTGTAATTCTGTCAGGGACAGCAAAGGACTTGGAAGCGCAGTTGAACGGAATGGACAGTGTCTTGAAAGTAAGATATAAGATGAACATCAACAAAAGCAAAACGAAAATAATGGAATATAGTCGAATTAAATCGGGTGACGCTGAGGGTATTAGATATGGAAATGAGACACTTAAAGTAGTGACGGAGTTTTGCTATTTGGGGAGCAAAATAACCGATGGTTGTCGAAGTAGAGAGGATATAAAATGTAGACTGGCAATGGCAGGGAAAGCGTTTCTGAAGAAGGGAAATTTGTTAACATTGAGTATTGATTTAAGTGTCAGGAAGTCGTGTCTGAAAGTATTTGTATGGAGTGTAGCCATGTATGGAAGTGAAACATGGAAGATAAATAGTTTGGACAAGAAGAGAATAGAAGCTTTTGAAATGTGGTGCTACAAAAGAATGCTGAAGATTAGATGGGTAGATCACGTAACTAATGAGGAGGTATTGAATAGAATTGGGGAGAAGAGGAGTTTGTGGCACAATTTGACTAGAAGAAGGGTCCGGTTGGTATGACAAGTTCTGAGGCATCAAGGGATCACAAATTTAGAATTGGAGGCAGTGTGGTGAGTAAAAATCGTAGAGGGAGACCAAGAGATGAATACACTAAGCAGATTCAGAAGGATGTAGGTTGCAGTAAGTACTGGGAGATGAAGAAGCTTGCAAAGGATAGAGTAGCATGGAGAGCTGCATCAAACCAGTCTCAGGACTGAAGACAACAACAACAATCAGTGACTGGGGAAACTAACACGTTTCACGAGCACCTCGCCTCTTCAAAGTCCCTATTTTGCTCATAAAAAGTGGCATTTGTGTGATACTTAACTGTGGAAAAGGCTTCATTCGAATAAAATATTAAAATTAGGACATTTCGAGAAAAGTAAACGAGGTTTCAAGAACGTCATCTCTTCTTAAAAAAAACTTGAAAATAAAAAAAAAGTTAGAAGAAACTGTTAAGTGATTTGTCGAAAAATAAGAAATAAAGAGCTTTGACCGATGTTTGAAATCATATACTGTAGTCGTGGTGCTGAATGAGAATTCAAAGTACCATGTTTACCTTAGATCCTTAGAAAGTTAATGAGTAGTAGAAGATTTTTGTATGCTGGGTTCTGTAGAGTGTGCAGTCTGCTGTTGTGAAGCTTTGATATTTTTCCATCATCTACTTGCGAAAATGTAAAAAAGTACCAAAAATTTTTCTTTCTCACAATTGTTTCAATGGAGAACCCTTAAATATCAGGAAAGGGAATGGACATTCTCAGTCGGCACCTCATTTTCCGTAAATAATTTTGATCATAATTTAAATGCGTACAAGGCATTTCTGTAATCTATTTCATTTAATACCTTCAGTAAAACCTTTTCACTAAAGATTGACTGTATTTGTTTTCAAATATTTGTATTTACTTCAAGTGTTCAACGAGACTCAATTGTCCTTCGTTTTAAAACGATTCGATACCTTTATTTGCCTCTAGGGTGACAGCTGAATTTAGCCATGAGAGAGTACATTAAGCTAGTGCTGCCATGGCTCACATAGTCGAAAAGGCGTTTTGGAATAATTTCGACATTAACTCTTCAGGCATTCATTAGCAAGACACAAAGTAAGGTCAAATTACGGTGGTTTAGCAAACTACTCTCAAATTTTACTGAAACGGTAGACTTCTCAGGAAATTCGCCCTTCAGCTTTCGGCTTTACCTTCATGCGAATGATTTAGAGTTGGATACCCGCTTCTCTAGACAGTATATGCAAGATTGCGTGGTGTACCGGGCGTAGGTTCTAGAGCAGTATAGTAACATTCGTGGGTACTGGTAACACTGCATCGAATAACACCACATAAAACACGGCTTCCGGAATGTCATCATTTCAGGTAACCGCTCACCTAAGGGCTTACTTTGTAGAAGGACTTGCGCCTTAAACCTGCTAGAAGTCTAATCCTTCTGTTAATTTTAGAACACCTGTATAAAATGCCGGGAGTACGTTGTGAGGTGAGACGTATTAACACATGCGATGGGAGATGCAGCCCGTTCTCCAGATCAGTAAAAACGTTAGGGTGTACGTCGAGAGCATCTTATTCCGAGCTAAATTCAGGATGTAGGAGTTGCTTTACAAGATGCCAGATCATGTACCTGTTTGGTTGTATTGATGCAATTATCAGTATTAATTTTATTATTTTTTATTTTGAGGTTTCAGAAGAAAACGAAGCACCCAGACAGGCCCGGTGAACTATCATCGGACGTACTGCGTCTCTTTCACACAAGAAGGTGAGCATGTATGATACACAGAGTGCACCATTGTGTACTCTTTTAAATAAAATTTACTTCATAAGAGATATCTCCAAAACAGTTGATAACCAGAGCACAACTAATAATTGTATTGAGAAACATTCGTAATGACATACCTCAGGTGTTGGTAGTAGCACCTGCACTCGGGTGCGAAAACACACCGTGTTCCAAAGTCTTCAGGAACAACGGCCAGGGGTGATTAGATCACGTCATTGGTAGCAATGTTGACTGACGCTTCCCGGCGACAGTGGATTATACCTCGGAGAGGCAGCAACATATAGACACTTTGGCGCGATGATATGCAATGTGTGTTGCCAATGACTCAGTAGACTGAGCAAAATTACAGTTCCTCGTTCACTCGTAAAATAACTTTCTCAAATTGGAGGTACTGTTTCTTACAGTTTCCTTATTGAAAAGCACTCTGTCAATTCACTGGGGTAGGTAGTACATTTGGTTACTAGACCCTGCTCGTCCTCTAAACTCTTATCGTCCCAGCGCAACGAATACTAAAAGAAGTCTCGTGTCGGTGGGAAGCGTTAGCGAACATTTTGTTTCTAACAAAAATCGGTACACATTACGTGATCGATAGCCCCCAGACGTTTGTCGAAGCACGGACTTAGCAACACCCTGTATATTATTGGTAAGACTGCGCCTTTGGCGTTGACTGTAACGCTATGCGTCATCCGTGATGTTACAAGAGATGAATCCTGGTTACTGATATATTTTGTTTCTCTGCTAAATTTTATTGTCTGTTATTTTTTTTCTGCTCAAGTACCACGACTTTATTTTCAGGGATCATATTAAAAATTTTGGCTATTACTTTTGCTTCAGTTGTTGTCCCTTCCATCACGAAAAAAGCGCCTTAGACGACATTAAAGACTGAATGTTTGTCTTCATCTGATCACAACGTATTCACCTTATAAAGTAATAAAAGCTCCAAAACTGGCACTCACACTAGAAGTAACACTAATTTTTACGATGCCCAGTTAACATAATTTAATTATGGTAGAAATATGTACTAAAGTAACAAAGTAGTATTACTTTCCTTCATGTTTATTTCTTTTAAATATTTTTATATGAACGAAAGTTGAAAATATCCGTGTCACTCCTGCGTGTTTTATAATTACATCTACCTACGTCCGAATATGTCATGGTGTCGGACTTCCGTTATCTTTCAGAATCCAGAAAAAAACCTCCCTGCCGGCCGCTGTGGTCGAGCGGTTCTAGGCGCTTCAGTCTGGAACCGCGCTGCTGCTACGGTCGTAGGTTCGAATCCTGCCTCGGGCATGGATGTGTGTGATGTCCTTAGGTTAGTTAGGTTTAAGTAGTTTTAAGTATAGGGGATTGATGACCTCAGATGTTAAGTCCCATAGTGCTTACAAGGGAACCTCCCCATCGCACCCCCCTCAGGTTTAATTATAAGTTGGCACAGTGGATAGGCCTTGAAAAACTGAACACAGATTAATCGAGAAAACAAGAAGTTGTTTGGAACTATGAAAAAAATTAATAAAATATACAAACTGAGTAGTCCATGCTAAGATATGCAACATCAAGGCACTGGGAATCAAGCAGGGCCGTGGTCCCGTGGTTAGCGGGAGCACCTACGGAACGAGAGGTCCTAGGTTCAAGTCTTCCCTCGAGTGAAAAGTTTAATTTTTATTTTCAGTTTATGTGACAAACTCTTATGTTTTCATCACTTTTTTTGGAGTGGTTATCACATCCACAAGAAAACCTAAATCGGGCAAGGCAGAAGGATTTTTTTACCCATTCGCGAAGTGTACAAGTTGGGTGGGTCGACAACATATTCCTGTCATGTGACGCACATGCCGTCACCAGTGTCGTATAGAATATATCAGACGTGTTTTCCCGTGGAGGAATCGGTTGACCTATGACCTTGCGATCAAATGTTTCCGGTTCCCATTGGAGAGACACGTCCTTTCGTCTACTACTCTGCACTGTTTTGCGGTGCGGTCGCTAAACAGACACAAACTTATTGCAGTGAACAGAGACGTCAGTGAACGAACGGACAGATCATAACTTTGCGAAAATAAAGAAAGTAAAATTTTCAGTCGAGGGAAGACTTGAGCCCAGGGTCTCTCATTCCTCAGTTACTCACGCTAACCACGGGACCACGGCGCTCCTGAATTCACGTTCTCCTTGATGTTGCATATCTTGCGCATGGACTACTCAGTTTGTATATTTTACTAATTTTTTTCACGGTTCCACACAACTTCTTCCTGTTTTCTCGATTTATCTGTGTTCAGTTTTTCAAGGCCTATCCACTGTGCCAACTTATAACTAAATCTGAGGGGGGTGCGATGGGGAGGTTCCCTTGTTAGAGCCATTTGAACCATAAATTTCCCTTTGTTTTTCTGTCACATGTTCAACTGGCAACAAGGCGCTCTCACCTCCATTTAATTTTCACTGTCTTTGTAAATACGTAGGCCTATTTCACTGCGGTATGTTATGCGAACCATTAATACATGTTCCTCTATCCCTCGCGGTATGTCCCAAACGATTTTCGCGCTAAAGGTTCACGTCTCACTGCCCTATGTTGTGTTAATACACGCTGATAGTAAATCGTCCATTTCGGAAGCTTAGAAGCAAGAAACTATGACCAGCTTGTAACAGAAACTCGAAGTTATCTTTATTTTGTTGATATATTTCACACACGAGTCATGGTTCTTAACGCGGTAAGGTTCAAATACTTCAGCTGATAGAGGAAAGGAGGAAGTAGAAAAATTTTCAGGGAAATTCAGGAATACAGAAATACAAGTCGTTCAGGAATGAAATAAATGGGAAGTGAAAGGTAGCTAAGATGAAATGGCTGCGTGACGAATGTGAAGAAATCGAATAAGAAACGATTGTCGGAAGGAGTGACTCAGCATAGAGGAAACTCAAAATAACGTTTGGTGAAGTTAAAAGTAAGGGTAGTAACATTAAGAGTGCAACGGGAATTCCACTTGTAAGTTGAGAGGAGAGAGCGGAGAGGTGGAAAGACTACATTGAAGGACTGTGTGAGGAGGAAGATTTGTCTGATGTGATAAAAGAAGAAACACAAATCAATTTAAAGGAAATAGGGGACCCAGTATTACAACCAAAATTTAAGAGAGCTTTGGAGGACTTGAAACAATAAAGCAGAAGGGATAGATAACATTCTATCAGAATTTCTAAAGCTATTGGGGGAAGTGGCAACAAAACGACTATTCACGTTGGTGTGAAGCGTGTATGAGTCTGGTGACATACCATCTAACCTTCGGAAAAGCATCAAACACAGTTCCGAATACTGCAAGAGCTGACAAACAGCTCATGCATCCAAATTACTGACAAGAATGACATACATACACATGGAAAAGAAAGTTGGGGATGTGTTGGATTACGATTAGTATGGCTTTAGGGAAGGTGAAGACACCAGAGATGCAATTCTGACGATGCTTTTGATAATGGAGTTAAGACTAAAGGAAAATTAAGAAACGTTCATAGGATTTGTCGAAGTGGGAAAAAAGTACGAAAATGTGAAATGGTGCAAGATGTTCGAAATTCTGAGGAAAATAGGGGTAAGCTATAGGGAGAGACCGGTCATACGCAATATGGACAAGAGCAAAAAGGGAATAAAAGAGTGGACAACCAAGAACGAAGTGCTTGGATTAAAAAGGGTGCAAGACAGGAATGAACTCTCTGAACCCCACAGTTCGACCTGCACATCGAAGAAACAATGATCGAAATAAAATAAAGTTTCAGGAGTGGAATTAAAATTGAAGGTGAAAGGATATCAATGATACGATCCGCTGATGACATTGCTATCTTAAGTAAAAGTGAAAAAGAATTACATGATCTGCTCAATGGAATGAAAGTCTAATGAATATAGAACATATACTGAGAGTAAATTGAAGAAAGACGATAGTAGCAGAAATGAGAACTGCGACAAACTTAACGCCAGGATAGGTGAAGTTACGGAATTCTACTATCTAGGCGGCAAAATAGCCCATAACAGACGGAGCAAGGAGGAAATCGAAAGCAGCCTAGCAATGGCAAAAAGGGCATTCCTGGCCATGAGAAGCCTACTAGTATCAACCATAGGCCTTAATTTGAGGAAAAAAATTTCCGAGAATGTGCGTTTGGAGCACAGCACTGTACGGTAGTGAAGCATGGACTGTAGCAAAACCGGAACAGAAGGTAATCGAAGCATTTGAGATGTAGTGCTACTTCTAATCTTAAAAATTTGGTTGACTGAGGTAAGGAATGAAGAGGTTCTGCGCAGAATCGGAGAGGAGAGGAATATGTGGAAAACACTGACAAGGAGAAGGGACAGGATGATAGGACACCTTCTAAGACGTCAGTGAGCTGTAGAGGGCAAAACCGGTAGACGGCAAAACCTGTAGAGAAAGACAGAGATTGGAATAAATCCAGCAAATAATTGAGGACGTAGGTTGCAAGGCTACTATGAGGTGAAGAGGTTGCCACAGGATATGAATTCGTCGTAGGTCACTTCAAATCAGTTACAAGACTGACGGCCAAAAAATGGGTTGTTTCCATGCTTTAACGATACAGATAGCGTTACCATAGGCTGGTATTTGAGGAAAGACTAACGTATGGTTCCTGAAGAGCAGCAGCACTTTCGGTGGCCGTACGGACAATAGCCACAACAGCTGACTGATATGGCCGATTACATCAGTCAGAATTGAGTAACTATACTTGTACTGCAGATGGCTCTAAGCAAGGACAAACTATTACCATTACGCTTCCGAAGGACATAGAGATACCTAGTATGGTTTACTGATGATAGCATCCTTTTGCACAAAATATTCTAGATGTAAGGCAGCCCCTCATTCGGATCTCCGGGCGAGGACTACTTGGAACATATTGGCACCAGGAAAAACAGGACAAGTCAGAGTGTGGAATGGAAGTTCCTATAATTGGGTAGATAGCTTCGAAAATTTAAAAAAGGGAAAGAATAAGATAAAGCTAGATATAGCGGGAAAATTAAAGTGTAGTGATGGGAACAACAGGACTCTTGTCAAGTGACTACAACTTGATGAACGCCAACTCAAATACGGGTAATGCATAAACAAGTCTAATAATGAAAAATAAACATGTAATGTGGGTAAGCTACTGGGATGACACAGTGAAAACATTATCATAACAAAGATAGATACACTAGCAACACCAGCAACAGATGTACAAATATTAAGATGGTGAAAAGATTGGAGGAGCGAATGATGGCACAGAAGATTCATACTGACGAAACTGCAGGTAAGTACAAGATGTGGTTAAGTTAAAATTGTCATAAGGTCGCTGAAATTTTAAAGAGAGCATTAGACAATGTAGCAGGGAAAACGAATATAATAGAAAACAAATGGGTTGCTTTGAGAGATGGAATAGTGGAGGGCCAGAGTATTAAATGGGGCAAAGACGATACCCAGTAAAATTCCTTGGATAACACAAAAGAAACTGAATGATAATTAATGATGGGAGAAAATATCAAATGGCAGGAAGTGGAAGAGGAAAAAGGGAAAGCAGAAATTTAATAAATGAAACCATAGGAATTGCCAAATGAAAAAAAAAAAACTTTACTTGTTTTAGAAGATATACAAAGCTTTAAAAGTGTGCGTGGCTATAGGAGGATAGATCCCACATATGTGAAAACTAAAGTGACATTTGGTGAAAAGAGAAACATATGCGAGGAAATTAGCACCTCATATGAGAAGTCAGTACTAAAAAAATAACAGCAGGTTGAAAGGTGGAATGAATATTGGAACATAGTCATTGTATCAGCATACAAAATATTTATCTTAATTCGGACACCCTGACAATATTGCAACGCTGTCATTATATGTAAATAAGATATATTTGTCTTGAACATAGTACCGTTATTATCCAACACAGTCTGATCCAAGTGACAACGATAATTCATATATTTCTGTAGCACCATAACCAGCACATAAAACACGCACCTTCAAACGTTAATCGCCTAACATGCTGTTAGAAAAAGTTTATACGAACTTACCACAGAACTTTAATCGGCATATTACCTGTCCTTCATCATACATTAATCGTGAACCAAATATGCTGCTACAGACCATTCACTGAAAACACTAATACAACACAGGAACGGTAATGTTGTATGTAGAGTCGATTGGCATAAAAATATTATTGTATATCTCCTCCGAAATAATGATAACAATAAAATTTATTGTTCAACTGTAATGTGATGGAACAAAGTGTCGTAGATTGAACACATTCATTGTTATATGTACAATTGTCAAGCGCACTGAATATTTCAGAACGCTCATAAGGACATACAATAAAATACTTTACATCAGTATCAGTCAAATTTCTGATAACAGCGACGAAAAACAAAATGGCGTGGCACACAGTGAACTTCAAAGTGGACAGATTCTCCATTATGTATGAAATATCATCGTCATATGGACCATATCATGCTGGATGATGAAGGTACTGCAAATGCGACAAATATATCGTATGATCATACGGTGATGTACTGCAGTAAAGTATAACTACAATTTGTTACGTTTTAGAGCAGGTATCAGCTGCATCTTAAATGTGATACCATAAAAAGAACTGTCCACACCAAGAATATTCCAAATACAAAACTTATAAGTAGTTATCATTTGGACACTATTGTGTCTGATACCATTGGTACCAGCATTCAACACATCCACTCATAAAATATTTTTCTCTCTAATAGGTGACTTGTGAAACTGGAGGAAATATGAAACTAGTCAGGCAGCAAGTAAATAGTAGCAAAAAATTACATTGTTCTTCAGCTTTGGGAAGTAGGGACATAGTTCGAAGATATCCCTTTGGCACCCTACCCAACCTGCCTCCTTTAAAAGTAATTGGACATTGCATACATCCATGTAGTCCAATATACGTAAATCCCTCCAAAAATTATTAACAATAATATTCCAAGATTGCGAAGATTGAATTCTCCTAAAAACGTCCCTCAAACATCGGACAAGTTCCTCCATGTCCTTTGAAAAGATGATGATACTGTCAAGATACACCACACTCTGGAATCGCTTTAAACCTCCTCACTCCCTCTAGCAACATCTTAAACATTTCTGATGCCTTTTGGTAGACCAAAAGGCATTTAATGAAAGTCATAATGAACCCAGGGGACAGGAAACACAATTTTTGGTCAGTCCTGTGACACCACTGCCATTTGATGGCACAAAGTCCTTAGATCCCTTATAGAAATGTGCTGACATAGCCCTAAGTTATCTACAGTTTCTGTAATGTTCGGTGCTGAGTATGCATCTGTTAGAGTTGTGCTATTTAAACATCGATAGTGGCAACAGAACCTACATTTTTTTCTATCATCTGATCTTAGTCACAACGACGACAGATACTGCTGTGGGATTAGTGTTCATTTCCATTACACCATTGTTCACCTCTTTGTTGATGAATTCTTTTCTAATCAGTCCTAACTGATCGGGAATTCCTTATGGACTTCAGCACACTCGTGCATTTTCCACTGTTGGGATCCCATGCTGCATTATGGGTGTTGCTGGCAACATACCATTAGCCTTAAACAGCTCCATGAATTCTACCAATAACTCCTCCCTTACTGTCCTTCCTGTTCCCTTCAAATGATCTACTTTTGTTCATGACGTAGCTCTGCGAGTGGCTTGCTTATGGTATGGTCTTAGTGGTTCCGCCTGTAGTTTAATTGGTTTGTCCTTCGTGACAGAAGAACCTTGCAGCTGTTTATCACTAGCGGGTTTCCCTTAGCTGGAACGATGATCCACTAAGTTCAACTGAGCATTGTCAAAGACCAGTTTCAGCATGATAAATAAAAAGAAAATAAAACACCAGGACTTTGCAGTACACTTTATCAATGCTAGTTTTACCATCCAGATCTGAAGGAATAAATTAGTGAATAAGTATTAAAATGTATATATATATATATATATATATATATATATATATATATATTTATATTTATATCCTATGTTTTCTGTTTGTCTCTTATGTTTCTATACAAATGCTGTAAATTGGTTGGTGCTGTGATGATAATCATTTTTAGTTCTTGTTAGTGGCTCTTTTCCCTTAGAGGTATTCTTTACAGTCTGTATGCTACTTTCTTCATACAATGCTGATTGTTTGATTCCTTGTGTGTTATCACGTCTGTAGTTCGTTCTTTTCTGAAATTGCTGCACCTGTATCAGATGTTAGATATTGTGATTCTGAAATCAAGATAGCGTAGTATCGCTTCTGCTTCCATTTCCACAGTGATCTGATTGTTGCGGTGTATGTCACTTATCTGTCTGTGAAACTGTTCATATGTTCCTGTGTTCCACCTGTGAGACATTTGATATTATCTAGATATCTGCGCCGCTATAAAGACTTATAGTTTTTTGGTTACATTCTTTCTTCAATTTTTTTAACTTGTAATTCATACCGAGGGAGAAACTCTGAGTTGTCGATAGGAACACACAAAAGAAAGAAAACTTTCTAACTTTCAGATTTATCCTTTGACAAGCTACAGTAAAACACACATTCACGTACGCCCCTACATGGTTCCTGCTAGACCGACAGTGCCAGTGCTATATTGCAGCAGTTGAAGTGGTCTTGGTGGTGGCAGTGTGAAGTCTGTACATGTGGGATCCCGGTGGTGGTAGACAGGTATTGGGAGTGGGTGGTTAGTGGCTCAGAGGGAGGCAGCTGGTTTTTATGTCTAGGAATGCAGGTGGTTGGGATAGCTGATATATTTGGGCTGGCACACCTAGTCGTCTGTAGATGATCTGCCATGACGAGAACTCCCTTCCCCAATGTACTGAAGGCCGCACAAAGGCCTCCACATACAGGCAATAGCCCTCCCCAACCTAGATGACAAACAGATTTCCCATGCCACATTTCTCACGCACCCTCAGTTCTTCACCGACCCCAAGCATCAGCTACATTGGTACAGCTGAACGTACACTTCATCAAAGATTTTTTATATCTCTCATAATACTCTGAAATGAGGGACTCCTTCCCATAATCCTTCCTATCCCTCATAAACTGGTGTTCTGTCGCCCTCCCAATTTTCACAGCATCCTAGGTCATCCTTGTGCCACTCTCACTACCGACCTCTTGAAACAGGGTCCGTGTTCTTGTGGTAGACTTAGGTGCAAGGCCTCTCTTCCCACTCAGCTGCTCCTACTCCAGTAGTGTCAAAGGCTAGGTTACCTTTGAAATCAGCTACATTATACACCAACTTTGATGCAAACAGTGGACAGACTCTTAGGTTAGTATGATTACCAACCATCTGACCACCACGATCAATGGCCATCGCCAAACTGTTGTCAAGAACAAAGTAGAGCATTCAGTGTCACAACATGCTGCTGAGCACAACGTACTCAGTCTCGGTGGTAGCTTCACAACCCGAGTTAGCTGGTTACATCCCTCGACCATCACGTTTTCTAAATTAGAATTTGAAGCCAGTTTCACTATTTTTCGACCACGACTCTTTCAAGATATATGTAAAGGCCATTTTTATATTACCGCAACCACTCACAAACTTTATCAACAATTGTGTTACTTATTTATTTAGCGACATGTTTCAGAGGGCTAAACCTCATCTTCAGGCTAAATGGTATTACAAAATCAACTTTACAATAAGGTCATACTGATATTACATAGTCTCTTCTTAAGTGCTCTCGTCTTCCTGTCGAACAAGAGAAAACTTGGTAAGAGGCGATGTCACTTTGGAAGCTGGACTGATGTTGCACGAAAATGTTGTGTAACAGTCACTCACTATGTTCTTCTGGCGTGGCAATCGCGTTGTGATGTGTTGCGGTATATCCATTTCTGTGGCTTTCTTGGTCACTGTTCACAAATTGTCACTAACATAGCAGTAACTTGGAAACATGATCACAAACAGTTCTGTAGTGGAATGGACAAGATGGCGGTCGAAATACAGCTGGTTTCGATTTGACCATCGATTTGTCGATCTATGTGGTGTCAGATGTTTACATGTCTTCTGCACGTCTTGTTATCGTATTACAGATGTAGGTTGACGAAATACATTACGAATTGAGCACTTGTTACAATACTATTGAACACATCATGATATAAACTATTAATTTTACATATTTCAAAGCTATTGCTGTAATACAATTGTTGACAAAGTTTGTGACTGGTTGCGGTAATATAAGAAAACCTTTACATATTTTCTGAACTATACAGATGGGAGTATCCTTACAACAAAACCTTGGGTCCCATAATCGTCCTGGCCTCAATCTCAATTACCCTCTGACCCTGTACCTTCATCCCAACAGTCTCCCCTTCCTCTGTCTGGTCACTCCTTCCCAACAGACATTCCCACATGGCTTTCACTATGTGCTGCTTCCCAAGGGCCGCGGAAATCGTGGCAGAGCATGTACCTGCCACCCCTCCCTCCCACATTCGTAGTCAACAAACCAGCTGCTAGCCATCCACCACTCAATCACTGTCCCCAACTCCCACCTGCAGGTTGCTCCACCCACCCTACCCAACATCATCTCATCAGTCAACCTGCAACAAAAGAGCAATGGAACTTTCAGTCCACATGGCACAATGTAATGGCATAGGTGTGTATGAGTATCTGTTTCTCTATGTTGCTATAGCTAATAAAAAGATGATTTCGAAAGCTAGGAAGGTTCCGTTACTGTGTGTGTGCCTACCGATAGCTCTACGTTTCTGCTTTTTCAGTGTGTGGTCTTCTCTAATTCTAAAGTATTTACAGTCTACAAGAACTTCCGTAGAACATTTGTAGCTTGCATTAGGTGTGCAGAGATGGTGTGGCTTGTGGTGGACGGAATATTGTGGACAACTGCGTCAGTTCAGTCTTTGGTCTGAAAGTCAGAACAAAACAATAACAACAGCAGCACATTTCCATGTCCATCCAATCCTTTTTTCTTATTTCGAGAAAACAGTGCAAGTTCCTTGTAAAATTGTGTTTATCTCAAATACTTTAGTCATTCTTTAATTTGATACTGTTGTTACGTTTTTCTCGCTTCTTTCAAAATAGATCAATTCAGTCCTTCCTTTTCTTGCTGAATTTCATATGCATTTGAGACCACCAGTGCAATGCGCCCTGGAAAGACGAATGTGGTTCATATGTTTACCACTGGCATAAATTCGGTCATAATTTTGCCAATTTAAACATACTGTAATTAAAACCTTAACGTTTCAGTAACAGTCCTACTAAATTTGTCGTTGTATGGTGTGTTTAAAGGCTGGTTTTTATGCACCTAACCACGTTAATCTATCCCACACAATCCTGCTTTTCTCTCCATAACTGCCGCTGCAACCTACATCAGTTTGGAAGTGGTTAGTAAATTCTGACCTTTTATCCCTGCTAGTTTCAGAGCTTCGAGGAGAGTAGTCTAATCAAGATTGTCAAAAGATTTGTCTCAATTTACAAATGCTTGCCTCTCTTCAGCCTGTCTTCCAGGGTAAGTCGTAGGATATACAGGGTGATTCAAAAAGAATACCACAACTTTAAAAATGTGTATTTAATGAAAGAAACATAAAATAACCTTCTGTTATACATCATTACAAAGAGTATTTAGAAAGGTTTTTTTTTACTCACAAACAAGTTCAGAGATGTTCAATATGGCCCCCTCCAGACACTTGTGCAATATCAACCCGATACTCCAACTCGTTCCACACTCTCTGTAGCATATCAGGCGTAACAGTTTGGATAGCTGCTATTATTTCTCGTTTCAAATCATCAATGTTGGCTGGGAGAGGTGGCCGAAACACCATACCCTTAACATACCCCCATAAGAAAAAATCGTAGGGGGTAAGATCAGGGCTTCTTGGAGGCCAGTGATGAAGTGCTCTGTCACGGACTGCGAACAAATACTTGCTGGATGCGTGCATTTCGAACGAAGTATGGTGTTAAACCTCCTGATAGGTGGTGTATTAATGGTTGGTACAAACACACTGAACAACTGTCGTCGATTCACTCCTGCAACTCTCAATAACACAAAAAGCTTTCTGTTGAGCGGTCGCCATCTTAGCATCAACTGACGCTGACGCCTAGTCAACAGCGCCTCAAGCGAACAGATGTACAACTAAATGAAACTTTATAGCTCCCTTAATTCGCCGACAGATAGTGCGTAGCTCTGCCTTTTGTCGTTGCAGAGTTTTAAATTCCTAAAGTTGTGGTATTCTTTTTGAATCACCCTGTATATTGCCTTCCATGTTCCCACATATCTACTGGACGCACACTGAACCTCCTCGAAGTCGGCTTCGACCAGTTCTGTGAATAATATGTGTCGATATTTTGTCACTATTACTTACTAAGTAGATGATTTGGTAGTACTCTCACCTTCCAGCACCTGCTTTCTTTGTATTTGCTATTATCATATTCTTCCCGATTTCTCAGGATGTTTCGAATGTCTCATAGACAAGGTGTTCCTCCAAAGAATCGCCAGGCTCATTTTCTCTGGTGTTTCCGCAGATACTTACAGTCTATTTTTTGAAACGTGTAACTGGAATCAACCCAAACAAATACAGTTCATAACGTCTATCATGCAACGCCAAGACTCGATGGAAAGCGTCAGTTTATTTCCCATTGCAAACAAAATTATCTTTAAAGTGGAATTTTCGGACCCATTTGACAGAGCGCTTCCAAATTAGCCTAGTGTGGTATTCGTCCTGTTGTTGTTGTTGTGGTCTTCAGTCCTGAGACTGGTTTGATGCAGCTCTCCATGCTACTCTATCCTGTGCAAGCTTCTTCATCTCCCAGTACCTACTGCAGCCTACATCCTCCTGAATCTGCTTAGTGTATTCATCTCTTGGTGTCCCTCTACGATTTTTAACCTCCACGCTGCCCTCCAGTACTAAATTGGTGATCCCTTGACGCCTCATAACATGTAGGGTCTGAATAGCTCAGGCGTGGACTACACGCCGGAAGCGGCTACAAGGGTAGCGGAGTACGTGTGGAGTGCACATGTGGGTCTTTTAGGTTAGAGAATTCCCCCCCTAGGCCCGACAAGACGTCTCCTGAGACGCGGCAAGGTAGGAGTAAGCAAAATGCAACAGGGAATAACAATATTAATGTGCTAATAGTAAACTGCAGGAGCGTCTATAGAAAGGTGCCAGAACTGCTCTCATTAATAAACGGTCGCAACGCCCATATAGTACTAGGGACAGAAAGTTGGCTGAAACCAGACGTAAACAGAAATGAAATCCTAAACTCAGATTGGAATGTATACCGCAGAGACAGGCTGGACAGTGAAGGGGGAGGCGTGTTTATAGTGATAAGAAGTGCAATAGTATGGAAGGAAATTAACGGAGATCCGAAATGGGAAATAATTTGGGTGAAGGTCACGGTTAAAGCAGGCTCAGACGTAGTAACTGGATGTCTCTACAGGCTCCCTGGCTCAGCAGCTGTTGTGGCAGAACAACTGAAGGAAAATTTGGAAAATATTTCGACCATATCTCCCAACCATGTTATAGTTCTGGGTGGAGATTTTAATTTGCCGGATATAGACTGGGAGACTCAAACGTTCATAACGGGTGGCAGGGACAAAGAATCCAGTGAAATTTTTTTAAGTGCTTTATCTGAAAACTACCTTGAGCAGTTAAACAGAGAACCGACTCGTGGCAATAACATATTAGACCTTCTGGTGACAGACCCAAACTATTTGAAACAGTTAACGCAGAACAGGGAATCGGCGATCATATAGCGGTTACTGCATCGATGATTTCAGCCGTAAATAAAAGTATTAAAAAAGATAGGAAGATTTTTCTGTTCAGCAAAAGTGACAGAAAGCAGACTACAGAGTACCTGACTGCTCAACATAGATGTTTTGTCTCAAGTACAGATAGTGTTAAGGATCGGTGGAGAAAATTCAAAACCATCGTACAATATGCGTTAGAGGAGTATGTGCCAAGCAAGATTATAAGAGATGGAAAAGAGCCACCGTGGTACAACTACCGAGTTAGGAAACTGCTGCGGAAGCAAAGGGAACTTCACAGTAAACATAAACATAGCCAAAGCCTTGCAGACAAACAAAAATTACGCGAAGCGAAATGTAGTGTGAGGAGGGCTATGTGAGAGGCGTTCAATGAATTCGAAAGTAAAGTTCTATGTACTGACTTGGCAGAAAATCCTAAGAAATTTTGGTCTTATGTCAAAGCGGTAGGTGGATCAAAACAAAATGGTACTGAAACAGAGGATGACAGACTAAAGGCCGAAATACTAATTGTCTTTTTCCAAAGCTGTTTCACAGAGGAAGACCGCACTGTTGTTTCTTCTCTACATTGTTGCACAGATGACAAAATGGTAGATATCGAAATAGACGACAGAGGGATGGAGAAACAATTAAAATCGCTCAAAAGAGAAAAGGCCTCTGGACCTGATGGGATACCAGTTCAATTTTACACAGAGTACGCGAAGGAACTTGCCCCCCTTCTTGCAGCGGTGTACCGTAGGTCGCTAGAAGAGCGTAGCGTTCCAAAGGATTGGAAAAGGGCACAGGTCATCGCCGTTTTCAAGAAGGGACGTCGAACAGATGTGCAGAACTATAGACCTATATCTCTAACGTCGATTAGTTGTAGAATTTTGGAACACGTATTATGTTCGATTATAATGACTTTTCTGGAGACTAGAAATCTACTCTGTAGGAATCAGCATGGGTTTCGAAAACGACGGTCATGTGAAACCCAGCTCGCGGTATTCGTCCACGAGACTCAGAGAGCCATAGACACGGGTTCACAGGTAGATGTTGGGTTTCTTGACTTCCGCAAGGCGTTCGATACAGTTCCCCACAGTCGTTTAATGAACAAAGTAAGAGCATATGGACTATCAGACCAATTGTGTGATTGGATTGAAGAGTTCCCAGATAACAGAACGCAGCATGTCATTCTCAGTGGAGAGAAGTCTTCCGAAGTAAGAGTGATTTCAGATGTGCCGCAGGGGAGCGTCATAGGACCGTTGCTATTCAAAAAAAATGGTTCAAATGGCTCTGAACACTATGGGACTCAACTGCTGTGGTCATCAGTCCCCTAGAACTTAGAACTACTTAAACCTAACTAACCTAAGGACATCACACACATCCATGCCCGAGGCAGGATTCGAACCTGTGACCGTAGCAGTCCCACGGTTCCGGACTGCGCGCCTAGAACCACGAGACCACCGCGGCCGGCCGTTGCTATTCACTATATACATAAATGACCTAGTGGATGACATTGGAAGTTCTCTGAGGCTTTTTGCAGATGATGCTGTGATGTATCGAAAGGTTGTAACAATTCGAAAATTGTACTGAAAAGCAGGAGGATCTGCAACGAATTAACGTATGGTGCAGGGAATAGCAATTGAATCTCAATGTAGACAGGTGTAATGTGCTGCGAATACATAGAAAGATAGTTTCCTTATCATTTAGCTACAAAATAGCAGGTCAGCAACTGGAAGCAGTTAATTCCATAAATTATCTGGGAGTACGCATTAGGAGTGATTTAAAATGGAACGATCATATAAAGTTGATCGTTGGTAAAGTAGATGCCCGACTGAGATTCATTGGAAGAATCCTAAGGAAATGCAATCCGAAAACAAAGGAAGTAGGTTACAGTATGCTTGTTCGCCCACTGCTTGAATGCTGCTCAACAGTGTGGGATCCGTACCAGATAGGGTTGATAAAAGAGATAGAAAAGATCCAACGGAGAGAAGCGCGCTTGGTTGCAGGATCATTTAGTAATCACGAAAGCGTTACAGAGATGATGGATAAACTCCAGTGGAAGACTCTGCAGGAGAGAAGCTCAGTAGCTCGGCACGGGCTTTTGTTAAAGTTTCGAGAACATACCTTCACCGAAGAGTCAAGCAGTATATTGCTCTCTCCTACGTATATCTCGCGAAGGGACCATGATAATAAAATCCGAGAGATTAGAGCCCACACAGAAGCATACCGACAATCCCTCTTTCCATGAACAATACGAGACTGGAATAGAAGGGAGAACAGATAGAGGTACTCAGGGTACCCTCCGCCACAGACCGTCAGGTAGCTTGCGGAGTATGGATGTAGATGTAGATGTCCTACCAATCGATCCCTTCTTCTAGTCAAGTTGTGCCACAAGCTCCTCTTCTACCCAATTCTATTCAATATCTCCTCATTAGTTATGTGATCTACCTGTCTAATCTCCAGCATTCTTCTGTAGCACCACATTTCGAAAGCTTCTATTCTCTTCTTGTCTAAACTATTTATCGTCCATGTTTCACTTCCATGGCTACACTCCATACAAATACTTTCAGAAACGACTTCCTGACACTTAAATCTATACTCGATGTTAACAAATTTCTCTTCTTCAGAAACGCTTTCCTTGCCATTGCCAGTCTACACTTTATATCCTCTCTACTTCGGTCATCATTATTGTTTTTGCTCCCCAAATAGCAAAACTCCTTTACTACTTTAAGTGTCTCACTTCCTAATTTAATTCCCTCAGTATTACCCGACATAATTTGACTACATTCCATTATCCTCGTTCTGTTTTTGTTGACGTTCATCCTATACCCTCCTTTCAAGACACTGTCCATTCCGTTCAACTGCTCTTCCAAGTCCTTTGCTGTCTTTACAGAATTACAATGTCATCGGCGAACCTCAAAGTTTTTATTTCTTCGCCATGGGTTTTAATACCTACTCCAAACTTTTCTTTTGTTTCCTTTACTGCTTGCTCAATATACAGATTGAATAGCATCGGGGAGAGGCTACAACCCTGTCTCACTCCCTTCCCACCCACTGCTTCCCTTTCATGTCCCTCGACTCTTATAACTGCCATCTGCTTTCTGCACAAATTGTAAATAGCCTTTCGCTCCCTATATTTTACCCTTTCCACCTTCAGACTTTGAAAGAGAGTATTCCAGTCAACATTGTCAAAAGCTTTCTCTAAGTCTACAAATGCTAGAAATGTCGGTTTGCCTTTCCTTAATCTTTCTTCTAAGATAAGTTGTAGGGTTAGTATTGCCTCACGTGTTCCAACATTTCTACGGAATCCAAACTGATCTTCGCAGAGGTCGGCTTCTACCAGTTTTTCCATTCATCTGTAAAGAATTCGCGTTAGTATTTTGCAGCTGTGACTTACTGCACCGATAGTTCGGTAATGTTCACATATGTCAACACCTGCTTTCTTTGGGATTGGAATTATTATATTCTTCTTGAAGTCTGAGGGAATTTTGCCTGTCTCATACATCTTGCTCACCAGATAGTAGGGTTTTGTCAGGGCTGGTTCTCCCAAGGCTGTCAGTAGTTCTAATGGAATTTTGTCTGCTCTGGGGGCCTTGTATCGACTCAGGTCTTTCAGTGCTCTGTCAATCTCTTCACGCAGTATCATATGTCCCATTTCATCTTCATCTACATCCTCTTCCATTTGTGTAATATTGCCCTGAAGTACATCGCCCTTGTATAGAGACTTTATATACTCCTTCCACCTTTCTGCTTTCCCTTCTTTGCTTCGAACTGGATTTCCATCTGAGCTCTTGATATTCGTGCAAGTGGTTCTCTTTTCTCCATAGGTATTCGTCCTACCGATATTAATTAAGAGGCAAAGTGAAACACGACGAATAACCGGTACTACCGTCCTGGCCCACGCCTATTGGTGCCACCCTGCGGAAGCGCGCTGTCCAGTGGCTGCTGGATTACTGGTTGTTCTTCGTCTTTTACTGATCCTGTTAATGCATATCTGTAAACTGAATATCACGTTACGGTAATCTGGTAACGCTCTTTCTAATGGGCACACATGATTCCGATTTAAAAATCACTTTGCTTGAAAGGAGAAATATGTCGATGCATTCCGTCGACGGTGGGCGTCAAATAAGAGACATGATGAGCAGGATTTGTTTGAGCTGACACCAAGTAAACGATCCAAAAAGAAACTGCAAACATCTGCCGAAAGACTAGATAAATTGAACTTGACGTCCTGTAGGGCAGACACCTGGTATATTTATTGCACACCAGATGGAATAATTTTGTCATGTCTGGTTTCCCCAAGCCTCAGTAATTCTCAGGAAATGTCGTCTACTCCAGGAACCTTGTTTCCACTTAGTGCTTTCAATGCTGACAAATTCTTTTCCCAGTATCATATCTCCCATCTCATATTTGTCTAATTCTTTTTCTCCTTCTGTAATATTTTCTTCACGTTTGTTTGCGTCATACTATACAGAGTGGTTCATTAACCGTGACTGGGTCAAATATCTCAGGAAATAAGCGTCAAACGAAAAACTACAAAGAATCAAACATGTCTAGCTTGATGGGGAAACCAGGTGGCGCTATGGTTAGCCCGCTAGATAGCGCTGCCATAGGTCAAACGAAAATGAACTGCGTTTTCTTTTTTTAATAGGAATCCCCATTTTTATTACATATAGTAGTACGTAAGGAAATATGACTGTTTAAGGTAGACTGTAACGTCTCCTTAGAAAATTTAGTGAATTACTGTGCTGGTAAATCCCTTACGTTATTTGATTTTCAAACAGCTGAGCAAAACTGAACTTACTCAGACATTTCGCTCTTTACCTATTCTGATCAACACTAAACTAACACACAATATTTTTTTAGCGCAACGCGATCTGACTTTCAAAAATCCCTACAAAATAATGGCCCTGACTAACATTAACCTATACCTTTCACAAATCACTTACCTCACAAAAATCTTCGTTACTCAAGCTACTGCAAAACAGCGAGCGCTACTACTGCCAGCTAAATAAAAGATTCAAACTACTGAAGGCACTAACTACTGATAGGCATAGTTAGCAAATGAAAGATTTTGGTAGAGAACAAACAATGTATTTACCTTAATAGTATTCAAAAGTCATAATATATATAGCAGTTCATGACATCCAGTCTTTCAAATTTCAAAACTCCGCCATTTCTCTCCCCACATCCACCACTGCTGGCGTTCACCTCCAACTGCCCAACGCTACGCGCTGTTAACATCCAGCGGCCCAACACTACAATGGCCAACAACAATGCAAACCAGCCACAGACTGCACACAGCACAGCCAGTGAATTTCAGAGCGCTACGTGGCGTTACCAATACAAAAACTTAAACAGCCTACTTACATATCCCCAATGCTCCCCACAAAAACGTTTACAAATTGTTTTGGGCACTGGCCAATACAGATTTGAAAAATAAATTTCATAATCGTAACTACAATAACAAAGAAATCAAATGCACACAATTATTGATACAGTGTTGGTCAAAAGCTAAAATTTTCTCACAGTCCATAAAGACAGTCCTGATCATTCATCATAATAGTTATTACAGTTTTTTCCCAAAGTCTCATTAGTAAAAGAAATTGCACACAGAAGTAGTGGATTTCCATGCAGTCTTGAAGAAGTAGTGTTGTCCTTCCAACGGAAAGACAGTGCTGACTCTTGACATGCAGATAGGTAATGGGCCACAATAGAGCAAACCCGCACCAGAGTCAGTCGAAGTTTTGAAGAATATTGGTAGGTAGGTCATCACAGAGCAGACCCACTGTAGTCCTAGTAGAGATTATGGTACTGGTGGGCCACCAAAGGTGCAGACCCACTGCAGTCCTTGTAGAAATAATGGTATTGGTGGCCCATCGAAGGTGCAGACCCACTTCAGTCTTTGTAGAGACGGCCAGCAGCCATCTGTTGCGACTGTGCAGGTGCACAATCACCATCGAAGAGTCTTGCGCACAATAGAGCAAGTCCATAAACCACCACTTGTGCACTCACAAGGTTTTTGGAATTGTCTTTAGAACCAGCAATGCTATTATCCAGTCCCTTGCTGAATTATTAACACACATGCAAACACTAACAGTCCCAACTTCTCACATATTGTGCATTACTATGACCAACAGAAACATGTGCACTGAAATGAATGCTTACAAGTTACTTACTTTCCTGAACTGGTGTCAAATAGTTCAAATGGCTCTGAGCACTATGGGACTCAACTTCTGAGGTCATTAGTCCCCTAGAACTTAGAACTAGTTAAACCTAACTAACCTAAGCACATCACACACATCCATGCCCGAGGCAGGATTTGAACCTGCGACCGTAGCGGTCTCGCGGTTCCAGACTGTAGCGCCTAGAACCGCATGAATTGGTGTCCATTACAATTTTATAACATGAGAATACAATTACAAAGACACAGAAAACATCATTAAAACATAATAATACAGATAACATTTGTAGTAATACAGGCTGTACAAAAGAATAGAAATAAACATATACATCAGTGTTACAGCAATTATGACATAAGTAAATACATAAAAGATCAGAATAACTTTTGAAACATCAACTTCACACATGAGCATTAAAACAAAACAGAATAAATAATGTCTAAACATCTCTACAAAGTAAATAACATATTATTGGAAAAACTCTACAACATAACTCTTATTAGCTAAACACATAAAGACAGGAAAAACACAAATACACAAGGGTACACAAGCAGATAGGGGAATAATACGAAGGGAAAGGACAGGGTTTGTTTTCAGTGTCCAACCCAAAACTCCATTCCATAGATCTTTCATCTTATTTCAACATTTGTTTCCACCAAAAAATGATATCCAGCATGCTTTCTGTGTTTATATGTTCACATATTTCTTACCTCATTATTTATTTTCCATTGTCTTACCTCATCATTTATTTCCAAGAAAATGATACCTAAACCTGTCGTCCCTAAACCCTACCTTTTGTTCATATCCTCTTTCAAAATACTTTTTTGGCCAAACCATTTTTTTTCTATAGCTTCTCAATGCATTTCTTCCCATTCATCACATCTCGTTCTCTTACCCTACCCCATCTTAAGCTAACTTAAATCTACTGAGCTCAGATGCTAAACTATGGGACGAGGTAATGCAGCAGCACAAAACAATTAACACAAACAGCTATGATAAAAAATGCAAATTGACAAAGCAAGCAGCATAAATTAGCAAAGCAAATGCAATATTACAACTAATATAAGGCAATGCGCAGCAAACAAGAAAAATAAATCCGTAGTAAAACTGACTTAACAGAGTAATAAAAAGTGAAATTCAGTAGTACTATGCCTGGCAAACAGCAGCAGCAAATACTGTAACTTATACCTAAACATGGCAAAGCTCAAGCAGAAAAAACATTACACTAAAGACAACAATGCAGAAAAGGGAAATGTCTATTCACATCTTAATGTCTATGTAATTAAAGTGGTGCACCACAAAAACTTATTCTACAAAAAATTACCAAGTACTTGAAAAGAAAATTATGTATGCATTTACTGTTACTAGTCCCTTCTTATTGTTCTTTCCTTTCCAAGTGCTCCTTTTTCGAAGAATGTGGATCATAAAATTGTTGTTTAATAGATCTTTTGACAGAAAGCGTTCACATTAGCAAATGCATTTAATTTTATTTTATGAAACCAATGCTGCAAGACAGCTGGAAACCAGATATCAAATGAGATAAGCAACTATGTACAAAGTCATGTGGCATTTCATAAGTTAGTACAAATTCTCTCAACTCTCGTAGAAAGACACTTGTCATAATCAGGTGTGCAGATGTAAGTATCTTCCCAAGTAATGAGCGTGTCGTATTTGCGATGTATTCTAGAAAGGCATGTCAATAGCGAGGTTAATGGCCTCTCCTTTTTTTTTTCGAGGCGACTGTCGCATAGCTTTGCGCCCACAGTGCATTATGTCAAGGTCACTTGGCTTTCCTACCGAAATATTTACGACAGCAGTTTGCACTACAGTGACAGTCTCATATAAAAAATTTCACAGGGCGAGAATTTGCGTTGCAAATGTGTAGAAACAAAATCCTATGAATACAACAGCGTGTAAAAAATGTTTGCCTGCATTGTGATACATTATGCATATACACACATTTCATAACTCTTAAAGTACGATTCTTGGTTTCCAACATCCTTTTTCACAAGTCAGAGTCCCTAACCACTACTCATTATTCCTTACCTTATTACACATATACATATTCGTCGACACTTCTTCAATATTTCATCATAATAAATATGTAGCATAATCAAATTCCTCATATAACATCAGTTTATTGATCATAAACATACATCAACAGCATAATACACATAGTCGTCGTAAAAATAACATCATAACACCTCAGTCAAATCTCAAAAACGTCGTAGCTTTCTGTAATAATTTCAAAACCTAAAAAAAAAATCTCTGCCACTTCAGTAGTGTCATCTGCCTCAAACGTACTTTAAAAATCATGATCCCACACCAAATACATCATTCAAAGCTCTCATAGCATCACAATGGTTCCGAAAAAATATGAACAGTTCACAAAGTACAGACAAAATACAATTCTGGAAGTGTGAAGTTATCCAATGGTATAATTACGTAAACATCTGTCACTGATGTAGTAAAATAAATGTTTGTCTCTCTCAGTTAAATGATCAGATAGCTGTGAAATTTATGTGTTAGAGAAATATGGTACCGATGTGTATTGTTGTGTAAGCAAATACCATAATAGCTGGGGCTCCTTGTGCATGCCAAACACATGGTACACAAAGAAAGCGTGTACCCCCCTGAGGATTAATGTAATTATACCATCAAGTGTTACAAATTACAGCAATGGAATGAAATGTATCACGGAAAACCTTTGTATTTTTGTAATTCAAATATCTTTAAAAATAAACATTTTAAGTACAAAATTAATCACTCAAATACGTGTACTGTAGCGCTAAACTGTGCGTCTTGTTGTAAGATAATCTCTGTGGAAGTGACGTAGTTATCGTCCTCCGAAAGCTAAGTTCTGCAGAATTCAATGTACTTACCTCATGATAAACAAAAGTGAAATGTTTTGCATATAGATATCTTAGTTATTACGCTTATTGCCTTGATGAAGGAAGTACTGTGCTGTAACGTATTGTTGTGCTACGGAAAAGGCTGTCTCATTGTAGCTATACCACTAAAGTTACTACTAAAACATATTTTACTTTCCAGAATAATTGAGAAAAACTGTGCAGATATAAAACAGATACACCGCAAAAGCAACAATGTAAATTGTGTCACACATTAGTAGCGTCGTGATATAATCATGTAGCTGTCAAAGAAACCAAATACTAAGTCATCTTTAATCTCACAGAAAGTAGTTATCGTCCTCCGAAAGCTAAGTTCTGCAGAAGTCAATGTACTTACCTCATGATAAACAAAAGTGAAATGTTTTGCATATAGATATCTTAGTTATTACGCTTATTGCCTTGATGAAGGAAGTACTGTGCTGTAACGTATTATTGTGCTACGGAAAAGGCTGTCTCATTGTAGCTATACCACTAAAGTTACTACTAAAACATATTTTACTTTCCAGAATAATTGAGAAAAACTGTGCAGATATAAAACAGATACACCGCAAAAGCAACAATGTAAATTGTGTCACACATTAGTAGCGTCGTGATATAATCATGTAGCTGTCAAAGAAACCAAATACTAAGTCATCTTTAATCTCACAGAAAGTACTTCAAATAAAGAATGTCTTTTCAAGTAAACCAAAATGTTGCATTAAAATGTCATTAGCAGTACCAGTACATGTTCTAAGTATGTAAGCCTTATAGTCATTATGTAATCGTGCAACTAACAAGCAAGAATGTACATACACAATAACACTGTGTCATCTGTTCACTATAACAATGCATTCGTAATTTCTGTTTAAATAAGTTCTCTTGGTTCTTGACTGGATATTTAACTTCAAACATTGTTGCATGTTAACAGATTCTAAGTCTGACAAAGCATACTAGTAATGTAAAGTGAAAACTTTTATAGCAAAGACAAAGTTAAAGAGCAGATTATCTTTCAATAAGCGGTTTTACATGTGAAGTGTGGTGCAATTTTTTTACTCTTCATATTACTCAGAGTTTGAACTTGAAGGTAATTATCATGCGGTATACGTCGGTAAAGAATACTGGAATTTTTCCCAAGGTCAAGCGTCTATGTTATTTGTCGCTGAGCCAGCCGGCGCAAGTGGCTGCCTGCGGTGTGAGTCATTGTCTGTCTCTTTGTTGGCGTGCGTCGTTATTGGAATTAGGAGACCTAACTTCTACAAATTCACCTTGTCGAAAGGGCCCTGCCCTGTTTGAATCTTGCCAGTTCTGATAAAATTCAGGTCTGTCGTTATCATTATATCGTCTGTCGTCATGTCGGTAGTTCCTGTAGTTTCTTTCTTGTCGGTTACGTGGTGTAGAATTCCTCCCTGAATCGTAACTGCGCGCTGGACTGTTGCGTCTGAAGTTATTCTGTCTCCCTTGATAATAATAGTTCTGGTTGCCATATTGTCTGTTTCTATTATTGTCTCTGTCATACTCTTTACTAAGGAAATGCGATCTTTCTCTGTAACTATTACTCTGCCAACGGTTGTCATATAGGCGGTGTCTGTTTTGTTTACGATTTGCGTTGTAAGAATAGCCTTGTCGTCTCCAGTTATCGTTTCTGTCGTCACGGAATGTGACCTGTAATTGGTGTGTTCCTGTTTTCGCGTCCTGCGATTGTCAGTGTCAATTTCCAATTCTTGTAACAGTCCCTGAAAAGCTTCAATGTCGTCTTTGCAACGTCCTGCCAAAATAATATGTCGTAAATGTTCAGGTAGTTCGATTAAGCAAATGCGGATGAGTTCTGAGGGGCTGTATGGGTTTGACAGGTACTGATTCTTGTGCAACATGTCTTCAAAATATTTCACAAGACTGGAAAATTCAGATTGTTCGAAATGTTTCATCATTTTGATGTTATGTTTACATGATCTTGAGGAGCTTGAGACCAATTTGCTGAGAGAAAGGCATGATAAAATTCTACTTCACTGTGACAATCGTGAATGACAGATCGCATTCTAACAGCTGGTTCATTCTCAAAATAGGCACGCATAAATTCTAATCTGTGCCCTAATAACCAGTTGGTAGGAAAACAACGATAGAATTGATGAAGCCACGCTTGTGGATGAATGTCGATGCCGGAATTCTTAAATTTTTAGCATTTACGAGTAGTAATAAACAGCTTATAGTCAAAATCATTATGTCGGCAAGTCGCATGTTGGTCATTGTTACGTCGTTTCGGCGGTTCCATCTCAAAATTCGGTGTACCTTGCCAATTTCTTTCATAATTTCGGAAGTACCCCGTGTTATTATTTTGTGGCTGTTGCGTATTTCTGTGTCCCTCTTCCCGTATTGGAGTGCGAGTGTCCTCTGAAATACGTAATTCTTGTATTACCTGTGTCAGCTGATCTTGTACTTCCCGGATTTCTCTTTGGTGTTGCGTGTTAATTTTGTTTGAATTTCCTAATTTGTTCGTACTCTTCTGTGTCATTAAAGACCACCGGTCTTGCGTCATTCAGATTATCATCTACCTTCGTAGATAAATTATTTAGCTGGTCCGAAAGTTCGACTACTTTCTCTGATAATGAACTAATTTACTCCATGTGTCTTTCTGAACCAATTTTCATCTACTGTGTCCTTTAAGTTTTCCTGAGTTTTTGCAAGCAGCGTAACCGAATCGGTAGATGCAAATGAGTAAATTTTAGCCCACAGGGTCTCATCATTTTCATGAGTTTTTTTATGGCTGCCTCATGATTCTGTAATTCATTTTCATGCCGCGAAAAAATAGGTTGAAAATGCTCACAGATTTGTGTTTTTACGTCATTAGAGCCTTTTTGACATTCCGATATGATTTCATGTATCTCAGTAGTTAAATCTTCACGTGTTTGTTCAAGTGTGGTGTCTAACTTTTGAAGCTTTTGCTGTGTTTGTCTATGTTTTTGTTCCATTGTGTCTAACTTTTGAAGCTTTTGTTGCGTTTGTCTCTGATTTTGTTCCATTGTGTCTAACTGTTGCTGTGTTTGTCTCTGATTTTGTTTCATTTGTTGCATTAATTGCAATAATAATGTATTAGTGTCTGGAATCTGTTCATCTATGCATTTCGGCAATGCATTTGCACTGGCAACATTCGCATTTTGACAAGCAGAAAATGTGTCTTGACTTATTTGAGAAAACGGTGAGGATGGAAAACCTGAATCTACAGTATTTGCAAGATTGTGTCCTGTCATTTCGGATTGCTGAGGCGAGCTGTTGCCGACCGATCGATCGATAATGCTTCCCTGTTCACTAATTGTTTCACGGCCTACACCATTATTTGCAGCCCGCTCCATTTCCCTATGCACAATTACCAAATTACTACTTTGAACATCAGTTAATTCATTACTCGGAGGCGCTAACACACTGCTTTCGTCTTCACTGTCATTTCTCAGTTTACTTTGGAGCCTAGTATTACGTTTTTCACACGCCATTATTGTCGCAATATTTCACACGACAATACAGAAAATCACAATTTGAAGAGCAAAATAAAAAAAACACTTTAAGGTAGCATTGAAAATAATATGTCGTTAATTGTAAGCGCAGCTGTGAAATACTTGGTGCAAATCTACATGCATGCCACAACTGTTTTACTGTACAAGAATGGAAAACTACAACTACAAAGGAAATTCTCTCTACAATTACGCGCTAGCAATAAACAAAGGCTGCACTAATTACACAAACTACAAGAAAAAATCAGAAGATTCCAGTGAGGTATCCTCAGCTAAGGGTCGACATATGTAACGTCCCCCTACAAAAATTAGTGACTTACTGTGCTGGTAAATCCCTTACGTTATTTGATTTTCAAACAACTGAGCAAAACTGAACTTACTCAGACATTTCGCTCTTTACCTATTATGATCAACACTAAACCGACACACAATATTTTTTTAGTGCAACGCAATCAGACTTTCAAAAATCCCTACAAAAGAATGGCCCAGACCAACATTAACCTATACCTTTCACAAATCACTTACCTCACAAAAATCTTCGTTACTCGAACTACTGCAATCCAGCGAGCGCCACTACTGTCAGCTAAATAAAAGATTCAAACTACTGAGGGCACTAACTACTGATAGGCATAGTTAGCAAATGAAAGATTTTGATAGAGAACAAACAATGCATTTACCTTAATAGTATTCAAAAGTCATAATATATATAGCAGTTCATGACATCCAGTCTTTCAAATTTCAAAACTCCGCCATTTCTCTCTCCACATCCACCACTGCTGGCGCCCACCTCCAACTGCCCAACGCTACGCGCTATTAACATCCAGCTGCCCAACACTACAATGGCCAACAACAATGCAAACCAGCCACAGACTGCACACAGCACAGCCAGTGATTTTCAGAGCGCTACGTGGCGTTACCAATATAAAAACCTAGACAGCCTACTTACAAGACCACATTTTCGCTTTGTGATAGATGGCGCTGTTATAGTCACAAACATGTGGCTCACACTTTTAGACGAACAGTTGGTAACAGGTAGGTTTTTTAAATTAAAATACAGAACGTAGGTACGTTTGAACATTTTATTTCGGTTGTTCCAATATGATACATGCACCTCTGTGGCCTTATCATTTCTGAGAGCGCATGCTGTTACAGCGTGATTACCTGTAAATACCACATTAATGCAATGAATGCTCAAAATGATGTCCGTCAACCTCAATGCATCTGGCAATACGTGTAACGACATTCCTCTCAATAGCGAGTAGTTCGCCTTCCGTAATGTTCGCACATGCATTGATAATGCGCTGACGGATGTTGTCAGGCGTTTTCGGTGGATGACGATAGCAAATATCCTTCAACTTTCCCACAGAAAGAAATCCGCGGACGTCAGATCCGGTGAACGTGCGGGCCAAGGTATGGTGCTTCGACGACCAATCCACTTGTCATGAAATATGCTATTCAATACCGCTTCAACCGCACGCGACCTATGTGCCGGACATCCGTCGTGGTGGAAGTACATCGCCATTCTGTCATGCAGTGAAACATCTTGTAGTAACATCACTAGAACATTACGTAGGAAATCAGCATACACTGCACCATTTAGATTGCCATCGATAAAGTGGGGGCTAATTACCCTTCCTTCCATAATGCCGCACCATACATTAACACGCCAAGGTCGCTGATGTCCCACTTGTCGCAGCCATCGTGGATTTTCCGTTGCCCAATAGTGCATATTATGCCGGTTTACGTTACCGCTGTTGGTGAATGACGCTTCGTCGCTAAATAGAACGCGTGCATAAAATCTGTCATCGTCTCGTAATTTCTCTTGTGCCTAGTGGCAGAACTGTGCACGAGGTTCAAAGTCGTCGCCATGCAATTCCTGGTGCATAGAAATATGGTACGGGTGCAATCGATGTTGATGTAGCATTCTCAACACTGACGTTTTTGAGATTCCCGATTCTCGCACAATTTGTCTGCTACTGGTGTGCGAATTAGCTGCGACAGCAGCTAAAACACCTACTTAGGCATCATCATTTGCTGCAGGTCGTGGTTGACGTTTCACATGTGGCTGAACACTTGCTGTTTCCTTAAATAACATAACTATCCAGCGAACGGTCCGGACACTTGGATGATGTCATCTAGGATACCGAGCAGCAGACATAGCACATGCCCGTTGGGCATTTTGATCACAACAGCCATACATCAACACGATATCGACCTTTCCCGCAATTGGTAAACGATCCATTTTAACACGGGCAATGTATCACGAAGCGAATACCGTCCGCACTGGCGGAATGTTACGTGATACCACGTACTTATACGATTGTGACTATTACAGCGCCATCTATCACAAAGGGAAGAAAGTGGTCCAGCTAAAACATTCATATTTCTTTACGTATTACACGAATATGTAATAAAAAATGGGGGTTACTATTTTAAAAAAAACGCAGTTGATATCCGTTTGACCTATGGCAGCACCATCTAGCGGGCCAACCATAGCGCCATCTGGTTTCCCCCTTCAAGCTAGACGAGTTTCTTTGTTTGTGGTTTATTCGTTTGATGCCTATTTCGTGAAATATTTGGCCCGGTCAATATCAATGGACCACCCTGTATATTCCACCGACCTTCCAACTTTGCCCCCTCTCAACTTAAGTTCTGGCTTGCCAAATGAGCTCTTGATATTCATACAGCTGCCTCTCTTTTCTCCAAAACGCTCTTCAGTTTTCTTGTAGATGACGTCGTACCCCTGGTTACGCATGCTTCCACCGCCGACTGCCTTGCATTTGTCCTCTAGTCATTCCGGCTTAGCCATTGTGCATGTTCTGTCAGTCTCATTTCTAAGACGTTTCTATTTACTTTCGCTTGTTTTATTTGCTACAATTTTGATATTTTCTTCTTTCATCAGCATATCCTCTGTTATTTAATTATTTCTACTAGGCCTTGCGCTTTTACCTATATGATCCTCTGCTGCCTTCCCTATTTCCTCTCTCGGAGCTACTCATTCGTCTTCCATTATATTACTTTCTCCAGTTTCTGTCCAACATTGCCTGATGTTCACTCTGAAACTTTCAACAATATCCGTTGTCTTCAATTTATCCATGTCTGATCTTTTAATTTCCGCCCCTTTTGCAATATCTTCAGTTTCAACCCACAGTTTGCAAACAATAAGTAATGATCAGAATCCACATCTGCCCCTGGGAATATCTAACAGTTCAATAACATATTACTTTAAATCTCCGTCTTTCCATTATATAAGCGTTCTGAAATCCTCCAATGTCCTCAGATCTTTTCCCCATTTACAGTCATTTTTTATGATTCTTAAACTAAGTGCTAGAGGTTGTTAAATTAACCTCTGTGCAAAGTTTTACCATTCGGCTTCTTTTGTCATTCCATTGCGCCATTCCATATTCACCTGCTATTTTTCCTTCTTCTCCCTTCCCTACAATCGAATTCTTCCCCTATCACAATTTCATTTTACGACTCGTCATCTACCTTGATCATTTTATTTACCAAATCACACACTGAAGAGCCAAACAAACTGCTACACCTGCCTAATATCGTGTACCGCACCCGCGAGCACGCAGAAGAGCCGCAACACAACGCGGCAGGATTCGACTAATGTCTGAAGTAGTGCTGAGGGAAGTGACACAATGAATAATATAGGCCTGTCCATAAATCCGTAAGAGTACTAGGGGGCGGACTTCTCTTCTGAACAGCACGTTGCGAGGCAACGCAGACATGCTGAATAATGTTAACGTCTCAGGAGTTATGTGGCCAGCTGAAGTATTTCAACTCAGAAGAGTGTTCCTCAAGCCATGGTGTAGCAACTCTGGACGTGTGGGTCCTCGTATTGTCCTCCTGGAACTGCCCAAGTCCGTCGGAATGCACAGTCGACATGGATGGATGCAGGTGATCATATAGGAAGCTTACGTACGTGTCACCTGTCGGAGTGGTATCTAGACGTATCAGGGGTCCCACATCACTCCAACTGCACACACCCCACATGATTACAAAGCCTTCACCAGTTTGAACAGTCCCCTGCTGACATTCCGGGTACATGGATTCAAGAGGTTGTCTCCATACTCGTAAACGTCCATATTCTCGATACAATTTGGAACGAGACTCGTCCAACCAGGCAACATGTTTCGAGTCATCAACAGTCCAATATCGGTGTTGACGGACCTAGACGAGGCGTCAAGCTTTGTGTCGAGCAGTCATCGAGGATGCACGACTAGGCCTTCGGCTCTGAAAGCCCATATCGATGATGTTTTGTTCAATGATTCGCACGCTGACACTTGTTGATGGTCCAGCATTAAAATCTGAAGCAGTTTGCGGAAGGGTTGCACTTCTGTCACGTTGAAATATTCTCTTCAGTCGTCGTTGGTGCCTTTCTTGCAGGATCTATTTGTGGCCGCAGCGATGCCGGAGATTTGATGTTTTACCGGATTCCTGATATTCAAGGCACATTCGTGAAATGGTCGAACGGGAAAATCCCCATTTCATTGCTACCTCGGAGGTGCCGTGTACCATTGCCCGTGCGCCGTCTATAACGGCACGTTCAAACTCACTTAAATCTTGACAACCTGCAATTGTAGCAGCAGTGACAGATCTAACAACTGCTCCAGACTCTTTCTGTCTTGAACAGGCGTTGCCGACCGCAGCGCAGTATTCTGCCTATTTACATATCTTTGTATTTAAATACATGTGCTTATACCAGTTTCTTTGGCACTTCACTGTATATCCTTGTAGTCTCTTCATCATCGGTGGAACTAGTTGACATATAAATATTATCTACCTCAGCAACAATAATGTGTTCACTGTGCTGTTCATAGTAGCTTACCCGTATTATTATCTTCTTATTCATTATTAGACCTACTCCTGAATTACCCTGCCTGATTTTGTGTCGATAACTGTACTGACTAGACCAGAAGTCCTGTGATGCCTACCACCGCACTTCATTAATTCCCACTGTATATAACACCACCCTTTCCATTTCCCTTTTTAAATTCTCTCACCTGCCACCACGATTCAGGAATCTTATGTTCCACGCTCAGACATGTTGAATGTCAGTTCTATTTTTCCTGGTGACTTTCACCTTAGTAGTCTCTCAGTTAGATCCTAAAAGGGACTGTTTTACATAGTAAATACTTTACTCATAGGCATGGCATCATCGTTAAGCCATACAGTAGACTTCGATGTCCTCGGAAACAAAACACCTCTAGAATGACCATGCCTTCAGTCCTTCGCTACACCATTACAGCAAGGCCATATCTACTGCTGTTACTAGTCAGATCGGTCAATCATCCAGACTGTGGCCTGTGCTACTACTGATAAGCCTGCTGCTCATTTCCAGGAACCATGGGCCAGTCTTGCCTCTCCACAGATACCATTTCATGGTGCTACTATCTGTATCGTTAAAGCACACAAGCCTTCGAAATTCGACAAGGTCCGTGATTCCTGGATGGTCCACTAAATTAATTGGTTACATTTATTTTCTGCGTCACTGAATGACAAACGTGCCAACAGCTTTTGGATTGTGCCAAATATTGCAGTAAAAATCATGATACATGAGAAACATTACGTTAATTGCAGCCTCATGGTGACATAAGGAATCCGAAAAGGTTTCAGCATTCCATTAAACCAATAGAAAAGCCCATACCTTCTGTACAACTGGACTGCAGTTTTAATACTTTCTTTATTTTCTAGGCCGTCCTAAGCCTTTCATTGTGATCCACTGTGTGCCGGGAACTACCTTCATGATGGCGTGCAACAAATGTCTATGCAGACAGTCCGGAAAAAGTGCATTTTGCAACATGAAGAACTGCTACCAATACCTGCATGATGGTAAGTTTAAGAATGCACTCGCGAGAGCATACTATCATAGCGATGATTTTCTATAAAACCTACAGACAATATTCACCCATCAAGTCATTTCTCCACTTGCATCTACATACACACGCTGCGAGCTACATTGTACCTGGCTTGGGGTAACTCGTACCAGTATCAGTGTATTCCTACACGATTACACTGAGATACTGACCAAGGAAAGGAAGTCTACGTATCTCAGTATGCACCTGTACTTCTCTTGCCTTATTTTTTTGATACTCACACCAAGTATACGATGGTGAAGCACAGTATAACATTTCTCAGATACATGTTCTCTAAATTTGTCCAAGAGGTTCTCGTGGAAACAACGCAGCCTTCCTTCCAAAGATCCCGTTGGTATTCAAAAAATGTTCAAATGTGTGTGAAATCTTATGGGACTTAACTGTTAAGGTCATCAGTCCCTAAGCTTACACACCACTCAACTTAAATTACCCTAAGGACAAATACACACACACATGCCCGAGGGAGGACTCGAACCTCTGCTGGGACCACCCGCGTTGGCATTCCTCAAACATCTCTGTTGCAGATTCGTATTGCGACAGCAGAATTGGAGTTGATCCTGGAATAGCAGCAGTTTCTGTTTATACATGGGGTGTAATTTAGTATTTAGTCTGACTTGTTTCAGCGAAGAAGTGAATTGTATCTGCTTATTTTACTCTGTTGACTAATGTATACTTACTTATTCTAAGATTCTGTGTAAATTGTAATGTATTTGCATGGTGTGAACTACTTTGGAGTGCAATAAAAACTAGAAAATGCATAGCAGCGATACCTGGATTACATCCAACTACTGCTTGGGTTAGTGTTGCATTCCTTGTAGCGTAAAGAAACAATGGTTAAAGGTTGACAGGAGCTACATCCGTTATCTGCACATGAAGGGCGAATTGGCAACTGCGTGTAAAACGCTAACAGCAGTATTGGCAAAAAAGGACAGGCTTCAGGCTGCTACCAGGGTCTGCTATGGCATTTGGGTCCATGTGAGAAATGCCTTGGCACCTCTTGTGCTTGTAGCGTCGACTGGGACACCTGATCCCACAGCGCCTTCCGATTCGCTTGTCGTGGCTGTGGTGGGGTAATCAGTACCCCAGCTGAAGGTAGAAGTGGAGGCTGACTGCACGGTTCTCCTCTTACACTTTACAAACAGGATTGGTGTAGTGCCTACTGCACGGGAAGATTGACCTTCGTCTCCGGGGCCAATTTTCCTCATATATATTTGCTATGACGATACTGGCCAGTACATTAGCCTGGGGTTCAGAACTGGAGATCATAGCTCTGTGACGAGCGATGACGATTTTGCTATGGTGTCATCAATGGTGTAGAATTCTTGACATATTTCACACTTTAGACGGTGGATATTTAAAAACTGAAGATTGATCTGGCAAGAAGTTAGAAGAGTAAAGGTGGCTAATGGCAGGAAATGCGAAAATTAAAGATGGATAAATAAATTTAAAGAATCAACTATCCCAGATGTGCTTTCTAACACCGCCCTCTCCCATTCACACTCCCTCAGACGGAGTGTAGTACTTTACATACCATTAAAATGAATCAAACCCAGTTACATTGGCTGTGCTCAGCAGTATTTGGACCAGATTCAATTTCTTCTTGCACCATATTCGAAACTGTTTGTCCGAAAAGTTACTTAAAAATTGCAGTATTTGTGATCGTGCTGAAACAAATCGGAACGATCTGAATATTTTGCACTATATTCAAAAGTATTATTTAATCCAAAAGAATTATGTAGTGGATGAATATTGTTGTATTTCAAGTACTTTACACTGTAACTCAAATAATGTGCACACAACGAATCTTTTTTGCACCATATCCAACCTAAAATGAGTGTAGTTTTCAGTGCTTTTGGCTGTGCCCTGAAGCATCCTAAAAGCAACATTTGCTTATGTGCTGAGTTCGATTTCTTTATCATAGGAAGTGTAAGGACTAATGGAGACACAAATTAGTTATTTTTCATAGTTAAAGTGTTCTATGATGACTGTCATGTGTCGCAGTGCATTCAGGCTGGCAGGTATCCGTAGCCTGAACTCGCGTGCTGGCTGTTGCGAAAAGTCTCCTCTTGCTTTCATTCACTGCTTTTTGCTTTTGACTCAGTGTAATATGACACGCGTGCCACATTGCGAAACACATGTGGGCACTACTGCTTATCTAACATAAAGCTTTAAGTGTACTTGTTGGTGACAGCTAAAGAAGTAAACAATTTTATTCACCCGTCAACAATTCGCATCTCACTACTTATACACCACCTGGAATTTTACACACATTTAGGACGTTCTTCTTACTGTGGCAAATAACAGGCAAAAGATTGACTACGAAATTCTCGCTGAATACAGTCTTCATTTCTCTGTTGATGCATTCGTTTTTCCTGCAACAGCATTAAAGACAGACAGTAAAGTGTGTGTTTCGAGTGAAAACATTTTGAAAAATGCATCCTGTACTTACCTTACTGATACCAGAAAAAACGATACAAACTCAATAACGTTTTTGAGAGAAAGATGAGCCGTAGAGACATAGGTTCAAGTACGCTAAACTTAAAAAAAATTTAAGTACTTGTTCTGTAACCGATGGCATTAAGATGTAAACTAAATTTAACTATGGGAAGGTCAAGGTCTGAGTACTGATATCTCGACTTTGTTAGAGATACTTCGAGAGAACAATGGCCGACGCAGAGCGACACTGAATTGTGAAAATTAAATACAGTAGAAGAAGAATGGGTAGCTTTGAGGGATGAAGTAGTGAAGGCAGCAGAGGATCAATTAGGTAAAAAGACGAGGGCTAGTAGAAATCCTTGGGTAACAGAAGAAATATTGAATTTAATTGATGAAAGGAGAAAATATAAAAATGCAGTAAGTGAAAGAGGCAAAAAGGAATACAAACGTCTCAAAAATGAGATCGACAGGAAGTGCAAAATGGCTAAGCAGGGATGGCTAGAGGACAAATGTAAGGATGTAGAGGCCTATCTCACTAGGGGTAAGATAGATACCGCCTACAGGAAAATTAAAGAGACCTTTGGAGATAAGAGAACGACTTGTATGAATATCAAGAGCTCAGATGGAAACCCAGTTCTAAGCAAAGAAGGGAAAGCAGAAAGGTGGAAGGAGTATATAGAGGGTCTATACAAGGGCGATGTACTTGAGGACAATATTATGGAAATGGAAGAGGATGTAGATGAAGATGAAATGGGAGATATGATACTGCGTGAAGAGTTTGACAGAGCACTGAAGGACAAGAGTCAAAACAAGGCCCCCGGAGTAGACAGTATTCCATTGGAACTACTGACGGCCGTGGGAGAGCCAGTCCTGACAAAACTCTACCATCAGGTGAGCAAGATGTATGAAACAGGCGAAATACCCTCAGACATCAAGAAGAATATAATAATTCCAATCCCAAAGAAAGCAGGTGTTGACAGATGTGAAAATTACCGAACTATCAGCTTAATAAGTCACAGCTGCAAAATACTAACACGAATTCTTTACAGACGAATGGAAAAACTAGTAGAAGCCAACCTCGGGGAAGATCAGTTTGGATTCCGTAGAAACACTGGAACACGTGAGGCAATACTGACCTTACGACTTATCTTAGAAGAAAGATTAAGGAAAGGCAAACCTACGTTTCTAGCATTTGTACACTTTGAGAAAGCTTTTGACAATGTTGACTGGAATACTCTCTTTCAAATTCTAAAGGTGGCAGGGGTAAAATACAGGGAGCGAAAGGCTATTTACAATTTGTACAGAAACCAGATGGCAGTTATAAGAGTCGAGGGACATGAAAGGGAAGCAGTGGTTGGGAAGGGAGTAAGACAGGGTTGTAGCCTCTCCCCGATGTTGTTCAATCTGTATATTGAGCAAGCAGAAAAGGAAACAAAAGAAAAATTCGGAGTTGGTATTAAAATTCATGGAGAAGAAATAAAAACTTTGAGGTTCGCCGATGACATTGTAATTCTGTCAGAGACAGCAAATGACTTGGAAGAGCAGTTGAATGGAATGGACAGTGTCTTGAAAGGAGGATATAAGATGAACATCAACAAAAGCAAAACAAGGATAATGGAATGTAGTCTAATTAAGTCGGGTGATGCTGAGGGAATTAGATTAGGAAATGAGGCACTTAAAGTAGTAAAGGAGTTTTGCTATTTGGGGAGCAAAATAACTGATGATGGTCGAAGTAGAGAGGATATAAAATGTAGGCTGGCAATGGCAAGGAAAGCGTTTCTGAAGAAGAGAAATTTGTTAACATCCAGTATTGATTTAAGTGTCAGGAAGTCATTTCTGAAAGTATTCGTATGGAGTGTAGCCATGTATGGAAGTGAAACATGGACGATAAATAGTTTGGACAAGAAGAGAATAGAAGCTTTCGAAATGTGGTGCTACAGAAGAATGCTGAAGATTAGATGGGTAGATCACATAACTAATGAGGAAGTATTGAATAGGATTGGGGAGAAGAGAAGTTTGTGGGACAACTTGACCAGAAGAAGGGATCGGTTGGTAGGACATGTTCTGAGGCATCAAGGGATCACCAATTTAGTATTGGAGGGCAGCGTGGAGGGTAAAAATCGTAGAGGGAGACCAAGGGATGAGTACACTAAGCAGATTCAGAAGGATGTAGGTTGCAGCAGTTATTCGAAGATGAAGAGGCTTGTATAGGATAGAGTAGCATGGAGAGCTGCATCAAACCAGTCTCAGGACTGAAGACCACAACAACAACAACTAAGATCTGTTTTGTTGAAGCACAGTTTCGTGCTCCAGCCTCTATCTATAACGCAGATAAGATGACGAAATTTATTTACAGCATGAAAGTGTATTTATGAGTTTCAGTTGCCACTAATACAATACAGTACTATTTCTCCTATAAGAGAACGAGAACAAAACCTAATCGGCATAACTATGTAATGAAATTAACAAATTATAAATACAATATTGCCAAAGATGGGTTTTACTTTAACTACTATTCTGCAAATTTCAAAAGGCGAAATAAATTCAACTACTGTTTTATGCTCCTGTTGCTCGTTTTCACCAACTGGTGGAAGCACTTTTAAATGCTTTGACCAATAAAGCATGTTTCGTGTAAGATGGACTTTCAAATTAATTATTTTCGTATTTAAATTGATCTGTAATGCAGTCAAGTGTCAAAATGTGTTTTCCTTTGCCAATGTGGAACGATTTGATACCCAAAACGAACATAGAAAAGACAATACCAAGGAGACTTGAGGGTACTTCATGGAAAGTTCTCAGCCACCGAACAGTTAGACCAACTCGAGACAATCTTCTGACGCTGGACGCCATGCTCTGTCGGTCTTCTTGGAAGTAAAGAAAGCGCAATACTCGATAGACCATGAGCCCTTTCTTAACATTATTAACGAATTTGAATTCATCAGAAAATTCTCGCCACACCTAGTGCCACCATGACATACACAAAATCCAACGTGAAGAACCTAGCATGACAATCTCTTACCTTCAGATATTTATGGAGTGTGGTTAGGCTTTTACAACTTCGTACTCGAAATATTCATCCGAATACTGTTAACAGAACTAACAAATAAAGGCTATATACCACTAGGAACTACATTTGAAGAAACCACAGTAATCCGCCCAGCTTGTCAAGGGACACTCAAAACCAAATTAGACCACTAAAGTAACTGATGAACAAACTGGCCAGCGAGAGTTCTTCGAGAAAACCGAAGTAACGACCGATATCAAAGATGCCTCGTCAACCTCCAGACGATAAGGAGAGACATTAGCGACTAGGAAGATTTAAGTGCCCAGGAAGTTCACTGTAGGAAACAGTTTGGACAAGTGATCATTACTAGAACGAAAGCACAACCCTTAGGGCTTAAAGAGCACTCGAATACTGCGACAGTATTACAAGAACGGCTATCGTAAGAATTTCCAGTAAACAAGTTTACAGTAAAATGGAAAATAAAGTCTCTTGATGTAACGATCCTCTAAAGACAGGACACGATCTTCAAGTCACCTCTGAACAAACTGTACGTTTCCATTAAATGGGTAAAGAACCTACTACACATCAGAATGCATATAAGGCGCACGAGAGCTGTTTAGAATAGGCGACTCCCCATGTAGTCTAGATGACGGTAGCTTTAGGCTACCCGTTTGTAAAAGTATAAGATCGAAAGAAATGTCCCCTGCATGCCAGAGTATTAAAATCGATTCTTAATAAAGGTGACAGTTCATTGTTAAACTCGTGATTGTAAGGGCCAAGCTGATTTTCGAGAAATGTGTAAAACTTATTTTGATATCGAATTATGTAACTTTCGGTGCAGGGCAACAGAACTGTCAGATAATTTAATTTTGAACGGAAATATGTAGAGTTCACGATGCACAATGCGAAATCCTGACTAGCCGGTACATTAAAAAATCCGTCGGCGAGAAAGCAACCCGTTTTCAATAAAATTTATCTGTGCCATCTGACTGCAAAACAAAATGTAATTACAAAGAAAATTAATGCACTTTACTTTCTGCTAAACCTGCTTGAGAATTCGTAAGTTAGCACTTTCTTTGAATCGTCTGTGTGTATTAAGACTCTGAACTGACATGATGTTATTCTCACCAATACACCCTGCCAATCAACGTACCTTACAGTTGACATGAATTTTCTGGTAATTAAATTTATTGGCCAATCAGTGTGCGCTGACTGCTCGCATGCTCTGCAACCTATCACTATTAAGTAAACAATGAGACAGTCAAAAATAAAATTTCATTTTCCGAACTTGCAATGTGCAGTGCAAGACGGAATCTTATCATTTATCATAAAATACTTCTCAAGAACACAACTCGCTTTATGAAATACGGGTATGCAAACACAGTCATGAAAGTAAAAACTAAAATGGGGAACTAATGACTGATAAATGAGAATAAGTTTAACTATGCTTCATTAAACCATGACAACGATACACCTTTTCATAAAGCTCTCACAACTAGACAATTAAACAAAAAATATTTCCTAATAACTCTCTTGTGTACAGTTGCTTTGACTCTTGTTTCAACTACAAGACAAAACCGTACGTTACATTGTGAAACTACTACAGTAAACTTCATCCGTATGTGATGTTCTAACAATAAGAAGCTACACAGTTACAAACATAAAAAAACTGGATTATCTTAAAAATTGGATTTTGTCATTCTTCCATTAATAATTGGTCAACACATATCATCACATTATCTCTTTTTAAATAATACTGCCTCCATTGCACAGCAGGTCAGGATACATCCTTCACAACCAAGTACATTGGCAGACTGTCCAACACACATTTATCAAATTCTCTATTTGAAAGTCTCTTCGGGTTTGCTGCCGGATCCTAAAATCAACTCGACTCAATATTTCTGAAGATGGCGAACTGTTGGATCGCCGAAATATCGAATCGAGTTGATTTTAGGGTCTGGCAGCAAACCTGAGGAGACCTTCAAGACTTATTGTACCAGGAAAGTCTACGAAGTTACAAAGTCGCAACTTCATTCACATTTATCGCCAGAGCTTCCTGAGAATCATCACAGCAAGTAGGACAGTTCCTTTTCAAAGTACCCATTACTTGGAAGAAGGAACAGATTGCATGTATTTAATAGAAGGGTAGCAGAGGTATTCTACTAAAGTATCTTGCAATATTCATAACGTGTATCAGAATTTTAGGACATATACTGAGCTCAAACGGAATGAGGCCAACATAATGACCTCCTCAGACCAATAAGTATGGGTTTTGGAAACATCGACCATGTGAAACACAACTCGCACTTTCCTCACAAACTTCCAGGAAGCCCTGGATCAAGACACAGGTAGATCTCGACTTCTGAAAATAACCTAGGTCATTAACAGAACCTGAACATCAAGGGTCTCAAACACTGCTCTAGCGCACAGCCAAACTCACTTCTATATATGTCATTGGCTTCCCATCCAAGGAAATATCAGCGTCCTCACCACCAAGAAATTCTCAGTCTAGTCCCAAATTTTGGTTGATGCCCTACACGATAGTACTGTTGATAATATACATAGGTGTGGTACTCGATGAAATACTTTTTGCAAATCGAAATTTAATGGCTCTAACTGACTGTCTTCATTCATTGTTTTCTGGATATCTGTCAGGAAAGGATAACTGTAAGAATGGTAAAAGTATCCAGAGAATTTTCGCAGTTCATTCTGTTATGTATAATTGCGTTCTTTCCGAAAAGAACCGCAGAAATAATGTGTCAGATGCTCACAAGATTAGAAAGTAGTGCAAAATTTGGAAACTGGGTTTAAAAGTAGTCATATGTAAAACTGAGCACTTCACAAAACGGAAAAATATAGTTTTAGTTTAGATCCATGTTGAACGAATCATAGTCGCGAGAAATTGTGGGATTATTGATATCTCAACATATTTGCATGTTGCTTGATTTGTTTAATATTTTACTTGGTAATTTAGAGTAGTTTCTGTAGTGTGCAACCACTGTAGGATCTCTACTTGCTCTTACCAACAGATACTTTTCCCTTTTTCTTTCACGGGTTACACTAATCTGTTAGTGATCCATAGTTTATTACATTGCTGTTTAACGTTCTTTCTTATTATCCTTTGCAAATAACTACTTTCAAACGATGATGTGAATTATCGATGAATACCTTAAATTTTATGTTAGTATAACGTTCATAATTGGTTTCACACCAGTTCATCTCACGTAAACTAGCTTCAGAAAGATTTATCCTGCAGTCATTGATTAATCTAGCTGATTGCCACTGATAAGTATCCACACTGTAAGGCATTATCTTATCTGCCCTAATTAACTGTGCATCACGGTCAGAGAGAGTTTTTGTTAGTGGATAAACAGTTATTTCTCTTGCTTTGATCATCACAAAAAATACATCACAAATTAGGATCCTACTGTCTTCATGCACCCATATAGGAAAGTTAAAATCAAATTGAAGGATCCAAATAAATTTTCCAGATCATTTTTCGTATCAGAATCGTTTAAAAACTCTTAAGGAAAGTGACCACAGACTACTGACTGCGTGATGTTGTATGACAGGTTGCACAGTAGGGAACAGAGATTCCCCATTAAAGTTCAAAATATCCGAACAGAGATCCATACACTCAATTAAAAGTTAAATATTTTTCAGTATTAATTGACTAGCATACACTTCTCTTTGCTAATCACTGCAAAATCGACTTGTCTATCTGTTTTTGAACTTAAATCTGCCTTAATACATGTAACAGCTCCTCCATTTCCCAGATAGTTCTGTGTGAGTAAGATACTAGATTGTAATATTTTATACGTAACGTATCTAACCTTGTGGTTATGTAGTGTTCAGACAGCCACAGGGTGTGCATCTTTTCAGAGCTCTCTTAATATTCCAAACAGACAAGAATCTCTTCTACTTTATTACTCAGTCCTGTAATATTTTGTTGAAATAAACTAACCTTGTTTTTCCGTGCATTATAAAGCCTTCTGTTATTTCCACTTCTTTCAATGGATCTACCTTATCTGAATCCTGCCTCTAATCTTAAAAAGGTGCTCCTCTGACACCAACAACCCCAGGGATCTTGTAATGTGTGACTGTGCTCCCCTGTATATTATCTGCAAGAAGCTCAGCCAACCTACCTTTACCCTTCCTATTCAGGTGTAGGCCATACATAGTATAGTCTCATCTCCCAATAGTAGTAACAGGTGCTGCACTCAGTGAGATTTCATTTCAATCAACAGCAACCAGCTCAGCTCCGTGTGCACATGGCTTACAGCAGTGTTAACACAGGGCTTGTTGTGAAGTCACCGCCAGACATCACACTTGCTAGGTGGTAACCTTTAAATCGGCAGCGGTCCGTTAGTATATGTCGGACCCGCGTGTCGCCACTATCAGTGATTGCGGACCGATCGCCGCCACACGGCAGGTCTAGAGAGACTTCCTAGCACTCGCCGAGTTTTACAACCGACTTTGCTAGCGATGGTTCACTGACAAAATACGCTCTCATTTGCCGAGACGATAGTTAGCATAGCCTTCAGCTACGTCATTTACTACGACCTAGCAAGGCGCCATTACCAGTTACTATTGATATTGTGAATAATGTACAGTCAAGAGCGACGTTCACCATTTATGGATTAAAGTTAAGTATTCCACGAGCTACGTCCGTTTTTCTAAATTCTAATTTCCTTGTCCTGTTCCAGACCTCACGCCAGCCTGCGTGAGCTAAAACGCGTGCCTTTCGGCTTCCTCTAGTAACCCGGTGTTGGCTCTCCTGCCAACCCACAACACTTGTCATGGTGCTCTATGTCCTTCATAAAACTAACATTTGTGTGCATAGTTGCCATTTCAATTTGATCCAGGTCACCACTAATGCTATAATTCATGTCCGTAGCCAGGCTGTTACCTGCTCCGACAACTATAATTGCCTGATCCTATTTGTCAAAACATTTGCACAAATTCCCTATGTCCTCTGTCACCTGCTTCAGGCTACCACTTGGCTCCAGGATACGTATGTCCTCGTACCCTGTTCCTATTTTGTCTCATACCATCTAACATATACCCCCGTCCCCAACCCATAGGTGCAACCTGGCAGCAAGACTTTTTTCTTCCTGTTCTACACTTAGCTTCTTTCCTAAAAGTCTGTGGCACATTGCTATTTTCCTACAGCTGGATGGGGCGCTTCCCCTCCTACTTCAGATATCCTATTGCAATGTAACTTGCTACCTCAGTTACTCAATTCCTAACCGATTCATATTTAGTTATAGCTGGAGTGGGCATTGCATGACTTAAGACTATGACAAGGCTCACTGAAGAATATGGGAATGGCTTTTTTCCATTGTTTTTAAGCCCATATCCTCATGCAGTTAAGACTCGTTAGACATTTTCCTAGCGCAGACGTGTTAGCAAAACAAAACAGTATATACAATAAAGAGATAATTGAAATGAGGGTGAAACGTTTAAATAAGCTTCCGTTCTACAATGATGTTGCCTAAACCAAGTTTTTTGCGATTAAGAACATCCGTTTATTTGAAATTAACACAAAAAATGCATGTGCACCGTGATCTGACATAAAATTAATAACGCAATTCAAAAAAATTTAAACTAGTAGTGCAAGCTGTAGTGATGTAGTGGATGCTGAGTATTTGCAGAGGGCAGCCTATGTGTAATGAGGGCAAAACTCTGTTAATTAATTTATTAAATAAGCAGGAAATACTAAAAATTTGTTACTGGAGACACTCAGTATTATTACAACGAAATCTAAAGTTGATTAATTAGTAACGGTAGCAATACCAACGCTTTTCTGTAACACAGATTAGCAAGGGATGTGAGGGGTTTACTTTATGTGCACCCTAAAAAAATGCGTTAATTGTTAATGACACATGTTAACAACACAAATTTTTTGAAGAAATGCTGACATGTAAGAAGGGTTCATAACGTGAAAAATACCTTTTGTCACACACTTAGCAAATCAATGCATTTTCTCTATCGTGTACTAGCAACCTGTATGATTAACACAATTTTTTTTAAAAAAAAGACAGATTTCATTCGTTTTGTTAACTTTTGTTCACAATTTACGTTTTAAAGAGATTTTGATGTGTAAGTAAGGTCCTTGAATCTATAGATGTAGTACGACATCCATAGTGGAAATTTACCCCTACTACTTGGACTTAAATTTTGTGATTCAATTTAACTGAAAATTTTAAAATATTTATTGAATCTCGTAAAGGAATCCATTGAAATAATAGGTATTTTATCAAAATTTTAAAATCAAAAGCAATTGCCTAAATTATAACATTTCGAAAATGTGGTCATAAAGAACTCCATATACGTTAGTACTGCAAGCGTTAATGCTGTTGTGACAAGCAGGTAATATTTCTTCCCACAATTTGAGTAATAAAAATGCAGCGAAATATTGAAGTTCAAAGCTGTGAAGAGACAGATAAATAACATTAACCTTCATGCAGTGGCAGTAGATGGAATTACTGGAAGCCATTTTAAAACTCTAAATCCCAACTGAATTCGAAGTAGATAGCTCACTTCCTCGAAACTGTTGAAAGAAATACACATTTCTAGGCTTTCAAGCTCACGACCACAAAACAAAAGTAGCATGAACGCTGCCTTACGCCTTGTCCATGTCTGGCTGTCAGAACCTCACCACTCATCCAAACATCAACCAAAAGACTACAGACTCGCTTCTGCAAGTCTTTATTCTGTTGGTCATGTGACCATTACCATACTTAAAATACATGTTTATAAAATGACCATCATAAATTTTTTAACGTAATTTGCACGTGTATGCATGCTAGGACGTGTAATAAAAACTTTCATTAAATTAGCTATATCGTAATTAAATGTTTGTACATTAACTTTGCAATTCTAACTACCTTCATAAACGTATCGCCACATTCGGCGCTGCACGAGGTCCTTGCCAAATCACACACCGCAAATAGAATATAAAACATAACTGATCTTAAATGGAGACGTGAATTACTTGCATCTTAGACTGGGATACTCATATCGATCTCGCCATGTGCATTCATGTGGAGAAATCAATAGTTTTTTGTATATGACAGATTTAATTATTCATAATTAATTATCATTTTGTTTTCGATCAAAAGTAACAATTTTTCATGATTGCCTACATCATCCTCTTTCATCTGATGTAGCACAAGTGTAAGTTTCAGGACAGGCTGTATTCTTACAATCTATGTAAGTTACAGTACCAGTAATCATAAATGTGAATAAGTGATTTACGAACAGGAAGTTACAGAGCACAATGGAGAGGAGTAATACAGATGTATCTTTTGTAAAAAGTGTCTATCCTCTCTGTGGATACTTAGCTTTCTTATCTGAAAAGGAGATGTGGATAGCACTTGCGATGCACTACGAATCACCCCCTCGTTCGCTCTAACATACACACACACACACACACACACACACACACACACACACACACAGACGTCTTCAATGACGTGTTTATAAGCAAGGTTCAACTTGCAATGAGCTTGTCACTTCCCTGTGATCTTCGTTGCGTCTAGTTGTCTCGTAGCATGACTGTAAAGCATTTTATGTATTTTCCATGAATATCTTACTTTCTCCATGTATTAATTCAATGAAGCCACCATCTTTCCTCGCTTGGCAAGCACGCAACTTTATCCCCGCGCTTGGAACGTTGCTGCTTACCATTCGGTTTCTGGCTGAGCACAGCTCAGAAAGGGACTACCACGCCTGTAAATCACGCATGTCAACTCTAGCAGCTAACTAAAATGAAGAATGAAAAACTTTTCTTTGAACACTTTTCTTTTTAAAATGATGAAAGATGAATAACATTTAGTCTCTGTGTGTGTTTGTGTATGTGTGTGTGTGTGTGTGTGTGTGTGTGTGTATGTTAGAGCGAACGAGGGGGTGATTCGTAGTGCATCGCAAGTGCTATCCACACATCAAAATCTCTTTAAAACGTAAATTGTGAACAAAAGTTAACAAAACGAATGAAATCAGTCTTTTTTTAAAAAAAATTGTGTTAATCATACAGGTTTTTCAGATAAGAAAGCTAAGTATCCACAGAGAGGATAGACACTTGTTACAAAAGATACATCTGTATTACTCCTCTCCATTGTGCTCTGTAACTTCCTGTTCATAAATCACTTACTTCTGAACTGGCACAAACTGGAAGACTTCAAGCTGTTAATGTTTTGTGTCTGACCACAGTCACTTATAGTAATACTAATAATAAAAATGACAATAATAATACTGTGCACAGCAATATAGTAGCGCTTATGCAGCTATTACTGTGTTGTGCTATTGATAAAATCATATATCTGTTTCAAAGCAAGTAATGAAGCAATTTCTGGACTACCGCAGGTACTACCTTCAACTTGGAGGAGACTTTTCTTGAGATATTTAGCATTTGTTACATGTGCCTATCACTTTCATCTTCAGCGATGTACGGGACAAGGCACAACATACGTGTGTAGTTTGTGGTCTTTGTGAGTAACCTGTAACTGACACCGCATTAACGCTATTAACCGACAAAAAGTAATTACTCGTAATTCATGTAATCAATATTAGAGTCTTACAAAATTGTGATAACAGTAATGATATTTTGAAAATAATTTAGTTTCGTCACTGAAACAGTACGGAATCGTTTAGTATTTATCCCTCAGAAAATTTCATTTTAACCCTCATGGGGTAATTACCTCCAACTTGGGAACCGCTATTGTAGAGCGGCCTGTCCCGAGAACCTGGCTAGCGATTTTTCAAATCGATGTTGAGGTATCTCCATATCCACACCCATTGATTCATGTGGAGGGCGGATTTATCACACATTATCTAACAAGTCGGCAGTCGCAGGGCATTGTATTGACACTGGTCACAGTATGTTGTATGACAACGTCGAAATTCTGGCAACTACGTCATATTTTTGGGACTCGATAGTGAAGAAGGAAATTGAGATTCGCTTGACGTCGAATTTAATTAATAGAGATAGTGGTTTCAACCTTGATAAATCATGGAATCCGGCACTTGGTGCAATAAACTCACAAAGACGTCGTCACAGTGCAGCTAAGAACGATATATCGACATGCCAACACAGATCGAATGCAGAGTCATAGATGTAACTCGCGCATTGTGCACGTCTCTGCCGCCGACCAATGTCTCTGCCGCGTTTGCATCTGTGGCCGCATGCGCAGTTGCGCGGTACACGAGTATAAAGGGACGAAGCGAGCACTGGAACGCCCCCCCATTTTACGTTTTTTTCCTTCCTCCCTCCTTGTTCTTCCCCCTCCTGCAGGTTCCCCCGCCCCCCATCAGCATTTGGCTCGGGAGTGTCATCTTTGTGCCGCCACTTTCGTGCAGTGTTCTACAGTGAGTGTTCTACAGTTAGTGTTCCGTGTTGTATTTTTTGGGAAGTGTTGCGAACGGCCATCATACTGTCGCTGGGTGTGCCTTTTATCTCTTGCGAACAGAAACCAGACTGTCGCCTTGTTTTTTTACTTGTGTGTGTACTATGTTACTTGTCTGATTCCTGTGTCTTTTATTAACGTTGCCAACCCCTTTTGCTTTCATTTTAAGTTTCTGCATTTTTCCTCCATTTTACACTTGACGTCACCGTTTTATCGCCTGTTTTTCTTGTTTCTTTTCTTCTTCTGTTTTTTAAAACAAAAGTCTGTAGGCTGTAGAGCAGCGTACTAAGCTGCTGCCAGCCTGCCCCCTTCAGGGGGAATTGCAAATCAATAAAGGAAAAAAAAACTGGAGCGCCAGTCATCAGTGTCTATTGTGTGTGCCTTCATGTTTGTTTTTAGTGTTCTTTCGACGTCACGCCACCACGGTTCACCTGTGCCGTCGCAGTCGTCCGTGTGTTGTGCGCCATGTCAACAGGTTTCAGTGTTTTTTCTTGTCCAGCGTGAACGGCTTCATGTACCTTGTTTTTCGTATCTACAGTTCTTACCCGCCATTTTTATTGTATTATCTGTATCTACTTTCTGTCATTTGTTGCACCACTCGCGGCTGAAGAGCAGCGTACTATGCTGCTGACAGCCCACCTTTGCACAAGGTGTTTAAAATAACAATAAAGAAAAAAAACCTGGAGCAACAGTCTTGCAGCTCACTCTGAAGATGGCTGAACGATATACAGCCGAAATATTAGAAGATGAAGGAGAATTCTTGCGGCTGCACACCCGAAACTAAATGGAACAGTCTTTCCGCCGCCAAAACCTGAAGATTCACGAAATTCAAAATGCTCCTGACTTGCTAAAGAATAATAGGGGGAAGACGCCATAAAAATACATTCTTCAGTTCTGTATCAGTTTAGTGCACCTGCTTTGGGATGGTCAAATGCGTGAGGTTTGCATCAAAGTTGATCGAGAGAAGAACAGCCGTTTTGAATTTAAATTAACTGTGTTTCCCATTTTTTGTATCCCACCTGGAAGGCGGCGCGTGGATCTGCTCCAGAAAACTGAAAGGTTGGCCGAGTGAAGGAAGTGAGTAGGAGCAGGAAAAGGTAATACACGTCGGTACTGCAAGAAAGTAAAAGTGATTTACTGGTGCATGAATATATACAGGGCATACATAACTCTCTACTGAGATGCGAAGCTGAAGCGAAGTGTCCCGGCCGTCTGGTCTTGATCAAATGGGCTGAATCTACAGTGGTGCTCGTAGAGCTGAACAGCGCCTGCTAGAGGGCGCTGTCGTCGTTGTCTGTCGTAGTGCCAACTTAACTGGCAGCTACGCCGTGGCATCCTAGCTATCGATACCACTCCATTGTAGCTTCTGAAAAATCCGTGTGCCTGAAAGGCAGTAGCTTCCATTACTTGTACGCGGTGTTCTGCGAATTATTATTTTGGTTGCGTCTACGACAAGTACCACCTAAAATTCTGTTCTAGCACATAAGGCAATGCAACCGATAGCAAGTAAGGCGAAGCTCCAATCTATTCTGTAACGAACTGAATAGGCATTCGAAACAAGTTTGCTGTAACGACTGATTTATTAATGAAATAACTACGGCGGAAATAACTGTTTTTCAATAATTTTTCATGACATATGCTATTTAATGACATTATGTTCGACAGATTTTTTTTTAAAAAGGTGCACAGGCAATATTTGAGCCCTTATTGCCAGTGTGGTGGTTAAGAACCTTAGCTGCAACAATATGCTCGCTTGCTGCAAACAGGACAAACGTTACTGATATATTTCTGAGTGTAATACTTTGTAGGGATATAAAATGTGACGACCACGTAGTTCAGTCAAAGAGCGAAGTAGATGGGAGACTTTGGCTCATTGGTAGAGACTAGGGAAATGGAACCAGTCAACAAACAATTTTTGCAATCCACCATAGATTACTGCTTTAGTGCATGGCACGCGTACTAGTACCGACAAGGGATATCGAAACCATATGGAGATAGGGGCAGTACGAACAATTGTAGGTTCTTCGATTGCAGTCTTTTTGGGCGTATTGCAGTGATGAATTCTACTCGGGTTAACAGCCGATTGGTGGCGTCTTCTTGTCGCAAAGTTTCGATGGGTTTCGTACTCATCATCTTCTTTGCCAGAAGATGATGGGTACGGAACCCATCGAAACATTGCGACAAGGCGACTCCACCACTCGGCTGATACGCCGAGAAGAATTCATCAGTCGTAGGTTTCTTTGATCTGTAAGAGTGTGTCACGCAGATGCTGAAGACACTTGAAAATAGACGCAAACCATCCGGGGATAGCCAGTGAGCTCCCTGCCGTCGTTGGATAAGCAGCAGCCAACAGAAAGTCGTACCCTTAGCTCACTTATTTGTTTCATAATTTAATTCTTAATTTCTTTGCGTGTTTTTGGGCACTTGCATAGTTTACTTCACAAATTTCGGGCGTCTTATAGTATTTGAGAGTTGTAGCATCGCGTTTTAGTAGCCGTATAGCGTAAATTCGAGTAGTCGTCAGTCATTTGTTTCTTTTGAACGGCTTGTGAGGTAAAAGAGAGGAGAAAGAAATGTTAGGGATGGAGAGGGACTGCGCCTGTTGTGTACGGATTCAGGGGGAATTGGCCACCATCCGTAAACAGCTGGAAGCTGTGTTGGCCGTGGTCGACAGGCTCCAGGCTGTTGCCCTGGGCCGCGGTGACGTTGGGACACCCAAGGCGAGCGTTTTGGCGCCTCTGGAACCTGTAGCATCGCCTGGGAACTCTAATGTCACTGCGCCATCGGATTCGGGCGTCCCTTCCGGTCGACACTTGCCTGACGGTGATTGGCAAACCGTGGCGGGGTCGCGAATCCCTGGGCGGATGGCGAAAGTTGGTGCTGGCCGTAAAGCTGTGCCCTTACGCCTCCGTAACAGGTTTGGGGTACTGCCCATTGAAAGTACTCCTGAGCCAGTAAGGGTGGCCTCGCCTGTTACGGCATGGCAGGTCTTCCTGAGAGGTCCGGACAAGCGCAGAGGGTGGGACTGCTTGTCATTTGGAGCTCCAATGTTAGGCGGGTGATGGAGCCCCTTAGGGATATGGCAGCTAAGGACGGGAATAAAGCCAACGTGCACTCCCTGTGCATAGTGGGCAGTGTCATCCAAGATGCGGAAAGCGTGCTTCTGGATGCCATGATGGGTACAGGATGCAGCCAACTGCAGGTGGCGACTCATGTCGCTATGGATCGGAAGAGATTCTCTCTGGTTTCCAGCGGCTGTCTGAGTTGGTGAAGACTGACAGTCTTGCTAGCGATATGAAGGCAGAGCTCACCATCTGCAGCATCGTCGACAGGACCGATTGAAAACCTTTGGTACAAAACCGTGTGGAGGGTCTGAATCAGATGCTCAGACGGTTCTGCGACCGTGTAGGCTGCAGATTCCTCGACTTGCACCATAGGGTGATGGGGTTTCGGTTTCCGCTAAATAAGTCAGGTGGCCACTACACACAGCAGGCGGCTACACGGGTAGCAGGAGCTGTGTGGCGTGGACTGCGCGGTTTTTTAGGTTAGACAGTCTCGGGAAAGATCAAAAAGGGCTCCAAAACGCACAGGGCAAAGAAACGACGAGAATCGACCAATCAACAGTCGGTATTGTAGTTGTAAATTGTTGTAGCTGTGTTGGGAAAGTACCAGAGTTTCAAGCGCTGGTGGAGAGCACTGAAGCTGAAATCGTTATAGGAACAGAAAGCTGGCTAGAGCTGGAGATAAATTCTGCCGAAACTTTTACAGAGGCGCAAACCGTGTTCAGATGAGATAGATTAAACAAAGTAGGTGGTGGTGTGTTTGTGTCTGTTGGTAGTAGTTTATCTTGTAGTGAAGTTGAAATAGATAGTTCCTGAGAATTACTATGGGTGGAGGTTATACTCAACAGTCGTACCAAAATAACAATAGGCTCCTTCTACCGGCCCCCCGACTCAGATGATATAATAGCTGGACTGTTCAAAGAAAACTTTAACCTCATTACAAAGAAGTACTCCACTCATACAGTTATAATTGGTGGAGACTTCAATCTACCCTCGATTTGTTTGCGAAAATACATCTTCAAAGCCGGCGGTGGATACAAAACATCTTCAGAAACTGTACTGGATGCTTTCTCTGAGAATTATTTTGAACAATTAGCTCATGAGCCCACACAAATTGGAAATGGTTGCGAAAACACACTAGACCTCATAGTCACAAATAATCCTGATCTAATAGAGAGCGCCATAAGGAATACAAGGGTTAGTAAACAGAATGTCATTGTAGCGAGGCTCAAAACCATATCAACCAAAACCAATAAAAATAAACGCAAAATATAGCTATTTAAAACAGCAGATAAAAGTTCGCTTGATGCCTTCCTAAGAGAGAGTCTCCATTCCTTCCAAGCTAATTATGTAAGTGTAGACCAGATTTAGCTCAAATTCAAAGATACTGTATCGACAGCAATAGATAGACTCATACCGCATAAGCTAATAAAGAGATGGGACTGATCCACCATGGTACACGAAACACGTCAGAACACTGTTGCAGAAGGCAACGAAAAAAGCGTACCAAATTGAGAAGAACGTAAAATCCCCAAGACTGCCTAAGTTTCATAGAAGCCCGAAATTTAGTGCGGACGTCAATGCGAGATGCTTTTAATAGTTTCCACAATGAAACATTGTCACAAAATATGGTAGAAAACCCAAAGAGATTCTGGTCGTATGTAAAGTACACCAGTATGAAAAGTACACCAGTCAATACCGTCACTGCACGATAGTGATGGAAATGTTACCGATGATGATGTCACTAAAGCGGAGTTACTAAATACAGTTTTCCGTAATTCCTTCACGAAAGAAGACGAAATAAATATTCTAGTAGATATCTTAGGTGTTGCTAAACAACTCAAATCACTTAAGAAAAGCAAGTCTTCCGTTCCAGATGGTATACCAATCAGATTCCTTTCAGAGTATGCAGACGCAATAGCGCCTTTCTTAGCAATCATATGTACAGGATGGCGGGTATGGGCAAGCGGTGGGCTTTGTGGAATAATAGGGTAATTTTTAGAGAAAGGCCATTTATTGGCTAAAGAATGATGAAAGGGGTTACATAGGCCTAGGGAGGTGAGGGTGAGCCAGAGCTTACAATTTGGCGAACATTGTTCGCGAAGCTACCGAAAGTGGTCGTCTGCCAAAACTAAGTCCACAGTGCCGCAGCACCGGGAGAAGCGGGAGATGTTCAATGCTACAGGACGCGCATCCGATTCGCGGGTGAGCAAGAATACAAGAGAGGGGGCCCGGCGACGGGCGGCCGGGTATATTCGACGCACCACGCGGCTTCCTCCACCCTGATTGGTCAGGACCGAGCAAACCGTGCGGGCGGCATGGAACTTTCCAGAGCGTTGCCTGCTAAGCGACGCCTGGGACGGCGTTACCTCGTCAGCACGCGAGAGAGGCGCGTGAACAAGGTGCCCTTTCTCGGTGCTGACTTCCTGTTACTAGACCGTGGGACGAAAGAATTTACAGGCAGCTAACACTGCCGGCCGTGGCTTGGCCGTAATGGAGAAATGAAGTTACCGGTTGGAGGCTCATATAATAAAGTAAAATCTCCTATTGTCTGGCTCATCCTTTACATTCCTCCCCCTTCCGTGGGAGCGGAGAACGTACGTGAATTCGCTCAATGTAATTATTATTTGGATGTAAACAAATTTATCTTGCAAAAGAAAGTGAACAGCACTTGATTAAGATTGGCCCTCACGGAAGACGGCAGGGGTCTTAATCTATGGGAGGGTATAGAGACTCTAAAGACCTCCTAAGGGTCGCAAGGGGACTTACACATGTCAACAATATTGTGTGTATACAAGAATCATCATAAAACATCAAAACATCATAAAACATCAAAACATCATAAAACATCAAAACATCATAAAACATCAAAACAAAATTAGAACAAAACCTAGCAGTGTGAATTAGATAAACATGTCAAGTGTTCTTGTTGTTAAGTTGAGGTAAAAATGTCTTTTTTTTTTTGCTTTTGTTAGAATAAGTTGAAAATTTAAACACATCACCACTGATGAGTCACGGCGGGGGCGCCTGGCGCGAGGCGGTGTGGTGTGTTGTCCTCAGCGGGCAGCGCGCAGGCTGTCGGCGGGAAGGGGGCGTGGCCGTGGCCAGGTCCGCGCACTGGAACTCAGCGCAGGGGGAGTATGAGGGGAGATTCACACGTTTCAAAACACAGTTGAAAAGGGAGTTATTACTAAGGAAACACTTCACTACACTACGCTAGTTTTTCCACATTAACTGATATCTCAGTTTCACTCTTAAAACTAAGGGAGGGCACATGCCTGATAGGTTCTTGTTTTCTCTTTATTGTTGAGTTTAGTTTGTGGCTGTTTACCATTCATTTAAGTGCCAACAGGCGAACGTAAGAAATTTGTCCTTTTTCATGTTTTAGCAAATCATCAATTGACGTTAGGATGTGATTATTTGATTTTTTAGGTAAAACTTGAGCGTTAGCTGACAAGGGAATCATGAATGAGCTTTCAGGTATAAAAGCATAATTAAAGGGGTGCGAATACTAAGTAAGGCGTAGTGGCATGAAAGGTTATAAGTGGTGTTCCAACGGGGACCGTTTGCTAAAGACCTGCGCGGAGGCTACGTCAGAAAGGCGCGTGGCAGATAACTTCAAAAGCCAGCGCGTCGTCAGGGCTGCACGCGGCAGCTGAGGGGTCTACGACTGTCAAATGCAACAAAATAGAAGTGGGATTACGCGTGTCATCACGCTAGACGCGTTGTTACAGTAGGTTCTGTTTAAAATTACATTATGCATTAGTAAGTTGGTTCGTAACCAAGTTCCTATGAAATCCATTTGAGCCCAAACATAATTGTTATAAAAACATGAAAATATAAAAGTGAAGTACACAAATATCATATTAAATTTACTGCATATTTCATATAGGTAAACAAAGAAAGTTAAGTGCCTCTTTGAGCTAACCCTCTACGTGTAATAACGTTCACATTATGAGAAGTTTCTCATGCATCAACATTTTTGCTGAACATATCAAGGAGAATTGACAAAGAAAAGTGACACCAGTTTTGTGCAGGTGGTGTGTAGATTGTGTTGTTGGATGTCAAGGCTGTTGCTAATGAGAGAAGAACAAAACTCGAAGGGAATCTAGAGATTTCCATAGTGGAGACAGAAAGCGTAAGAAATTGGATTACAATATAATTTGAGCGTAATTTCTGAAGGACTTTTCCTTTATGAAGGTTTAGCGCACGGCGCATCGTTGACACGACGTTATCGCCTACTTAACTGTGTATATGACAATTCTGTGACTCCAAGATAGCTGCTACTTACTTCTTCCTAAAACACGACTTCTCTCACTTAAAACAAAACTTTACTGCGCGACAAAATTCACCGTCTTCATCCTCTCAACATCTTGCGACTAACTTTACTTTGCGACAAAATTCGCCGTCTTCATCCTCTCAACATTTTGCGACTAAACTCGCCGTCTCTATAACTCCATGGTGCTGGCCTCATTGGACCCAGCTGGTTGCTTAAAACTCCGTCTATCCTTCCTTGTATCGCAGTGTCCTGGGACACGTCATACAGTTAAATGCTACTACTTCAATAGTCGGTATTCCTTCGGAAAATACAACGGGAAAACAACGAAGGCTCAAGGTTTTGAACAGAGATTTCCGCTTACTGGCGTTTAGCTGCGGGCTAGACGCGATTCGCGTCTGACGTTGCTTGATCAGCTGTCGTCAGAGAGCACGGAACACTGTTCTCGTGAACTCTTCTTCGAGATGGAAGATCAAAGTCTTGGCTGAATAGTTTTGTGTTAGGATACGCCCGGGTAATAGAATGCAAAAGGCGTTGTTCGGTTGAAAGTTGTCAGATGAAAGTGGATAGGACGGACTATGTCGCGAAATGGAAAAGTGAAGAAACGACACAGACAGCTGAGGGACCGCGCGGGTGCCAGCCGCGTCACGTAAGGTACGTGCCCTTGCGGGTGTGGTTCTCTTGTTCATCCAACAGACCAGGTATATAGCCAAAACTTGCTCGTTCTGGGGGTATGATTCGCTCTGTTTATGTTACCTATCACGGCGGCAGGCATGTGGTATATCCCTCCAGATAAACATTCAAATACAAATCAAAATAAAGCATGGTTACATCCTAAACTACTCTTCTAAAACAATTTATCACCTAAGACATCCTTATTATTAAACAAATAATTGGCAGTACTCGGGAACTTACTCTAGCATACTTGAAATCCTACAAAATGACTATCCTCATCAATATAGTAACACAGCGACACATGGAAACACTAGGTTGATACAAATACTAAATTACTGGTGCTGGCAAACTCTAGCTAAAACTGTCTAAACATTTGATAATAGCATAAATAAGACCTGGACAAAATGAACAATAGTAAAAATAATACATCGAATTAGTAATTAGACATAACTAATTGTATGTAAGTAATTGGACATAAGCAATTGGACATAATCAATTAGACACAAGCAATTTGACATAAGCAATTGGCAACTCGTCATAGTGATATAAGCGGTGGCAAAACCGTAACAAAAGCAAAAGTTTAAAATATTATTTCCTTCAAACAAAACTTCCTTATCCTCCAGTTACATTTCGTAGCAAAATGAATGTAAGCATCCCCTGGTATTCCTTTATGCTCTCGTTTGTATTTTTATTCCAACCGATCTTTGGTACTTCAACCCACAGGAAAACTGTCATTAAGTAATGGCAATGTTGTGTGTAATGCTGTGGAATAGTGTAATGTCACGTTAATACTTCCTGTAACAAGATTCTGATGAAAAATGATTTTATGTCTCCTTCAATGGACAGACCAACCGCTCATTTGACGAAAGGTCTGTTCCTAGAGACTGAAAAGTAGCACAGGTCACACCAATATTCAAGAAAGGAAATAGGAGTAACCCATTGAATTACAGATCCATATCACTGGTCTCAATTTGCAATAGGATTTTGGAGCATATACTGTACTCGAACATTATGAATCACCTTGAAGAAAATGACTTATTGATACATAACCAACATGGATTCTGAAAATATCGTTCTTGTGCAACACAGCTAGCTCTTTATTCCCATGAAGCAATGAGTGCTGTCGACAAGGGATCGCAGATCGATTCCATATTCCTAGATATCCAGAAGGCTTTTGATACCGTTCCTCACAAGCGACTATTAATCAAATTGCGTCCATATGGAGTAGCGTCTCAGTTGTGTGACTAGATTCGTGATTTCCTCTCAGAGAGGTGAGTAGAGATAGACGGTAAATCATCGAGAGGATCAGAAGTGATATCTGGCATTCCGCAATGTAGTGTCATAGGCCCTTTGCTGTTCCTGATTTATATAAATGATCTAGGTGATAATCTGAGCAGCCCCCCTAGACTAATTTAGATGACGCTGTAATTTACCGTCTAGTAAAATCATAAGACGATCAATTCCAATTACAAAATGATATGGAGAGAATTTCTGTATGGTGCGAAAAGTGGCAATTGGCGCTAAACAAAGAAAAGTACGAGGTCATCCACATGGGTACTAAAAGAAATGCGATAAATTTTGGGTATGCGACAAATTGCACAGACCTAAGGACTGTCAATTCAACTAAATACCTAGCAATTACAATTACGAGCAACTTAAATCGGAAAGACCACACAAATAATATTATGGGGAAGGCGAAACAAGGGTGCGACAGACCCACTATGGGAACAGCCTACATTACACTTGTCCGTCCTCTGCTGGAATAATGCTGCGCGGTGTGAGATCCTTACCAGGTAGGACTGACGGAGGACATCGAAAAAGTGCAAAGAAGGGCAGCTCATTTAGTGTTATCGCGCAGTAGGGGTGAGAGTGTCACCGATATGTTACGCGAGTTAGGGTGGCAGTCACTGAAACAAAGGCTTTTCCGAATGCGAAAGTATTTTGTTGACATCCACCTACGTAGGGAGAAATGATCATCATAATAAAATAAGAGAAAACAGTGCTCAAACGGAAAGATTTAGGTGTTCCTTTTCCCACGCGCCGTTCGAGAGTGGAATGGTAGAGAAGTAGTATGAAATGGTTCGATGAACCCTCTGCCAGGCACTTAGATTTGAACTGCAGAGTAACCATGTAGATATAGATGTAGATGTAGGGATAGTCTACTTAACGAAATTTCAAGAACCACCTTTACTTTATAGATCTAGGAACAACGCCCTATGTATAGCTTTCATAGGAATAGTGAGGACTAGATTGGATTAATTACAGCACGTAAAGAGGCATTTCAGCAGTCATTTTTTCCACGTTCCGCATGTGAGAATGGAGTGGGAAGAAGCCCTAATAACTGAAAAAAAATTGAATTAACTTCTGCCACGCACATTACAGTGAATTGCAGAGTATTCACGAAAGTATCGGCAGAACCAAATTCACTAAAACGTTATTTGCCTCTTCCAACAGAAAATTGGGATGCCGTGTTTTACCACCAAATAGAGGCCCATTTTCGGTTCACTAGAAAAACCACGATTCATTCTCAGCTGTCACCTTAAATAGCACTGTATTTACTAAGTAACGGGCCAAAATAGTACCAACATTGACTCTGGATCTTGCGGACGAACGAAGCTGGATGGGTTTCATTCGAGTCCCTACTATCTCATTAATACGTTTTCCTAACGCCACAAGTTGACGTCACTACCCTCACAGCTCCTACTCAAAATAGCATTATCTCATAATGTATACTTTGACGTTTTTCAATTGATTTGACGATAAAATCTTCGTATATTTCGAGCTACTACTTAATTTCTTTCGTGTTGGTACGTTCGGCGCGAAAAGTCATGAATAATATCTTTGAAACAGTACGCAGAAACCTAGGACGTGGAATGGTAGCTAAACAGAATTTCCAGATACATAGCAAACGAAAGTACTCATATTTTCGTTAGTAATTGTCTTATGTACAAAGCTGATAAAAAAGTTTTGCAACGCGTTATTTCAACGGAAAACCCGGCGTTGTAGTGCACAGTTTGCATGAAAATGGCTCTGAGCACTATGGGACTTAACATCTGAGGTCATCAGTTCCCTAGAACTTAGAACTACTTAAGCCTAACTAACCTAAGGACATCACACACATCCATGCCCGAGGCAGGATTAGAACCTGTAACCGTAGCGGTCGCGCGGTTCCAGACTGAAGCGCCTAGAACCGCTCGGCCACACTGGCCGGCTTGCATGAAAAGCAAAGGCCATTTTCTTCATATTCTTTATTCGCATTTGAGTGTAATAGCAGGCGATTTCCGCCAGATGTAGACCATATTTCATTTCCCCCAACAAAACTGAAGCTGATTATTTGCAATTCGCATCAAATTTTAGATTTGTCGCTTTCCTGTTTCAGAATGTAAACCTGGGAGTGTGACAACAGTTGAGTGCAACAGATGTATCTGCGACCGTCAGAGAAAATGGACGTGTTCTCAGAAGCACTGCCGATCCGGATTACGATGTGCGTACAATTAATCACACCAACTCTCTTTAAATTAAGAAGTAAATTAGGTATTTTCGTTACGTTACTTCTGAAAACTACTTCTCACTTTTAATATGGTAATTTGTTTACGGCAAGTGGTAGGAGAAACTAATGTTAATGTCTTACCTAACTACTAACTAATCTAATTTTCTCTGTGTCATTATGTCTGTCTGTGCCTATAGTCCCCTACATCGGTAAATCTGTAATTGGATATGAATGAGATTTCACTACAAACTAGGTTAGCCACATACTGAACTAGTCTCGCAAGTATCTCAGGTGCCTCCTTTACGGTGTTTCTGGAGCTGCGAGGAGCGTTCAGTAAGTAAGGCAACATATATATTAAACCACACACTTTTGGTTACAAAACACTACTTTTCAATGTAAACTCCTATTAATGCGATGCTTCATCGATATGATGGTCAACTGTGGTCCTGAAAAGGACCAAGATGATGTTTCTGGTGTGAAAGGATCAGCCGCCAGAGAAACATGACGCCAAGGGTACTATACAATATGATCAACAACGCCCACCTCGTTAGACTACTCAGCACCCTCCTCCAAAACCGCAGGTATTTTGTTGAATTTCAAGGACAACGCAGTCGCTGGAGAGCGCAGAAAAATGGTCTACCTCAGGGAACCGTCTTGGCTCCTCTTCAACATCTATACCAACTACCAGCCATTGACCCCAGGCGCAAGGAGATTCTTATATGCAGATGACCTAACTCTTGCTACGCAGAGTTCATGCTTTGAAAGAGTGGAAAGAAACCTGACAACAGCACTTAGAACAGTGTCAAACTACTACAATCGGAACCAACTCAGACCAAACCCTTCGAAGACACAAGTGTGTGCCTTTCATTTAAGGAAGAGGGAAGCTAATCGTGAGTTACATATTGCACGGTCAGGCATCCAACTCCAGCATCATCACCCACCTAAATACTTGGCAGTCACTCTCGATAGAACTCTGACATTCAAAATTCACTGCAAGAACACCAAAATGAAAATCTCCGCTCGAAACAACCTAATTCGCAAACTAGCGGGGACACGCTGGGGATCACATCCACAAACTATTCGCTGTTCTGCAATGGCACTGTGCTTTTCTACTGCTGAATATGCTTCTCCAGTCTGGTACAGGTCATCTCATGCCAGACGATTAGACATTGCTCTCAACGAAACCTGCAAGTTGATCACAGGTTGCTTAAGACCTACCCCAACTGATAAGCTCTACTGCCTGGCTGTAATAGCGCCACCATGGATACGCAGAACAGTGGCTGCCAACAAGGAGAGACTGAAAGTGGAACAGGACAGTGCCCATCCACTGCACGGACATAATCCACCACAGCAACGGCTGAGATCGCGAAAGAGCGTCCTGAAAACATCCGAGAAGCTCGCCATTTCACCATAGAAGGCAAGGCTGGAGTTATGGGAGAAGTCGACGCCTCACCTGCAGACGCCAGAAGCTGAAGACCTACCACCTGGACACAACGAGAGCTGGCTGGTGTGGAAATCTTTAAACAGATTACGATCAGGAGTTGGACGATCCAGAGACAACCTGAAGAGATGGGGCTTCATAACAGAAGATACGTCCTGTGATTGTGAACAAGAACAAACCACAAGCCACATGGTCCAGTGCCTTTTGTGTCCTACATCCTGTACGAAGATTGATCTCCGGCAAGCCACTCCAAGCGCCTTGGAGGTTGCAAAGTACTGGGTACGTGTAATATAAATACAATTTGTGTATATACATGTACACATTTATTTATGGGTATGGCTACTGTAAATCTGTATGTTTCTGATTCGAGAATTAATGCGATAGCCTTCTGCTACTTTACTCGGGCGCCACGTGTATACTATTGGTATCTCGCTTCTGGTCGATGTCGAAGTCAACGTCTTGCTGAATCTGTAACCTCCTCATCATCCACGTAATGGCTCTGCGCCGTGCATCTTTCATTTGGCCAAATAGATGAAAGTCGCAAGGTGTGAGAACCGTTCTGCAGGAGTGAATGATTGCCCGAGATGTGTGAATACACTACCAAATTGACTATCAAATTCTTGAAGACAGTGATTGTTTTCCTAATATATTATCTTGTGCATATCCTACCTCGTATTCAAGATTTTCAGGTATAGTTGAAATATGTTCAAAGGTAGTCACTGAGTGTGCCACTTTTGGATGCTCAAAGCATGATTTCCCCTGACAATACTTTCTTTATTAATTTAAAAAAATGGTTTTATCTTGTGGTATTACACAGTTGGATGAAAAGAAATGCTTCTATATCGAGAAGTATGTCTTGTATACCACAGTACTTAGAAGTACAGTCTTTCAGATACAGTGTTTCATTGCTCGACATTCTCCATTATCTGTTACTGACCATCCGGTAGAATTATGGCCACCGTGACTGGAGTAATGGTAGTCAGTATATCAACAGAGCCTCATTACCCCAGTAGTAGCCACAAAGCATTTGTGATAATGGTAGTCAGCATGATTGGGGTAATGGCTGTCACTATGTCAAATGTCTAGCACTACACCTATAATATCCACCATATTTGATTCTAACGATGGTCAGCTATGCTGGGATAATGCCAGTCACCATCATTACCCCAACAGATCCACCATGCATCTGACGTTATGATGATAATTGTGATCTGGGGATTTCTGAAAGATAACATGGCGTATTGCAGGCTGTAATTTCACATACATTATATTGTATATATAATAACTCAGATTCAATTTTTTCGAGTATTTATCGATAATTTAGAAACCGTGGCCCTTCACAGAAACCAATTTTTAATGACTGAGGGAAATAGCTGTCACGGCTTGTAAACAGATTGTGTGCTTATGGAATATCATCTCAGTTATGCCAGTAGAATCGCGATTTCCTGTCACACAGGCCACAGTTCGGAATAACTGACAGAAAGTCATCGAGTAAAAAGGAAATGATCTCCGCCGTTCTCCAAGGTAGTCCCATAGGCCCTTTGCTGTTCCTCATCTATATAAACTATTTAGGAGACGATCTGAGCAGCAGTCTTAGGTTGTTTGCAGATGACGTTGTCATTTACTGCTTGGTAAAGTCATCAGAAGATAAAAACAAATTGTGAAACAACCTACAAAATATATCTGTATGGTACGAAAATTGGCGATTGATCCTAAATAATGAAAAGTGTGAGGTCATCTACGCAAGTGCTAAGAGAAATCAGTTAAACCTCGGTTACATGAGGAATCAATCAAACCTAAAGACTGTAAATTAAACTAAATACTTTGGAAATACAATTACAAACAACTTAAAATGGAAAGAACGCATAGAAAACGCTGGGGGGAGGGCGAATCGAACACTGCGTTTTGTCGGCATAACAGAACATGGCAACAGATCTACTGAAGAGACTGCCTACACTACACGTGTGCTTCCTCTTTTGGAGTACTGCTGCGTGGTATGGGATCCTTCCCAGATGGGGTTAACGAAGTATATCGAGATAGTTCAAAGAAATGCTGCACGTTTTCTATTATCGAGGAACAGGGATGAAGTTGTCACGGACATGATACAGGATTTGGGGTGTACATCATTAAAACAAAGGAATTTCTCGTTGCTGCGTGATTTTCTCACGAAATTTCAATCATCAGCTTTCTCCTCCGCATGTGAAAATATTTTGTTGATACCAGCCTACATAGCGAGAAACGATCATAATAATAAAATAAGGGAAATCAGAGCTCTCATGGAGAAATGCTGGTGTTCGTGTTTTCCGCGCTCTGTTCGAGATTGGAATAATAGAAAATTATTGTGAAGGTGGTTTGATGAGCCGTCTGCCAGGCACTTAAATGTGTTCTGCGGATTATCCATGTAGATCTAGACGTAGATATCAATTGAACGTCATTACTCTAATAGCATCTATTTATTATAACTTCGGCATAATTGTGGTCACTATGATTGGAGTAACAGCAGTCATCGTGTCAAATTACCTTGATTTCTTAAATTTTATCCATTTTATATGCCATCTGTCCTGTGGTGTTCACTATAATCTGAGTAATGGCAGTCACCATGTCAGCTACCCATCATTATCCCGACAGTATCCTCATGCAGTTTGAGTAATGGTAGTCACTACGACTGTGGGGTCTCGACAATCAGTTGGCCATCATAGCCCCACCAAATAGTATCCAGGGGATATGATGATCACGCTGTAAATTAACTATAGTTACCTCATACCACACTGTAATGGGGTGATGATGATCGCTTTGTGAACTGGCCATTATTGACATTTTTGAGTACAGCCTGCACACTCTCTGTAGGTCAGTTTGACAGTTTTTGTTTTTTATGTGAATGCTGACATATTAATGATTACATGGCTCGTAGTTAAACCCCGCTTTTCATCGCACTGTTTTTTCTTAAGAGTTTTAAGCACATTATCCTTTTTAATTATTGAATAAAAGCGTGCATTTGGGAATACATAAACATTTGTTTAAAATTTATAAACATTTTATAACAAACTGAGACGAAGGTAACTATACAGTGGCAGATCTGAAACAAGTAAAACTAGTTGTTGTTAAGGTTTATCAATTACAAAGGCTGCTGAAGGGTTTAAAATACCTTACAATAAACTGCGAACCAGTTTGAGCAGTGAAAATGAATCGAACCTAAGATAAGAAAGAAATGTGCATACACGTGAAGCAACAACGTTTTTGAAGAGACGATTTTTGATGTTGCCAACATCCTTTGAACGTAGCTCAAAATTCAGCTGAAGAAGCTTAGGAGCCTACTGTTTTTAAAAATATGGTACGTTAGTGGAATACTTTTGAATATATAAAAAATAGAGACAACTTTAAACATGGCGACCTATATATACAGACTGGCCTATTTAGTTTTAGATAAAAGAAACTCTGTGTTATCACTGGCTATTTTGCTTTAATGAAAGTTATTCCCACCACCAGCACTTTGAACTTTTAGGCACTGAGTTGGCTGTTTGATGTCAAAATTGAAAAAAAAAGAAGATTCCCATCAGCCAATAGTGCAATTTCCTCTTTCCCACGAAAGCAACGTCTCCTAAACAGAGGTGAGGCTTGTGAGGTCACAAAAGAAAACCAAGTGAGGTAGAGTCGTCATAGATATACTGCTTAAGGACCAAACGAAATTGTAATAATTATCATTGAACATTAAAATACATCTAAAAACATTAATCTCTCATTAACTTTGCTTTATACCCACAAGAACGGCGTCGCATTTCAGCACACCTACACCAGAATGTTTTGCTTGCTGATTAGTGAGGTTTTCGGACTAACATCTCTATTATTAGTATTAGATAATGCGTCTTTCCCTGGGCTCTGAAGTGACTGGTAAGATTTCGTTCGTATCTTCGGTATTTCCTGCAGTGGCTGATGCGGTGAGCAGTGTTCCATCAAGTTGGTGCTGGGCCGTAAACAAGTGTCAGCGTGCGAACCATTCAACGAAACATCATCGATATGGGCATTCGGAGCCGAAGGCCCACTCATGTACGATTGATGACTTCACGACACAAAGCTTTACGCCTCGCCTGAGCCCGTCAGCACCGTCATTGGACTATTGATGACTGGAAACATGTTACCTGTCCGACGAGTCGCGTTTCAAATTGTATCGAGCGGATGGTCATGTACGGGTATGGAGGCAACTTCATTAATCCAGGGACCCTGCATGTCAGCAGGGGACTGTTCAAACTGATGGAGGCTCCGTGATGGTGTGGGGTGTGCGCAATAGGAGTGATATGGGACCTTTGATACGTCTAGATACGACTCTGACTGGTAATAAATACGTAAACATCCTGTCTGAAACCTGCATCCATTCAGGTCCATTGTGCATTCCGGTGGACTTGGACAATTCCAGCAGGACAATGCGAAGTTCAACATGTCCAGAGTGTCTCCAGGAACACTCGTCTGAGTTTAAACACTTCCGCTGGCAGCCAAACTGCCCAAACATGGACGTTGTTAAGCATATCTGGGATGCTTTGAAACGTGGTGTTCAGAAGAGATCTCCACACCATCGTTCGCTTACTGATTTATGGACATCCTGCAGGTTTTATGGTGTCAGTTCCCTCCGACACTACTTCAGACATTAATCAAGTTCATGCCACGTCTTGTTGCGGCACTTCTGGGTGCTAGAGGGGCCTTATACGATATTAGACAAGTGTACCAGTTTCTCTGGCTCTGCAGTATGCAGTATACGACTTTACACCTTCTGATGACTGCAGAGCGTCAAGGAATTTCTTGTATTTCACATCATCAATACATGAGAATATCCACTGTTGTCGCTGGTACTTAGGCTCAATATTATTTTCGAAAATACATTACATTATGAAAGTGAATTTTATGAAGATGAGTACGCAATGACACAACAATATTCATCTTTCCAGAATCTCATGAAGGCACAATTGCGACATATATTATTTAGTAGAATCTTGACCACTCTTTTCTTCTGCAGTACTTTGGGACCATTTCATTACCAAGACAGCCCTGTCAAGAGGATGTTCCGTCCACCCAGAACTGAAGTTGAATATACTATTAGACTAGGAACAAAAGGAAGATTACGGTTTAACGTCCCGTCGATATCGACGTCATTAAAGACAGCACAAGCTCGGACTGTATCAAGGATGGGGAAATAAATCGATCATGCCCTTTCAAAGGAACCGTCTCGGCATTTGTCTGGAGCGATTTAGGGAACTCACTGATAACCTAAATCTGAACTGCCGAACACCGGTTCCTCCCAAATGTGACTACAGTGTGTCAGTCAATGCGCCACCTCGCTCGGTACTATTACATTAACATTAATGGAGTTTTATAGGGGAAAGAAATAAATAAATATTACTTTCACATTTTATTTAGATATATTAGAAACTCTTCCATACAGCTGGATATATGAATATGCTTAAATATCATGATAGTTCTGTGTGTACATCTGGCATGGTGGTTTCATAAATACCATTGTCTACTGATATACAACAGATCTCAAAATGCTGACTACTGTTTTCACCTGACAGTCGTACACTGTGACGTGCAGTGTCCACCATATTCTTCCATCCCCTTACATTGAAATTATTAACACACATCTCTCAGCTGATGCATCCGGTAACAGCGTGATTGACTGTATTGATTGCACACATTAAATTCTTAAATGTATTTCTTGCTGCTGAATACAATCTGTATTATTATACAGGATGATTCCGTGATGATGTTACGTACAGTCAGGGATGGTGGAGAGTGGTAAATGCATGAATGTGACGAAAGGGAACCTGGTCTGGAAATGACTGAGTCGAAAGCTGTAAGCGACAATCGTTATGACACCTCTGACAGTGAGCTTCTTCCATTGCAATCCATTTGCTTTCCAAGTTTTGAGAAGAGGTATTATGCGTCAGAACAATAAATGCGCGGTAGCGATGGGCTTTAAAGCGCATACTTTACGAGTTACGAGCACTTGTTCATCTTTGTGAAACACATCTCTTCTACACAACAAGTTCTCATAGCTCTTAAGATAAGCATTTAGAGCCCGTGTTCATGAAAGTGTCTCCGTTTTTTGGTCCATACTACCACCTCCGGAAATAAGGTAATCAACGTTCTACTGACAAAGGTATCAGAACGACGTCCTGCTATAACTTTCGATTCGGACGTTTCCGGATTAGAATCCCTTGTCTCAAAATTGCTGCATTTAACCTTCTCCAAAACCCTGAAAATTTCTAAAATCATCTCGGAATCACACTGTGTATCTTCACAGTTCATGGCATGTCACAGCTGCAGATAGTTCAAAAATGGCTCTAAGCACTATGGGACGTAACATCTGAGGTCATCAGTCCTCTAGACTTAGCCGGCCACTGTAGTCGAGCGGTTCTAGGCGCTTCAGTCCGTAACCACGTGACTGCAACGGTCGCAGGTTCAAATCCTGCCTCGGGCATGGATGTGTGTGATGTCCTTAGGTTAGTTAGGTTTAAGTAGTTCTAAGTTCTAGGGGACTGATGACCTAAGATGTTGAGTCCCATAGTGCTCAGAGTCATTTGAACCCCTACACTTAGAACTAAGTAAACCTAACTAACCTGAGTACATCACACACATCCATGCCCGAGGCAGGATTCGAACCTGCGACCGTCACAGCCGCGTAGTTCCGGGCTAAAGTGCCCAGAACCGCTCAGTCACAGCGGCCGGCTGCAGGTAATACGGTCGTCTAATATAACTAAATGAGTTCGAGTGTTTCAAGTGAGAATAGCTGCAGGTTGTTGTATCCTGCCTAGTTGTCAATGAAGGGGAGTCTAGGAAAACTGCTTCTCCGATCGCTAGACAAGAATTCAAGCAAATAGTATTAATGAATTTCATTATAGAAAATAAATGACAAAACTTTGATAAATACATATATGTGTCCCAGTCAAAGGGTGCTATGCAATAAAATCAGTGTCCTTCAGTATAGTGATGCCAAACAAGTCAAGTAAAACAGTTGATGTCTCTGTCCAGGTCGCTGGTCTCGACACTTCTGTAGAACTCGTAGAACTGGGCCTCAGCCAGGTAGCGCGGCCGCTTATGTCCTCTTCGGGTAGAGGGCGCAGCCATTGTGTTGTCGTCCTGGAGAGGGGTCGGTCAGCGTGCAATTGGCTGACGTCGTCTCACAGCCCTCTCTGCTCTAACATTCACACCTGGTGTGCTGGCGCTTGACTTTACGCCGGAACACAGGTAGCATCGGATTGTTATAGCAGTGGACCCCTCGCTGACTGCCAGTTTCACGTTACTACTGTTATTTTTCCGAAACCAACACTGGATCCAATAGGTTTCCCGTTACCATCCTGGGAAGGATGACTTTGCCGTTGCTGACTTGCAAACTGTGTGTAGCTGTATGTTGTATCAAAGGTATTACTTTCATCACTGAGGGCTCAGACTTTGGTTTTGTTAGATGATACTAATTGATTTCAGATGCAACAATAACCAGAACAGCCGGCTGAGGTGGCAGAGCGGTTCTAGGCGCTACAGTCTGGAACGGTGCGACTGCTACGGCCTCAGGTTCGAATCCTGCCTCGGACATGGATGTGTGTGATGTCCTTAGGTTAGTTAGGTTTAAGTAGTTCTACGTTCTAGGGGACTGATGGCCTTAGAAGTGCTCAGAGCCATTCGAACCATTTTTTGAATATCCAGAATAGCGAGTGCAACATGCATACACATATGCCAACAGCGTCCTTACGCAGTCAGTGACCTACTTTATTCTTGTAGTTTTCAGTGATGATTATCTGGCGTAATGTGTCCATCACAGTGAAATCGTAAATAACCACTTTCTCCTGCTAATGGGCCGCGAGGGATTAGCTGAGCAGTCTGGGACGCTGCAGTCATGGACTGTGCGGCTGGTCCCGGCGGAGTTTCGAGTCCTCCCTCAGGCATGGGTGTTAGTGTTTGTCCTTAGGATAATTTAGGTTAAGTAGTGTGTAAGCTTAGGGACTGATGACCTTAGCAGTTAAGTCCCATAAGATTTCACACACATTTGAACAATCCTCCTCCTGCTGATGGGACAGTTGGGACGTCTCATCGGGATTCTACACACGCTAAACATCAATGTAATAGTCTGGAGACGAAGGCTAGAAACGATGTCAGTACTCGATTGTTTATGAGTCCACAAGACTTTCGGAACAAAACTGAGCAGTGATGGAGCAGCTACTGAGAGCCAGTCAGAGACGCTATCACTTCGCCGCCTCTATGCGGTGCATTGCAGTGTTTACCAGACAGTTATCTTCAGACCAATCGCGAATGCCTGTGACCCGCTGATTGGACCAGAGGACACAATCTATTTCATGTAAACATAACGCACACCATTATGGAGCGTCCACTATCTTCCACAGCGCCTTGATGATACCTTGCATACATGACTTCATGGGGTATGCGCCACACCTCAGTTCTACCGTCAGCTGTTACCAACAGAAATCGGAACTCACCTGGCCTGGCTCCTCGTCACGGTTTTCCAGTTGTTTACGGTCCAACCGATGTGGTCAAGAACTCAGAAGAGGCGCTGCAAACGATGTCGTGCTGTCAGCAAAGGCACTCGAATGGGTCGTCAGCTGCTGTGGCACATTAATGCCAAATTGCATTGTTAATGAATACGTTCGTCGTTCGTGCCACATTGATTTCAAGCACTATTGTTTGTGTGTTAGCACTGACTACTCAACACAAACACAGCTGCTCTCGGTCGGCCACTGCGTTGTCCGTGGTGGGAGGTAATGCCTGAAATTTGGTATTCCCGGTACACTCTTGACCGTGGATCTCGGAATATTGAATTTCGTAACCATTTCCGAGATGAAATGTCCTATGTCACCAGCTCCAACTACTATTACACTTTCAGAGTCTGTTAATTCGGGTCGTGCGGCCATAATCACGCGGGAAACCTTTTCATATGAATCACCTGAGAACACATTGCTACTCCGTCAATGTACTGGTCTTTTATACCTTGTGTGGGCGATAATGCCGCCATCTGTACTTGCGCATATCGCTATCCCATGACTTTTATCACATCACTGTATGACAATGGGACATGAACTGTGGGAAAACCTGAACAGAACTAAATCAAAGCATTTGAGATGCGGTGCTACAGAAGAATTTTGATGATTTTATGGACTGATAAGGTGAGCAATCAGGAGGTTCTTCGTAGAACCTGTGAGGAAAGCAATAAATGGAAAACACTGCCAAGAAAGTGGCAGAATAATAGGACAACAGGCAATAACTTCCATGGTACTAGAGGGGGCTGTAGAGGGCAAAAACTGTAGAGGAAGGTAGAGGTTGGAAAAGAGAGCTATAAATTGTTATCCGCCAGGAAAAGCATGTGCTGTCACTCGGTAAATTATTTAATCACTGATACAGACAGCTGTCTCACAGCGAAATAATTGTGAGTAGATACATGGAGTATGAGTGAGGGTGCAAAATGAATTGTTAAAATAAAATTAAACGCTCCTTGTGGACGTTGCTTGTTCTGTACAATTGATTAAAGCGAGAAGTCTGCAGCTCCACCTTCCAGAATCTGGAGAGTTGTGAAATTGTTAAGGAAATAGATGTGAGAAGACTCGAACCCAAAACCTTCGATCGCAAGAGCTCCAAGGTGAGAGTTTTCCTTAAAATGGGGAGAGAATGGGGTTGATAAGGGAAGATGACGGACTAACTGCTTCCTTTTCGGTGTGTGTTGTACACACACATATCACCACGATTGCAAAATCTGAAAATCCTTAAAAACACGAAATTTCTGAAAAATAAACATGATGAATATTGAACCTATACTACTTCTAGAGCAATTGCACTATCAATCCATCTGGAACTGCACTAGGATAAATGGGCCAGATCTGCCACACTGGAATGGTGTGGAATGGGGGGGAGGGGGAGGTTTATTAGTGATGATGCTCATGATATTGACGCAGACAGACCCAAAAATGCTCTTATAGAACACTATCTACTACTTTCTAGTGCACAAACGTATGCACAAATATTCCCAGCCTTTCCTGATGCAAAATCATTTAGCGTAATCTAAGCTTTAATATGAAGTTTTCCCTTGCAAAAGAATACTTTCTGTTCGCAAAATTGTTTTAGAATGTTTGTCTTGTGTGAGACACTGCTCAACTTTTCGATATGCGGTATCGTGAAAATCAAGGACACAGGTGAACAGATATATTCTATATTCCTAGCTTTCTGCAACTGTATGGTACAGTGGGCGCAAAATAATGTGCCTGATAGATGCACAATTGGCAGCACATGTGAGGCGAGAGAAGTAGTGGTGGGGTGGAGGGCGGGGGGTTGTGGATGGGCTCTGTAGGGGAAATGCTGAGCGCTGGAGGGGAAGTGCTGTTCTAAAAAGAAGGCTATGCTCATATTTTTTGTAAATATTAAGTTGAGCCCCTACATGCCCACACTCTGCTTTGGTTAGTATCAAAAGAATTCCGTTAAAAGAGCAACTAAAGCAGCGATACATTTTCTCTTTTCTTAAAGTTACAAATGGTTTGTTAACCATTTGTAACTTTCAGAGAAGCATCATGAGTGGCGAATTTTGAGTAAAACCTACATTTCTCCTGTTTCCACGTTAAAATTTGCTTGCTTTGGAGAAACACAACAGAGTTTACACAACGTCACCCCACTAACATTTAATGCAGACACAGTTGCGGGAGAAATTTGAAACAGTAGTTTGTAAGGTTTAATAACTGGGAAACTGAGGAAAAGTAAGGTCAACAGCTTATGAACAAGGACATCCTCCATACAAAAAGAAACTGTAATATTTTTACTTACATTGTTCCAAAACCGACAGCAATTCCATTTCGTCATTTGTTCATGGGCCTTAAAAATTACATTATTTTATTGAAAAAGTCTGTAGTTAGTGGAATAACACGGTAGATGACGATATTATGCTTACTAACCATTTGGAAAAACACTTTCCTCTTTTCATGCTAGCATTTGCCAGAATCTTATTTCGATATCAAAAACCGTTTATGAAATGTGAGGAATGTTGTGGAGATTTCATTCTGGGTTTATCGCTGACGAGTGTGCTCACAAATGAGTGTGCCACATCAGGTCAATTTTCTCGTTAGTGTTAAAAGATAGAGACATCCACCCAACTCAAAAGAAAAATTCATTATGGTAGGTAAATTTCGTAAGCATCAGCGTGTTCTGTAGTACTCATTCAACGTAAAATTATAGCAACCCCTATTTTTCATTTCAAACTTTTTCGAATTTTCCGTTGTGTATTAATGAAGTGCAAATATCACAGTAACAACGACCAGAATGAAATTATGGACACGTCATCACGATTCTGGCACATAAAGCTGTAATTAACGAAAAATAAATTTTTCTACGGAACATTTTCTGTAAAATCGTTTGAGAAAAACTGCAGGACGAGCGCCTTGATTTTGTCATGGCAGTATTTCGGCGGCCGAGCGAAAGGGCAAACGTCGCTTGCCTCCCCTTCCACATAAACAAACGGACTCCCCCAGCGCATCAGATGAAAACTGGTCACTGCACATCGACCAACTACCCTGTACGAACCCTAGGCTTTTGACATATGTCCGAGAATACGGAATGGATTATCAAATACGCGACATTTTGAGTGACATTACTCAGTAGGTTGTCGCGGACGCTGAGTGTTCTTCAGAAACTTGGGTTACTTCAGGAGTGTTGAGGAAAGTGTGATAGGACTGATCGTTTACGTAAACGGCTGGGAGGGTAGTTGTATGACGCTGCTTACGCTGCTTACTCCTGTTGTGCAGGTTGTAATGGTACTTGAATTACGTAGCCATTAACGCACGTGAGCCTCTCGGTACCAGTAATATTCTACTGTGTTTCTGTTAACTACTTAACATATTTCTGAGACAACATTCAGATTTGATTTCATTTGTGATACATCGATATCTTTATATTGCAGTGATATTATTCTTATGTGTATTCTTTCTTTTATCACTATGATCTTTGACGTACTTGTAACTCTGATTTTTGGGCGCGTAAGCGATTATTAGTTAGTTGTTAGAGAGTCGGACCTTGAAAAAGTAAAGTCTTGGACGTCATGTTGGAAAGACGCATATTGTAGCCAGTTTGTAAAATGTGAACTTTAACAGTGAGGAAGATGTTTTCAAGTAAGTTTTGCATTGTGACGTGATGTTTTGTGTGTTACGTGCTATCGCAACAAAAGCAATAAAAAAGAAGTGTAACTTAAATTCGGAGTGCTAATTATTTTTTTTTTACATCACCATTGTGCTAACTTTGAAAGGTTTAATCTTCAAGAATGGTTTGTGAAGTGCATCTCCAAAACTTTTTGAATATAGCAGAATAAAACCTAGGCCACTTTGCATCCGAGCTTGGAATCATTTCCACCTGGATTTTCGACGATTGAGCCATGATTTTACAACGAGATCAGCGTGGGAAACAAAAAAAGACGAGTGTCTAATTTATTCATTATTACATGAAATGACTTTATTAACTGTGCTTTAATGACGCCTGCCACATAATAACTTTGTTGTTGCCCGAAAATGCAGTATTTAGCAGCGTGAGAAACACCACAATCATTATAAAATTTTGACCTTTGTTGTGGTGGGGTTGTTAGAAGGTGAATGTCTCGTCGCTGAAGGAATTCGGAGAAATTCCGGATAAGTTGGGATGAATGATAACTTGTTTGCAATGTGGATAAATCTATGTTAATTTAGACGAGCGGAGAGATATTTCTGTGATATCAGAATACAGTATTATTGATATACTGTCACGGCTATTAAATATCTAGGAATGGGAGGAGAAGATAAGGTCAATCGTAGTGATGGTGTACGGCTGACTGCCCTTGGTTTTAAGAGTTCTCCGAAAGTGTGGGATCACGCCTAACATAAAGCGTGTTCACCAATTCCCGTTACAAACTTCTAGGACTTGTAGAGGGGAGGTAGTACATAATATTTTGAATAGGAACCCATGCCCAGAAACTCCTTCCCACGACGCTACGGAAAGCCAAAGGTATAGGCGTTGGTGCCTGTAAATGTAAGTATACACATGGTGATTCAAGGATGATGTTACACACTTTGAGGATGATAGAGACGGATAAATGTGTTAGTTTGAGGCAAGAGTCCCTGGTTCGGAAACCAACAGGTCGAAAGATAAATCATTCTGATACCTCTGACTGTGGAATACATGTACTGGTACTGTTGCTGCTAAGAATGAAGTATGTGCAACTTTCAGAGGTGGTAGTATGGACCAAAAAAAGAAAAAAAAAGTCTAATAAACATGGGATCTGAAATGGATACCTGAGGAGATATGAGCACTAGTTAATCTTCACTAATGTAAACATATCGCCTCCACTGAACAAGTCCTCATAGGTCTTAAGATATGCATTTTACAGCCCACGTTTACTGAACATTATTTCTTGTTTTGGTCCCAACTAACACATCTGAAATTGCCTGTGCCACAGTCTTAGGAAAACAATTCCGATACATATATTCTACTTTCGGAGGTTTTTGTTTAAAACGTTTATTGCGTTTCTGGTACAGGTATCCATACGTCAAACTGATACATTTATCCTTTTCCATCACCCTTGAAAGCTTGTACCATCATCACAGACTCACCTTGTATTCACATACATCTACATGTGCAGCGCCTATTGCTCTAGCGTCGTTGGATAGCGTTTACAAAGATGGGTTCCTAATCAAAGTATTGTGTACTCACTCCTCTCTACAAGACCTGGAAGTTTCTAATGGGAATTTCCGAATACCATGTATACAGTCGCAACACTTGAAACGTCCCCTTAGAAAGATTAATGAATTACTGTGCTGATAAACCTCTTACATTATTTGACTTTCAAACAGCTGAGCAGAACTGAACGTACTCAGAACGTACTCAGACATTTCGCTCTTTACCTATTCTGATCAACACTAAACTGACACACAACATTTTTAGCGCAACGCAATCTGACTTTCAAAAATCCCTACAAAAGAATGGTCGTGACTAACAATAACCTATACCTTTCATGAATTACTTACCTATATATATATATATATATGTGTGTGTGTGTGTGTGTGTGTGTACGCGCTGCTCGCATCTAACTGCCCAACACTACAATAGCAACATTCCAACAATGCAAATCAGCCACAGACTGCACACAGCACAGTGGCGTTACCAGCATAAAAACGTAAACAGCCTACCTACACACTCACCGCTAAGAAAATTGTTACTGTCTGGCAGATAGAACGACGCTAGCGTCCCTAGAGACGAGAAATTATTTTTCTATTTAAATAACGGAATATTTATTATAATTATGCATTCCAAGAATTAGTAAATTATCGAGAGACATGACCGATCCTGAAATCAATGTAAAAACATCCGAATATCACTGATTCATTGGCATTAGCTACAACTCAAACATGAAAAAATACTGTGGACTAGATGTTTATTTGCAGCTTATACCGTTGATATCAAGAGAATATATGAGACGCATGCATTTATGCTGTTGTCTGTTCTTATTATTATAGGCGATTTCCTTCACTTGTAACAATTTTGTATTGAGTCTAACAATTCAGACATTTTTAAACTTCTCTCGACTTTCTAAAGCACGAGAATTCTTTTTAAATATTTAAACGTAGTTTTGTTGAAGATTCTTGCCGTTTGCAGCTCAGATGTAGCAACAATAGTCGAATTAGTTTCTCCTGTGCTCGGGAAAAGTTTTATTACCTTTTCAGCTACAGAGTACACAAGGTATGGTGGTCAATGCGCAGCGACCAGTTCTAGTCAAAAGCACTGGGGGAGTTCATTCAATTATTCAAAAGGGGAGGCCACAACTGTTTGCCCCCTTTCGGCTGGTTGTGACGTGCTGCGATGACAAAAATCTAGCCACATGCCCTGCAGCCTCTCTCAAATGATTTTACAGAAACTACTAGTTAAAAATTTTAATTTTTTCATTACTTATAGTTTTTATGTCAGCTTTATGTTGATATGCCCATCATTTAGTTAATGGTCGTAGTTATTGTGACATTTGTCTGTAACCAATACACTGCACGAATTTCTAAAAAGTTGGTAATGAAAATTACAGGTCGCTATGGTTTTGCGTTTAGTGTCTATTACATAATATTTTGCTGTGTATAAAGTTTACCTAAGGTAATGAATTTTTCTTTAGAGTTTGGTGGTGGTCTCTATCTTTCACAAGTCTCAAGAAAACTGATGTGATCTAGCACACTCATTTGCGATCGCGCGCTAGCGATAAGGCCAGAATGAAACATCCTCAACATTCCTCTTATTTCATACATGCTTTGAAACATAGAAATGAGATTTTGGCAATTGATAACGCACAAAGAGGAGAGTGTGTTGCCATGTTATCATTATGCAAAACTTCATTACTTACTGCATTATTCCAGTAGCTACAGACATTTTCAAAGAAAAACGGGCCGTCGATAGCTGGTGAATGGATAAATACTGTGGGTTTTGAAACACTGTAAGAGAAGACATTAAAGTTTATTTTTGTACTTAGGATGTGCTTTGCCACAGGCTATTGACCTGACTTTTCCTCAGTTCCTCCCTTAATAAACCTGATAAACTTTTGTCTCGGAATTTTCTCGATCTTACGCCTGCACATCACATTAGTGAGGTGACATTGTGTAACCACTGTTGTGTTTTGGTAAAAGAAGTAAAGTGTAACGCAGCAAAAATGGAAATGTAGGTTTTACTCAAAATTCGATAATCACGACACTTCTCTAAAAATGGTTAGAAAGCCTGGATAAAATAAATTTCTGCTTTAGCTTCGTGTTCGGCAGCATTCTTTCTAGATACTAACCAAAGCCGAGGTGACAGCAAATCTTTCTGAATGGTCAAAACTGAAGTATAGGCTTGGAGGGGCTACACTTAATATTTACAAAAGGTGTGAGTGTAGGCATTAGTTTAGAACAGAGCTTCCCCTCCAGCGCTCGGCATATCACACCCCTACCACTCTAACCACACATTCCCTGCCGATTGTGCATCTACCAGCTACATAGCTCACTCTACACTCGTGGTGCTTCATCTGTTACGTTAAATAATGTAGGTATTGCATTCTATACAAATTTCCTGCGTTCCAGATTCACTGGTTTGACTGGAAGTTTAGTGCAAAACTTCGCATTGTTGAGCAGATATATTGCGTCTTGCTGCAAAATATCAGTTCTTCTTCTGTTTATTAGCCTTTCTTGGTTATTAAAGTAAAACGACATTCTTAAGTACATAGCCATAGGTAACAAGATAGCTGTAAATAAACTGTCCTTTAATGCAGTCTCACAGCTCCTGGGGTCCTTAGGAGATTATAGAAAGACAAACGTGGCGCCATCTTTTGGTTATTTTCGATTTTTATGGTATTATATACGATCTCCATTGTAAAAACTGTGTCTAGACCATACTCCTCGTACCCATCAGCTATCGTATTCAGAAGTGTCTTGGAGCGCTATTGTCGCAGAGTATAAGAAATAAGAAGTGTCGCAGTCGTGTATGTTAGAATGTGGTGGGGGATCTTATAAAGAAAGCAGCATAAAGAACGCCTCGTCATCCCTTTTCCGAATACCGCCGGAGTCCTTGGGACCCCCACAAATAATATTACAAGAATACATCGACGCAATTCATTGCCTCTGTGCTAGATTCGTTGCCGGTAAGTCTGATCAGTGCGAGAATGTTACGGAAATGTTCCCTGAGTGAAGACGGAGATACCTGGAGGGATGGAAACCTTCCGCGAAACACTTGTAGGCGAACTGTTGTATGGCTGACCTACCTATCGGTAGTTCTCTCTATGGCGAGTATAGAGCACAAGAGTCGATTATTTGTAGTTACTGTGTCACACGGGAATAGCGCAGAGCTGATGCTGTGGCTACACAATGAACTTTTCAAGTTAGTGTTATGTAATTAAAAATGTTTGTCACGAAGTTGTACATGCCACGTTAGTGTTCATTCCTCTATATTAATGTTCATCTAAATGGTGACAATTTTCGATGTCGTGTGTCGTGTCAGGAGCTCAACAATCAAAAGCTTCGGGACGGTTACGGGAAGATAACGTGGACTGGACTGCACCTAATTACAAGTTTCAAGTGAGAGAAACATGTGTGATATTACGAGCGTAGATACCTTCTCGTTTCGAATAACACACACCAACTTTTTTAAACATTCGCTTCACGCATGCTCGTATAATGAACGGAGACTAGTGGTTTTGTTTTAGTACTGTGGTTTTCGTCGACATGCGAAGCACTTTTTGAACAGTGAATTTCATATGTATTCTGTGTTGCATGTATCCGAATTGGATAATATTACTTCAACAATAACCTCAGTACGTCACAACGATTTACGAGATCCGAATTTAAATAATGACTACAATTGTAGAATATTGTTATTGTGAACAGTGCAGCCAGACCTTTATCTGTTTTTAACAGAATGTATTGAATTCCGCCAGACTAAGTTGGCATTGTTCGTGTGAGTGGCTACGTAAGCTGCTAGGTAATGATTTTTACAGGACCCTGAGGAACAGGTAGGGCAAGGAGAGAAGAGTAACAGCCACGGAAAACCAAGTTTAGGCATGCAGTCGTTAAATATCCAATACATGTTTCTGTGTTTGGGGAGTACCTGCGTAGAACACGTATATACTACATTTCCCTCGACTGTGTTACACATCATTGAGGAACTTTGGAGCACCAGCTTTTGACACAGACAGCAAAGTGATATTACTGCGTCCTATTTTCGTCTCGTACAAGGACCATAAACACAGAATAATGGAAGTTAGAGCTGCTTTAGATGAAGAGACGCAATAATTTGTTTCTCATTCCTTTTGCGAGTGGAAAACGAAAGGTTGTATGAGTGGTAGTGGTAGAAAGTACCAGCTATTATGCAATATATAATCGTTTCCGCAATTTGTATGTTGGTATATATTCCAGAACCTCTGAACAGTAACCGTTCATCATTTTCTTGAAGTCAAAATGTTGCTGAATTGCAGAGTAGGATCGTGGCAGGAATACATACATTTCTAGATGAAGATACTAATGAGTTTTTTCTGGTATGTGTTTCAAGATGTGGACTGCAAAAAGGAATTAATGCAGACTGAGGATGTTACAACGTCGACTCAGAAGTGCATTCCCGGTATGTCATTCATGAATGGCTGCGACCGGTGCTACTGCTCAGAGGATGGTGTATCAGCAGTATGCCAGTTCCTGCCCTGTAACGACGTCACAGGTGAGTTTCTGTGTGCCAGAACAGAAGTGTCGTGTGAACGGTGCTTCATCTTCAACATCACCGTTAGCCTCTTGACAACTATGGCTCCGCTGAGGGCTCACTTAGACTTTTCTGTGCAGTACCGTCTCACTTCACGCTTCCCATGTCGCCCAGGAACGTGCTCTAATGTCACCTACTCAGATTGCTTGAAGTCATTGTTCTGACTCTTCCTGTCTCTCGGCAATCCATCAGAGAATATTTCAGTTCCATCTACCATTCATGCAAGAGGCTTTCGTCTCACGCACCTCCATATTATTTTCGCTGCCATCGTATTTATGTCAAACATTCCAGTCTTGCCTCTCACCCATTTGTATATTTTCTGGTATCTCTCATAGTAAATAACTGCATATCTGCAGTCTTCACTGAACAGTCATCAGTTATTGAAAAGCTTACGCATTAAGAAAATCTATGTACCTCTTTTATCCATCAAAAATTGGAATTTCACGCAGCTTTTTGCCTCTTCCAGGCATTTTGGAAGCTCAGCTATGAAAAAAATGGTGGTTTACTCCGAGACCTTTTTACTCCATTGTTTATATAATTTCTTGTCTATTTATTCATTACTCCAATTTACTGAAAACGTCGATGTTCATTTACACTATTTTGTTTTCGATGTGCTTAATACACTTTAGTTTATCGTATTACAATTGATTTTCAGGTAAGATCCTCAATTACTATCCTCCATTAACTGTAGAATTTATTTTGAATATACACTGAAGAGCCAAAGAAACTGGTACACCTGACTGCTATCGTGTAGGGCCTCCGTGCGCACGCAGAAGTGCCACAACAAGATGTGGCATGGACTCGACTAATGTCTGAAGTAGTGCTGGACGGAACTGACACCATGAATCCTGCTAGGCTGTCCATAAATCCGTTAGAGCACGAGGGGGTGGAGATGTCGTCTGAGCAACACGTTGCAAGGCATCCCAGATATGCTCAATAATGTTCTCTTCTGGAGAGTTTGGTGGCCAGCGGAAGTGTTTAAACCCAGAATAGTGTTCCTAGAGCCACTCAGTAGCAATTCTGGACGTGTGGGATGTCACATTGTCCTGCTGGAATTGCCCAAGTCTGTAGGAAAGAACAATTGAGATGAATGGATGCAGGTGATCAGACAGGATGCTTGCGTACGTGTCACCTATCACAGTCGTATCTAGACGTATCAGGGATCCCATATCACTCCAGCTGCACACGTCCCCACCATTACAGAACCTCCACCAGCTTTAAGAGTCCCCTGCTGATATGCTGGGCCCATGGCTTCATGAGGTTGCCTCCATACCTGCTCGATAAAATTTGAAACGAGACTCATCCGACCAGATAACATGTTTCAAGTCATCAACAGTCCAATGATGGTGTTGAGGCGTAAAGCTTTGTCTCGTGCAGTGATCAAGGGGACCCGAGTGGGCCTTCGGCTCCTAAAGCCGATATCGATGATGTTTCGTTGAATGGTTCGCACGCTGACACTTGTTGATGGCCAAGCATTGAAATCTGCAGCAACCTGAAGAAGGGTTGCACGTCCGTCAAGTTGAACAATTCTCCTCAGTCGTCGTTGGTTCCGTTCTTGCAGGCTCTTTTTCCAGCTGCAGCGATGTCGGAGATTTAATGTTTTAGCGGATTCCTGATATTCATGATACACTCGTAAAACGGACATACGGGAAAATCCCCACTTCTTCGCTACCTCGAAGATGCTGTGTCCCATCACTCATCCGCTGACTGTAACACCACGTCCGGACTCACTTAAATCTTGATAACCTGCCTTTGTAGTAGCAGTAACTGATTAACAACTGCGGCAGAAACTCGTCTTATATAGGCGTAGCCATCTGCAGCGCCGTATTCTGCCTCTTTACATATCTTTGTATTTGAGTAAGCATGCCTACACCAGTTTCTTTGGCTTTCCATAGTGGATTACAATCATGTTAGTAAAAGTGATTCATTTTGTTACATTACTGATTTTCGGTTACAAATCTGAAGACGTCTTCTGGTTCTGGTGACTGCGGCCTTATTGACACTTTACCTCCTTGCTTGATTCTATTTCAATTCTGAACCTCCGACTATATGTCTCTGATAAAATCCATTGATATCTGAAGCATTACCATACGCATTATTGTGTCAGCTACTGTGGGATTCTGCGCGGACACAATCAAGGAAGGAGAGGTGATGCGATGGCGGTGGTAGGAATGCAAAATGATCTGTACATTAAACTCTCTAATTAATTGATCACTTTATTTCTAAAAAAAAAAAAAAAAATAAACATAACTTGACTTGATTCCTCTCCGTCCTACATGCAAGTACTTTTCAGTATTGCTGCTTGGGGAACGCAGGCTAAGTATCAACTTCCTATTAGTCAGTACTGAAGCTCTCGAAGTCTGCGACCGAACTGGGCCAACCAGTTATGGGCGGCTGGTTGAATCAGTGTTGACACGGGGCGCTGAACTTTGTGTTCCTGAAGGTGTGGCGTTGTTCACTCTTCCAATCGGCATGCGGGACTCCCCTTCCTGATGCTGTTTCGCACCGCTGCTCTGGTTGGTAAGCAGTCAATGCTTTAGGACTGTACATACAACCTTTAGTGTAATAGCGCTGTTTACTCACTGACCCTTTGTAAAGTTTTACCTGAAATTGAGTCAAATTCTTTCTCGAAGAAAACCCACTATATGATTCCAGATTATAATTTTCCTACAATTTTGAAATATTATTTTCGTATATGGCAGTTTTTTTTTGTATTCGGGACGTTTATACAAAAGATACTTTGACAGAAACTGCTGGTGCGTTAAAGAATAATTTAAACAGCAGTTCACGGTGTTGTAGTGTATTGGTGCATAAGCTGGCAGCGTTTTTCTATAAATTTAACAAACACAACTGATACATATAATAGAGACTTTAGTCATCAATATGATGTTCTCCTTCACTATTTACAACTGTCTACCAATGCTAGGGTAACCTTTCAATTCCGCGTCTGTAGAAATCACGTGCATCCAAGACGAAGAACACATTGATCCGTGTTTAGAGCGCATTTTCATGCGGAAAGGAAGTTCGTTGAAGATTGTTTCATAGAGAGCCGAAAAGGCGAAAATCTGAAGGTTCAAGATCAGGTGAATAAGGTGGATGCGAAATGACTTCACAACGCAACTCCTGTATAGTGCGTTTCGTCAGTCTATCAGAACGCGCGGACGTTACTGTGGAGTACCATCACTTCACGTGGCCTTCCTGGTCATTGCTCTTGGACTGCATCTGCAAGACGTCTCAGTTGTTGACAATAAACGTCAATAGTGAAGGTTTCATCTCTTCAAAGCAATTCGCAGTACACCACACCGCTGCTGCTCCACCACATTCATAATATTACCTTTTGCGGATGAGCGCAGGCTTTGTACGGGGAGTTGCTGCTTTGTTTGGGTTCAGCTATTTCTTTCTTTTCTTTATTTTAGCAAGAGGACACCGTCTCTCGTCACCAGTAACGATACAGAACAGGAATGGTTGGTGCTGTTCAGGAGCCAATTGATGACGACCAAGCAGAGATGCACATATGGCCACCGGCTAATTTTTGTGATTTTTACTTAGAGCATGCAGCACCCACACACCCGATTTTTGAACTTTCCCCATTGAATGCAAATGTAGTGCGATGATGGAATGACGACAATTCATCACATGATTGTGGATCGTTGTGGAATAAAATTGTGTAAACGATCTTTGTCAAACCACGGTCTTCCTGAACGTGGTAAATTACTAATGTCTTAAAACGAGGAAACCATTTCCATGTCATGCTCTGTCCAGCGACATTATCAGCACACAAGGCTCAAATATTTTTGGGTGCTCCTGCTGCTGGTAGCGCTCTATTGAACTCAAACTGAAGAATACGTCGGAAATTTTCCGACTTCTCCATTTGGCACTCCATTTTTTAACGCCTACAGCTCTACTCACTATTTCTAAATTCCAAAATTATAATAATGTAACTCAAAAAGCAACAATGGGCTACAATCAAAAATTACAGTTAAAGAGCAACCGGAATACCAACACACAAAACAAATATGCTATTAACTTATGCACCAACCTAATATAATGTCATTTCTAAAGTTTTCAAACGTGTGGAACACCAAGAACAAAAGAATTTACACAAATACAGGTTTCCAAGGAACCAGAAAGTTAAAGATACTTAAAAGCTCTTCATTTTGAAACACCCCCATTACATCCCTTATTGGGTTTAGTGTGATTTACCGAAGACGCCATACAGTTAATTATTATGAATATATGACCGTGTGCTTAATGGATTTAAGGTCATCCGTTTTTCTGCTGTGGTTTTGGAGATATTTAAACCGAGTGCGGCTGTTCTGAGACGGAATAGTTAATGACTAAAAGTTTCCAGAATGAGATTTTCACTCTGCAGCGGAGTGTGCGCTGATATGAAACTTCCTGGCAGATCAAAACTGTGTGCCCGACCGAGACTCGAACTCGGGACCTTTGCCTCTCGCGGTCAAGTGCTCTACCATCTGAGCTACCAAAGCACGACACACGCCCGGTGCGCACAGCTTTACTTCTGCCAGTATCTCGACTCCTACCTTCCAAACTTTACAGAAGCTCTCCTGCGAACCTTGCAGAACTAGCACTCCTGAAAGAAAGGATACAGCGGAGACATGGCTTAGCCACAGCCTGGGGGATGTTTCCAGAATGAGATTTTCACTCTGCTGCGGAGTGAGCGCTGATATGAAACTTCCTGGCAGATTAAAACTGTGTGCCCGACAGAGACTCGAACTCGGGACCTTTGCCTTTCGCGGGCAAGTGCTCTACCATCTGAGCTACCGAAGCACGACTCACGCCCGGTTTTCACAGCTTTACTTCTGCCAGTATCTCGTCTCCTACCTTCCAAACTTTACAGAAGCTCTCCTGCGAACCTTGCAGAACTAGCCCTCCTAAAAGAAAGGATACAGCGGAGGTATGGCTTAGCCACAGCCTGGGGGATGTTTCCAGAATGCGATTTTCACTCTGCTGCGGAGTGAGCGCTGATATGAAACTTCCTGGCAGATTAAAACTGTGTGCCCGACAGAGACTCGAACTCGGGACCTTTGCCTTTCGCGGGCAAGTGCTCTACCATCTGAGCTACCGAGGCACGACTCACACCCGGTGCTCACAGCTTTACTTCTGCCAGTATTGGCAGGTAGGAGACGAGATACTGGCACAAGTAAAGCTGCGAGCACCGGGCGTGAGTCGTGCTTTGGTAGCTCAGATGGTAGAGCACTTGCCCGTGAATGGCAAAGGTCCCGAGTCCGAGTATCGGTCGGGCACACAGTTTTAATCTGCCAGGAAGTGACTAAAAGTTTGTCTATTATTAAAGACCACAAAGGTGGTGATATACAAACTGATATGTATTTTCTACTAACACACAAATTCTGAGGCAGTAGCTACCTTCCCCTTACACGATTAATTACGGTTATATCTGTTATTGGTTGCTAATTTTAAGTAATTCTTCACACGCAATGATGATGGTTAACATTCACAACAATCCTCACTGCAATTCATGGTTGTTGCTGGCCAATGCAGTTGACGCGAAAAACGTAATTCGGCACTTGTCACTTATGGTTTCATATCAGTCGCTAATCGGTATTGATGAGTATCAACTCCATGACGATAAGGGGACGTGCTCATTTGCCACACTCCGGTGAATTAAAATTTACTCCTCACTCGGTGCATCCGCCATTGACGCCGTAGTCATCTCGATAACCATTTTTATTTTTTGTCAATATTTCCATTACTGCTTTCACGCGACACTAATCTCATTGTCTCCTGCAGCGCTCGACAGTCGACTCCTGTCGGCTATCGACCTGGTTGTCGAATACTAATATCTATGTTTGTGAGATCACTGATCCCTTACATCCCCGCCCTTAAAACCTTCTTTGTAGCCACAGGCGAAAAAGAATAATAGGAAAAAATTATCACACAGCATATAAATGAAGATGAGGAGCATTAGCTTCCGGTTCACTTACTGAAAGTTACAACATATCACAAATAATACCCTACTGATTCTGGTAGCAAACTGCCCCTACAGAAACATCATACAACATCAATCGATCTTAATTAACATAACGTGGTAAATATTTTTGCAGACTTTCTCATATATTCAATAACCAAAAATTGTCACTTTCAAAGGTTTGTATGGACTGTTAACTACATATTTGTTACTGATGCTTCTTCTATAACTTGCTACAGCAAATACGAGAAAAAACTAGTTGAATGCTAGCTACCCCTTCGGTATGCCGTCCTTTCAGTGGGGTTCCTGCCATACATGCCACTATCAGACTTACTTATAATTCACTTGGTCAACACACCCAAAAGTTTAGGAATAAATTCACAACTTCATTTGAGTCTTTAACACAAGCAAAATTGAATATGAGAACAAAATATAGCATTTATACCTTGACTTAAACAATTATTTTACAATTCCTCATACCTCTACAGATTGATTCAATAATCTTAAATGCTCCATTATTGCACTAAACATGTCTTACATAACTGTTTGCATCGCTATAACTAATGTAGTCACCAATGAAAAATTTTGAATTACTGATAATTTCATTTGGCCAAATATTTATACTGTCATATGTGAATTGTTATCACTAATGTTCAGATGAGAGGTACAATACTTCCTGTTATATTGACATTAATCCAAATTTGTTATATGGATATTTATTATTCATTACACAGTGCCAGAATTCTGCTTCTAAAGCCCGACCTAAGTATAACCATAATTGACGATGATAACTAATTGGACACATGACTTACTCATGAGTTACACTTTCTGTTTTATCAGCATACCTTGGATCATCCCATATACCTACAAATATCTACAAACAGATGTTACTTGTGTGCTAAATGACAACTTCGAACACCGCATATTCAATACACCTCATTACACATAACTCCCTCAACTTAACAGAAACTTTAATAGCAAATATATATATCTTTAACTTACATCAACCCTACATATTCGCTGCAATAGCTACATAAAAATACTACTCCAGGCTCCTTGGCCTCTCTTTACATCATATTTCACATCATTTATTCAAACATGTATCTCATCATGTATTTGTTTCTTTATATGCCTTTCTATTTACAAGCTAATACAATACTTCGATTCTCTTACAGTTCCTTGACCTTTTCGTGCCTCATAAAAACAACTCTATAAGATTATACAAACTCTTGTTTGATCAGTTAGCTTCCCACCACATTTTATAAACATTGGCTTTCTGATCTGGTTCTCATTTTATTACTTCTAGCACAATTAACTTTGTAATGTTCTGACATTAAACTGATTTTTAACTTATTGAACCTCTGACATCACACACTATACACCAACAGTAACTCCTTGTCCTTATTATGAGTTAACTATAAAATTGCTACATGGTTCCTGACTGAATTATTTGGACAACTACCTATTCTAACTACTACACACTAACTTTCTTAACATAAGGATAGAGAAAGATGGCAGAGGAGTGAAACTTGAAATAAGAAATAAAGTCTCACTCAGCTGGGTGCATACCAGTCGCCACTTGACATACCATTGAAAGAGTTGTTGGCTCCCTACACCTCCTCTGATTCTATTCCATTATCTTGGTAGATCTTATCCTCATGTGGTTATTATCTTTTTCTATTTTCAACAAGTTTCCCTACCATGAGCTCTTTTTGTTTGCACATATTCCAGTTCAACTGTGTTCAGGTGATCAATGCATGTGATCCTAGATGGTCCTTTATAAACATGGTTAAATTTATGTATCTCAGAATTCATTTTCTTCGATTTAGGATGCACTTTTACTAGCACCAGGTTCCCCAATCGATAAGTTATTGGCTTAACCAATTTATCATATCTCTCCTGTCTCCTATTTGAATTCTCTTTCATACTCAGTTCCACTAACTCTTATTTCTTCTCCCATGTTATGCCATTTCCAGGTGGATAATCCAGTGGCTCACGAAACACACTATCAGGTTCTTGGTTAAGTAAGATCTCACATGGACTCATGTGGGAGAAGATTCCTGATACATTCAAATGCCCCCTCCATGAAAGGCCATCGGTTTTTCTGCTCTGGTTTTGGGGGTATTTCAACAAAGTACGGCTGTTCTAAGATGGAATAGTTAATGGTTGAAAGTTTTTCTATCATTAAAGACCGTAACGGTTGCGATATACAAACTGATATGTATTTTCTATTAACACACAAATTCTGAGGCAGTTGCTATCTTTGCCTTACATGTTTATTCATGGTTATATCTTTTATTGGCTGCTGATTTTAAGTACTTCATCACATGCAATGATGATGGTTAACATTCACAAAAATTCTCACTGCAATACATGATTGTTGCTGACCGATGCAGTTGACATGAAACACGTAGTTCGGCACTTGTCACTTTCGGTTTTATATCACTCGCGAATTGGTATTGATGAGGGTCAAGTCCATCACGATAAGGGGACATGCTCATTTGTAACCCTCTGGTGAATTTAAAGTTTACTCTTGATTCGGCACTTCCACCACTGACACTGTACACAGCTCGGCAGCCATTTTTATTTTTTGCCAGTCTTTCCAGTACTGCTTTGCCTCGACACTAATCTCACTGCCTCCTGCAACACTCGAAATCGACTCCTGTCTGCTATCCACGTAGGTGTCGAATACTAATATCTATGTTCGTGGGATCACGGGTCCATTACATCTTCTCATGGGACTTCTTAGACCAACATTTAGTAAATGGTATGTATATCCAGTATGAGATTTTGATTCAGCAGCAGAGTGTGCGCTGATATGAAACTTCCTGGCAGATTAAAACTGTGTGCCAGATCGAGGCTAGAACTCAGGACCTTTGCCTTCCGTTGGCAAGTGTTCGACCACTCTACCACTCGTAGAGTACTTGCCTTCGAAAGACGAAGGTTCTGAGTTCGAGTTTAGGTCCGGCACACAGTTTTAATCTGCTTGGTATGTATTCGTTTAAAAACGCTACCACTCTCTTATACGCAAATGTATAATATGGGAACATTAAACTCTTCACAAGTTTTACGAAACCAAAGGCTGTGAGCCTACTAACTGATCATGCATAAGTGAAAACTTTGAAATAAACTTGGAGAGTGTGGAGGCAATCAAGTTAGAAATAACTTTCATGAAATGTGCGTTGTGTACACAGACAGCGCATTTACGTACACACTGCTGTCTCACTCCGTGAATCTATTTTGATATCCGAAAACCGAAACTTCGTATAATTTTCTGAATAATTAGTTAATGACATTTAGTTCATGAGCAGGTTACTGTGTTTAAAGACCTCTTTTCAGCTTTTTAGCGCTTTTGAACCCACTCGTACCTCTAAATTGTACTACGCCATATTCATAGCGCATTCGTTTGACAATCGCTAACGAAGCGTGCATTTTCGGAACTAAAGACTGAGTCATGTGCATGGAATATGCATGTGACAGCTGGCAGTCATGTTCAATGTCACAGCTCCTGAGCGCCCATCAAGCATACTGCAGACCAGTTCCAGCGTGAGAATTGCTTAAGTGGAGTGAGAATGGAAAATATTTTGTGCAGTTACAAATTTGCCATTTTCTTAATACAACAGGTGTGTAAATCATTAAGAAAAACACATTTTTTTTTTTTTTTTGCTAATCGCCCATCGGGCGCCTCCCCAGGTGTTGGATAGGGGAAAGCCCATCATATATTGGTGGCAGCGGGAAAATGGAATACCTGCGGTGGACCAAAATTGGCAACGTGTTGGCGTCTGTACTCTAGTGGAGCGGCCTACCAAAGGGGTCTGTACCCCACGTCGGGGATGGCCTGCAAATTGTATCGCCAATCCGCTCTGAAGCAAGCGTGGCGATTGTGCTTCTCATCTTTGAGTAATGATGTGTGACATTAATGTTAAATTTTCCGAAATAATAGCCCCACAGTCGGATCTCAGGGTGGGAGCAACTTTGATGTCCCAAACACCAAGATGTGCTGAGAAGAAGATGCAAGTCTGTACAATTAACGGTCGCTCTCTAATAGGCAACGACAGACTAGAAGAGATCGAGAAGGAGCCAACATACATCAACAGGAGTATTGTTAGTTTAAGTGAAGTACGCCGGGAAGGGGAAGACTGTCTCCGTTTGCACTCAGGCAACTTGTTCTACTTTTGTGGCTACCGAGAAGGAAATCTCAAAGGAAATGGGTTCTTAATTAACAAGAATAGCTATGATGGAGTATCTGTCTTAGAGGGAAATCCAGCAGGATAGCTCTAATGGTCCATAAGGTGTTGAATAGGTATAAAATATAGATTGTCCAGCCACCATGACGAAGAAAATGAATCTTTTGATGAAAGCCTGGATAGCATCTGTAAAAAAAGGTAGCGATTGACACTTCCAGATGATTGCTGGCTATTTTAATGCAAAGGTTGGCACCAAGAAACAAGGTGGTATGCAACTATGGGATTGATGACCGAAACGACGTAGGTGATAGATTAGTCCAGTTCGCTGAGTACAGCAATATGTCTATCATGAATATGTTCTTTAACAAGCACCGTGACCGAAAATGGACTTGGAAGAGCCCAAATGTCAGTGTCAAAAATGAGATGGACTTTATTCTGACAAACATTCCGCAGATTGTAAAAGACGTATCGGTACTAAATCAGTTCAACACTGGCAGTGATCACCGTCGGGTGAGAGCAAGCGTCGCACTCAATGTGAGAGATGAAAGCAATAAACTTATGAAAGGGAAGAGAAGCGTAATCAACCTTAAAATTGTGGAAGGACATTCGGCCGGCCGTTGTGGCCGAGCGGTTCTAGGCGCTTCAGTCTGGAACCGAGCTGTTGCTATGGTCGAAATTTCGAATCCTGCCTCGGGCACGGATGTGTGTGATGTCCTTAGGTTAGTTGGGTTTAAGTACTTCTTAGTCTAGGGGACTGATGACCTCAGATGTTAAGTCCCATACTGCTTATAGCCATTTGAACCATTTGAAGAACATTCGTCGAAATTCCGAGAAGTCTTCCAAAGCAAGTTCCACGTAACTAAAGACGGAGCTTTGGCGGGAATGATTGTTTCAAGTGCACAAGAAGTTGGTGATCTATGCCAAAAGAATAAACAACAAGAAGTTCAGCGCCAAAACTAAAAACCTTTTACAACAGAGGAGAGAAATGAAAACACAAACCAATCTTGGCATGGTAGCGTATTTCGAATATGTAAGGCAGTGCGAAGAGAAATGTAAATGACGAACAGAAATTTAGTTTAGACACCTTACGAGCAAGCTTAAAGAAAAAGACAAGTTTAAAGTAAGCCAAACGCAAACTCACAATCGGTAGAAAGCAGGTTATCGCACTTGATGGAAATGAATCACTGAAAAGGAGGACGTTTTGAAGTTTATCAGAGAATTTTATAGCAATCTGTATTGCAAACGAAGGGAACATTTGAGTGTATCCAAATTAAATGATGTACCTAGAGTTCCAGATATACTCCCATCGGAAGTCAAGTGTGCTCTAGATAGCATGAAGAAGGGAACAGTGCCGCGTGATGATGAGCTCAGTGTTGACATCCTGAAACTGGCAGGAGAGGTAACAATAAATGTCTTGGCAAAAGCATTTACTTCCTGCCTGCACTATGCTTCAATCGCAAAGATCATGTTGATACACAAGAAAGGAAATATTCACAATATCAAAAACTATCGTCGCATCAGTTTGCTCTCAATTTTGTACAAAATTTTCACAATGATCCGGTTGAATCGACTTAGTTCCCCCATAGACTCACCCCAACGTATAGAACAAGCAGTATTCCAAAGCAATTATAGCACTATTGACCACATTTTGACCGTTAGAGAAGAGATAAGCAGAGCAAATCAATAACAACTGCCTCTCTGCATTGCCTTTGTTGATTTTGAAAAGGCGTTTGTCTCTATTAGCCGTATAGCTGTCCTCATAGCTTTGAGTGAGCAAGCAAGGAGTGGGAGCAGCATACACTGAAGTGCTCAGCAGTATCTACAAGACTTCTTCAGCTTATGTTAATGTCGGTGAATCAACTTAAGAATACCTCATCATGAGGGGTGTCAATCAAGGCGATCCCACCTCCCCAGAACTGTTCTCGGCTGTTCTGAAAATGGCTATGTCAGTGCTGAGCTGGGAAGGTAAGGGAATTAGAATTAATGGAAGAATGTTTACCAACTTGAGGTTTGCTAATGACATTGCCTTACTGGCCAACGACTTCGCAGAGCTGAAAAACATGGTTACAGATCTAACATCTGAATGTCAGTTGGTTGGCTTGAACAGAACCTTCCCAAAATAAAAGTAATATCCAACAAACGGGTTCCAGCTGGAGATGTAAAGTCAAGGACAGTCCATTATAAGAGGTCAGTGAATATATCTACCTAGGTCACATAATAAATATAAAGGGAAATGTAAGGCTGGATATCTATCGGCAAATCAAGCTTGGCTGGCAAGCTGGCAAGAAGGAATTAAACAGTGTTCAGATAAAAAATGCCAGTAAATCTGAAGAAAACAGTATTTGATCAACGCATGCTTCCTGTGCTGACGTATGGTTGCGAGACATGGACACTGAACTAATTTACAAAAGGGAAACTTAGGACAGCACAGAGAGACATGGAAAGATCAATGCTCGGTTATACAGGAAAGTATAAGAAAAGGGCAGATGGCATAAGTTCTGTGACGAAGGTTTGAGATATCTTACAGAGAACAGACTCCTTGAAATGGAAGTGGGCTGGCCACGTCGAGAGAAGAAAAGACAGCAGATGGACGAAGCTAGTAGTGGAGTGGAGTCCAACATAGCATCGGAGGTCTAGAGGCAGGCCACCAGACAGATGGGCCAAAAATATCTAGAAAATCGCTGTTAGTACCTGGCAGAGAACTGCCCAAGACCGTTTCACTTGGAGAGGACTGCTGAAAGCCTGCCTTAATCCATGACTCGAGGAGGCCCATCATTTAATGATTGGATTGGCTGGTGATGATGATGATGATGATGATGATGATGATGATGATGATTGTCTGCACTCGTTTGAAACATTAAAAATTTTAAACGAATTACTTCAAAATCAGAAGGCTGTGTACTGAAGTATTACAAAGGTAAAATTACGCTGTGTCTATTGGTAGCCCTGTGGGAAACAACACCTTAGCTTTTGTAATATAGACTGTTGTGTATGAATAAGTTTTAAGAATTCTGTTGCATGGCGAACAGATTCTAACAAAACCTCGTTGAAAATGTAAATCAAGAAACCAAGCACAACATATATACGATAGTAACTGAGGAGGAACAAATGGTGGAATGGAAGACTCTGCAGCATTAGAAATTTTAAGACGATCCCTGAATGAAATGGATGTTTGTCACTCAAAGTTATTCGGTGGTGGGTACTCAAAAGCACACAACAGTGTAGTAACAGCTCGGCATTATCACGGAAAGATTATTACAAAATTTGAAAATGTGCATCACGTCCAGACGAGGATAGCCACCAGGCTGATGAAGTCGAAACTAAGCTTGAGAAACAACTTTCTAATGGTACAACCATGAGAAGTAACTGGCAAACAAAATTATTGATGAATTACAACAATATTATAGGAGGGCCATTAGGAATAGCATTGATGATTCATTCAGAATGAGTTGTGTGGCAAGTATCACAAGTCTCAGTACTCAAACTCTTGATACAGTTTTAAATATTCCATTCCAGCAGTGGTCCAGGAAGTCATAAAGCACATTTATAGAACCTTGACACATCCTGCCTTGTTGAAGAAGAATCCATATGGACACACTCCGATTCCTAATGAGTCTTTCAGCAATCACTCACTGACTTGCATTACCAAAAATGTTTCGATAGGAGAAAGCACTAACGTGGGGGAAGGGGTCTGTGATGCTGGTACTGCTCTCAATTAGGCCTACGTTGGTTGGGCGAAAGTGCTGCAGTATGAGGAAATCATTCCTGGAATAAACAACATCAAAGTGCTTCAGAAGATGACCAAGTTCTGAATCGACAAAGTTCAGTATGAAGCAGAAACTGCCAAAACATACGTTAAGTAAGTTTAGGCATTTCAAACTGCAGAATCTGCTAATAAAAATTTATATTTTAAGTTGAATTTTTCCCTAAATCCAAGGAAGCGCATCTAATAGAGTATTCAAATTATCAGGGAGTTGCAACCTTCACATTTTTAGTCTGCCACACTAAAATAAAATAATAATATTAAATGTAATTAATATTATTTTGGAGAAAGTACAAAAATATTATACAAAATTTTTGCTGAACGCTGAATACTTATTAATGTATCCTCTCGATTCTCCAATGTCGAAAATGTTTGACTTTCCTACACTTTCAGCAATCTCGATACCAAGCAATCTACTTCAAATTTAGTCCAATGAATTGCAATATTAGGTTTCTTATTGTAAGGAGTGTCAATTATTTTCCTGCTGTAAAAGACAAATTTATTTAAAATCTCTGTTGCACAGTAATTCCATGTGATAATTTAGATATCTTTATATATTTTCAATATAGTTAGTTTATTAGCTGTGCATGAATATTCCAGAAAATGCTCTCTGCTATATGGTTTGTCGAGTGTCAGCTGACCTTTACACAAAAAAATAAAGGAACATATATAAGCAAACATACTTATTTTAACACGTTTCTTTTTTGTAGGTATGATGCTACAACTGGAATCGAGCACTACAACTAGAGTTGAAAGTGAAGTTGGAGGTTTAAGTGGAGGTGTAAGACTAGGGGGAACTGAAAAAGGAAATGGAGGTGGAGCTGGAGGTAGAGTTGGAACTGAAGGTGGAGACAGAACTGGAGATGGGGGTGAAACTGGAGATGGGGGTGCAAGAGGAGGCGGAGGTGGAAGTGGAGATGAAAGTGGAGGTGGAGATGGAGGTGGAAGTGGAGGTGGAGGTGGAGGTGGAGGTGTTCGGAGAGGCAGAGGTGCTGTTGGCAGTGGAAGTCGAAGTGAAGGTAGGGGTAGTGGTACAGTTGAAGGTGGACATTTAGTTAGAGATGGAGGTGGAGGCGTTGGTGGTAGAAGGGGTAATGTAGGTGGGCATAGAGGTGGAGTTAGTGGTGGAACTGTTGTTGGAGGTGAAGATGGAGGTGGAAGTGGTGGCAGACGAAATAGTGGTAGAGGTGGTGGAAATGGTGTTCGGGGTGTAGCTGGCAGTGGAGTTGGAGGTGGAGGTGGAGGTAGAGGTGGAGGTGGGGAAGGAGGTAGAAGTAAAGTTGGAGCTGCTGGAAGTGGAGCTGGTGTAGGAGTTAGTGGAAATGGAGGTGGACATAGAGGTGGAGATGTTGGAGGAATTGGTCATCGAAGTGGAAGTGGGAGTGAAGGTGGTCTTAGAGGGAATAGTAGTAAGGGTGGTGAAGATGCTGGTGAAAATGGAGATGGGCGGAGAAGGGAATGGGGAGGTGGACGAGGAGATGGACGTAGAGGTGGAGGTATAGGTGGCGATGGAGAAGGAAGTAGAAGTAGAGTTGGAGTAGCAGGAAGTGGAGTTGGATTAGGGGTTGGAATTGGGGTTGGAGTGGGAGTAGGAGTTGGAATTGGAGTAGGAGTTGGAGGTGGAGTTGGAGTTGGAATTGGAGTTGGAGTTGAACCTGGGGATGGAAGTGGAGATGGTCACGGGGGTGAATATAGAATGCATTTAGTACCCGACCGTCCATGCATGCCAGGGAATGTGGTCTTTCGAAACCACACCTATAACTGCTTTTGTTTAGGTGATAGTGACAAAGTTTTATGCCTTGATCTGGAAGTCAGAGCTATAGGCAAAGGTGAGTTGACTTCTTAGAATAGAATCACAATCCGATCTTATCAGTTAAATGTTAGTTCTAAGTGATCTCTCGATTACATATGTTGTGAACTCTCTGTAACTCTGTAACACAACACAGGACAAACTTAATTGTTTGCAGAGAAACAGTGACACATTGACATTTACTGCAGAAGTTGTTGCTTTTGTATTTTGCTACATGTTATACAGCATTGAGTGATATATTCGTTTTATGTTCCCTAGCTTCTGCCTCTGCAGAAATGAAAGAATTCAGATGAGCTACATTTATCCACTCTCTCACCATATTATGTAGCAACATGTCATTAATTATGGTATTCAGTGATGTGAGACGAGAGGTACACCTTACAGGTGGAAGAATGTGTAAGAAATAAATAAATAAATATGTAAATACACTGAACTCAATTTATATCTTGCGGATGCCATATTGGTAATAGCTGACAATGAAGTAATATCCAGTTTGAGCCAGCGAGGTGTGAATAAAACCGACATTGTTCATGTTGTACACTAACGACGTCGTTAATAGTATTAGTTGAAATCTAAGCGTTTCCGCTGATAGTGTAGATATTCATGACGAAATTCTATCAAGTATTATCTGCAGTACTATACGATTAGATCTGAACAGAATATGAGCTGGTACAAAGACTGGCTACTGTCTCTTAACACAGAGAAATGCAAATTTCACCAAATAGGAAAGGGTAGTCTCCTTCGATGTTTGGATTAATTAGTCTCAACTACGGTCTAGAAGGTTAAACAAAGATCTGGGAGTAACACTGTGTGAGGAGTAGAGGTAGAGAAGCCACATGGCTCAGCTGTAACTAAAGAAAGTGGTAGCAGGCTCGATTAACCTTTTACATCACTAAGAAACTGCAGTTTGTGTACGTAAGGTATTGCATACAAACAACTCGAATACAGCTGATGAGTATGGATCCCAAATGAGGTCAAACTAACTAGTAAACATCAAGTGTATACAAAGAAGGGCTTCTTAAATGCTCGCAGACTTGTGTAACTGCCAAAGTGGTAACAATTAGAAAATGTTTAACTGATAGACACTCCGCAAAAGACGCCATAAATATAGGGAGAAACTGCTCAGTAACCTTTTTTGCAAATAAAAAAGAACGCCTTTCAGGGAGGGGGGAGGGGCACCTGCCAATGTTCTTGAGGCGGCTGTGTATTAATACCGTAAAAATGATTCACGTAAAATGAAGCAAATATCAGTTACGTCATTTCGCTTGTGTGTGTCGTCATTTTTATCGCTTTACCTATCGATTCAAGTCTCAAACACATGTGCGTAATCAAAAGGATGTCTATGGGACGATCAAAAAGTTTTCATCTGAGGGCGTTTCTGCAGCGTATATTCAACGTACCGCTACACATATGTAGGTGTATAAGCACTGACGTGCAAGCCAGGAATTAGTGTGGCGTTCGTGTCTTTCCGACGTGCGTGCGGTAAATGCGGAAACGCGAACTATGACGGCGTTATTAGCAAATGCGTCTACCGTGCTGTTACTCTTTTCTTGGTCACCAAAGAATAAACATCGGCATACAGCTATTGGAAAGTGAAGAATGTGTGAGGGGCACCTCGTCTGTCGAAATCCACCTTTGAAGAATGGCGCGCTACGTTCCTTGCTGGTCACTATTCGACACAAGACGACGGTCGGTCTGGGAGGCCGGCCTCATCCAACTCCATCAGGAGACAGTCGAGCACCCACCCTATGGTCTTGGTCTCTCCTCATGTCATTATCAAGACCTCAGTCCCACAAAAAAGGCCTTGAAATGTAGGCGAATGCTGTCGGAGAGAATGTGCAGACTGTTTTTTACCAAACGTGTGTCTTCAACCTAGCGCGTCGGTTGGGTGACAGCTTCTGTGTCAAGGCGGTTTTGCCTGATTGGCATACCGATTCAGGACTGTAGGGTTTCGAACAAATACTTTTTGATCGCCCCTTACAAATACGTCTCTGATTACACAAGACAGCAATTAGTTATGTTATGGAATAACAATACCAACATCTTCAACGTCCGTTTGTTACAAGGTCCTGTAGCATACTTTAATTTCTAAGAATATCAGTTTGTACTGGAACAGAACTTTTTCTCAAGGAATACGTAAAGTGTGGCGGAAAAGGTCGTTATGAAACAACACAACCCATTACCTTCAACACCATATCTTCGCTAACAGTTTACACAGGTGAGGATTTTTGTTTCCACGGATTTCTAAAAGACATTCGTTACTGTACTTTATTGTATGGTAATATCCACGGTAAGATTATATGGAGTAACGTCACATATATCTGAACGGCTTCACGAAGTTGTTATAGAGCAGTGTGCGTATCAAACTAGAGGGCGAATGTTCGACAACAGCGAAAGTTATATCCAGTCGAAACATGGTTATCCTCCTCAACATTATTTAATTAATATAGTGTGTTAATGTGGTATTAGTAAAAACAGAATTCGCCTTGCACTAAACTTCCCGAGTAATATGAACCGGTACTTTAAGTACATCAGTTATACTGCTTCTGATCTGGTAAACAGTTCTGAAGCATAGTATCACAGAATCTGCGTTTGACGGCAAGCGGCGATGTAGCAGGGGTGCGAGATTTAGTTTCAATAGAAACGCACCTGCCGATTCCGCTTTCCTGAAATCCAGCCACACAAATACGACCTGTCCTCACCTATCATATAGTTGTGGCTACGCCGTTCTCCCACCTGTGCACCTCACAGGAGTATATCAACACTGGGAAATTGGTTGGTATGCCACTAAGGATATCTGGTAAAATCAACAATATTATTGTTACTATTTGCCTAGCAATTAAGTTTCTGTACAAAATTTACAATGTGATTTGAGACTTTCTCGGCGTATTCCATTCGTGAAATCTTCTCGGGTGATCAGCCGAGTAAAGGCGTCGTCTTCTCGCAACGTTTCGAGGGGTTTCGTACCCATCATCTTCAAGCGAAGTGATGATGGGTACGAAACCCCTCGAAACGTTGCGAGAAGACGACGCCTTTACTCGGCTGATCACCCGAGAAGATTTCACGAAAATTTACAATATTTACGCACAGTTGGCAATAGCACTCCTCAGAATACAGGGAGTGTGCGACACTGAAACTGATTCTGATTGACAAAATAAGTTCCCCTACCGAATTTAGCTGCTCGCACATAATATTACCTTCATTTAGCTGCTTTGCCGCAACGGATTTAAATACAAACTGCCAGGATAGTTTTGGGATCTCGTTGCAGTAAGACACAGTATTTGTCCATGAGACGAACTTCCCTAATCGTTAGCGTCTCGACTATACGACCATCATAGACATTGTGAAGCAACGCTGAAGCAGTGCACAACTCAATAATTATATGAAGATGGTATCTGTTTTTTCGGACATGTCCGAAAGAACAGATACCAAGTTCATATAGTTAAGGCTAACCGGCCATTGACCTTTTTTTGTGCTGGATGCACACGCCTTGCCCGAACTCTTACGGGACTCTGTAAGATTGTCTGCCACGAGTAATAAGTGTAACGGGCAGGGGCACTACGAATGTAGTGTGTGGACATTAAGTTACGAATACGTGTCTCACGGGGAGCGTGCAAGGGATAAATCCCTGCATCGCACTAGTCTCTGTGCCCTCGGTGGATCAGATGGATACAGTGTCTGCCATGTATGCAGAATATCCCTGGTTCGAGAACCTGTCGGGGCACACATTTTCAACTGTCCCCGTTGATGTATATCAACGCCTGTCGACAGCATAGGGTTTTGATTTAATTATCATTTCACTCAGTAGTTAATCTCGTCCCTCTCACGGACAGCTTGCTGAGGGATGACAGCATGACGTGCCAAAGATTTATTCAGATAAACTGCCCCCGTCTAAGATGAAGATGTGGTCACCAGCAAAAATACACGTCTGCCTAATGGCAATATGTAATCAGACATATTTAATATGAAGTGAACGAATACAAAACTTATGACGTAACCAAGGCGGACTGCCATCTGACAGACACTGAGATGACAAAAGTGATGACATGCTTCCTAATATCGTGTAGGACCTCCTGTTGCCCTGTGTAGTGATGCAACTCCACGTGGCATTGGCTCAATAAGTCGTTGGAAGTTCCGAGCAGATGGCTGGCTCTGAGCACTATGGGACTTAACATCTACGGTCATCAGTCCCCTAGAACTTAGAACTACTTAAACCTAACTAACCTAAGGACATCACACAACACCCTGACATCACAAGACAGAGAAAATCCCTGACCCCGCCGGGAATCGAACCCGGGAACCCGGGCGTGGGAAGCGAGAACGCTACCACACGACCACGAGCTGCGGACTCCGAGCAGAAATATTGAGCCATGCTGCCGCTATTGCCGTCCATAAGTACGGGAGAGTTGGTGGTGCAGGGTTTTGTACACGAACTGGTCTCTCGATTATGTCCCATAAACGTTCGACAGGATTCATATTTGGCGATCTGTGTGTCCGAATTATTCGCTAGAATTGTCCAGAAGCTTCTTAATACTAACCGCTAACAAATGTGACCGAGTGGCATGGCGCATTGTCATCCATAAAATTTCATCGTTGATCGGAAACATTAAGTCCATTCTGAGTGGCTGCAGATGGTCTCCAAGTAGCCGAACACAACCATTTTCAGCCAATGATCGGTTCAGTTGAACCCGAGAATGCAGTCTGTGTCATGTAAACACGGCCCACACCGTTACCGAGCCGTCACCAGCTTCTACAGTGCCGTGTTGACAACCTGGGTGTATGGCTTCGTCGGGTCTCCGTCATACTCGAGCCATACATTGGTGTCTTACCAACTTATATCGGGACTCATCCAACCAGGCCACATGTTTCCAGTCACCTAGAGTCCAATCGATATGGTCACGAGCCCAGGAGAGACACCACAGGCGGTTTCGTGATGCTAGCAAAGGCACTGGAGTCCGTCGTGTAGTGCCATAGCCCATTAACGCCAAATTTCGCCGCACTGTCCTAATGTATGCGTTCGTCGTTCGTCCCCACATTGATTTCTGCGTTATTTAACGCACTGTTGCTTGTCTGTTAGCACCGATAGCTCTAAGCAAACTCCGTTGCTTTCGGTCGTTAAGTGAAGCCGTCGGCCGCTGCCTGATACCCGAAATTTGATATTGTCGGCGGACTCTTGACACAGTGGAACTCGGAATACAGAATTCCCTAACGACTTCCGAATCGGATTGTCCCACGCGTCTACCTCCAAATACCATTCCGCGTTCAAAGTCTGTTAATTCCCGCCGTGCATCCGGAAGCACGTTCGGAGACCTCATCTGAGTACAAATGACAGCTCCGCCAGTCTGGTGCTCTTTTATACCTCGTTATGCGATACTACTGCCATCTGTATATTCGCATATCGCTATCCTGTGATTTGTGTCACCTCACAAGGGAACCTCCCCATCGCACCCCCCTCAGATTTAGTTATAAGTTGGCACAGTGGATAGGCCTTGAAAAACTGAACACAGATCAATCGAGAGAACAGGAAGAAGTTGTGTGGAAGTATGAAAAAATTAGTAAAATATACAAACGGAGTAGTCCATGCCAAGATACGCAACATCAAGGACAGTAGGAGTCAAGGAGCGCCGTGGTCCCGTGGTTAGCGAAAGCAGTTACTGACCGAGAGGTCCTACGTTCAAGTCTTCCCTCGAGAAAAACGTTTAATTTTTTTATTTTCAGTTTATGTGACAAATTCTTATGTTTTCATCAATTTTTTGGGAGTGATTGTCACATCCACAAGGAAACCTAAATCGGGCAAGGTAGAAGAATCTTTTTACCCACTCGCTAAGTGTACAAGTTAGGTGGGTCGACAACATATTCCTGTCATGTGACGCACATGCCGTCACCAGTGTCGTATAGAATATATCAGACGTGTTTCCCCATGGAGGAATCAGTTGACCTATGACCTTGCGATGAAATGTTTACGGTTCCCATTGGAGAGGCACGTCCTTTCGTCTACTAACCGCACGGTTTTGCGATGCGGTCACAAAACACAGACTCTAAACTTATTGCAGTGAACAGAGACGTCAATGAACAAACGGACAGATCATAACTTTGCGAAAATGGAGAAAGTAAAATTTTCAGTCGAGGCAAGACTTGAACCAGGGACCTCTCGTTCCGCAGCTACTCACGCTAACCACGGGTCCAAGCCGCTCCTACGATCACATCCTCTTTGATGTTGCTTATCTTGCACATGGACTACTCAGTTTGTATATTTTACTAATTTTTTTCACGGTTCCACACAACTGCTTCCTGTTTTCTCGATTGATCTGCGTTCAGTTTTTCAAGGCCTATCTGCTGTGCCAACTTATAACTAAATCTGAGGGGGGTGCGATGGGGAGGTTCCCTTGTAAGTATATGTCTGACTTCTGTGAAGCCTTGATGCGTGCTTCTCTACACAGTGTGTCCTACTTGTAACTTTTGAGTCTTCTGTGACAACCCACATCTTCAACTATTTTTCAATAAAAATTGCAAAATTGTAGTGTACCACACCGGTTCTGCCTGACGACACTCCTTATCAACACACTCTAGAATGATTTTCGCTACACTGTTATCTAAAATGTATATATCTCTGAAGGATAATTTTTCTTTCCTCGGTCGTTCCTTCCTTGAGCTCGTCCATCAGCTGGTTCAAAAGCTATGCCCGTTCCAGGAAATTGCGTCTTGCTTTTCATTTGTGCCTGCTTGTATCCTTACACATCCCCTCCCAAACTGTTCGTAGCTCTGCTCTAAAGCCCGATATGATGACATGGCGTCCTTTGACGCCTTGCCGCCCCACAGACACCCTTTTGCACCGTACAACGAATTCTAATTTCAGTACTTAGTTAAAATTGAAATTCTCGTGATCTATCACTCGGATCGCTATACTGTCTTAACCAGAATTACTCTAAGAAGATCGTACTTACACCTACATACAACCGCACGTGACTTACTATGTGCACCTATATACAATCACACATGATCCCTTTTTTTCCTTTATCATTTTAGCTTATTTCTGACTAGGGGTGCAATGAGCATGCACAGTGGTGTGACGTAGCGCTGCCACGTCTCATCCTATCGCCATTGTTCTGCTGAAAAGTGTAATTCAGCCACACACGTTTGGTTGAATGCTTTGGTGTTTAGTATTTTCTTGTGATCTAGAGCAGGGATTCCCAAAGATTTCCTTTGATGGAACACTTGAGGATCCTGGTAGTTTGAAGGGATACGTTGTCTATTTTTAAGCTTAATAAAATAACAAAAAGCGAAAACTTATTTTATTCAGTTATCACTTCGGTTTTCAATTTTAGCTAGAGGGTGATCAGTTCTCAACATGTGCGCCTGGTGGGGATTTTTTCTCCTCGGCAGTGCTAATGGAGACCACATTTCCGCTCCGGTGTGACGCCTTTCTACGTGTAGAGACCTCGCGGAAGTAGTAAATGTTTCTAATGTAACACAATTCAATGTATTACGTATTAACTGAAGGTGTTCCAGGTGAAATAGGGAAATACAAGTATTTTTTTCGCCACAGAGTATTCATGTACGAGTCATATGAGCATCAAATGGCTTTAAGAACTATGGTACTTAACATCTGAGGTCATCAGTCCCCAAGACTTAGAACTAATTAAACCTAACTAACCTAAGGACATCACACACATCCATGCCCGAGGCAGGATTCGAACCTGCGATCGTAGCAGCAGCGCGGTTCCAGACTGAAGCGCCTAGAACCGCTCGGCCACAGTGGCCGGCATATGTGCATACAGAATTAGCGCAAGGAGAAAGGAGATTATTTCAAGAGTAATATCCTGATGCCGTTGTTCCTAATTAATTGTAGTATGATTCATCGATCGGTAAACAAATTTCGTGAAACAGGAAGGTTTTTGACAGGAAGCATAAGGCAACACACACAATACTCACAGAAGAAACTCTGGATAACACTGGGCATGCCTTCGAAAGTTCTCCTAGAAAACCAGTTTGCCATCTTCCTCAGCAAATGGAATTTCCCACTGATCGGTTGAAACGGCTGCGAAGCTACAGAAGTTTCATCCCTATAAAGTAATTGCAGGGCAAGGACTTTAAAGGGATGACCCCGCCAAAAGGTTGTGGTTTTGTAAATGGATTTCTAATATGGTGCATAGTGGAGAAATTGACCCTAAACTTTCTTTTCTGACAAATCATGGTTACACAAAGTAACGGTTTCACAAAGTAACGGTTACTGGAGTTCCGAAAAGCTTAACGTAATACACGAGGAACCCCTGCATGATCAAAAGATAGGAATGTGGTACGCTATAATCGGAGAGGCAGTAACCGGCCTGTTTTCATCCCGAGAAACAACCAACAATGAGAGGACATGAGGAAAACGTTTTTCTGCCTGTTTTTGACCACTTAACTGACACGAACGTGCTTTCGCGATCTTTCAACACGACTCTGCGCCGGAACACACAGCCAACTTCTCATTACAAGAAATTCGTGACGTACTTGAAAATAGGACTATCACTAAAGACATTGGCCCCCTCGTTCCCCAGAGTTTACTCCCAACGATTTTTATTTCTGGGAGGGCATTTAAAGAGAAAGTGTACAATTGCAATCCACAAATTTTAAATGAACTTCACAATAAAATTCGTCAAGAAATTGCTGCCATCTCTCAGAGGGAACTACAATGTGTAATGAGCAATAACCTAAGCAGGTATAAGAAATGCTTCAACGAAACAAGGAAACAGTTCCAACATCTTGTTGCTTAATAAAAGTGAGTAATTTACTTTTCTTTTTAGGTTCTTATGTTATGTTTGTCAGAATAAACTTCTGCGACAAACCCTACTGTACTAATAGTGGATCTCCTGTCAGCCGCACCACTCAAACAGCACAGGACGGGCCGCGCACCGCAGTTGCTTTACCGATTGATCACCATGTAATAACATATAAAACATAATAAATTTTTAAAAAATACACTACTGGCCATTAAAATTGTTACACCAAGAGGAAATGCAGATGATAAACGGGTATTCATTGGACAAATATATTATACTCTAACTGACATGTGATTACATATTCACGCCATTTGGGTGCATAGAACCTGAGAAATCAGTACCCAGAACAACCACCTCTGGCCGTAGTAACGGTCTTCATAAGCCTGGGCATTGAGTCAAACACAGCTTGGATGGCGTGTACAGGTACAGCTGCCCATGCAGCTTCAACACGATACCACAGTTCATCAAGAGTAGTGACTGGCGTATTGTGACGAGCCAGTTGCTCGGCCACCATTGACCAGACGTTTTCAGTTGGTGAGAGATCTGGAGAATGTGCTGGCCAGGGCAGCAGTCGAACATTTTCTGTATCCAGAAAGGCCCGTATAGGACCTGCAACATGCGGTTGCGCATTATCCTGCTGAAATGTAGGGTTTCGCAGAGATCGAATGAAGGGTAGAGCCACGGGTCGTAACAAAAAAATGCTTCAAATGGCTCTGAGCACTATGGGACTTAACATCTAAGTTCATCAGTCCCCTATAACTTAGAACTACTTAAACCTACTTAACCTCAGTACATCACACACATCCATGCTCTAGGCAGGATTCGAACCTGCGACATAGCGGTCGCGCGGTTCCAGACTGAAAAGCCTAGAACCGCTCGGCCACACTGGCCGGCCAGGTCGTAACACATCTAAAATGTAACGTTCACTGTTCAAAGTACCGTCAATGCGAACAAGAGGTGACCGAGACGTGTAACCAATGCAACTCCACACCATCACGCCGGATAATACGCCAGTATGGCGATGACGAAAACACGCTTCTAATGTCCGTTCACCGCGATGTCGCCAAACACGGATGCGACCATCATGATGCTGTAAGCAGAACTTGGATTCATCCGAAAAAATGACGTTTTGTAATTCGTGCACCCAGGTTCGTCGTTGAGTACACCATCGCAGACGCTCCTGTCTGTGATGCAGGAGTCAAGGGTAATCGCAGACATGGTCTCCGAGCTGATAGTCCATGCTGCTGCAAACATCGTCGAACTGTTCGTGCTGATAGTTGTTGTCTTGCAAACGTCCCCACCTGCTGACTCAGGGATCGAGACGTGGCTGCACGATCTGTTACAGCCATGCGGATAAGATGCCTGTCATATCGACTGCTAGTGATACGAGGCGGTTGGGATCCAGCACGGCGTTCCGTATTACCCTCCTGAACCCACCGATTCCATATTCTGCTAACAGTCATTGGATCTCGACCAACGCCAGCAGCAATGTCGCGATACGGTAAACCGCAATCGCGATAGGCTACAATCCGACCTCTATCAAAGTTGGAAACGTGATGGTAAGCATTTCTCCTTCTTACACGAGGCGTCACAACAACGTTTCACCAGGTAACGCTGGTCAACTGCCGTTTGTGTATGGGAAATCGGTTGGAAACTTTCCTCATGTCAGCACGTTGTATGTGTCGCCACCGGCGCCACCCTTGTGTGAATGCTCTGAAAAGCTAATCATTTGCATATCACAACATCTTCTTCCTGTCGGTTAAATTTCGCGTCTGTAGCACGTCATCTTCGTGGTAAAGTCATTTTAATGGCCAGTAGTGTAATTAGTAATGTCGAAATGTCGAAATAAACGATATGTTGATAACAGTTTCTTTGCGGAGCATTTACTCACTCCAGTGAGATCGCCAGTATTTTTTGAGCTGTTATTTTCGCCACAATCTGCAGATGGTTCAGATGGCTCTGAGCGCTATGGGACTTAACTCCAGAGGTCATCAGTCCCCTAGAACTTAAAACTACTTAAACGTAACTAACCTAAGGACATCTCACACATCCATGCCCGTGGCAGGATTCGAACCTGGGACCGTAGCGGTCGCGCTATTCCAGACTGTAGCGCCTAGAACCGCTCCGCCACTCTGGCCGGCCACAATCTGCATTTTGTAAAACAGTTAAGGTTCGGTTCAAGGATACGGTGATCGATGTCATTGCCGGTGAGCTAGTTATCAGCAGGCGCTAACTGGCGAGCCTTCGCTTCTATAACTTCTTGTAGTCTCCCACCTTTTTCTGGCGATCATGGCATTATCAGGTTGCTGGCGAGCGCCCGAAGTTAGCAGGAGAGTGGTGTCGGTCGAATGAACATCTAATGAAGGATTAATGAAGGATTCGTGAGTCAGAAATACGTGGAGTTGAGTCAAAAGTGTTTAACAGTATACTGAGAGAAAATTTTATAGGAATAGGAATGTTGCATCGTCCCTGACTTTTTTAAATGAATGTCCTTGAATTTATCAGATTCATCAAAATGAATGGGTCCACTACAGTTACACATTTTTTTTTTCTTTTGGAAAGTCAGGTAACTATGTTAAAGGATGTTATCCTTTAGTTCAAAAGAATCTTTCCAAAATTTTGCAGTAACTGATAGTTCGTGTCAAGAACAGTTGGGCTCCAATTTAGTTTTTTATGCGATGGTGGTTGGAGTAAGTCCCTCTCCCTATAATCTACTAACCATACATTACGATCACGGTCAGTTCTCTTAAAATTATAGCCGATCACAGGTCTCAATCGTCAGCGACCAATGTTATACTCCTCCAAGTTCTATCCCATGAAGTATGTAATTGAAAACGTCAGACGTGCTGTAATGTTCTCTTGGAGCTCTTCCTGCATCACTTTCTTTTCTATGGGACATTCACCGCCCACTATACAGTGCTGAGCCCATTTGGTCAAACATTTCTCCAGAGGATCATATATTCGTAAAGACAATCTGTATGATAATATCCTGGTTGGATTTTCAGTGTGGCGGATGTTAATATCAATACCACTCATATATGAGCCTCTGTGGTGGTAAAATATCGCTACCGTTCTGTTTGATCGAACACAATAATTGCGGCCACATGTAGTAAGCGTTGCCTCACGCAGTGGAGAATGGCAAAACACAGGCACGCCGGCGATCGAGGCGTTGTGAAGACTTGCTGGCAGTTGCAGTCTACCAACAAGCTGATGCACACAGAACGAGCCCTGAGCGAAGCCTGTAGAGTGCTGAGTAAGGAGAAGTGAGGTCAGCGCGCTAAGTTACGCTGCAATATACTGCAGGAGTAATAACAAAAGCTATCACGGAGGGTAAAAAACATCCTCCTACCAGATACAAATAGGGGAGCGCAGGCAGCAACGGACAGAAGCCATTAGGAAGCAGGAATGTTCAATCTTCGTAGGTGACGGTTCCAGAAGTCTGTTCCAGCTCGCAGAAGTCATCCGTTTGCCGCCAGATGTCAACTTCAGCTCTGGAAGTCGGCCCGAGTTCGGTCGGCACTATGGCTGACTAACTACAGCGAGAACTTCCAGCAGGACCGGCCGCAGAGCGGTCTTGATCACAGGCGCCGCCGGGGACTGACACCTGGACTTCACGGCAACCCGGCCACGCCGCGTGGTCCGTCCATGACGGGACCTCGCGACTGACGGCTCCCTAGCCGCCGGTGTAGCAGGCGTCGGCAGCTGACCTCACGGCGACGCGGCTGCCGAGCGGCGACGAGTTCATCTCAACCACAGGGCATCCTGACTTCAGCGGAGCACTGGAGGCCTGAGGCTCCGAGTGTGATCAGCGGCGCGTGTGGCGCTCTTTGTCGGAGAATCTACGCAGCAGCAGCCAGGTGGAAGGGTCCACAGGGCTCGGCAGCGACGACGAGGGAGAAATTGTAGAGAAAGTTCAATAAATAATTGTAAAACTCCACGCCGTCTCAGTCTTTGGCGCAGCCACTGTGTCTGCTGCTAACAAGTAGCAAACAGCCGTAACAAGAGGTGCAGAAGTCGTAACAAGTGGCCACCTGTCATAACTACATATACTCACTTAATTTTCCTTATAAGCTTTTCACCTTTGATCACCATTGTTTCAATAACAGCATCGTGTTTGCTGATCCCTCTCTCAATGGTGGTACCGTCGAAAATATCGGGCCTGTTTGTTGCTAGGTGGTCTTGAATATTGTTTCCTATTGTGACTGGTCAGAGCAGTTTCTGAGGCAGTAGTTAGGCAAAGTTTGTATCTTACTTTCCAAGACTGTTTGTCCTCGACGGCCGCGGAGGACGAGCGGTTCTAGGCGCTTCATTCCGGAACCGCGAGACTACTATGGTCGCAGGTTCGAATCCTGCCTCGGGCATGGATGTGTGTGACGTCCTTAGGTTAGTTAGGTTTAAGTAGTTCTACGTTCTAGGGGACTGATGACCACAGCAGTTAAGTCCCATAGTGCTCAGAGCCATTTGAACAATTTTGGACCTTGCTACGAGCAGGAAGGTGATTTAGAGGCGACACGCAAGAATATGTAACACTGTTTTTCTGTGTCCCTTTATTCTTCGGACTATTGTTAAGAATACTTTGTAAAAACTTTTTCTTTAAGGATTTTAGTACAGATCGCGGTCGTGGCTTTGAATAAAATTATTTAACAAGCAGTACGGATCGTCTGGTTCAAAATTTAGAAATTTTTCTACGGTTTCCAACGATTTAAAATAATATACTCAATAATTATACGTCTAGTCGTGAATAGAAACGCCAAATTACCCGTATTAGTCTAAGTTTAACTGAGGCAGTTGCTCTTCTTCGACCTTTAAGCACCATCCTCCTTTAGAATCTAATCTATCTTTCCACCACACATTCCATGTGCTCTCCAAAATTTTCCTTCTCTCTACTTCAGGTAGAGAGTTTCCAGGTTTATTGCGAATGATCTGTACTAATAGACTGAGATCTTCTCTAATTTTGAGATGAGTCTGATGATCATTAGAGAAACCAAACTATTGTTGGTCGCTTATCTGTGGTGAAGAATTAGAGTTGAGCAAAATAGTTGATATAATCTGCCTCCCAGAATATAATGTGACCACTGCCATAGATGTGTTAAATGTTACTGGATTCACATTAGCTTCTTACTTCTGTAGAGGAAATACGAAAAAATGTGTTACCAAATTAGTTAGAAACTGTTTTGATATCAAGATTATAATGTTTGCTCAGAGCAGCACTTAGACACTTGTGGAACAAAAGTAGTATTTCATAACAATATTAGTAAGTATATACAGAACACCTCCAGCAACTTTGACAACTTCATAAAAAAGTCTGCTAGCTCTGTAGTCCCATCTCACAGTAAAAAAAAATGCAAGAAAATAGTGGTTGCTGGTGATTTTATATGGATTTACTGAAAAGCTCTGTCAATGTACAATTATTGAAATCAGTAACACTGTCATTCAGTTTGACTGCTACTGTGAGCTTTGCAACTAGGGTATGTATATGGTCTGAGACTGCTATTGGTAATGTCATTGTAGACAATTCTAGGAAATAAGTCATATCACAAAACCAATAGCAAATGGCCTATCTGATCATGAGATGCCACAGCCTGTGCTAAATGTTGAAACTTGTCAGGATAAAATACACTCCTGGAAATTGAAATAAGAACACCGTGAATTCATTGTCCCAGGAAGGGGAAACTTTATTGACACATTCCTGGGGTCAGATACATCACATGATCACACTGACAGAACCACAGGCACATAGACACAGGCAACAGAGCATGCACAATGTCGGCACTAGTACAGTGTATATCCACCTTTCGCAGCAATGCAGGCTGCTATTCTCCCATGGAGACGTTCGTAGAGATGCTGGATGTAGTCCTGTGGAACGACTTGCCATGCCATTTCCACCTGGCGCCTCAGTTGGACCAGCGTTCGTGCTGGACGTGCAGACCGCGTGAGACGACGCTTCATCCAGTCCCAAACATGCTCAATGGGGGACAGATCCGGAGATCTTGCTGGCCAGGGTAGTTGACTTACACCTTCTAGAGCACGTTGGGTGGCACGGGATACATGCGGACGTGCATTGTCCTGTTGGAACAGCAAGTTCCCTTGCCGGTCTAGGAATGGTAGAACGATGGGTTCGATGACGGTTTGGATGTACCGTGCACTATTCAGTGTCCCCTCGACGATCACCAGTGGTGTACGGCCAGTGTAGGAGATCGCTCCCCACACCATGATGCCGGGTGTTGGCCCTGTGTGCCTCGGTCGTATGCAGTCCTGATTGTGGCGCTCACCTGCACGGCACCAAACACGCATACGACCATCATTGGCACCAAGGCAGAAGCGACTCTCATCGCTGAAGACGACACGTCTCCATTCGTCCCTCCATTCACGCCTGTCGCGACACCACTGGAGGCGGGCTGCACGATGTTGGGGCGTGAGCGGAAGACGGCCTAACGGTGTGCGGGACCGTAGCCCAGCTTCATGGAGACGGTTGCGAATGGTCCTCGCCGATACCCCAGGAGCAACAGTGTCCCTAATTTGCTGGGAAGTGGCGGTGCGGTCCCCTACGGCACTGCGTAGGATCCTACGGTCTTGGCGTGCATCCGTGCGTCGCTGCGGTCCGGTCCCAGGTCGACGGGCACGTGCACCTTCCGCCGACCACTGGCGGCAACATCGATGTACTGTGGAGACCTCACGCCCCACGTGTTGAGCAATTCGGCGGTACGTCCACCCGGCCTCCCGCATGCCCACTATACGCCCTCGCTCAAAGTCCGTCAACTGCACATACGGTTCACGTCCACGCTGTCGCGGCATGCTACCAGTGTTAAAGACTGCGATGGAGCTCCGTATGCCACGGCAAACTGGCTGACACTGACGGCGGCGGTGCACAAATGCTGCGCAGCTAGCGCCATTCGACGGCCAACACCGCGGTTCCTGGTGTGTCCGCTGTGTCGTGCGTGTGATCATTGCTTGTACAGCCCTCTCGCAGTGTCCAGAGCAAGTATGGTGGGTCTGACACACCGGTGTCAATGTGTTCTTTTTTCCATTTCCAGGAGTGTATTTATTAAATCTGTGTGCAGGAGGGTAATAAATCAGTAAAAAGTTTAAAATTTTAGGAGACTGCTCATAGACATGAACTGGATAGATGTTTAGAGCACGTCTGATTCAAATGGAAAATACAAAGCATTCATTGATAAAGTTATTCTCTCTTTTGAAAATTGTCTTCTCCTAAAAGTAACTCAAAACAAAAAGAACTCCAAAACTAAAGCACAGATTACATAGGGAATAAGGATAAGACGTGGGGCAAAAAGAATACTGTATCTCTTATCTAGGAACAGCTCTGATGTTTAGATTGTAATGTGTTACAAAGATTACTGCAAAATATAGAAACAAATATCCAGAAATCTAAGCAGTTCCATTATGAGAAAATGATGATTACATCAGGCATGAAAATAAAAACTATATGGGGTATAGTGAAGACGGAGACAGTTGGAGGCAAAAAGGAATATGAATAGATAGCTCTAGATATAAATGAGACATTCCTAACAAGGTCATGTTGTGTTGCAAACCTTCTAAACAAGTACTTTGTTTCTGTTACTGACAGCTTGGTTTATCAGGTTTGGTAAACAGTGCAGTGGAGTATCTGAGACTATTCTTTACAAATAACTTTAGTAAAATGACTCTCATCTATCCCAAAGAAGTAGTATCCATCACTAAATCCTTAAAATCTAAGTATTCCAGTTGTTGTGATAACATATCAATGAAGTTAAGGAAAGAGTTCTTATATGAGCTGAGTTCTGTCTTAAGTTACTTTTGCAATCAGTCTCTTATTACTGGAACATTTCCAGACTGGCTAAAATATGCTGAAGTTAAACCTCTTTAAAAGAAAGAGGATAAAGAGATACCATAAGACTATCGATGAATTTCACTTGTGCCAGGTTTCTCAAACATATTTGAAAAGGTTGTGTTCAAACATCTCATTCAGCATGTGACTGCAAATAATGTGCTGTACAAGCCACAGAATCGGTTTCTTAATGGTTCCAATATAGAGAAAACTATTTACACATGCAGCAAAAATGTACTTAATTCATTAGACAACTGATTAAAGGCTACTGGCATTTGCTGTGACCTGTCAAAGGCCTGTGACTGTGTGAACCACAGCATGCTCTTAAGTAAATAAAAATATTATGGTGTGACTAGCAGTGCTGTGAAATAGTTTAACTCTTACCTAACTAACAGGAAACGAAGGATGTGTGAAATATGTGTGCAGTAAGCAGTCAGGCTCCATCTTATTAGGAATTAAGTACATGTGGTGATCCTCAAGATTCTATCCTGGGTCCATTCCTTTTTCTTCTGTACATCAATGACCTCTTATCTGTTACATTGCCAAATGCTAAATTTGTTTTGTTTGAAGATGATACAAACATTGTAATAAGTAGAAAGTCAAGTACAGATTTAGAAATGGCTGCTAATCAATTTTTTGCTGACATTAATAAATAGTTTTAACGAATTCACTCTCATTTAACTTTGAAAAGACCAACTACATGCAGTTAAAATTCTGTAAGAGATTTTCTTCTTGCAAGTGTACAACGTATGAAGACATACAGATTGAAGAGTTTGACAGTGTTAAATTCTTGGGATTACATCTGGATAATAAATTCAGTTAGGAAGGGCTTACCACAGAATTGCTGAAGGGTCTAAACAAGTCTGTATTTTCAGTGAGTATGATGTCAGATGTAGGAGATATAAATATAAAAGACGTACATACTTTGCTTACTTTCATTGCAGTGTATCATATGGAATCATATCGTTGGGTAAAGCCATCAGACTGAGCAAGTGTATAATGAGACTCATTTGTTGTGTAAATTCAAGAACATCATGTAGAAACCTGTTCAAGGAACGTTGTATTCTAACCACAGCTTCTTAGTTTATTTATTCCTTAATGAAATTTGGTGAAAGTAATTTATCTCCATTTCCAACCACTGGCTCAATATGTAGTATCAATACTAGGAATAGAAACAGTCTACATAAAGACTTAAAATCACTTATCTTGGTCTAAAAAAGGAACACAGATTTTGAATAAATTGCCAGCAACCATTAAAAACTTTGTTTCAGGTAAAGCATAGTTTAAACAGCATTGGAAAGTATTGATGATAGGCAACTGCTCCTACTCCCTAGATAAATATCTTAACAGAGACTGTTACACCAACTTAAGTAAAATGTATTTTAGATCTCTGCTTTCACAGCACTTTGTCACAACAGTCAAGATCCAGTATTTTGTGTACAATAAATTAATTAAAACTACATATCTGTGTTTCATTTTGACAGTGTATTAATTTTGCAAACATTAGTAGTTCCAGTTTACCATAATATATTAATCTGTTTTGATAATCTGCTGATGAATGATCAGGATAGTGAGTATTATGTTCAGATGTTTTACGTTTCTTATGTTATACTTTCTGACTTGTTTTACACCCAAGAGTCATCTCATTTTTGTGTATATGGAATGAAAACTGAATCTAATCAAATCTAGGTAGAGGAAGGTAAGGAATTCTGCTACCTAGGCAGTAAAATAACCCATGATGAATGGGGCAAGGAGAACATAAAAAGTAAGCTAGTACTGGCAAAAAGTCCATTTCTGAACAGGGGAAGTTTACTAGTATCAAGGATAGACCTTCGTTTCAGGAAGAAATTTCTGAGAACGTGTGTTTGGAGCACAGCATTGTATGGTAGTGAAACACAGCGGGAAAACTGGTAGAAGAGGATCAAAGCATTTGAGATTTGGTGCTACAGAAGCATGTTGAAAATTAGGTGGACTAGTAAGGTGAGGAATGAGGAGGTCCTCCAAAGAATCAGTGATCGAAGGAATGTGTGGAAACCACTGAAAAATAAAAGGAATAGGATTGCAGGGCATCAATTAATACATCAGGGCATAACTTCCATGATACCAGAGGGAATTGCAGAGGGTGAAAGCTGTAGAGGAAGACAAAGATTGGAACATACACAGCAAATAATTGAAGATGTAGGTTGCAAATGCTACTCTGAGATGAAAAGGTTGGCACAGCAGAGGAATTCATCGTGGCAGCATGAAACCAGTCTGAAGACTGATGACCCAAAAGAAGAAAGAAGAAGCCATATAGCTATAATTTTACAGACAATTACTACATTTGTCAGTTACAATTTTTGTAATTTAATATCTTCTTATGAAGTATTTTATGTGATGAGAGCATTTTACTCTTAAACCTTGTCATCTGATACTACTTTTGGTTATTTGGGTTTTCTAATGATGACATCCATAGTCAATGTCAAAACTTGGTCAACAGAAAGTCTTGTTGCAACATGTTGGATTTATAGTACATAGAAAAAAATAAAATCAAAATATAATAGACCCATGAATCCAAATGGAGTTTTTAACTTTAAATTGATTAATTTCGTTTTTAAAATCATATTTCATATTTCCCGAATTTTACAGGTTAATATATAGTCTTCATCTTTGTACTAGCTACAGCACAGTTTTAATCAGAAATGATCCATTTTATTTTAAAATAGCAATTAATAGCTCAGTAAATAGTACCAGAGTGAGAACAATCTACGTAAAGATCTAAAATCACATATCTTGGTAATAAATTAATAATGGTAACAAATATTTATGTTATGTGTGAAGATTCATCTTATTCTATTTTATACTGATTTAATCAAGATTTTCAATGTGAATGGATTAATTTAATTCAGAAATTTGCTGATATTCTCAAAAATAGTTTACAAATAAAGATCTATACAAAAATAAAGAAGGTGTTTCACAACTTCTATCACTGGCTTCTAGCAGCCATAGAGGGGACTTTGTAGATGCAGTTCATGTCTGTAAATGTACAGTAAACAATAAGTTAGAAGATTTGATTGCTTTCAAGTATCTCACTTCATGGTACGAACACAGCGTAGGCATTGAGCTCTGACCTGTGGGCTCTTTAGCAACTTATCTCATGGACAATATTTCGAGTATTTATCATCGGACGCTCTTCTCTGCGAGAAAAGAAGGCCTATTGAGAGTTGAGATTGTGAAACATACTTGGATGTCCACAATTGAACCTCGAAGTTGCGAAAATAATGAAACAGTCGTAATCAGTACGTTCTTCTCACTAACTATTATGGCTGCAAATAGTTTGGTAAAGCCAAAGGTCAACCTGTAGGTCATACTGAATTCAAACGAATGGTTTTAGTGATAAATGGACACTACATGCCATAAAATTATTTGTTTTTCAGGCATAGGATGAATACAAGATGTAATCTCATTACTAATGAAACATCTCATGTTTTGCTTCCGTTGGTATGAAAGTCCCTTTATGCTTACATGGTTAACTGATTTCTGCTGATATTATTGTTCATGGCTCTTTCACATTAGGTATCCCACATTTGACGACCTCTCAGAATCCTTAGGAAATCAAGAAATTACCGATGTGGTGTCTGCTTCATGCAGTTTTTATTATTTATTTTTCTACTCACGTTCCCGTAAAAAGACTTATTCGAAACACTACAAACATTATGATGTGACTTCTCAAAATTCCATAGTAATGTATCAAACATACAGGCTGCTTGATGCGCTGCTACGATAATGAGGTAACAAGAAGGAGCAATGTGGTCCCAGGTGAATGTGAAACTGTATCACGCAAGGTATAGAGTTTACAATGTTTACATCCGATTAACACCAGACTTTTAATCAATAAAGGAAAGTGAACTCAAGGGTAGCTGGTATGAGGCTGGAAGCCTGCTCAACACAATCCGTCAATTGGAAGTACAGAAACTGATAATTCTTTCATGTCTGATGACTTTATAGTACAGGTGAAACTGTTCTGTATCGGAAAGTGGGTTGTACTGGTGTCCCTTTCTAGGTGATACGCCTTGCCATCCTCAGATCATTGAACTGACTAACCAAATCAGTTACGGACACCAACTGTTTAATGTGGACTCGTAATAAGACTTTAATTTGACTTTTGCCCTTTAGCATGGCCAAAGGATTAAGAAATTCCTAGAAGAGGGGTAGACCGAACATCAGACTTTTGAATTTGTATTCCGGCGCTCACACACTTAGCCACACTTTGAAAATTTGTATGTCTTAGATGCTAAAATGTTAATATTGGATCTAAGTGCCGCAGTCTCAACTGATTTATTCAGGACATAGTATTTTGAGAATATTTCTTAACAGCTCCAACAAAACACAGCCATTACTTCAGAAACAAATATTTTTTATTTGTAAATGTTTCTCAGTCATCTTTTCTCGAATAGTCTTGCCACATTAAATCACAGTGATAATCTCTAACGTATAGTAGATTACGTACCGTACGTTTCGCGGAATTGAATTCTTTGTACCTCAGAAGCCAACAATACCAAGTTTGGTGTACCAACAAAGTTCGTGCAACTAGATCAGTTCAGAATAATTCCGCTTCTTTTCTGAAAGTCACTTGTCATATACAGCTATGTATGTTTCCTCTGGTTTATCTACTTAGAAATTAGTTGTGACGATAGTGTGTTCCACAGAAAGAGAACAGCTATGGAAGGAGCATTTAGATGGGCGGAACACTCTTTTTAGCCAACATACATCTTCCACAAGAGACACATGACTTCAACGGCGTATGATTTATGCATTTTAAGTGATTTGCAAATTCTAAATAACATTACGTCGCTAGTACAGATACATCCCGTTCAACATTTTATTTATTATTGATTTATTCGTCCATTTCACCTGGAATTTGCACACGCGAATGACAGGAATGTTAAAATTTGACATTTGATATGTGGAATGAATTTAGCTTAAACCACTGAAGAGGTGAACACAAAGGCACTTTGCTTGTTTCCGTCAAGTGTCACAGCTGATATGTCGCTACATTTTCCGTTAGAGGAAAATGAGGATAGCCACTATTATTTTTTAGGTTTTACACTCAAATTTATCGTATTGCCGAATGTATGTTTCAATAACTTACGTTGCACCGCACTGCGAAAAGTAGGCGAATCTCAGAGCATCCTGAGCGAGGAAATGCAGTGAATTAGCGATTTGTCGGACTTTGAAATTTTTTATGGGGCGACAATTTTGCATTCTTGCTTAGTAGTACAATCATCTTAATCATTAGTTATCGTTAAGGAAAGCATACTCATCCACCGCATGATAGATACTGCGTGATGGCCACGCCAACAATCTTGGTACTAGGGACTAGTGCAGCAGGGGATACAACCCGTCGGCTTTGAACAATGACGTCACAAGTCGCCAGAGAGCATGTATTACAGAGATGAAAGAGCTGAGGAGAATGTTGAGAAACAAAGGAATGCGAGAGAGATAAACATTGATCTTGTCAAAAGCATAAGTGTTTTTTGACTTTTTTTTTTTTTTAAATCTCACGAGATAGAATAAACTGATCCTACTTTATTAAGCAATATCTTGTCAAATGCCGAGAAGCGATTGTTCTTAATATTCTAGCTCCCTTCAGTACGTAATAAGTGTTTTCTGACTTTTTTTTAAAAAAAATCTCACGAGATAGAATAAACTGATCCTACTTTATTAAGCAGCTCCTTTCAGTACCTAATGAGTGTTTTTTGGCTTTAAAAAAAATATCTCACGAGATAGAATAAACTGATCCTACTTTATTAAGCAGCTCCCTTCAGTACCTAATAAGTGTTTTTTGGCTTTTAAAAAAAAAATCTCACGAGATAGAATAAACTGATCCTACTTTATTAAGCAATATCTTGTCAAAAGCCGAGAAGCGATTGTTCTAAATGTTCTAGCTCCCTTCAGTACGTAATAAGTGTTTTTTGACTTAAAAAAAAAATCTCACGAGATAGAATAAACTGATCCTACTTTATTAAGCAGCTCCTTTCAGTACCTAATAAGTGTTTTTTGGCTTTAAAAAAAATCTCACAAGATAGAATAAACTGATCCTACTTTATTAAGCAGCTCCCTTCAGTACCTAATGAGTGTTTTTTGGCTTTAAAAAAAATATCTCACGAGATAGAATAAACTGATCCTACTTTATTAAGCAGCTCCCTTCAGTACCTAATAAGTGTTTTTTGGCTTTTAAAAAAAAAATCTCACGAGATAGAATAAACTGATCCTACTTTATTAAGCAATATCTTGTCAAAAGCCGAGAAGCGATTGTTCTAAATGTTCTAGCTCCCTTCAGTACGTAATAAGTGTTTTTTGACTTAAAAAAAAAATCTCACGAGATAGAATAAACTGATCCTACTTTATTAAGCAGCTCCTTTCAGTACCTAATAAGTGTTTTTTGGCTTTAAAAAAAATCTCACAAGATAGAATAAACTGATCCTACTTTATTAAGCAGCTCCCTTCAGTACCCAATAAGTGTTTTTTGGCTTTAAAAAAAATTCTCACGAGATAGAATAAACTGATCTTACTTTAATAAGCAATATCTTGTCAAAAGCCGAGAAGCGATTCTTCTTAGTGTTCTAGCTCCCTTCAGTACGTAATAAGAGTTTTTTGGCTTTTCTAAAAAAAAAAATCTCATGAGATAGAATAAACTGATCCTACTTCATTAAGCAATCAGTAAAGAAACGAAACTGAAACATAACAGCAAAAGCTTTTAGATTTACATTCAATTATTTTAATGATAGTGCTTATTGGAACACAGAACTGCTTTATTATCTATGCCTCGAAGTGAAGTCTTTACGATCTATGACTAAGGAATGACGTCGTTGTTCAAAGCCGACGGGTTGTATCCCCTGCTGCACTAGACCCTGGTATTATAACTAATTTTTTGATAAACGTAATGGCTTAGGGATACGTATTCGTATAATAGACTAAATGAACCATTTGACAATAGCATACAAATCAGCAAGTGAAAGTTGCTCGAAATGAATAATCATTCACCGGAATGACAGGCAGCACACTCCCTAATCCATCAATCAGTGGTCACTGACGTATTGCCACACAGTCACATAAATTAGCTGTGCGGTATTAACTCTTTATTACACTGTGTCCTCACATTTTTCAAATTATAAACCGACTCTTGTTAGTGTGGTAACCATAATTATATATTTGTGGCAGTTATCTATACAAAAGTAAAATTCCTCCATTGATGAACATTCATTTGCATTTGTAGAAGCATTAATTAGTCGTTTGGCTGTTGCTGAGAAGTGAAAGCGTAGAGACAGGAAAAAAAAGCGCAGTATTAACGCTTAGTTTTCGCACAAAATGTAAAATAACAGCACTGTAGAAAATCACGTCGTAATGCCAGTTTGATGGTGTCATGTGTAGTAAACTACAGATACTCCATAGGTACTTTTAACTGTAAGGTGTGTTCGAACGTGCACTTGCGAGCGAGGTTCCTCCTACCTTTCTGGTGAACGGCAACAGTCAAGCGATTATCTCCATCGTAGGCAAGCAATGTGAATCTGCATCTTCAATATGGCGCTACAAAAAAATTAAATTAATTGATAATGGGATAATAATGTCTCCACCCACTTCAGTCATACACAAATAACATTTCTGTACTTCGAAATGTTCAAATAAAAGTACTGAAATATGCTAATCTTATGCAGGACAGCGAAAGTCTAATTCAAAATTTATAAGTGTGTTCTGGAAAGTTCGCAGACCAGAAGAATAAACATTTGCACTAACGTGTTTATAGTAACAATAATTTTCACAAAAATTAGCATCTTTTCCAATTGAAATTGAACTACGCTATTACGAACCATTAACATCTAAACTGTTTGTCTCAAAATTTATCTCTGCTAAAACAACTGAACGTTTAGGTTTTCCTCTCCTTTCTTGAAAATAATCGTGTCTATTGACGTCATATGATTTATGAGAACACAGATTTTTTTCAACTTACGATAAAACACATTTCTTTATTTATACCACGCTATCAGACGTGATTCAACTTTTTTTAAACTTGTTCTACAAGTACATGTTGCGCAGTTTCTTAACTTCAGGGAACTAACAGTTTCAGTCCGGAACCGCGCGACTGCTACGGTCGCAGGTTCGAATCCTGCCTCGGGCATGGATGTGTGTGATGTCCTTAGGTTAGTTAGGTTTAATTAGTTCTAAGTTCTAGGCGACTGATGACCACAGAAGTTAAGTCGCATAGTGCTCAGAGCCATTTGAGCCAACTAACAGTTTGCAATTGATGTCATTTGCATTATACCATAATTCTCATTACAGAAACGTACAGCGTTTAAAAGTTTATCAAAAAATGTCAACTACATTTTCTGTCTAACTAAACTCCATAGGAAAAGTAAATAGAAACTATAAGCAATTTACACTAACATACTTTCTCTTGTTGTGAAGGCACACTTTCAGAGAATTTTTGTGTAAGGGATCCGTGGACTCTAGTAGCTCGTTAATTACATTTAGCTTCAGTTCTTACCTCCTTTTATAATTTTATCTGCACTGCACTGGAAGTATCTGCACAACGTTGCAGACATTGACAGTATGCGTTGCGTGTCTTGGTTCAAATGGCTCTGAGCACTATGAGACTTAACTTCTGAGGTCATCAGTCCTCTAGATCTTAGAACTACTTAAACCAAACTAACTTAAGGACATCACACACATCCATGCCCGAGGCAGGATTCGAACCTGCGACCGTAGCGGTCGCGCGGTTCCAGACTGTAGTGCCTAGAATCGCTTGGCCACTCCGGCCAGCGTTGCGTGTCTTATTTTGAAACAAACTTGTTTCATGCAGTACATGATGTTGAAAACAGTAACACCTACTCCACATTCCGCCCTCACGTCTACATTCAGTACTCCTCGGTTCCGCCTTGACAAAATTTTATTCCTGTCGCACGGTAGCAGTGATATACGACAATGTGGAAAGGTGTACTGGCGAAAAGTTGGGCAATACGCACCACATGTATGGATCACTACATGCAATGAAAGAGCAGCATAACCGCACTACGTTGAGCTGTTACCGCAGGGGTGGCAACCACAACGTAGTGGTCGAGTTCTTCCGAAGTATGTTACATTACCTTGTGATTTGTGTTGTTCGTTTTGTTGCTTGCAAATTAAAGGCTTTAACTGTTGTGAGGGTATTTTCACAGGAACAAAGTTAATTTGGTTACTAACGGAAGAAACTGTAATCACATCGTTACTCTGGAACGAGCCACCGAAAACAGAAATACTCAGAAAATATCACTGAACAACTTTCGAAATTTTGTCGGTGAGTTTCGGACTCATAATGTATAAAATGAAACTTCATACATATTCCTATCCATTCGAAAGTCCCGCTCGTTTAAGGCTGTGAGCATCATCATGGCGTTACGGAGCGATCATGTGTGTTTGTGTATAAACGGACATGAAAGTGCTAGTTAAGTAAAAGTGTATTGAAAAGAAAAAAACCTTTCTTCCAGAGAGGTAAACGTTGGTAATTGCATTCATGGACTCACTTGGTAATACTAGCGACCAAGCAACATCACTGAACCGTTTTCAATGTGAAATAAGGCAGGAGCGAGTGACATTAGCGCACAAAATGGCGCTCTATCACCTTGTTCAAGAGTCTGCTGATGCAGATACTAATGCAATGGCCAAAGTGGCACGAGATGCGGCTCTTAACAGCTATTCACTTTGCAGGGTGGCTGTATATACGATAATTATCTTTCGTCTCTCTGCTCTTACTGCTTCAGTAGACGGCGAGTGCCAGAGAACACACATACTTTTACACTATCGATACACCTGTGCGAGAAATATTTGGGCCCAGATCGTACCCGTATCATACTTATCGTTACGTTGTGTGAAGTTGGTCGAGAAACCTGACGCCAACCCATGGTGTGGAAAACGCAAATGAACTCTCTGTGTGGACTCGCACTCACTCTGTTGGATGCCGTGGTAGAGAGCAGAGCCGTTCTGAGCACGTCCTGTGGGCTGCAATGCGGGCTGTGGAGCTGATAACGAAAATTTTAATACATGACGTACGTTGCAAGAGACATTCGTTTATTAGATCTATGCAAATGTTGTATATCCTTGCAAGGTCTCAAGACAGGTTCTAGCGGCCTCTCCGAAAAATTCTGCACTGGTGTCCAGAATTAAAGCAACAATCCGAAATTTTGTAGATTGCAGTTATTTTGCCAGAAAACAGTTGACAGCAAAGTAGAAACAATGTAAACAATTCAGAACGTAAACAATTACATCTGAATAACGGTAGACAAAAATATTGCTCGTATTTTCCTAATTAACGGATTGCACACTAATTCTGACAACTGGTTAATGCTCTCAATGTAGGATGTGTCCAGCTTTGACAACAATACAGGTCCGACAGTGACGGGATATGCTGTGAATGGTGTCACCAGTCTCATGTTGAGGCAAAAACACCCGTTCTTGAAGCAGAGCTCCTCGCAACCTTTGGAGAGTGATAGGTGGATGATGACGTGATGCAGTCTTAGTGCAACGCGAGCACCCTCTATCTCATTCATATCAGAAAAGGGAGCAGGCCACGCCAAGCATGTAGTATCTCCCGTTTCCAAGAAAACATCAACCATCCGTGCTCTATGAGGTCGGGCATTATTTTCCTTCAGTGCGAAGTCTGGACCCAAAGAACCTCGTAACGACCGCACATAAGGTTCCAAGATCTCGTTACGGTAACTGACAGCAGTTAAACCTTGGCGATTCACCCACGCAATTTCATCAAGAGTTGTTATAATCGTCAACGTAATCTCTGCATTCACTATTATCCTACTCGATATCGGCCTCTCCCCACAACGTCTGGGTCCCTAAACCGTGTTCCACGTTGCCTCCAGAAGGGAATCCGTCGACAATCACTCGCCAGATAAATTGGGGCTCATCTGTGAAAAGAGTATTGGCCCACTCTTCGACAGTCCAGGTGGCATGTTGGTGACTCCACACTAGATGTTCCCTTCTGTGAAGACACATCTGGTCTACGACAATAAAGGCCACTCTGCAGAAGTCTTATGTACACCGTTTGCCTGTATACAACCCATCGAGCCGTTGTCGCGAGGCCAGATGTCAGTTGCCGTGCAGTACTAAGGCAGCACCGTCATGCCGTTATAGCCAAATAACGGGCTCCTCTTCCTGACGCTCCACGTGTCGGAGCTGCACTGGTCTTTGGGGTACAGTTTCGGTCTCTATAATCTGTCTCCACATCAAGGAACAACAGAGTGGTTCACATTAAGCCATCGAGCCACATCAGTTTGCGATTGTTCTGCTTCCATTCATTCTATGGCACTCCACCGCAGAGAGTCTGATGGGCATCCGTCTATGACTGTCTACACAACGTTTGTGGATGTGGAACTAAATAGCAAATGTTAGCCCGTTTGATAGGGGCCCTGAAGTCATTGTTGGCGTGGTGGTCCATTGACCGGAATGCCACCTCCTGTTCCGCACACGATGGTACGAACATCTGTTGACAGTTTGTATGATTATATCGTGAATTAGATACAGGGCTGGGAAACAGCTATTTGTTGCTTCAATTTTGGACGCCAGTGTAGTTACTTCACAGAAAGCGCGTGAGGCTATATTGCCCAATTAGTACATATTTCGTGAGTCCAGAATCTTCAGTTCACTTTAATGTGTTAGTTGTCGACTGAAAACAAAGACACGATTTTGGCATTTTATGGTTGTGGAGGTACCGTTAGCCGAAGTGTTAAATCGTAATTTGTTCAACAGCCAACTGGAAGTTCAATGACTGTTCAGGCCCATGTGGACAATCTCGTTTCAGTGACTGTTCGGGCACATGTGGACAGTCTTATTTCTCATAATTTTATCTTGATACTCTTCCACTGTTCCGTATCTACATGCAAAAACAACAACATTGGATTGTGGGTCTGCCTTGATGCAAAATACTTTTGTTATCTATTTATTCCCAAACCTGTTTCAATGACAAATACCGCAATCATCAGTGGGTTCTTTGATTCTAAAACATGTAGAAATAGCATACTTGTAAAACGTTGTAACACGTTAATACATGCGTACTACTTGGTTCCAAAAAAGAAAGAGAAACGGAGAGGGCAGCACAGTGGCGCAGTCTTTCGATGTCAGCAAACTGTGAGGAAGCGCAAATCACAGCATGAATCATTTAATTAGTAAGAATACGATTTACAACGACTTGCCGTATGGTTTCACTAAGCTACGCATTTCAGATATTGATCAATGGATTATAACGAAAATACGTTAGTGGACATTTATGGATATAAATTTCACTTGTTACAAATGGAACATTTGTTAAAACAAACTCATAACAAACATGCCCACAAATTATGGAAAACACTAAAGATTTTTGTGTCACCCTAAGATGAAGTCATCAACGTGTCAGTCTAGTTGGCTGGTCTTGGCCTACTCAAGATCAACAGACGTAATGATCCTTTTTTAAATTCCACAAGAACATATTAAATCGGTATTGAAGGCTTGAGGCAGAATTTTCCAAGTAAACCTGAAGGAGCGGTCAACGAACACGAACGTATATGTGTTTAATGGTATTCGAGCGGTTAGCAACGATTTACAAATAACGTGTCCCGCTTTGCGTTAATGTGAATGGATTTTAGTATCAATAGCTTTAGTGAAAGTAACCCAAAACTTAATGCCGCGTGCTGACACGTTGGTCATTTCCGCGCAATATAATCGTGTGCTTTTACTCCCTCAACTACCGTTAGTCAGAAGCACAGATGGCATCCAAAAGATTCCAGCGGGATAAACCCTTACCGCAGTTCAGTCAAACACGTAATATCGGCTGGCAGCATGTCATAACAACAGAACGTAGACCAAAGGCGTAGATACTCTATCGAGAATTTAAAAATGCCCACTACCGGATAATGTTAACGATCCATTGACACAACCTTCAGCCAATTTCAACTACAATCACAACGAAGAGAGACGCGGCAAATGAAAGGATAGAGATTTCGTCTCTTGAAATAGGTAGACGTTCTGCTGAATCAACGTCCGGCAATAGAATTTCACCACCCACGGAATTTTCAGTCAGCCAGCCCCGCAGATCCAAAAAGGAAGTCATTAAACCATCTAAACGAAATTATGCCTTAATCTCAGACGGTTATAAATCAGCGAAAGAAGAAAGCTGAGCGATCCCTCACATCGCAACTAAGAACTTGAAAGAAAAGAGCCAAAAATCAAGAAATCAAGTAAAAACAGTCATGTGATGTAGCTGCGAACATGAACTGCCTAGCTGAACCGCAACCGAATAGTCAAACTACACAGCCGGAGCTGCATTTAGATCCTAAATTACCTTAGTCTGAAGGCATGTCCGCTTACGTGAATACACAAGCATACCTTTTAGCAACTAGATATGTGAAGAGAATATCTTCTACCACTTACAAACTTCAATTATGAAGCCAGAAGGCGAGATACTGGAGGAAGTAAAAGCTGTGAGGAGCGGTCGTGAGTCGAGATTGGGTAGCTCTGTTGGAAGAGCACTTGCTCCCGGAAAGCAAAGGTCACGGGTTTGAATCTCGGCCCGGCCTGAAGTTTTAATCTGCCAGAAGGTTCCAATAATGAAACTGAACAAAAGACAGGTAATGAACACGTAAATTCGGAAGTTGAGTCGATCGGCGATAAATCGCCACACTCCAGCGAAAGCTTACAAAATTCACGACAGTCGTGCAAAATTTTATAACAGCTGGCAACAGACACATCTGAATGAGGCTTTGCTTCAATGTCTTCTGAATAAACACAACACACCTCATCTTCAGTGAACAATTATGTAGATTCACACTGCGCGAATCCGACAAATTTCCTAGAATAAGTTCTCCAGATGCTTAAAGAGACATAAGATGAAAATAGGAAAGCACTGTAAGAAAAAAAATCACAGGAAGAAAACAGTAAATCACTTAGCGAAGAAATTTAAAATGGCCTTCAACCAGTAATCAGCAGTTTTGCAACTAGATTACGTGACCTTGAAACAACGCGAAAACTTGAAAACAAATCAGCATAATGACAAGGACGAATTGTTAATTAAAATCAACACTGTAGTTCCGGTGCGACAGTTCCACACGTAAAAGAACTGAGCGAACTGCTTAACACAACGCTAAAAGAAATTAGCGAACGAGTGGATACTTTGACATTAAATTCTGAGGAACAAAAAGAATAGTTAAGCACAATTAAAGAAAAAGTTGATGACCCGACAACGCAAATAGCAAATCTGTCAACCAATGCAGACAAAGATTCTAAGGACACCATGCTACACTCATGCTCATAAATTAAGGATAATTGCAGACTGCGGTGCCACAGAACATGGCACTATACAAAACTGGCGCTAGTAGTATAGGCACATAGGGAACACACATGCACAGATCTGCAAGTCCACGGTATTGGTGATAAGTTGAGAAAACCGTCCCGAAACACATGTGTTTCCTGCGCATGTTCCCCGACATTAAAATTGGTTCAAATGGCTCTGAGCACTATAGGACTTAACATCTGAGGTCATCAGTCCCCTAGAACTTAGAACTACTTAAACCTAACTAACCTAAGGACATCACACACATCCATGCCCGAGGCAGGATTCGAACCTGCGACCGTAGCAGTCGCGCGGTTCCTGGCTGAAGCGCCTAGAACCGCTCGGCCACAGCGGCCGGCCCCCGACATCAATATGGGATATGATCACCATGCACATGAACACAGGCCACACAACGGGATGGCATACTCTGGATCAGGTGGTCGAGCAGCTGCTGGGGTATAGCCTCCCTTTCTTACACCAGTGCCTGTCGGAGCTCGTGAAGTGTCCTAGGGGTTTGCAGACGTGCAGTGAAACGTCGACCGAGAGCGTCCCAAACGTGCTCGATGGGGGTTTAGGTCTGGAGAACAGGCAGGCCACTCCGTTCATCTGATATCTTCTGTTTTAAGATAATCGTCCACGGCGGCAGCTCGGTAGGGCCGTGCGTTATCATCTATCAGGAGGAAGGTGGGACCCACTGCAGCCCTGAAAAGGCGGACATACTGGTGCAAAATGACGTCCCGATACGCCTGACCTCTTACAGTTCCTCTTTCAAAGACATGCTGGGGTGTACACGCACCAATCGTAATCCCACGCCACACCATCAAACCACGACTGCCATACAGGTCCCTTTCAAGGACATGAAGGGGTTGGTATATGATTCTTGGTTCACGCCAGATGAACATTAACTTGGACCACTGTTCCAATGACCATGTATTGTGTTCTTGATACCAGGCTTTACGGGCTCTCCTGTGACCAGGGGTCAATGGGATGCACCTTGCAGGTGTCTGGGCGAATAAACCATGTCTGTTCAATCGTCTGTAGACCGTGTGTCTGGAGACAACTGTTCCAGTGGCTGTGGTAAGGTCCCGAGCAAGGTGTGGTGTTGTACACTGTGGACGTCCAGTACTGTAGCGCCTGGACACGTTTCCTGTCTCCTGGAATCGTTGCCATAATCTTGAGACCACACTTTGTGGCACATGGAGAGCCCGTGCTACGACCTGCTGTGTTTGACCAGCCTCCAGTAGCCTTAACGTCATCAGTATGTGTTCTTTGAGTCATTTTGAACACACAGTCACCATTAGCACGTCTGAAAACGTCTGCACACTTACTCGCTGCACCGTACTCTAACAAGCACCAACACACCTCTGCGTTTGTGGACTGCTGCCAGCGCCACCGTGCGACCACCGCAGGGCAAATGTGCCGCATGGTCATACCCTGAGGTAATTTAAACCCGTAAAGAACCCACCTGAACGTATCAGCATTATCCTTAATTTTTGACCATGAGTGTAGTACAGTTTTCAGACACAGAAGACTACCAGTCTTTAATAAATTTTAAAGAAAACCAAGAGAAAAGTAATCAGCAAAATAAGCGTTACAGGACCACTATGAATGAAAGGGTTGAACGATTGAAGGAAAGCTTAACCGCGATGATGCGAAAGACGAATATGGCCGTTTACATTCATATTCCGAAAATTTTGGTGACCATACAAATTTATGGCGTGTAGGTGACTTCCGACGAGAACAGTACCACACATCAAAGTTTTCGGGAATTACAGTAACGAAATTTACTCCCAAGCTTGGATTGATCAGGTCCTATATTATTTACCACCAAATTGGCCACTTGAACACAAATTAGAATTTCCCTGCAGTTACTTGGAAAATGAAATTGTGGAAAGAATGAGCTTCAAAGCGAGAGATTGCCGCAGCGTAAATGACATCTATCAAGCATTTATGTCAGCCTACTGGTCGCAGGCCACACATGATCGAGTAAAACATAACATTATAATGTCACGAAACTTTGAACGGTCTGCCTTCTCGAGCAGAGGTAAATACTATGAAGACATGATACACAGGAATCAATAGTTATCAAACCCATACAGTCCAACAGAGCTGATCCGCATTGGCTTAACAAAGTTACCTTCACATTTGAGACATGTAATTTTGGCCGGCAGATGTAAAGATGATTTCGAAGCATTTTCAAACATTACTCCAGGAATTGGAATTGGACAGTGCAATGGTTTAACAAAAAGACACATTAACAATCACAACAGGGAGTATGATACACATGATATCTTTGTACAGCGTTTAAACAAAAACTATCAGAACTCGCATAACAAAAACAGCTACTCAAGTAATTTTGGAGTTATAGCTGCGACTAACATAACAAATAACACAGGAATTGCATTAAGGAGCAAATTACATGGCACAACAGTTACGCAAATAACAACCAATACAGTCCACACCAACGCAACCACAGTAATCGGCGTCATAATTCACAGTGGCAAAATTATGGGAGGGCAATCCCAGCGCGACTGATAGTTTTAGTTGAAGTAGGATCGCCGTATCCCCGAGACAATCAACGGCGAATAAGCATTACAAGACAAAGACTCGAGACTCGGGCAACAAGCAATTCTTTGGATCACACAGAACACTCCGATGTCGAAACATTCAACTTCGTGTGTTTTGAAGACATTAGATACATTTTAATGGATGAGAATTATGAGAAACAAAACTCTTTGGTACATCCTAATATAAATATTTCAGCAGGCAATACTACACTTTCCTGTCCTTGACTCTGGTAGTCGCATTTCTGTGGTAAGTGAATCTGCATTCCACAAATGTAAAATAATAACAGATTGTCCGACTCTACCCTTACGTCCTGAATTTCAACAAGGTCGAAGTACGAATGGAAATGGAAGGTAAGTCAGTTTCATTGAAATTTCAAAACTGGATCTCGAAACAAAAAAAAGAAATAAATTGTTTCAATATTAGAGAAGGAAATTTGCTACTCACCATATAGCGGAAACGCTGAGTCGCCATAGGCATAACAAAAAGATTCACATAATTATATCTTTCGGCCGTTAAGGCTTTTGTCAGCAATATACGCACGAACACACACACATTCTCGCAAACGCCTATTGTTACATTCCATCCTGGATTTTCCATTGTTTGAAATAAATTGTTTGTGCTTTTTGACAGAAGATGCATTTCGTAATGACACAAGTTGTGCACATACCTTTTACGATAAAATAGATCAGGAAATCGATATACAGAGCCTCATTCAGAAAAGGTGGATAGAGCAAAGCAAAGTTCAGAAACTGACAGAAAGGATCTTCTTGACATTTTGCGCACACTTTCCATTGTTTTTACACATCGTGCAGGAACTATCAAGGGTTTGCAATATATATTCCATGTCAAATAGCCCAATAAGTTTTGCGTTAAACCACACATTATTCCAGCTTGTTACAGAGAAAAAGTGACTCTCTTTGGGTTGTGTGCATACCCCATGATTTAGTAAAGAAGTTCACTTGGTATACACGCCTCAGCTATTCTCACTTTAATCCTAGAAAATGCTTTCAGAAACTTCGTACAACCAGTTACTTTAATAACATGCAGAAAAGATACAGAAAGTTTTAGCAAAATGCAAATTGTGTCAGAAAGCCAGTCCATCAACCATTACACATCACCATTATTTCCTACCATTGGCTACAGTTGGCTGTAGTAGACCGGTTAGGATCTACTGTCAGATCACCCAATTGATTCTCATACAGTTTTGTTACTGTTAAATTGACTTCAAAATTCGTCTCATTCACTCCTTCACGAAGTGCTACTGCCAAAACAGTATCCAACGCCTTTGTCAATAATTTTCAACAAGAAGGTGGTCACATTTATAAAGTAATTTCCGAGAACAGACCACAGTTTTGCTCAAATATTTGGTTACGCCCTTTATAAGGTTACAAAATTAGACCGGTTTTTATTTCACTTTTTGGCCTCATACCAATCCTTCAGACCGCATTATGCGAGAAATTAACAAACTGTACAGAATATACTGAACTGTCCTTGTCAAAAACAGACTTGCGACAAAGACATTTACACATTGCAAGAGATTCTGAGTGGGCTACCAAAGGATTCTACGTTGTTATCTCCGTTACTTGTACTCAAACAGCAACAACAACCAGATCGTATCATGGAGTTAATACCATTTTCAGTTTCGAAAAAGTAACGACGTAAGGAAGTTGCAGATATAGTGCTAAACATCAAAAAGGCTGCAAAAAGAAGCAGTTACAAGTAAATATCAAAAACCTACAGATTGGACAGAAATTTTGGTTGAATCTCACCATTTATCTTGTTAAAGCAAGCATCTTAGTCACAAATTCTTTCTTGTATGAAAGGAACCTTATAGGATTCGTAGAACTGTACGTGACAATGTTGTGGAAAGCGAAACGATTCGGACACACAAGAGCAAGGGACTTCATCATGTTTCGCATGTTAAACCATACACAGAATAATCCTAAATACTCAAGTCTTACCCAGATGATAGAACTGTAGTATATGTCCCTATTCTAAAATATTTCTTTCGTTACAGCGCACAGCAGCAGTTAGCGATAAATAGAGCTACTGCACCGCATTCCAGAGTGACTCCCGTCGCGCGGCAGATAACCTTTGACAAGAATAGGGCAAATATCTCCGAGCAACAAACTTCATTTATCGTGCAACAACTCGAGCGATTTACTGCCACTACGCACGCGCAAACAAACTGCTACGAACTTCGAGATTGCATCTGGAATCCGAGTAAAAATAAATAATTTCTAATAAAGCGAACGTTGACACTATTTTTAAGCAGTTCTGGGAGGATACACAGGTTATCAGCAATATGTTGTTCGCTTGTGAAATGTTTTTGGCTGTACGCAAATGCAGATACATTTAACACTTTCTACTACTTTCGATGAGCGTAACAGATATACGTCACATTAATTCAAGAAGTGCATTTTTTCGTCCCCATTTGTGCACGGAAAACATTTTTACAAAGATGTGGCTCAGCACTGGTTACTGTACTGTGACACTCTTTAATGTACGGTACTTCTTTGAATTTTTAGTGGTTTGTCTTTGTGTTAGTCTATTTTCTTGTTTATAATGATGAGTGATATTGTTTTTTTCTGATCTGCTACATGCACTCACAATTTAACTTCCACTGAATTCAGTAGAACTAATCTGCCTTTCATTTGTCTAACAGATTAACTTCACATAAGTATGTAGCGATGTAGTAACTGTCTAGGTATTTGGGAAATTTTAAATTCTTAGGAAATGAAAATGTAACTCATGATTCATGAAATGTGACATGGTTAGAAAGTACACTTGATAAGAGGAAGGAGATATAGAAAGTATGTGAGACATTAATCATGTTGTTTTTCTTACTTTTCTGCTTTACGTAATTTTTTAAGTCTTTTTTTACTTTTCAGCTTTTTCTATTTGCCGTGGTATTGGATAAGATTCTTTTAATAATATATTTCTACTAACACGTGTGACATTGCAGACTGTTTTGTACTTACATATGTTGTAATATAATAATTTGCATTGTTTTAACGAAAGGAATTTTCATGTCGTATTTACCTTTTATACTTACGGCATTTATTGAGGTTTTTTCATAATGCATATTCTCTGTATAAATTCTTACTACAGGATGCGGGGCCATTGGTATAATAATTATAATTATTTATAATGCTGTAGGGAGCTCTCATAAGGCATTTGAGACATCTAAGAAATAATGGAAGACGCGTAAGAAGGAAACGAAGAGAAAAAGTTCAGTAAGAGTAAAGAAACGTATACAAAAATGAAATATGGGAAATGATTAGGTAGGACAAAGACGGCAAATAGTTACGTAGGGCAATGGAGCTAAATAATATTAACTGAGAAGAATGTATGAAACGTACGACAGCAAGAAGCAAAGAGTACAGAAACATTGTTAACTGTTGAAAGTTTTATGAAATTTTAAGCAAAAGGATTGAAAGATCCACGAACTAAGGGATAAAATCAACTAGATAGCATGCTAATTACTGACCATCGCCCTGTAATTGCGCTTTTAAAAAATGTCCATTCTTCTTCAACTGAACTTCCTACTGAGTTATTCTTTGTTGCTGTGTCTATAGCCTTAGAAATTTTCAAGCCTATCTCGTCACTCCTTAGTACTTTGTATTCCACGTCTTTGCGTATTGATTCTTCCTAACTAGTCTCTTAAACTTCAGCCTACTCTTTATCGTTACTACATTGTGATCTCGGTTTATATCTGCGCATATTCTGCCTTAGAATCTGATTTCGGATGTAATCTAACTGAAATTTTCCTGTGTCACCCGGCCTTTTCCAAGTATACCTCCTCTTCTTGTGATTCTTGAACGGAGTATTCGCTATTACTAGCTGAAACTTGTTGCGGAACTCAGTTAGTCTTTCTCCTCTCTGATTGCTTGTCCGAAGACAATATCTTCCTGTAACATTTTCTCCAACTCCTTCTTCTACAATTGCATTCCAGTCCCCCTTCAGTATTAGATTCCCATTTCCCTTTACGTACTTTATCACCCTTTCAGTATCCTCATATCACTATTATTCATTTTCAGTTTGCGACATCGGCATGTATACCTGAACTATCGTTGTAGGCATTGATTTGTTGTCGAGTGTGATAAGAACAGCCTTATCACTGAACTGTTCACAGTGCCACACTCTCTGTCCTACCTTTCTGTTCATAACTAACAGTTCTTCCGTTACACCATTTTTTGCTGCTGTTGGTGTTACCCTGCACTCACCAGGCCAGGAATCTTTGTCTTCTTTCCATTTAGTCTCACTGCCTCCTACTATATCTAGATTGAACCTTTGCATTTCCTTTTTCAGATTTCTAGCTGCCCTACCACGGTCAAGCTTCTGACATTGCAAGCCCCGACTCGTAGAAGATTATGCTTCCGAAGGTTATTCAATCTTTTTCTCATGGTCACCTCCACCTTGCCAGTCCATTCCCGGAGATCCGAATGGAGGGGTATTGCGGAACCTTTTGCCAATGGCGAGATCATCACACTTCGTCAATTACAGGTCACATGCCCTGTGGACACATGTTATGTGTCTTAAATGCAGTGGTTTCCTTTGCCTTCTGGATCCTCATGCCGTTGATAATTGCTGATTCTTCCGCCTTCAGGGCGGTTCCCCACCTCAAGGACTTGATTTCCCTGAACCTCTGTCCGCCCTTCCGCCCCCTTTGACAAGGCCGTTGGCAGAGTAAGGATGCCTTCTTATGCCGGATGTCTTCGGCCACCAGTGCTGATTTTTAATCAAAACTTAATAGGTGGTGGGTTCCGAAACATAGCCCTTGAGCATTTACATTGCTAATCAAAGACGCTACCCCTAGGCCACTAACTAAAGACAATAACCGAACAAACAACATCAGGAACCTGCTTCACAATCGGAGGTTCCTAGTAGAGTTTCACGTAAAACGAGGCAAATGGAGAAACCAGAGGAATGACCTGCCAGAGGAAATTTTGTTGGCACCACTATTCTTCTACATCTACACCGATGATCAATCCCTTCCTGCAGGTGAAAATAGCTATAGAGTACAAACATTACATACATCTGACAGAGCAATTACAGACAAGGCAAAACATTGGAGGGGGTGAAACAATATTTGATTAAGGTAATAGCAGAGTTAGATCTGCATTGGCGAAATAACCAGTTGAAGACAAATCCAAGGAAAACACAAATGTGTGCCTTCCACCCTCGGAACAGTCAGTCCAACAGAAAACTATAGATCGAATGGAAAGGGGTTCTATTAGAGTATTGTCCCAACCCCCATTACCTGGGCGTAACAATATATAGGGCCTTAACATACAAACAGCACAACCATAACACCAGACTAAAAGTTAGCGGAACTAATAATATTATTCGCAAACTCCTAAGCTATAAATGAGGAGCCAAATCAAGGGTCCTAAAAATTTGAACATTCGCCCTCTGTCACACAGCTGGAGAGAATACGCGCCCGGTTTGGTACACATCAGCGCACTCTCAACGGGACAACAAGAACCATCAACGGATATTTAAGTCATACTTCTGGACACGATACAGCATACAGTTGTCATCATCCCTCCAGGCAAGTGCAGTGGGGCTGCAGCATTTAAAGAACCATTTCAGTCAGCAGAATCGGAACGCCACCTCCTCTACGGTCTCGAACCGTCTCTAGTGTGATTAAATGGACGGAAGATCATGAAGAATCTAAAAGCAGGGTGGACTTACGGAGAAAGACCATCAACATTAGATGGAGTCGAAAGAGGAAATAGCACCAGGATGCTATGAAAGCAGAGAAACTTGGATGGCACTAAACAGACTACGTACGGGCGTCAGAAGGTTGAGAGATGCTCTTAATAAGTGAAGCTACGCCGTAGATTCTAAACTCTGCAATTGTGGAGTACTGCAAATTACGCTTCATATGTACACCCTTGCACTGTGCCCTGCTAAATCTACTACAGAGGACCTTATGAGAGTGAAGAGAAATGCAGTTGACGCCTTCTGTTTCAGGGCAAGGAATGTTTATCTCTAGCCTAAAATTACGACACAATTTCATATTTTTATGTTTGGTGCATCGTGAAGTTTACATCGTTTCATATACACAATTCTGTTTTGTGCTTCTTTGCACAGGGTGACATTTATTGAACTATATGAAAAAAATGTAAGCTACTTAGGAACTACGGCGTGCACACACTGTATTCAACATGAAAACGTCACTACAGATATTCGAATTTAGGTTATGAAATGTTCGATATGCCTGCCATCATCGGCGATGATGTGGCGCAGACAAATAGCGAAATGCTGCATGGCCCGCTGAAATGTCGGAACATCGATGCTGTCGATGTCCTCCTGAATAGCTGGTTCCACCTCAGCAATGGTTTTGTCGTTATTTATGTACACTTTTTATAGGCTCTCAAAAAGGAGTCGCATGTGTTCATATCCGAAGAATATGGCAGCTAAGCGAGGCCCATGCCAGTAGCCTCTGGGCACCCCCAAGCCAGAATGTGGTCCCGAAAGTGCTCCTCCAGGACATCAAACACTCTCTTGCATCGGTGGAGTCGAGCTCCGTCTTCCTTGAACCGCATCTTGGCGAAATCAGGTTCACTTTGGATAATGGCTATGAAATTATATTCCAGAACCTTCACGTACAGTTCGGTAGTTACCTTGCCGTCAACGAATATCGCACCGATTTTTCCTTGACTGGAAATTGTACACCACACAGTCACCTGTTGAGGGGGAAGAGACTTCTCGATTGCGAAATGCTGATTCTCAGCCCCCGAATGCTTCAATTTTGCTTATCGACTATCCTATCCAAATGAAAGTGGGCTTCGTCGCTAAACCAAACCATATTCACACTAAAGTACTGTTCGTCAGTTCTATGGACACTAGTGTTAGTGAAACAAAACTGCTGTTCCATGGCCTGGAGCTTAATGGCTGATGGGTTTGAATTTTGTACAGGAAGTGTCTTCTGGATGATTCCCACCTGTCGTACAGCTCATCTGATTGATCTCCTGGGGCTAGTTTTAAACACAGTGCGTGTCTTCTCAATGTTTACAGGCGTTTTCACCCTTTTTGGACGACTGACGTTGCCAACACTGTCATCACTAATACTACCCATTCACTCAAACTTGCGAATCCTATTGTTGTTCGTCAGCACACTTGGACCGATTGTCTTCAGCCTGAACTCGGTCGGAGACTTCATTTGAGCCGTAGGTGGGCTGTTATTGTTCTCATAGTAGGCCTTCACAAGGGCTACACGCTCAGGCAACTGTACCGTGACAGTATCACTTGCAAATCGCCAACAACAATGCGCGTGCGCATGCATATACTTATTCCCATCATGCCCCGCGGCCAACCATGCGGTATGAACGTCCTAACGCAATCCGTTCATAAGTCATAACGATTGTATTTCATATAGTTCAATAACTGTCACTTTCTATATGTTTCATCTATGCGTCTTCTAGATACTATATGAAACTTGATGATGCTTCTTACATGAGTAAATAAATTAGAATTTGTTTGAGTGTAAACTTGTGCAGAAGTGTAAAGTGGATGATAAGCAGTTCCAAGCAGGAAGAGAACACAAGGGCTTCAAGTATTGTACCATAGAAGAATATTAAAATTAGGCGGACAGATCGAATAACTAATGAGGAGATACTAAGCTGACATGTGGAGAACAAAATTCAAGACACGATACGACTAAAAGAAGAGATCATTTCGTAAGACACAACATGAGGTGTCGTGGAAAGTGAATAGGGTAAGAACTATGGAGATGGGTCAGAGTATGGTTGCGGTAAAGAGGTACAAATGGATGTATGTGGCAGTACTTATAACGAAATAAAGAGCCTTACACAGGGTAGAGAGCCGTGTAGAACCTCGTCAAACCACTTTGCGAAATGAATACCACAGCGACTTGTACCACTACATCTAAATCTACGCTCCACAAAGGCCATTGATGGCGTGTGGCGGAGGGTACTTCTGGCATTTTCCATCATCCCTCTTCCCTGTTCCATTCGCGAGTGCCACGTGAGAAGAATAATTTTCTGTAAACCCATATTATCTCCAATTTCTCTGTTTTCTCTTGTTGTGGACATTTTGTGAGAAGTGTGGGAAAGATTAATAAGTTTCCCGATTCTTCCTTGCACTACAGTCCCGAAATTTTAATTGTAAATCTCTTCATGATGTACAACTTGTCTCGTGTAACGTCTGTTGCCTGAGTTCGTCGAGCATTCGCTTGAAGCTTTAACATCCACTAGATGACTTGCGAGGAAACATGTCGTTCTTCTTCGGATCTTACCTATCTCATCTATTAATCGAACCTCTTAAGGATCCCATACTCATGATCAATACTCAAATACTCAAGACTCGGTTGTGTCTTGTAAACCACCTCTTTCTTAGACAAATAAAATTTTCTTTACCAGTGAACTTCAGCCTGGTGTCTGCATTTCCCAGAGTTAACTTTGTGCAGTCTTCCAACTTACGTCGCTTCAGATCGTTAGTCCTGGGTATATTACGGTACTTACTGTTTCCAGTAATTGTCGCCAATAGCATAGTTCAACTGTGGTGTCACCGCCAGACACCACACTTGCTAAGTGATAGCCTTTAAATCGGCCGTGGTCCGTTAGTGTACGTCGGATCCGCGTGTCTCCACTATCAGTGATTGCCGACCGAGCGCCGCCACACGACAGGTCTAGTCTAGAGAGACTCCCTAGCACTCGCCCCAGTTGTACAGCCGACTTTGCTAGCGATGGTTCACTGTCTACATACGCTCTCATTTGCAGAGATGACAGTTTAGCATAGCCTTCAGCTACGTCATTTGTTACGACCTAGCAAGGCGCCATATTCAGTTACTATAATTAGTATCTTCAAGAATGTATTCTGAACAGATAATATTGTGAATCATGTACCGTCAAGAGCGACGTTCATCATTAATGGATTAAACTTATGTATCAAACTAATTACGTCAGCTTTCTGAATTCTCATACCTTGTAAGGTTCCAGACCTCACGTCAGTATGGTTCTTCCCTCCCCAAGCCAGCCTGCGTGAGCTAAAACGCTTGCATTTCAGCCTCCACTCGTAACACCGTGTTGGCTCTTCTGCTAACACAAAATCAACAGTAGTGGATTTCTTCGCCTGTTTATGTGCAATATGTTAACTTTAGTTACGTCTATTGTCATCTGCCAGTCGCAGTACAAATCATGGTTCCACAACAGGTCTTTTTACAATCCACTACAGTCTTCCTAGAGACAACTTAACTGTCTTCAAATGACCTCACGCAGCTTATGACACTATCCAGGAGATCATTTCATTATATTATAAACACTAACTGTGAAGTCTTCTTCAGGTAATGCAAGATGCGAATAAAGACGGGCAGTACGCAACAGTCAAACAGAATGCGAACACGGAATGGTCCGTGATGTTGCATGTAATACACCTACCAGACACATTTAATTGCTACACGCCACAAGAGCGATCCCAACATGTCATAGCATTAGAACTACGTCATAGAGGGACAGGGTTGCTTTCGCTGTGGTGACCATGCAGAGGGAAGTAAGAAGGTGTAAGTCAGACGCAAGAAAAAGCATTGAGAATGCTGACTGTGCCACCACCCATGATAGGCGAAGTTAAGACACATATCAGCGGAAATTATGGTGAAGAGAGGAGCTGACTGGACGAGAAAAGCAGGCCAATTGATGTCTTTTGATGTATTTGCCACCTCAGTAGCAAAGTACAAGCGTCAATCGTGTATAATTATTGCTCCATTTCATGAGGAGGATCTACTCAGTTTGCAGTAATCCAGCCCTGAAGTTGGATCTCTGATGGTCCGTCCCCTATTTGGCTAGCTGCCTACAGCCATTGATGTATCAGTCAGTGCCACCTCAGGGACATAGCCGCTGCAAGCTGCAGCGCCGCCAGCCGAGCCAAGACTGATGGGGGAAATGTGGGTACTATTACATGGCCAACCAGTGGAGCAGACCATCATCCTTCATCATGGGGGCATGCTGCTGCAGCTGCCCCCCTTCCTTTCCTTGAGATGTCATAGATGTTGCCGGCCGTACTCTAGTCGGCTGTCCGCAGCTCGTGGTCGTGCCGTAGCATTCTCGCTTCCCGCACCCGGGTTCCCGGATTCGATTCCCGGCGGGGTCAGGGATTTTATCTGCCTCGTGATGACTGGGTGTCGTGTGCTGTCCTTAGGTAAGTTAGGTTTAAGTAGTTCTAAGTTCTAGGGGACTGATGACCATAGATGTTAAGTCCCATATTGCTCAGAGCCATTTTTTATCTAGTCGGCTGGCGACACTATGACCCGACACAACTACATGCATTCTGTGTTGAGCTGGTGGCATTTCTCCACCCCGCAGTCCAAGGTAGATCGGGCATGCCCTGATCACCTGTTTTCTGGAGCAGTTAGCAGCTATGGCCAGAGCGCGTGACGATGCTTCCACCGAAACGGCCACCTGCCCTGTGACTTCGATGGCGCTGACGTCACCGTTCCGTCACTGTCGCAGGCTGAGACTGCACACCGAGAGTCGGTGGCGGCGTTTTTCTGGCAGCGCGCACGCTATTCCTGCCCTTACGTTGCAGGTGGCCTTAGAATCAAGACAACTATGTATCTTTCAGCAACAAATGTTTACTGGGTTACTCATGTTTCATTAGCGCTTTCGGGGTGCCCAGCGGGCATCAACCAATTCCAAGCTGCACCACTGAAACCAACAACAGGAAGAGTCACAACCCTGGCCTCTACAGTCCTATCAGCACTCCTTGGGGTAATCCTGAAATTACTTTTACGTCTATACGGGAATGCAGGCTTCCTCGGCAAATTTTTAGGATGAATTCTGCTCGGGTTATCGGCCGAGTCCCGGCGTCGTTCTGCAGCAACGTTTTGTCAAGTTTCATCCTCATCTCCTTCACGTGAAGTCTTCGTCTTAAGATAACGAGTAGGAAACTTGCCGAAATGTTGTCACAGAACGACGTCTTGACTCTGTCGATAACCCGAGAAGACTTCATCATACTTTTACATCTGTCAATTTTGTTCCATTAAGAGCGGCGTTTTGAGATCTATCGGCAAGGAAGTCCTGAATCCAGTCAGAAATCTCGTTTTTTTTTCAGCCAACGACAAAGTGGGATAGTATTAAAAAATGTGTGTGAAATCTTATGGGACTTAACTGCTAAGGTCATCAGTCCCTAAGCTTACACACTACTTAACCTAAATTATCCTAAGGACAAACACACACACCCGTGCCCGAGGGAGGACTCGAACCTCCGCCGGGACGCATAGTATTACATTCTTCCCCTGATTTAAGAAACTGACCTAAGACGCCTATTTCCACGGTGTTCTGCATCTCATGGACATCAAAGCGAATTGCATTTTGGCAAAATCTTGATATTTTCGTTGTCCCAGACGTCGTAACACATGAGAAGCAAAATGTTCCGCAATTGTAGACCAGATTGACATCAGTGATCTATCTATCGCTTTAACCTTGTCCCACAGTTACGCAGGGTCAGCCATCATTAATCGGATTTGGCATGTTAATGTTTAAGGGGTGGCCGGATGCCCTTCCTGCCGCCATCCCATACCCCCCCGGAACAGTATTAGTGAACCCCAACTGTATGCGTCGAGTGTAATCCATGGAATAGTGCGAATGTGTGCATATGTCTGCGAGTCGTGTAACTGAGGTGGAACATGGTGACCAGCCCGGTATTCACCTAGCGGCATGTAGAAAACCGGCTAAAAACCGGCTAAAAACCACATCCAGGCTGGCCGACACTTCGGCCCTCGTCGTTAATCCGCCGGGCGGATTCGATATGGGGCCGGCGCGCCTACCCGAGACCATGAAGGAGCGCGTTGGCGCTCTCGGCTACACTGGCGGGTACACTGACGTCAGTGATGAAGAAGTATAATTATGTGCATGTGTCGTAAGATCCTTTATGAAAGCTGGAATAGCTTGCGCGTTTTCCAGTCGCTACGTACCGTTCGTTGCACCAGCGACATACAAATGGTTCAAATGGCTCTGAGCACTATGGGACTCAACTGCTGAGGTCATTAGTCCCCTAGAACTTAGAACTAGTTAAACCTAACTAACCTAAGGACATCACAAACATCCATAACCGAGGCAGGATTCGAACCTGCGACCGTAGCGGTTCCAGACTGCAGCGCCTTTAACCGCACGGCCACTTCGGCCGGCTAGCGACATACAAAAAACCACTGCTAGAAAAGGAGCAAATTCATTCACATTATCTTTTTTACAACCTCACAGGTATCTGCTCAGGTACTGAATACTTTCCGTTAATGAAATATTTTATTTGACTCTCCGTTTCTACCTCATTTATATCAATAACCGACATTTTGGCGTTAATGCTGTTATTGAAATGAGGAAACCTATTAGTGTCTTCCATGGAGAAACAGTTTCGGGAAACCGAATTCAATATTTTGATCTTCACTCTGTCATCTTCCCTTTCGGTGCCAGTATGGTCACTGAACTACTGTATACGTGACTCTGATGTGCTTACTGACTTTGCGTAACGCTTCTTAGCGTTTTAAGGTAGCTCGATTGCCAAAACTTTACTTCTGAATTGATGGCACGCTACTGTCTGCCAGCTGGGCTTTGACTACACTCACATCTGTTATGAACCTCTCGTTGCTTTCCTAGAAGTCTTCTAACCAGGCTATTAAACCACAATGGGTGTTTCCCACAGGTAACCACCTTGCTCAGCACGTACTGGTCTCTAAGGCGCATTCAACATTGCTTTTGAATTACTTCCATTCGTGCTATACATCATATTTTACGTTGGCTGTTCAGATAATCTGTAATTTGTATCATAATTCTTGCTAAGCAAAAGTATTTTCCTAATTTCTATGATGTGAGTGTCACACACTGGTTTGCAGTTTTGTATCAGTCCTGTCACGATTACACAATTATTAATTCTGTGAGCTCGGTACAGTTTTGCTGGAGTGGCAAGTATTCGAGTGCCCGCTGGAACATAGCTGGCGTGGAACTCTCGACAGTCCTGCAAAGTCGGCAGAATGCTTTTCATGGTGTCGCCTTCTACGTGGTTGCCAGTTTTCGCAGAAATTGACCTTGTTTCCTGAAATGTCCCCCCCCCCCCCCCCGGTAGCTCAGTGGCCAGCGCGACTGAATGTCAACCCTATGGGCCCGGGTTCGATTCCCGGTTGGGTCGGAGATTTTCTCCGCTCAGGGACTGGGTGTTGTGTTGTCCTACTCGTCATCACTTCATTCACACCGACGCGCAAGTCGCCGAAGTGGCGTCAAATCGAAAGACTTGCACCCGGCGAACGGTCTACCCGACGGGAGGCCCTAGCCACACGTCCAGTTAGTTCAGTGTTTCCTGAAATGGTTATTGTGGACAGTTCCTGTTGATAATCAGCTCGATACAAGCATGGATGCTTCCGGACGCCAGAGATTCCCCTGAGGGTACACAAGAGTGAGACTGGCCTGCCTATCTGCTCGCTGAAGAAGAAGCCGCGTCCCGGTATTTCCCTGGCGTGAAAAAATTTCGTTGTTTCCCTCCAAAAACTACGGACAGTCCAGTACAAAAAACTGACTCACTTCTGAACACAGCAATCACAGCTCCTGTCCATACCAAAGGCGGCCAGATAAATACTTATATATACTCAAAATACAGGAGATGAACCTAAAGAACACTGACGAAATGTAAAGCTGTGTCATATTACAGTGCGGTACTGCAGCTGCTAGGAAAGCTATCACTCGACTGAAGGATCTGACTACCACAGGTGGTCCTTGAAACACAAAAACAGTTGCCTGGCGCGATGCAAACAGCGGTTCTACGCACTATACAGTCAATAGAGCACGGAAGTGTAGCTGATAAATAAAGAAACGTGAACGCAATATAGGAGTTAATGCTAAAGACCACTGACGAAATTTGAAGTAGGTCACTTCTTATGAGAAGCTATGGCTACTCACAGTGCTCTGACGAGCGGCTGATGCGCTGAGATCTACCACTCGGCTGGGTGAACTAAGTACTGCAATTGGCTCTTGAAATATAAAAACGAATGCCTGTTGTTTCACCCAATTTTTACGTATAAGGGGGAACATATTCGTTATTCAGATTAGTAGCAGCATACAGTCTCTCCTCCAAGCGCAGCTTGGAAATTGTGGGTTCTGGGGAGAGGTTTTATGGAGAGAGAGGATTCGCTTCTCGGCTTTAGTCTGATGCTGACCAGTGCCCTCTGAAGAATGTGTTTAGCTCAGGCAGTTGCACAGTCGATCTTCTGAGCAGCTCATATTTAATGCACTTGGCTATGCGTCTAGTATGCATCTGTGCTGAACATTTTGTCTCTTTTACCTTGCTTTTGCGAGTTCTCCGGATGTGAATGTCTAATACATTTCGCTACCTGTAGTCTCATAGTTGTATATGCATGCCACAGAGTTTAGAGTCATTTCTTTTTAGCCGGCAGGTGTGGCCGTGCGGTTCTAGGCGCTTCAGTCTAGAACGGCGTGGCCGCTACGGTCGCATGTTCGAATCCTGCCTCGGGCATGGATGTGTGTGATGTCCTTAGGCTAGTTAGGTTTAAGTAGTTCTAAGTTCTAGGGGACTGATGACAACAGATGTTAAGTCATTTGAACCATTTCTTTTTAGTTTGCAACAAGTTTCAGAATACTGCTCTGTACTATTCACTATGAGTGGTTCACTTGATTTGTTTAAAGCGAAGTTCCGTATTCTCAGACCAACGCACATTTTGAAATTCTGTATGTCTTACAACGTAGTGTGAGTTAAATAAGGATATTAAATAAGGATATTAACATAGGTTATGGAGTTTAGTTTTTCTAAACACTTAGAGAACAAGCTTTTAATAGTGACCAGTTTCAGCCGTAATTGACGATCTTAAGAACCATACGCTTTCTGTTTTCTGAAAATCTTAACTGTACAACCGAAACCGGCAGCATTTAAAATCGTGTTCTGTGATTATGTGTGTTGTGTTTTTGTAGTAGTCAGTGCAGAGGTCTTGTTTGGTGTACGTATCCATGCCGATATAATTTTTTCTAGTGTTTTCGTATCTGTATAGCGACCGCAAAATACATACTTTTGGGGTATTGAAGCTTTACTCTTTCCCCACTCTTGACACTTCGCAGACGTTCCTAACAGTCAGTTCCTTGTAATTTATGTTTGTAAGAATTAAAATTAATTATCTTGCATGGTTTTTATTCTATTTAAATTAATTTTGATATAACTTTTGTTCCATAGCTCCAAAGGATGTGGAAGTTGTCTTAAAAAAGAAAGCATGACATGTACTTACAAGATAAATGATATGCTGATGTTTCTTCCGCTGATTCTAAGTGGGTGTGAAATCAGATGAAAAGAAAATCTTTTAATTTGAGAAGTAATAAACTTACCAGAAAACGTGAAATTATAGAACGCATTGAGGTGCATATGATAATTCATAGGCTACTGTAGTTACGCACCATCAAACACAAGATCATTTTACATCTCTTACTTACATTTACCACATTACTGCACTGATGGTGTGCAGAAGTTTGATATCATGTGCTACTTAAGTTATTTGATACTACACTCCTGGAAATGGAAAAAAGAACACATTGACACCGGTGTGTCAGACCCACCATACTTGATCCGGACACTGCGAGAGGGCTGTACAAGCAATGATCACACGCACGGCACAGCGGACACACCAGGAACCGCGGTGTTGGCCGTCGAATGGCGCTAGCTGCGCAGCATTTGTGCACCGCCGCCGTCAGTGTCAGCCAGTTTGCCGTGGCATACGGAGCTCCATCGCAGTCTTTAACACTGGTAGCATGCCGCGACAACGTGGACGTGAACCGTATGTGCAGTTGACGGACTTTGAGCGAGGGCGTATAGTGGGCATGCGGGAGGCCGGGTGGACGTACCGCCGAATTGCTCAACACGTGGGGCGTGAGGCTTCCACAGTACATCGATGTTGTCGCCAGTGGTCGGCGGAAGGTGCACGTGCCCGTCGACCTGGGACCACACCGCAGCGACGCACGGATGCACGCCAAGACCGTAGGATCCTACGCAGTGCCGTAGGGGACCGCACCGCCACTTCCCAGCAAATTAGGGACACTGGTGTTCCTGGGGTATCGGCGAGGACCATTCGCAACCGTCTCCATGAAGCTGGGCTACGGTCCCGCACACCGTTAGGCCGTCTTCCGCTCACGCCCCAACATCGTGCAGCCCGCCTCCAGTGGTGTCGCGACAGGCGTGAATGGAGGGACGAATGGAGACGTGTCGTCTTCAGCGATGAGAGTCGCTTCTGCCTTGGTGCCAATGATGGTCGTATGCGTGTTTGGCGCCGTGCAGGTGAGCGCCACAATCAGGACTGCATACGACCGAGGCACACAGGGCCAACACCCGGCATCATGGTGTGGGGAGCGATCTCCTACACTGGCCGTACACCACTGGTGATCGTCGAGGGGACACTGAATAGTGCACGGTACATCCAAACCGTCATCGAACCCATCGTTCTACCATTCCTAGACCGGCAAGGGAACTTGCTGTTCCAACAGGACAATGCACGTCCGCATGTATCCCGTGCCACCCAACGTGCTCTAGAAGGTGTAAGTCAACTACCCTGGCCAGCAAGATCTCCGGATCTGTCCCCCATTGAGCGTGTTTGGGACTGGATGAAGCGTCGTCTCACGCGGTCTGCACGTCCAGCACGAACGCTGGTCCAACTGAGGCGCCAGGTGGAAATGGCATGGCAAGCCGTTCCACAGGACTACATCCAGCATCTCTACGATCGTCTCCATGGGAGAATAGCAGCCTGCATTGCAGCGAAAGGTGGATATACACTGTACTAGTGCCGACATTGTGCATGCTCTGTTGCCTGTGTCTATGTGCCTGTGGTTCTGTCAGTGTGATCATGTGATGTATCTGACCCCAGGAATGTGTCAATAAAGTTTCCCCTTCCTGGGACAATGAATTCACGGTGTTCTTATTTCAATTTCCAGGAGTGTATTAATAAAATTCGGTTAGTACGTCAGCTTTGACCCGTGACTTAAAAGATGTTGGGGGATGTGACGTCATACGTGTTCAAACAAAAAGAATATAAAGAATAGCGATATTGTTGGTTTTGCGTCCACATTATTTTGAGGACTGCTGGTTGAGGTGCCAGACTGCTGTGTATCGAAGAATCAGCACGAAATGCGAGAATGCTTCCTTAAACATGGTACAGGAATCTAGCTAGAATATCATTCCTATTGTCCGTCTGCACACTATGTCACTTGAAGTATCTACATATAGGCTGTACCACAGTGTGAGATCGTTCTTTGTGCAGCGCGCCTTTTACATAGGCTTTGGCAAAAGAAAAAATCATCAGAAAGCTGTATATTTATTACATGCAACACGTTGTCAAGTCTTCGAATTGCACAGTTCACAAAAAATTCACGGAATCCAGGTAGTGTTGATTCCAGTTATACATGCGTCGTCGCATCTGTTTATCTGTACATGGAGTACATAGGGTCCTGAAGATGGCATTAATGAGATGCAGAAACTGGTCGTGTAGATAAAATAAGAACTTCTAGGAATATACGGCTGTTCGGTCGTTTATCTGTAGTAAATATCTGACCGGTCGCTGTTCCGTATCTACAAGAGGCATTCAAATGAAACCCGGTCACTAGTGTAAAGCAACGGTAACGATTTTACTAACTCAAGAATGTAGCTATACACAGTAAACATACTCAAAAAGTAAACATACTCAGAAACAGTCGCCAAAACTGTTGGCACATCTATCCCATTGCGACACTAGCTGGTCGATTCCATCCTTGAAGAAGCTGCTGTCTGATCCAGGTCTGGACCCAGTCACACACTTGGTCGTTCGTTGCGAATCGATGTACGCGAATAGCTTGTCTTAGAGGTCCAAACGCGTGAAAGTCACACGTTGAAAGGTCGGGACTGGACGGTGGACGTTCCTGCGTTTCCCACCGAAACTGCTGCAATAACGTCTTCAAATGACGAGCATCGTCTTCTAGTGACTCGCGCCACTCAAAGATTCAGACTGCACTCACCATACACAGCCTTCATCCAACGATGCATTTCATTGGATCCAACTCCCTGCGCCGCCAAAAATCGAATCACTCCTCGTTGTTCCTGCCTACTCGCCTGCATGTTCGGCAGTGGACGATAACTTATGTGACCACCTTCTCTTCGGCGTGAAACCACACTGGATTTCTGGGAGATCAAACGGTCCGCAAGCGTCAGTGTCTGTATCAATAGATGGCGCCACCATACCCGCAGTTACGTGATGCCACCTGGTGTGTAAGGCAAAAGGTAGACGCACTGACCAGGTTTCATTTGAATGAACCTCATACGATGGATCAAGGAGATTTTAAAAAGTGCACAGTGTGCAACCATGCTTATAATGTGTTTATTTCTCACGAAACACGTTAAGACTATGTGGAATACGGATGTTAATATCGAACATAATTAACATAAGGGAACCGTACATGCAGCATATACATAAAACACTGCGTCTGCACTGTAGTGCTAGGTGGGAGACTGATGTTTGGTGTTCCTGAATGGAAATAGTGGCGCTCTTTTGAGAAACTCCAGTTCCCCCATAACAAGGGTGAAGATCTGCACTTGCTGTAATCCAGGTCTGTAAAATTCTTCTGTTTTGCTTTCTATTCTCCATTCTACACATAAAGCACGTACCATCATTGGATACCATAACGAGATTTTCACTCTGCAGCGGAGAGTGTGCTGATATGAAACTTCCTGGCATATTAAAACTGTATGCGGGACTGAGACCCGAACTCGGGACCTTTGCCTTTCGCCGGCAAGTGCGCTACCATCTGAGCTATCCAAGCACGAGTAACATCACCTCCTCACAGCTCTACTAAAGCCAGTACCAAGTTAGAGTCTGGCACGGTTTTAATCTTCCAAGAAGTTTTCATCTTTGGATACCATTGCTAACTGCTTATTGAAGCAGAATTTTCCAAAACTTTATTATTCAATATATAGCTTAGACTATTTGTCATAACAGTATAGTTAGTTTTGAAGAGACATTGCTTTAAAGAAATATTCACGATTTAAAAGTCATATAAACTACCAGGACATCAAAACTCCACCTTGGTAATAATTGTTTCATTTAGGAGTACTAAACTTTATTTCAAAGATCTCATTTTCCTCTTCCCAACAAACATTTTATTTTTTCCAAAACTTGGTATTTCAGAAGTTCTTCTTAATCAAAATTCTCGTATTATTTAAGATCATAATCTTAAAATGTAATAGTTTCAATAATCCAGTGGCCTAATTCTGTAGCTCCAATTTTTCCGGCTTCCAGAATTGTATACAGCTACTAAAACAAAATGTTACTGGGCGATAAATTCAAATTAGGAAGTTTAATTTTCCGAAAAATCCTTGTCGGTAGTTTGCAGAGCCAAGCGCACTCCAAAATCTCCGCACCATAAAATAAATTTATTACTTGTGCCAATTTAAGAACACACAGCTTATGAATAAACAAATTTACCTCATCACCTAATGTTTTCGTGCATAATTACTTTTTTGTCTTTTATATGAATATCTAAAACGTAATAGTTTTGTACTTAAACATTTTGTGTTTTTCCGTCCTACACTTGTCCTTACAAAGGTTCGTACAGAATCAGTCAGTCGTTGTCCGAAACTCAGTACTCAACTCTCTACGTCAGTGAGTTGGCAGCTAGCATTCAAAGAGCGCAGTTACTATGTTGCACTGACTGAAAGCATGTACAAACTCGAGAGTCGATCAGTTAAGGAAAGATCACAACCCCACATTTAACTACGAACTTGTTAGATTTCGTCTTGGGTACCTAGCTTGTATTACAAGAGACGTAAAAAATGGGTGTGAAATCTTATGGGACTTAACTGCTAAGGTCATCAGTCCCTAAGCTTACACGCTACTTAACCTAAATTATCCTAAGGACAAACACACACACCCATGCCCGAGGAAGGATTCGAACCTCCTCCGGGACTAGCCGCACAGTCCATGCAAGAGACGTACAATTCAATACAATTATGGAACCTCCCCTCCGTGAATGTATTTGCTGGCAATAAAAATGAATGGGGTGGTAAATTTAACTCTGACCTGTAGAAACATTTAACTGTTGTTCAAAGAGCGTAATAATTATTGGAAGATGTAAGGGGAAAAAAATAATCTTCAAGGTTTACGAGGCACTAAACAGGTTAGGAACTTCAGAAGCGCCGCCCTCCATTAGGTTTACAGAGTGACTGTAATAGATCTTTCCGTACATCGAATACCAGTAACACTTTCAATTACTGAAACTACGCCGCAGTTTTATTTTATACAGTGAATCACTCCTTGGCGTCAGAGGTGTTATCGAGTCTCTTAGTAACCTCGACCTCCGAGTTCAGAAAAGTCGTACGGAGGGCAGCTCCACCAGATAAGGTGAAGAGCCACAGCCAGCCGTGTGGTTCACTATCAGTCACCAAGGCAGCCATGAGGTTCATCGTCGTTGTACTAGCCCTGGTTTTACTGGCCGTGGGGACGACTGCGCAAAATGAGAAAGGTACAGTGTTTCTGGCAGGCAGCCAGCTTTCTGTCAATCAGCGCTCCAGTTCCTTGTTTCTTCTTTTATTTCAACAGGCTTCATACTGCTTCAACGCAACCCACCACATACTTCTCTTCATCACAGAGTAACACTTACCCCCAACATTCTCCATTATTTGTTTGTTACACATATTCCAGACTCTACAGTTTCAACCCTCTGCTACTTTCTCTAATAGCTTGTATGTTATTCCCTGATGTCTGAACACATGACCCTATCAATCTGTCCCTTCTTCTTGTCAAAATTTTCCAAATACTTCTCTCCTCACCGATTCATTCCTTGTCATTCTATCCAGTTTTTAACCTCCCTCTATACCATCAAACAGCAAACTCTTCGATTCTCCTATTTTCTGGTTTTCTCATCCTCCGTTGTTCACATCCATACAATGCTTTGTTTTCCTAATGTACAGTCTCAGAAATTTCTTTGTAAAATTTAGATCTGTATTTAATACTAGTAGACTCCTCTTGACCAGAAATGCCGTATCTCCTTGTTCTACTTTGCATTTTATGTCCTCCATCACGTGTTATTTGCTCCCACGGTAACAGAATTCTTCCACTTAGTCTAGTTCGTGTTCCCTAATTTTAATGTTAAGTTTATTGTTAAGTTCATTTTTACTACTCATTACTTTCATCTTCCTTCGGCTTACTATCAACCCATAGCATGTGCTCATTAAACTAATCATATCATTTAAGCTTTTGACAATGTTGACTGGAATACTCTCTTTCAAATTCTGAAGGTGGCAGGGGTAAAACACTGGGAGCGAAAGGCTATTTACAATTTGTATAGAAACCAAATGGCAGTTATAAGAGTTGAGGGGCATGAAGGGGAAGCAGTGGTTGGGAAGGGAGTGAGACAGAGTTGTAGCCTCTCCCCGATGTTATTCAATCTGTATATTGAGCAAGCAGTAAAGGAAACAAAAGAATAATTCGGAGTAGGTATTAAAATCCATGGAGAAGAAATAAAAACTTTGAGGTTTAGCGATGACATTGCAATTCTGTCAGAGACACCAAAGGACTTGGAAGAGCAGTTGAACGGAATGGATAGTGTCTTGAAAGGAGGATATAAGATGAACATCAACAAAAGCAAAACGAGGATAATGGAATGTAGTCGAATTAAGTCGGGTGATGCTGAGGGTATTAGATTAGGAAATGAGACACTCAAAGTAGTAAAGGAGTTTTGCTATTTGGGGAGCCAAATAACTGATGATGGTAGAAGTAGAGAAGATATAAAATGTAGACTGTCGATGGGAAGGAAAGCGTTTCTGAACGAGAGAAAGTTGTTAACATCGAGTATAGATTTAAGTGTCAGGGAGTCATTTCTGAGAGTGTCGAATAGGATTGGGGAGAAGAGAAGTTTGTGGCACAACTTGACTAGAAGAAGGGATCGATTGGTAGGACATGTTCTGAGGCATCAAGGGATCACCAATTTAGTATTGGAGGGCAGCGTGGAGGGTAAAAATCGTAGAGGGAGACCAAGAGTAGAATACGCCAAGCAGATTCAGAAGGATGTAGGTTGCAGTAGGTACTGGGAGATGAAGAAGCTTGCACAGGAGAGAGTAGCATGGAGAGCTGCATCAAACCAGTCTCAGGACTGAAGACAACAACAACAACCATTTAACCGGTAGTTCAATACTTTCTCATTTTCACTCAGGATAACAATGTCCTCAGCGAATCCTATCATTGATATTCATTCTCAATTACAGATCCACCACGTACTCATTCTTTCATTTTTTATGACTGCATCTTAGATGTCCAGATCGAATAGTAGAGGCGAGAGACAACTTCTCTGTCTTAGACTCATTTTAACGAGAGTACTTCGTTCTCGGGTGTCCATTCATTGTCCACTTTTAATTCTTGTACATGTTGTAAGTTGCCGTTCCGTCGGTTGGCTGGTGGATTTGCGGGAGGGGACCAGACAGCAAGGACATTGGTCCCATCGGATTAGGGAAGGATGGCGAAGGAAGTCGACCGTGCCCTTTCAATGGAACCTTCCCGGCATTTGCCTGGAGCGATTTAAGGCAATCACGGAAAATCATAATCAGGATGCCGGGACGTGGATTTGAACCGTCGTCCTCGCGATGCGTGTTTATAAATTAACGTTCTGTTCTTATAATTTACACCTAGTTTCCTGAGAATGTCAAACGTCTTGCAACATTTTACATTGTCGGACGCCTTTCTAGGTTGACAAATTCTATGAATGTGTCTTTATTTTTTTCAAGTCTGACCTTCATTATCAAGCGTAACGTAAGATTGTCTTTAACACACCAAACGTCTCCGGTCTCTCCTTGGGTTTCATTACTGACTCAAGACCTGCAGACTTCCGTTAATACAGGCAAACTCACGAGTGGAGCAGTCTTTTGAAACATTTCTCCTTCGAGTGTTGTCGCTGTAGAACAGTTTGGTGGCTACCGTCGAGTGTTTTTCTCTGCTCTCAGCTGTTTTGATTATTGTGGCGATATACGTAATACAGCGCCACTCACTGGGGTTCATCGGCCATGAAAGTTGTCCCCAGGCATAAATACTGAGTGCGACGACTAGCATTACCTTTGGCTACCCCAAACATATGGAACTGATTGAAACATATTATTTATTACACTATTAGCTGTATCATATATATTAGGTTCCAAGTTTTTCACAATGACACTTCATGTTCTCAGAATGAGATTTTTCACTCTGCAGCGGAGTGTGCGCTGATATGAAACTTCCTGGCAGATTAAAACTATGTGCCCGACCGAGACTCGAACTCGGGACCCTTGCCTTCCGCGGGCAAGTGCTCTACCAACTGAGCTACCGAAGCACGACTCGGGCTCGGTCCTCACAGCTTTACTTCTGCCAGTACCTCGTCTCCTACATTCCAAACTTTACAGAAGCTCTCCTACGAACCTTGCAGAAGTTTCATATCAGCACACACTCAGCTGCAGAGTGAAAATCTCATTCTGGACACATCCCCCAGGCTGTGGCTAAGCCATGTCTCCGCAATATCCTTTCTTCCAGGAGTGCTAGTTCTGCAAGGTTCGCAGGAGAGCTTCTGTAAAGTTTGGAAGGTAGGAGACGAGGCACTGGCAGAAGTAAAGCTGTGAGTACCGGGCGTGAGTCGTGCTTCGGTAGCTCAGTTGGTAGAGCACTTGCTCGCGAAAGGCAAAGGTCCCGAGTTCGTGTCTCGGTCGAGCACACAGTTTTAATCTGCCAGGAAGTTTCACTTCATGTCGTGTTCACTGGTATGTATCAAGAAAAGCATCCGACCCGAAACTGACACTTGTGACAACACTTTCGCCATTTCACAAGACCCCTGTCTGATCCAAGTCTCTTCAGTAACTGTTGACACTCGACAAGAACGCTGTGCTTCCTACTGTCCAGATTTTAAGTGATACGAAGCTGCCGTGGCATTCGTGCAGAGTCCTTGACGTATTACCTGCTAGCTTCTGCCTCGGGTTCTTTGGTCGACGCTTGTGTAACTAAAGTTGCCACTGTCAAAGACTCACTCTTCATTGCTGGTGGCGAACGGGAGTTGAGCTCGTGGCTGCAGAGCACATGTACCTATCTCACCAATGTCTGAGAGTTTCTTCTCCTATTCGTTACCACTGCGATTCTCTCGTCGTTACCTGAAACGGTCGTTTACTGTAGCACGGGAATACAGGATCCTCTCTGACAGCCCTCCATGTGATATTACGTGTTTTTTTCCCCCTGCTTGACACTGCAAAGTCATTGGTTCCCCAAAGCGGTTGCTTATTAGTAGCGAAAGACTTTTACCTAGAGGATACTGTAGCCTAGGTACACATGATGATTTTTGGTCCCTACTTCAGTCTAGCGACTGACTGTGGAAACAAGTGAAGGAATGCGCACTAGAGACCACGATAACCAGTTTCCGCCATTTTCTAAGATTTTTATTGTTATTAGACATGAAGACGGGTTTTGTGTAGCATTTGTAGAAAGTTCACGTCCTACACATTTAAGTGCTGTATAATCTATTAAAAGTGTTTGGAATATGTTGTTAGTTCTTCAGGTGCGCAACTTTATGGCGTGTAAGATATTTCTTAGAACTACTTATACAACGTGTGGACAGTTAAACCATAGAAGAACTTCGTGGACTGTGTTCGATCTCGTACATTGATAAAGAAGGTGTTTTGCCGTAAAACACGTGATCCTTGCAAATGAAATGAGGTGCTTTAATGTCACAAACAATTTATGTGTCTTAAAAGTAGACATCTGTCTTAGTTTCCAACAATTTCTGTTTCAAAATGTGTTTAACTTAGAACTGATATTTGAACACACTCTCGCTTAATTTGATTTCACTTACTGACTATTGGTGTGCTGTATAGTAATAATGTAACAGATAGATGATTAAATACAGTATTCAAAATATTTTCTTCATTACAAAGCTTTTTAATTTCAATATAATATTTGTTACTAAGTAGGAACGCGCGATGTTATACTGACCCTAAGATTTATCTTACAAGATAGGTTAGGAAAATACAAACCTAAATCTATAGTAGACGTAGAGAAAGCTTTTGACAATGTTGACTGCAATACACTCTTTTTGAAATTCTGTGGGCAGCAGGAGTAAAAGGCTGGGGCGAAAGGTTATTTACAACTTGTACAGAAACCGGACGACATTATAAAACTCGAGGGACATGAAATGGAAGCAGTGGTTGTGAAGGAAGTGAGGCAGTGCTGTACGCTATTACTAACGTTATTGAATCTGTACACTGAACAAGCAGTAAAGGAAAGCGAAGACAAATTTGCAAAAGGTCTCCAAGTTCAAGGAGAAGAAATAAAAACTTAAGAGTTTTGCCGGTGACATTGTAATTCTGTCAAATATGGCAAAGGACTAGGGAGAGCAGCTGAACGGAATAGACAATGCCTTGAAAGGAGGATATAAGGTGAACATCCATGAAAGCAACACGAGAATAATGGAATGTAGTCGAATTAAGTGAGATGATTCTCAGGGAATTAGAGTAGGAAACGAGACACTTAAAGTATAAGATGAGTTTTGCTATTTGGGCTACAAAATAACTGATGATGGGCGAAGAAGACAGGATATAAAATAGCTACGGTAAGGAAAGCATTTCTGAAGAAGAGAAATTTGTTAACATCGAGTATAGATTGGTCAGGAAGTCCTTTCTAAAAGTATTTGTATGGAGTGTAGCCATGTATGTAAGTGAAACATGGACGACAAATAGTTTAGACAAGTAGAGAATAGTAGCTTTCGAAATGTAGTGCTACAGAAGAATGCGGAAGGTTAGATGGGTAGATCACGTAACTAATGAGAAGGTAGTGAATAGAATTGGGGAGAAGAGGAATTTGTGGCACAACTTGACTAGAAGAAGGGATCGGTTGGTAGGACGCATTCTGAGTTATTAAGGGATCACCAATTTAGTATTGGAGGGAAGCGTAGAGGCTAAAAATCGTAGAGTAAGACCAAGAGATAAATGCAGTAAGCAGACACAGAAGGATGTAGGATGCAATAGTTATTCAGAGATGAAGAAGCTTGCACAGGATAGAGTAGCATGGTGGGCTGCATTACACCAGTCTCTGACTGAAGACCACAACAACATGCATATGGTGCAAAATTTTAAGAAAAAAGCAAGTTCAAATAAAACCATAATAGTAATAAAAATGGGAAAAAGTTATATTGTCCTCAATAACTGATGAAAAAGACTCCAAAGGGCTTCTGATGAGTGAACTGATGTATTCAGTCAATCAAACGTATAAATTGTTAAGAATGGTGATCCTACAATATTTCATGTAAGGATGCAATAAAAATAATAACAATCAACTGAAGACCACCTCAGGTGAAACGTAATTAGAATGATAGTGGTTACCCCAAATACTATTCGTAAGTCACTCGTCAATGGGAAATAGAGTCCCATACCATAAAACTAAACACAAAATATTCTCCAGCTCATAAATACGAGGGTTATTCGGAAAGTAAGGAACGACTGGTCGCGAAATGAAGACCACAGTGAAAATTCGATGAAGTTTTGCACAGGTGTGTTGAGCATTGTCTCTAGTATGCACGTCGATCGCATTACCTGGTTCTTTTTAGTTCTGAGTACACAGGGAGCAAATAAAGATACCTAGAACAATAATGTCTCCCGCCAAGTACAGGGGCCTAGTCAGAAATCTCGCCTGATGTTATGCAGTCAACATTACATAAGTGTCGTGCGCTTTCTTCTTCAAGACAATTCTCAGCCGCATTCTGCAGGGGCATTGAAGATGCTCTTCCATCGTTTTCAGTTGGAAATGTTTGATTACGCACAATACAGCCCGTAATTCTCTCCCTCTGAGTTTCATCTCTGCCCACATGAACCGCTGGCTAAGAAGACAACATTTTTGCACAGACAACGAGCTGTAGGCCAGTGTAGAGAATTGGCGGAAAGAGCTGGTAGCTGCCTTCTATAACGAGGGTATTGGAAAGTTGGTACAATGCTACGACAAACGGCTAAGTCGGATCGGCGACTATGGAGATAAGTAGCTGGAAGTTGTAGCTAACTGCTGCAAATAAAACAGTTTTGATTTTCACTGTGGTTTCTATTTTCGCGACCTATCGTTCCTTACTTTCTGAGTAGCCCTCGTATATAAAATCCACAATGGACATAAGCATGTGAAATACGTAGAATCATTAATAGATTCCCGCCCTCTATCCAATCTTGGTTCCTAAATGCAGATTAAATAACAGTTCGATGTTGCACACCGTCTAGCACCCGTGAACTGTTAAAGTTCAGCCAACTCTCAGAGGCAAATTCCCACTTGCCCCGGATTATTTCTAAGTATGAACCAATACTAAATTTATCGCGCGGCCGTTTGAGGCGTGAAATTCATTTCTGAAGCTACACTGTCAGCTCAGCAAGCACGTTACCTCGAGACTGCTGCATACAGAGCGACTGCTCGACTCAGAATGACCAGGAAGGCCGCTCACGTTTAAGGATTTGCTTCCCCCTCCAAAATTCACAACGTACTTAAAATATAGAACATGGACCGCCATTGAACGTATACATACGTCGGGTATATGTCGTACTAGAAACCCCGACTGGCAAGTGTAGTTACAACGACGCAAAAAAATCAAAACACCACTAAATAATTAGTGTAGAGTAATGAAATTCTGGGAATACATCTGTCTTGGTAACATATGTGACTAACATTGCAAGATCACAGTTCAATGTAAGCGCGAGACGAGCCATTGCAAATGTGAAATGCTGATACGTGAATAATCGGTGTAACCTCCAGAATGTTGAATGCTAGCACGCAAACGTGTGGTCATTGTGTTGTACAGGTGCGGGATGTCAGTTTGTGGGATGGAGTTCCACGCTTGTTGCACTTGATCGGTCAATACAAGGGCGGTTAATGGTGGTTATGAATGACGCTGGAGTTGTCCTCCGATGATGTCCATTACGTGCTCGGTTGGAGACAGATCTGGTGATCGAACAGGCCAAGGCAACATGTCGACACCCTATACAGCGAGTTGGGTTACAACAGCGGTTTGTGGGTGAGCATTATCCTGTTGGAAAACACGCCCTAATATCTACATCTGCATCTACATGGGTACTCAGCGAATCACAATTAAGTGTTTGGCAGAAGGTTCATCGAACCACCCTCACAATAATTATCTATTATTCCACTCTCGAACAGCGAGCGAAAAAAAACTAACACCTATATCGTGTGAGCTCTAATTACCAATATTTTATGATAACGATCGTTTCTCTCTACGTAGGTCGGCGTCAACAAAATATTTTCGCATATCGAGGAGAAAGTTGGTGACGGGAATTTCGCGAGAAGATGACGCTGCAACAAGAAAAGCCTTTGCTTTAATGACGTCTGCCCCAAATCCTGTGTTATGTCATTGACACGTCCTCCTCTATTTCTCGATAATACAAGACGTGGTGCTCTTCTTTGAACTCCCTCGATGTATTCCGTTAATTCTGTGTGGTAAGGATTCCACACCGCGCAGTAATACTACAAAGCAGTATGGATGAGCATAGTCTAGGCAGTCTCTTTGGTGGATCTGTTGCCTCTACTAAGTATTCTGCCAGTAAATCGGAGTCTTTGGTTCTCCTTCCCCACAACATTTTCTTTGTGTTCTTTCCAGTTTAAGTTCTTCGAAATTGTAATTACTAGATATTTACATGAATTTGCGTCCTTTAGAGTTGATTAATTTATCGTGTAACAGATCCCTATTAACACTCATGTGGATGACACTTTTCATTATTTAGAGTCAATTTCCAGTTTTCATACCATAGAGATATCTATTGTAAATCGTTTTGCAATTTGTTTTAATGTTTCGATTAGTTTACTATACGATAAACGACAACATCATCCGCAAACAACCAAAATCGGCTGCTCAAATCGTCTCCTAAATCATTTATATAGATAAGAACAGCATAGGTCTTATAATACTATCTGCGGAACGCCAGAAATCGCTTCTGTTTTACTCGATGACTTCCCGTCAATTACTGCGAACTGTGACCTCTCTGACAGGAAATCACGAATCCAGTCACATAATTGAGACGATATTCCATAAGCACGCAATTTGATTACGTACGGCTTTTGACGTGCAGGGTCAAAAGCTTTCTGCAAATCTAGAAATATGCAATCACAAACAATCCTGTTGGTGGAACATCCGCATCTGAGCATTATACCAGAGGTTGAAATTACTGCTTCAGTTGTAAAGTTCTTTTATTGTCATACGACCGGTTTCGGGCTCTCATAAGCCCTCCTAGTTCTGCGCTCGTAGGTACCACACCGCGCCTATAACATGTCCACTGCGGCTTTTGGGGACACAGCACCAAATTACGACACCTGAAGATGAGCGCATAAGAGCCCGAAACCGGTCGTGTGATAATAAAAGAACTTTACAACTGAAGCGGTATTTTCAACCTCAGGAATACGAAATCAATTTGAGATCCATTGTCAATAGCGCTCAACACTTCATGTGAGTAAAGAACTAGCAGTGTTTCATAAGATCGATGTTTTCTAAATCCGTGTTGACTGTGTCTCACCAGACCGTTCTCTTCGAAATAATTTGTAATTTTGAAACTGGCTATATGTTCCGGAATCCTGCTGCATATCGAGGTTAATGAATTGGGCCTGCAATTTAGTGAATTACTCCTATTGCCTTTCTTGAATGTTGGTTGACCTGTGTAACTTTCCAGTCTTTGGGTACAGATCTCTCGATCTCTCATCGAGCGATCGGTTGTATATGAAAGTTAAGTATGGATCTATCGCACCAGCATACTCTGAAGGGAACCTAACTGGTATGCCGTGTGAACCGGAAGAATTGCTTTTATTAAATAATCTAAGTTGCTTTACTAGTCCGAGGATATACAGGGTGTTACAAAAAGGTACGGCCAAACTTTCAGGAAACATTCGTCATACACAAATAAAGAAAAGATGTTATGTGGACATGTGTCCGGAAACGCTTAAAAAAATGGTTCAAATGGCTCTGAGCACTATGGGACTTAACAGCTGTGGTCATCAGTCCCCTAGAACTTAGAACTACTTAAACCTAACTAACCTAAGGACATCACACACATTCATGCCCGAGGCAGGATTCGAACCTGAGACCGTAGCAGCCGCGTGGTTCCGGACTGAGCGCCTAGAACCGCTAGACCACCACGGCAGGCGGAAACGCTTAATTTCCATGTTAGAGCTCATTTTAGTTTCGTCAGTATGTACTGTACTTCCTCGATTCACCGCCAGTTGGCCCAATTGAAGGAAGGTAACGTTGACTTCGGTGTTTGTGTTGACATGCGACTCATTGCTCTACGGTACTAGCATCAAGCACATCAGTACGTAGCATCAACAGGTTAGTGTTCATCACGAACGTGGTTTTGCGGTCAGTGCAATGTTTACAAATGCGTAGTTGGCAGATGCCCATTTGATGTATGGATTAGCGCGGGGCAATAGCCGTGACGCGATACGTTTGTATAGAGACAGATTTCAAGAACGAAGGTGTCCCGACGGGAAGACGTTCGAAGCAATTGATCGGCGTCTTAGGGAGCACGGAACATTCCAGCCTATGACTCGCGACTGGGGAAGACCTAGAACGACGAGGACGCCTGCAATGGACGAGGCAATTCTTCGTGCAGTTGACGATAACCATAATGTCAGCGTCAGAGAAGTTATTTCTGTACAAGGTAACGTTGACCACGTCACTGTATGGAGAGTGCTACGGGACAACCAGTTGTTTCCGTACCACGTACAGCGTGTGCGGACACTATTAGCAACTGATTGACCTCCACGGGTACACTTCTGTGAATCGTTCATCCAACAATGTGTCAATCCTCATTTCACTGCAAATGTTCTCTTTACGGATGAGGCTTCGTTCCAACGTGATCAAATTGTAAATTTTAACAATCAACATGTGTGGGCTGACGAGAATCCGCAAGCAATTGTGCAATCACGTCATCAACACAGATTTTCTGTGAACGTTTGGGCAGGCATTGTTGGCGATGTCTTGATTGGGCCCCATGTTCTTCCACCTACGCTCAATGGAGCACGTTATCATGATTTCATACGGGATACCCTACCTTTGCTGCTAGAACATGTGCCTTTACAAGTACGACACAACATGTGGTTCATGCACGATGGAGCTCCTGCACATTTCAGTCGAAGTGTTCGTACGCTTCTCAACAACAGATTCGGTGACCGATGGATTGGTAGAGGCGGACCAATTCCATGGCCTCCATGCTCTCCTGACCTCAACCCTCTTGGCTTTCATTTCCGGGGGCATTTGAAAGCTCTTGTCTACGCAACCCCGGTACCAAATGTAGAGACTCTTCGTGCTCGTATTGTGGACGGCTGTGATACAATACGCCATTCTCCAGGGCTGCATCAGCGCATCAGGGATTCCATGCGACGGAGGGTGGATGGATGTATCCTCGCTAACGGAGGACATTTTGAGCATTTCCTGTAACAAAGTGTTTGAAGTCACGCTGGTACTTTCTGTTGCTGTGTGTTTCCATTCCGTCATTAATGTGATTTGAAGAGAAGTAATAAAATGAGCTCCAACACGGAAAGTAAGCGTTTCCGGACACATGTCTACATAACATATTTTATTTCTTTGTGTGTGAGGAATGTTTCCTGAAATTTTGGCCGTACCTTTTTGTAACACCCTGTATACTTCTATTCTTCTACGTTATTCATGTTGGCAGCTGCTCTTAGTTCGAATTTTAGAACATTTACTTCGTCTGCTGTGGTGAAGGAATATTGGAAGGCTGCGATTAGTAACTCTGCTTTAGTAGCACCGTCATCGGTAGTATTTCCATTACTACGCGCAGAGAAGCCATTGACTGTGTCTTGCCGCTAGGTTACTTTGCATGCGAACAGAATCTCTTTGGATTTTCTGTCAGGTTTCGTGACAGTTTCGTTGTGGAAACTATCATAAGCTTCTTGCATTGAAGACCGCGCTAAATTTCAGTCTTCTGTAAGAGACCGCCAATCTTGGAGATTTTGCGTTCGTTGAAATTTGGCATGCTTTTTTCGTTGTTCTGCAGTAGTCTTCTGATCCGTTTTGTTACCAAGGAGGATCAGATACGCCCTTTTCTAATTTATTGTATCTAAATGTGTCAACTGCTGCCGATACTGTTTCTTTAAATTCAAGCCACATCTGGTCTACACTTACATTGTTAATTCGGAAAGAGCAGAGATTTTGGATCTTAGAGGATCCTGAAATATTTCAGTATGCACTTTTCCGCTTGTGCAATGCATTCCAGCCATGTCTATTTGCCATTTCAGGGCCTCACAATTCACGACCATTCCTTTAATGGAAGGAAATTTGTTGTAGTCGGTCATAAGATTATATGTAAATGTCAGTTTTTCTTTATCGGTCGACGGAAGTCTTTCATGGTCCACAACTATTTCTTGACGTTCTTTTGAGTCTTCATATGAAAGTGACGTTCCGCCACGCACCGTATGGTGGATTGCGGAGTATTTATGTAGATGTAGATGTAGCGTCGAAGTCGATCACGATCTAGCCGAACTTGGCGCTGTTCTCATGTCTCTGCCTGCCATCTTCTGTATCTACATAAATACCTGCCAACCACCGTACGGCTCTTGGAGGAGTGTACTACGTACCAATACTAGCCATTTTCTTTCCTTTTCCACTCACAAGCAGAGGTAAAACCGACTCTCTATATGCCTCTGTAGGAGTCCTAATTTCTCGTATCTTACCTTCATGGTCCTTACTCGAAATGTATGATGGTGGTAGTAGAATCGTTCGGCAGTCAGCTTCAAATGCCTGCTCTTTTGTCGGTATTGTCCCTCATGATGAGCGACATCATGAGGATCGTATAGATGCATGTGTCATGTGAAATTAAAGTCCTCTTTCCCTATTCAGACCATTCACATTATTCTGATCTCCAAGTTTAATATCTGTATTATTGAAACGCCGTCTTGGACCCAGTTGTAGCATAGGTGATACATAAATTCACATTCAGTCTGTTGTGTTGTTGTTGACCGTATTTAAAAGTTTAAAGTGCTGTTGTAATACTCCCATTAAAATGTATAATCATATGTTGAGAGTTTAACACAATAAGACCTATTGTTGCAGCTGGAAACTTGTGTGTTTGTCTTGTGACGGTGTAACTAACGGTGCGCTAATAAACGGTCTTCTTTCTTCCACTGTATGGGAACGATAGCACTTAGCGACTTTCAACAGAGTTAACACATAATTTGAAAACTGTTATTAAACCTTTTCTCGCTAACGCCCCTCGGAAAATGATAAAAGGGGAAAAAAATTACCGTGTGCTGTGCATTCGCTGTTAATGCAGATTTCAGAATCAGACGTGACCTTTTAACGAGCTTTTAACTTATTACTTCTTTACCACTAAAGTTATTTGCAACACAGTTTGCCATTGAATATCCCTGCAAAATTATGTCACTGTACAACTTGTAGTTCAGGAGATATAACGTCATAAACATTTAAATGTGTGAAAAACTGGCTTTTGCTTAAAATGGAGCGCAAATTACCAAGTTGGTTTTCGTTCATTGTTTCATAATGAGAGGCCTCATCGACTTGCAACAAACTTCAAGTATAGTTGTCACCTTTCCTAAACTTTTTCTCACTTACATGCCTAAAGTTAAGTATCTAGCACATTTATTCATTTCTGAAGTAATCTGACGTTTGATGTTGCAATACAAACGGGAATTCGATTCTTTAAAGTATTGGGATTTTATTGGTAATGTATTAAAATACAAATTTTGTACATGTGTGCTTATGACAGACAAAAATTTGTTAAAACTTGTGAAACAATAATCTAGGACTGCTAAACAGATGCGTCTTTTTATGCTGCATTCAGTGGTGGTGACAAATTTCGCGTGTAAATCGCTACTTTGAAATGAAGTGTTCCTTTAGTATATGCCGAATTAATACTTAATTAAATAAACAAGAAATCAAGCAATAATCTTGATATATGATACATGGTTCAGCAGGAAGAGGCGTGGGAAAAGTCTTGCTATAGTCATTTCCTATGTTACTACGGAGAATACGATGAGCTGACACATTTACAAAATTAAAAAGGTATAAAAGACGAAATAATTCAATAAATGAAACATGTACACATCTGTGGTTTTCATGGATGGTAGCCAAAGACCGAAGCTCTCACCCAATACCTCGTTTGTCGAGACAGAATGAAGACAACGTGGCTGTAGTGTTAAGATCCGTTAAGCACAGTAAGCAACCAATATTCCAACAACTACTATTAAATCCATGCGAACCCTAAACTTCAAGTAACTATCTGCAGAAATCTCTTCAGTAAACTTCCTTGCATCAACAGATAGGCTACACCACACAATTCTTAAGGCACTCCAACCAATGCAATTAATTTTCACCCCAAAAATATAATTTTCATTTCATGCTGCACACAAATTTCTTATTTCTCGTATGAATCCGGACGCGTTTCGTTGCTTTTACAAGGCATTTACATTAAGTTTCCTGAGATATAGATTTTCTTTCGTTTCCACATACAGGTTATAGATTTGAAACAGTTCATGCACATTTTTATATTAAAATGGGAAGGTACTTAGAGATCAGACTGTAACTCACTGTTTTTAAATCAGTATCTTTTTCTCATGTGCAAAACTAATTAAAAGCTTGCAGTTTTTCTTGAGGACAATCTATTTTCGTAATTTAGCACTCTAATTGCCATTTTCTGTGTTTAAACTGTCATTTGGGTTCGTAAGTATTGCTAACGCCCACAGGTTTTTTTTTCAACCAGTTTTCGTCGTGAGAGCGAGGTTCTTGATGTAAAAATAATGAATTAATTGCTGATCTGTAAGTACTATTCCCTTTTATAACAAAAACTTCCATGATCTGTTTGAAAGCTGTAACCTATATGTGAAAATGAGAAAAATTGTGTAATATTTCACGAGAATCGCCGAGAATACTCTGTAAAAATGGAAACGCATCAGGATGCACAAGCAAAATAAAAACTTAATGTGCAGCATGAAAAAGATCTTTTTCTTGTAAACTACTACAATGTAATACAGCTGCTGGGAAAATGGACAGTTTAAGAAACTTCTTAATTTTCTTTTATGAACTTTACAAACGACTTACATCCCAGCAAGGACTTGTATATATTAACACAGTAAAACCCCTCCAAAATAATACATTAAATAAATTAAAGTTATCCCAAATTAATTCATAAACTACACAGAATCAAATGTTCCTTTTACACACAAATAATAATATTGCTATCTGCTGATCTTGATGCGCCAAAATTATGCCAACTGTTTTCCTCACCTCTGTAGAACAAAAATGTGCCACTTTATTCTCTGATTACAATGTGACATAACAAAAAGAAACAATCAGTCCAGGTCGCAAGTGACCTTCGTATGGTAACCAGTTTCATTCATAGATGGCCCATCTTCAGACCAATAATGTCTCCATGGGTGATGCAGGGAGTCGATGTCTGGAGCTGTTGTAAGTGCTAAAGGACACATCTCACCAAGTGTTTTCTAGTGGCATGGCATCACCAGCATACACTGTCAGCTGCTGTCATAACGCTACCACTGTCGCCCAGGATTTCTGAACGTTTATGGTCGCCACCCTACTGGTTTGCACTGAGGGGGGGGGGGGAGGGGGGTGTCTCTTCAAGGTGAAGCAGTGTGTTCAATGAGGACCATTGGTTGGACACACACTCACCGCCTACTGGACGTGATCACGAGACTACTTTCAGTAAACTGTTATAAATAAATACATTTACTGTCTTCAAGCTGTATATGACACTTGAACTGCCCAGAGTTACCTAAACGAGAATCCAACACCACCACCATAAAGTTGCTTGATTATTGGGTCCATCAATGACGAAGACATTACTACAAAAAATTCAAGTCTCTGAGCCACGCAGTGGGAGAAAGCAAACAAAACTGCCGATCAGGGGCAGTCAGCAGAACTTAGTGCGATGAGAGCATTGGGAGAACACGATCTGGGGATTGAATCATTCGGAAGTCATGTTGGTTCCTTCAGAGATCATTTGGAATCTACGCTTTGGATTCTGATTCAGAAGTTATTGGAAGAGCTTTCTGAGACCTGTGCAACTTCGTTAGGAGGTAATTTGAGAATCACATTGGTAATTCTTTTCGGAGACTGTTCGATGATTCTCATTTCCATTTTTAGTGTGGGTTCCGACTTCGCCTTCTGGAGGCACGTCAGTCTATTTTATGCAAAGTTATCAGACTTTGTGCTGGATCCCTGCGGTCATTCTGATGTCTGTCATCAATTTATAAGGTTCTCATTTCCCATACCCGTTGGGTGGTCTTTCTTCTGGTCTGATGCTGGAATGTTTAAGCATTCGGTTATGTTCACCTCGTACTTTGACGTCAGCTTACAAATGTAACAAGGCACAGCTGCTGCATTTCATTACTGCAAACAACATACGCCATGTGAAAGTTGCAAGTCAACCTGTGGCTGTTACATCAAGGACAATAGCCCTCCATTAATTAGTCAGTGGGTGGCAGATTTACCTGGAGAGCCATTGGGCAGGAACCATGTAATGAGAAACTAACTGCCCCAGATCCACAACACATGAAGATGCCATGAAACAACACAAGAGACTCGCTGAGAGGTCGACGTGTGGTTTTAACATAATACCAGCTGCCCACGTCTGCAAGTGTTTTCAGTTACACTATGTGGTGAGACTCAGTGGTAAACCTCATTATTCATACCCTATTACTGAGTGTGCCTGTGATTAGTCAAATCGATTCTCTGAACTGGTGATATTTGAATTGTTGTAGCAAATGTAAAATACCCATGCTTTATTGATTTGAATTTAGTTCATTTCCACACTATCTGCATGTTGTTGTTGTTGTGGTCTTCAGTCCTAAGACTGGTTTGATGCAGCTCTCCATGCTACCCTCTCCTGTGCAAGCTTCTTGATCTCCCAGTACCTACTGCAACCTACATCCTTCTGAATCTGCTTAGTGTATTCATCTCTTGGTCTCCCTCTACGATTTTTACCCTCCACGCTGCCCTCCAATGCTAAATTTGCGATCCCTTGATGCCTCAAAACATGTCCTACCAACCGATCCCTCCTTCTAGTCAAGTTTTGCCACAAACTTCTCTTCTCCCCAATCCTATTCCATACCTCCTCATTAGTTACGTGATCTACCCACCTTATCTTCAGCATTCTTCTGTAGCACCACATTTCGAAAGCTTCCATTCTCTTCTTGCCCATACTAGTTATCGTCCATGTTTCACTTCCATACATGGCTACACTCCATACAAATACTTTCGGAAACGACTTCCTGACACTTAAATCTATACTCGATGTTAACAAATTTCTCTTCTTCAGAAACGATTTCCTTTCCATTGCCAGTCTACATTTTATATCCTCTCTACTTCAACCATCATCAGTTATTTTACTCCCTAAATAGCAAAACTCCTTTACTACTTTAAGTGTCTCATTTCCTAATCTAATTCCCTCACCATCACCCGATTTAATTTGACTACATTCCATTATCCTCGTTTTGCTTTTGTTGATGTTCATCTTATATCCTCCTTTCAAGACACTGTCCATTCCGTTCAACTGCTCTTCCAAGTCCTTTGCTGTCTCTGACAGAATTACAATGTCATCGGCGAACCTCAAAGTTTTTACTTTGTCTCCATGAATTTTAATACCTACTCCGAAATTTTTTCTTGTTTCCTTTACTGCTAGCTCAGTATACAGATTGAATAACATCGGGGAGAGGCTACAACCCTGTCTCACTCCTTTCCCAACCACTGCTTCCTTTTCATGCCCCTCGACTCTTATAACTGCCATCTGCTTTCTGTACAAATTGTAAATAGCCTTTCGCTCCCTGTATTTTACCCTTGTCGCCTTTAGAATGTGAAAGATTTGCATGTTATTATTAATTTTTAAAGGTACCGTATTTTTGGCGCCCATTGTATGTTTTCCAATACTACATTTGATCACAGGCGATTTACTGGTTTTTGCAGTGTTTAGCATTAGGACATGTTGTTCTGGTCAAAGTAAACAAATTGATTTGATTCCTTTCCAGAGTGCACACCAGGAGAGACGAAAAAAGCGGACTGCAACTCGTGTTTTTGCAGTGCCGCTGGCATTTGGGGCTGTACCCGCATGGCATGTCTATCGTGGCAGACAGGTCAGTACTTCCAGATTTCTTATACAGCTGACATGATTAAGTTATTAAAAGAGGCTGTCTCACACTATCCTTGCCTGGAAAGAGAAAGCTAACGTGAGCCTAAATGTAGATATAACACACATGGTGACTGGTGAGCACTAACAAACCATCACACGGGATGATATCGCTGACGCGAACTGTGGGCGCAATTCTCACTGGCGGTAGTCGTCAGCTGTCTTCATTTAAATAACAGACAGGCGCAGAACAGCTGCATTTACTTCATAACTGTTTCTCAAAGATGCTTGGACAAGAACCCTCAAGAAGCTCGTGAAGGTGTCAGACAGAGTTTAACACACTGAAAATGAATTTTTAATATTATTCTTTTTCCTTGAAAAATGTTATTGATGTAATATTTCAAAAAGCAAACGCACTGTTGAAGTTATGTCCGGCTTAAACGTATGTAAAGGGAAGGTATCGAACAAAGGTCCCCAAGCTCAGAAACCTCTGTGCTACCAAATTATCCCCGTGGACAAGAGCACAACAGATGATCGGAAGTTTTATGTTTCATTTCATACGGGTCAAAAGAACGTCAAAAAGAAAATAAATAAAATTAGAAGCAAAAAAAAATCTGCATGAACTGTGGATGTACACTCAAAGATTATTGGGCAAAACCCCACGAGAGGTCTATACTCCCATCCTATTCCTAGGCACTGAAAACAGTGATCTTACTTTTAGTCACTTTAGTTACTTTAACCCAGGAGGCCGCACGTATGGCCTCCCCAGTTAGTCTGAAAAATAGGTCCGGGTTCCCGGGTTCGATTACCGGCCGGGTCAGAGATTTACTCTGCCTCGTAATGATTGGGTGTTGTGTGATGTCCTTAGGTTAGTAAGGTTTAAGTAGTTCTAAGTTCTAGGGGACTGATGACCATAGATGTTAAGTCCCATAGTGCTCAGAGCCATTTGAACCATTTGAAAAATAGGTGCTGTCTGTGGCTGACACTGTCGCTCAGGCAGATGCCGTCGCCTGTCCTGATTCAGAGAAAACCTCTCAGCCTGCAAGATCCGGGCAATCACAAAGGGTGGGATTATTGAAAGTGCCGGCCAGAATGGCCGAGTGGTTCTAGGCGCTACAGTCTGGAACCGCGCAACCGCTACGGTCGCAGGTTCGAATCCTGCCTCGGGCATGGATGTGTGTGATGTCCTTCGGTTAGTTAGGTTTAAGTAGTTCTAAGTTCTAGGGGACTGATGACCTGAGAAGTTAAGTCCCATAGTGCTCAGAGCCAATCAATTATTGAGAGTTGGGAGCTCCAACGTTAGGTGCATTATCGGGCCCCTTAGGGACATGGCTGCCAAGAACGGGAAGAAAGCCAATTTCCACTGCGTGTGCATACTGGGTGGAGACAATCCAGACGTGGAACGGTTCCTTCCGGATGCCATCAAGAGCACAGAGTCCAGCCAACTGCAGGTAGTTCAAATGGTTCAAGTGGCTCTAAGCACTATGGGACTTAACATCTGAGGTCATCAGTCCCCTAGACTTAGAACTACTTAAACGTGACTAACCTAAGGACATAACACACATCCATGACTGAGGCAGGATTCGAACCTGCGACCATAGCAGCCGTGTGGTTCCAGACTGAAGCGCCTAGAACCGCTTGACCACAGCGGCCGGCCTGCATGTGGTAGCTCCCGTCGGTACCAATGATATGTTTTACTTTGGATCAGAAGAGATTCTCTCTGGTTTCAAGAGGCTAACAGAAGTGGTAAATGCTGCCAGTCTTGACTGAGGGATGAAAGCAAAGCTGACGATTTCCAGCCTAGTCGACAGGACCGATTGCGGACCTCTGGTACAGAGCCTAGTGAAGGGTCTGAATCAGGCTCAGACGGTTCTGCGACCATGTAGGCTGCAGATTTCAGGCTCAGACGGTTCTGCGACCATGTAGGCTGCAGATTCCTCGACTTGCGATATTGCTGGTTGCGCTATATAATGGTTTCTCTGAATAGATCAGGAGTCCATTAAACGCAGGGAGGTGGCTACCAGGGTGGCAGGGGTTGTGTGGCTTGGACTGGGTGGTCTTCAGTCACAAAGGATGCAGGCCGAATTCAGAAGAACTTAGATACAGGAACTATCGGTATACGAGTTGTAAATCGTAGCTGTGTTTTGAAAGTACCAGAGCTCCTACCGCTAATAGAAACCACTGATGCTCAGGTCGCCAAAGGCACTGAAATCTGGCTAAAGCTGGATGTAAACTCAGCCAAAGTTTTGCGAAGAAGCTAACGGTGTTCCGAAAGGATAGACTAAACACCGTTGTCGGTCGCATGTTTGATTCTTGGCAACCGGAATAAAATAATAATTGGATTCTTTGACCGACCTCCCAATTCCGATGATACAATGGCCGAAAGGTTCAAAGAAAACTTGAGTTTGATTCCAAACACGTACCCGACTCTTACGATTACAGTTGGTGGTGACTTTAATTTACCCTCGATATGTTTTCGAAAATACATCTTTAATTCCGGAGGTGAGCAGAAAACATCCCAAAATTGTGCAAAACGCATTCTCTGAAAATTATTTCGAGCAGTAGAGTTCATGAGCCCACGCGAATAGTGCACGGTTCTGAAAACACTCTTGACCTTTTAGCAACAAATAATCTCGAGTTAATAACGAGCATCAAAACAGATACAGGGATTACTGAACACAGAGTTGTCGTAGCGAGATTGAATATTATAACCCGCAAATCCTCCAAAAATAAACGAAAACTGTACCTATTAAAAGAAAGCAGATAAAATACACTTGACAGCTTCCTGAGAGACAATCTCCACTCCTTCAGATTAACAATATAGGTGTACACCACATGTGGTTTGAATTCAAAGAAATAGTATCGGCAGCAACTGAGATATTTATACCAAATAAATTAACAAACGGCGGAGCTCATCCTCCTTAGTACACAAAACGTGTCAGAACACTATTGCAGAAACAACGAAAAAAACATGCCAAATTTAAACAGACGCAAAATCCCCAAGATTGGCTACCTTTTACAGAAGCTCGAAACTTAGTGCGGACTTCAACGGGATTTCGGCAGCTCATTTGTATTCTCGTCAAGTGACCATGTTGGTAGACATTACTACTTGAGTTTAATAATTTCCAGAAACGGCACTTTGTGTTTGAAATTTGTTGTTTACTGCGCAGGAATCGGCTTTTATGTGCAGTGTAAACATGAACTATGTTGAATATATTTTGTATCCTAACACAAAAGTAAAACTGTGAGGACGGGTCATGAGTCGTGCTTGGGTAGATTAGTCGGCAGAGCACTTTCCCGCGAAAGGCAAAGGTCTCGAATTCGATTCTCGATCCGACACACAGCTTTAATCTGCCACGAAGTTTCATATCAGCGCATACTCCACTGCAAAGTGAAAATCTCTTTCTGAGAAACGTAAATTACCAGGAAAAGTTAGCCCTAAAGGTACTAGGGCCTCCGAGAACCCATCCTTTGATCGAGAAATCAAATAAGTGTGACTACAACGAAATATTTAACAACGAAGTACACAGTTAGCATAAGTTTTTGCGTGGATGCAGCGTAAGAATATCTGAATTTCAGCCCGGAAGTAAATTCGCCAACTAAGACATCTGTTAGGGATCTTGTACATTTGCATCTGTTAGGGATCTTGTACATTTGTCTGAAGAAATGGAAATGCACGAAAACTCCCACTTACACAAAAAGGCGAAGCGGACAGTTGCGAAAGCTTACACATTATTTCGTTGTTGCCCTACACTTTACTTAAGTACGTACAAAACAACAAAATTACACAAGACAATTCTTTATTTTGTCAGGTAAGTTATGCATTTTATTATTATTATTATTAATGTTGTTATGGTTATTGGCAGTGGCTGTCGTTGTATCAACTTGTTGAGAAGCTCAATTGCTATACAGCAGATGCTATTAATTTCAAACTCTCATATTTATCTGAATCTAAAGATTTGTGAACACCCAGAATGTAAATTCACGAGCAGCCACTGCACTTTCACTAGTTCCAGATAGTGACTGCCAAAATTCGAGGAATACGAGTACGTAGCTGACATCTCGTCGGACGCACAGTAACACTGCAGGGCAGCACCCACGTAACAAATAGCTTAACGATCAAGTAACGAATAAAGTCGTTTAAGCATCTGATAAAGTTTTCACCATATTTAACTGGCAGGATAAGAAATCTACTTGAAGTACTCGCTTGGTTTGATAAAGAAACAACATGAATATACTTGTATTGTCATTGTTACACATTACTCAAACTCCATGTAAAATAAAACCTGCACCCTCGTCTTATATCGAGACAACGTAAAACGCTAATGAACCCCAAGTTAATTTGATGGTTGTGATAAGTGTTTCCAAAACGATGTACGAGAAGTCATCATAAATACGTAGCCAACACCACGCTGCACTTTTCAATGTTATACTTCCAACGACAATGGCAAAACTTTTACATTACAGTCAGCCACATACAAGGCACTCTGAAACAGTGTGAAAAGCTTTTGAGCTTGTTGCAGGGCAGGTTGTGCTGAGCAATAAGTGTTAAGAAGAAACATTCGATACTTTTCGTCGATTACGAGTTTATTAGAATTGAATTTAGCAAATGAGGCTATTGCCTGCGCAGATTCAAGCAGCCTGGCAGAGATGGTGTCGTCGAAGGTGCTCTTTGCTTGGTTTCGTACAGTTGAACAAGAGAGCGATAAAAACCATTGGACGCTGGGTGGCAATAATGACCACATCCGAAACAAAGGCTGAGCAGTCACGTGCATTACCATCTACGTTCTCAGAACGAATGAGACTCTGGCGGGCAGCTTGTATTTGCACGCGCTACAGACTGACTGGCTAACTTCAGTGCTAATCGACTCGGAAACGATGCAACGTATCGACGTTTTTGTTAACAATCATTACTCAGCACAACCTACCATGCAAGATCGTTACAAGGTTTTAAAGCTGTTTCTGACCACCCTGTGTGTTAACAGTTTGTTGAGTTAATGGTGTATACACTAAAATGCAAAGAAAACTTGAAGTGAAGCTGGCTAAATCAGTTTGCTTCCAGGAAAAGTAAAACGACCATTTAATCGATTCTGAAATTCCACTTAGTAATGTGAATAGAAAAGTAGTGTCGTGATACAATGGGATACATAAAGGTCTTCGAAGGGAAAAGTGAAGAAAGAGAAAACTAAATATTGGGAAAAAAGATGGTGAAGGACAAAAGCAAAAGACTGATTTACCGTAACTATATAAATCAATTTTCAGTTACAAATACGGAAGATAGAGCTAGGCATCACCATGTCCTAAACATGAGAGTCAAGTCTGAATTTCAATGCTGATGTTCGGTTTGGAAGAGAACCACCGTTTACCCAAAGCTGCAGGTAATTTTGTCAAACTACTGTCAGAATTTGACATTTAATACAGAGATCACTAACTGATGAGAAAAGCTGGAAACTAACCCGATGTAAAAATTTATACGTCAAAATTTGGGTCTGAGTAGAGGTGGCTCTTTTAAAATACGTGAGAGTCTCTAAGCACTATGATTAAAAAACTTTGATGATATGCTTTCTTGCCTAGGAAGTGAAGAAGTGGTGGAAAGAAAATATCACACGAAAAGCGCGAAGAGAACAGGCGCTATGATTCATAGTCGGCCTTTCTGCGGAAAGTGAGATATACCTAGAACATGTTATAAATAAAATGGAGGCGAAGCATAAAGTAAAAACCATGAGTACATGATGTGTATAAGGAGACTATTTACACGTTTAAGACCAAATCTGGTGTAACATCGAAAAATAAAATGCTGTTTAAGAAGAAAGGCTATATATGTTTCTGTAGGAAATAACTGAGACAAAAACCTATTGGAGTTATAAATAATATGTTATGCATCATAAAGGTACACTACTTTAAAACGTTTGCAATAAAGATGAATGGTGTTTATGAAACTGTTCATGTCCAGCATATCGTCGTTGGATGCGAAATGTAGACTATGCGGAAACCAGAGATGGTGCAACTAGTAGCATTTGAATCATGATGGTATAAAATAATATTAACATAAAGTTGACAGAGAATATGCGAAATAAAGAGACAGTTAAAGCAACAGATGACATCCGTAGCATATGGAGAACGTTAGCAGAAAGGTTGTGATTGATGTGTCCAGCACTTCGAAAAAGTTAATTTTGGTACCGAATCTAACAGTAGGGAGGAAATATTACAAGAAAAGTAAAGATTAAAATATGTGAAAGACGTTATGGTAATAATAGCCTAATGAGATAGCATATGCCGATGGAAAACAACTCTGATCCACTTTGAAGACTGCTAAAAATAAAAATTTTTGGTCACTAATTTTAGAATACGATAAGAACACATGTTGTAACTCGTGATTCTTAAACAGCCACCATATTGTGTCAGAACGGCTGAAACTATGTTAGGTGACACGGTGGTTAGCACGGTAGAATCATATTCGGAAGGTAAATAATTCTTCTCACTTAAATTTTCAATGACATCCGTATATTGATGAAGGCAAGTAAAACTCTCCTTTGTTTTGAAAGTAACGCAGTTGATTTTCCTCATTTTCTGTCAGTCCGAACAGTGGTCCGACAGTACAAACCACATCATTGAAGGAGCATTAACTGAACTCTTCCTTTGTTTAGATCACACCTTGAACGTAGGCAGTTTTGCATAACCCGCTTTTCTGAATGAATATTATGCACAGAACCATCTGCTGAAAGGACCGATGACCGTCGCAATCTGGTCCCTTTAATCCCACAAACCAACCAACCAACCATTTGCTAAAACTGTGTGCCTTTCTTGGAACCGCACATTGAGCCGTGACTTTCAGAGTGTTACCACATACATTATCCTAGTTCTCTATTTCTTCCTTCGTTTTCACTCTGGCGAGTTCTGTATTCCATCTATCCAACGAGCGTCTACACAGTAAATGCAGTGCAAATGCAACCAATAACGAGGATCCAATGTATCTTTATTGTTTTATTGCTATCTTGGCTAAGAACTTTTTCTTATTCTAACAATGCATCTTTGTCCAGCTTCGACAACCAGTGACACAGCCACCAGAGTGAGGCGGTCTGAGAGACAGTGCACTCCCAACACGACGTTCAAGAAGGACTGCAACACATGCTACTGCAACAACGACGGGACGGCGGCTCTCTGCACCGCCAAGGGCTGTCTATCGCGCTCCACAAGGGGTGAGTCTCTTTCACTGTACACTATGTGTACACTGTGAAAGTCTTTTGGGAGTCTGATGAGTCTAACGCAAGACTGCCTTCACCAGCATGTTTCCTATTTTGTCTGATGATGAAAGTCTTTTCCAGAATATAATCGTAGACATTCTATTTTTATCCGTTCCTTACAAATTCGTCTTTCTTTTCTTGTTTTCATATCATAGTGTACATACTGCCTTCCAAATTCTACAAATGAGTAAACGCCTTGCGTAGCAGAGGCCACAGCCTCCTGCTCAGATTCCACCTCCCATGATCCGTCAATGTCAATGAAAAAGGCAGTAACCCAAGATTGCACAAGGAGATTCAAGCAACACAACGCTCACCGTCACCTTGTCTGTTGCTAGCCCAGCACCAGAAAGTATTCAATAAACTCGAGACGATTTACACTGCAGAGCCAAAGAAAATGGTACACCTGCCTAATATCGTATAGGGCCTCTGGAAGCACGCAGAAGTGCCGCCACATGACGTGGCATGGACTCCAATAACGTCTGACGTAGTGCTGGAGGGAACTGACACAATGAATCCAGCAGGGCTGTCCATAAATTCGTAAGAGTACGAGGGTGTGGAAATCTCTTGTGAACAGCACGTAGCAAGACATCACAGACACGCTCTATAATGTTCATGTCTGGTGAGTTTGGCGGCCAGCAGAAGTGTTGACATTCAGAAGAGTGTTCCTGGAACCACTCTGTACCAATTCTGGACTTGTGGGATGTCTAATTGTTCCGCTGGAATTTCCCAAATCCGTCGGAATGAAAAGCGGATATGAATGGATGCAGGTGATCAGACAGGATGCTTACGTGTCACCTGTCAGAGCCGTATCTAGACGTATCAAGGGTCCCATATCACTCCAACTGTACTCGCCCAACACCTTTACAGAGCCTCCAACAGCATGCACAGTCCCTTGCTGACATGCAGGATCCATAGATTCATGACGTTGTCTCCATACGCTCCATCCACTAGATACAGTTTGAAACGAGACTCGTCCTACCAGGCAACATGTTTGCAGTCATCAACAGTCCAATGTCGGAGTTGACGAGCCCAGGCGAGGCGTAAAACTTTGTGTCGTAAAGTCATCAAGTATACACCAGTGGGCTTTCGGCTCCGAAAGCCCATATCGATGATGTTTCGTTGAATAGTTCGCACGTTGACACTTTTTGATGAGCCAACATTGAAATCTGAAGCAATTTGCAGAAGGGTTGCACTTCTGTCACAAAGAACGATTCTCATCAGTCGTCGTTGGTTCCGTTCTTGCAGGATCTTTTTCCGGCCGCAGCGATGTCGGAGATTTGATGTTTTGCCGGATTCATGATATTCACGGTACAATCGTGAAATGGTCGTACGGGAAAATCCCTACTTCAGTGCTACCTCGAAGATGCTTTGTCCGATCTTTCGTGCGCCAACTATAACACCACTTTCAAACTCACTTGAAATCTTGATAACCTGCCACTGTAGCAGCAGTAATCGGTCTAACAACTGCGGCAGACGCTTGTCTTATATAGGCGTTACCGACCGCAGCGCCGTATTCTGGCTGTTCAAGTATCTCCGTATTTGAATACGGATACCTGAACGAGTTTCTTTGGCGCTTCAGTGTATAATGCTAACTGAAAAGTTTGAAAGAAGGATTGCAGGGTACAACGGCTGCTGACGTGGAAGCACTGAGTCTAATATGAGGACACACAGAATTAACACTTAGTTGTTTATAAAAAAAAAAAAGTGAAGCAATCCATCACGAGTAACAGCATAAACACGCTTTGATTTCTAACAGCAGTTTTACAAAGGAATGCCTTTAAAACGTTCCGGCCTCACTAGCCTCACAGCCAAAGGTCAGCAAAACAAATAACCTTACACCAATGGCAGCAATTTCTATTTCAATTTGGTTACCAAAACCCGTCAAAAGTTGACAGAACCGAAACTTCAACAGCATGAAAATTTAAATTTAAATATTTCATTTTAATTTTTTAACAAGTTAGCCAAAAACATTTAAATACTCCTTCAGATTTACTGCAATACCAAAGACTTACGGGCTATAACTTAGTTAGGGAATTTACAAACGGTCAAAATGGATTACTCAGTTGTTGAGCTTGTCTGGTCACAAACAGCGTTCGTCGCTTAGTTAGTTTGCCCACGCGACCGAACGCCATAGGCCGTTCAGCTAGACCACGAAAAGCTTGATCTAAAACACAGGAAACGATACTAGCACAAGGCTCAACTTCAAAGATACCACGAAAGCCATGCTTTACTATATAATACAAGTAACTGATGTCTTGACACTATTACCAAACATGTACACTGAACCGCCAAAGAAGCTGGTATAGGCATGCGTATTGAAATACAGAGATATGTAAACTAGCAGAATACGGCTGGTGCAGTTGTTAGATCGGTTACTGCTGCTACAGCGGCAGGATTTCAAGATTTAAGTGAGTCTGAACGTGGTGCTGCAGTCGGCACACGAGAGGTGGTACACAGCATCTCCGAGATAGTGATCAAGTGGGATTTTTCCCCTTACGACCATTTTACGAGGATACAGTGATTCTCAGGAATCCGGTAGAACATCAAATCTCTGACACCGTTGCTGCCGGAAAAAAGATCCTGCAAGAACGGTACCAACGACGACTGATGAGAATCGTTCTTTGTGACAGAAGTGCAACCCTTCCGCAAATTGCTGCAGATTTTAATGGTGGGCCATCAACAAGTCTAAGCGTGTGAACCATTCAACGAAACATCATCAATATGGGCTTTCGGAGCCGAAGGTCCACTCCTGTACCCTTGATGAGTGCATGACACGAAGTTTTACGCCTCTCCTGGCTCGTCAACACCGAAATTGGATTGTTGATGACTGGAAACATGTTGCCTCTTTGGACGAATCTCGTTTCAAACCGAATCTAGTGAATGTACGCGTTCGGATATGGAGACAAACTCAAGAATCCGTGGAACCTGCATGTCAGCAGGGGACTGCACAAGTCGGTGGAGGCTCAGTAATGGTGTGGTGCGTATGCAGTTGGAGTGATACGGGACCCCTGATACGTCTGTTGATAAACTCTGCTGATTTTATCAACAGACTGTGGGCTCTCGATTTAAGTAGTTCACATCTTCTAGTGAGTTCTGATGTAGTTTCCCTTTTCACAGAAGTACTTCTTGCGGATTCCTTGATTCTAATTGGTCAACAGTTTGAATCGGACATCACTGATTTGTTTGGGCATGTTCTTTCCCCAACTTACTTTATGTTTAACCAGAAACATTTTGAACAGTCTGACGCCCTGGGCAGCCCTCTGTCTCCTCTGATGGCTAACCTTTTTATGGAGGATTTTGAGGAGAGAGCACTTCAATCAGCGGTTTGTAAACCAACTGCGCGGTGTGGCTGTTCTGTCTCTGTGACTGCAACGCATACGCGGCAGTACTATCAGTGCACTATATAAGACGGAGCAGATAACGTCTTCGTTCCCCCCCTCCACAGAGCCCCCTTTTTTCTCTCCCCTCCTTCTCCCAGAGCGGAATTTTCTCCTTCCTCCCCCCCCCCCTCCTGAGACCCTGCACCCCAATCCTAGCCTCCTTCCCTCCCACATCCCTCCCTACCTGGCCCTCTTTGGCGCGCCCCCTGCCATCTCCCCTCCCTGTCTTCCCCTCCCACCCTTCTTCTGTTCATCCTCGTCTCCTTGCGCCTGGCAATTCCTCCGTTTTGATCATCATCAGTGTGCCACGTCAGTGCTGTGTTTAGTGCTGCTTCTCCTGTGCGTCGAGAGATGTGATTTTAATTCTGTGCTGGCCTTGTACCTAGTGTTACTGTCGGTGTTTATTATGTGCTACGCCATCCGTCGATACTTTTATGCTCTGGTCATACTGTGCCCTGTGTTCTTTATTTGTCCCAGCGAGTGGTTTTTTGTGTGCTACTTTTTTACAGTTTTTTATCTCCATTTTACAGTCGCCCCTTTTTTGTCTATTGTCTTCCATGATGTACCCCCCCCCCTTTTTATATCTATGTTCACCACGTTTTCTCCTTTGTTATTTTTAACTGTCTTCTATTGTTTGTTCTATGTCTTTCGGCTGAAGAGCAGCGCATATGCTGCTGCCAGCCCACCCCGATGGGGAACTGAAATACAGTAAAGTTAAAAAAACGTCTTCGTCAGTCCTCGTTAGGCTCACCTGAAGAGGCTGACAGTTGTCCAGCCAAAATATCACGCAATGAAGTTTACGGCGACCGGCTCCAAGCCCGAAAACTTTTAGAGCGGAGCTGGGAATCATTGCGGAGCCGAGCAAATACAATTTACAGATACACTGCCACCTATCAACAGTAGAGTTAAGGCAGACCAAGCACAACCATATGTGCTTCTTCGATTTCCGATTGCAAATTGTCCCACACGGATAAGCTGCTTCACCATTCACCCCTACTCATTAAGATAGGGAATTTTAGAAAAAACTGCACAGGTAAGAACGGGGAATATACAGCTGCTATCAGAGGGTGGGGATAAGCACGTGGTAATGACGGCAGATGAACTCTAGCACTGTCAGAGGGAAAGGATTGAACTGTACCCGATCTGGGTAAACCTGACTGGCATGAGCACATGCGAAATTCGGTTGTTCCTATGCAAAACAAACAGCCATGTTTGTTTGCATGACATCCTGGAGTCTGAACATCCAACAAGCAGCGCTACACTGAATCTACTCAGTGAACAGCCCTGTAGTGGTCGTAGTGAGTTGCTATAAGCAGTAGACTCACTTCGGTAAAAGACTGGAACTGTATGGCAGTGGGTTATTAATTAATGTACAATTTTGTGACATAACGCGCCAACATTCTAGCTGCCAGCCAGTCTAACAGGAGTTCTAGGTTAAACATCACGCAGCTACAGTTGTAATGACCAGAAAAACCGCTAGGAGGTACCCAGTTCTAAATTAGATCTATCTGAATAACAAGTTGAAGCCAGATTTAATCTTGTCCCTGAAGAAGCTCACAGCAGCCTATTAAAGGCGCATTTCGGCGCATCCGAATTCTACAGCGTGTGCAGCAGTATCAGGATGGACGGTCGTGACCCCGGGTGTCACATCAAGCACCTCCTAGCTCTGACTCTCTTCTGTAGAGCCTTCTCTCAGCCAAAGAGGTGCCTGTCCAAGTGTAATCCGGTAGTGCAGATGATCCCAGTAGGCTGGATCACCAGCTGTGATTGAGATGCAAAAATAATGGAAATCGAGAGAGATACTTGTTGTGTGGTAAGAAATATGTTTCCTAGTATTTGAAAGTAGTATCTGTTCCCGAAAGAACAGATACCATTGATGACCGTGACACTTCTCTAGAATGAAATGATAATTAAATCGACGCTGTAGCTGCAAACAGGTGTTGATATACATAATTGGGGACATGTTAAAAATGTGTGCCCCAACTGGGACTTGAACCTGGGATCTCCTGCTTTCATGGCAGACGGTCTATCATCTGAGACACCGAGGGCACAGAGGATAGTGCGCCTGCAGGGACCTATCACTTGCACACTCCCCGTGAGTCCCACATTCCCAACAAGCAGGAGCACTATCCTCTGTGCCCTCGGTGTCTCAGATGCATAGAGGTCTGCCATCTAAGCAGGAGATCCGAGGTTCGAGTCCAGATCGAGGCACACACTTTCAGCATGTCCCCAATGATGTATATAAACGCCTGTTTGTCGATTGTCATTTCCTAGTATTTATGATGTAGTGAAACTAGGGAGCAGTGCATGGGCCCATGAGATTTATAGTGAGGTGTTTAGTGACACATGGCGAGATTTCAAAGTATCACATGTAGGTGACAAGAGCAGTTGTAAATTGTGTTGTAAGACTTGACGAGGAACCATCTGACTGTAATGTACTTGTTGTATGAGAAGACGTGGAGAATCGTGGAGCATATGTGAACCTGGAGACAGAGGACTATCAGCTACAGAGTAAATTCGCCGTCTCTGGCCTTGTCTCACGCCGCCTACAGTCGAGTTGCTAGTTGATCCCTGACAGTTGCAGTGACCTGATCCAGCAGCTTCTCGCGCCTACCTCAGTCAGTCACGTAATTCGATTTTGTAAATGTCTCTGTGGCAACGTGTCCCTGTTCCACAGCTCTATAGCCTTCTATAGCCTATTATTGTGTTCGCCTGTAGCCGTTTGCGCTTTGCCCTTGAAAGCTGGCAACAGCGCTGCTAGCTGCCAGGGATTTTGTTACTGTAACTCGAATGTAGAACTTAAGATCAATTGTAGATACTGTACATTGTTATTCACGTATGATGAGTTTTCTTGCAGGCCGATTCTGGGAGGCGGGTTTCGCAAAGAGGGTAGAACTCCTACCATTTTTTGGTCATTACTGCAGAAACTAGCACCTCAGTTGCAGCAGTTGCAGCAGTTGAAGCATCGCGCGGAAAAGTATCGGCATGCCATCTGCAGCATCACGGCTGTTTATGCATTGCCAGTTTGGCGAGACCAATCACGGAAATCCTGCTAATGGACCGGTAAGAAGAGGCTCTTGCAGCACGGGCCAAACAGTTTCGACATCACCGGGCCATATGGCTAGAAGCAGTGTATCGGCACAGTAAGCGAGCTCCTAACTTGTATAAATAGTCACTAACTTTAGCAGAGGTATCAGCATTCCGACAGTGCCTACTATGACAAGAGAGTTACGTCAGGCGCTGTAGCGATAAGGTACGGCTTGCAGTTGTGAGTTTGGGCCCCTACCATCTTCAATCACCAAGTCTTCCTTCATGGACTTGGTATCACTGCATTGGTGGGCTGGCTACAGCTCACTCCAGTTGCAGCAAGATTCCTGCTCTGGAGGGCAGAAAATCGAGACCAGGTTGTACGGCTATTCACCTTCCTTTGCCGTACTGACACATACTGTCACCCACAGGGGCGAGATCCATCACCGGCGACTGTCTTCCCCTGCAAAGCATTCGGGAAGTCTTCCGCTCCTCTGGCGCTCATCATCAGCAGCTGAGCAGCGTGTAATTTATACATACTGTTAGGCGATTTCCTGGCGCCAGCAATCGTGGGAGCAGAGTTCACACCCTGCTAGCCGATAAGTGAACGAGTACCACATACCGTCCTCAACACGTGCTGGGAATGGGATGGCCGTCTCACCGCGATGCTACGACAGTAGTCGCAAAATTGCGCTCACTTATAACCTTTCGCCGGCCGCGGTGGCCGTGCAGTTCTGGCGCTGCAGTCCGGAACCGCGGGACTGCTACGGTCGCAGGTTCGAATCCTGCCTCGGGCATGGGTGTGTGTGATGTCCTTAGGTTAGCTAGGTTTAAGTAGTTCTAAGTTATTAGGGACTTATGACCTAAGACGTTGAGTCCCATTGTGCTCAGAGCCATTTGAACCATTTATAACCTTTCAATAACGACTGTGAATTTAAACTGGTGAATTTTGGACGTCAGCAGTGCTGCGTCATGGCCCTGAAAGATCATTCTGAATAAAAAGAGAAAATTCTTACCTCAATGAAGTCGCCGGATAACGCATATATATCTGCTCCTATAAGAAATTATTCTGGCACAGCCCTGTGCAATGCTGGCCGATAGATTTGTCATGTATAAAAAGAACAACTGATTTTTCTTTGCAATAATCGGGATGACCATGGATTGGAGAAATTAGTAAATTCTTTAAATTGAAATGAATGGTTGTTAAAAGTTACTTTTTATGAGAAAGATTATTATTAGGACATTTTTAAAACATTTACATGGGACTTGAGATAACAATACTACATATGCGCGAGGCTGCATTTTACCTTATACAATAATGCTCAGGCTCCGGCATCGCTGCACCACGACCGGCCCAGCCAACACGATACACCAGACCAGACTAGACTGCTCGCTAGCAACAACTTACTGCTACAGCTACACAGTTCCTACTGCAGTCAACACTGCTCTCTGGTATGAGATTCTCTTATAGCTTACATATCGCAGGCAGCGCGTGAGCAATACATCGAAATTACATCTGCTCCCACCACCTTGAACGATGGAGATGTCATTATGGTCCTACTGTTTGGTGTACCTAATGTACTACCAAAATGATAACATACAATATTAATACAACATTTCAGTGTCCTGGCTACGCTGATAAATACTTCATGGAAGAGAATTTCAGATTGTCTCACTTGGTGTAGTGCTTCTGTAGGAAGATATGGACTTTCGGTGCAACTACGTGCAACCTACTGCGCTACAACCATGATGCAATCCTTCCCATTCCTTTCCTAGTTCCTAAATATGCTAAAGACCCTTACAGTGCGTGTGCACTTCATTTCTATTGTTAATATGATCCGTCGTTCTAAATATGCTAAAGAATTCTACAGTGCGTGTGCACTTTTTGTCATTGGTTAATATATTTTGTACTCAGTGTGTGTGTACTTTATTTCACTCCATGATATGTTGTAAAAATGCTAAAGACTTCTACAGTGCGTGTGCACTTTATGTTATTTGTTAATATATTTTGTATTCAGTGCGTGTGCACTTTATTACAATTCATGATTTGTTATGTAAAAATGCTAAAGACTTATACAGTGCGTGAGCATTTTGTCGTTTGTTAATATCTTTTGTACTCATTGCATATACATTTTGTCATTTCTTTATATATTCTGTACTCAGTGCGTGTGTATTCTATTTCATTACTTAATATGTGCTGCACTTATCAATAATGTGTATACTCTATGACTGTAGACTTAGTAACTAAATAGATTTTAGAAAAATTTGTTGCTCATGGCAAGTCCTAATGACTCACAATCGCTTCCAAATTTTTGCCCCCCCAGTGGAGGGTTATGTAAGAGGTCCGAGCAGATGTAATTTCGATGTATTGCTCACGCGCTGCCTGCGATATGTAAGCTGTAAGAGAATCTCATACCAGAGAGCAGTGTTGACTGCAGTAGGAACTGTGTAGCTGTAGCAGTAAGTTGTTGCTAGCGAGCAGTCTAGTCTGGTCTGGTGTATCGTGTTGGCTGGGCCGGTCGTGGTGCAGCGATGGCGGAGCCTGAGCATTATTGTATAAAGTAAAATCAGCCTCGTTGATACGTAGTATTGCTGTTTCAAGTCCCATGTAAATGTTTTAAAAATGTCCTAATAATAATTTTTCTCATAAAAAATAACTTTTAACAACCATTCATTTCAATTTAAAGAATTTACTAATTTCTCCAATCCATGATCATCCCGATTATTGCAAAAGAAAAATCAGTTGTTTCTTTTCATAAATGACAAATCTATGGGCCAGCATTGCACAGGGTTGTGCCAGAAAAATTTATTGTAAGAGCAGATATATATGCGTTACCCGGCGACTTCATTGAGGTAAGAATTTTTCTTTTTTATTCAGAATGATCTTTCAGGGCCATGACGCAGCACTGCTGACGTCCAAAATTTACCAGGTTAAATTCACAGTCAATTATTGAAAAGTTATAAGTGAGCGACAATTTAATTGAGAGGTTAGTTACATTACATCATTACCAGGTTACTGAATTTTTTTTTTTTGTTTTTTTTTTTTTTTTTGTTGGGACGTTACACTGAATGTGAACGACATAATTATAATTTTTACTGGTGAGAAGTTTAGGGATTTTTCTGTTTTGAGGTTACACTAAAATGTGAATTTATATTTTGTGGGGAGGTTACAATAAAAAATTTCACTTATGATGTTGATTATGTGAGGTACCATCAATCTGTACGCTCTCTGCGTCCCACCGCAGCCTGTAACCTCGGGCCACTTCAAGAGAGTTCATGCACGTAAAGCAGGAAAACATTTTTAAAACTTTCTGAATATGTCTGGAACATCTGGCCTCGTACTTTCGCTGGTATAAATTGTCGTGATCAAAGGCGGCTAAAGATGAGTGCCATGCTGGTAAGACACAGTGTAGTTGCCGGTGGAGCCTAGGAAGCATCGAACTTCTACCAGAACTTTGCAGCGGTAATGACGAAAAGCACATGTACACTAAGAGTGTGGGGAAATATTCCGTTACCACTGTATAAAACACCGTGTGAGCTCTGTCTATCATCGTATTAGCCACACCAAGCGATTCTCAGAGTAACTATCATTATATCGGTCTTAATTTTTGGTTTTTGTCTATTTCCGTAATAAATATGTTTCCTACGATTGCACTGTGAATGCAGACGTCCGTTTTTCACATTAATTACTTGGATTGATAGGACGTGGTGTTGTGTTCCCTGTAATACAGTCTATCACTAAGCCGAATACTAGCGGAAAGAAATTGAGAAACGCTATAGATGTTAAATACACCTGAGTTACGCTGGGTTCTTGTAGGAAATGCAGTCCATTTTGGCACTGTGAAGCTTTCACAATTCACTAACAGCCGTTACACAATGAACTATGTTACGCACATATTCTGTTTATCTAAATTTTTTTCCTTGTGTGTGTGGGTGGGTGAGTGGGTATCTGTTGGTGGGGAGGCTTGTGTGCCTCAGCAATACAGATAGCCATACCGTAGGTGCAACCACAACGGAGGGGTAATTGTAGAAAGGCCAGCCAATGGCGTGGTTCTTGAAGAGGGGCAGTAGTAGTTGCAGGGGCAACAGTCTGGGTGATTGAGTGATCTGGCCTTGTAAAATTCGCCAAAACAGCCTTGCGGTGCTAGAAATGCGATCGGCTGAAAGCAAAGGAAACTAAAACCGTAATTTTCGGCGTGGGCGTGCAGCTTGACTGTATGGTTAAATGATGACATCCTCTTGGTTAAAATATTCCGGAGGTAAAGTAGTCCCCCATTCGGATCTCTGGGCAGGGTCTGCTGAGGAGGACGTCGTTATCCGGAGAAAGAAAACTGGGATTCTACGGATCGGAGCGTGGAATGTCAGATCCCTTAATCGGGCAGGTAGGTTAGAAAATTTGAAGAGCGAAATGCATAGGTTAAAGCTAGATACAGTGGTAATTACTGAAGTTCGGTGGCAGGAGGAACCAGTATTCTGGCGAGACGAATACAGGGTTATAAATGTAAAATCAATTAAGGATAATGCAGGAGTAGGTATAATGAATAAAAAAATAGGAACGCGAATAAGCTACTACGAACAGCATAGTGAACGCATTATTGTGGCCAAGATAGACACGAAGCCCACACCTACCGCACAAGATTTTATACCAACTGGCTCCTCAGATGATGAAGAGACTGAAGAAATGTCTGATGCGATAAATGAAATTATTCAGATAGTTAATGGAGACGAAAATTTAATACTCGTTGGGGACTGAAATTCGATAGCAGGAAAAGGAAGAGAAGGAAAAGTAGTAGGTGAATATGGACTGGGGGTAAGGAATGAAAGAGGAAGCCGCCTGGAAGATTTTTACACAGAGCATAACTTAATTCTAGCTGACACTTGGTTTAAGATTCATGAAAGGCCATTGTACACGTGGAAGAGGCCTGGAGACACTGGAATGTTCCAGATTGGTTATATAACGGTAAGACAGAGATTTAGGAACCATGTTTTAAATTTTAAGACATTTCCAGGGACAGATGTGGACTCCGACCACAACGTATTGGTTATGAACTGTAGATTAAAACTGAAAAGATTGCAACAGGTAGGAATTTAAGGAGATGGGACCTGGATAAATTGAAAGAACCAGAGGTTGTAGAGAGTTTTAGAGAGAGTATTAGGGAACGCTTGATAACTACAGGAGAATCAAATACAGTAGAAGGAGAGTGGATAGTTTTGAGAGATGAAATAGTGAAGGCAGCAGAGTATCAAGTAGGTAAAAAGAAAAGCATATATTGAATTTAACTGATGAAAGGAGAAAATATAAAAATGCAGTAAATGAAGGAGTACAAACGTTTCAAAATAACATCGTCAGGAAGTGCAAAATGACCAAGCAGGGATGGTTACAGGTCAAATGTAAGGATATAGAGACACAAATAACTAGGGATAAGATGATACTGCCTACAGGAAAGTTAAAGAGATAGCTCAGATGAAAAACCAGTCCTAAGCAAAGAAGGGAAATCAGAAAGGTGGAAGGAGTGTGTAGAGGATCTATACAAAGGCGACGTACTTGAGGCCAATATTATGGAAATGGGGAGGACATACATGAAGATGAAATGGGAGATATGATACAGCATGAATAATTTCACAGAGGACTGAAAGACCTAAGTCGAAGCAAGGCCCCGGGAGTAGACAACAATCCATTAGACCTGCTGATAGCTTTCGGACAGCCAACCATGCCAAAACTCTATCATCTGGTGAGGCGAAATACCCTCGAACTTCAAGTAGAATATAGTAATTAAAATCCCAAAGAAGCAGTTGTTGACAGGTGTAAAAATCACCGAACTATCAGTTTAATAAGCCACGGCTACAACATACTAATACGAATTCTTTATAGACGAATGGAAAATCTAGCAGAAGCCGACCTCGGGGAAGATCTGTTTGGATTCCGCGGAAATGTTGGAATACGCGAATGAGTATTGACCTCACGACTTACCTGAGAAGACAGATTAAGGAAAGACAAACTTACGTTTGCGCTTAGAGAAAACTTTTGATAATGTTGACCGGAATACTCTCTTTCAAATTCTGAAGGTAGCAGGGGTAAAATACAGGGAGCGAAAGGCTATTTATAGTTTGTACAGAAACCAGATGGCAGTTATGAGAGTCGAAGGGCATGAAAGGCAGCAGTGGTTGAGAAGGAAGCGATACAGGGCTGTAGCCTCTCCCCGATATTATTCAGTGCGTATAATGAGCAATTAATAGAGGAAACAAAAGAAAAATTTGGAATTGGAATTAAAATCCATAGGGAAGAAATAAAAAACTTGAGGTTTTCGGACGACATTGTATATCTGTCAGAGACACCAAAGAACCTGGAAGAACAGTTGAAAGGAATGGACAATGTCTTGAAAGGAGGATGTAAGATGAACATCAGCAAAAGCAAAACGAGGATAATGGAATGTACTCGAATTAAATCAGGTGATGCTGAGGGAATCAGATTAGAAAATGAGACGCTTCAAGTAGTAGATGAGTTTTGCTATTTGGGGAGCAAAATAACTGATGATGGTCGAAGTAGAGAGGACATATAAAATGTAGACTCGCTATGTTAAGGAAAGCATTTCTGAAAAAGAGAAATTTGTTAACATCGAGCAAAGATTTTTTAAGTGTCAGGAAGTCTTTTTTAAAAGTATTTGAATGGAGTGTAACCATGTATGGAAGTGAAACATGGACGATGAATCGTTTAGAAAAGAATAGAAGCTTTCTAAATGTGGTGGTACAGAAGTATGCCGAAGATTAGATGGGTAGATCACGTAACTAATAAGGAGGTACTGAACAGAATTATCGAGTAGAGGAATTTGCGGCACAACTTGACTAGATGAAAGGATCGGCTGGTAAGACACATTCTGAGGCATCAGGCGATAACGAATTTAGTATTGGAACCAAGCGTGGACGGTAAAAATCGTAGAGGGAGACCAAGAGATGAATACACCTAGCAGATTCTGAAGGATGTATGTTGCAGTAGTTACTCGGAGATCAAGAAGCTTGCACAGGACAGAATAGTATGGAGAACTGCATCAAACCAGTCTCTGGACTGAAGACCACGACAACAACATGTCGGTAAAGCCTTGAGAAACACATTATTAATATTGAAACTTATGAGCTTTGTGTGTGTGTGTGTGTGTGTGTGTGTGTGTGTGTGTGTGTGTGTGTGTTTCTAAAACCTTCCGTCAGTTATGCGAAAGCAAGTGCTTACAAATTTCGATTACTGAGTCGTATCTACAATTGCCTTCTCTCCCTTACTGTTATACATGAACATGTCTATGCAAATTACATTTTAAGTATGTGATTTTGACTAATATGAAACGCATCTGATTGTCTGTAAATGAAACTGAGTATAAAGAAAGGTTATCAGTGATACTCAGAACGGCTTTGTCATGAAACAATCATAAACAGTGGCTAACTGTTTCGTAAAGAATATGTGCACTGTTTAAAAAACGCATCTGTTAAATCTACAGGAAATTTTGATAGTGAAAAATGATCTTAATTCTCTGTCAAAGGTTCATTTAGGCCCTACATTTGTTTCCTGTCCTGGTAACGATTAAGTCTGTTCTGTCTGCGTGCCGGAAAACGATGAGCTGAAATGAATCACTGCGCTGCAGTGTTCCTTTTTTATCTTATTTACCAGACCGCAATAGCAAAATTACGTTTTTTGGTTCTCATTCTAAAATACTAACTATTGTTCACGCAATAGTGCAAGGCATGACGGTGTATTTTTTACCTAACAAATTTTTCCTAATCTGTGGGGATAAATTTCGGTGAAATGTTTTGTAAGTGAGTAAGAGGTCTTCCAATTAGATTGAAACCTTTCTGTAACACAACAAATGACTTGTACTAACATGAACTATAACCTTATCTCAGTGTTGTCATATACCATCGATAATACGCTTACACAAAACTTACATTGCGTAAGATTTACTGTCTTGCATTCGTAATGAAATGTCTTTTTTATTAATCTTTGCGGGGGAAACTAATTAGAATACTCAACACGTAACTAATAATTCTCTCTGGACACCAATACGTACATATTGTTGAACACAGTGAAATCTTTGCACTGCAATAATTACTAAACTAGCGCCTGCAGCAAAATAAACTCAATGCAAATTACCTTTTCTTTCAAATGACACGTCATTATATACAATAGTAGCAAATTACCTTCTATCCTCAATTCTCAGTTAGATCATCTCAAATAACAACTCTCTCTCTCTCTCTTTCTGGCCGACAAGCGACAAGTACTCCCGACTCTTTCGCTCACCCAAGCTCTACTGAATAATAACACAATCTCTGGTGGCCAAAGAATACGTCACTCACTTGTTCAGGCATGCAAGGATGCACGTAGTAGCAAACATTCCGTATAAAACTTTATTTCTCTGGATGTTTACTCTCAAACATCCACCAAGTGGGAAACATTCCAAAGAAACGGTAAAATATGCCAAAAAACTGACATATCTCATGATATGTACCTTATTCACAACCATTTCTCCTAATATGCACATCTTTCAATATTATTTATTTTACGTTACGTCACGCAAACGTAAGTCTGATTTAGCGCATAGTTCTAAGAGAGCTCGATGCGTGAGAGGTTTTCGAAAACTCGGAGTAATCTCAGATCCGCCGTAACTTTGATGTAGGTGGCGAGACGTTAGAACTGTCCAGGCACGTCACGTTTAGACGCTCAGCGTCACGCGTCTCTTCTAGCTTCTGAGTCGCCTGAAGACTCAGGACAATGGCATCATTTACATGCTGGACGACAGAGAGGCGTCGTGGCTTTACATGTAGTGGCACTACATACATTTATACACAGACATATACGCATCTACACCAGTATATAACCATTTAGTCACCATCCCACATCGTAAAGAAACTACTGATAAGCGAGCGCAGCCGCGGGTATCAGCTAGTATTTTTATATGTGTCCTTCTTTTGTCGATCAATTGGAGAATTTCTTGTGTTAACCACGTCTTCACAGCCTCCTTTCTTGCAACTGTCCAGCTCTGTGCGGCCTCTGTGAAGGCTATTTTTGAGGACTTCCATTCCTCTATACACATTATTGTAATCGATAGATTCCAAAAATTGGAAACGTTTAACATCACTGCTGAAAGCTTCATTAGTTTTCTTCCTTGTACGTTAAATCTTCTGATGATGCTCTTAAACAAAATCTAACTCTTAATGACTACTAAATTATGTTCTTATATGGGAAAGACCTGTGATCAGGTATCTGTCTCATCATAATGTAAAACTGATATCTACTTTTACATCTAGGCCCTTTTCAGTTATATCTTTTGTATCATTTGTACTGGTAAACCTGTATTCTTCCATAAATCTGCCATTTAGTCCTTCTTCTTTCCGTAAAATTTCAGTTCCTCACGATTATTAGATTTTCACCTCATGTTACGTATTGAATTACTAATATTATTTCGTTACATAGTCTTTCCGTCTCGTTGTCTTCTATTTGTGACGTTGCTACGAATGTTTTCTGTGACGTGATGAAGTTCGTTTTGATTCTATTCCGACGATAATCGTATCGATGGAATACTCACACAACCGAATTAATGTTCCTACTTCCCTATTTATTAAAAATGTTACACACAATATAGGTTACTGTTTTCTACTGCTGTTAAACGCCTGAAGTCTTCCCATTATCCCACTTCACTTTACTGACCCCTATCACACCTAAATCCAGCCTTTGCCCTTCCCACTTTCAGTTTTTCTAGATTTCTTACCGTATTCAGGCTTCTCAGATTCCACGCTGCGGCTTGTAGATACCGTTTCATTGTTACGAAAATATTTTCTTATGATCGCCCCTCCTTCGGCAGTCGTCTACCGCACATTCGAGCAAGGATCTAACCTGGAATCTTAATGGGTGTCTTTAATTCAGTGGTTTCCATTGCTCTGTGTATTTTCTTGCAGCTGTCATTTCTTCTGTCTTTAGAGGCAGCTTCCCAACCGAAATGCAAGACAATACCCTGAATCATTATTCACTCCTACAACCTCTTTTACAAAGTTGTTGGCAGAATAAGGGTATAGCGGGAAGTCATAGGCAACAACACTGATGATTTTTGTTCAGAGTCTAAGAATATCGGCAAGGAATTCGGTCATAGACAATCTAAAACTCTGCCCATAATCCACAATGCAGCTATTTCTTTGACTCATCAGTCTTTTGACTGATTTGATGCGGCCCGCGACGGATTCGTCTCCTTCGCCAAGATCTTCATCTCAGAGTAGCACTTGGAGCCTGAGTCCTTAATTATCTGCTGGATGTATTCCAATGTTTGCCATCCTCTACACTTTTCACACTCTACAGCCCCCTCTAGAAACATAGAAGTCACTCTCTTATATTCTAACGGATGTTCTATCATCCAGCCCTCCTTCTTGTCAGTTTTTTACGTATATTTCCTTCCTGATACTTTACCTTATCACCCTACATAACTTTGAACATTCGTTTGTAGCACCACATCTCAAATGCTTAGATTCTCTTCAGTTCCGGTTCTCCAACAGTCCCTATGCGCGAGATATTTCTTCCTCAAATTAGTGCAAATGTTTCATTCTAGTAGACTTTTCCTGGGCGGGATCGCCCTTTCTTCCAGTGCTAATTTGCTTTTTATGTCCTCCTTGCTATGTCCATCATGTGTTGATTTTTAGTCTCGGCAGCAGAATTCCTTAACTTTATCTACTTCTTCATCACCAGTAATGAAGTTAAGTTTCTCGCTGTTTTCAAATCTACTACTTTTCATTACTTTCGTTATTCATCGATTTACTTTCAGTTCTCATTAGACTTTTCATCCCATTCAACAGACCCTGTAATTCTTCTCCGCTATCACTGAGGATAGCAATGTCATACGCGAACCGCATCACTGATATCCTTTCATCTTGAATTTCAATTCCACTCTTGAACCTTTCTTTTATTGCCGTCATTGCTTTTTCCATGTATGGACTGAACTGTAAGGGTGAAAGACTAAATGATTGTCTTACACCATTTTCAATTCGAGAACTTCGTTCTTGATCTTCCACCCTTATTATACCCTCTTGGCTCTTGCATATTGTGTATATTACCCGTCTCTCCTTATAGCTTACCCCTATTTTCCTAAGAATTTCGAACATATCGTACCATTTGACACTGTCGAACGCTTTTCCAAGTCGACAAATCTTATAAATGTGTCTTGATTTTTTCTTTAGTCTTGCTTCCATTATCAACCGCAACATCAGAACTGCCTCTCTGATGTCTTTACCTTTCCCAAAGGCGAAATGATCGTCATCTAACACACCCTCAAATTTCTTTTCCATTCTTCTGTATATTATTCGTGTAAGTAACTTTGATGAATGAGCTGTAAGCCGATTGTGAGATAATCCTCGCACTTGTCAGCTCTTGTAGTCTTTGGAATTGTGAGGACGATGTTTTCCCGAAAGTCAAATGGTACATCGCCAGACTCATACAGTCTACACATCAACCTGTTGCCACATCCTCCAATGATTTTAGTAGTTCTGGTGCATGTTATCTATCCACGCTGCTTTATTTGGTCTTAACTCTTTCAAAGCTCTTTTAAATTCTGATCCTAATACCTGATCCCCTATCTCTTCCCCATCGATCCCCGCCGACTTCTGTGTCTTTCAATCACACCAATCAAGCCTTCTCCCTGACAGGTGCTTTCAATGCACTCTTTTCACCTATCCGCTGTTTCTTCGGTATTTAACAGTGGAATTTTCGTTGCACTCTTAATATTACTACACTTGCTATTATTTTCACGGAAGGTTGTTGTCTTTTCTATACGCTGAGTAAGACCTCCCAACAACAGTTCTTTTTCGATATTCTCCCCGTGTTTTTCGTGCTGCCGTTTCGTCGTAGCTCCCCCTTTCTACCTACGTATTTCATTCCTATGCGACTTCTTTTTCTTTATTCGTGAATATTCATGAACAGTTTTGTATTTCTTCCGCTACCCATGGTTTCTTCGCAGTTACATTCTACGTACCTATGTCTTTCTTTCCGTTTTGTGCGAGTGCCCGTATCAGAGATGCCCGTTTCCTTTCAACTGAACTGCGTACTGAGCTATTCCTTATGGTAGTATCTGTAGCCTTAGGGAACTTCAAGCGCGTCTCTTCATTCCTTACAAGGGAACCTCCCCCGCGCACCCCCCCTCAGATTTAGTTAAAAGTTGGCACAGTGGATAGGCCTTGAAAAACTGAACACAGATCAATCGAGAAAACAGGAAGAAGTTGTGTGGAACTATGAAAAAAATAAGCAAAATATACAAACTGAGTAGTCCATGCGTAAGATAGGCAACATCAAGGATAATGTGTGGAAAGGGGCGCCGTGGTCCCGTGGTTAGCGTGAGCAGCTGCGGAACGAGAGATTATTGGTTCAACCCCTCAAGTTAAGGGTTTACTTTTTTTCAAAAATGGTTCAAATGGCTCTGAGCACTATGGGACTTAACATCTATGGTCATCAGTCCCCTAGAACTTAGAACTACTTAAACCTAACTAACCTAAGGACATCACACACATCCATGCCCGAGGCAGGATTCGAACCTGCGACTGTAGCAGTCGCGCGGCTCCGGACTGAGTGCCTAGAACCTTCTTTTTTTTTTTTTTTTTTTTTTTTTCGCGAAGTTATGATCTGTCCGTTCGTTAATTGACGTCTCTGTTCACTGTAATAAGTTTAGTGTCTGTGTTTTGCGACCGCACCGCAAAACCGTGCCATTAGTAGACGAAAGGACGTGCCTCTCCAATGGGAACCGAAAACATTTGATCGCAAGGTTATAGGTCAACCGATTCCGCCAAAGGAAAACAGGTCTGATATATTCTATACGACACAGGTGACGGCATGACAGGAATATGTTGTCGACCCACCTACCTTGTACACTTGGCGAATGGATAAAAAGATTCTTCTACCTTGCCCGCTTTAGGTTTTCTTGTGGATGTGATAATCACTCCCAAAAGGTGATGAAAACATAAGAGTTTGTCTCATAAACTGCAACAAATGAATGCAACAGTTTCACAGTCGCACAGTTTTCCCTGTGCTCTGTCAATGGTATGTTTTTAACGTGTCCAAATTTTTCCGTTTAGGTGTAGCGTCCCCATACTACGGCGCAGTTACCTCGCATCGGACGGACGGAGAGACAGATAATAATTATCAGAAAATAAAAAATTAATCTTTTCACTAGAGGGAAGACTTGAACCAAAGAGCTATCCATCCGCAGCTGCTCACGCTAACCACGGGACCACGGCGCCCCTTTCCTCGCTTGATGTTGCCTATCTTGCGCATGGACTACTCAGTTTGTATATTTTGCTTATTTTTTCATAGTTCCACACAACTTCTTCCCTTTTTTTTCTCGATTGATCTGTGTTCAGTTTTTCAAGGCCTATCCACTGTGCCAAGTTGTAACTAAATCTGAGGGAGGTGCAATGGGGAGGTTCCCTTGTTAATACTTCAGTATACCACTTCTTTGCGCGGTGATTCTTTATGATTAGTCTCTTAAACTTCACCTTACCCTTGATCGCTACTATATCCGCTCCTGGTTACGCCTTACAATCGAGTATCTGATTTCGGAATCTCTGCCTGACTATAATATAATCTAATTTAAATATTCACGTATATCCCAACATTTTTCATGTATACCTCCCCTTCCTGTGATTCTTCAACAGAGTATTCACTATTATTAACTGATATTTATTACAAAACTTAGTATTTCTTCTCTCTAATATTCTCCTGTAACCCTTTCCTCTATTCCTTCTCTGAAAAATGTATTCCAGTACCCTATGACTATTAGATTTAAATCTGCCTTTACCTATTGAATTACCCGCTCAGTGTCCTCATATTCTTTCTCTACCTTTTCATTTTCATCTCGTGACGTCGGCATGTACATCTGAACTATTGTTATTGGTGTGGGTTTCCAGTCGATTCTGAAGAGAACGAGGCCCTGACTGAATTGTTCACTGCAACACACTCTCTGCCGTACCTTCCTGTCACAACGAATTCTAATCCTGTTATAATATTTACTGCTTCTGTTGGTATTAACCTGCACGTATCTGACCAGAAATCCTCGTCTCTTTTGCATTTCACTTCTCTGATTTCCACTATATCGAGACTGAGCCTTAGCGTTTCCATTTCCAGATTTTCTAGCTAATCTACCTCTTTCAGATTCTGACATTCCATGCGCAGACTCGTAACAAGTTGTCGATTCGTTGGTTATTCAGTCTTTTTCTCAGAGTCACATCCGCCTTGGCAGTCAATTCCCTAAAATCCGAATTGGGAACTGTTCCGGAATCTTTTGCCAATGCAGATTTAATACTGCCGAATTTAAGTAACTCACATAGTGGCAATTTACAGAGGTTTTTTAAGTAATCTATACGCTTACTGAAAACGCCGAGAAATTTAAAATGTAACTAAAAGATATCGGTACGTCCCTTTCCCAGCAAAATTATCTACGGTTGTTCCATTCTTCCGAGAAACCCTTTATGGAAGAGTCATGTGAAATTTAAATGCTGCCGTCTGATCTGGTTCCACACAAGTCAGCCATCACAATATGTGGTCCCTGGATTAGTAACTGACTCTGTATTCGGAATTGCTGGCGGTAACTCTCTGGTTAAGATAAGAACTACGAGTGCAAAGCTTCCGGGCTCAATCTTTAAATCAGTTATAGGATTTTGTCTGACACGTTTCACTTTTTTCATCTCTGGCAATGATCTTTATGAGACCAACTGTCGGACCTTGTACACTCCTGGAAATGGAAAAAAGAACACGTTGACACCGGTGTGTCAGACCCACCATACTTGCTCCGGACACTGCGAGAGGGCTGTACAAGCAATGATCACACGCACGGCACAGCGGACACACCAGGAACCGCGGTGTTGGCCGTCGAATGGCGCTAGCTGCGCAGCATTTGTGCACCGCCGCCGTCAGTGTCAGCCAGTTTGCCGTGGCATACGGAGCTACATCGCAGTTTTTAACACTGGTAGCATGCCGCGACAGCGTGGACGTGAACCGTATGTGCAGTTGACGGACTTTGAGCGAGGGCGTATAGTGGGCATGCGGGAGGTCGGGTGGACGTACCGCCGAATTGCTCAACACGTGGGGCGTGAGGTCTCCACAGTACATCGATGTTGTCGCCAGTGGTCGGCGGAAGGTGCACGTGCCCGTCGACCTGGGACCGGACCGCAGCGACGCACGGATGCACGCCAAGACCGTAGGATCCTACGCAGTGCCGTAGGGGACCGCACCGCCACTTCCCAGCAAATTAGGGACACTGTTGCTCCTGGGGTATCGGCGAGGACCGTTCGCAACCGTCTCCATGAAGCTGGGCTACGGTCCCGCACACCGTTAGGCCGTCTTCCGCTCACGCCCCAACATCGTACAGCCCGCCTCCAGTGGTGTCGCGACAGGCGTGAATGGAGGGACGAATGGAGACGTGTCGTCTTCAGCGATGAGAGTCGCTTCTGCCTTGGTGCCAATGATGGTCGTATGCGTGTTTGGCGCCGTGCAGGTGAGCGCCACAATCAGGACTGCATACGACCGAGGCACACAGGGCCAACACCCTGCATCATGGTTGTGGGGAGCGATCTCCTACACTGGCCGTACACCACTGGTGATCGTCGAGGGGACACTGAATAGTGCACGGTACATCCAAACCGTCATCGAACCCATCGTTCTACCATTCCTAGACCGGCAAGGGAACTTGCTGTTCCAACAGGACAATGCACGTCCGCATGTATCCCGTGCCACCCAACGTGCTCTAGAAGGTGTAAGTCAACTACCCTGGCCAGCAAGATCTCTGGATCTGTCCCCCATTGAGCATGTTTGGGACTGGATGAAGCGTCGTCTCACGCGGTCTGCACGTCCAGCACGAACGCTGGTCGAACTGAGGCGCCAGGTGGAAATGGCATGGCAAGCCATTCCACAGGACTACATCCAGCATCTCTACGATCGTCTCCATGGGAGAATAGCAGCCTGCATTGCTGCGAAAGGTGGATATACACTGTACTAGTGCCGACATTGTGCATGCTCTGTTGCCTGTGTCTATGGCCTGTGGTTCTGTCAGTGTGATCATGTGATGTATCTGACCCCAGGAATGTGTCAATAAAGTTTCCCCTTCCTGGGACAATGAATTCACGGTGTTCCTATTTCAATTTCCAGGAGTGTATAAATGCTTGCAGCCAGTTCGAAGGTCATAGTGAGGGAAGACAAACAATTATTCATGACTGCTGATACGTATTTGTTTAACATTGTTCAAGGATCAAGTATAAGATTACTGGAACAAAGTATGTAACTCTCACCGGGAAATAAGTAAAACTTCCCTAACGTTAATACACGTGGCAAATGCTGGAAGTGGAGTGCTATCCACATAATCGCAACAGGATATTCTTCTGACTCTGATTCCAATTCAGCAGGATTCGACTCATAAAAATTAAGCGATGTACAAGAAAGGTCACAGTTCGTAGTAATAGACGGAAAGTCATCGAGTAAAACAGAAGTAATATCTGGCGTTCCCCAAAGAAGTGTTATAGGCCCTCTGTTGTTCCTGATCTATATTAACGATATAGGATAGAATCTGAGCAGCCTTCTTAGATTGTTTGCAGATGATGCTGTCATTTACCGTCTTGTAAAGCCAGCAGCTCACCAAAAAGAATTGCAAACTGATTTAGATAAGGTAACTGTACGGTGCTAGAAGTGGCAGTTGACTCTGATTAAAGGAAAGTGTGAAGTTATTCACATGAGCACTAAAAGAAATCTGCTAAATTTCGATTACGCGGTAAGTCACTCGAATCTTAAGGCTGTAAATTCAACTAAATACTTAGAGATTACTATTTCAAATAACCTAAACTGCAACGATCACATAGATAATGTTTTGAGTAGAGCAAACCAAAGTCTGCTATTCACTGGCAGAACGCTTAGAAAGTGCAACAGGTCTACTAAAGAGACTGGTTACACCACGCTTGTCCGGCCTATTCTGGAGTATTGCTGTGCGGTGTGGGATCCTCATGAGGTGTTACTGAGGGATGACATTGAAAAAGTACAAAGAAGGACAGCTCCTTTTATATTATAGCGAAATAGGGTAGAAAGTGCCACAGACATGATACGTGAATTGGAGTGGCAATCATTAAAACAAAGGTGTTTTTCGTTGCGACGGGATCTTCTAATGAAATTTCACAGCAGTTTTCTCCTCCGATTGGGAAAACATTCAGTTGGCACCCACCTACATAGGGAAAACGATCATCAGGATAAAGTAAGAGAAATCAGGGATCGCACAGAAAAATTTAAGTGCTCGTTTTTCCCGCGCGCCGTTCAACAGTCGAACGGTAGAGAGACAGCTTGATGGTGGTTCATTGAACCCTCTGCCAGGCACTTTATTGTGAATAGCAGAGTAATCACGTTGATATAAATGTAGAATCGTCACTGTGCTCTTCATGCAACTACCGGGATCTGTGAGCGAGCGGTTCTAGGCGCTTCGGTTTGGAACCGTGCTGCTGCTACGGTCGCAGGTTCGAATCCTGCCTCGGGCATGGATGTGCGTGATGTCCTTTAGGTTAGTTAGGTTTAAGTACTTCTACGTCTAGGGGACTGATGACCTCAATTGTTAAGTCCCATAGTATTTAAGATAAAGAAAACTTCGTGCAACTTTTTCAGCTGAGATTTTGAACTGTGTGTTACAGGTTATGCGAAACTGATTCCTTTTTTTTTCTTTTGTGGCAGATCGCGTGCATACGACGCAGCAGTAACTAGGACTGTTCCTTGTGTTCCAGAAGTGTCGTGCACCCCCGGGACTACATACAAGGAGGGGTGTAACACTTGCCGCTGCCTCGCAGACGGGAAGTCCGGAGCCTGCACCAGGAGAGCCTGTCCTACAGATGGCAACTGAAGGCTGAGCATTGTGTAGTCGCTCTGCACGTAGCTGCAAAGTCTTGCAAAATTATTTTAGTCCCTGCATCTCTAGACTGATTCAGATAAATTAGTTATGTGACTCTTCTTTCATTACTTTCTTCTACTTCTAATCAAACATAGATTTCAAAGTTTTTTCTTCATTTAGTTCATTAGTACAGGTTTTACTTGAACCTTGTCCATGGTTCGGCAAGCCTTTGGATTAGTGATTATAGGCTTATTAATATAACTTAATGAAGTTATTTTATGTTAAATACGTACATTAATTGTAAAATAATGTGACCCAAGGGTTCTCTATCAGTAATCAATCAGTAACATATAAAAGGACCACTGCGCCAGCTACAGCAATGTAAGTACAAAATTTTTCCAGCGTTTACATATTCTATGGAAACATCTTGTTCCCGAAAACCTATAAATTACTTGCCGTTAGAAGAAATTCATCTGTTTTAAATATTAAAACAAATACTTCAAAGTGATTTTATTGCGCGAATCTGTTCTCTTTTCTTAAGGTAACGTTGAATACGGCATATGAAAAATCTAATAAAACGTGTATGAACTGTGATTTCAGATCAACGGTACCAGAGAAATCAGCCTGTGGCTGAAACAAAACGGACGAATTGTATTTTCAAATGTTTTATAGCAAAATGTAAGCGAGAAGCAAAGTTTCTCTCAGCAAACTGTACTATCTTCTCTTGTCTCCATCTAACTGGGCATATGTATATTATGTAAGTCTCTGTGTAGTAGAATTGGTTCTTATCTGTAATTACATATGTAAAAAAACAGGTTATATTTATGTATCATTTAAAAGAAAGTATGCCCCCTCAGTAATTAAGTGGTGCATGATTTACAATTTTTTTCCGTTAAAGATAGCTATTATTGTGAGCTCAGCAAATCATGGTAAAGGGGCGCAGTGTGTCGAACGCAGTTCGCGTTCAGCCATTCATTTCATTCTGCTTTGACAAAGCACGGCTTTGAGTTATTTGCCGATCATTTAACAGTGACCTGGGAACATTCTGAGTAAGCACAAATTACATATAACCTGACCATTGTCTCCCTACTGTGAATCTGCTACTCTCCCTTCTGTCAGATACAGACCTCAAAGAACTGATGGCTGTGTTAAGTTTCTACGGCTCGTAAATTGTAGAATCTTCAAGGGCCCATTTTATTTTGAAATCAATGAATTCTTTTTAGATCCGTATCAGACGCTACCGAAGAACACGCACCGCCATCAACAATGGCCGTTGCTCGACGGGAGAGAAACTATATTAAAATACTAACTTGATTTCCACTTTTTTTTTCGGTCATCAGTCTACTGCCTGGTTTGAGGCGGCCCGCCACGAATTCCTTTCCTGTGCTAACCTCTTCATCTCAGAGTAGCGCTTGCAACCTACGTCCTCAATTATTTGCTTGACGTATTCCAATCTCTGTCTTCCTCTACAGTTTTTGCCCTCTACAGTTCCCGCTAGTACCATGGTAGTCATTCCCTCATGTCTTAGCAGATGTCCTATCATCCTGTCCCTTCTCCTTAGCAGTGTTTTCCACATATTCCTTTCCTCTCCGATTCTGCGTAGAACCTCGTCATTCCTTACCTTATCAGTCCACCTAATTTTCAACATTCGTCTATAGCACCACATCTCAAATGCTTCGATTCTCTTCCGTTCCGGTTTTCCCACAGTCCATGTTTCACTACCATACAATGCTGTACTCCAGACGTACATCCTCAGAAATTTCTTCCTCAAATTAAGGCCGGTATTTGATATTAGTAGACTTCTCTTGGCCAGAAATGCCTTTTTTGCCATAGCGAGTCTACTTTTGATGTCCTCCTTGCTCCGTCCGTCATTGTTTATTTTACTGCCTAGGTACAAGAATTCCTTAACTTCATTGACTTCGTGACCATCAATCCTGATGTTAAGTTTCTCGCTGTTCTCATTTCTACTACTTCTCATTACCTTCGTCTTTCTCTGATTTACTGTCAAACCATACTGTGTACTCATTAGACTGTTTATTCCGTTCAGCAGATCATTTACTTCTTCTTCACTTTCACTCAGGATAGCAATGTCATCAGCGAATCGTATCATTGATATCCTTTCACCTTGTATTTTAATTCCACTCCTCAACCTTTCTTTTATTTCCATCAATGTTTCCTCGATGTACAGATTGAAGAGTAGGGGCGAAAGGCTACAGCCTTGTCTTCACCGTTCTTAATACGAGCACTTCGTTCTTGATCGTCCACTCTTATTATTCCCTCTTGGTTGTTGTACATACTGTATATGGCCCGTCTCTCCCTATAGCTTACCCCTACTTTTTTCAGAATCTCGAACAGCTTGCACCATTTTATATTGTCGAACGCTTTTTCCAGATCGACAAATCCTATGAAAGTGTCTTGATTTTTCTTTAGCCTTGCTTCCATTATTAGCCGTAGCGTCAGAATTGCCTCTCTCGTCCATTTACTTTTCCTAAAGCCAAACTGATCGTCACCTAGCGCATTCTCAATTTTCTTTTCCATTCTTCTGTATATTATTCTTGTAAGCAGCTTCGATGCATGAGCTGTTAATTCTCGCACTTGTCTGCTCTTGCCGTCTTCGGATTTGTGTGGATGATGCTTTTCCGAAAGTCAGATGGTATATCGCCAGACTCATATATTCTACGCACCAACGTGAATAGTCGTTTTGTTGCCACTTCCCCCAATGATTTTAGAAATTCTGATGGAATGGCATCCATCCCTTCTGCCTTATTTGACCGTAAGTCCTCCAAAGCTCTTTTAAATTCCGATTCTAATACTGGATCCCCTATCTCTTCTAAATCGACTCCTGTTTCTTCTTCTATCACATCTTCACCCTCATAGAGGCTTTCAATGTATTCTTTCCACCTATCTGCTCTCTCCTTTGCATTTAACAGTGGAATTCCCGTTGCACTCTTAATGTTACCACCGATTCTATTAATGTCACCAAAGGTTGTTTTGACTTTCCTGTATGCTGAGTCTGTCCTTCCGACAATCCTATCTTTTTCGATGTCTTCATATTGTTCCTGCAGCCATTTCGTCTTAGCTTCCCTGCACTTCCTATTTATTTCATTCCTCAGCGACTTGTATTTCTGTATTCCTGATTTTACCGTAACATGTTTGTGCTTCCTCCTTTCACCAATCAACTGAAGTATTTCTTCTGTTACCCATGGTTTCTTCGCAGCTACCTTCTTTGTACCTATGTTTTCCTTCCCAACTTCTGTGATGGTCCTTTTTAGAGATGTCCATTCCTCTTCAACTGTACTGCCTACTGCGCTATTCCTTAATGCTGTATCTATAGCATTAGAGAACTTCAAACGTATCTCGTCATTCCTTAGTACTTCCGCATCCCACTTCTTTGCGTATTGATTCTTCCTGACTAACGTCTTGAACTTCAGCCTACTCTTCGTCACTACTATATTGTGATCTGAGTCTATATCTGCTCCTGGGTACGCCTTACAATCCAGTATCTGATTTCGGAATCTCTGTCTGACCATCATGTAATCTAATTGAAATCTTCCCGTATCTCCCGGCCTTTTCCAAGTATACCTCTTCCTATTGTGATTCTTGAACAGGGTATTCGCTGTTACTAGCTGAAACTTGTTACAGAACTCAATTAGTCTTTCTCCTCTTTCATTCCTTGTCCCAAGCCCATATTCTCCTGTAACCTTTTCTTCTACTCCTTCCCCTACAACTTCATTCCAGTCGCCCATGACTATTAGATTTTCGTCCCCCTTTACATACTGCATTACCCTTTCAATATCCTCATACACTTTCTCTATCTGTTCATCTTCAGCTTGCGACGTCGGCATGTATACCTGAACTATCGTTGTCGGTGTTGGTCTGCTGTCGATTCTGATTAGAACAACCCGGTCACTGAACTGTTCACAGTAACACACACTCTGCCCTACCTTCCTATTCATAACGAATCCTACACGTGTTATACCATTTTCTGCTGCTGTTGATATTACCCGATACTCATCTGACCAGAAATCCTTGTCTTCCTTCCACTTCACTTCACTTACCCCTACTAGATCAAGATTGAGCCTTTGCATTTCCCTTTTCAGATTTCCTAGTTTCCCTACCATGTTCAAGTTTCTGACATTCCACGCCCCGACTCGTAGAACGTTATCGTTTCTCATGGTAACCTCGCCCTTGGCAGTCCCCTCCCGGAGATCCGAATGGGGGACTACTCCGGAATCTTTTGCCAATGGGTAGATCATCACGACACTTCTTCAATTACAGGCCACATGTCCTGTGGATACACGCTACGTGTCTTTAATGCAGTGGTTTCCATTGCCTTCTGCATCCTCTTGTCGTTGATCATTGCTGATTCTTCCGCCTTTAGGGGCAATTTCCCACCCCTAGGACAAGAGGGTGCCCTGAAGCTCTATCCGTTCCTCCGCCCTGTTTGACAAGGCCGTTGGCAGAATGAAGCTGACTTCTTATGCCGGAAGTCTGCTGATTATTTATCAAAATTTACGTAGTGGCGGGGATCGAACCCGGGACCGAAGACGTTTTGATTATGAATCAAAGACGCTACCCCTAGACCACGGTGACATACGTCGCAATTTTATTCAACTACCGAACCAACAATGAGTCACGTGCCAGCTGCAGGAACGTGAATACACAACTTTTCCAGCACTTACAAATTCTATGGAATCACAAAATTCCCGAAGAGAGTTAAATTAATTGTGGTTACGTTTTCCAAAGCTTAATCCGGAACCATTAGCATCCGTCCATCATTGATCAAAGCACTCATTGTGTTCGTAATTTTCAGAGGGTCACTTCTCAGGGTGTTAATCAGTTAAGGATTTTGATAGGCGGACGTTACCGTACACCATTATCAGGTGGAGATCAGGTTTTGAGCTGTGCGGACAGAGTGTGTGTGATAGTTGATAAGCAGAGGATGTTGTGTGTCTGTGTATGCAGCCAGCGCTAGACCGAACCTCTGGCATTATGCAAAAGAGTACGTGTTATGTCACTGTGATATCTATGAAAACCCGTATCCATATGGCACGATAATCGATGTTTGGAGAACAATCAAAACAACAGAAACCGATTTTCATAATTATTTTACTATGTATCGGATCATGATATGAGAAAGCCGTGGATGGAGACGCATGCATCATTTAACGTATTTCTGGTAAATATATGCTGTTATCCATAACCAAACCACTTATTCCAGTAGCGGTAGCGTCCCTACATGCGTGAAAATTTAATTCCACCTTTTTTCAGAGATTAATAAAGTGCGGAACAGCGCGAGTTGAAATTTGTATTGTTGGCCGCCGTTTGCAAGACGACAGGTCCCTCTTCAAATTAATGTAATATTAAGCGGCGTAAAGCGAAATGGAGAGGGCTTACAATTGATTCTCGAGTAAACATACTAAAGTTAAGTTAGTTTCATTCATTTTGCAGAGAGTCGCGTCGATAGTAGAAGATTCTTGCTGTCACCGCTTCGTGGCCATCTTTTGTTGAAGTGACGCGATATTTGCAGCTAAGAAAGTTTTCAGCTTTGAATTAATAATACGTGTACGTTGAAAAGGTGTTTCTCCACGCGAATCCACGAAAGCATAAATTATTATTCATGTGGAAAGACGTTCAGTGAGAACACAGAGATTTCTTAACGTGCTTCACACCGAACTGTTCCTGATTTATTTTACGTATATACAGGCATTCCAAAATTATTTATTCATCGTGCAGTTGAATATAGAAAGCCTTAACAATACCAAAAATAAGGCTCGGCCGTGATAAAAAGTTGTAGTGAATATGTTGTGTGCAGCTTTATGTGAGTTTACGATGTATTATTAACAGCACAATTATACACACAGATACGCAGCCAAACAAACGAAAAAACATTACAACGTGTCTCATATGACGCTTAGTAGAGAGGAGTATCATTTTAGAAACGTGATTGTCTTCTCTCCCGTCGGTCAGCGAATTCCCTCTGAGTGTGTCCTTTTGTCAAATTGATCAGCTCTGGATTCTCGTCTAGCACATCGAATGACATATTAGCAAATTTCTCTCTTCAGATGTTAGAAGAAACACACTCCACAAGACACACCTTGACCCATGTATAATGTTTGGTTTAGCGATTTATTCATAACTATGTGTCCCACCGAGTCACGCCGGCCGCGGTGATCTAGCGGTTCTAGTCGCTCACTCCGGAACCGCGCGACTGCAACGGTCGCAGGTTCGAATCCTGCCTCGGGCATGGATGTGTGTGATGTCCTTAGGTTAGTTAGTTCTAAGTTCTAGGGGACTGATGACCACAGACGTTAAGTCCCATAGTGCTCAGAGCCATTTGAACCATTTGAACCCACCGAGTCACATGCTTCGTCAAGTGGCATCTACTGACTCTTACGTTGTTCTGTCATAGATGACCGTATAGGGCAATTATGCCTTTGTGGCGGTTATTAATCCAGCGCATGCCTGACCACTAGAGAAGCCGCCTTGTTCACCTACAGTTTCACATTCTTGACAAGTCACTTCTCCTGTCTCAATCCTGTCTCGAGGAGATACATCCCAGGCTTTAACAAGACGTGTTCCGTTAATTGATAGACTCACTGAACACGCCAGTGAATTACGACGCTCACAATAATGGCTTGATACACAAATTCGAAAAAGACCCATTTATTTTGCATTGAGCTTAAATGTGCCCTGCCTTGTGTTGTTTGGCACATTTGCGAATGATCCTACAAATACGTAGACGGATAGTGTGCAGTAAGATTCGAGCGAATGATAACATGTAGATTCACATAAAAATGTTGTACCGTTGTCTTCAAACGTATCTCCATTAAGCACCAACTGCTGCATTTCGAATTATTTCTAAACTGCAAGTACACCACTGAACAATAGCATTTTTCTGAAAGGCCACAGCGCTGATCACGTCCCCATTCTACTCAATAACTTTAAATTTAATGACCACCGTGCGTTTTCGTACTTCTCACGCAAACGTGCTCTACACACGCAACCACACATAACCAACCTCAACCCAAGCGAAAACCATTGTTTTGCATTGCTCTGTAAATTTACTTGATTGTATAGCAGAGACTGATGCTACAAAATACATCTTCAAATCGTAAAAAATTATTTTGAACTGCTAACAACACCCTGAATTTAACATACATCGAGCTGTGACCGCTACTACCATTTCATCAAAATCAGTTCGGCAGGGTAGACAGTAAATCTCACCGCTAAGTAGAGCAACAGACTTTTGTAACGAAAATACGACTAATTAAATCCAAGAGTATTTAATAAGTGTGGGAGTACATTACATAATTGTAAAAAAGGAAATATGATATTATTCCCTTCCAATGTATAAGAATTAATTTAGAATCACTTTTGAAAACGCTGTAATACTAAACGACGCACAACAGACAGAGATAATACATCAGATATGTAAAACGACGCTATATAGAAACAAAATACGATCATACAAAATAGCATAATCACAGTGAGTGGGGAGAAAAGAATGGCTTTCTTTCACTGAAGAGTATTAGTACAACCATTCTGCCTTCTGACAATATACGTCAATCATTGCACATAGTCGTAGTAATCACTGCAAACACATAATATCAGCTCATTCATGATTGTGAAAATAGGGGGAAACAGTTTTTCTGATAATATGCTATGCAGAATGGAGAGTGAAACAGTATGACAGCAGAGCGACTTTTATGCAACGGTAGTCCTGGTAAGTATTTTCAAACTTCCAATTTTAACTTTTATGAGTTGTTAACTGCAACAGTAGTTACTCAACTACTAAGTACTGAGAAATTCCAGAATGAGATTTTCACTTTGCAGCGGAGTGTGCGCTGATATGAAACTTCCTGGCAGATTAAAACTGTGTGCCCGACTGAGGCTCGAACTCGAGACCTTTGCCTTTCGCGGGCAAGTGCTCTACCATCTGAGCTACCGAAGCACGACTCAGGCCCGGTGCTCACAGCTTTACTTCTGCCAGTATCTCGTCTCCTGCCTTCCAAACTTTACAGAAGGTGTCCTGCGAACCTTGCAGAACTAGCACTCCTGAAAGAAAGGTTACTGCGGAGGCATGGCTTAGCCACAGCCTGGGGGATTTTAATGAGCAAGGACAAAGTAATAAGAGTGTACACAAAGATATTATTAAAGGTCACCTGTATTATCCAGAAGGATTGGTTCTATTCGAGTGATTCATATACAAAAACAAGTTAGAACCTAACAGGTTTGTTTCCGTGTCGTCATCCCCAGCAGTTGTATGAATATGCGTATTATAAATTTAAACGCTTCTTTCTTGCCCCAGTCTGTATGTTTGTAAGTTCTTGACGCGTTTTGCCCTATGCATTAATGCATCTTGAGTTGATTTTATTTGGAATAATACAGTTTTGTTTTTATATGCAACATGTGTAGATCAGAAAACAATTCACATCATAAACCATGTAGTCATTAAGAATGTATGTATGTTCTACACCTCCTCCTAAACCACTGGACCGATCAACCAAACCTGTTACACGTATTATGTACTGTCTGGAAAGAATCGTTGTGGAGGTAAGAACCACCTACCTAACAAAGGGATTGGCGTGAAATAGAAGTGTAGTCCAAGACGTGTGAATACCCAGTTTTTATTCATCCAGTATTTGACTGTAAGAGCACTTAGTGACTTGCAGCAAACTTTACACATAATTTCAAACCCTCGTCAAACTTTTTATCGCTGACAGGCCTCAAAAAATGATGGGAGGAGAAACGTTTATCGCTTGTTGTTTACGTTTATCACTTACTACTCCGCGCTGTAGAAGCAGTAAACTGCCGCACCAGGCATGAAGTAATTTACTATTTCTCTACTGCTAACTCTGTTAGAACACATTTTTCACACAGTATTCACTTACGAGACTGAATTTACATGCAAAATTCATTGTAGGATATATGGTTCGGGAAATATGATGACATAAACACAGAGATGTGTGGAAAACTGCCGCAGTTAAACACAGCATTTAAATTTATTAGTTATTTGCTACTAACTCTATTCGCAACACATTTGGTATACACTATCCACATTATCCGGTGAAAGTACCTGAAAAATTATATCATTGTAAGACAGACAATTCAGGAGATACGACCTCACAAAAACTGAGACGCGTGACAAAGTGCCTCATCATGGACGACGTTTAAACTTACTACTTCTCATAAAGATTGATCTGCGTGAAAACGAAATTGGAAGACGAAATTCGCTGGAGATACAAATGAGGTATGTGTACATAAGTTTGAATTATATTATAGAGTGTTATTTTAATTAACGTGTAATAACCCCCGAAGCACTGTAGATGACGCTGAGACAAGTAATTTAATACAAGACTCATGCGGCCGCAAATGTTGAGAAATACCCCAAAGACGGTGACAAATGTCGGATATGTGACGTCACTAGATGACGGAACTGCCACACGTGCAGCGATCGGGCTTGTCGACCCCACCCTCACCTGTAAGGGGCAGTGCTACACATTGAATTATCCGATGTGGTACACCCTAATGTTCGCGGTATTAGTAATACAATACTACGATGAATTGGCTTACATTTACGAGAACAGTAACCTAGCAGAAGCGACTTGTAGAACTGACTCCTACCAGCGAGAGTTGGATCGACAACGCCAACTGCTGCATGTGTGATGAGGTACGTCGTCTTGTGATGTCACGTGTTCAACATCTGTCATCCACTGTTGGGGTATTTCTCGATATTTGCGGCCCCCTGTGTCTTATATTGAATTACTAGTCTTAGCATCATCTACGTCGCTTGAGGGTCTTTAAATGTTGATGAGAATTATCCCGCATATATTTGAAATACAGGTGACACTTGCATAAGTGGCAAAGCCACGTGCAGAAAGCTATTCCTAAAATCAAGGATCGATTTCTACCGGACTCAATCAACATATTACTTACTATCTGGAAAGAAATACTGGCTATGTAAGAACCAGCATTACCGTATTGGTGTGGGATGATAAACATGGTGAGAGATGAGGAGAGAAAGAGACACAGAGACAGAGAGGGGGTTATAAGGTATGGATACAGATATGGGAGGAAATCAGATGGACAGAGAGGGGGGGGGGGAAATGGGCAGAGGGAATGAGGAAGAGGAGATGGGGAAGATGAACCAAGAGAGGGAGTAGGAGAAGGACAGAAGGTGAGGAGGAGGAGGTAGAGGGGTTGAGGAGGAGATATGGGGGGGGAGGGGGGGACGGCAGCAGGACATGGACTCGAAGGGAGTTGGAGGAGGTCGACAAAGACGGAGCAGTTGGATAGAGGGGACAGGAGTAGATGGTCAGAGAGAGTGAGGGGAAGCAGAGAGAATGTACATCTCCAGATTCTGCTCATAAAGTTCCCTCTGTCATAGTTCTGCAAACTCTAACATTCTGCGTGGTGTCTGTTGTTCTAAGTCGTGTCTCCCTACCACTTTCGCACAACGAACCTCTGAGCGTGGTTTTTTTTCGTTTTTTTTAGGGAACTGATTAGTTTGAACCTGGGACCAGCTGCTCGTAAGGAGACGTCAGACCACAACCACAAATGACATGTAGAGTTCAGAAGAGTTCAGTGAGACTAGCGATGATATAACCAAATACTTAATGATTTCACTGTCAGAATCTTAATACTTACTAAATTTAGTGGAAGGGGTTCAAGGCTTTCCTATTTTTAGTTAGCTGGTAAAATAACGTCGAAAAAAGCAGTTACGTTTACCATTGGAAATTTTATGCTACTCACAAAACGTTGTTTATAAATTGCACCATTGTTAAAAGGAAATGTTTTAATACAGGATGGTAAAAACCAACTGCGTTCAACAAAAATGTGAACGAATATTCCCTGAATGGGTTTCCAAGTTCTACAATGGATCGAAGGATGACCTATGCCATATCACATCTTAAATTAAGTTTCACAAAAGATAAAACTATCAAAATGGTCTACAGTGACCCTCAATTATCTTTAATTACTTATCTAACTTAGCGTAAATTACAGTGGCTGATGTGACTTCTCAATACTATACAACAGAAAAATCATCGCGCTTCAGATTTTTACTTCAAGTGGCAAATGTGAACACCATGAGCTTTAATTGACGATCGACACTAGTATTAGGCAAAAAGGGGGTGTAACAGATGAGACTTCTGCAGTTCTGAGTGAAGCTTTATGCGCTGTTATGTGGCATCGCGTGCGTTCATTACCTTGTCAGTGTTCGTCAGGGGGCGGTGGACAGCACAGCTCCGCTCACCTCGCCGTCTCGGAAGCAACTTTCTCCTAACTTTTCCTTACTACAATTTACCGAAGTTGGTTTAAAAAAACTATCTGGCTGTGTTTTCATCTGACCAATCAGGGTCTCAATGTTAACCTTAAGCTCCGCCTACAAAATTTCTGTCTATCCAATGAGAAACGTTATACTTTTCGTGGTGGGGCAGTGTTTTTAAAGTTTGCAACATAACAGAGATGCGATCTATACTGTTCTTCTGGAGGGCTCTATCTTTTAACATGGGCTGGAGGGTGGTCCTGACGTAACAGAGACGCGAAAGAGGCTCACGCTAAAACTTGCAGCTGGGGTAGGCCTTTTTGTGTTATCTTAAGATCTATACTGTTCTTCCGGAGGGCTGTAGCTTTTAACATGGGCTGGGGGGTGATCCTAGCGATTAGCTGGCGACGTGGGTGTCCATCCCTTATCATAGGGCCTTCCAGCTTAACATGGTTCTGCTCTCGGCTTCTGTTCTCGTCTGTCTCACGGTGGGAAGGTATGACATGCATTTAGGCATTCTTGTCTTAGTCTGTGGTATTCCATTTGCTCACTCATTACTCGTATTACTTTGGTTAATTTAATGTCACGATTTATTCGGAGCTATGTGACATACTACTGGATTTGCTTATCATTTCAGGGTTTTCATGGAGGATTTGCTTATCATGTCAGGGTTTTCATGGAAGGTGTTGGATTTGCCTGACACCTTACATATCACCACCCTTCAAACTTAATTTTTGCACTGAAGTTAGGCAATGACTGAATCGTTGTCTAAGTCAGTCAAAACTTATTCCGTTATTTAAATTTTGTTGCCTACTGTTCAGCCACATTATTCTGTTCTATGCTAGTTTGTATTACTAACTTATATTTTCATATTCTTCCACATTATTATCAAAAATATGTTTATATTGACAAGAGAAGAATATTTTTATTCTATTACAATTATTATTTTTTAATTATTTTCTTTCTTTATTTAATTGTGAAGTTTGCTTTTTAAGAAGTTTGTTATGGAAAGTGGGGAGTCTTTCACAGCGATTTTCTTAGAAATATTGTTTTTAGAAATCTGGTTATTAAGTAAAATCTATTCCTAAGACATTTTGTAAATATTATGTACAAGTAAAATGTTTTTGTTTCTAGACACTCATTTCAACATTGTTACACTAACAAATAAGAATTATTTCCAAGAATTGCTTTGACAAAGAAATATACATACACAAGTATTGAGATATTATCCTAACAAATGGTACAAATGTTAAAAAAAAGGAAAACATCCAACAAGATAATTTTTTATTTTTTGTTCTTATAAGGAGAAAATAAGTAAAATATAGTTATTCTTTTATTTTTATGAGGAGAAAATAAGTGGCATATAGTTTTAGTGTTTATTATGCCTTACTTTTGTTCTTTATATACTGTCCATTTCAGAATGAATGACTTATTTTTATCGATAGTCCATAGTCAAGGACTGTTATTTTGTAGTTTATTAGCTGTCTGGTGTGCTTAACTTATTTAGTTTTTCACACGTTTCTTTTGCACAATTCCTACATCACATAATTTGATTTCACACATTCACACAATCCTATGAATGTTTAAGCATGACGTTGGCGAATGTTTTTGCATGAAGGTGATTGAGTTGAGCGAGATGGACGTGGGCAAGTATTTGATGTACAGTTTCGTCCATCGTTTCTTGTTAGCTTTGCAAGTGTGTGTTGCTGTTGTGGAGGTCCCATAATGGAATGGAGCTGTGAGTGCAGAATCTCGTGGTTTACTGGCTTTGTATGCGTGAAAGTCATCGTTATGTGTCGCTGAATGTGGTCGTTTTCCGTTGTAATACTTTGCAGACGACTAGTTTACAATAGGATAGGGATTTGGAAAGGTATGCCATCTATTCTTCACCCATCTTCTTTCTTAGTCTCAATCTTGCGAAACTTCAACTTCTGTTCTTCCTGCTTTTTCTCTGCTTCTTACGTGATTCTTGGTTCTTCTCTGGGCAGGATATGGAAATATTTACTGATAACTAGTCGCTTTGAAGTTCTCCTCCTAGTAACAGTTTGATAAATGGTTTGGGTATGTCATTTCTACTTTGTGGACGTTTTCTTCAGTTTCGTGCATCAGCGTGCTGTTTAATAGCGGTAGTGTGACTTTTACACATATTTTTTGCCAGTAGTGGCTTTCCCAAGCCGTCTTCTCGTCGGGCCATTTTTTCCTTGCTCCGCTGAGTCGGGGTGTCTCGGGGTTTACGGGCAGTGAAAGTCCAGTGTTTGCTTGTCAGTCCTTGCACCGGTCCCTTCCGTGTTTCGCCACTCTGTGGTTCCGTCTTCTGTCCCAGCACGGTCCCGCCACCCTGTGGTTCAGCAGATTTACTGGCCAGTTCAGCTACCCTCCGTTGGTCTCGCTGTCCTTTCCCTTCTCTTGACGCTTCTGCCTTGTAGGAATTGTGTCTTGCTAATTACGTCCTTTTCTTTCTTGATACTTCTCGCATTGCAACTTGTGGGTCGTTGCATCTCATCCTTGCTGGAGTTTTTACAATGGTTCTTACAAAAAGTTTTACTTCTAATCATCTAACAAATGTCTAGTACCTACATTGTTTTATGCCTTCTTAAGAATTTTACAAATTTCGGTGCCCTTTCCATGTTACAATTCTAAGATATTTTGAGTCTTAACTTCTACAAAAATATTCAAATTCGTTTTTTTTATTTTTTGTGTAGTGTCGTGGTGTATAGCATTTTAGTATTTCATGCTGTTAGACTATCTACGCTTTATCCCTTCACCTTAATCTATGCTACTATTGGCGTTATTATTGTTTTTGATTTTATTGAAACTACTTTCTTTTTCCCACCTTCGTCTATCTTCATTCTTCTTTCTCCTGACGATCTTATCTGCAACATAATCTTGAAATGTTGTGCTGATTATTTACCAGTAATAAAGTTAATCTTCAAACTTGTACTGAAAGTGTTTAATACTGGCAGTCTTAGGTAAAAATACCTGTGCTTTATCTCGTAAAATACTCTCTAATTCTCTTTTACTGTGTTCCGAAATACCTTGACCTTCTTGCAATTTTTCGTCGATTTCTTTAAGAACTTCTAACATGAGTTGAGGCGATTCCCCTTTTGTGCATACCATTCTAATTCTGCATCCTCTTTATCTTGTGTCATTCTTAATTGTTTGTTTATAACTGGTATATCTTCTAATTTGAGCTTTTGCTCAAAGAGATCTGTGACATTCCCAAATGTTACGCTACCTTTCCCCTTATCTATTATTGCTCGTCTCTCATTTAAAAAATCAGCACCTATAATCAAATCTACAGTTAGTTTAGGTATAATCACGAAGTTGGCTTCGATCTTTTGACCTTGACACCAAAGAGTTAACCTTGTTTGTCTCGTAACTTCCGCAGCATTGTTTCTAATAGGACCTCTTACTTTAATCTTACGTATTTTTTCAGAACTGGCAATTCCTGATTGGCATTACACTGCATGAATAAATTTTCTGAGATCGCAGTCAGTTCACTTCCGCTATCAATTACAATATTGACTGAGATATGCTTTACCATGGCCTTCACAATTGGTTGAATTTGAAAAGGTTGGTTCTGTTCTTCTTCTTCTTGCATCAACGAATCCTCAACTGAATCATACATGAGTCTTTCTAGGAATTTCCCTTGTGAATTCGAAATTTCTATAGGATAAGCTTCAACTGCTACTTCTCCCCCTTTTATTTCCTCTTCTCTATTTCTTCCTTCATTTACGCTTTCTTCAACATCATCTACTTTTTCCTCATCCTCGTCTATCTTCTTCTACTTCGTCGCTACTTCCACATAATCGCATCTAAATGCTCTAATTATCGCCTCATAACTTCCTTCATTATATACATTGGGTTGTGTGCCCACTCGTAACTTATTTTCAACTTCTGTCGACTGCACATTATCCTCATTGAATTCGCTTTCCCTGGTTTCCATCTCAAATAGCTCTGCAATACTCATTACTTCGCCCTTTCCTCCTACATTCGTTGTGCATGCCTCTGGTAATTCATCTTCCTTGTCAGTATTCTCCCAATTAATTTCATCCCAACACGATATTGTTATTTTCTTGTCTTCGTTTTCATCTGGTCCCTGCGGATTTGTTTCTTCCTTCTTCTCTTCTCGTGATAAGGTATTTACTTCTCTGTTCAAGGTGCTACGATTGTCCTGGGTCGGTGCGTCATTCTCTTTGGCATGGGCGCTTAGCTGTCAATTCGAACGTTTGTCGGGGTTTGGTGGTCTTACCTCCACCTCTTCTATCTGTATTCTCTTTTCTTGTTCAGCTTATTGATAGTGGTGTCTTTGTTGATAATTTGTCGGTCTATTGGTTCTCCAGTACCCGTTCCAGTTGTCGTTATTCCCTCTGTAATAGTTGTTGCCGTTCCTAGGTGTATTATACAGTTATTACCATATTCTCTTCTAAATCCATAACCGGTTCTTTGTTGAAATCTATTGTCGTTTCTTGGTGCGAAGTTATCACATGGTTCGTAATTATTGTTTCTTCGTACTGTGTCTTGTGGATTCCACTGCTTTTTGCTTTCGTTTTCACGTGCGCATCGTCTTTTCTTGCGTCATCTTCCGAAAATATGAACTCTAGTTCCCTTAGAATACCTTTAAATGCTTCGACGTCATTGCCTCCGCGACCTACTAATGATTGCTGGTGTTTCAATGGTAGCTTCATCGCGCATAATTTAATCAACTCTCCGTCACTGTATGGTACATCTAAGCATTGATTTTTCTTTGCCATTAATTCGGAAAATTTCACGGGACTCTTCTCTCCTGAATTTTCAAAATATGGGTTCTGTAATAATTCTTACTTCACTCTGTTCTGTGCTTCGCTGGACCAATATCGTGAGAGAAACTTCTCTCTGAAATCTTTGTACGATCGGCATGTCGCTGCAACATTCTGCATGATTTCTGCGACTGTTCCTGACATGTGTGCACATATAAAGTCTAATTTGTGTGCTAGCGTCCACTGTTCTGGTAATCCTACTCGGAAATGATCAATATAAGTTCGTGGATGTAATGAGTTTCCTTCTCGAAAGTGTTGAAATTTTCTGACTGTGAGGAAATGATCGTTGTCGTACTTCGTCATAGTTCCATATGAAATTCGCGATTCTTCGCCACTTTTGTTTCTGATCATTTCTCCCATCGTTCTTTCCGGTTGTGGTAGATCCATTGGATATTGTCCACTGTAACTTTCGCCTACCCTTGCGTAGTACCGTTGGAGTGGTACGCAATAATTTTCTTCCATCGGTTGTGAACGTGTAGCTGAATGCATTGCACTGTACTCTTCGCGACCTGGCTTTGCATTGTCGGGTATTGGTTTGGTATCTTGTCTGGCTAATCTTGCTGCTTCATTGCACGATCCAAACTGTCCTGAAACATACATTTGTGGTTCCGCATGTGTTTGTGATGACGTTTGTTTATGAAGAATTTCGAAACGTATCTGTTGCTGTGCAGGCTGTGTGATTTCACGTATGTTACTTTCCGCCTGTGATTGGAATCGAAAATGCGTAACATATTCGTTAATTGTTTGTTTTTCCGGTGCTGTTACAGATATGGATGTGGTTGCAGACTCTGTGCTTGTTCGATCCTGTTCACTACGTTCTTCAATGGTTTGCAACAACTCTGTTCGCAATTTCTGAAATTGTCGCTTCGTTTGCGCTTCTGTTTTGACTATGCGGTTATCATATATTTTCAGCGTTGCTTTTGTGTTACGTTTGTGTAACACACTGTTTTCAACAACTTCACGCGCTGTACCTGCTACTTGTCTAGTAATTTCGTTTATCTGTTTCTCTAGTTTCGTGACTTCTCCCTGGGTGTTGTTACGTAATGTTTTGATCTCGTCCTGAATGTCACTACGCAATGTTTGTACGTCCGCTTGTACCTTGTCAATGTCTGTTCTCAATTGATTGTGACCTGTTATTAAGTTTCCTATCACTTCTCGAGATTCTTTTGCCTCGTCTTCAATATGACTTAGGTGTAACTGAATTTTTTTGTTTTGTTCTTTAATCGCACACATTTGTCTCGTGGTTTCTGCATTCTAAATTTGAATTTGGTTCGCTATGTCTATATTTTGCCTGGTCACGGTTTCTGTAATTTGTTGTAATAATTCTGCCAGATTGGTGGGTCCTACTGCGTTTTCTTCCGACGTCCTACGATCTGTGTTTTCGCCCAAGCGTTGGTTCGCAACCGATTGCATTTAACTGTGCTGTGACACGTTTCTGCTCGCATTCCTTGTACTCTGTGGTGAGGGAGCTCTGATTACTTGTACTATGGGTTCTACGTATTCAAGACGCAAGTTAGAATCCTCATCGACTGTCTCTCTACTTTCCTGCTCCTCTGTCGTATGCTGACTTACGTTTTCTATGCCTTAACGTACATTATCCTCGTTATGGTGCGTTATATGTCCTATTTCTCGCGATACTGCATCGTCTGTTGTACTGTCCTCTATTCTCTGTCCATTTTCATGCTGGATCTCTACCTCATTTCGGTCAAGGTCTCGATCTGCCATTGCTAATCTTTCCGAATCCCTTATTTCCTTTTTTAAAAGCAATTCACGCGCCCTACTTCGAGTCAACATGCGCTCATACGATCTCATGCGTTTCATAAACTTTTTGTTCACACGACTTGACACTTATTATACCCATGACTGACAATCCATTCACTTACTTGTTGGGTCAGAACCAACTTGTCAACGATGTATCCGCCACCTGTGCACTTGCATTGAGGAGAAAACTTAATTCTAACAATTTTTAAAATTCATAACTTAATTATGATATTGTCTCTGCTAGTATGTCTCACTATCTATCGCTGCAGCTACTGTTTTCAATTATTTATGCCTTCAAAAATAATTTCTTTTTATTATGACAATTTTTCAACAGGATATTTTTCTGACCTAGTTAGGCATGTGGTCGACCTTCAATCATGGTATTTTATCTTCCTGGCAGGGTCGCCATTTTTTAACATTCTGCATGGTGTCCGTTGTTTTAAGTCGTGCCTCCCTACCACTTTCGCGCAATGACACTCTGAGCGTGTTTTTTTTTTTTTTTTTTTAGGTAATTTATTAGATTGAACCTGGGATCTGTTGCTGGTAAGGAGACGTCAGACCACAACCACACATGACATGTAGAGTTCAGAAGAGTTCAGTGAGACTAGCGATGATATAACCAAATACTTAATGATTTCACTGTCAGAATCTTAATACTTATTAAATTTAGTGGAAGGGGTTCAAGGCTTTCCTATTTTTAGTTAGCTGGTAAAATAACGTCGAAAAAAGCAGTTACGTTTACCATTGGAAATTTTATGCTACTCACAAAACATTGTTTATAAATTGCACCATTGTTAAAAGGAAATGTTTTAATACAGGATGGTAAAAACCAACCGCGTTCAACAAAAATGTAAACGAATATTCCCTGAATGGGTTTCCAAGTTCTGCAATGGATCGAAGGATGACCTATGCCATATCACATCTTAAATTAAGTTTCAAAAAAGATAAAACTATCAAAATGGTCTACAGTGACCCTCAATTATCTTTAATTACTTATCTAACTTGGCGTAAACTACAGTGGCTGATGTGGCTTCTCAATACTATACAACAGAAAAATCATCGCATTTCAGATTTTTACTTCAAGTGGCAAATGTGAACACCATGAGCTTTAATTGACGATCGACACTAGTATTAGGCAAAAAGGGGGTGTAACAGATGAGACTTCTGCAGTTCTGAGTGAAGCTTTATGTGCTGTTATGCGGCATCGCGTGCGTTCATTACCTTGTCAGTGTTCGTCAGGGGGCGGTGGACAGCACAGCTCCGCTCACCTCGCCGTCTCGGAAGCAACTCTCTCCTAACTTCTCCTTACTACAATTTACCGAAGTTGGTTTAAAAAAACTATCTGGCTGTGTTTTCATCTTACCAATCAGGGTCTCAATGTTAACCTTAAGCTCCACCTACAAAACTTCTGTCCATCCAATGAGAAACGTTATACTTTTCGTGGTGGGGCAGTGTTTTTAAAGTTTGCAACGTAACAGAGACGCGAAAAAGTCTCACGCTAAAACTTGCAGCTGGTGTGGTCCTTTTAGTGTTATCGTAAGATCTATACTGTTCTTCTGGAGGGCTCTATCTTTTAACATGGGCTGGGGGGTGGTCCTAATGATTAGCTGGCGACGTGGGTGTCTGTCCCTTATCGTAGGGCCTTCCAGCTGAACACGGTTCTGCTCTCGGCTTCTGTTCTCGTTTCTCCCCTCGGAACTGCGTCTTTCTCACGGTGGGAAGGTATGACATGCATTTAGGCATTCTTGTCTTAGTCTGTGGTATTCCATTTGCTCACTCGTTACTCGTATTACTTTGGTTAATTTAATGTCATGATTTATTTTGAGCTATGTGACATACTACTGGATTTGCTTATCATGTCAGGGTTTTCATGGAAGGTGTTGGATTTGCCTGACACATTACAAAACTGAAGAGCGACCAGGCGATTCCTCATTCTCTCTACCCCAGTACATAACAAATGGCAGCTATGGGTGTTTCACAACCATTGAACCCCACTTTCAGAGCTCCCCATATGAATCATTGGCGATGCAGTGTGCAGACGTGCCCGGGGATGTCTGTTTTCCACAAAGTGTGGTAACACTACGCGGAATACATATATAAATTATCCTTAATGCTAAAGTAAGACACTCGTATGGACGTAATATACGTGAAATCCTATACACAGCTCTAAATTGCTAGAGAGGAAACTGATTCGCTGTCATCCAGTAATCGTTACCTGAGAAAGGCAACTTTCACTACCATGAGTGGTGTTCTCTTTTCAGTTAACAGGAAGAGAATATTTTGCCAGCATTTTCTGTTAAGTTCATTTATGTTCCATATTTCGATACTCGCAAACCCATCATCATCATCATCACTTTCGAAGGATTAGGTGTTGTAGTCACCTCTTCCAGTCTCTATCATCCCCTTGCCTAGTTCTCTCTTTTCAGTCGGCCGAAAATTTATTTATTTATTTATTTTGGCAACCTGTTTCCTGTCATTCCTTCCATTTCAGTCTCTTCTTTTCTGTCTTGTTATTATTATAAAGATTTTTAAATCGAACCTTATCGTTTCATTCCTTATTTTAGTGAGTTTTATCACACCATCTTACATATCTCATGAGCTTCGTCTCTACTGCCTGCAAAAGTGATTTCGCTCTTTTTTGTTAAAGTCCATAATTCAGAGCTATATACAAGAGTAGGTACAGCCATAACTTTATAGAATTTCACGTGTGTTTCTCCCTAAAGTTGTACTAGTTATTCCGCAGTCAGCTTGGTATTCATTAACATTCTTCTCAACTTCTTTGCCACAGTTAAAACTAATATCACAACCTAGATAATGGAAGTGGGATACTCCCTGTAAAATCTCCCCATTTATTATTGTTTTCGATCTGACTGGATTCTGTCCTTTGAAAGTTTTAATATGTCGCATTTGGTCTCAAACTTCATATTTCTCTTCGTAAATTATTTCCTGTTTCTTGTATAATCAGCGTAGAACAGACTATTTAATGATATGGCAGCTCTTGTTTTATTCCTAACTGTATTTGATCTTTCCATTTCAAGGCAAGGTAGTTAACATATAAAATAAATAAAGTGGGAGCTGTATCCTTGTCCAACAACTCATTCGTACTTCATCTGACATTTTCGAATCTGAACTTACGACTATTTTTGTACATATATAAAGACCCTTTGTGACATCAATAAGGCTTTTAGGAAAACCTTTTATTTCCTCTGTTTCTACTCATCAAAACATATAGGACACTTCCCATTGACCTAGAATCATAAAATGTGGCTAGAAGTAATTTTTTACGATGTAAGTGTAGAAAAAAATCCAAATATTGTTAATTTGTGATTACGTCAGTTTTATGCTTACGTAATCCCTCTGTCCCTCGGTCGATTAAGACACAATTTCCTTATCAATTGGTAAAGGTTTCAAGCTAAAATTTATGTCGAATACTAAAATCTACGGTTACCTGGTGATGAAAATAATTTCAGATTCTAAGACAGTGTAATCAAACAATACGGCCCTATATCTCAGAAATGTCCGCCTGCTTAGCTGGGTGGTAATGTGCTTGCCTCCCATGCACTGGGCCTAGTTTCGATTCCCGGTCGGGTCGGAGAATTTCTCATCTCGTGGACTGGGTGTTGTGCTGTCCTCATCATCGTTTCATCCTCATCACCGGCCGTAAGTCGCCCAGTGTGGCGGCGAATGAAATAAGACTCGCATTTGGCGGCCGAACCCGAATGGGACATCCCGGCCAACAATGCCGTACGATCATTTCATTTTCATTTATCTCACATATTTTGAAACTCGCGAACTCATTCACCAGTCTGTACATTAAGTGGTTGGATGCACCTAACCTGTAGGCTTTGGTGAATGAGGCGCAGCTGGTGGTCTAGCGGTAAATCGCATGCATGAAAATCGAAAGGTTGTTGTATCGAATTTCACTGAGACGACGCGTTTTGCAGTCTTCATTTTAACCTAACCTTCAAGTCTCAAACGCCACATACAATACGGGATTCGGTCTCCGCGTTAAACTGTAGATCCCATTTGCCCTGTTGGATGACGAGGGTAGGTTAAGGATACGCAGGTCACCGAAGTTGCATCGAATAAAAAGACGTGCTCCTGGCAGTTGAGCTACATGAAGTTATAATTACTATCCATATCCGTAATTGAGTTTCTACGAGGAAACCATCAGAGTGAAGGCCCTACTCGCATTGGTCCGATTATTTGTAGCAGGTCTTCCGTTTTGCAATGATTTTACTATATGCCGACTAGAGTCGATATTTTAATTTTTATAAAAATTTCGACAGTGTAAGTCGCCCGGTAAAAGGAAAGAAAAGTTAAAGTTAAGAAAACTGCTGTTGTAATATTCTTCTGAATCTTACTCATCGGAAGTTCGGATAAGTCAAGATGACTGTATTAAATACAATGCAACAAATAATTTTGCTTTATATTGAATCGCATGAATCGGACTTCACGTGGTAAATTGGTGTGCTGTGCAAATCTGCACGTAATGGCGCCTAGTTGGTGCGCACCGTCACCAAACAGATCTCCTTTCAACTGCAGTTACATTGAAACACAAAAACTGTTTACATCATTAAAGACAAAAGGATACCAACAGCGCTCTTTAAATCAAACATCGGCAAAAGTAGAGATTATATTTATTATTATCCAACACTGATACTTACATGCTAAGCTGCTGCGGGAGTGAACGCCAAAGGAGATGAAGTAGTGACAAAAGACAAAAGGTGAATCGTGTCTCTCTTGTTTACAAAAGAATGTCTTATCTTACATCAGCGGCTGCTGTAGCAACGTAATAGCAACATCTTAGATCAACTGATATCAAAATATTTACATACACTTTCCCCTTGAAAGACGGTGACATTATTGCCAACAATATAGGAGGAGCCATTCAATTGTAATCGTTCATGGGTTTACTTTGACATGAAATGGCACAAATAAGTCACAATAGTAGTTGTTAACTCGTTAAATTTCATCAAATGTGAAGTTACACTCATTAATGTTGACGGCTCTCGTAAATATCGTATCATTATATCGGCGATTACAAAGGTATCATGGTATGATATTCATTCTTGCCTAACAAAAATGCTGATTAAACTGTGGTTGTAGGTTGAAGGTTGCAGCAAGATGAGACAGATTGAAGATTCGGTTGAGGTGTTGTTGACAGATGAGATCCGACCGAGGTGAACAATTAGCTTTCCGGCAGCGGAATTCACCATCGAACAGTAGGCGTGATAATTCATCCAGAGTTTCTTGTGTCTCATGTTTGCTTCATACAACATCGCATCGTCGGATCACAGGAAGCACTTATTAAACTGGATTGTTACTACGACGAGGAAAACTTACACAAGTTATATTGAAAGAAAATTTCGTTACACTATAGAATGGAGGTTTTTCTTTATAATGAACACAATATGACTTCGTCGCACATCGAATGTATTCGGGTTTTACTTGGGGGGGGGGGGGGGGGGGGAGGAAATAGATTCTCCTATATTTCCCATTTTTTATACCGTCACTTTTGTTTTCACAATCTATTACAGAAGTTCGTGATGTAATAGTCCGTGAAATAAAGTTGTAACTTTATTTAATATCTATAACATGCACTTCTTTACTTTCTCTGCCGGGAAGTGATTTACGTGTGCAAAACTTGAAGGACGTGGATTCTGAAATCTAGGCAATCAGAAGTCAGGAAAGGTGACTCTTCCGAATAATGCTGTACTCAGTACAGCCAATGCGAGACTAGATACGCATTTCTACGACGTTGCGCGTGATCGAACCTGCACCGAGCATGTGAGCATAGCGCGATACGTGGCACTAAATTATGGCCATTCCATACTGCGCAACATTACAAGAGAAACCAGCGTACGGTCATTAGCCAAACTGAGTACACAGTGTTCGAAGCCCAAATCAAGTAGTGACAACAGCCCACATTCAGGGTGCGTATTCAGTGTCACGTTGTTTATCAGAGTGCACCAGTCATATACAGCGAATTTAAAAGGAAATATATGGAAGTACAGCAACATTGTTCACGCTAATTTTCTTAGGGAAAATGTAAGGAATCAGTATTCAATGAACACTGTGCATCCGTTCTGCCGCCAGCGTCGTGTAGATTGAGGGGACAAAAATCGTAGAATACCTCCCAAAAACGTGTCGAACCTCCTCTATGAAGGCGTAGCGCAGCAGCTCAATGTGGCATGGACTTAACAAGTCATTGGAAGTCCTCTTGCAGAAATATTCAGCAATGCCGTCTTTTTAGTCGTCCAGAATAGCGAAAGAGTTGCCGGTCCAGCATTTTGTGCACGAACTCGTCTCTCGATTATGTCCCATAAACGATCGATGGGATCGGTGTCTGTCTCCAATTGCCAAGAATATTCTTCACATAAAGCGCGAACAACTGTGGCCCGCTGACATGCCACATTGTCATCCGTAAAAATTGGTCTCCAAGTAGCCGAATATAAAAATTTCAAGTCCATAATCGGTTTGGTTCATCTACATCTACATCTACATTTATACTCCGCAAGCCACCCAACGGTGTGTGGCGGAGGGCACTTTACGTGCCACTGTCATTACCTCCCTTTCCTGTTCCAGTCGCGTATGGTTCGCGGGAAGAACGACTGTCTGAAAGCTTCCGTGCGCGCTCTAATCCCTCTAATTTTACATTCGTGATCTCCTCGGGAGGTATAAGTAGGGGGAAGCAATATATTCGATACCTCATCCAGAAACGCACCCTCTCGAAACCTGGCGAGCAAGCTACACCGCGATGCAGAGCGCCTCTCTTGCAGAGTCTGCCACTTGAGTTTGTTAAACATCTCCGTAACGCTATCACGGTTACTAAATAACCCTGTGACGAAACGCACCGCTCATCTTTGGATCATCTCTATCTCCTCCGTCAACACGATCTGGTACGGATCCCACACTGATGAGCAATACTCAAGTATAGGTCGAACGAGTGTTTTGTAAGCCACCTCCTTTGTTGATGGACTAAATTTTCTAAGCACTCTCCCAATGAATCTCAACCTGGTACCCGCCTTACCAACAATTAATTTTATATGATAATTCCACCAAATCGTTCCGCACGCATACTCCCAGATATTTAACAGAAGTAACTGCTACCAGTGTTTGTTCCGCTATCATATAATCATACAATAAAGGATCCTTCTTTCTATGTATTCGCAATACATTACATTTGTCTATGTTAAGGGTTAGTTGCCACTCCCTGCACCAAGTGCCTATCCGCTGCAGATCTTCCTGTATTTCGCTACAATTTTCTAATGCTGCAACTTCTCTGTATACTACAGCATCATCCGCGAAAAGCCGCATGGAACTTCCGACACTATCTACTAGGTCATTTATATATATTGTGAAAAGCAATGGTCCCATAACACTCCCCTGTGGCACGCCAGAGGTTACTTTAACGTCTGTACACGTCTCTCCATTGATAACAACATTCTGTGTTCTGTTTGCTAAAAACTCTTCAACCCAGTCACACATCTGGTCTGATATTCCGTAGGCTCTTACTTTGTTTATCAGGCGACAGTGCGGAACTGTATCCAACGCCTTCCGGAAGTCAAGAAAAATAGCATCTACCTGGGAGCCTGTATGTAATATTTTCTGGGTCTCATGAACAAATAAAGCGAGTTGGGTCTCACACGATCGCTGTTTCCGGAATCCATGTTGATTCCTACATAGTAGATTCTGGGTTCCAAAAACGACATGATACTTGAGCAAAAAACATGTTCTAAAATTCTACAACAGATCGACGTCAGAGATATAGGTCTATAGTTTTGCGCATCTGCTCGACGACCCTTCTTGAAGACTGGGACTACCTGTGCTCTTTTCCAATCATTTGGAACCTTCCGTTCCTCTGGAGACTTGCGGTACACGGCTGTTAGAAGGGCGGCAAATTCTTTCACGTACTCTGTGTAGAATCGAATTGGTATCCCGTCAGGTCCAAATTGGTATCCCGTCAGGACAAGAGGACCCATTCCACAGACCGCGCCATTGTGGTGTAAACACCAGCTTGCACAGTGCCTTGTTGACAAGTTGGGTCCATGGGTTCGTGGGGCCTGCGCTATACTCTGACCCTACTGTCAGCTCTTACCAGCTGAAAGCAGGACTCATCTGACCAGGCAACGGTCTTCCAGTAGTCTAGGGTCCAACCGATTTGGTCACGAGCTCAGGAGAGGTGCTGTAGGTGATACCGTGCTGTTAGCAAAGACATTCGCATAGGTCGTCTGCTTCCACAGCCCATTAACGCCAGATTTCGCCGCACTGTCCTAACGCATACGTTCGTCGTACGTCCCACATTGATTTCTGCGGTCATTTCACGCGGTGCTGCTTGTCTGTTAGCACTGACAATACTACGCAAACGCCGCTGTGAAGGCTGTCGGACACTGCATTGTCCATGGTGAGAGGTCATGAAGTTTGCTATTCTCGGCACACTCTTAACACTGTGGATCTCAGGATACTCAATTCTCTAACGATTTCCGAAACGGATGACCTCTCCGAATTCAGAGTGTGTTAATTCCAGTCGTGCAGCCACAAATATGCCGGAAACATTTTCACACGTATCACCTGATTACAAATGACAGCTTCGACAGTGTACTGCCCTTTTATACGTTTATACTACCGCCATCTGTATATGTGCATATCGCTGTCCCATGACTAAAGTCACCTCAGGGTCTCTCGCATGTAAACGACGAGGATTCGGTGAGAGAGGTTAGGGAGGACATTACAGTGGCACACAGAGAGTGCCGGCTCAGTGCGAAATTGGGACAGGACAGCACATGGCTAATATTTAAACTAGGTACCTTTCGCTATGTACCGTGCAGCAGTTTTCGGCCCGTATACATAGATGTAAAACTTAGCTGTGACCCATTGTCTTCTGTGAAATGTCGGAGCTCTTAGGCAATCCATCTCCCAAGCAGCAGCTCACGAAGCAATGTGTTGCCCTCCCTGGAGAGAAGCCACCATCTGCGGTTACCCGGTTTGACGTGCAAATGCCTTTCCTCGGAACTGCAGTAAACGACCACAGGGCACCTCTTGGTTGCACGTGCACTTGACCTCCGCGGTTGCGCCTCACGACAGAGGAGCCACCAAGGTCGCGCAGGTGGGAGGCATCAGACGTTTAAAACGACGTGTCTGCTCTTCCTGTACCACCAGAAAACGCTCAGCTGGCGACGCCGCCACCATGATGTCCAGAGCCGCCGCATTCGCTGTACTTTTCGTGGCGCTAGCGTCACTGGCCCGATGTGAGGAAGGTAAGACTCCTGTATTATTCAGTTGTATACTACTCTGCGCGACACGTAAGTTTTTGCAGTCTCCTGTCTGAAGACTGGTCTCACGCACCTCTCCATACTGGTCGATTCTGTGCATGCCTCTTCATCTCTGTGAAACTACTGCGGCATACAACCACTTTAAACTGCTTGCTGTAATCCAACCTTGGACTCCATCTTCAGTTTTTATCTCCACGCTCTCCCCCCACCACCAAACATCAAAAAACTTCTGTATCTGATGTCTGTTCTTCCGGACATGTCCGCAGCTCGTGGTCGTGCGCTAGTGTTCTCGCTTCCCGCGCCCGGGTTCCCGGGTTCGATTCCTCGCGGTGTCAGGGATTTTCTCTGCCTCGTGATGACTGGGTATTGTGTGATGTCCTTAGGTTAGTTAGGTTTAAGTAGTTCTAAGTTCTAGGGGAATGATGACCAGAGATGTTAAGTCCCATAGTGCTCAGAGCCATTTGAACCAATCTTCCGGACATGTCCGACGCCACATACCTAGTTAAGGCCAGTGTAACCAATGATTCCTTCAGTGCAGATGCACACCACGCTCAAGCTAGTACGGGAATCGGCAAAACACCGTAACGACGATAATGAACAGGGGTACTATATCAGTAGTGTGTGGAAAAGTTGAGAATTTGGATCTGACTGGAGACCTGCTAGGGTAGTCCGTGCAGGGGCGTTGACCATTGTGTCCGGATGGCTTAGTGGTCAGGGCATGTACCTCGCGAACAGGAGCCCTGTGATCGAATCCTGGTCTGGCACAAATTTTCAACTTCCCTATTCATCTAAATAAATGTCCACTAGCAACTAAATATCATTAATTCCTTTGTGTCGTGATTAAAAACGTTGTTGGATCAGCATCTTTTTTTTGTATATGTATTCAAAGTCACTCAAAAGATCGAAAATCTTATTATTACAATCCGCACGTGACATTCGGATAGTAGTGTTGCCGTTGCCTGCTGCCGGAACTACAGTTCGCTTGTCCTTCCGCAGATTTTCCAGTGTCACTTATTCTACCTTGAAGAAGATCCATCTTAGTACTTGCGCCTTGGTAAGTGCTTGAAATACTATGCATAAAGTGCAAATAACGATTCGGCAGAACGCCTAGTAAGAACCATTTGTCAACGTCACCGAGATTAGATTAAAGCAAAAAATATAAAACCGACAAGAAATTAATTACCAATACTAAATTTATAAAATAATACATTCATAAGGCATGTTGTTGTTGTTGTCATCAGTCCTGATACTGGTTTGATGCAGCTCTCCATGCTACTCTATCCTGTGCAAGCTTCTTCATCTCCCAGTACTTACTGCAACATACATCATTCTGAATCTGCTTAGTGTATTCATCTGTTCGTCTCCCTCTACGATTTTTACCCTCCACGCTGCCCTCCAGTACTAAATTTGTGATCCCTTGATGCCTCAGAACATGTCCTACCAACCGGTCCCTTCTTCTCGTCAAGTCGTGCCACAAACTCCTCTTCTCCTCAATTATATTCAATACCTCCTCATTAGTTATGTGATCTACCCATCTAATCTTCAGCATTCTTCTGTAGCACCACATTTATAAAGCTTCTATTCTCTTCTTGTCCAAACTATTTACCATCCATGTTTCACTTCCATACGTGACTACACTCCATACAAATACTTTCAGAAACGACTTCCTGACACTTAAATCTATATTCGATGTCAACAAATTTCTCTTCTTCAGAAACGCTTTCCTTGCCATTGCCAGTCTACATTTTATATTCTCTCTACTTCGACCATCATCAGTTATTTTGCTCCACAAATAGCAAAACTCCTTTAGTACTTTAAGTGTCTCATTTCCTAATGTAATTCCCTCAGCATCACCCGACTTCATTCGACTACATTCCATTATCCTCGTTTTGCTTTTGTTGATGTTCATCTTATATCCTCCATTTCGATCAACTGCACTACCAAGTCCTTTGCTGTCTCTGACAGAATTACAATGTCATCGGCGAACCTCAACATTTTTATTTCTTCTCCACGGATTTTAATACCTACTCCGAATTTTTCTTTTGTTTCCTTTACTGCTTGCTCAATATACAGATTGAATAACATCGGGGACAGGCTACAACCCTGTCTCACTCCCTTCCCAACCGCTGCTTCCCTTTCATGGCCCTCGACTCTTATAACTGCCACCTGGTTTCTGTACAAATTGTAAATAGCCTTTCGCTTCCTGTATTTTACCCCTGCCACCTTTAGAATTTGAAAGAGAGTATTCCAGTCAACATTGTCAAAAGCTTTCTCTAAGTCTACAAATGCTAGAAATGTAGGTTTGCCTTTCCTTAATCTACACTTCTGGAAATGGAAAAAAGAACACATTGACACCGGTGTGTCAGACCCACCATACTTGCTCCGGACACTGCGAGAGGGCTGTACAAGCAATGATCACACGCACGGCACAGCGGACACACCAGGAACCGCGGTGTTGGCCGTCGAATGGCGCTAGCTGCGCAGCATTTGTGCACCGCCGCCGTCAGTGTCAGCCAGTTTGCCGTGGCATACGGAGCTCCATCGCAGTCTTTAACACTGGTAGCATGCCGCGACAGCGTGGACGTGAACCGTATGTGCAGTTGACGGACTTTGAGCGAGGGCGTATAGTGGGCATGCGGGAGGCCGGGTGGACGTACCGCCGAATTGCTCAACACGTGGGGCGTGAGGTCTCCACAGTACATCGATGTTGTCGCCAGTGGTCGGCGGAAGGTGCACGTGCCCGTCGACCTGGGACCGGACCGTAGCGACGCACGGATGCACGCCAAGACCGTAGGATCCTACGCAGTGCCGTAGGGGACCGCACCGCCACTTCCCAGCAAATTAGGGACACTGTTGCTCCTGGGGTATCGGCAAGGACCATTCGCAACCGTCTCCATGAAGCTGGGCTACGGTCCCGCACACCGTTAGGCCGTCTTCCGCTCACGCCCCAACATCGTGCAGCCCGCCTCCAGTGGTGTCGCGACAGGCGTGAATGGAGGGACGAATGGAGACGTGTCGTCTTCAGCGATGAGAGTCGCTTCTGCCTTGGTGCCAATGATGGTCGTATGCGTGTTTGGCGCCGTGCAGGTGAGCGCCACAATCAGGACTGCATACGACCGAGGCACACAGGCCCAACACCCGGCATCATGGTGTGGGGAGCGATCTCCTACACTGGCCGTACACCACTGGTGATCGTCGAGGGGACACTGAATAGTGCACGGTACATCCAAACCGTCATCGAACCCATCGTTCTACCATTCCTAGACCGGCAAAGGAACTTGCTGTTCCAACAGGACAATGCACGTCCGCATGTATCCCGTGCCACCCAACGTGCTCTAGGAGGTGTAAGTCAACTACCCCAGCCAGCAAGATCTCCGGATCTGTCCCCCATTGAGCATGTTTGGGACTGGATGAAGCGTCGTCTCACGCAGTCTGCACGCCCAGCACGAACGCTGGTCCAACTGAGGCGCCAGGTGGAAATGGCATGGCAAGCCGTTCCACAGGACTACATCCAGCATCTCTGCGATCGTCTCCATGGGAAAATAGCAGCCTGTATTGCTGCGAAAGGTGGATATACACTGTACTAGTGCCGACATTGTGCATGCTCTGTTGCCTGTGTCTATGTGCCTGTGGTTCTGTCAGTGTGATCATGTGATGTATCTGACCCCAGGAATGTGTCAATAAAGTTTCCCCTTCCTGGGACAATGAATTCACGGTGTTCTTATTTCAATTTCCAGGAGTGTATTTTCTAAGATAAGTCGTAGGGTCAGTATTGCCTCACGTGTTCCAACATTTCTGCGGAATCCGAACTGATCTTCCCCGATGTCGACTTCTACCAGTTTTTCCATTCGTCTGTAAAGAATTCGTGTTAGTATTTTTCAGCCGCGTCTTATTAAACTGATAGTTGGTAATTTTCACATCTGTCAACAACTGCTTTCTTTGCGATTGGAATTATTGTATTCTTCTTGAAGTCTGAGGGTATTTCGGCTATCTCATACATCTTGCTCACCAGATGATAGACTTTTGTCAGGACTGGCTCTCCCAAGGCCGTCAGTAGTTCCAATGGAATGTTGTCTACTCCCAGGGCCTTGTTTCGACTCAGGTCTTTCAGTACTCTGTCAAACTCGTCATCAGTATCGTATCTCGCATTTCATCTTCATCTACATCCTCTTCCATTTCCATAATATTGTCCTCAAATAAATAAATAAATAAATAAATGTTTGTACCATCGCTTTATATTTGGGTGATCCATGAGACATGGCAACTGTGGCGTACCTTTCGGTAACGTAACTATATGAGAATTCCACAATGTGCATTGAACCCGTACGGCATTTTGTAAGTCAGTGTCAATATAAAATAGGGTTCCAATGTAGGAGATAACGGTAAAGTCTGAAACGATAGACACGCGTTCAATGCTTTTGGCACTGCCAAGAATGTGTGCCACCTGTCACCGAAATGCCAAATGCCGTGAGGACATTCGCCCCTTTTGCAAAGCGCCTCTCACGCAATTGTTTCCTCAGCTGTGGCATAAAGTCGAAGTCGCATGGACTGAGTTCTGGTGGGTGGCTTGGATAAAGAGGATCCATCTTGTAGCACGGCTAATCTCACACGGAATGTTTCAAGCGCTTGTACAGAGCCACTCTGGCATGCTGTTTCATTCTGTCGGTTGATTTCGGTATTGTCTGTCACGAGATTTCGAGTGCATCTACTGCGCTTACGGTGATCTGACACGTTTGCACGACATGCCGTACTTGTCATGACATACGGAATAACCCTCGTGGTACGACACAACTTTACATCGTTTCATTCGATAATCAGTGAGGTTTAGAAGCGTTAGTTAAGTGGAGACTAACAGAGCCTGTTTACTTACCCTCTAGGTACCCACGATGATATTTGCGGTATTTCTTGATGTGCAGTATTTGAAGCAGTGACAATTTATACCCGTCATACACAGAGTGCTGTATTTTCACATATACTGCACAAGTGCATACGGTTCACAGATCATACAGAGCAAAGATGGAGTCTGTTTACTGCAGCTTCCAGCTCTTATGGCATTCTTGAAGCTTCCTGCACACTAATCTACCTGTTTTTCCCATACCAAATGAGCAACATTTTCTGCAAATGATTTTATAGACCCCACTATTGCTCATAGGGAACTGCTTGTTTTCATAGTTAAATAAATTTTTTATACTGTCTGTGTGGTAGAGAAGGCCACGAAATATTGCTTGTTCTTCAGCGTTTTGCCGAATTTGATAGACAATCAGTTATCAAACTTCAATCTGATGTTGACAAGAGTTGACAGGGGGGCAAAGATAGGCCACTTGCTTTCGGTGTTCGGATATGTAAAACCGTGCACTTGACAAACGAAGGTAAGTACGATCCTATAACCACAAAATCAAGGAACGGATCACAACTGAAGCCGGTCACAACTTATTCAACTACCTGGCTACCTGGGTGTAACAATTTTCAGGAATAAGAAACGAAATGTCGAAGTTGTCGCATATACTCAGTCGCATGGGGGGGGGGGGGGGGGGGGGAGGAGCTGAGTACAAGGTGTACCAATGAGGAGAAGGCTAAATGATCAGCAATAGTTTTTACTGTGTACAATATGTAGCACAGTACAGTAGTAGTTTTAAACGATAAGTTGTACGTACCTATGAACTACCTTTCAAGTTATATATAGCTTTTTATTATGATCATTATCTGGCTTCTTTATAAGCTGTACGTAACCCTTCCCTCTGCTATCTTTAGGATTTAGAAAAGAGTATTCGAGTGGAAACAGTCAAAAGCTTTCTCTAAATCTACAGACCTCGTAAATATAGGTTTGCCTCCTTCAGTCTGCCTTCAAAAGGATAGTAGTAACATGATTGTATCGCGTTTTCCTGAATTCCAGGAACCTACTAGGAGTGGTAGTTGTAATGGTAGAAGTTTTGTTCACCCGCAGATCACGTGCTCTAATCTGCACCGAGGTCGGCTTCTACAACATTTTATTCGGTTCTGTAAATAATTTGCATTAGACTTTCGCAAAACGTGATTCATTAAATTAGTACCTGTCTGATATTCATATCTTTCAGCACCTACATCTGTTTCGGGATTCGATTTATTACATTCTTCTTGGAGTCAGATATTACGAGTGTCTCATGTTTCTTTCATGCCAAATACTGTAGCTGTGTTGTGGTTGGTTCTACAAAAGGTTTAAATGATTTTGACTAAATATCGTCTACTACATACGTCTTGCTCTCTCTCAGGTCTTTCCATTCCCTGCAAAACACTTCATGCAGCATCATATGCCTCTTCATCCAGTTCCACTCTGCAATCCCATAATCACGCCTTAAACTCTACTTTTCTTTGTGTATCTCCTCTATATACCTTCCATCTTTCAGCCTTCATTACTTTGCTTGGTACTTGTTTGAAATCTAGGATATTGATAGTCATGCAGCTGCATATCTTTCTGTTCAAAATTTATTTAATTTTCTGTATCCGGCATCTATCGTCACTTTGTTCATACAAGCTTTTACAACTTTTCCTTTCTCCACTATCGATTTATGTAGTGAGGAGATCCACAGGGATACGTAATATGTCATATTCCAGTACATAAACGGCCTCAAATAATCGCTATATCTTCAAAAACTTATTTTGGTTGGAATCCAATTCAGATTCATATTACCCATTAGTATAACAATTATTACTGTCAAAATAGCATTTTTATTCACGCGTTGTTTCCAGTATCTTAGTTACACCATTCCACAAATTGTCCAAAACGAACATAACTACGACGTTTTTCTTGTTTTTCTGGTCTGATTATCGCAGACTTCACAATTATTTCACAGGTAAAACTTTAGGCATTCGTACTCGATACTAACGAAGGAAACTGTGCAGGTTTTCTCGACTCTCTTGTAGCTGCACAGTTACTGAAACTGGCTCAAGTCAGTGACATAAACTCCTCCCTGGATATGCTGCCTACACCCTAAAACAGAATACATCGAAAAACACAGTAACACTGCTTGGGGACTATAATTTACAAACGTCCAAAGGACGTCAGCACAGGTCCACAGTGCGAAAATACCCTGCTCAAAAAATATCCAACACCAATGCAGAAAGAGTTTCAAATCTGTGGAGACCGCATGACATAGTGCTAAAAACTACATTCAGAATACTTCCCAGAGAAAAGGTACATGGGCTTCACCATATCCGATTTGTGGCTGTAAGCAGACTCTTCAGTGGTAGTACCCAATGTAAAAGTTGTTACGAGTGCCGACGTACATTCAGACCACTACCTACCTATCATTAAATTCAAGGTTAGACCAATAGTGAGAAAAAGAACGAATATCCCAAAAAAAGAAACAATCTATCAAAAATTAATTCAAAATGCTTTTGTAAAAAGGAGTATTTAAGTCTTGGAAACAACTTCAAAAATACATTATTCAGGCTATAGAAGAACCTATTCCATTTAAAAGAAATGAAAACATTCCTGGTGGAATGATGATTGTGACGAGTTGATTATAGGGAGACAACGAGCTTGGAATATTTGGAATGCAAATAAAAATGATGAGAAGAGGGAAAATTTTATAGAAGCCAGAAAACGTGCCTCAGAAGGTCTCAAAGAAATCGGATTATAATAGATAAGAGATCAAGTAACGTTAGTTTAGTCTGATTTTAAGCAGAACAACGCAAAAGACTTTCGTAAAACATTCACAAACCGATATATAAACCTCCGAGTTTCCAGTTTACAGAGCAAAAAGAAAAGAATACTGCGTATAATAACACTGGGGTACTTCAGAGAACTACAGAAATGCGATCCACCAAAACAAGAATTTAATTTTGATAACAAATCCACGTACAACAAAACTCAAAGCTATCATCATCGGACGATATCAGAGAAATCATAAAACAACTTAAAAGTAACAGCGCGTCAAGAGAAGAAAATATATTATTTTAAGAGTTATAGCAACCAGCCACTTTTTGTATCTTTTATTTTAACCAATGTGCTTTCAAGGCTTTCATAATACATATTCGAATCTTCAGGAAATAAGAACAAAAGCTACAGCAGATTAGATGCTACAGATTCTCTGCGTAAAACAACAGGTTTGTTTAGCTACTATACTTCGCGTAATGTAGTAGCTAAATGAAAGTGCTATTTTGCACAAGGCCGCTGTAGCATCTAGTTTTGTGTCTAAGCTTTAACAATGTGCTTACTGAAAATACAAATATGTATTACGCTAACTGAAGGTGGTTAAAGCACGAATCGCGTATTGTCTTGCATACAACTACAAAAAATTGCTTGGTTTATGTATTTCTTAAAATAATATAATCCACGGTCACAGATCTTCACAACCAGTAACGTGGATAAATTATTAAAGACAATGTAGTTACTGAATTATGGTAACACTCTAGTGACAGCATTATTCTACATCTAGCAAAAATCATTAATGAAGTTTGGACAACAGCAAACTTAGCTTCAGAATGGACATAAGAATGAAAAAGGAACAGATAACAAATACTAACAATTATAAAGGAATGTCCCTCTTGCCAGTAATGTACAAGAGCTTGTTCACTGGACATTTGAAGAGTGCTGATGGAATACTCACGCCATAACTAGGAGAACATCTAGTAGAATTTTGGTAGAACAGGTCTTGTGCGGAATAAATGCCGATTTTAAAGAACGTAATAAGAAGGGAAAACGCAGAAACTTCAAACACGTGATACTTCTGTAGCTTTTAAATGGGCCTATTACTCAATTGATAGAAATGCTTTAATCAACACTATAAAGTGATTTGGACTCGATAAAAACAACAGATAACGAAATTAACTTCAAGAAACATAACATCGAAAGAAAAATTTAAGGCGGAACTGTCCAAATCTTTTGAAATAAAGCCGGGAGTAAGACAAGGAGATGGTTTGTCAGCTCTGATTTTCAGCTGCGCAGAAGAGCAGGTAGTGAGAAAATAGAGGAAAGCCATCAGCACGAAGAAGAAACTCAAATAAAATCACCATGGATTGTCTAGCTTTTGCAGACCATATGGAGTTAATTACTGACTCACTGGGCAGTGCTGAAGAAACAGTCACAGAACTACAGAAAGAAGAAGACAAAACAGGACAAAAAATATTACTGAAAAGACACATTTAATAAGAAATATTAATAATGCCCCCCCCCCCCAATTATTAAAGTTCATAGCAACACAATATCTAAAACAAACTATTTTAAAGACTTGGGAGAACTGATAAGGAACAAAAGAAAATGCAGCAATAGAAAACAGAGTACATAAAATGGGATGGGTGTTCCACATGACAAAAAACAAACAAAAAACTTTGGCCTGAAACACAAACATAAGACAACATCAGAGTGTGGCGAAACCTGAAGCACTGTACGCAGCAGAAAGACTAAAACTAACACGATTTCGGGATCTTGAACAACAAAGAAAAGTTTAAAGAAGATGTACTGGGAAAGTACGTGGACCAAAATGTAATAATAATACTGAATACGAATTAATATTAAACAGAGAGCTTTATTTGAAAATGGAATATCTAAACGATGTAATGAGGAAAACAATATTACGGTTTTATGGAAACATACACCGAAGGGATAAAGCAGACTAACCAGGCCGCTCTTCAACTAACCAAAGAGCTAGAAACCTGAACCCTCATGGTTCACTAAATTTGACAAAGTTATGAGAAACACTTAGAATGGACATGATAAATAACAGAATAATTTTTTGAGAAGCAACACAGAAGGCAGGATTTCAGGAAGAAAGAAGTTTACCAGTGGAAGAAAACTGACCAGTGAGGAAAAGAATCGACACTTTCGGAAGAGGAAGAATGTGAGGGAATAACTAAAATTAAACACAAAGAAATAAATCCAAGGGCTGATTTATCGTACTCCCAAAATGGTTATTCGAATGAATAAATAATGGCAGAGCCCTTGGACAAAGAACAATGCCCAGTAATAGGAAAAAGCTAATGTCACACCTATCTACTAGGAGGCTAACAGAAGTGATCCACAAACTTCCGTCCAACTTCATTGTCGTCCAGCTGATGTAGTAAACTAGAACATATTCTGAACTCAAACGCAATGAGCTGTCTCATAGAGAATGATCTTCTCCATAATAACAGGTATGGAATCCGATAAAGCAAGTTTCGCTTGAAAACCTTGGATCAAGGAAATTTGGTAGATGGTATTTCCCGACATCCGAAAAGTATTCGGCTCGGTAACCGAGCAAAGTTTATTACAAAAGTTGTGACCGGGCTGAATATTTCTGGTAAGACAGGCCGCAGCACGTTATCCACCGAAATAAATCTTCAAGTGTGTCTTAGATAAGAGCTTTTGGACACTTGCTATTTATGTTGTTTTTTAAGAACTTTTCGTAGATGATGCAGTTGTGTATAATTAAATACAGTCTGAAAGTCCGCAGTAGCAGTCATTCTGAACTTGAAATGATTTCTGACTTACTTGTTAAACTACTCACATCACATAACAAAGTTACAATTCGTGAGGTTATGAAATGGAATGATCACGAGGGCTGAGTCGTCGGAAAAGAAGGTGGAAGACTTCGTTTCATTAACAGGGTTATAGGAAAATGCAGTCTATTTACAAAGGAGTTTGTTTACGAGTCACTTTTATGTTCAGTCTTAGAATATTTCTCAAAAATACTGGTATCGAAGGTGTGCAACGATATGACACAAATAGTCAAAAGTTTTTTGACCCACAGGAGAGCATTACCGAAATGAGAAAACCTAGACTGGTGGAGCTTTGAAAACGTGCCAATTGCCCCTAGAAAACCAACTTTCGGAACACCTAGTACCAGTATCAAGTGAAAGTGCCTCATCATCAGGTACCGTTTTTAAACCGAAGATTTCCAGTAAATCAGCAGTCTTTAAATTTTGAAATATGTGCTACGCTATTAGCAGAGAATGTTTAAATACTAACACTGAAAAAATTTTACAAAAATTTTCTCATTCTATAATAGCTGGACAAAAAATTAAATCGTGTAATTTTTATTTTCGGGAAATATGGTTTCTAATTTCGTGTTTTCTGGGTCCATATTTATAGGTTGTAAATAAACACTAAAATTTTAATGATTAGTGACATAGCCTCTATTCGTATAAAATGTTTGTTTCAGAAGTAAACAGTGGTGCATAATTGTCGATTACTCTAGAGACATTTCAGCCATAACAAGAAAAATATTGAGTTAACAGTTTTCGATGCTGCTGAGCGAGTCATGCAATATTTTTTTGCGAACACACTGCCATTTGACTGTTTTGTTTAAGTACAACCCAGATTTCGACCTTTTATGCCATTTGATTTTATCTCTTTGACGTATATTGCAGTACACTTAACATGTTCTTTGAGCTTGATGTTAAGTGTCCTGCAATTTATGTTTTTCCTTTAAAAATGGTCAGTTTCCTGGACGATTCAAGGTCTCAGTAGTAAAGCCTCTTTATGAAAAGGGAGAAAGGGATAATGTAGACAATTTAAGACTTATTTTTATGCCATCAACGTTTGCTAAAGTTATTGAAAAGGATGTGTAAGTTCAATGGATCATTTTATATCACTTGTATGCTATCAAATGTACGTTTCGGCTTAAGAAGTTGTTTAACAACTGAAGATGCTATATTCTCTTTACTCTGTGAGGTATTGGATGGGTTAAACAAAAGGTTTCGAACGCTAGGCATATTTTTTTTATTTGACTAAGGCGTTTGATTGTGTTGATCACAAAGAATATGGGGAGCAGTTCACAACTGGTTCACCTCTTACTTTAGCAACAGACAGCAAAAGGTTATTATTCACAGTGGTGAGAATGGCTGTGCTGTGGGATCTGAGTGATGTACAGTCAAGTGTGGGGTGCCTCAGGGAACGATGTTGGATCCACTTCTGTTCCTTATTTATATAAATGACATGCCCTCTAGTATTGCAGGTAACTCTAAAATATTTCTGTTTCCTGATGGTACTGGCTTGGTAGTAAGGAAAGTTGTGTGCCACATTGGCTTGGTTTCAAATAGAGCAGTTCATGACCTAAGTTCATAGCTTGTAGATAATACACTAACGCTAAACCACAGTAAGACTCCGTTTTTACAGTTTCTAACACACAATTCAATTAACTGTGACATTTTAATTTCAGAATATGGGCATAAGATTAGTGAAACTGTTCAAATTTGTATGTTTTCATATAGATAGTAAACTGTCAGGGAAAGCCCATGTTCAGGATCTTGTTCAAAGACTTAATGCTGCCATTTTTCCTATGCGAATGGTATCTGAAGTGAATGAACGTTTGACACGAAAATTAGTCTACTTTCATTCGCTTATTTCGTATGGTATTATATTTTGGGGTAACTCTTCCCATTCTGAAGGATATTTTTGGCTGAGAAGCAGGTGTTTCAGGTAATAAGTGAGCAAGTTCACGAACCTCTTGTCGACCCCTGTTTACAAGTCTGGGTACTTTGACATTGGCGTTTCAGTATATATATTCCTTACTGTCATTTCTTCTTAACAATATAGCTTATGCCCTAGAATAAGCAGCTTTCACTCAGTTAATACTTGGCAGGAATCAAACCTACATTTGGATCGGACTTTCTTAACTCTTGTGCATAAAGGTTTGCAGTATACTGCTGCATCCATTTTCAATAATCTACCTCTCGAATTCAAGAATCGTAGCAGTAGTAAATACGCTTTCAAATCGAATCAGAAGAGTTTCCTCATGGGTCACTCATTCTATTCTGTCGAGGAGTTCCTTGAAAAATTAAGCTAATTCTTGTTGTATTGTTGATTGTGTTTACTTAAACTTGAGGCTTGACTTTTCCGGTTTCACTAAATTTTTATTTTTATCTGTTATTACTTTTATGTTGTAATTTCATATACTAACATGTTCCCTGACCTTGGAGATTTGCTCCTCAATTTGCTCCTACGAAACTCGACGTGTAAATAAATAAATAAATAAAAACGTAAAAGCAAATGCTTGAAAATGACATAAAGACTGCGTTTTATTGGCAGGACACTTAGAAAATGTAACAGATCTACTAAGGAGACAGTCTACACTACGCTTGTCCGTGAAGCTGGTTCAATGAACCCTCTGCCAGGCACTTAAATGTATTTTCAGAGTATCCGTGTGGATGTAGATGTAAAAGGCCAAATCTGGGTTGTAGTTAAATAAACAATAAAACAGTCAAATATTTGTGTGTTCACTTCCTCCCAGATTAAAACTGTGTGCCGTATCGAGACTCGAACTAGGGACCTTTGCCTTTTGCTGGCAAGTGATCTACCATCTGAGCTACCCAAGCACGACTAACCCCCGTCCTCTCAGCTTTACTTCTGCCAGTACCTCGTCTCCTACCTTCCAAACTTTACAGAAGCTCTCCTGCGAACCTTGCAGAACTAGCACTCCTGAAAGAAAGGATATTGCAGAGACATGGCTTAGCCACAGCCTGGGGGATGTTTACAGAATGAGATTTTCACACTGCACCGGAGTGTGCGCTGATGTGAAACTTTCTGGAAGGTTAAAACTGTGTGCCGGACCGAGACTCGAACTCGGGACCTTTGCCTTTCACGGGCAAGTGCTCTACCAGCTGAGCTACCCAACCACGACTCACGGCCCGTCCTCACAGCTTTACTTCTGCCAGTACCCAGTTTCATATCAGCGCACACTCCGCTGCAGAGTGAAAATATCATTCTGGAAACACCCTGCCCAGGCTGTGGCTAAGCAGTGTCTCCGCAAAATCCTTTTTTTCCGGAGTGCTAGTTCTACAAGGTTCGCAGGAGAGCTTCTGTAAAGTTTGGGAGGTAGGAGACGGAAGCTCGTGGGCAGCCGGAAGCTCGTGGGCAGTTAACCACTTGACTCAGCTTGAAACCCGAGAATGTTTTATTAATTCGCTAAGGTGTACGTCAGGTTTCCAATTGCGAAAAGTAATTTAGTTGCAAGTAAGACACAGAAAAAGTAAATGTACACAGTTAGAGCCAGAGGATCAGAAAGGAAGAACTACAAAAAAAAATTTTTTTCTTTCTTCAGAAAGTAGGTATCTCGGGAAAGGATTATAATTTCATTTCTACAGATAACTCAACAGTGATTATGATACATTAGCTATGATTTATTTACAACTCACCGCTGCGTCACATCGCCTCGTCAGTTGGTAAGAGGAGGGCGTCGGTTGATGAAATGAGAACCCAGCAAACGGTTTCACATTTATCATGAAATTTCGCTGCACCCAGCACTTTACTATGGTGCGATACAATTTCAGTTTCTTCACATTGCTTCTGTGTGATATGGTTTACACATGACATAACGCTCATGATGTATGTTATTCAAATATTCCTATATTCCGCTTGCTCCATACAGGAGATGGACAAAAATATTGAAACACTGCGTGGAACACATGCTTGAACATAAATGCACATGCTAGCCGTGGCTGCAGTTTGCGCTGTTGTATATGACCACAAGCGGTACCTGAAGAATGTCCCAAATATGTTGCAAGTGTGTCTCGCGGTCAGGCCAGTATTCAGTGTAGTTGTGAGTGCATCATGTCGGAGTAAAGTGAATTCTAACGTGGGAAAATGGTTGGTTCTCGTATGTTGGATGTTTCTATAGGTAAGGGAGCCGACGTGCTTTCTGTTCCAAGAGACACCTTATCGAAGATGTACACCGCGTATACGGAAAGCAGGAAAACATTGAAGGGTCTCTACATGAGTCACTTCACCATTTTGTTTACCATTTAATTCAATGTGCCCACCTCTAGCACCTCAGCTCTGGGCGCAAACTGTAAACTAGATAAAAAAGAGACGTATATTACCTTCATTTCATCACACATTTTACTACGATTTTTGGTAATTATCGGAGCCCACATGCTTATTCAATGCGTCTATGTACAGTATTTCAGTATATACGTCCTTTCCTCCTTTCATCGGATGAAAGAAAAGTGTGAGTGAGAGGTAAATTTCAGTATCATCTTTTATTCTGCATGCCTGAAAGTTTGACAGTGTGTAGATACATTCATTAGGAATAATATTTTCATTTTTCCACATAATTTCCATCCCTCTCAACTGCCTTACTCCATCTTGGAACCAGCGCCTGTATACCTGCACGGTAAAATTCTGGACCAACCTGTTGGAGCCACTGTTTGGCAGCGTGCACAAGGCAGTCATCATCTTCAAACCTTGTTCCACGAAGAGAGTCTTTCTGTTTCCCACAGAAATGATAGTCACATGGAGCCAGGTCAGGACTGTAAGGCGGGTGTTTCAGTGTTGTCCATCCGAGTTTTGTGATCGCTTCCATGGTTTTTTGACTGACATGTGGCCGTGCATTGTCGTGCAACAGCAAAAAATCCTGCTTTTGTCGATGTGGTCGAACACGACTCAGTCGAGCTCGAAGTTTCTTCAGTATCGTCACATACGCGTCAGAATTTGTGGTTGTTCCACTTGATATGATGTTCACAAGCATGAGTCCTTCGGAATCAAAAACACCATAGCCGTACCTTTTCCAGCAGAAGTTGTGTTTAGAATTTTTTTTTGGGTGAATTTGCTATTTCGTTGATCACCTCTTCGTCTCTGGTGAAAAATGATGGAGCGTTTTTCTTGTTTCTTTGCGAGACACTGTCAGCATCCTGGGAATCCACCTGGCACAAATCTTTTTTAACACCAACACTTTCAGTATTCTGTAACACTTCCTTCCCCTATCCCAACGTAGCGTGACAATTCGTTCAATGTGATGCGTCTGTCAGCAGTCACCAATTCGTAAACTCTCTGCACATTGTCTGGAGTGTGTGCAGTACGAGGCCTGCCGCTGCGAGGACAATGCTCAATATTGCCGTGCCCGCTTTCATCGCGTAACCTGCTTGCCCACCGACTAACTGTACTGCGATCGACAGCAGCATCTCCATACACCTGGATGTTTCCCACTGTCTCGTTTTCACAGCACAGGAATTCTATGACAGCACGTTGCTTCTGACGAACGTCAAGTGTAGCAGCCATCTTGAAGACATGCTGTGACGGCGCCACTCACGGGAAGAGGTTGAACTAAGTTTGAAAACAAGCGGGAAGGATGTATCTACACACTGTAGAACTTTCACACATACAGAATGAAAACTGTATTTTTACAAAAATAGTGATCATTTCTTTGGGAGTGACCCTCGTAGATCTGTGGGAGAAAATGTAGTCTGCTACTGTTGCACAATAACCGACGCTATAAAGCACGTTCCAGGTAGTAAAGTGGTTTCTGTTCGCCTTGGACGAATCTCTTGTTCAAGTTGGCACCACGCAGTTTGGAGCTCTCTCGGTACTTCCGGAAGAACGAAATGTGTGGGTTCCAAAATGGTTCGCTCGACTGTGTTGGGGGAGATGCGAGACGAACGACACCGACTAAGTGCAAGTGTGCCTATTCATAGTCGATTCATTATCTTATTTTTGTAGATTTCAGCTCAAGTCAAAATTAACGTCTTGCTCTGATAACTCATCGCTATTTGAGCAGTACACTGTATTTCTCTTGCTAATTTCGGAACATCATGAGCAGTTGCATTTAGCCTCGCATGCAAACAATTGTTCTGCTCTACCTCTGGACAGACATGTGGACTCGTGATGTATCTCCTGAGTTCTGTTCGTTGTTGATCTCACAAGTATAGTATAATTGAACAGATTTCCGAAACTAGGGTAACTTAGACTTCAGTTCGTCATCTAATTTCCACGAGTCTTTGTTGTCTCACCACGTGTTCAGTACGGATCTGAGAACCTTAAGTTCGCAGATCGTATCTCACAGTAATATATCCTGTCCAACTTGCTTAGCAATTCTGAATTTTACCACTCGTTTTATGCAGAATTTTTCTTTCTGACGACCACGTTTTCAGTGATTATGAGAATCGCTGCATATCACAGTTGATTATTCTCGGGCTAAAACTTCCAAATTAGTTTCAGAACTTCTTCTATGGTGCGACTATTAACAGTCTCTTGTTATGGGTGAATTCTTGTTCACTTGCTTCGTGCACTCAAGACAAGGGAACGACCGTTTGCCAACCACCTACACACTGGTGAAGTTCTTCTTCATTCTTATATTTGCCCTGAATTCCAATCATGTGTGTGCGTGAATGTCGCGATTGAAAGATTCTTCTGACCTTTCCATAACAAATAATTAATGATAAATCGTTCTGAGGTCTCCAAAACGCAGCTGCAAAGGTGACTTTGTAATTCAGCCGAGAATGTTATAAACAACACCAACAATCACCAATTTATTAGTTGTTTACCTCATTAGTTTGTTCAGTTGTTCTTGAACAAACGTGATATTTTTACCAGAGCACTTGCTTGCGTATTCCCTCGCAAGCTTCAGTGTTACGTCCTACAGCTGTCTGTTGTGCAACAGATAAACATGGGCAAGTTATTTATTTAATATTTATTCAACTATCTTAATAGTGCGAGGTCTTTCACCCACAGACCCGTCAACATCACCCACTTATTCATAATGTGAACGAAAGTATTTGGTGAGTCATTGTGACAGACGGTCATTGAAGAGGATTGTGACGAAAAGTAAAAGGACTAAAGCGGCAGAGGCCACTGCAGAACTGAATATCGCAATCGCGAAATCTGTCGGTACCAAGACGAAATGGAAAGATGTCCATTATCTGGGAGCTGCTGGCGAGCTGTAATTCTAAAACCACACTCAGGTTCAAATTCAACTAAACACCTATGAATTACAATTACGAACAACTCAAATTGGAATGAACACATAGAAACTGTTATGGGGAACGCTAACAAAAGACTGCGTTTTATTTGCAGGACACCTAGAAAATGTAACAGATCTACTAAGGAGACTGCCTACACTACGCTTGTCCGTCCTCTTTTAGGATACTGCTGTGCGGTGTGGGATTCTTACCAGATAGGACAGACGGAGTACATCGAAAAAGATCAAAGAAGGGCAGCACGTTTTGTATTATTGCGAAAAATTGGAGAGAGTGTCACTGAAATGATACAGGATTTGGGGTGGACATCGTCAAATCAAAGGGATTTTTCGTTACGGTAAAATCTTCTCACGAAATTCCAATCACCAACTTTCTCCTCCGAATGATAACATATTTTGTTGATGCCGACCTACGTAGGGAAAAATAATCACCATGATAAAATAAGGGAAATCGCGGCTCGTACGGAAAGATATAGATATTGGTTCTTCCCGCAGGCTATATGAGATTGGAATAGTAGAGAATTGTGAAGGTGGTTCGATGAAACCTCTGCCAGGCACTTAAATGTGATTAGCAGAATATCCATGTGGATGTAGATGTAGAGTAATTGTAATACCCACAACACGAGAACGCATTAGTGAAACCATGAGACCTGGTCTATGGAGCAATTGAAGGGAGTCATTCGGCTGAATGAGTCTTGTTTCACGGTGTTTCAACTTTTGGCCGAGTTTAGATCCCAAGAGCGCGATATGGAGAAGATTCGGTGACGATTTGGGTAACCATATGACGCTGTGCCGTGGGCCCCATTATTACTATGCAAACTTTCGTTATCGACATGGACTACACGACCAGTATGGCGAGCCAGGTCCACCCCATGGTACCATGTTTGTTCTCCAGTGGTGACGCTGTGCGGCAATAAAACAAAGCACCTGTTCACACAGGAGCACGAAGACAAACTGTCGCATCTCCCCTAGCTTCCACAGTAAGCATCATGAATATTAATGGGCGCTTGCTCCCTACCCACCTCAGTTATCGTTACTTGAAATCGCCACTACGTTTGGTATAAGACTCGCTTGGATGAGCACGATCTGTATTTGAAATTTCCTAGCGGACCAGGACTCGAACACGTGACCTTTGCGTTTTGCAGGTAATTGCTCTCCCAACGGAGGACTTGAGCACTGCTCACGGCCCGTTCTCCAACTTCCACTTCCGCCAGTTCCTCATAATGATTTGTTGATCAGTTGATACAGTTACATCACAATTAACAAATGGATGGCAATCAGCGGTAGACCTCTGCTACCGGGAGGAACGAACTGAGGAAAGAGAGACACAGGAAGTTTCCCAGAATACAGGTCTGTCTGTTATCACAGATTTCATTTCCTGCAATTTTCAGATTCCATGGACAGAACTAACTAATTTCACACACTTAATGAATTTCACATTCAACAGCGTTTCGCAGTTATACTTAAGATACTCTTACTCTTAAAGTAACGATGGCGAGAAACTTCAGTACAGCCCAAGACTGGAGTTTGTTCGACACACTAACATTAACACGAATGTTGCACATAGCTACACCAGTTTATCTTGCATCATAGTCTTCACTTGTTTAGACGCAATTTGTTGTACTGTTCGAAAGGCTGAAGCTCACGGAAGAGTAAGTTAACAAGTTGGAATACCTCGTCCAGTATATGCTGCTGCTGATTGTGGTCACTTTTCTAGGTCCTGAAACGGCGGTTGCAGAGAAGCAGCCCACTGAACAGCGCTGCACTCCCAACACGACCTTCAGCCAGGACTGCAACACGTGCTCCTGCAGTGCGGATGGCACAGTGGCTGTCTGCACGAATAAAACCTGTCTGTCGCGCCCCACGAGGGGTGAGTCGCCACTCCACCACTTCCACCACGTCGTCATCCCCCTTTTCTTCTTGTTCTACTTCTTCTTCTTCTTCTTCTTCTTCTTCTTCTTCTGTGCCGAAAGGCTGTCAGGTTGTTCCATCCCAAAGGCTACATTTCCATAGACTTCGCCTAGCTCTAAGTTCGTGATCTCTGTATTGCACAATTTCATTTGATCAGTCTATAAGAAACCATTCGTTCGATTTTTATAATTTACTTATTTACTTACGTTTTTGCCCAGTGACATCTGCAGTCGTCTATAGTGTTTCTCAAATTAAATACCACCAAGTGTTACTTCTTTAATGTCTGTGTTGCAGATGAGGCATGGTAGGTTAATGAAATGTAATATCCGCTACTTCACTTTTTGTGACTATCGTCTTTTGCTGAGTCCCAAGCATTTAATTTTGGATAAGAATAGACGCCTTGAATATGGTTGAGTGAATTTTTTTTTGTGCTTCACGGATTTACATTACGCTCTCTCACACAATAAGAAATTCATATAACAATACCACCACTTGCAAAGTAGGTTAGAAATCAGATTAATAATGTTGCTCACGCAGCATATGTTCGCTCTACCGGGCAACAACAAAGTTATTGACTGTGGATGGTATCGTCAGAATGGAAATAATGAAGTCACTCTAAAAAGTCATTAATTTTGGCACTTATCTTGAATGGATTCCCACGTGGATTTCGCCGAAGTTGTTATGGCTCATCTTTTTGATTCTAGGGTGATTCCACTTTGACTGCTAGAAGGTCCAGATCTGTATTTTAGCAATATTTGAAGACCTAACAAATGCGTTTTTCAGGAAATTCTTAATGATCAAACACTTCCAGATCAGAACAATGGTATGGCAGTAATAATTTTTGACTCGGTGTTCACGATCCACATTTTTATTAAACATCTTGTAAATTCACATATACTTCTCCTTAACTGTCACATCATCAAGAAAACAGTTCTGCATCAATCTTCATATTTTTAATTTCAACTTTAACCAAACACAAGACTTGACTGTACTTTTACAAAGCGAAATAACAACTTAACTTCTGCAAAGTGAAACAAAGACTGCTCTGTGCGCATTCGCACCAAAACGGTTACAAGTCAGTCAAAGGTTATGAGAGTCTCACAAAAATGAATACACACAAGAACCATACCACTGTAATATATCGATACATCGGAGTACCTATAAATTAATAAAACCAAATGTGAATATTGTTACAAAAATATGTCTGTTACTTCCCAGAAAAGTAGTACGATATTACTGGTATCGAGAACTGAGGTTGGAGTGCCGTAATGGTCAAGTAAATAAAGAACCATTACAATTACCAGGTGTTGTTTAAGTAATAAGATACGAGTTCAGCGTGTATCTGAAGTTTATTGTCTATTAAATTTTGTACATAAATAGGTAAGTCGATAAAGAATTTTATGTCTGAAGGCCTCACGTATTTCTCTGCCATAGCAAGGCTGTTTGAAGGATAGTTACGTGATACCTCCTTGTGTTATTACACAAATATTTTCTAATTGTGGTTGAGTCTCGACATCGAAAAAAGAACGCTAAGAGACGGTCATGAAGTCCAGTTGACAGGACAACAAGTAATTTCATCACATCAGCCAAAGACAAGAAGTCCATTGCATTTAGGGGACCAGTGCCCAATACATGATGAAGACATTACGCTAGATATTGAGGATTGAGTCCAAGACGCATAATCACCCTCTTATGGAATAAAAGAAGATTATTGTTTTATCTCCAACCAATGACGAAATCGTTAGGGACAAGAAACAATCTCGAACAGCAGGACTGGGAAATTGAATTCATCATGTCTTTTTGAACGGAACAATTCCAGGATTCACCCTAAGCTGTTTAGGGAAACTCCCGAATATCAAAATATATATTGATAGATAGTGACCTGAACACCACCTCTCAAGTACGAGAGCAGTCTCTTACAATCACATGGCCTCTTCCCGAGACTGATGCTATTTTCTTAACCAATCAAAAGTATATCACCGCGGTTTCACGTCTCGTTTGTTGCCGTCAATAACCTGCATTCGAACGGTCTTTGAAGTAAAAAAGTGTGTTGGACAAATTCATTCTATGTGAACGATGTATTAAATCTTTCCTAAAGAATTAGTTTTTGGAGACAAACTTGGTATTTCAGTCACATTAATAGCACATTCCACAGATGCAGTTTTAAAAGAGACAGTATGCTGTTTTTTTTCGTAATCAGCTGCTAAGCTACTAAGCTGTATGGGAGTATGGCACGGTTACATCGAGCGAGAAAGATTGATGGTGACAAGCTGCATAAGTAAGTATAACAGTATAGAAAAAATTTCGAATAAGTTTTAGGAATGATCTCAGATGTAAGAGAGTATCCACAGGGCTATAAAACTAAATTTTAAAAAAAAATTATTCACGGAATTGACCAGACTCGTACTTCCTAAAAATGCACACATGTCAGCCGAGAGAAATAAGGCATCTTAAGTTGCAATAAGCAATATCTCGGCTTTTCTTTTTACAATATGTGGCTACATGTACAGAGAACTCACATACAGCCCCCTGATATTTGACCTGAAGATCACCAGTGATGGTCTAAACAAGACAAAAATCATCACATCTGCTAGTAAAATTGCTAACGTACAGTACACACCTTTTTTCCGAAAATTGAATTCACAGGCTACAAGAGACCAGGCAAGACAGGAAGTACGTATTTGTAGATGCTGAGTAAGTTCCGAGTTGTTGTTGTTGTTGTGGTCTTCAGTCCTGAGACTGGTTTGATGCAGCTCTCCGTGCTACCCTATTCTGTGCAAGTTTCTTCATCTCCCAGTACCTACTACAACCTATATCCTTCTGAATCTGCTTAGTGTATTCATCTCTTGTTCTCCCTCTACGATTTTTACCCTCCACGCTGCTCTCCAATACTATATTTGTGATCCCTTGATGCCTCAGAACATGTCCTACCAACCGGTCCCTTCTTCTCGTCAAGTTGTGCCACAAACTCCTCTTCTCCCCAATTCTATTCAATACCTCCTCCTTAGTTATGTGATCTACCCATCTAATCTTCAGCATTCTTCTGTAGCAACACATTTCGAAAGCTTCAATTCTCTTCCTATCCAAACATTTATCGTCTATGTTTCACTTCCATACATGGTTACACTCCATACGAATCCTTTCAGAAACGACTTCCTGACACTTAAATCTATACTCGATGTTAACAAATTTCTCTTCTTCAAAAACGATTTCCTTGCCATTGCCAGTCTACATTTTATATCTTCTCTACTTCGACCTTCATCGGTTATTTTGCTCCCCAAATACCAAAACTACTTTAAGTGTCCCATTTCCTAATCTAATTCCCTTAGCATCACCCAACTTAATTCGACTACATTCCATTATCCTCTTTTTGCTTTTGTTGATATATCCTCCTTTCAAGACACTGTCCATTTCGTTCAACTGCTCTTCCAAGTCCTTTGCTGTCTCTGACAGAATTACTATGTCATCGGCGAACCTCAACGTTTTTATTTCTTCTCCATGGATTTTAATGCCTACTCCGAATTTTTCTTTCGTTTTCTTTACTGCTTGCTCAATATACAGATTGAATTACATTGGGGAGAGGCTACTACCCTGTCTCACTCCCTTCCCAACCACTGCTTCCCTTTCATGCCCCTCGACTCTTATAACTGCCATCTGGTTTCTGTACAAATTGTAAATAGCCTTTCGCTCCCTGTATTTTACCCCTACCACCTTTAGAATTTGAAAGAGAGTATTCCAGTCATCATTGTCAAATGCTTACTCTGAGTCTACAAATGCTAGAAGCGTAGGTTTGCCTTTCCTTAATCTTTCTTCTAAGATGAGTCGTAAGGTCAGTATTTCCTCAGGTGTTCCAATATTTCTACGGAATCCAAACTGATCTTGCCCAACGTCGGCTTCTACCAGTTTTTCCATTCGTCTATAAAGATTTCATGTTAGTATTTTGCAGCTGTGACTTATTAAACTGATAGTTCGGTAATTTTCACATCTGTCAACACCTGCTTTCTTTGGGATAGGAATTATTATATTCTTCTTGAAGTCTGAAGGTACTCCGCCTGTCTCATACATCTTCCAAACCTGATGGGAGAGTTTAGTCAATACTGGCTCTCCGAATGCCGTCAGTAGTTCTAATGGAATGTTGTCTACTCTCGGGGCCTTGTTTCGACTCAGGTCTTTCAGTGCTCTGTCAAACTCTTCACGCAGTATCATATCTCCCATTTCATCTTCATCTACATTCTCTTTCATTTCTGTAATATTGTCCTCAAGTACATCGCCCTTTTATAGACCCTCTATATACTTCTTCCATCTTTCTGCTTTCCCTTCTTAGGTTAGAACTGGGTTTCCATCTGAGCTCTTGATATTCATACAAGTGGTTCTCTTTTCTCCAAAGGTCTCTTTAATTTTCCTGTAGGCAGTATCTATCCTACCCCTAGTGAGATAAACCTCTACATCCTTACATTTGTCCTCTAGCCATCCCTGCTTAGCCGTTTTGCACTTCCTGTCGATCTCATTTTTGAGACGTTTGTATTCCTTTTTGCCTGCTTCATTTACTGCATTTTTATATTTTCTCCTTTCATCAATTAAATTCAATATTTCTTCTGTTACCCAAGGATTTTTACTAGCCCTCGTCTTTTTACCTACTTGATCCTCTGCTGCCTTCACTACTTCATCCCTCAGAGCTACCCATTCTTCTTCTACTGTACTTCTTTCCCCCATTCCTGTCAATTGTTCCCTTATGCTCTCCCTGAAACTTTGTACAACCTCTGGTTCTTTCAGTTTATCCAGGTACCATCTCCTTAAATTCCCACCTTTTTGCAGTTTCTTCAATTTTAATCTGCAGTTCATAACAAATAGATTGTGGTCAGAGTCCACATCTGCCCCTGGAAATGTCTAACAATTTAAAATCTGGTTCCTAAATCTCTGTCTTACCATTATATAATCTATCTGATACCTTTTAGTATCTCCAGGATTCTTCCAGGTATACAACCTCCTTTTATGATTCTTGAACCAAGTGTTAGCTATGATTAAGTTATGCTCTGTGCAAAATTCTACCAGACGCCTTCCTCTTTCATTTCTTACCCCCAATCCATATTCACCTGCTATGTTTCCTTCTCTCCCTTTTCCTGCATTCGAATTCGAGTCACCCATGACTATTAAATTTTCGTCTCCCTTCACTATCTCAATAATTTCTCTTATCTCATCACACATTTCATCAATTTCTTCATCATCTGCAATGCTAGTTGGCATATGAACTTGTACTATTGTAGTAGTCGTGGGCTTCATGTCTATCTTGGCCACAATAATGCGTTCATATGACGTTTGTAGCAGCTTACCTGCACGCCTATTTTTATATTCATTATTAAACCTAGTCCTGCATTACCTCTATTCGATTTTCCAAGTTCCAAGTTAACAGTCACAATAGGAGACTGTGTGTGGAAATATTATACATTTTCAAATATCTTTCCAAATCTTGCTTCCAAACAATATTAAAAGCTAGCTGGAGAAAAGTGTCTGAACGACACCTGTATATTTGTTTCCTGTTATTCTTGCTGCTAGTAACCCTTTCTCCTCCCTTCGTTTCAGACATTCCGTGTACCCCTGGGACAACGTACAAGGAGAAGTGTAACACCTGTTTCTGCCTACAAGACGGCAAGTCTGGAGGTTGCACAAGAAAGGCTTGTCCACCAGGAACCTACTAAAGATGCAGGGTGATTCTATCCAGACAAAGCGAGAGAAACTACAAATCAATGGCTGTCTATTAACCATGTGCACACTCTGTTAGCCTCTAGTTAAAGTTATACACTTAATTTTACAAAAAGACTCGGTATTATTCCTTGTCACTGCTGGTGATAATACATTCATTATTATTTTTCAAAGTTTCTTAATGTTTTCACATCAAGTCTGGTTATTGGGATGCTAACTAGACAAGACGACGCACTCTTAACAGATATGTGTAACTTTAAATGAGTCTACTAAGGTAACACGAACTTGTAAAGCGTATGTGATGTTTTGTCTTTTTAGTGATTTGTTAACATAAAATTTTTAATCATCATAGTGAAACGTAAAATTTACGAAAAGTTCAATTCTGGTTCACTTAAAAAATACAATATAATTAATTTTGCAATTTATGGCTTCTGGAAACGAATTATTTCCAAAGTAAGGCAAAAGGTTATAACATTTGAAACACCTCACTTTGTTAATTCTTGAACAACACAGTCCCATGTGCCCTGATTTACTTTCTTTTCAGTGGCCATTTGCATCACATGAGAAGCATATTGAAGTGTTTTTGCCAGCCAGCCTGCATAAGATGAGCTCGATTTCGAAACCATTCTATGTTAAGTTTTCAGCAATATCTGTCTTACAAAAATGTCATGGAATTTTTTGTTTCTTTTGACTTCTTTTTCAAGAACTGGCTTGTTATACTCATTGTGTGATGCACAATTATCGAAATAAAAAGAGATATATAATTCTTGTACCCAATACACCTCAGATTTAGGAACATAAAAAAAATTATATACAATACTTGTAACTTGATAGCATTCAGCTGGTCAGAGATTTTACAATTGATATAACAAGTTTGATATATATGATTTTACAGCCACATTTACCAACATATTATAATTTGAATACTATCATCAATTATAAGTGACTAGTTTATTCTCGTATTGACAGAGTTTACATGACAATTTGTTGATGTTGACGTCCTGGCACAAGAGAAAATAAGAGATGTGCTAAGATATAAACAGTAAAAACGTATGAAATTTGGTTTCCACAATCATCAGTAATTAATAACCAAAAAATAAAGTGCCAGTACTCTTCGACAAAGTAAAATGGGATGTCTAAAAGACTTAGCTTCTGTGGCTTATGTTGGCATTACTGATCCTTCAACCCATGTAAACTTTTATGTTTTTAATTGTCTTTTAGTGTCAATGGCAATTCCTTAAAGTCAAATTCCACATTTTTTATTCCAATGTCTTCATCAGAACTATTAATTTCAAGTAAAATTAAAAGCCACAAAACTTTTGTATCACATACAGCTGGAAATAATAATTAAATTTTCTTTTCTAATTTACAGCCCAAGTCTTTCAATTTTGTAGAAGGTTTTACATATTCCAGTAAACATTTTGAAGTAAACATACATGTCTTCATAACAACAAAATAGTTTTGGAACTACAAATGAATGGCATAAAATGGTATCGAGAGCCATTTAGTCTTAGTGTATTAATAATAAGTGCAGGAGATCATAATGTCAAGTGTAATGCATCTTAGAAAATATTATTTCTATATACTAAAATGGTGTTTCACTTCGTCTAATCTGTAGAATTTGGATAATTTATCTTTCAAATTTTATCAGTTTTGTGGATGGAAATAAACTTTTACATGCCTTAGACTCATGTGGTAGTGTTACAGAAGCATCCAAAAATATGTCAGATTTAGATGGCAAAACTGTGAACTCAGAATGCACATTGACACAAGAAATAAAATAAAGACAGGTATGTGAAAGAAAATGTGTCCCTTAATGGCTTTATGAAGAAACCAGACGCTTCATTCATTTAAAGCTTTTGTAAAGCAAGTAATAGACGAAAAATACAAAATTCTACACCAACTATGAATAAATAATACATTAGAATTAATATAAATTGGCTTTGCAGAAATTATTCTATACTGATAAGTACTTAACTTTATTTTTATATATGTGCAACAGTACCATTGAGTTGGTGATTATCAACCAATGTCTGTCCAATGACAATTGACTGCACAAGCATGTATTAAAAATAATGTTACATTTTAATCAAATAATAGGTTACATTCCATTCATGCATTTATCAAAAATACTTTATGAGATTTTCAAATTGTGGTTTCCTCTGAAAACTAGTACATTGAGGAGAAACAAGATCTTACACATAGAATCTGCTGTAAATTATATAGTAATCCTTATCTAAGACGACAGACACGTAAGACTACTTTTCAGTATTTTACTCTTCCAGTGCACATTACTGTGTATCATGAACATTTCAAAAAAATGTTCTTATGTTTGTTATATTCTTCTTTCTTACTAAGCAAAACGTCAGTCTAGACTCAATACCAATTCTCTTGGTCACTTTATTGAACACATGTAGTCCATAATTATTGAAAATGTTTGTTCACTTTCAGGAAATAGCAAATCACTGGAACATGTTACTAACCATGTAGTTTGCCTTTATTTGCATCTAGTGTTGTATAACTGCAATTGCAACTACTTTAATGTCTCAAAAACAACATTATTCCTGATATGATTGTAATCATTAGTGCATTGTGTGCCTATATTTTAGAACATAACTAGTTTCTTATACATTTATTTACTATCCTTTGGTACAGTTCCACTATATTTGAACTCCAATACTGTTTACTGTAAATGGAAAAAACATTACGTACGTTGCTAGATGGTGAACTACATCAGATAACCTCATATTGACCCTTCTGCCCTGTAATCTTTGTCTGAAGACTCGTTTCATAGAGCTCTCCATGGTAGGCTATCATGTGCAAGCCTCTTCATTGCTGCATAACTAATGCTACCTACATCGATTTGAAGCTGCTTACTGTATTCAAGTCATGTTACGTCTCTACAGTATTTACCCCAACACTTCCTTCTAACACCAAACTAACAATTCATTGATGGCTCTAGATGTGTCCAATCAACCAACCCATAATTTTAGTCAAATTGCGCCATCAACTTCTTTTCTAATCAATTCCTTTCACCGCATCCAGATTTGTTATTCTATTCATCAATCCAGTCTGCGACATTCTTCTGTAGTACCGCATTTCAAGAGTTTCTATTCTCCGGTCAGACCCATTTATTCTCCACCTTTCACCCCCACAGACGACTACACTATAGCCAATGTAAAGACTCTTCTTAAAATTGAGAGAGGACAAGCTACTCTCTCACCTATTTTTCATATACGGACAAGTATTAAAAGTTTTGTTACAACCAGACGCACCTTGAGCGAGACTCTAGAACGTTAACGATCTGAGCAAACGTTGATGGAGCCTGGTAGCACACTAAAGGCATGAGGTATTTAATGGTTCTTAGCTCGTAGAAACGGCATGTTTGGAGTTAGAAGCAATTGGTGGTGAGCCCATCCATCAGTAAATCTTGCCGGACAGGCCCACAGCCGTCCAGGGCAGACAGAGCAGCCCCTCACCAGGACAAGTCTCCAGCAGAACAATGCCGCAATACCTGCATTGGCGCCAGTCGAAGCTTGGAGTGGGGGCCACGGACTGAAGGAACGTGTCTACACAGTGGAGTTGTAAACCAGGCATTGTGTGCAGAGCAAAGCATAATAAAAATTCACAAGTTTTTGTGTTTGCCGATACTGCAAATAGGATTGTGAAACAGCTTCCATCGGCCACCTCGGTAGTATAAGAAATTCCTGTGTCTGAGAAACGTTTTAATGTAGAATCTTTATTACACCTCATAGCTAGGACTAACAAGTTCTAAGGCACAGGAAATTTAGATCAGAACTTTAAGACTGTATCTGTTCGCTTGTTGCATGGGGAAGCGACATGACTTCAGAGAAAATCATCTCCCCCCTACGCGAAAACTTAAAACAGCCAGTAACTGGCAGTTTATTTTATTTATTTAGTTTCTTTTTTTTCTTTTTTTTTTTTTTTTTTTTTTTGCAGAGACGCAGATTTCTTAATTCGACATGAGTTTGTGCTGTCGTGTGGGAGGGGAGATTTATCGCCTCTAGAGCCCAGTGATTGGCTCAAGACGACCTGAAGGCGGTGTCAATCGTGCACTTGTGGAAAAAAGGATTTTTTTTTTAGGTATAGATACGAGGCACTCGAGGGCTCGGCTTTGGTGTGGTAAGGAGACTTCCGGTCGATGCTCTGGCATGTGTGGCTGGTGCTTGGGACCTATCCTGAGTTCACTTGCGAGTAGTTTACGCTGGGGAGCCTGTGGTGAAGCTCATACTGTACCGACAGTATGACTTCAAACGTCTCAGACTACTCGTTTGCCGAGGGCAAACTTATTCGTTTTTGCGTCACCAGTCTTCACGTTTGGTGTCCTTGTGCGCTCTGTCGTATAAGTGAGCCAAATTGTTCCTTGGTACGACCAGTGAATGGGTGTGTCACACACTGAAATCTACCGTGATTTCAAGGCCCTGGTAGAGAGTAAATTGCGATCCATCTGCATGATCGCTAGACCGTGAGATTTTTCTATTTCTTTCGTTGCCGCGATCGACTCACAGGTGCCGCCTCACATCTCACTTCCACTGCACACATCTCGCCAGTTGCAAGTTACATCGCCGCACGGAGCAAACAGGGTAACTTACTGCAGCTCCGGCATTGTTAGGGCGTACAGATCTCAATCGCCACTTGCTCTCAGCTGCACCCATGTAGTGAAACCACAGTAGATTTAACCAATCAAAGTCTTCTCAGCGTCAGATCAGTTCAGACTGCGTTATCCACATTTTTATTGCCAAAGTACTTGACTCACTTCTGCCACCCTGGATCCCTATCCGTGGTACTCTTATACCAACTCTTAGTTGTTTACGGTATGCAATCAATAATTTGTTTAGCATAATTTATGTCTGTTTTTCTATCTTTTGACAAATAAATGTTGTTAAAACTCTAGCAAATTTTGTTTCATTCTCAGTCATCTATATAGCCCCCTCAGCGTTAACTTTGATTCTGGCGTCCCCTGCAAGGATCTCGGATTCGTGGCACCCTCTGTGATCGTCAAATCGTGTTGCCCAGCGTAGTCATTCATTTTTTCGCCCCTTGCGCAGAATTTTGAATTAATGCCTCTTTCTGTGACCGTCAGATCTTAGAGAGTGTTGCATAGTGAAGTTTCTATTCCCCATGTTTAATGTGGTGCACTGGGTAGAACAGATTTGCGTTGCTGGCGCCTCGACATAGTACTAATGTTTAATTATTGTATGTGTGAATTTTCATGTTTTGGTTGTGAATTCTGTGTCACTTGATTGTTTTTTTCTGACGGCGACGGCGATCGGCGTTGTGCTGATTTGTTAGGATAGATTGAGATTTCCGTTTGTGAGCATAGATAAGAGTGCTGTTATTTGAATTCGATGTCAGGAAATAGGAATCAGTAGCTCACTGGAGCGCAATTTAGAGTAGTATCTGTATGGCATAGGAATGTGTAGTGTTTAAATTCATTTGGGTCAGAATTAGAGTGAATGCTTACAAGAAGCAAGGCACATCTGCTACAGAGTAGCGGAAGTAACTGTGTTTTGTTGACCATGGATCTACGTCAGATTATTAGCGATGACCAGGCGGATATTGCACGGGATTCTCAGGTAAAAGCGGCTGCAGACCGGGCAGAAAGGTCGAACGTAGAACCTGCAGAGAATGACGACATGTCTGAGTCAGGTGACGAAAGTGAACTGGAGATCGCAGCGGAACGAAATTTAGGCGCTGCTGGTACGAGAAGGCAGACGGGAATCACGAAGGAAACGTCACAGAACAAAAGAAACTCGCTCATCCAGCCCTGGAGGTTTTAGCGGTGAATCTCAGTTGGAGGCTCGCATGCAATTCATGCAAGAGACAGAAAGGAAGAGGCAAGAGGCAGAAAGGAACAGACAAGAGGTGGAGAAAAGGATACGGGGGCAAGAGGAGGAAAGGACACAAATTAGTAATAAGAACGGTCGCACACGATATAGATGGAGTCAAGAAAGAGGTCGCAGGAATCCAAGTAGAGCTATGGAATGTCAAGGAAACAACCGTAGAAACGCGTGAGGTCGCGGACCAGGCGAAGCGCGATGCCGAAACAGCGCGATCACGATTGGTAGCGCAAGTAGCACGAAAGGGCGCATCAGTGGCCAAAGAACAAAGAACTGGCAAGAACTAATGTGTGTAAGACACAAAAGGTACTTGCATCTCTCCAAAAGCTAGGTAAAGAAATAGTTCAAGAAACGCAGGAAAAAATGAGTGAGCCCGCAAAGCGAATTGAACAGATAGAAATCAAACAGGCCGAAATATCTTAAGTTAGAGATCCACAGACCCGAGTCGCCGCACAACATAACGTGTTGGCTAAGGAGGTTCGGCAAGCACATGAGCGGGTCGCGCAATTGCAAACACAAACTCGTCCGGTAGAGCGCCATCGAGAGCGTCGCAGAAGTGAAGAAAATGTTTTGCGACTCTCTGAACCTCTGATGAGGACACACCCTCTGCACATTGGCGAATGCATCAGGAATATGCACCTGCTGCGGCGGAACACATAATAGAAAATGCTCCGTCGGTAACACACAGCATGTTAGAGACACAGCCGGATAGCAATTGTACACGTCTACGGAGGTCAGAAACGTTATTGCGTGAATCTGACAACACGAGGGGATATAATGGTGCATGAGGATCGTTGGGGCACGGATACATGGAATCACGCGTTGTAGACGAGAGGGAAAATTCGTACGGTGGATACGTCGAATCTTTCCACCACAAATTTTTCTACACCATCCAAAATTTTCACGTCTGCAAGGAGGCAAACAACGCAATACATCTACAGACCTGGATAGCACAATACGATCACGTGCTACCAGAATCTTGGCCACTGAAGTACAAGCTCCAGTTTATCTGTGAGTTCTTAGAAAGGTCGATTGCAGAACATATGCGTGGAGTTGCGGAGAGTTGCCGCTCCTACCAAGAATTCAAGGACGCACACCTTCGCACATATTGGCCGCAAGACACACAGGAGAGGATAAAACAGGAGATCATGTTAGGAAACGACTTAGAAGCGTCAGGATTCCGCAGTCATGTCAAATTTTTCGAAACCCTGGTCAAGAAGAACCGATTGTTGGATGAACCGTACTGACCGAAGGAAATTATAAGGCACTGCTACATTAAATTATCTTAACGTTACCAACAACTGCTCATCGGTAGATGCAGCGATTCAATCGAAGCTTTCAAGGGTACGCTGTGCGAACTCGAGTACGTGAAAGAAATTCACAACTCGCGAGAAAGAAGTGGAAATGATGACCGTAACTGGCCAGATTTGTCAGAGAGGAATGACGATGGACGAATTGGAGAAAAACATCGATCGAATCGAAACCAAAATTCATAATTCGATGGGAATAACCAACCACCATGGGAAAATGGAAGAAGATGAGTAAATTATAATTATAACAACAACAACGACTACCGACGAAACGGAAACTGGAGGGAGCAACAGAACTTGAACCAAGATCAGCAGGATTCTAGAGAGCAACAGCAAAGCAATAGCTGGACATAGAACGGTCAAGGACAGTGGAATGACGAAAGTATCGAATATATAGAATTGAACTGAGGCCACCTAAGCCATCGCAGGGGTCACGCAGAGAAAAACTCTTACAGGAATTAATAAACAGCCGCTGCGGACTCAGCTAGAAACAATGGCGCAGAAACTATCGGAAAGAGCGATATTAACCTGTTAGGGTACTAAGATACAAGAGAACTGCAACGGGAAGAGAGGGTGCAGTACGTAAATAGTCTCCATGGATGAACTGTTTCACGTAATTTAATATTGATATTGTGTTGCTTAGCGTAATTTTCCATTTTTTCTATTTCGGTGTTATTTTGTTTGTTTGTAATTTCCATTAGTTTTCAGCATGAGTCCTTGTTGAACGTGTTCAAATGAGTTGCGTATTTGTGACATCTTCAAGCCAACATTCGCTGGCAGGAGACAGATTGTATTGAATATATGTTGCCAGTTATGGGTCATCAGTCATCACCAATTGGCACTTTTTGTGCCATAACAAACCAGGCACTTTTCAATACCGAGTACTCCAAACAACGAAGTACTGCTGTTATTTCTTTGGACCTCACATTGTTGTCCGATTTCCGCAACTGAGCGTTGTATTCTGTCATAGCATTCTCGTAGAAGAGTCCTCATAATTGTCACCACGGTCGATGAAGTTGTTTCTGTTTACTTTCCGTGTTTTCTTGTACACTGCCCAAGGAACGGATGTACGTCACTTTATGTTTTTCGTGGTGTCTAGATGGTAAATCGTGCCATAGAGCATGTGCGTCTCGATTTTCGGGTATGTTTCGTATGGTGTTAGCGGTGAACGCTTTGGGCGCGTGTCGACGCTAAGACTCGGTGTGATATGAGCCATCGCCTGTTGTGCGATGTAGCCTGTCTCGTAGTGGAATTTTGCTAGCGCCATGTGGTGCCGTCGGTGAAATACTGTATATTGGGAATTAGCACGAACAAGTGCAAGTCATGGTAAAGTGACGAACCCCAGACCGGAAAGAGGAAGGAGAAACGAAATTATGCACCACGGAAGAAACTTGAATAAGAAAAAAAAATTATGTATGTATATATTTACGTTTCCGTATGCTTTTCTTTCATTTCAGCAGCAGCGATCCTGACAGAGGGGGCAGGCGGCACCTTTGTACTATGTAAAATGACGTGTGCATAATCATAAACACCACTACAAAGGTTTCAGATAAATCGCCAGCACTTGAGTGAGTAGACTCACTTCCTAGCCACTTAACCGTCAGCAGACAACTCCGGCGGACATAAAAAAATAAAAGAGTTGTATACAAGGAATAACATGCATGAAAATTCGCTTCAGTAGTGTTAGCAAAGTCGTAGGGTAGTACAATAAGTTAATATTTAGTATTAAGAGAAGTCTGCACGTTTGGTGGAGGTATACAGATAGCACCAGCGTAAAATTAGAGTGCATGATAGAAGTAGAACTAACCAAAAACTAACAAAAACTCGTGCACACACAAACAAAGACATCTCACACCACATAATTTACGTCTATACAACGTTAACACGGCCCTGCAGTCATTAAATTTATTTTTGGATTTGTGTCCTTAGTAATAAAATAAATAAATATATTAAGTAAAGAAAAATTTGTATCCATAATTATCTTCTTTCGTGTAAATGGATTATATCGATGTAATGTCATTTGTGAAAGAATACGGCACTTGACCGCACTTGTGGACTGCGCAGACTCCGGAACCAACATGGCAGACTTGACGTCACAGCGCACGCCAGCCAGTAAGGGGCGAGTGCAGCGGAGAGCCATAATGAGTCAGCTGTGGCAGGTGCGGGGGACAGGACCCCCCACTGAACCAGCCTGCCAGCAAATGCGCCTACATCATGCAGCCCCAGTGGAGGCAGAACGTCACAAGCCAGCTCAGACAGTGGGACGCCAGCAGGTGCCGGCAGCAACCCGCTAGAGGTCAACGACCCGCCACGCCGCCAATATAGGGACAAGTGAGTCACGTTGCGCCACAGTCGACGCACTCACCGAGCCTAGCCGACTCAGTCGGCTGCCGAGAGAGATGTGTCCCGTCGACAAAAGGCGAGCTAATCCAATGTGAAGCACCGGCAGGTGTGTTCCAATGAAGAGGTGAACTGGAAGAATGGGGTGCCCCGCGTCCCGCTAATGATGAATGGATTTCTACGCCAGGGGGGCATGTTGATGCCAAATGCAATTCCGCCACGCTAGTCGCTGATGGTTAACTGCTGCCTGACCAGAATGAGGCCAATGGTCCAGCTGTGGTCCAGAAGCTACCCAAGATGCCAGTTGCTGCCCAGTCGCTAGATGCTACCTTCAGACGAGAGGGAACGCCAGAGATGTCTGCTGCCACTTCTGCCACGTCACGTGCCGAGTGAGAGGTGATTCCACTCCAGCGCAAATTGCTGTTCTTCAGTCCTACCAGTCACAGATTGGGCGTGTGCATTAGTGCCATGTTCTCAATTCGTGTGACATTTTTGATTGTACATCTGTCTCCCCTGGGACCCTTGTGCAGGGAGCGATAGGATACCTTTCTGTAATATCATTACGTTAATATCTTTTGCCTTTCTGTATACTTCAATAGAACTGCCTGATTGTGAGATATATATTTGTCTGCACTTTTATTAATGCTCTGATTATGTGCCTGTATTTGTTTTCATGTCATAGAAAATAATACATAAATTTACGCAACTTAGATAATAAGACAGATTACACATGTGATTTCCTTGTTCACTGAAAATCTGGGATTATATGTGTTTGATGATTGAGACCAAATGGGTGATAGAGCAGGGGTAAATCACTGAGTAGAGAACAGTTCATACACCAGTACATTGTAAATGATTAGGATATTAGACATCTCTGACCTCAGGATATGGGGTGAATGGGCATATTTCTTTGCTGTAATGCCTTTTCACTGTGTATCAAATGTTTATCAGAAGTCTGTGATGTAACTGATTTGGAAGGGTTCGTTGTGTCACTATGGTGCCAAATGCTGCTCAGATTTCTGCTACAGATGCAATATGATGCGCCAGAGCTATAAGCGGATCACGATGATCATCCCTCTCGGTAGTACCACGTGGCCGTCCAGAGCCCGGTCTCCTTGCGACCGTACTTTCTCCTGACAACCACTGCCAGCAATCCTGTGCTGTGGTTACATTCCTATCAAGTCTTTTCGCACGACCTTGTTCAAACTCATCCAGGTGTTGATAACGCCGTCTTCGTCGCTTTAAAGGTGTTCTTGGGTATCATCAACATTTCAAATGTAACTAACGCTTACGACAGTTACAGCGTGTACTGTGTCCTCACAGTAACGCCACTAGCGTCACTCTACATCTACATCTACATTTATACTCCGCAAGCCACCCAACGGTGTGTGGCGGAGGGCACTTTACGTGCCACTGTCATTACCTCCCTTTCCTGTTCCAGTCGTGTATGGTTCGCGGGAAGAACGACTGTCTGAAAGCCTCCGTGCGCGCTCTAATCTCTCTAATTTTACATTCGTGATCTCCTCGGGAGGTATAAGTAGGGGGAAGCAATATATTCGATACCTCATCCAGAAACGCACCCTCTCGAAACCTGGCGAGCAAGCTACACCGCGATGCAGAGCGCCTCTCTTGCAGATTCTGCCACTTGAGTTTGTTAAACATCTCCGTAACGCTATCACGGTTACCAAATAACCCTATGACGAAACGCGCCGCTCTTCTTTGGATCTTCTCTATCTCCTCCGTCAACCCGATCTGGTACGGATCCCACACTGATGAGCAATACTCAAGTATAGGTAGAACGAGTGTTTTGTAAGCCACCTCCTTCGTTGATGGACTACATTTTCTAAGGACTCTCCCAATGAATCTTAACCTGGTACCCGCCTTACCAACAATTAATTTTATATGATCATTCCACTTCAAATCGTTCCGCACGCATACTCCCAGATATTTTACAGAAGTAACTGCTACCAGCGTTTGTTCCGCTATCATATAATCATACAATAAAGGATCCTTCTTTCTATGTATTCGCAATACATTACATTTGTCTATGTTAAGGGTCAGTTGCCACTCCCTGCACCAAGTGCCTATCCGCTCTTATTCGACAAGCGCGAAATTTGAATAGACATCGTCTTTCAGATGTAAAAATACTCCTACCAACATTCGTTGATGTCATACAACTCCATCTTGGTGTTTTCCATCAACGTACATTTTCGTTTCCTATAGATTTGATAGCTTGACTCGACAGATGTCAACGATTTTGTATGGTTACGTATTTATCTTATTCATCTTCTGTGCGTCTTTCACAAGTGCCTCTTGCAGTTTGTCTGCTTCTTGTTGTGGGTTTTTCTATTTCCTCCTTTCGTAAAACAAATTGAATTTGTCGTTATGTTGTCATGCGGCTGGTCCCGGCGGAGGTTCGAGTTCTCCCTCGGGCATGGGTGTCTATTTGTCGTTAGGATAATTTGGGTTAAGTAGTGTGTAAGCTTAGGGACTGATGACTTTAGCAGTTAAGTCCAATAAGATTTCACACACATCTGAACAATTTTTTCGTATGTTGTCCACGGATGTTAACCTGAGCACTTTTATGCCTGTTCGATACTATGCTGGATTCAGTATTTCGTATCCCCTCTTTAATTTACTCATTGCGTATTTCTCCCGTAGAAACATGCAACAACTTCTACTTCTTCGTTTTTAGTAGGTCCCACATCCTTATTTCCTAAGTTTCTAAAACGGCTTCAGTTTCAGTCTTTAGTTCATAAACAACATACTCTTCACGGTACACCGGTTACATGTAACTCGGCACTTACAGAACAGCTCTACAGAAGAATTTCTCAACAGTTCTCCCAGACCTGGTTAAAAACAATGAAAATTACGACTCGCTGGACAAAACTACGAATTCGACCACTAATTTGCGGGAGATGATGGTGCAAATGGCTCTGCGCACTATGGGACTCAACATCTTAGGTCATAAGTCCCCTAGAACTTAGAACTACTTAAACCTAACTAACCTAAGGACATCACACACACCCATGCCCAAGGCAGGACTCGAACCTGCGACCGTAGCAGTCCCGCGGTTCCGGACTGCAGCGCCACAACCGCACGGCCACCGCGGCCGGCGCGGGAGATGATCATTGAAACCACGTGGCCATCTTCGACCCGAAACTGTCGTCCTGACGACACACGCACGCAGTGCGTTGTATTCTTGGAACCTTCTTGCTGCAAAGGTGGGACAGGTTGCTGGCTGCACAGCCACCTTCAGTGACCGTGAATAACCTCACATCAGAGGCTGGGTTGTCATGTAGAAGACAATGATGACGGTGAATGTGGTTCGTTGAAAAACCAAATGACAATTAACAGCAAAATGCCGTCCTCACGTTGCAAGTGTCTTTCGTGGCCAGAAAGGTGTTGTATGTACTTGTAAATGCATTTCGTGTGAGCAAAGTGAATTCTAACGTTGGCAAATTGTTAGTGATCTTTCAGTGAGTGCTTTCCTAACTCAGGTATCCGTAGTGTCTGGTGTTTCGAAAGGAATCGTATCGGATTTACACCGCACACAGGAATGGCGGAGGAACATCGTCCGCTAAGTCACAACACGGGCCAAAGTATGTGTTGAGTAATCGTGACTTATAGCCACTGAAGAAGAGTGTGACGAAAAATAAGAGTACGAGAGCTGTAAAACTCACTACAGAACTGAATGTCGCAGTCGCGTTTACTGTCAGCGCCAAAAAAAGTCGAAGGGAGCTCGATAAGGAAGGAACTGGAGGGCGAACTGGAATTCCAGCACCACACATCAGTGATGCAAATGTCCGTAAAAAGTACACGTGGTGCCGAAGACATACAAACCGCGCTATTGAGCTTTGGAAGAATGTCATTAGGTAGGATGAGTCTTGGTTCACACTGTTTTCAATTTTTATCCGAGTTTGCGGCCCGAGAGTGAAACATGGTGGGGGTTCGGAGATAATTTAGGCGGTTATATAGTGGTATTTCATGGGTCGAATGCGTACTCTGCAAGGGCACATTACTGCCAAGGATAATGTGTCCGTCCTGGCTGATCAGTGTTTTCCTCAGTGGTGATACTGTGTCGGAAAATGACGCGGCCCCTGTTCAAAGAGCTCACATGGACCAGGACTGGTTTTGTGAGCACGACGATGAATTTTTGCATCTCCTCTGACCACCACATTCACCGGATCTCAAAATTATTGAGACTTCTCGGATTTACTTTGGAAAGACGGTTGCTCGTTCGCTATCCACCTCCATCGCCGTTACCTAGATGTTTTGCAGGAAGAACTGTATAAGATTCATTTGAAAACTACACAGGACATGTATTTTTACGTTCCGAGACGACTGGAAGCTGTTTAGAAAGGAAAGGTTTTCGTACACCGTTTGTCCACAGAATACAGGAGTTTACCGGCAGTACCATAGTATTAACATTGTGGAACACTCAAGTCAAGAAACGTGATCTGTATACGGTCCACGCTTACGAAAGAAAGGAGAACTCAGTCCGGTTCTTCCACAGAGACGGGAGTCGGTGACCTCTCGCCGTACGCATTTCCAGCAAGGAATGCGTCATGGCGGTCATGTTCTCTCTCCTTGCTGTTCCATTTTATTTACAGCTAGAGCTCAGTACGAATGACGATATCACTAGGATAACACATTTCTTTTATAATTGATCTTATTATTTACATTATTATAACATGCAGTCTGATTAAAAATTAGTGGATAACGGATCCACGCCATAAAACCAAGACAGCTAATAACCCTTCAAGTTAAGCCTCCATAGTACAATACGGGCCATTAAAATTGCTACACCACCAAGATGACGTGCGACAGACTCGAAATCTAACCGACAGGAAGAAGATGCTGTGATATGCAAATGGTTAGCTTTTCAGATTATTCACACAAGGTTGGCGACACCTACATCGTGCTGACATGAGGAAAGTTTCCAGCCGATTTCTCATACACAAACAGCAGTTGATCGTATTGCCTGGTGAAACGTTGTTGTGATGCCTCGTGTAAGGAGGAGAAATGCCTACCATCACGTTTCCGACTTTGATAAAGGTCGGATTGTAGCCTATCGCGATTGCGGGTTATCGTATCGCGACATTGGTGCTCGCGTTGATCGAAACCGAATGACTGTTAGAAAAATGTGGAATCGGTGGGTTTAGGAGAGTAATACGGAACGCAGTGCTGGATCTCAACGGCCTGTTATCACTGGCAGACGAGATGACAGGCATCTTATCCGCATGGCTGTAACGAATCTTGCAGCCACTTCTCGATCCCTGAGTCAACAGATACGGACATTTGCAAGACAACAACTATCTGCACCAACAGTTCGACAACGTTTGCAGCAGCATGGACTTTCAGCTCGGAGACCATGGTTGCGGTTACCCTTGACGCTGCATCACAGACAGGAGTGCCTGCGATGGTGTCCTCAACGACGAACCTGGGCGCACGAATGGCAAAACGTCATTTTTTCGGATGAATCCAGGTTCCGTTTATAGCATCATGGTGGTTGCATCCACGTTTGGCGACATCGCGGTGAACGCACATTGTAAGCGTGTATTCGTCATCGCCACACTGGCGTATCACCCGACGTGATGGTATGGGGTGCCATTGGTTACATGTCTCGGTCACATCTTGTTCGCATTGACGGCACTTTGAACGGTGGACGTTGCATTTCAGATGTGTTACGACCCGTGGCTCTGCCCTTCATTCGATCCCTGCGAAACCCTACATTTCAGCAGGATAATGTTCGACTGCATATTGCACGTCCTGTACGAGCATTTCTGGATACAGAAAATGTTCGACTGCGGCCCTGGCCAGCACATTCTCCAAATCTCTCACCAACTGAAAATGTCTGGTCAATGGTGGCCGAGCAGCTGCCTCGTCACAATTCGCCAGTCACTACTCTGGATGAACTGTGGTATCGTGTTGAAGCTGCATGGGAAGCTGTACCTGTACACGCCATCCAAGCTCTGTTTGACTAAATGCCCATGCGTATCAAGGCCGTTATTACGGCCAGAGGTGGTTGTTCCGGGTACTGATTTCTCAGAATCTATGCACCCAAATTCTGAGAAAATGTACTCACATGTCAGTTCTAGTATAATATATTTGCCCAATGAAAGCCGATTATCATCTGCATTTTTTCTTGGTGTAGCAATTTTAATGGCCAGTAGTGTATTAACAGACCTGAGTTACCCACACCAGTTTTAAATATTCTGCCTACTCCTAATGCTACTGCTAATGCTACTGTCAGCTGTACCCCCATATAAGCTCTTTCTATCTCCCTCCCTCCCACCTTCCCTCCCTTATCCCTCATATATCCACACACACGCACGCACACAAACACACACACACACAAACACACACACACAAAACAACAACAAAGACGAGAGAGGAAAAGAGAGGGAGATGGCAAACGCAGAGACATGCGGGTTGGGACCGAGGCCTGAAATGAGAATTTGGAAGTATTTTGTGTTAGTAGTAATTTATTTTTGTTACAGAAGTATACAGCGTAAATTGCTGAAAAGATAAAAATCACGTACTAATCTCCATCTGCCACGTTCCCGTCGCCATAGCTCTGTTAGATATTGCCAGTGTGGTGAGCAGACGACGCTGGGCATCCAACAGGTCTTACTCTGGAAGTAAAAACAAGCAGCATGAGACACTTATACGTACATCTACAGCAACAAATACGTGTCGAGTAAGATTTGAGGACTGGACGGGTTTATCTGTGGCGAGGGAGATGCCTTGAGGTCAAAGATACATCCATCACATGCACACAGAAACTTCCTCATATTTTCGTTAATTACAGACTTTGGTTCTAACATCCTAAGAAACTGAAACACCACAACCGTCCTCACGACGTCATTTATTGTGTAGCTATCAGTTTCGGCGCTTCAATGAATCACCTTCAGGCCTCAGTTGATCCCGAAGTGGTCGGCATCAACTAAGGCCTCAAGATGGCGCCTTGATGCACCGAAACTGGTAGCTACACAATAAATGACATCATGAGGACGGCTGTAGGTGTTTCAGTTTCTTACAATGGTGAACGGCCGTGGTCCTCCAGACCTGCAGTCAGGATGGGAATACAGAGACATTTTTCTAATATATCTCGTAGGTCTCTTTTTTTAAAAAAAATACTGTCAGAATACTTTTGGTAACACTCAGGATGACCGGATACCTTCAGAGACCTGTCATGTAACACAGCGTAACATAGCTTATATTCTGTTCATGAGACCTTTATGCAAAGGACAGCCGGCCGGAGTGGCCGAGCGGTTCTAGGCGCTTCAGTCGAGAACCGCGCGACCGCAACGGTCGCAGGTTCGAATCCTGCCTCGGGCATGGATGTATGTGGTGTCCTTAGGTTAGTTATGTTTAAGTAGTTCAAGTTCTAGGGGACTGATGACCTCAGACGTTAAGTCCCATAGTGCTCAGAGCCATTTGAACCGCATGTAAAGGACAGGTTGTAGTGCAGCCACCCAGTAATACTGCAGGAAGGCTGAAATTGATTTTCTGATAACTTGCGCACAGCAACCAGGCACAAAATTAGTATACGCGGCATTGAACAAGTTTTGGAGCCAAAGCAGTTTAGTGCCTGGCCACTGGCTTATCTAACGAAACCCGAATGAAAAAGAAGAGATCCGCGTCGAGTAGCTTCGGAAGCATTACAGTTGATCCTGCTTATAGCCAAGAACCACGCAGTGATGGGGATGCAGACTGACCGTTTTTTCTTTTTTTTAATGGGACTAAGTGGACTATAAGTGCGATAAAATGACTCGATAGTTGGTTGTGTCGCTTACTCACACTCATGCTCATAAATTAAGGATAATGATAATGCTGATACACGGTTAAACAACGTTCTGGTGGGCGGTTTGCGGGTTTAAATCACCTCAGGGTATGACCATGCGGTGCATTTGATTTGCGATAGTCGCACGTTAGCGCTGGCAGCAGTCCACGTACGCAGAGGTGTGTTGGTGCATGTCAGAGTACGGTGCAGCGAGTAAGTGTGCAGACGTTTTCAGACGTACTAATGGTGACTGTGCGTTTAAATGGCTTAAAGAACCCATATTGATGACGTTATGAGGGGTAGAATACTAGGGCGACTGGAGGCTCGTCAAATACAGCAGTCGTAGCACGGGCCCTCTGTGTGCCACAAAGTGTGATCTCAAGATAATGGCAACGATTCCAGCAGACAGGAAACGTGTCCAGGCGCCACAGTACGGGACGTCCACAGTGTACACCATCACAAGAAGACCAATATCTCACCATCAGTGGCTGCAGACGGCCACGGAGTGCTGCAGGTAGTCTTGCTCAGGATCTTACCGCAGCCAACGGAACAGTTGTCTCAAGACACACAGTCTACAGACGACTGAACAGACATGGTTTATCCGCCCGGAGACCTGCAAGGTGCATTCCACTGACCCCTGGTCACATTAGAGCCCGTAAAGCCTCGTGTCAAGAACACAGTACTGTAAATGGTCATTGGAACAGTGATCCCAGGTTACGTCCACGGACGAGTCCGTGTGTAGGTTGAACAGCGATTCTCGCCGGATTTTCATTTGGTGTGAACCAGGAACCAGATACCAACACCTTATGTCCTTGAAAGGGACCTGTATGGAGATCGTGGTTCGATGGTGTAGGGTGCACGTACAAGAAATGGTTCTAATGGCTCTGAGCACTATGGGACATAATATCTGAGGTCATCAGTCCCCTAGAACTACTGAAACCTACTTAACCTAAGGACATCACACACATCCAGGCCCGAGGCAGGATTCGAACCTGCGACCGTAGCAGTCGTGCGGTTCCAGACTGAAGCGCCTAGAACCGCTCTTCCACAGCGGCCAGCTCATTTCAATTAACAATATTATGTTGTTACTGAAGGCGCTTTGTTCCCGGAGATCCTTAGCGACGACCACTGTATCTCCGCAATGTTTCATTCTAGAAGGGAGAAACGGGGACGCCATGAGCTGTGAGTATACATAAAAGATAAACGTAGAGATACGAAACTCACTGGGAGGGCCACGTCTGTAACAGTCAGCTTGGGTGCAGCCAACCACAGTTCCATTTCCACCGCAGTAACATATGTTGCATCCGTACATGAACGTTGAATTCGGCGCGCAGCGAATTGATGTCGTGTCTCCAGCTGCACAAAAATGAGGGACAACGTGAGCATCACAGTTCCTTTGTCTATAACTTTAACTTAACGACTAAACAAAATTACATTATTTAATTATCTACGTAATCGCAATATGTTACATTTATTTACATTAAGGGTCAACTGCAAGAGACTGTCACATTCATCAATTATCTGGAGGTCATTCTGTAAATCGTTACTATCTTCAGGCGCTGCTCCTTTGATATAGCCAACTGCATCATCTGCGAACAGCCTTAGAGAGCATCCGACGCTTTCTACTATATCGCTTATACATGTTGTAAACAGCAACTGTCCTATCACACTTCCTTGGGGTACCGGGAAATTACCTACACGTTTGTCGATTTGGTTCCTTAAAGAGCGTAGTTTTCTCACAGAAATGAAACTGTATATTAGTGTATTCCAAGCAAAGATAATTTTGGAATTCATGTGACGATTATATAAAGTTAAAACTTCGTCAATATCGATACAGCTTCCCAATATCTTGCAACTCGATTTTATAACGTCATTTTCTGTATGCTTCTTCTAGGTACTGGATGTTAATAAGAATATATATACATCTACATCTACATCCATACTCAGCAAGCCTACCGACGGTGTGTGGCGAAGGGTACCTTGAGTACCTCCAACAGTTCTCTCTTCCATTCCAGTCTCGTATTGTTCGTGGAAGGAAGGATTCTCGGTATACCTCTGTGTGGGCTCTGACCTCTCTGATTTTATCCTCATGGTCTCTTCGCGAGATATACGTAGGAGGGAGCAATATACTGCTTGACTCCTCGGTGAAGGTATGTTCTCAAAACTTCAACAAAAGCCCGTACCGAGCTACTGAGCCTCTCTCCTGCAGAGTCTTCCACTAGACTTTATCTATCATCTCCGTAACGCTTTCGCGATTACTACATGACCCTGTGCGCGCTGCTCTCCGTTGGATCTTCTCTATCTCTTCTGTCAACCCTATCTGGTACGGATCCCACACTGCTGAGCAATATTCAAGCAGTGGGCGAACAAGTGTACTGTAACCCATTTCCTTTGTTTTCGGACTGCAGCTCCTTAGGATTCTTCCAAAGAATCTCAGTCTGGCATCTGCTTTACCGATGATCAACTTTATATGACCATTCCATTTTAAATCACTCCTAATGCGTACTCAAAGATAATTTATGGAATTAACTGCTTCCAGTTGCTGACCTGCTATATTGTAGCTAAATGGTAAGGGATCTTTCTTTCTATGTATTCGCACACATTACACCCGTCTCTATTGAGATTCAATTGCCATTCCCTGCACCATGCATCAATTCGCTGCAGATCCTCCAGCATTTCAGTACAATTTTCCATTGTTACAACCTCTCGATATACCACAGCATCATCCGCAATATGCCTCAGTGAACTTCCGATGTCATCCACAACGTCATTTATGTATATTGTGAATAGCAACGGTCCTACGACACTCCCCTGCGGCACACCTGAAATCACTTTTACTTCGGAAGACTTCTCTCCATTGAGAATGACATGCTGCGCTCTGTTATCAAGGAACTCTTCAATCCAATCACACAATTGGTCTGATAGTCCATATGCTCTTACTTTGTTAATCAAACGACTGTGGGGAACTGTATCAAACGCCTTGCGGAAGTCAATAAACACAGCATCTACCTGGTAACCCGCGTCTATGGCTCTCTGAGTCTCGTAGACTAATAGCGCGAGCTTGGTTTTACACGATCGTCTTTTTCGAAACCCTAGAGAGTAGATTTCTAGTCTCCAGAAAAGTCATTATACTCGAACATAATACGTGTGCCAAAATTCTACAACTAATAGACGTTAGAGATATAGGTCTATGGTTCCGCACATCTGTTCGACGTCCCTTCTTGAAAACGGTGATAACCAGTGCCCTTTTCCAATCCTTTGGAACGCTACGCTCTTCTAAAGACCTATGGTACACCGCTGCAAGGGGGGCAAGTTTCATCGCATACTCTGCGTAAAATCGAACTGGTATCCCATCAGGTCGAGCGGCCTTTCCTCTTTTGAGCGATTTTAGTTGTTTCTCTATCCCTCTGTCGTCTATTTCGATATCTACCACTTTTTCATCTGTGCGACTATCTAGAAAAATCTGTGATTCTCTGTTTCAGTACCATTTCGGTCACAGAGTGTCTGGACATATTGTTTTGATCCACCTACCGCTTTGACACAAGACTCAAATTTCTTAGGATTTTCTGCCAAGTCAGTACATAGAACTTTACTTTCGAATTCATTGAATGCCTCTCGCATAGCCCTCCTCATACTACATTTCGCTTCGCGTAATTTTTGCTTGTCTGCTAGGCCTTGGCTGTCCTTATATTTGCTGTGAAGTTCCCTTTGCTTCCGCAGCAGTTTTCTAATACGGTTGTTGTACCACGGTGGCTCTTTTCCATCTCTTACGATCTTACTTGGCACATACTCATCTCATATTGTACGATGGTTTTGTACTGTTTCCACTGATCCTCAACACTATCTCTACTTGAGACAAAACTATTGTGTTGAGCCATCAAGTACTCTGAAATCTGCTTTTTGTCACTTTTGCTAAGCACAAAAATCTTCCTACCTTTTTTAATATTTCTAATTACGGCTGAAATCATCGATGCAGTAACCGCTTTATGATCACTGATTCCATGTTCTGCGTTAACTGTTTCAAATAGTTCGGGCCTGTTTGTCACCAGAAGGTCTAATATGTTATCTCCACGAGTCTAAGAGTCAGTTCATCTCTGTGAAAATGTGCAAACTGCAACTGCATACTGTCGGTTAACTGTTACCTCCCTGATATCGGTTTAATTCGTTCGGCTCAGCGAATCATGTCGCCAAATTTTCTTTAACCTAAAATTGAGTCTTAAGTTTAAAACGGACATACATAAATTCCTATACAGTACGCTTGTAAATCATCACTATATTCAGGAATAAAAGTTTCTTGAGCAAAATCTTCCAATTTATTTTTAAACTCAAAAAAGTGTAACATATTTAAATACCAATATGTTACTTCTCAGATGTCGTCCAGCACTGATACGACGCGTACGATTTATCTCAGTTTCTGTGCATCAAAGGTTCAGAAAAAATTTCTGTTTCCTATGCACTCGTTAACTATATTCGTCAAGCGAATTTAGTTTCGTCTTGGGGGCTGGCGCGAATCAGATACACAGTTAACACGCCCTATTTGCGTCAGTGCACAGCTAGTGGATCGTTCTAGCCCGTCACACACTACTCTAGGGGTCGCTCGCTCCGTGGTACGTAGTACACGGGCGGGATTACACCCGACCTCGTTGTTAACGTCCTTGCAGTTCACCATGTGGGCAGAGAGTTAAGAAGGCTAGGAGAGGGAAACTTCTCAGGTGCCGCTTACTGCCTTATGCCACTGAACGTCGGCTGTGGCTGATCTTACATGTATGCAACTAGCTAGTCAGTTACGTGCTCCGTACATCATTTTAAATGAAGTGGAACGAGTCAGTTTGAATTATAAGTATAAACGATTAATCTTAATGTTAATGGAACACAATATTATCCTAATTCCACTCACGCAACTGAATTTTAAAAAAAGAAGATTATATTTTATTTGTTTACTGGCTACCAGTTTTTGGGTAGTAATATGTAAGCACGGGGAGCTTACCTTTTTTCCCGACAACTTCGCAGTTTATGCGTGTGCAGGTGGCAGCACTGCCAAAAGCATTGCAGAGACATGTGTTGCAGCTCCTCTTGAACGTCGAATTCGGTCGACACAGCCCTGCCAACTGTACTGTACGTTTCACTCGTTGTGCAGTTTCGCCAGCTAAATTAAAATGATCGAAAAATTCACTATTATCAACAGAAAGGAAAGAATACTTTGCGGTTTCAGCACACCTCCTCACTCACACACATCCACGCACACTCACACACACGCACACACACACATATACACACACACACACACACACACACACACACACACACACACACCATGCATTTCCGTTTGGAGTTCATATGAATAAATTCTGCAATTGACAACTTGATAAATTATAGATTTATACATAAAGTATTGTGGAAAGATGTGTATACATTATGTGAGGTATAATGATAAGTTTAATGAGGGTGGAGGCACGATAAATGCGTCACCAGCGGCCCTGAAAGAACGCATGCAATGCAACATCAAGAACTATTTTAAATAACGTAACACACACTTATCAACAATGTGCCAAGGCCAGAACTGATGATAACACATTCATACAATAACAGTAAATAAATTACCACATATAAGTGAAAATGTCGATCTACCATCACAACACCAAAAAGTAATTAACGTACAGTAATGAAATAACGGCAATACATTTGTCTAGGTAACATATGCAGGTAATGAATACTGCTAGATCACAAGATAATGTAGGTGCCAGATAAAAAATTGCAAATATGAAATGCTGGTACATTAATTATTGGTGTAAGCGCCAGAATATTGAATGCAAGCATACAGACGTGCATGCATGGTGCTGTACAGATGCCGGGCATCAGACTGAGGGATGGAGTTCTATGCCCACTGCACTTGGTCGGTCAATACAGCGACGGCTATTGCTTTTTTAAGGTGACGGTGGTGTTACCGTCCGATCATGTCCTATTTGTGCTCGGCGGGCGACAGATATGGTGATTGAGTAGGCTAAAGGCAACACGTCGACGTCTTGCAGAGCACGCAGGGTAAGAACGGCGACGAGTTGGCGAGCGCTACCCTGTTGGAAAGCACCCCTTCGCAAGCTGTTCATGAATGGCAACACAGCAGGTCGAATCACCGGGATGACCTTTAAATTGTCAGTCATGGTGCGTGGGATAACAACCAGAGTGTTCCTGCCTTCATACGAATCACACTCCACACTATGACCCCAGGTGTAAGGCCAGTGCGTCTAGCATGCAGACCGGTTGGCTGCAGGCACTGTACTGGTCCACTTCTAACCAACTCACAGCCATCAATGGCACCAAGTCAGAACCGGATTTCATCAGAAAACACAACAGACCTCAACCGCGCTCTTCAAACAGCTCTCGCTTGACAGCACTGTGGTCGCGTTGGTTTGGGTTCACTGGAATCCACGCTGAAGGGCGTCTGGCTCGGAGCTGCGGTTGAAGTACCCCATTTGTAAGACTTGTTGAGTCGATGCACCTATGGTTTAGGGGAATGCAGGTACGGTAGGTCAGCGTCTTCTTTCAGAGCGCTGACTGGCCTTTGTAATAAAAAAACTGAGTGAAGGTTCAAATGGCTCTAAGCACTATGGGACTTAACATCTACGGTCATCAGTCCCCTAGAACTTAGAAGTACTTAAACCTAACTAACCTAAGGACATCTCACAACACCCAGTCATCACGAGGCAGAGAAAATCCCCGACCCCGCCGGGAATCGAACCCGGGAACCCGGGCGTGGGAAGCGAGAACGCTACCGCACGACCACGAGCTGCGGACAAACTGAGTCAAGGGATCAACAACGAATGTCATATGGTACCGCTACGACCAAATTCAACGAACAATTACATCTATATCCTAATCCGCAAGAAACCTAATGGTGTGTGGCGGAGGTTACTATCTACACCACTGTCTGATTCCGTCAACCCTGCTCCACTCGCGAAAAGTTCGTGCGAAGAATGTCGGTAAGCCTCTGTATTGGCTCTAATCTATCGAATTTTCTCCCCGTGGTCAATACGCGTGATGAATGTGGGGGAAGTAACATGTTGGCTGGCTCCTCCTGAACATTTCTGTCCATAAATTTCAATAGTAAACCTCTCCGTGATGCACAACATCTCTCTTCTAACGTCTGCCAGTGGAGTTAGTTTAGCATCTCCGTAACGCTCACTCACCAGCTAAACGATCCCGTGACGAAACGCGTCGCTCTTCGTTGGATGTTCTCTATCTCACCTATCAGTCCTACCTAATAGGGATGTCTGATGATGAACAATACTCAAGAATCAGGCAGACAAGCGAATTACAAGCCACTTCTTTCGCACATGAATTACATTTCCTTAAGATTCTACTGATGAGTCTGAGTCTTGTGTCTGCTTTTCCCACTATCTGTTTTATATGGTCATTCCAACTTACGGTTGCGTTGGATAGTTACGCGTAGATATTTTACGGCAGACGCGGTCTCCAGCTGTTTGTCATCAATAGTGTAGCTGTACAGTAGCGGATATCTTTTCCAATGTATGCCCAATATGGTACATTTATGTACGTTCAGGGTCAACTGCCAAAGTCTGCACCATTCATCAATTCTCTGCAGGTCGCTCTGCAAATTCTTATTATATTCAGGCGCTGCTATTTTGGTATAAACAACTGCATCATCTGTGAATAGCCTTAAAGAGCATCCGACGCTTTCTACTAAATAATTTATATATTTTGTGAACAGGAACGGTCCTATCACACTTCCCTGTGGTACTCCGGATATTGCCTTTACATCTGTCAATTTAGTTCTGTTAACAGAGACGTGTTGAGTTATATCTGCAAGAAATTCTCGAATCCAATCGCAGGTCTGTTCCGATACTCAGTAAGCTCGTATTTTTTTCATTAAACGGCAATGTGGGACGACGTCAAATGCCTTACTGAAATCAAGAAACACGGCATCAGCCTGAACGCCGTTGTCCACTGAGCTGTGGATCTCATGGAGGAACAGAGTGAGCTGAGTTTTACATCATCTCTGTTTGCGGTATCCATGTTGTTTTTCATAGAGGAGATGTTCGTTTTCCAGGAACGTCATAAATCTTGAGCATAGAACTTGCTCCGTAATTCTGCAACAGATTGACGTCGACGATATAGGTCTATAATGAAGTGGATCTGTCTTACGGCCACTCTTAGAAACGGAAATGACTTGCGCTTTTTCCAAGTCATGAGTACCTTTCGTTGCTCAAGCGATCTACGACAAATTACTGCTAGAAGGGAAGCAACTTCTTTCGCATAACCCTTATAGAATCTTATAGGTACCTCATCTGGTCCTGAAGCCGTTCTACTACAAAGCGACTGTAGCTGCTTTTCAGAGTCCGATATCGGCTATCTCAGTATCTGCCTATTCGACGTTCGCACGACGATTGAAGGGAGGGACAGTGTTACGATCTTCCGCGGTGAACCAACTTCGGAAGACTGAATTCAGTATTTCGGCTTTCTCTCTGTTGTCTTCCGTTTCGGTGCCGGCGTTGTCGCTGAGAGACTGGACCATTTACTGATTTTACGTATGACCAAAATCTCATATGGTTTTTAATCTGGTCGGTTGACAACTTCTTACTTTCGACATCATTGCACGCTTCTCTCATTGCTCTGATACTCATTTTCGCTTCGTTCAGCATTTGTTTGTCAGCTGGGTTTTCTCTTGAACAGCAACCGTCCTATCACGCTTCCTTGGGGTATCGGGAAATTACCTTTACGTCTGTCGATTTTGATCCTTTAAGAGCGAAGTGTTCTCATAGAAATGAAACCGTATATTAGTGTATTTCAAATAAAGATAATTTTGGAATACATATGTCGACATTATAATGTTGAAACTTCGTCAATATCGATACAGCATCCTAATATCTTGGAACTGGATTTTATAACGTCATTTTCTGTATGCTTCTCTAGGCGCTGGACGTTAATAACAATATATTCTAAGAGTCACTTCATTTCTGTGGAAATGCGCAATAAGCAACTGCGTACTGACCGTTAACTGTTACCTCCATGATATCGGTTTAAATCGTTCGGCTCAGTGAACCATGTCACCAAATTTTCTTTATACTAAAAGTAAATAGAGTCTTAATTTTTCAACGGACCTACACAAATTCCTACACAATACACTCGTAAATCAGGAATAAAACTTTCTCGAGCCAAGTCTACTAAATTGTTTCAAATCAAAAGAGCGTAACGTTTTTAATTACCAATATGTTACTTCTCAAATGTCGTCTTGCACTGATAGGACACGTCCAATTTATCTCAGGTTCTATGCATCAAAGGTTCAGAAAAATATTCTGTTTCCTATGCACACGTTGACTATATTCGTCAAGGGAATTTAGTTTCGTCTTGGGGGCGGGCGCGAATGAAATTCACATTTAACACGCCCTATTTGCGTCAGTGCACAGCTAGTGGATCGTTCTAGCCCGTCACACACTACTCTAGGGGTCGCTCGCTCCGTGGTACGCACTACACGGGTGGGATTACACCCGACCTCCTCGTTAACGTCCTTCCAATCCACCATGTGGGGAAAGATTTAAAAAGGCTAGGAGAGGAAAACATCTGAGGCGCCGTGTGAAGCCTTATGCTGCTGAACATCTGCTGTGGCTGAGCTTGCATGTATACAGCTAGTTAGTTAGTTAAAGGCTTCGTACATCATCTGAAGTCCAGTCGAACGAGGCAGTTTATATAATAACTATAAATGATTAGCCTTAACGTTAATGGAACACAGTATTAGTTTAATCCCACTGATGCAACTGAAATTGAAAAAAGAAGATTTTATTTAATTTGCTTACTGGCTACCACTTTCTGGTTAGAAATATCTAAGCACAGGGAGCTTACTTGTTGTCCTGACAGCTTCGCAGTTTTTAGGTGTGCAGGTGGCAACACTGCCTTCCGCATTGCAGAGACATGTGTTGCAACCCCTCTTGAACGTCGAATTCGGTCGACACAGCCCTGCCAACTGTACTGTATGTTTCACTCGTTGTGCAGTTTCGCCAGCTATATTAAAATGACCGAAGAATTCACTATCAGTAACAATAAGGAAAGAACACTTTGCGGGATCAGCACACCTCCTCACTCACACGCACACAAACACACACACACACACACACACACACACACATACACACACAGACCAAGAATTTCAGTTTGGAGTTCATATGAACACATTCTGCAGTTGACGACTTGATAAAGTATAGGCATCTACACATAGTATTGTGGATAGCTGTATATACAGTATGTGAGGTATGCTGATATGTTTATTGAGGGTGGAGGCACGATAACAGCATCACCAGCGGACCTGCAAGAACACATGCAATGCAACTTCAAGAAGTATTTTCAATAATATAACATACACTTATCAATAATATGCCAAAGACAGAACTGATGCTAAGACATTCATACAATAACAGTATATAAATTTTCACATATAAGTGAAAATGTGGATGTACAATCACAAGACGAAAAAATAATTAATGTACACTAGTGAAATTTATGGGATACATTTGTCTAGGTAACATATGTAGGTAATTAATACTCAAGATTACTTGATAACGTAAGTTCGACATAAAAAATTGCAAAAATGAAATACTGGTACATTAAAAGCGGGAGTTGGCACCAGAATGTTGAATGCAAGAATACAGACGTGCATGCATTGTGTTGTACAGATACCGGGCATCAGACTGAGGGATGGAGTTCTATGCCCACTGCACTTGGTCGGTCAATACAGCGACGGCTATTGCTTTTTTAAGATGACGCTGGTGTTACCGTCCGATGATGTCCAAAATGTGTACGGCGGCCGACACATATGGTGATCGAGTAGGCTAAACGTAACACGTCGACGCCTTGCAGAGCACGCAGGGTAAGAACGGCGATGAGTTGGCGAGCGCTATCCTGTTGGAAAGCACCCCTTGGCAAGCTGTTCATGAATGGCACCACAGCAGGTCGAATCACCAGACTGACGTTTAAATTTACAGTCAGGCTGCGTGGGATAACAACCAGAGGGCTCCTGCCTTCATACGAATCACACTCCACACTATGACCCCAGGTGTAAGGCCAGTGCGTCTAGCATGCAGACAGGTTGGCTGCAGGCACTGTACTGGTCCACTTCTAACCAACTCACAGCCATCAATGGCATCAAGTCAGAAGCGGATTTCGTCAGAAAACACAACACACCTCTACCTCGATCTTCAAAAAGCTCTCGCTTGACAGCACCGTGGTCGCGTTGGTTTGGGATCAGTGGAATCCACGTCTGAAGGGCGTCTGACTCGGAGCTGTCATTGAAGTACCCGATTTGTAAGACTTGTTGAGACGATGCCATCGTGGTTCAGGGGAATGCAGGCACGGTAGCTCAGCGTGTTCGGTCAGAGCGCTGGCTGGTCTCTGTAATAAAAGAACTGGGTGAGGGGATCAACAACGAATGTCATCTGGCGTCCGCTACGACCAACTACAAAGAACATAATCCGCAAGCCACGTAATGGTGTGTCGCGGAGGGTACTATCTACACCACTGTCTGATTCCTACAACACTGTTCCACTCGCGACCAGAGCGTGGGAAGAATGATTGTCGATAAGCCTCAGTATTGGGTCAAATTTCTCGAATTTTCTCCTCGTGGTCAATACGCGTGATGTGTATCGGGGGGAAGTAATATGTTGTCTGGCTCCTCCTGAAAATCTCTGTCCCGAAAATTTAATAGTAAATGTCTCCGTGATGCACAACGTCTCTCTTGTAACGTCTGCCAGTGGAGTTTGTTTAGTATCTCCGTAACGCTCCCTCGCCAGCTAAACGATCTCGTGACGAAACACGCTGCTCTTCGTTGGATGTTCTCTATCTCATCTATCAGTCCTACCTAATAGGGCTATCAGATGATGAACAATACTCAAGAATTGGCCGAACAAGCGAATTATAAGCTACGTCTTTCGCCGATGAGTTACCTTTCCTCAAGATACTTCTGATGAGTCTGAGTCTTGTGTCTGCTTTTCCCACTGTTTGTTTTATATGGTCATTCCACTTATGGTCGCTCTGGATAGTTACGCGTAGATATTTTACGGCGGACGCGGTCTCCAGCTGTTTGTCATCAATAGTGTAGCTGTACAGTAGTGGATTTCTTTTCCTATGTATGCCCAGTATGGTACATTTATTTACGTCCTGGGTCAACTGCCAGAGTCTGCACCATTCATCAACTCTCTGCAGGTCGCTCTGCAAATTATAACTATTTTCTTGCGCTTCTACTTTGGTATAAACAACTGCATCATATATATGTGTGTTTGTGAACAGGAACGGTCCTATCACACTTCCCTGTAGTACTTCGAATATTACATTTACATCTGTTGATTTAGTTCCGTTAAGAGCGCTGGGTTGAGTTCTATCTGCAAGAAAGACTTGAATCCAATTTCAGGTCTGCTCCGATACTCCGTAAGCTCGTATTTTTTTCATTAAACGGCAATGTGGTACGGTGTCAAATGCCATACTGAAATCAAGAAACACGGTATCAGCCTGAGCGCCGTTGTCCACTGCGCTGTGGATCTCATGGAGGAACAGAGTGAGCTGAGTTTTACATCATCTCTGTTTGAGGAGATGTTCATTTTCCCGGAACGTCATAAATCTTGAGCATAAAACATGTCACCTAATTCTGCAACAGATTGACGCCGACGATATAGGTCTACAATTGTGTGGATCTGTCTTACGGCCACTCTTGATAACGGAAATGACCTGCGCTTTTTCCCAGTCATAAGGTGCCTTTTGTTGCTCAAGCGATCTACGATAAATTACTGCTAGAAGGGAGCAACTTCTTTCGCATAATCCTTATATAATTTTATAGGTACCTCATCTGGTCCTGAAGCCGTTCTACTACAAAGCGACTGTAGCTGCAGTTCAGTTCCGATATCGGTTATTTCAATATCTGCCATTTCAACGTTCGCACGACGATTGAAGGGAGGAACAGTGTTACGATATTCCGCGGTGAACGAACTTTGAATTCAGTATTTCGGCCTTCTCTCTGTTATCTATCGATTCGGTGTCGGCTTGCTCGCTGAGACAATGAATAGTAGATTTTTATACACTTACTGAATCCGCATATGACCAAAATCTCTTAGGGTTTTTAATCAGGTTGGTTGACAACTTCTTACTTTCGACATCATTGAACATTTCTCTCATTGCTCTCATACTCATTTTAGCTTCGTTCAGCTTTTGTTTGTCAGCTGGGTTTCCTCTTGAACCTGAGATGTAGTGCTCTTTGTTTATGTAGCGCTTTTCTAACACGTCCATTAAACCAAGGTGGATCTTTCCCATCCGTTAAAATCCTGCCTTTCTTAACAGTCTGTGTAGGATGCATCGTCATAGATGCTGTCACAGCCTTATGATCACTGATGCCTTCGTCTACGTTAACTGATTCGATATGTTCAGGTCAGTTTGTTGCCAGAAGGTCTAATACGTTCCACTTACAAGTTGGTTCTCTATCTGTTCAAGGTAATTTTCGGACAAGACATCCAGAACAATGCCACACGATTCCCCGTCTCTGGCACCAGTTTTGGTGGCATGACGCTCTCAATCTATATCTAGCAAGTTGAAGTCACCCCCTAATACAACGGCATGATAAGGAAATTTTCTAATGATATTCTGCAAGTTCTGTCTGAAGCGCTCTACAACTACAGATCCTGACCCAGGTGGTCTATAAAAGCGTCCGATCACCATTTTTGATCGTTCTTTGATACTCAATTTCACCAAGATTGATTCACATTTGGAATCCATGATAACCTCGTTAGATTTTATCGAAGTTTTTAATGCAATAAAAACTCCGCCACCTCTGGCAACTAACCTATCCTTACGATAAACATTCTAGTCTGAACTTAAGAATTCGTTGTCATAGACGTCTGGCTTCAACCAGCTTTCTGTTTCGTTACTGTCTGTGCATTATGACCTTCAATAAGCGATATTAATTCAGGGACCTTTCCTTGGATGCTCCTGCAGTTTACTGAAACCATATTATTCTTCTCTACTTCTGATCTGTGAGGATAAAGAGTGTCTGAGGTCACTGTTGCTGATTTAACTGGCAAATGGTGTTTGCTCCCAAGGGAGGTCTTGTCTAACCTTAAAAAGTACCATTATGAACAAAGTGCAAAAAGGAAAACACAAAAAAGTGTGTTCAAGAGAGCTTGGTGGTCACTGCAATAAAATACTGAGTGAAGAGAAAGGAAAATTACAACGGATGTCATGTGACGTCCACTACGACCAAATGGAACGAACAGGAACGAACAAAATGAAAAATAAATAAGTATATAATTAAAAAATACAAACAGGGATAGCATCTTTGATTATATTTAAAATGGAATCGTTCCCAGGTTAGAAAGCCATCACTGCCTCCATTGTGAGTAATAATCAGCAAAGGCGTCCGAATTCTACCGGCATAAGAAGTCACCCTCATTTGACAGCAGCGTTGTCAACGAGGGCGGAGGAACACACACACAGTCGGGGCACTCTGTTGCCCTAGCGGTAGGAAACTGCCACTAAAGAAGGAAGAACCAGTAATGGTCAGCAGCATCAGGATACAGAAGGTAATGGAAACCACTGCATTAAAGATACATAGACTGTATCCACAGAACACGTGTTTGTAATTGAAAGAGTCATGAGGTTCTCTCCACTGATAAAAGATTCCGGAACAGTCGCCTAGTCGGATCTTTGTGAGGAGCCTGCTAATGGGGTAGTGACCATGAAAAAAGATGGAAGAATCAAGGAAACAATAACGTGTCGGAAGCTTGAACATGGTAGGGAAACTAGAAAAACTGAAAAGAGAAATCCAAAGGCTCAATCTAAATATAGCAGGGATCAGTGAAGTGAAATGGAAAGAAGACAAGAAGTACTCTTTAGATAAGATGCCCGAAACAGAATTCGAACCTGCGACCGTAGCGGTCGTGTGGTTCCAGACTGAAGCGACTACAACCGCTCTTCCACAGCGGCCAGCTAATTTCAGTTAACAATATTAAATTTTTGCCGTAAGGCGCTATGTTCCCGGAAATCCTTAGCAACGTCCAGTGTATCTTCGCAATGTTTAATTCTAGAAGGGAGAAACGGGGATGCCATGAGCTGTGAGTATACCTAAAGGATAAACGTAGAGATACGAAAATCACAGCGAGAGTCTGAGCGGTCTGAGCAGTCTGAGCGGGTGCAGGCAACCACAGTTCTATTTCCACCGCAATAACATACGTTGCATCCGTACATGAAATTTGAATTCGGCGCGCAGTGAATTGATGTCGGGTCTCCATTTGCACAAAAATGAGGGACACGTGAGCATCACAGTCCCATTGTCTATCACTTTAACTTAAAAACAAAACAAAATTACATTATTTAATTTTTCTATGTATGCGCAATTGTTACATTTATTTACACTAAGGGTCAACTGCCAGAGCCCACACCATTCATAAATTCTCTTGAGGTCATTCTGTAAATCGTTAATATCTTCAGGCGCTGCTCCTTTGTTACAGATAACTGCATCATCTGCGAACAGCCTTAGAGAGCATCCGACGCTTCCTGCTATATCGCTTATACATATTGTAAACAGCAACTGTCCTATCACACTTCCTTGGGGTATCGGGAAATTACCTTTACGCTTGTCGAATTTGTTCCTTTAAGAGAGGAGTTTTCTTACAGAAATGAAACTGTACATTAGTGTATTTCAAGCAAAGTTGATTTTGGAATTCATGTGTCGCCATTATGATGTTGAAGCTTCCTCAATTTCGATACAGCTTCCTAATATCTTGCACCTGGAGTTTATAACGTCATTCTCTGTATGCTTCTCTAGTTAGTGGATGTTAATAAGAATATATTCTAAGAGTCACTTCATTTCCGTGGAAATGTGCAAACTGCAACTGCGTTCTGTCGATTAACTGTTACCTTCCTGATATCGGTTTAATTCGTTCGGCTCAGTGAATCATGTCGACAAATTTTCTTTAAAGTAAAAGTAAATAGAGTCTTAACTTTTCAATAGACCTACATAAATTCCTACACAATACGCTCGTAAATAAGCACTATATTCAGGAATAAAACTTTCTTGATCTAAGTCTACTTCATTGTTTCAAATCAAAAAATCTTAACGTTTTTAAATACCAATATGTTACTTCTCAGAGGTCGGCTTGCACTGATAGGACACGGCAGATTTATCTCACGTTCTATGCATCAAACGTTCAGAAAAATTTTCTGTTTCGTATGCACACGTTAACTATATTCGTCAAGGGAATTTAGTTTCGTCTTGGGAGCTGGCGTGAATCAAATGTACAGTTAACCCGCCCTATTTGCGTCAGTGCGCACCTAGTAGGTCCTTCTAGCCCGTCCCATTCACAGTACTGGAGGGGTCGCCCGCTCCGTGGTACGCACCACACGGGTGGAATTCCATCCGACCTCCTCGTTAACGTCCGTCCGATCCACCATGTGGGCAGAGAGTTAAAATGGCTAGGAGAGGAAAACATCTGAAGAGCTGTGTGAAGTCTTATGCTGCTGAACATCTGCTGTGGCTGAGCTTGCATGTATACAGATAGTTAGTTAGACAAATGCTCCGTACATCATTTGAAGTCCAGTGGAACGAGTCAGTTTATATCATAAGTATAAATGATTAGTCTTAACGTTTATGGAACACAGTATAATTTTCATCCCACTGATGCAACTGAAATTGAAAAAAGAGGATTTTATTTAATTTGCTTACTGGCTACCACTTTTTGGGTAGAAATATCTAAGAACAGGGAACTTACTTGTTGTCCTGATAGCTTCGCAGTTTTTAGGTGTGCAGGTGGAAGCACAGCCTTCCGCATTGCAGAGACATGTGTTGCAGCCCCTCTTGAACGTCGAATTCGGTCGACACAGCCCTGCCAACTGTACTGCACGTTTCACTCGCTGTGCAGTTTCGCCAGCTGTGTAAAAATGACCGAAGAATTCACTATCAGCAACAGAATGGAAAGAACACTTTGCGGTTTCAGCACACCTCCTCACTCACACACATCAACCTACGCTCTCACACACACACACATACACACACACTAAGCATTTGAATTTGGAGTCCATATGTATACATTCTGCAGTTCACAACTTGATAAAGTATAGGCTTATACATATAGTATTGTGGAAAGATGTGTATACAGTATGTGAGGTATGCTGATAAGTTTATTGATGGTGGAGGCACCATAACCGGTTCACCAGCGGACCTGCAAGAACGTATGCAGTGCAACATCAAGATGTATTTTAAATAATATAACATATACTTATCAACAATATGCCAAGGCGAGAACTGATGATAACACATTCATACAATAACACTAAATAAATTACCATGTATAAGAGAAAACGTCTGCCAGTGGAGTTTGTTTAGTATCTCCGTTCGCTCTCTCGACAGCTAAACGATCCCGTGACGAAACGCGCCGCTCTTCGTTGGATGTTCTTTATCTCCTCTATCAGTCCTACCTAATAGGGCTATCAGATGATGAACAATACTCAAGAATCGGCCGAAAAAGCGAATTATAAGCTACGTCTTTCGCCGATGAGTTACATTTCCTCAAGATTCTTATGATGAGACTGAGTCTTGTGTCTGCTTTTCCCACTATTTGTTATATATGGTCATTCCACTTATGGTCGCTCTGGATAGTTACGCGTAGGTATTTTACGGCAGACGCGGTCTCCAGCTGTTAGTCATCAATAGTGTAGCTGTACAGTAGTAGATTTCATTTCCTAAGTATGCCCAATATGGTACATCTATTTACGTTCAGGGTCAACTGCCAGAGTCTTCACCATTCATCAACTATCTGCAGGTCTCTCAGCAAATTCTTACTATCTTCTGGCGCTGCTACTTTGGTATAGACAACTGCATCATCTGCGCATAGCCTGAAAGAGCATCCGACTGTTTCTACTAGATCATTTACATATATTGTGATCAGGAACGGTCCTATCACACTTCCCTGTGGTACTCCGGACATTACCTTTACATATGTCAATTTAGTTCCGTTAAGAGTGACGTTGAGTTCTGTCTGCAAGAAAGTCTCGAAGTCAATCGCTGGTCTGCTCCGATACTCCGTAAGTTCGTATTTTTTTCATTAAACGGCTATGCGGGACGGTGTCAAATGCCTTACTGAAGTCAAGAAACACGGCATCAGCCTGAGCGCAGTTGTCCACAGCGCTGGAGATCTTATGGAGAAACAGAGCGAGCTGAGTTTTGCATCATCTCTGTTAGCGGAATCCATGTTGATTTTTATAGAGGAGATGTTCATTTTCCTGGAACATCATAATTCATGAGCATAAAACACGTTTACTAATTCTGCAACAGGTTGACGTCAATTATTTAGGTCTATAATTGTGTGGATCTGTCTTACGGCCTTTCTGAAAAAAACGGGAATGACCTGCGCTTTTTTTCCCGGTCGTTAGTTACCTTTCGTTGTTCAAGCGATCTACGATAAATTACTGGTAGGAGGGAAGCAACTTCTTTCGCATAATCTTTATAGAATCGTATAGGTACCTCATATTGTCCTGAAGCCGTTCCACTACTAAGCCACTATAGCTGCAGTTATCCCAATGAAGGGACAGTGTTACGATCTTCCGTGGTGAACCAACTTCGGAAGACTGAATTCAGTATTTCGGCCTTCTCTCTGTTATCTTCCGTTTCGGTGTCGGCTTGCTCGCTGAGAGAATGAATAGATGATTTTGATCCATTTACTGATTTTACATATGATGAAAAATCTCTTAGGGTTTTTGTTCACGTCGGTTGACAACTTCTTACTTTCGACATCATTGAACATTTCTCTCATTGTTCTCATGCTCATTTTCGCTTCGTTCAGCTTTTGTTTGTCAGCTGGGTTTTCTCTTGAACCTGAGATGAAGTGCTCTTTGTTTACGTAGCGCTTTTCAAACAAGGCCATTAAACCAAGGTGGATCTTTTCCCATCCCGTAAAACATTACTCAGAACATACTTATCTAGGGCATTTTGAACGATGCCTTTAAATTTTTTCCATTTGTTCTCCACATCTTTCGTCCTCATCACCGAATACTTGCAGCTGACTGCTGAGATATTCTGAAATTTGTATCCTGTAATCCTTGCTGAGCAAATATATCTTCCTACCTTTCTTAACATTCCTGGTAGGACACGTCGTCATAGATGTTGTCACAGCCTTATGATCACTGATACCTTCCTCTGCGTTAACTGATTCTATAGGTTCAGGTCTGTTTGTGGCCAGGAGGTCTGATACGTTACCTTCACGAGTTGGTTCTCTAACTATCTGCTCAAGGTAATTTTCTGACAAGACATCCAGAACAATGCCACACGATTCCCTGTCTCTGACACCAGTTTTGGTGGCATAACACTCCCAATCTATACCTGGCAAGTTGAAGTCACCCCCTATTACAACGGCATGATCAGGAAAATTACTAATGATATTCTGCAAGCTCTGTCTGAAGCGCTCTACGACTACAGATCCCGACCCAGGTGGTCTATAAAGGCATTTGATCATCGTTTTTGATCGTACTTTGATACTCAATTCATCCAGATTAATTCACATTCTGAATACGTGATAACCTCGCTTGACTTTATCGTATTTTTACTGCAATAAATACGCCGAAAACATTGGCGATTAATCTATCCTTACGATAAATATTCCAGTGTGAACTTAGGATTTCGATGTCATTGACGTCTGGCTTCAACCAGCTTTCTGTTCCCAATATTGGCTGTGCATTATAAACTTCAATAAGCTATATTAATTTTGGACCTTTCCTTGAATGTTCCTGCAGTTTACTAAAATCACATTAATCTTTTCTATCTTTGATATGCGAGGACCAAGATTGTCTGAGGTCACTGTTGCTGATTTAACAGGCAAATCGTGTTTGTTCCAGGGGGAGGGGTCCTCTAACCTACAAAAGCCCCGTTACAAACAAAATGCAAAAAAAAAGAACCAAAACAACGAAAAGCGTGCTCAGCTGGGTGGTCCCTGTAATAAAATACTGAGTGAAGGGATCAACAACATACTTTAACAGATGTCATGTGATATCCGCTACGACCAAATAACACGATGAGAACGAACAAAATTCAAAAATAAATAAACAAAGAAATAAAAAATAACAACAGGGATAGCATCTTTGATTAATATTCAAAATGTCGTCGGTCCCGGCGTCGAACCCCATCACTGCCTACATTTTGATTAATAATCAGCACTGGCGGCCGAAGACTTCCGGCATAAGAAGTCACCCTCATTCTTACAATAGCCTTGTCGAAGAGGGCGGCGGAGTTGACAGAAGTTCAGGGCACTTTGTTGCCCCTGTTGTGGGAAACTACCCCTAAAGAAGGAAGAACCAGCAATGATCAGCAGCATGAGGATACAGAAGGTAATGGAAATCACTGCATTAAAGACACATATTGTGTGTCCACAGGACAGGTGCCTGTAATTGAAAAAGTGTCTTGAGGATCTCTCCATTGGCAAAAGATTCCAGAATAGTCCCCCATTCGGATCTTTGGGAGGAGCCTGCCATGGGGGTGGTGACCATGAGAAAAAGATGGAAGTATCAAGGACAGAATAACGTTCTACGAGTGAGAGCATGTAATGTCGGAAGCTTGCACCATGGTAGGGAAACTAGGAAATCTGAAAAGAGAAATGCAAAGGCTCAATCTAAATATAGCAGGGATCAATGAAGTGAAATGGAAAAAAGACAAGAAGTTCTCGTTAGATGAGTATAGGACAATATCAACAGCAGCAGAAAATGGTATAATAGCAGTCGGATTCGTTATGGATAATAAGGTAGCACAAAGAGAGTGTTATTGAGAGCAGTTCGGTGATAGGGCTGTTCTTATCAGAATCGACAGCAAACCAACACTGACCACGATAGTTCGGTTATACATGGCGATGTCGCAAGCTCCTGAAGAGATTGAGAAAATATACGACGATTTCGAAAGGTTGATACAGTACGTAATGGGAGATGAATATCTAATAGTCATGGGTGACTGGAATGCAGTTGTACGGGAAGGAGTAGAAGAAAAGGTTACAGGAGAATATTGGCTTGGGTGAAGGAAAGAGAGAGGAGAAAGACTAATTGAGTTCCGTAATAAATTTCAGCTAGCAATTGCGAATACTCTGTTCAAGACTCACAAGAGGAGGAGGTACACTTGGAAAAGGCCGGGTGATAAAGTAAGATTTCAGTTACATTACATCATGACCAGGCAGAGATTCCGACATGAGATACTGCATTGTAAGGCGAACACAGAAGCAGATATAAGCTCAGATCACAATGCAGTAGTGATGAAGAGCAGAGTGAAGTTTAAGAGACTACCCTGGAAGAATCAATACGCTAAGAAGTGGCATACAGAAGCACTTAGGAACTGCTAAGGAGTAACAATATATGCTTGAAGTTCTCTAAGGAACAGCAACGAGGAATAGCTCAGTAGGCAGCACAGTTGAAGATGAATGAACATCTCTAAAATGGGCAATCACAGAAGTTGGAAAGAAAAATATGGGTGCAAAGAAGGTAACTTCGAAGAAACCACGGCTAACAGAACAAATGTTTCAGTTGATCAATGAAACAAGAAAATACAAAAATGTGCAGGGAAATTCAGAAATACAGACGTACAAGTCGTTGAAGAGTGAATTTAACAGGAAGTTCAGGGAAGCTAATAGGAAATGGCTGCATGAAAACTGTGAAGAAATCGAAATGATATTGATTGCTTAAAGGACAGACTCAGTATCCAGGAAAGTCACAATAGCCTTCAGTGTAATTAAAAGCAAAGGAGGTAACATAAAGAGTACATTGAAGGCCTCTATATGGGGAAAATTTCTCTAGTGAGATGGAAAAAGAAACATGAGTGATTTAGAAGGGATAGGGAAAACAGTATTAGAATTAGAGTACAAGAGAGCTTTACAGAACTGAAACTCAAATAAGGCAGTAGGTATGGATAACATTCCATCACAATTTCTAAAGTCATTAGGGGAAGTGGCAACAAAGCGACTATTGACGTTGGTGTGTAGAGTGTATGAGATTGACGAGATACCGTCTGACTTTCGGAAAAATATCACCCACACAGATCCCAAGTCAGCAAGAGTTGACAAGTGCGGGAATTATCGCACAATCAGCTTAACACCTATACATCCAAGCTGCTGACAAGAACAATCCACAGAAGAATGGAAAAGAAAATTGGAGATGTGTTAGATGACGATTATTTTGGCTTTAGGAAAGATAATGGCACCAGAGAAGCAGTTCTGACGTTTCAGTTGATAATGGAAGCATGACTAAAGGAAAATCGAGACTCCCCATTTGTCGACCTGGAAAAAGCGTTCGACAACGTCAAATGATGGAAGATGTTCGAAATTCTGAAAAATGTAGGGGTAATTTAAATGCAGAGACGGGTAATAATAGAATATGTACACCTGCCAAGAGGGAATAATAAGACTAGTCGACCAAGAACGAAGTGCTCGGGTCGAAAAGGATGCAAGGTAGGGATGCAGTCTTTCGCCTGTACTCTTCAATCTGTACATCGAAGAAGCAATGGTGGAAATAAAAGAAAACGTCAGGAGTCGAATTAATATTCGAGGTGAAAGGATATCAGCTACACGATTCCATGATGACATTCCTATCCTGAGTGAAAGTGGAAAAGAATTAGATTATTTCCCAAATGAAGTAATCAGTCTAACAGAATATGGAATGAGAGTAAATCGAAGAAAGACGAAAGTAATGAGAAATAGCAGAAATGAGAACAGTGGGAAACTTAACATCAGGATTGGTGGTCACAAAGTAGATGAAGTTACGTAATTCTGTTAACTAGAAAGCAAAATAAGCAGTGGTGGACAGAGCAAGGAGGACATCAAAAGCGACTAGCAATGGCAAAAAAGGCATTCCTAACCAAGACTAGTCTATTAGTATCAAACATAGGCCTTAATTTGAGAAAGAAATTTGTAAGAATGTACGTTGGAACATAACATTGTGTGGTAGTGAAACGTGGACTGCGGGAAGAACGGGACAGAAGAGAATCGAAGCATTTGAGATGACGAATGTGAAAATTAGGTGGACTGATAAGGTAAGGAGTGAGGAGGTTCTGCAGAGAATCGTAGAGGAAAGGAATACATGGAAAACACCGACAAGGAGAAGGGACAGGATGATAGGAGATCTGTGAAAACATCAGGTAATGATTTCCATGGGACCGAGGAAGCTGTTGATGGGAAAAACTCTAGAGGAAGAAAAAGAGTGGAATACATCCAAATGTAATTCACGACGTAGATTGCAACTACTAAGCTGAGCTGAGGAGTGTAATATCCACGACACTATGTTCTAGCCACAAGATGTTAAAATGAACTAAGTGTACAAACTTCAACAAATATTATGGATACTACGTATAAAAAAGACTGCATCGTGTAAAAACGGCAATAATTATTTCGTTATTTCTGTAATAATTTAATTTCTGTGTGAATTAAAACTATTATCAGAGAACTACACTCATGGACAACGACAGTTATAATCCTTTTTTGTTATCTGTTACTATTGTGTTTCAGTTGTTCTTCCTGTGCTGACGGATGAACTGTTCGGACGTGAGACGTGTGAGGTCTGTAAAGAGAAAACCTGTAACTATATATATTGTTAATTATTATTTGAAAAGTAGAGTCGCTATTGTCTAGACGTGGATTTGTATTATATCAATTATAATCCAATCTAATTAATGTTTTAATCGTTAATTTTCAGCTCCGCAATTAGGAGCGCAGCCATTGGCGCTAGTGACTTACCGCCGAGTTTACTAGTATAAAAAATATGAAACATTTTCATTGAGCATAATTTTAAATGGTAAAGAATAGAGGACAAGAGACTTTTATCTAAATATATTAACTTGATATAAAATAAACTGAGAATAACAATACACAAATTGACTATCGTCTGTCTGCCGCCATCTTAGCAAAAATATCTCCGCGGCAGTTTTGAATCGAGAATATTAACAAACATAAATGTTGTTAGATATATATGAATGGAAGTAAATGTTAACTGGTGGTCCCGAATCTACTTTCAAAGACAGAATTCAACTCAGATTGAATCCCTAAATACAGTGCTCACAGCACGTTACGTAATATCAATTTCTTATTTGCTGATGTATGAAGCCTAATTATTTCGGACGATTTACATGTAATATTTTAATAGGAAACATACGTCAGTGTTGTAGGCGGATAGCAGTTTTTCACTAAATGTTCCCTTTGCTAGAGAAAAGTGCTTCCATGTTAAGTAAAAGTTGTTTAAAATCTGATAAATTATATGCAATTTCTTGCCTCTAGCCTCCTACGGACACTTTAGATTACAGTTTGGTCTAAAATTCTGCGTTGTTACTTTCGGTGTAGACATTTTAGTCCACCCACGGCATCAGGCTTTTTGAAGTCCATTCCCCTCACTTTGTGTTGATTGGTACTGTTTCCGTCGATGAAAAGTAACGTTGAGAAAACAGAGGCCACATAACTCAGTCTTGGAGGAGATATCTGTAAGACTTTAAGAAAATATTGAGCGTTCGGAATTGTAAGTACCTGTGTTAAATGTTTAATGTTCAATTAATTAGGCTTTATTGCCTCCGAAAAACTTTTAAATGTCTAGCAAGTCTGTATATACTGTCAAAACTATCACCGTTGCAAGATTGTGAGTGTTTTACTAGAAGTCTTCACTGAAAAGCTGAAAAAACTATGTAGGTCCGGTCCGAACACAGTCACCGGCCCTCTGCTATTCACGAGTTACTACTGGGAGTCGTTTAGTGGTCTTCCTCAAAAGTAAGTGCTCGCCATAATATTCCACGAATGGTCATGAAACACGACACGCGGAGTTGCTGTACGACCAAACATTTGACACACAAATAACTTCGAAATTAATTCACGTAAAACCTCAAACTTTGAAAAATCGTTTAAAACTTGAATCGCTTCGCAATTATGGTAAAAGAACGTACGATTTTTTTTTTATATCATGGCCGAAATTTGTGTGCCGCAGTTCCACATGTTCTGTTCACTAAGGTGGCTCACAAGTGACGCATGAGACTCAGAACTGCAGCACAGAGCACTACTCTAAGCGCGAAATATGCTTAATTATTATCGTCTCATGATCTAAAAGCCCCTGTCCACTAATGCCGCATTAATTCTTAATTCGCCTAGCGGCATTACTGAAAGTAAATTATGAAACATTTTCCGAATTCACAAAATCAAACTTAAATAAAACAACAAAAGTCTTAATTATCCCTAGGAATAGAACATTAATTGGTTAAGCACCTAGTTTTTCCTCTGGCCGCCTTGATACAAAAGCTTGCACACTGGACATACATCAAATGACTCAATCTTTTTAAAGAACTTCCCACCATTTAATTGTTAATTGTTAATTTATTTAATACAATCATGATTTCGACTTGTAGCTATAGTCAAGCGCATGCCGAAATGTCAAAATACAGGGTGATTCAAAAAGAATACCACAACTTTAAAAATGTGTATTTAATGAAAGAAACATAATATAACCTTCTGTTATACATCATTACAAAGAGTATTTGAAAAGGTTTTTTTTTCACTCAAAAACAAGTTCAGAGATGTTCAATATTGCCCCCTCCAGACACTCGAGCAATATCAACCCGATACTCCAACTCGTTCCTCACTCTCTGTAGAATATCAGGCGTAACAGTTTGGATAGCTGCTGTTATTTCTCGTTTCAAATCATCAATGGTGGCTGGGAGAGGTGGCCGAAACACCATATCCTTAACATACCCCCATAAGAAAAAATCGCAGGGGTAAGATCAGGGCTTCTTGGAGGCCAGTGATGAAGTGCTCTGTCACGAGCTGCCTGGCGGCCGATCCATCGCCTCGGGTGGTTGACGTTCAGGTAGTTACGGACAGATAAGTGCCAATGTGGTGGCGCTCCATCCTGCTGAAATATGAATTGTTGTGCTTCTTGTTCGAGCTGCGGGAACAGCCAATTCTATGGATGCGTGCTACATTTTCATCATTCGTTCTCGGCCGTCCAGAACTTTTCCCTTTGCACAAACACCCATTCTCTGTAAACTGTTTATACCAACGTTTAATACACCACCTATCAGGAGGTTTAACACCATACTTCGTTCGAAATGCACGCTGAACAACTGTCGTCGATTCACTTCTGCCGTACTCAATAACACAAAAAGCTTTCTGTTGAGCGGTCGCCATCTTAGCATCAACTGACGCTGACGCCTAGTCAACAGCGCCTCAAGCGAACAAATGTACAACTAAATGAAACTTTATAGCTCCCTTAATTCGCCGACAGATAGTGCTTAGCTCTGCCTTTTGTCGTTGCAGAGTTTTAAATTCCTAAAGTTGAGGTATTCTTTTTGAATCACCCTGTATGTCTCATCTGGCCGGCCGGGGTGTCCGAGCGATTCTAGGCGCTACAGTCTGGAACCGCGCGACCGCTACGGTCGTAGGTTCGAATCCTGCCTCGGGTATGGATGTGTGTGATGTCCTTAGGTTAGTTAGGTTTAAGTAGTTCCAAGTTCTAGGGGACTGATGACCTCAGAAGTCAAGTCACATAGTGCTCAGAGCCATTTGAACCATTTTTTGTCTCACCTGTCTGTGACGTGTCATCGTCGAAAAAACGTATTTAGGATCTAATAGACCAGTTGTCGTATTACGACTTCGTTCAACCTCCGTTAGCTGCGCTGCTCTCTCCAGCTTTCTGTGCCAGCCGCTGGGAAAGATACAAGTATGACCTTAGAGTCCAGACGACAGACATCGTTCGTTATTAGATGTGTCACAGTCTACGGCTGGTTGCACCCTGTTCCCTCAGAGCATGTTGGAACGGCCTCTTCGGCACGATAAATGACCCCCCGTGACATACATACCGTTCAGCTGGTGTTCCTTCCCATTCATTTCTGTCATTTCGTTTGGGGAGACCATTAACCGAGGTACTTTTAAATTGCTTACTGGCCCTTGTCCTTTACTGCCTTTCTGCAACTTGACAAGGGACACAGCAAGTTTCCCAGTAGGTGAAATGAGCCCCACTGCCTTAGTTTCAGCTTCGGTGGCAGACAGCGCTTTGAACTTGTTGGTCATGTGAATATGTTAGCACTCCGCGTTCTCCATGCTACCTGTTTCCCCTGAATGGAGTTCCCAGCTCTACCACAGACACATCACTCACAGGCGGACGAATGTTGATAGATACTGTATTACATCTAGGGAGACAGGGCTCAGAGGAAAGGATACTGGTGAAAGTGTCTCTGATAAAAAACTCTCACTAGCTCTCCCAATGCATCCATTCACAGCAGATACCAGCTGCTTGACAATAGTCACAGCGACCGCCAGCTGCTTAGGGACAACTACTAAGCATTCAATGTTTAGCTCCAACGTGGCTGGTGCTACGCCCGTTTTGACAGACTTAATTTCGCTGCCATGAAATTTATCGAGGAAGTAGGGGAAAAATCTACGAAGATACAACAAAATGAAATGTTATGACTGACATAAATCTCAAAAACGTCGATTTCCAATGAAGTGAACTTGTGAAGAAGGGAAATGTGTTCCACCATCCACCAGGTGTCGACCGGTGGCATTGACTATTAGTGTGTGTCAGCTTGCCTCCACGCCCGATTCTGAATTTTTTTTGTCACTGATTTCTACACCAACGATTTTCTAACAGTACGATGAGAGGTTCTACTGAGTTGGTGGGAATAGTACACTACTGCCCATTAAAACTGCTACACCAAGAAGAAATGCAGATGATAAACGGGTATTCATTGGACAAATATATTATACTAGAACTGACACGTGATTACATTTTCACGCAATTTGTGTGCATAGATCTTGAGGAATCTGTACCCAGAACAACCACCTCTGGCCATACTAACGGCCTTGATACGCCTGAGCATTGAGTCAAACAGACCTTGAATGGCGTGTACAGGTACAGCTGCCCATGCAGCTTCAACACGATACCACAGTTCATCAAGAATAGTGACTGGCGTATTGTGACGAGCCAGTTGCTCGGCCACCATTGACCAGACGTTTTCAATTGGTGAGAGATCTAGAGAATGTGCTGGCTAGGGCAGCAGTCGAACATTTTCTGTATCCAAAAAGGCTCGTACAGGACCTGCAACATGCGGTCGTGCATTATCCTGCTGAAACGTAGGGTATCGCAGGGATCGAATGAAGGGTAGAGCCACGGGTCGTAACACATCTGAAATGTAACGTCCACTGTTCAAAGTGCCGTCAATGCGAACAAGAGGTGACCGAGACGTGTAACCAATGGTACCCCACACCATCACGGCGGGTGATACGCCAGTATGGCGATGACGAATACACGCTTCAAATGTGCGTTCACTGCTATGTCGCCAAACGCGTATGTGACCATCATGATGCTGTAAACAGAACCTGGATTCATCCGAAAAATGACGTTTTGCCATTCGTGCTCCCAGGTTTGTCGCTGTGTACACCATCGCAGCGTCAAGGGAAACCGCCGCCATGGTCTCCGAGCTGATAGTCCATGCTGCTGCAAACGTCGTCTAACTGTTTGTGCAGATGGTTATTGTCTTGCAAACATCTCCATCTGTTGACTCAGGGATCGAGACGTGGTTGCACGAACGGTTACAGCCATGCGGATAAGATGCCTGTCATCTCGACTGCCCGTGATACGAGGCCGTTGGGATCCAGCACGGCGTTCCGTATTACCCTCCTGAACCCACCGATTCCATATTCTGCTAACAGTCATTGGATCTCGACCAACTCGAGCATCAATGTCGCGATACGATAAACCGCAATAGCGATAGGCTACAATCCGACCTTTATCAGAGTCGGAAACGTGATGGTACGCATTTCTCCTCCTTACACAAGGCATCACAACAACGTTTCACCAGGCAACGCCGGTCAACTGCTGTTTGTGTATGAGAAATCGGTTGGAAACTTTCCTGATGTCAGCACGTTGTAGGTGTCGCCCTTGGAGTCAACCTTGTGTGAATGCTATGAAAAGCTAATCATTTGCATATCACAGCATCTTCTTTCTGTCTGTCAAATTTAAGGTCTGTAGTCGTCAGATTCGTGGTGTAGCAATTTTAATGGCCAGTAGTGTATAATTAGGGAAACTGAGTCAGTTCAGAACCATGGTGTTCCATGCAATAAGGTATATACACTCCTGGAAATTGAAATAAGAACACCGTGAATTCATTGTCCCAGGAAGGGGAAACTTTATTGACACATTCCTGGGGTCAGATACATCACATGATCACACTGACAGAACCACAGGCACATAGACACAGGCAACAGAGCATGCACAATGTCGGCGCTAGTTCAGTGTATATCCACCTTTCGCAGCAATGCAGGCTGCTATTCTCCCATGGAGACGATCGTAGAGATGCTGGATGTAGTCCTGTGGAACGGCTTGCCATGCCATTTCCACCTGGCGCCTCAGTTGGACCAGCGTTCGTGCTGGACGTGCAGACCGCGTGAGACGACGCTTCATCCAGTCCCAAACATGCTCAATGGGGGACAGATCCGGAGATCTTGCTGGCCAGGGTAGTTGACTTACACCTTCTAGAGCACGTTGGGTGGCACGGGATACATGCGGACGTGCATTGTCCTGTTGGAACAGCAAGTTCCCTTGCCGGTCTAGGAATGGTAGAACGATGGGTTCGATGACGGTTTGGATGTACCGTGCACTATTCAGTGTCCCCTCGATGATCACCAGTGGTGTACGGCCAGTGTAGGAGATCGCTCCCCACACCATGATGCCGGGTGTTGGCCCTGTGTGCCTCGGTCGTATGCAGTCCTGATTGTGGCGCTCACCTGCACGGCGCCAAACACGCATACGACCATCATTGGCACCAAGGCAGAAGCGACTCTCATCGCTGAAGACGACACGTCTCCATTCGTCCCTCCATTCACGCCTGTCGCGACACCACTGGAGGCGGGCTGTACGATGTTGGGGCGTGAGCGGAAGACGGCCTAACGGTGTGCGGGACCGTAGCCCAGCTTCATGGAGACGGTTGCGAATGGTCCTCGCCGATACCCCAGGAGCAACAGTGTCCCTAATTTGCCGGGAAGTGGCGGTGTGGTCCCCTACGGAACTGCGTAGGATCCTACGGTCTTGGCGTGCATCCGTGCGTCGCTGCGGTCCGGTCCCACGTCGACGGGCACGTGCACCTTCCGCCGACCACTGGCGACAACATCGATGTACTGTGGAGACCTCACGCCCCACGTGTTGAGCAATTTGGCGGTACGTCCACCCGGCCTCCCGCATGCCCACTATACGCCCTCGCTCAAAGTCCGTCAACTGCACATACGGTTCACGTCCACGCTGTCGCGGCATGCTACCAGTGTTAAAAGACTGCGATGGAGCTCCGTATGCCACGGCAAACTGGCTGACACTGACGGCGGCGGTGCACAAATGCTGCGCAGCTAGTGCCATTCGACGGCCAACACCGCGGTTCCTGGTGTGTCCGCTGTGCCGTGCGTGTGATCATTGCTTGTACAGCCCTCTCGCAGTGTCCGGAGCAAGTATGGTGGGTCTGACACACCGGTGTCAATGTGTTCTTTTTTCCATTTCCAGGAGTGTATTTACATAATGTGAAATGAATTAAATGGAGTGGAATGTTACAGCTAACAGTTGTTAGCAAATCGCTAGTAACAGTACAGATGTTATTACAACGACGCATAAGATATTCTGCATGTTTATAGTTCTTTTATGAGTACTTACAAGATAGTGCTATGCTGTTTCAAGGCACCGGGACATTAAATCTACACTGAGGTGATCAGAGTAGTGGGATAGCGATATGCACATATACAGATGGCGGTAGCGTTGTGTACGCAAGATATAAAAGGCAAGTGGATTGGCGGAGATGCCATTTGTACTTAGGCTATTCATGTGGAAAGGTTTCCGTTTGATAATGGCCCCACGACGAGGATCAGCTGACTTTGAATGTGAAATCGTAGTTGGAGCTAGAAGCATGGGTGATTCCATTTCGTAAATCGTTATGGAGTTCAGTATTCCGAGATCCATAGTGCCAAGAGTGTGCCGAGAATATTAAATTTCAGACAGTACGTCTCACACGGACAAAGCAGTGGCCGACTGCCTTCGCCGAGAGCAAGGGTGTTTGCACAAACGTGTCAGTACTAACAAACAAGCAACACTTCGTGAAATACCGCAGAAATCAGTGTGGGACGTCCGACGAACGTATCCGTTAGGACACTGCGGCGAAGTATGGCGTTAATGGACTATGGCAGCAGACGCACCGAACCGAGCGCCTTTCCTAACGGCACAACATCGCCTGCAGCGCCTTCCTGGACTCGTGATCATACCAGTTGGATTCTCCACCTCTGGAAAACCGCGGCCTGGTCAGATCACCCCGTGTTTCTGTTAGTAAGAGCTGATGCTAGGGTTCGAATGTGGTGCAAACTCCACGAAGCTACGTCATCAAATTGTCAACAAGACACAGCACAAGCCGCTACTGGCTTCATAAAGCTGTAGGCTGTGTTTTCATGGAATGGACTGGGTGCTCTGGCCCAACTGAACCGATTATTGGCTGGAAATGGTAATGTTTGGCTACTTGGAGTCAATCTGCAGCCATTCATGTCCTCCATGTTCCCAAACAACTATGGATTTTTTACGGATGACCGAGTGCCATGTCACAGGGCCACATAATCAAGAGATCATACAGTGGACAAAATCCTGGACCGGATACTTTCGCATTTACCGATGGCTGTAGAGGCACCATGGTTCAGTATTTCTGCAGGGACTTCCATCCACTTGTTGAGTCCATGCCACGTCGTGTAGCTGTGTAACGTCCCCTTTGAACAATTATACATAACTGTGCTTAAACTGACACACAATATTTTGTTAGCGCAATGCAATCTGACTTTTAAAATTCCCTACAAAAGAATGGCCCTGACTAACATTAAACTATACCTTTCACAAATCACTTACCTCACAAAAATCTTCGCTGCTCAAGCTACTGCAATACAGCGAGCGCCACTACTGCCAGCTAAATAAAAGATTCAAAGTACTGAAGGCACTAACTACTGATAGGCATAGTTAGCAAATGAAAGATATTAATAGAGAACAAACACTGTATTTACCTTAATATTCATCATATATAAATATAGCAGTTCATGACAAATTTCAAAACTCCGCCATCTCTCTCCCCACATCCACCACTGCTGGCGGCTCACCTCCAACTGCGCAACGCTATCTGTTTCACTGTCTATACCATTATTTGACGCCCGCTCCATTTCCCTATGCACAGTTACCAAATTACTACTTTGAACGTCTGTTAATTCATTACACAGTGGTGCTGGGAAGCTACGCTCGTCGTCACTATTATTTCTCATTTTACTTTGGAGTCTAGTGTTACGTTTTTCACACGCCATTATTGTCACAATATTTCACGCGATAACACAGAAAAACACAATTTGAATAGCAAAAATAAGAGAACTCATTAACATAGCACTGAAAATAATATGTAGTTAATTACAAGCGCAGCTGCGAAATACTTGGTGCAAATCTACATGCATGCCACAACTGTTTTACTGTACAACAATGAAAGACTGCAACTACAAAGGAGATTTTCTCTAAAATTACGCGCTAGCAATAAACAATAGCTACACTAATTACACAACACCACTGTGTAATGAATTAACAGACGTTCAAAGTAGTAATTTGGTAACTGTGCATAGGGAAATGGAGCGGGCGTCAAATAATGGTATAGACAGTGAAACAGATAGCGTTGCGCAGTTGGAGGTGAGCCGCCAGCAGTGGTGGATGTGGGGAGAGAGATGGCGGAGTTTTGAAATTTGTCATGAACTGCTATATTTATATATGATGAATATTAAGGTAAATACAGTGTTTGTTCTCTATTAATATCTTTCATTTGCTAACTATGCCTATCAGTAGTTAGTGCCTTCAGTACTTTGAATCTTTTATTTAGCTGGCAGTAGTGGCGCTCGCTGTATTGCAGTAGCTTGAGCAGCGAAGATTTTTGTGAGGTAAGTGATTTGTGAAAGGTATAGTTTAATGTTAGTCAGGGCCATTCTTTTGTAGGGAATTTTAAAAGTCAGATTGCGTTGCGCTAACAAAATATTGTGTGTCAGTTTAAGCACAGTTATGTATAATTGTTCAAAGGGGACGTTACAGCTGCACCACGCCAGTCAAAAGGAGGTCCAATACGATATTAGCGCTACAGTCCAGGACCGCGCGACCGCTACGGTCGCAGGTTCGAATCCTGCCTCGGGCATGGATGTGTGTGACGTCCTTAGGTTAGTTAGGTTTAAGTAGTTCTAAGTTCTAGGGGACTGATGACCTCAGAAGTTAAGTCCCATAGTGCTCAGAGCCATTTGAACCATTTTTGATATTAGCGGGTATCCCGTGGTTTCTGTTATCTCAGTGTGCATGAGAAACGTGTCGTTGATGGTATGATTCGCAGTAAAAAAAAAAAAGTGTGAAAACGTTACTCCTGTGGTTAAGAGTGACAATAAAAGTGCAAAAGCAAAGAACGGAATTACAAAACTACAGTGACATTCATCAATTTAAATTCTGAGTATGATTCTGTCGATAATGTAGAAGAAAATACTTTGTTCTAGGTAAAATCGGATGGCAAGGAGGCAACCAATTTAAAATTTGAAATTTTGGTGATAAGTGCACTACGTGAACTTGAAGCGTATTTTAGGACGTTATGTCCGATTCCTGACAAGACATATAATTTCAAGTTGTCAAGACAAATGTTCCAAAGTTTGTTTACTCGTTTAACTGTGTTTTGATGGTATTGTTTCTTGGAGGAAATGGAAAAAATTGAGAGCTCTCTTTTCGTGTTAAGTGTCTTTGAATCCACCGAGGCTTCGACGAAGTTCTAACGGATTTTCTGCGTGCCTCCTTAAGAATCGCCAATGAAGTTAGTTCAGCGCGTTTGTTTTCGTGTAGAGTGAGGTGGAGCAGTAGTCAGAACGCTGGACTCGCATTCGGAAGGACGACGGTTCAAATCTCCGTCCAGCCAACCAGGTTAGAATATCCATGATTTCCGTAAATCGCTCCAGGCAAATGCCGGGATGGTTCCTTTGAAAAGGCCACGACCGAGTTCGTTCTTCAACGTTTCATATTGTGAGCTTGTTTTCCATCTTTGATGATAGCGCTGTCGAACTGCTCGTTAAATTCGCATCCTCCTTCCTTTTCCCAATTTTCGTGAACAAAACGTGTGCGCATGGTGGCCCACGTGTAGCAGAGAAGACGTTCGCCTTAGCTTTCACGTCGGGTATGAGGAACCTTAAATAAAAATGTATTGCCGTTATGTGTTCCACACACATTGCCTTTAAGGGGTTCGAATATTGATTGTTTCTTGTGGAGAATCGTTTATAACGCAGAAGACATTGCAGCGCCTCCCGGTGAGTGATTGCCGTGAGGACCAGAAGCGCTAGTTTTGTGATCTAGGTATTTGGCATAGTTTACATTTAACATAAAATACGGGGTTGTACTCACCTGTTTCGGAGGCTTGGCAGTTCCAGACCGTACACAGGGCTGAATTCCTAGTCTCCCCGCAAACACAGTAGTTGCAGTCGTCCTTAAACACTGTGGGTGATTTGGTGCAGTCCACTTCCTTACGAGTTAAGTGAATGCTCATCATCTTATTAGGGAATAGCGGGCCGTAATCTGGCTTCTCGTCCGGCACTAGAGAAACAAACATGGTTAGCATATTTCCATTCTGTAACCCATTACATTTTCCGTTTTACGTATTATCCTCAGTCTGGAACAAAAATGCAGGTTCGAAATTACGTTGACAGGTCTAGAAAAGAATTACAAGCTACTATTGCCTTTTTCAGGCAGAAAATAGACGAAAATCGGAAAATTTCGTCTGTTACTGGAACCTAGAGCATATCTGAGAAGTTGAAAGAATGTGATATTTCTGTTAGAAAATTACCTTCTCTCAAAGAGTAAATATGGCTACCAGAAAAGTCATTTATTTGTATCTGTACTTGGTTTATTATCAAACGGTACGTGAAAATGAACTGAAGCGTTCCGTCAACACAGATTTCCAAAATCTGTACCACATTGTTGATTGACGGATTAGACATACTCCTCGGCATTGTCGTCACAGGAATGCGACGGGCTCGATAGATTTATGACTGATGGGACTCAGTGTGCTATACTATGTAGTAACATCGAAACTACGATAGTAGAATCTCTAGTAATGTTTTAAATCTACAGAAAGGATTTATCAGATTAGTAAGCAGCACATTCAAATTGCTGGAGTGTTCGCCGACGAGCTGTTGTCCTCGCGAAAACCCCTTCGCTGGGCCTTCCTCAGGAAGCGCAGAACGACTTGAAGAGTATTTCCTGTTTGTATATTAAATAACTGCTGTCTGCAATTTCTGTATAAGCGCAATATGTACAGGAGAAAATATCTGGTTACATGGTAAGTGGCCAAAACTCAGAGAAAGTCATATATTTTATTTCGGGTGTTCCAAGAAGAATGGTCAGTATTCGTGAATATGATTGGAACGATGATTCGGAGCATAGAAGTGTAGAAAGTATGGTCTGTCAAATGCATACCTTAAGAACTACGAGCACTTCTTCAACTTCGATACTGTGAAGCATATCTCTTCTAGTGCAATCTCTTTGCTTTCCATATTTTTGGAGGAGGTGGTATGGATCAAAACAAGAACAAGTTGTCTGGTAAACATGGTCCCTAAAATGCACGTCTTAGGAGCTATGTGCACTTGTTCATCTTCGCTAATGTGAGAAAAACCTCTAGCTTCAGCCTCATTTCAAATAGGTACCCTCTCATATAAGTACAGTTGGTGGTGACTTCAATCTTCCATCGATATATTGGCAAAAATACATGTTTAACGCGGAGGTAGGCATAAAACGTCGTCCGACATCGTTCTGAATATGTTCTCAGAAATTATATTTAACAATCAGTTCAGGAGTCTACTCGAAGTGTAAATGGGTTGCGAAAAAATACTTAGCAACAAATAATCCTGCGCAAATAGGAAGCATCATGACGGATACAGGGATTAGTAGCCAGAGGGCTCTTGTGGAGAGAGTAAACACCATAACATCCAAGCCCACCAATAATAAATGCAAAATACACATATTTAAAAAAGAAGATAAAAATTCGCTTCAGGCCTTCCTAAGGACAGTCTCCACGCCTTCCAGGCTACATATGTAAGCATAGATCAGATAAACCAAATCTGGCATACGCTTAGGTATTCAGCCTGGAAATCGTATCGACGGATATTGATAGACTTACACCAAATAAATTAATAAGAAATGGTACTGATCTTCCACGGTGTACAAAACAAGTCAGAACACTGTTGCAGAGGCAATGAAGAAAGGATGCCAAATTTAAAAGAACGCAAAATCCTCGAGATTGGTGAAATTTTACAAAAGTTCGAAATGCAGCGCGAACTTCAATGCGAGATGCCTTTATTACTTTCCACAACGAAACTCTGTTTGGAAATCTGGCAGAAAATCCAAAGAGATTTTAGTCGTATGTGAAGTACACCAGCGGAAAGACACGATCAATACCTTCACTGCGCGATAACAACTGTGCTGATACTGATGACGATGTCACTGAAGCAGAGTTACTAAATGTGTTTTTTCCGAAATTCCTTCACCGAAGAAGACGAAGTAAATGTTTCATAACTCGAATCAAGAACAACTGCCAACAAGATTAACTTAGAAGTAAGTATCTTCTGTACAGCAAAGCAGCTTAAATCACTTAAGAGAGGCAAGTCTTCCGATCCAGATTGTATACTAGTCAGGTTCCTTTCAGAGGATGCTGATACAACAGCTCCATACTTAGCGATCACATACAACCGCTCGCTTGTAGGAAGTTCCATACCCAGAGACTGGAAAGTTGCACAAGTCACACCAATACACAAGAAAGGAAATAGGAGTAATCCCCTAAATTACAGACCCATATCGCTGACGTCGGTTTGCAGTAGGATTTTGGAACGTTTATACTATTTAGAAGAAAACGATTTATTTACAAACAGCTAACACGGATGCAGAAAATGAAGTTCTCGTGAAATTAACTAAACAAAGACTGTTTTTAGCCCTGTCACACAATTTATTATTAGTGTTACTGCACAACCTAGGTTTCGGTTATAAGCCCATTTTCAAGTACATTACTGATTCCCAAAGATGATAATAAATCGACAAATACGATGGCAAGGCAAAGAAAATCTCAACTTCTTAGGTATCGATTCTTGGCTTAATGTACACTTACATCAATGACCATTTTTAAGTAATTATATCCATTATTACACATTCACCAATTGTATTACAATAACCGGGCTAAAGTTTTGCATCATCTAAGATACTTTTAACTACGATGGACTGGGGTTGTGATCTCATTTAAAAGAGGCGAATAACTGAATTGGGTTTGCTCGTTTAAGTGGGTTTGCTTGTGAAACAGAACTAGCTCTTTATTCTAAAGAAGTAATGAGTGCTATTGGCAGGAGATGTCAAATTGACATTATATTTTTAGATTTCCAGTAGGCTTTTAACACCGTATCTCACAAGCGACGCCTAATCAAACTGCTTGCCTATGGACTATCGCTCCAGTTGTGCGAATGGATACATGGTTTCCTGTCATACAGGGAAGTCATCGAGTAAAAGAGAAGTAATATGTGGCGTGCGCCAAGGGTTTGTTATAGACCCTCTGCTGTTCCTGATCTACATAAACGATTTAGGAGATCATCTGAATAGTACTCATAGATTTTTTGCAAATGGTGCTGCCATTTGTCGTCTTATAAAGTAATTATATTATCAAAGCAAATTGCAAGGTATCAGTATGGGGCGAAAAGTGGCAATTGAATCTAAATAATGAAAAGTGTGAAGTAATCCTCATGAGTACCAAAAGGAATCCGCTAAATTTCTGTTATACGATAAAACATAAAAATCTAAAGGTCGCAAATTTAACAAAATACTCAAGGATTATAATTACGAATAACGTATGTTGGAACGATGACGTAGATAATGTTGTGGGTGAAGCAAATCAAAGACAGCGATTATTGGCAGAACACAGAAAATCCAACACGTCTACCCAAGAGACTAGCTACACTGCGCTTGTACGCCCTCCTCTGGAGTATTGCTGTGCGGTGTGACATCCGCGTTAGACAGAATCGACGGCGGACGCCGAAAAATTGCAAAGAACGGCAGATCCTTTTGAACAATCGTGAGAGCGCCACGGATATGATACGTGTACTGGGTTATCAATCATTAAAACAAAGGCGTTTCTCGTTGTGGCAAGATGGTATCATAAAATCTGAATCAGCAACTTCCTCCTCAGAGAGTGAAAATATTTTGTTGGATTCCATCTACTTAGGGAGGAATGATCGTCATAATAAAATAAGAATCGAGCGGGATAGTAGCACAGTGTTAGCACACCGGGCTCTTATTCTGGAGGACGACGGTTCAAACCTATGTCCGGCGATCATGATTTAGGCTTTCCTTGATTTCACTAAACCTCTTATGGCAAATGCCTGCACGGTTCCTTCGAAAGGGCACGGCCGCTTTCCATCTCCAACCTTCCCTAATCCGAGATTGTACTCTGTCTCCAATGACCTCGTTGTCGACGGGACGTTAAGCACTAATATCTTCCCTCGTCCTCAAATAAAATAGAAATCAGAGCTCTCACAGAAATTTTAAGGTTTCGTTTTTCCTGCTTGCTGTTCGTGTCTGGAACGGTAGAGAAGTAGTTTGAACGTGGTTCGATGAATTCTCTGCCAGGCACTTAATTGTGGATTGCAGAGTAGTCATGTAGATGTAGATGTATATACTGATTGTGTACTCATAGCTCTTAAGGTAGGCGTTTCAAAGCCCGTGTTAACTAGATAGGTTTTTTTTCTTGTTTTGGTGCATACTACCATGTCTAAGTGTGAAAGGCAAGTAGCTTGCAGTGTAAATGATTTGTTTCACTGTATCGAAGATGTAGATGTGTTCTTAGCTGTTATGGTAAGCATTTTATACCATATTTTAGACTTCTTTGCTTCGAATAATCCTTACTGTCATATCCCTGAATACTGACCATTTCTCCTTGGACACACTAAGATTAGTAGTCCTGACGACGAATGCAAGGCTTATAGTTATCGGAAGGATTCTGAGGAAGTGCAGTGATCCCATAACGGGAGCCACAACAAACAACGCGCGAGGCTGCAAACTCTAGTACTGTTTCAGCGTTTGGATCCCTTGGGTATGACAGCAGACGTGGAACTAATTCGTAATACGTTGATGCAGTGGATACGAAAGTGTAACAGAAGACACCAAAGGAACGTTAATGGACTCTGGTAGAAAGGTGACGCTGCTCAGGATATTTTATTCGGTAAATTTAGATAACAGGTGTGCGACGAGTAATGTGCACAAGCATGCTCCCACCGTCGTATTTCTCCCACAAAGCTACAGGGATGCCAAACGAAGTGGGCAAGTTTCAAAATTTATTATGAAGAATGATTTTGCGAACAGTTTACCTCTCTGTATATAAACTGAAGTCGTTTCTTAGCATCTTTCTGTATGTGCAGGCTAATCTGAATAACTGCTCTGCAGATTTTTATCCGGTTTTCACTGATATATACACTGACCTACGAGGAAGGTTTTTGAATATAATTTATAAAAAATTTCATATAGATTGTGTGAATTACTATGAATTAAAGTTACAGCGTCCATAACTCGAGAGAGAAGCAGTGACTTGAGATGGCAGAAGGCGTGACCTAATTGGCATCTGGGTTCCTGGGTTAGTGGTGGAGCGTTTTACTAAGAACCGAAAGGTTTCAGCACCGAATTCTGGTCAGATATATTTTTTTTCACTCTGCCTTCTAACCCAGCATTCACCTCTCAACGATATAGGGATCGATGCAGATTCCACGTTACAAGTATTTCGAAAAGTGACCACAATTTCAGACTGCCATTTTCTGCTTCCCTCAAGTTAATAGTCGCAGTTCGCACTCTCAATTCACTGCAGATTTCTGTAAAAAAAGAAATGAGTTACTCAAGTTTGAAGTCTCGTAATAAATATGACCAATAATTAAATGAGCTCATCATCAGGCTGTGATGTGAGACTCACAACCGGAAATCATCAAGTGTTTTTAACCAATAGTTTCCCTGCAGTCGTTCGAGAATAATTGAATAACGAAAAAAGACACGAATCCAAAATATACGATGTTTTATAATTTTTGCTTCATTTAAAACGTTCTCCGAAAACTCACTTCAGCAACTTTGCTTCGTTTACATACCATAAGACGTTCTTTCAATAGCGCAGCAGAAAACTCATCTAACTTTCTACTTTCCTCGTATCAAACCTGCATATAAACATCCAGAGGCTAAATTTGACCGTGGTTCCAGGTGGTATGAATTGCAATGTCACACACTTTCCAGGAGGGATAGTTTGCTCCAAGGGAGTACGATTTTCAAACGTAGACCAGGTATCAAGGAAAAGCAGTTGTTGGTCAAAAGCAGTGCTAACAACACAGTTACAATTCTTTCACGTCAATTTTCCCATTCTGTGACGTAAATATTTCCTATTGCCTTTGCAAGATCACGCACACGAGAAAGAACCGTAGGGGGCGGAGCACTTCAGAATTCTCGCAGACCAATAAATCACTTTCCAGCCAATTTGTAATCCAGATTAACAGTCCGCACAGTTTTATACGAATGCGTTAAGGCATTAGCGTTGGTTGTTCTTGATACAACTCTCTTGTTGCCTCTAATTTTCAGTGTTCATTTCGTATGTATTTACTCTTCAAATCCCGACTGGTCAGAGTTGAAAGCAAATTCCTTACTGAACGGTGGGGTAACTTTATCTCATCAACAAATTTTCGAGCCGATTCCGCAGTTTTCTGTGCATCGTCAAGTTGGCACTTTGCTTGAAATTTCGTTATGTTACATCTTCCAGTTCTGTAGTACTGTTTGATGTTATGCATCCACTGCTTCCCTTGAAACCACAGTAATCTGTGTCACTCGCAATCTGAAGGACATAACTTAGGTGGTCACTATCAAACACATCTTGTAAATTGTATCGAGCATCCTTGAAACGCGGCGCCTTGTCCTCCCATGAATATCAGCAGTTTTTCTTGCGCACTTGCTGTGGACTTACTCGAAACCTGTTCATCACTGTTGTTTTGACTACGCTGCGGACGATCTTCCAAGTATATAATTATGTTTACTACCCGCAACTTGGACGACGATTGTCCTTTACTGCGCTTCACTGTCAGACAAGGATGATGAACTACGTGGTTCGACGCCTGTTTCAGTATCACTTCCACTTGTTAAGCACGTATCATCATCACTGTACTACTTACGTTAACTCTCCGCACGGTCGAGTGTATACGACACCGCACAATTCACTGACGTTACTATTTCATTTGCTGTTGCTTTCTCATTCTGCGAAATTTCTTGGGTTCGATGCTAATATTTCAATTGCTACTGCTTTCTCATTCTGCAAAATTCGTTGGGTTCCTGTCTGCCCGAAAGCCAACTCCAGCAACTGTTGTTGTAGATATAATGCAATATTTGCTTTTTTTTATCCTTGCAATTGCTCTGGTTTGTATCAACACCACTAGCACTGTAGCACTGTTGTGAGTTGGTCGTCGTCTAACAAAGTAACCTCCCCACAGCACCCCATTCAGATTTAGTGGTAAGACGGACCAGTGGACAGATCAGCTACGAAAACAGGAAGAGAATATACTGAACTATGAAAGAAAAGCTAAATAGAAATACTGAACGGTCCAAGCTCAACATGTACAAAAATGAGTGAAGTGGCATGACCAAAATTACGATTTGAAAAACTGTTATTTCTGTGCCTGAAATTATTTAATTCTATGTGTGTGTCTGCGTGTATGTGTGTGTGTGTGTGTGTGTGTGTGTGTGTGTGTGTGTGTGTGTGTCTATTTACATAATGTTTCATTTACATTTTCTTTTTCTTCATCTTCATCACGCTCAAACACTATATATTGAGTTGCCACTGTCACTGTCACTGTTTCACTGTTTACCAGCTGTAAAAACAAACATAGCGGGCAGTGGAACAGTTGAAGGTGTAAAAATAAGATGGCTGATAATGGAACAGCTGAAGGTGTTTCTGGCGGTTGTTCCGAATCTTTCAGAGGTGTCTATGACAGTTACACAATTCTTAAATTTGATTCGCTACTGTAATTATATTCACCGGGATAGTTACGGCTTCAGATGCTTGGTTGTTTGTTAAGGAGACAAATATACTACTCTGTTTTATATGGTCTTGGATCACGCAATGCTAGCAGTAACTGTAATGTCTACTAGCGAAAACATTGTCAGTATCGGTTGAGACACAGTCCAGTTTTAATACTTAAACCATACGACCTTTCTGTTCATATTGACCACCCTTTCATTACTCACTGCGACGGTAATCCGAATCGTCAACAATCGTCAACCACCATCTCCGCAAATCATCAACACGCGTCACGCCATACTGACGCACACACACTAACACTTCCTCACTGTATATCGCTGTTCTACTCTTACTCTCGGTAACGAAAGAATTTAAAGTCTTTCTGTTTTCAGGTAATAATAAGAAAGCATATTTATCCATTAGAGAAAAGGAAATAAACTGCAGTTACGTTTTCACATTATTACCAAATACAGCTGTGTTACACAATGAAAAATTCGAATTCTTAGTCTAAGAATCCGTATCTTCACAAACTGCCAGAGCTGCATGATTGATGCAGTGGTTTGAGAATCAGGGTTGTGAAGCCACGTTGATATCTTCACTGCCAAATTCACCTGATAAGAAACCAACGAAACAAATTTCGGAGGCTATTAGGCGCCATCTCTTCGCTAACAAACCACCGCCCCGTAGTTTACCGTATTGGCGTGACTTGTATGTAGATATCTGTTGTCACATACCATCGACACGCCACCAACGATTTCTCGAAACCACGCGGTGCATGATCGGTGTCCTGCTGCATTCAGAAGGTGGACCACCACATTATGAAGCTATTGGTCTTTTGACTGTTTCAGTGAACTATGTTTAAACCGTGTCTGAACCCGTTACCACGTTACTGGATCAGTTATTTGGTGTTAATCTTGCTGTATTATTAATTAGCTCCAACTGTAAGATTCAGTGAAGCTTAGCTAACGTTATGCTTATTAACTGATGAAAATTCCGTAAAACGTGTGCTCATGATATACCCAAAAAGGTATGTTTTTAGTCAGAAGTTTTCCTAGGTGAGAATTCAGCAGTAATAACTGCTAATTTAATAATGTACAAAACGACCAGCAGCGGTTCTAGACACTCCCCTGTGACACAACAGTGTCTATTGACCATTATTATCAACAAGGTGTCAGGATGTTATCCTCTGTGTGGTGGTCACATATGTATTTTAGTAGTCTCTTCGGTCCGCAGCTTGCATCTTCAGAGATCTTACTTCATTGAAGGCTCTGGACAGACAGAGAACAATGTCTGAGTAAATAAACAAATATAGACTACTTTGATGCTGGAGAAGCAAAAACTAGGGATAAATAATGGAAAGCATGACAGCTGGCAGTACATGTTGTTGTTGTTGTGATCTTCAGTCCTGAGACTGGTTTGATGTAACTCTCCATGCTACTCTATCCTGTGCAAGCTTCTTCATCTCCCAGTACTTACTGCAACCTACATCCTTCTGAAACTGCTTAGTGTATTCATTTCTTGGTCTCCCTCTACGATTTTTACCCTCCACGCTGCCCTCCAATGCTAAATTTGTGATCCCTTGAAGCCTCAGAACAAGCCCTACCAACCGATCCCTTCTTCTTGTCAAGTTGTGCCCCAAACTCCTCTTCTCTCCTATTCTATTCAATACCTCCTCATTAGTTACGTGATCTACCCATCTAATCTTCAGCATTCTTCTGTAGCACCACATTTCGAAAGCTTCTATTCTCTTCTTGTCCAAACTAGTTATCGTCCTTGTTTCACTTCCATACATGGCTACACTCCACACAAATACTTTCAGAAACGATTTCCTGACACTTAAATCTATACTCCATCTTAACAAATTCCTCTTCTTCAGAAACGCTTTCCTTGCCATTGCCAGTCTACATTTTATATCCTCACTACTTCGACCATCATCAGTTATATTGCTCCCCAAATAGCAAAACTCCTTTACTACTTTAAGTGTCTCATTTCCTAATCTAATTCCTTCAGCGTCACCCGACTTAATTCGACTACATTCCATTATCTTCCTTTTTCTTTTGTTGATGTTCATCTTATATCCTCCTTCCAAGACACTTTCCATTCCGTTCAACTGCTCTTCCAAGTCCTTTGCTGTCTCTGACAGAATTACAATGTCATCGGCGAACCTCTAAGTTTTTATTTCTTCCCCATTGATTTTAATACCTACTCCGAATTTTTCTTTTGTTTCGTTTACTACTTGCTCAATATACAGTTTGAATAACGTCGGGGCGAGGATACAGCCCTGTCACACTCCCTTCCTCACCACTCCTTCCATTTCATGCCCCTCGACTCTTATAACTGCCATCTGGTTTCTGTACAATTTGTAAATAGCCTTTCGCTCCCTGTATTTTATGCCTGCCACCTTTAGAATTTGAAAGAGGGTATTCCAGTCAACATTGTCAAAAGCTTTCTCTAAGTCTACAAATGCTAGACACGTAGGTTTGCCTTTCCTTAATCTTTCTTCTTAGATAAGGCGTAAGGTCAGTATTGCCTCACGTGTTCCAACATCTCTACGGAATCCAAACTGATATTCCCCGAGGTCGGCTTCTACTAGTTTTTCCATTCGTCTGTAAAGATTTCGCGTTAGTATTTTGCGGCTGTGACTTATTAAACTGATAGTTCGGTAATTTTCACATCTGTCAACACCTGCCTGCTTTGGGAATGGAATTATTATATTCTTCTTGAAGTCTGAGGGGATTTCGCCTGTCTCATACGTCTTGCTCACCAGATGTTAGAGTTTTGTCATGACTGGCTCTCCCAAGGCCGTCAGCAGTACTAATGGAATGTTGTCTACTCCCGGGGCCTTGTTTCGACTCAGGTCCTTCAGTGCTCTGTCAAACTCTTCACGCAGTATCATATCTCCCATTTCATCATCATCTACATCCTCTTCCATTTCCATAATATTGTCCTCAAGTACATTGCCCTTGTATAGACCCTCTATATACTCCTTCCACCTTTCTGCTTTCCCTTCTTTGCTTAGAACTGGGTTCCATCTGAGCTCTTGATATCCATAGAAGTGGTTCTCTTATCTCCAAAGGTCTCTTCAATTTTGCTGTAGGCAGTATCTATCTTACCCCTAGTGAGATAAGCCTCTACATCCTTGCATTTGTCCTCCAGCCATCCCCGCTTAGCCATTTTGCACTTCCTGTCGATCTAATTTTTGAGACGTTTGTATTCCTTTTTGCCTGCTTCATTTACTGCATTTTTATGTTTTCTCCTTTCATCAATTAAATTCAACATTTCTTCTGTTACCCAAGGATTTCTACTAGCCCTCGTCTTTTTACCTACTTGATCCTCTGCTGCCTTCACTACTTCATCCCTCAGAGCTACCCATTCTTTTTCTACTGTATTTCTTTCCCGCATTCCTGTCAATTGTTCCCTTATGCTCCCCCTCAGACTCTACCACCTCTGGTTTAGTCAGTTTATCAAGGTCCCATCTCCTTAAATTCCCACCTTTTTGCAGTTTCTTCAGTTTTAATCTACAGTTCATAACCAACAGATTGTGGTCAGAGTCCATACTGCCCCTGGAAATGTCTTACAATTTAAAACCTGGTTCCTAAATCTCTGTCTTACCATTATATAATCTATCTGATACCTTTTAGCATCTCCAGGGTTCTTCCATGTATACAACCTTCTTTCATGATTCTTGAACCAAGTGTTAGCTATGATTAATTTATGCTCTACCAGACGGCTTCCTCTATCATTTCTTACCCCCAATCCGTATTCACCCTCTCTGTTTCTTCTCTCCTTTTTCCTACTCTCGAATTCCAGTCACCTGTGACTATTAAATTTTCGTCTCCCTTCACTACCTGAGTAATTTCTTTTATCTCATCATACATTTCATCAATTTCTTCATCATCTGCAGAGCTAGCTGGCATATAAACTTCTACTGTAGTAGTTGTGGGCTTCATGTCTGTCTTGGCCACAATCATGCGTTCGCTATGCTGTTTGTAGTAGCTTACCCGCACTCCTATTTTTTTATTCACTATCAAACCTACTCCAGCATTACCCCTATTTGATTTTGTATTTATAACCCTGTATTCACCTGACCAAATGTCTTGTTCTTCCTTCCACCGAACTTCACTAATTCCCACTACACCTAACTTTAACCCATCCATTTTCCATTTTAAATTTTCTAACCTACCTGCTCGATTAAGGGATCTGACATTCCACGCTCCGATCCGTAGAACGCCTGTTTTCTTTCTCCGGATAACGACGTCCTCCTGAGTAGTCCCCGCCCGGAGATCCGAATGGGGGACTATTTTACCTCCGGAATATTTTACCCAAGAGGACGCCGTCATCATTTAACCATACAGTAAAGCTGCATGCCCTTGGGAAAAATTACCGCTGTAGTTTCCCCTTGCTTTCATCCATTCGCAGTACCAGCACAGCAAGGCCGATTTGGTCAGTGTTACATGGCCAGATCAGTCAATAATTCATACTATTGCCCCTCCAACTACTGAAAAGGCTGCTGCCTCTCTTCAGGAACCATACGCTTGTCTGGCCTCTCGACAGATACCCATCCGTTGTAGTTGCACATACGGTACGGCCATCTGTATCTCTGAGCCACGCAAGCCTCCCCACCAACGGCAAGGTCCGTGGTTCATGAGGGGGTGGCAGTATATACTGCAGCAAAATCGAAACGTGACAACCTGTTTTATTTTCTGACAACGATGTCTGCCATTGTGTGACTCAGGAAATCAGGATGAGGGGTACACTTAGCTTGGAAGATCAAGGACCCCCCTTATAATCTCACTCCTTAAACACAACAACTACCAAATCAATAAATTAACAATTTAGTCAAAGACAATATTTATAAAATAGCTAAGAGACAGTCAACACGTGGCCATCTTTTAAGACAATACCAAAATATCAGATAGCTTGCTTCTTAAGCAAGGCAGCAAATTACAATTACGAAAAGTGACTTAAAGATGTGAGCCACAGAGATTTCAATGCTTAAAGGAACAATAAATTACAATCTGATAGTGATTTAAAGAAATGCGGCACAGATAATTTATTTAAAAGAGCAATAATTTGAAAGACGACAATGATTTATGAAACGCACACCAGTTCGTTAAGAACCCAAATAACACCATCTGTACAACAAGCTAAAATTTAATACAATTCATTCCCAAGCAATAAAAAAACATTATATTTTTAATATACATAAAACACGTCAAATGTTTACCAAATGGGCAGTGATGCCAGGCTGGCCCAGGCAAAAGGTGACTTAACTTAAAATGCCGAAAGCAGCAAACCAGCCGTCCAAAACAACACCTAGACGCAGGGGCCCAACCGGGAGTCACTTCCCATTAGATGGCACCACATCACAACTTCTGTGCACTGAAGCAGAACGTGGTGCCACTCTCACATACCCCAACCCCGCAGAAAACTGGAACACAAACAGACCGCAGAAGACACGGCAAACAGCAACCAAACATCAATTAATATAAGTTAAGAGATCAATAAACAACAATATAAATGAAGAACCAATTGCTCTTTTACTAATACTGAGTGAGTGTATTCAAATAAAAGCATGCCTATAAAATTCTGTGTACAAATGATTGCCTTTTACAGAATACAAGCCTTTACTAATAACAGAGTTTGTGCTTTCAAATAAATACAGGTATATAAAGGAACTATGTACAAATGACTGGCTTTACACAATACGAGTCTCTAGTAATAACTGAGTAAGTGCTTTCAATAGAAGTGACCCAAATTTTACGGCAATATACAAGGGACGTCGATTTGATGGCAATCAAAATACACTGAAAATCTCATACAGACAATACAAAACTTCTGGATACTGTCCCAAAAGCCCAAAATATAACACACACACCTTCGTGCTAATCAGCTTCCTGATAGTAATCCAATCAGCGGATTTTTAAAAGAAATATTATCTGCTGGTTTCCATGCGATGACACACACTATCGGCTGCTCTTACTTCAACAACATGTACATTAGGGCAATCAAGCAACATGTACACTCGCTGCAACGCAAATCGTTCAACGAAACGAGGGCACCAAAAACACTTACACCTTCGATGGAGAGCGTTGTTCGAGATGGTCTCCAGGGATGGGTCTCTCTGGGAAAGCAGGCACCAAAGCAATGCGACGAACAGCACCCTGCGTTGACATCCGGCAGGTTCGCCACAAAATAGCGACCGTCTTACGAGGTAGACCACCGTGCCGCTGCCGGCCGAGCACGCGTGTTTTCCTCTATCGTGCACGCAAGCACGTCCTTACGCCTCGTAGCGAGTCCAATGCCGACTGCCCCGAGCTCGAAACACCCGCGAGATCACAACAGGGGCAAAGATCCTAGTAGAGCTGGGTAATCGATAGTGTCGTGCCAAAGAGCTGGTGTGCCAGAAAAGGCGCACCACGGCTCTCTTTGCACAAGTGTATGCGTTTGGGTTTACTACATGTGTAATGGAGAAAATGACTTACATTTAAGTTTAACAGAAAAGAGTGCGATGTTGTATTTAAAAGTCAACTTACCTATGTCTGCACATTCACACAGCAGTTCAAGGCACAAGGCAAGTCTATCTTCTCCTAAGCAATAGCAGATAACGGAGCCTCTGCAGATAGCCTGTCCTGGTAAGCAAGTGGAGTTATGCATCAACAGGACTGCATAATTTTTAGAAAGACATAGGCTTCGAGCTTGACATCTAGCCCAATTCCAACCACTCCAGCCAATCCAACCAGTCCAGTTGCCCCAACCTCCTCCTCCACCCCAGCTGCCACCTCCACCCCAACTGCCACCACCACCACCACCGCCAACACCTCCTCCTCCTCCTCCTCCTCCGCCTCCAACTCCCCCTCCACCTCCACCTCCACCAGAGCCTCCACCTCCACCACCACCGCCACCTCCATTTCCACCTCCACCTCCACCTCCACCAGTATCTCCACCACCACCTCCACCACCACCTCCTCCATTTCCACCTCCACCACCGCCTCCTCCATTTCCACCTCCACCTCCACCACCACTTTTACTCAGTGGAAGTTCCATTCCTGTAAAAAAGGACAAATTAAAATTAAGTTTTTCTGTCTACAGTTTTGTGTTATTGTTACACAGAAAGTTGTAGCAGCACTACATTCCTGCTCATTAGTTGAGAATGTTAATAATATTTTGGCGCATCGTTTTAAAAAGAATTGAGAAGCTGAAATGATGAAATGTTTCATTAATTTTTAGGAGATCATTTATCGACTGAAATTTCTGAGTGTGTTGGAAAGGATATGAAATGGTAAATAATGGGAAGCACTTGAATAGGAAGGGAGAAAAGGTGGTACAAGGCAGGCTTTGTAATGGTGAGGAAAAGTAACATGATATTGTAACTGGGATATTTGTAACACCTGCACCTTTTCCTCGCAGGACTCACAACCTTTATCCAAGCAAGCCAGCATGCTGCCTTCAGAATTCCTCTGGCGGTGCCACAATCCTGTTGAGGCGAAATTATGCAATCCACCAGCCTGGAGAGTTGGAGCACTGGGTAACATCATGCGATGTTCCCAGGGCCTTTCCACATGATTGGATGTCACGCTTCATTAAAATACGAGGGTTGTCTAGAAAGTAAGTTCAGATCGGTCGCGAAATGGAAACCACTGGGAAAACCCGGTAAACCTTAGCACAGATGTGTTGGGCAGTGTCTCTAGTATGCCCGTCGATCGTGTCGCATCGCTCTTTGCAGTTTTGAGTGAACAGTGAGCGTAGGAAATACCGTCGCCCGCCAAGTATGAGGACCTGGTTAGAGATTTCACCTGTGTCATGGAGCCCACATAACACAACTGTCAAGCAGTTCCTTCTTCATGCCAATTCTCGGCCGCACACTGCAGGGGCAATGCAGACGCCCCTGCACCGTCTCCGATGAGAAGTGTTTGATCACCCACAATACAGTCCGTAATTGGCTTCTCCTAGGTCTCATTTCTGCTCACAAGAACCGCTGGTTATGAAGACCAAATTTTTCCACATACAACGAGCTGCAGACAAGTGCAGATAACTGGCTGAAATCACAGACGGCTGCTTTCTATGAGGAGGATATTGGAAAGTTGATACAACACTAAGCCAAACTCGAAGTTGGAGTGGCGACTATGTAGAGAAGTAGATGGAAGGTGTACATAACTGTTGGAAATAAAACGTTTCTGGTTTTCACTGTGGTTTCCATTTCGCGACCGATCGGAACTTACTTTCTGGACAACCCTCGTAGGATTGGGACTAGAAAGAACAGATAATGGCCGCTCTGGCCATAGAGTATCATCCTGAAATGAGTTATTGATAGTTTTGACAATTTATAGTGTCAATAACGCTCAGAGGATCGAACAGCTATGATAGATGCATAGAGCTGTAGGGGAAATCTTTGGTAAGTTTGAGTAGAGGGATCATCAGGGATTATTGTTATTGATGCCTAGTTTGCGGTAAGTGTATGAAATGCTCAGAGGTTTAGAGTTTGAGAAAGAAAGGGGAAAGATAATACTCTCACACATAATTCGACAGGAGGGGCAGGTGAGGAGGTGGGGGTGGGGGGGGGGGAGGGGAGGTAAGATACATACTGAAGACAAGGAGAATTGCGTGGCGAACGAGAATTTGGAAAGATTGTAGAATTTTAGTGGAGGAAATTTCTGGCTAAAGAAGCATAAGGGGGCATACAAGGAATCAAGGCTTTGTAGGTGTGGATTGTTTATTAGTAGTAGCAGTTTCATTACTTCATGGACGACTTTTAAGAGAAAATTTAAGCTTTTATATTACTACAGTTTTAAAACAACATATCAAATGTAATTGCAGTACAAGGGCGTGATGAAAAGTAATGCTCCCGAACTTTTTCATGCGAAAACTCGCAAGGCTCTTTAACTATGTTGTTGTTGTGGTCTTCAGTCCTGAGACTGGTTTGATGCAGCTCTCCATGCTACTCTATCCTGTGCAAGCTTCTTCATCTCCCAGTACCTACTGCAACCTACATCCTTCTGAATCTGCTTAGTGTATTCATCTCTTGGTCTCCCTCTACGACTTTTACCCTCCACGCTGCCCTCCAATGCTAAATTTGTGATCCCTTGATGCCTCAAAACATGTCCTACCAACCGATCCCTTCTTCTAGTCAAGTTGTGCCACAAAGTTCTCTTCTCCTCAATCCTATTCAATATCTCCTCATTAGTTACGTGATCTACCCACCTTATCCTCAGCATTTTTCTGTAGCACCACATGTCGAAAGCTTCTATTCTCTTCTTGTCCAAACTAGTTATCGTCCATGTTTCACTTCCATACATGGCTACACTCCATACAAATATTTTCAGAAATGAATTCCTGACACTTAAATCTATACTCGAAGTTAACAAATTTCTCTTCTTCAGAAACAATTTCCTTGCCATTGCCAATCTACATTTTATATCCTCTCTACTTCGACCATCATCAGTTATTTTACTCCCTAAGTAGCAAAATTCCTATACTACTTTAAGTGTCTCATTTCCTAATCTAATTCCCTCAGCATCACCGATTTAATTTGACTACATTCCATTATCCTTGTTTTGCTTTTGTTGATGTTCATCTTATATCCTCCTTTCAAGACACTGTCCATTCCGTTCAACTGCTCTTTCAATTCCTTTGCTGTCTCTGACAGAATTACAATGTCATCGGCGAACCTCAAAGTTTTTACTTCTTCTCCATGAATTTTAGTACCAACTCCGAATTTTTCTTTTGTTTCCTTTACTGCTTGCTCAATATACAGATTGAATAACATCGGGGACAGGCTACAACCCTGTCTCACTCCTTTCCCAACCACTGCTCCCCTTTCATGCCCCTCGACTCTTATAACTGCCATCTGGTTTCTGTACAAATTGTAAATAGCCTTTCGCTCCCTGTATTTTACCCCTGCCACCTTCAGAATTTGAAAGAGAGTATTCCAGTTAACATTGTCAAAAGCTTTCTCTAAGTCTGCAAATGCTAGAAACGTAGGTTTGCCTTTTCTTAATCTTTCTTCTAAGATAAGTCGTAAGGTTAGTATTGCCTCACGTGTTCCAACATTTCTACGGAATCCAAACTGATCTTCCCCGAGGTCCGCTTCTACCTTTAGAATTTGAAAGAGAGTATTCCAGTCAACATTGTCAAAAGCTTTCTCTAAGTCTGCAAATGCTAGAAACGTAGGTTTGCCTTTCCTTAATCTTTCTTCTTAGATAAGGCGTAAGGTCAGTATTGCCTCACGTGTTGCAACATCTCTACGGAATCCAAACTGATCTTCCCCGAGGTCGGCTTCTACTAGTTTTTCCATTCGTCTGTAAAGATTTCGCGTTAGTATTTTGCGGCTGTGACTTATTAAACTGATAGTTCGGTAATTTTCACATCTGTCAACACCTGCCTGCTTTGAGAATGGAATTATTATATTCTTCTTGAAGTCTGAGGGTATTTCGCTTGTCTCATACATCTTGCTCACCATATGGTAGAGTTTTGTCATGACTGGCTCTCCCAAGGCCATCAGTAGTTCTAATGGAATGTTGTCTATTCCCGGGACCTTGTTTCGACTCAGGTCTTTCAGTTCTCTGTCAAACTCTTCACGCAGTATCATATCTCCCATTTCGTCTTCATCTACATCCTCTTCCATTTCCATAATATTGTCCTCAAGTACATCGCTCTTGTATAAACCCTCTATATACTCCTTCCACCTTTCTGCCTTCCCTTCTTTGCTTGGAACTGGGTTGCCTTCTGAGGTCTTGATATTCATACAAGTGGTTCTCTTATCTCCAAAGTTCTCTTTCATTTTCCTGTAGGCAGTATCTTTCTTACCCCTAGTGAGACAAGCCTCTACATCCATACATTTGTCCTCTAGCCATCCCTGCTTAGCCATTTTGCACTTCCTGTCGGTCTCATTTTTGAGACGTTTGTATTCCTTTTTGCCTGCTTCATTTACTGCATTTTTATATTTTCTCCTTTCATCAATTAAGGGGATACGGAATCACCTATCCCCGCAATGTTAATATATGCCTACTATAGGGAACATTTTCTCACAAACTACTGGAGACAGAGAGGTAAAAATTTTACTGTATGTGCATTCATATGTTACAACAATACTGAAACAACAGTTTATTGTCAAAGTATTTTCTTACAGAGATATTGTACATTTATTTTTAAGTAAATTTTTTCCATCGCTTTTTACTAGACTATCAACCCTAATTCTTTTGTAAATCAAGTAATTAAAAAATCGTTGTTTCAGTATGTAATAGGGACCTATGTCACTACGTCATAAAAATTTCAGACTTCTAGGTTGACCAGTACCTGAGATAATGTTCCTAGATGAAGTAAAAAGTAAACTTACGGGAAACGGAGAAAGAAGATTAAAACATTCCTGATCCGTAGCTAATACCCCCTTCACAGTCTTCATAATCATCTTCAAGTCTTCTTTTGGCACCCCTCTGCACCTGTCTTGCTTTTTTCACTAATGTCTTGATTATATTATCAGCATGCCTTAGTCTGTGCTGATCTAAAAAGAACATAGCACGTACCGTAAGGGAACCAACACACATACCCAACTTTTGAAGGACCTGGCATTTAGTTATATTTCCAAGATTGAAGGTTGCCACAGCATCATACACACCAAAATGTAGTGTATTAATTCCGACAAACACTGTTTTTGGGAGACGATGCCATATCACACTATTCAAGCACTCGTTGGGGTTCTGCGTTTTTCCGTGAAGACATTTCATCAGAAGACTTCTGTCAGCCAGATCTCTGAAAATGGGCTTTATTTCTGCCATGATGGCTGATGGTAGACTGTGGTGGTGAACGTATTTCTCTCCTGTTGTTAGTCCCCTATTGTATTTACACCAGCTGTTTTCACCTTTGGGGCACAAACCATGTTGTGGATGCTCATCCATGGATGCGGTGTGGAAATATAAAGCCCATATAGCTCTCCTCATTTCTTCAAGATTGCCTGTATTTTGCCTGATTGCAAGGCCATAGCAGTTCTGAATGTGGTCTATTATGGAATCAGTCAATCTTCCTCTGCCATCCAAGGTTTTCCCATCATCTAGTTTTTTCCCTTTCATAACTGATTTTAACCTTCTCAGCCTGGCACCCATTCTCTTCTGCACATGTCCTATACATTCAAGTTTGCTTATATTTACACTGTTCCCATATGGTTTGCTTTCCAAAACTTCTTTGAATGCTTTAGAGTCACCATCTCCCAGATATTTGACGTAGCGAACATTATACCACTGTGAAGAGCGATGAAAAATTTTCTTCACCCCAGCAACCTCCATGCCACCACTACTACCATAATAATTAGCAATACAGTCATCACTGTGTTCATTTTTCAGCCTGCCTGTGCACCTACAGTATTTAGGCATTATTGCAACATCAATAACCTTGCCAGTATCAACACTAGTTGCTGTTACAACACCATTGTTGGAGGTGTGGCCCCTTTTCTGCCACGTGCCATCAAACGCCACTGTGAGGTCACGACTGCCGTCATTTTCTTCCACTGCTTCTTCCACAGCAACCTGCATTGACTTCTGTGCTACATCTTCAACTGCAGATCCTAGTACATAATTGTAAGCTTCAAACTTTGAAGGTGCACTTGGAAGATTTAGAACACCACATAGCATATCACCAGCTGCTTTGCCCTTACCAATTGCTCGCAATCCATAAACTAACCTAATATTTACACTATAAAGTTCAGTTTTCTTGTATCCATTATTTACAGTTACTGAAACCGAACTTGGAAACTTACAGCTGTATTTACAAACACTGCATATTAAATTAAACTGGGCAGCCAGGCCAACATGGGATTCTACTTTCAGAGAAACGTTTCCATGACATTTTTTGCAGCACAAACTGTTTTCAAGAGCTTCACACAATATATTCGTATCAATGAGTTCAAAAACTTCATTCCCTCTATCAAGTAAATTATATTTCTCTTCCAAATCTCTTAGTTTTTTATGAGAAGCACTGTTTTCATTTGGTGTAAGTTCGTTCGGCAAATCAGTAATAAGTGGATTCACATTTTCCAACAGTGATGATGATGAACTGCTTTGCTTTGCTAATGAATCATTATTTCTTTTCTTTTGCCAGTTCACACGCTTTTTAAATACTTTTCCTTTAGCTCTAGGCATTTTCACTGCGAAAAATGAAGCACTAAATACGAAATAACTCAACAACAACTACTTTCTTATATCACACTGTTTACAAAACAGTCCCGCCACAAAGTCAAAGAGTAACTTGAGGAAACCAGAGAGAAACATTTTCGGGCAACTAGTGTATAAATAGTCGCTGGAAACCGGGATATTTGAATTCATATCACTTTAAAGGTACAAAGTTCATGGTCAGCCACGAGAGACGTGTATAACTAAAGCGCAATACCCGATCTCACAAATATATAAAAATAAAATAGTTATAATTGTAGTAGAGCTATGTATGATACGTCATTTTAAAGAGGAAACATGGCAGAATATAATACACCAATAAAAAAAAATTCGATTTTTTAACCCAAAATCCGATTCCGTATCCCCTTAAATTCAATATTTCTTCTGTTACCCAAGGATGTCTATTAGCCCTCGTCTTTTTACCTACTTGATCGTCTGCTGCCTTCACTACTTCATCCCTCAGAGCTACCCATTCTCCTTCTACTGTATTTCTTTCCCCCATTCCTGTCAATTGTTCCCTTATGCTCTCCCTGAAACTCTCTACAACCTCTGGTTCTTTCAGTTTATCCAGGTCCCATCTCCTTAAATTCCCACCTTTTTGCAGTTTCTCCAGGTTGAATCTGCAGTTCATAACCAATAGATTGTGGTCAGAATCCACATCTGCCCCTGGAAATGTCTTACAATTTAAAACCTGTTTCCTAAATCTCTGTCTTACCATTATATAATCTATCTGATACCTTTTAGTATCTCCAGGATTCTTCCAGGTATACAATCTTCTTTAACTATAACAACCGTTATTAACGATCTACATCTTTGTTCTTCATGTCTACGTGTATATTTCTCGACACACTCACCCCAACGACGAACACGTTAGTCCTAACTAGAGACCAATTTGATGATACCGTCAATGAAGAATGTTTTACTTTTTTGGAGCCACAACCTCACCTCTGCTCGTACCACTACATCACTATCAAAGTGAAGTCCTCCAACCTATTCTTTAAGTTCCGGAAACACATGAAAATCAGATGGGGCCAAGTCTGGATCGTGTGAAGCATGATTGATGACAGTGTTGCAGATGCAGCGCAGCTCGTGTGTGGTTTGGAATTACCGTGCTGAAGGGGATGGTGCTCCATATGCGGACGAAGTTTTCTGCAGCTAGAAACTCAATTAAGGCACGCTGTCTCACACGCACCGACATAGTTGCGTTACACACCGCTATGTTGCATGCCACATTTCTGTGCCCTCTAGTGACAAAGGGCTGCAAATATGTAGACATGTATAATATAGCTGTAGAATGTTAATTAAGCTTGTTTCATTTAAAAAGTCTTAAGAGTCTTAACATAACTAATTCGTAGGCATTATATTCCAGAACGCCCTCGTATTACAAGCACTATATACAAACAGATCTCGGTTGATAAACATGGGAGAGTAGGCAGCCATGGCCTTATAGGAGGAGCCATACTGGCATTCGCATTAGCTAATTTCGGGAAACCACAGTTACCCAAAACAGAATGGCCTGATGTTTTTATGAACCTGCACTTTCCCTGGTATAAGACCACCCCGTTTATGGTTCAAATGGCTCTGAGCACTATGCTACTTAAAATCGGAGGTCATCAGTCCCCTAGAACTTAGAACTACTTAAACCTAACTAACCTAAGGGCATCACACACATCCATGCCCGAGTCAGGATTCGAACCTACGGCCGTAGTGGTCGCGCGGTTCCGGACTGTAGCTCCTAGAACCGCTCGGCCACACCGGCCGGCCAGCCCGTTTAAAACAGTGCTATAACACTCTGTTTGTCCCTACTGTACAATATAACAGTAACGTATTTACAACAAGAACACAAAACCGCAACACAGTATATGATGCACTTCCTTACAGCTCCCTTTCAAGGACATTAAGGGATTGGTATCTGGTTCCTGGTTCACGCCATTGAAACTCCAGCGAGAATCACTGTTCAGACTATACCTGGACTCGTCTGTGAACATAACCTGGGACCACTGTTCCAATGACCGTGTACTGTGGTCTTGATACCAGGCTTTAAGGGCTCTCCTGTGACCAGGGGTCAGTGGATTGCACCTTGCATAACTTAGACTAGGGTAGTTTACGAAAAATCATGTTATATTATCTTCTACATAATGTAACAAGAATCTTTGACTACAAATTTCATAAATTGATTGGACTGATACAGAAAATAAAAAATACAAAATACCACACACACATAATAAACCAAAACTAAGTCAAAATTCCCTCGGTCACACGCGCTCGCAAACCTAAGATAACAAACAAGAGAAACCATGAGGGGCATTAAAAAGAAACGAGCCGGAGTCTGGAACGCGTAAACCGGTGGCAGGAGGGTAATATCGTGGCGTGTATAGCGAGATGTGGTTACGACCAGAGCGTGGAAGTTCGCAGCCCGTCGCTAGAGGGCACGCTTGCACGTCACCTGCAGCAGCGTGCATCATTCGTCCAACGCAGCCAGTCGCATTTCAAACAGTGACATGGAGGTGTCAAAAGAAGAGCAAAAAGATGTTGTCCGTTTTCTGACAGAGGAAGGAGTAGGAGGAACGGAGATTCGTAGACGTCACACTTCATGTTCTTTGCAAGGGTCAAGACGTGGCACAAGCGCTTCAGGGAAGGACGGGTGTCGTTAGCCGATGATGCACGGTCTGGCGCGCCACACTGCATTACCGATGACACCGTGCAGCTGGTGGATGCACTCATTACCCAGGACCGCCGAATGACAGTGTAAGCCATAGCCGCCGTAGTCGGGCTGAGAGTCAGAAGAGTTCACACCATCATAGAGGAACGACTGCACATGCTCCAAGTGTGAGAGGTCTTCAACCACACTAGGAAGCATGTCGAATGGCCCACCGTCTTGCTCATCTGCAACACTATGTTCGGGAAGGAAATGCGTTGCTGGCACGAGTGGTAGCTGGAGATGACTCATGGTGTCATCACTTCGAACCAGAATCAAAACGACAAAGTCTCTAGTGGAAGCATCCAGGGCCATCACCACCAAAAAAGCCAAGGTCATCCACACGACTGCTGGAAAGGTTATGCTGACGTTCCTCTTTGACCATGATGGACCCCTTCTGATTCACTTCGTGCAACACGGGACAACGGTGAACGTCCAGCGTTACTCGCAAACCTTGACCACTCTTCGCCAAGCGATCAAATAAAAAAGACCAGGCACTCTCACCCGTAGGGTCCTTCTGCTCCTCGACAATCCAAAGCCTCCTACGGCCAAAACCGTTGCCGCACTCTTGCAGAAATTCAAATGGGAGGTTCTCGGCCACCCTGCATAGAGTATGGACCTCTCTCCCTGTGATTACGCCATTTTTGGTCCCCTTAAAAAGCCATTGTATGGCAAACGATTCACTTCGGATGAAGACGTCCAGCTGTACGTGTGGAACTGGTTAACACCGCAGCCCCGGGAATTTTATGAGACAGCCATTCACTGCCTTGACAACTGTCTCAACAGCCAGGGTAATTATGCCTCCGGTTCCTTTCTTTTTGAACGCCCCTTATAGGAGTCGCTCGACCGCTACGGTCGCAGGTTCGAATTCTGCCTTGGGCATGGATGTGTATGATGTCCTTAGGTTAGTTAGCTTTAAGTAGTTCTAAGTTCTAGGGCACTGATGACCTCAGTAGTTAAGTCCCAAGTGCTCAGAGACATTTGAACTATTTTTGAGCCCCTTATAGAAAATATTTCGAACGTGCAAATAAAACCAGTGAACAGCAGGCAAGGCCATAAATGTACAGAGAGAAGGGAAACAGGTACATGACTGCCATTTTTTAGATACAGAAACTACGTTGGAAAAACGTAACACAAACACAATCACTGGGAAACACTTAACGATTACCGAACAAAATTTCAGCGGAATAAATCATGAGGTCAGACTAACACAGGTGAATCTACGGGTGAAGAGGCCCTGCAGAATTCTTAATGCAAAAATTTCTGCTTAATGCCGATCCAAACATACATTTACAGGTACACAGGAGTAGAACTTGATTACAGAACAATAACCACTGTAATAGAGTGGTGCAATTAAATAAGGGAAACCCTGTTCATTGTGAGGTGTGATGAGGACGTCGGGAAACGGTGTGCGGGTGAAGGCTGGTTGAAAGTGGCTCACCAAACTTTGCCAGGCATGAAGAGATGCAGCATTCTTCTGTGAAAACAAGGAGGGGTGCGTCAAAGCTATGTTCCACCGACAAGAGTCCCGTGGTGCCACAGCGGAGTAGCCATTCTTGCCTTGAATGTTGGAGTCCGCCAGAAATCGAACACAACGAATTCGAGGCTTGCAATTAAATTGCGTTCGGCGTGAGACCTGCTGTGTAATGAAAGCCTGCTCACACTGACTCCCATCTACAGGCTGGTAGTTTTGACCAAGCGCCTCAGCGTTGTGGTGTACTTCGTACTTTGGTTCATAAGGCCCACGATGTTTCAGACCCTGAGAGTTTGTCAGCTAAGTTAACTCAATTCGAGATCATCTCTTGTCAGGATGCATATAGTGAAAGACAAGTATGACGCGATTTGCGATATCGAACAAACAAGCACCGGATGATTGATAACACCTAGTTGGCACCTTACGCAGGTTGAAATGGTTAAAATGGCCCTGAGCATTGTGGGACTTAACATCTGAGGTCATCAGTCCCCTAGAACTTAGAACTACTTAAACCTAACTAACCTAAGGACATCACACACATCTATGCCCGAGGCAGGATTCGAACCTGCGACCGTAGCGGTCGCGAAGCGCCTGGAACCGCTCGGCCACTCCGGCCGGCCCTTACGCAGGGAGTGTTTACAATAAGATTAGTCCTGTTTTGCGGAAATATGATACGAACGAGTTTTCAGACCTACATCTAAGATCACTGTCCTGTTAGGTTCCGTTACCCATGATCTTGGTTTACGCGAGGTGTGTTTCTGTAGTGTTCCTTGCAGTGGTGGCACCTAGTATATTTTTGAGACTATCAGGAAGAATGTGGAGGATGATGTACTGAACATAAGCGTCACACGCACTTACAACAGCCGAGCAACATTGTCTCGACACTGGTCAACCTATGTAATATAACGACACTGAGATTGTAGCATGCACTTCCAGGATAGTTTATTAAGCAAGCAATTGAAATTAAATTAGCAAGTAGACTAGGAAATAGAGATGGAGGGTTTTGCTTATACCCTGCGTGGAAACCTTGTCAAGAAACATAGGGACGGAATTAATACTACGTCACCCGTTGATTATTAATTTCACTGTTGATAACCTCTAACGTCGGTAATCTTTGATTTGTTCGATAGAGCTAACGTTTACAAGCTAACGTTTACAATGTGATGAGAGTGTGAGTGTATGTGTGTGTGTGTGTGTGTGTGTGTGTGTGTGTGTGTGTGTGTGTGTGCGTGTGTGTGCGCGCGCGCGCGCCTACATTAAGGAAAAAAGCAGAGTGGTGGTGGGGGAGTACGACTCACAACATCAGAAAGTTCTATTTAGATTGGAATTGGGAGGCTCTTCTATAAATTTATTGGACTTTACTGTTGATATTAGTACAAGAAAATAATTATTTAGCATCTACAGAAAAACCATTGCTGCTGATATGGTAATCACTGCAAATTCGCCGCTTTCAGAAAGCCACAAACAAGCTCCTTCTCAGTTCAATTTTTCATCGCCTCGTATCTGTAAAATACGAAAGAGAAGACTGAATACGAGAGTGAATAAAAAAAATATGTCGCAGATGTCAGACTGCTGCTGAATTTTCTCATTTTGATAGTACTGAAGAGCGATCTGTTTTAATCCATTCAAGAACCTAGATCTCTTAAAATATTTCTTCATTGAAGACAACCGGTTTCAACGGACTTTACTGTCACCTTCAGGTCCCAAAAATCTTTTTCTTTTAAAAAATGTTTATTTTGCGCTGAACATCCTAAAAATAATTAAAAACATAAAACACCTTTAGCAGAAGGCCACCATGTGCATATACGTATTGCTCACATATGTTTGTTATATCACACAAACAAGGTACACAATAGCGATTTCCTTGCAATCTTTGCTGTTGAACGGTTTTTAACAGCCAGATTTGGTGTATGACTCTAAATTTCGCTCCTTTGCGTATCTAGAAGGAAGGAAGAAAGCCTGTGTCGCGTGGAAGGTAACCGATCCACAGTACTCCGCAGCCAATGCATAATGAGGTCAGTAAGACGAAGATGGTAGGTGTCTATGAGTGCATACTCTACTAGAAAACTGCGACTTTCGTGAGCCGAGGGAATATGCACAGAGCAAGTCTGTAGCGAAATTCGTCCCGTATTTGCTTAGACCTGAATTTAATGGACAATTTTGTTCAGTTGGATACAGGAATTCAGCAAAGGAAGAAAAATCACAAGTGCTAGCCTTAGCCAGGTGACAGCAAACTTCAATCAGCTATGCAGCGGCTTTGAGAAGGAAGATCAGGTAATTATAGTTGGAGGAGTAGGAAACAGCCTGGCTATGAATCCAAGATACAGTATTAGGAGTGACCTGGATAAAATAGGAGCAGAAACTGAGCACTCAAGCGTGGGGTTTGTGGAGGTCTTTCAGCGCCATGATCAGCCCTGGGTAAACATTGCTGAGCTGAACAGGATGCTCCAGACACCGGAAAAATCTCACATAATTGTTGTTCCAGTAAATGGTACTGGTAGGTGGGGATACAGGATGCTCCAGAAACCGGCAAAATCTCACATAACTGTTGATCCTACAAATTTTATACACTTGACACCTTGTGCGTGATGTTCAGCGCAAAATAAACTACACATGGCCTGCACATGAATAGGATGGGAGAAAAGAGTTAGCTTCTCTGTTAGCAGAAACTGTAATGGGGTCCACAGTCGCACAAGGGGTGATCCGTGTGGTTAATGGGTCCTGGTAGACAGGTTTTTTAAGTTAAAGCCAAAGTCTGGACAGATGACAATCAAGATAAATAGAACAAAAGAAACTTAATGTACAGTAAACAGGGGTAAAGCTAAGGACAGTATCAACTTACTTCATCAAAATATTAGGGGGATAAAAACAGTAGATGAGCTGACAGTGTGTTTAGATAATCTCAAAAATAAGAATGCGATTGATATACGCTATCTGTCTGAACACCTTGTAACTGTGGGCATGAATAGTGTCAATATAAGTGCGTATAATTTAGTATCTTATACTTGTAGATCTAGGATACATAAAGGAGGAGTTGCTATTTTCATAAAACAAGGGTATAAATGCAAAACTGGAGAAATAAGCAAATTCTCTGTTGATCATCACTTTGAGGTTTTTGCATGTGAACTTCAGCTAGATAATGTAGTATTGATATTAGCAACAGTGTACAGGTCCCCATTAGGACACTGGGAGCTGTTCATAAAAAAGTTTGATTTCCTATTATGCTGTCTGTCAGACAAAAAGAAGAAGTTATTAATCTGTGGTGATTTCAGTGTAAACTTTCTAAGTAATTCTGATAGGAAAAGTGAACCAGAAGTGTTATTAACATCACTTAGAGTCAGTGATCAATTTCCCTACACATATAGCTCAAGACAGTAGCACACTAACAGCTAATGTATTCATACAGAAAGAGGATGTAAAACTAACACATGCTTTCCCTGTGGTAAATGGATTATCAGACCATGATGCACAACCGATTAACTTATCAAACCTAACAGGGTGTACAGGTCGGAAACCATTAAGTAAAAGTGTGAGGTTGCTCAACCCGGTATCTATAGAGCACTGTAGAGAAAGCTTAAGAAATGTTAATTGGGGAGATGTATATAATGAGCCAAATGCTAATGACAAATGCAACATATTTCTTGATAAATTTATATCCCTTTTTGAACATTGTTTACCAAAGAAAACTACTAACTGTAGCACCACACATGTTTCAAAGGAACCTTGGATTACTAAAGGTATTAAAGTGTATTTAGAAAGAAAAAGAAAACTGTATGAGACAGCAAGAACTAGTAAAGATCCAGAAGTAGTTTTACACTATAAAAATTATTGTAACATACTGAGAAAAGTTGTAAGGAAATCAAGAAATATGTATGTTTGAGTAGAGATTAACAACTCCAGCATTAATATAAAAACAATATGGAATGTTGTTAGAAAGGGAGACAGAAAAAGTAACCACTGGGATAGGTAGTATTACCATTAAAGAGAACGAGACCATCCTAACCAAAAGCACACAAGTAGCTAATGTATTTAACAAACATTTCTTAAGTGTAGGAGAAATAATTGGTGAGAACAAGTTCAAAAGAAAAAGCCAGGCAGTACATAGAAGAACCTATTTTGAACAAATTTAGTCAGATTTAGTTTCACGTAACAACCTCTTGTGAAATAAGTGAAATTATTAAATCTTTGAAAAATAAATATTCTGTTGGAGTAAATGACATCTCTAATAAGGTATTAAAACAATGTTGAGGAATTACAGTTGATGTTCTGAGTCACATATGTAATGCATCACTAACTCAAGGTATTTTCCCAGACAGGTTAAAATATGTCATTGTCTGGCCTCTCTACAAAAAGGGGGACACCACAGATCTCAATAATTATCGGCCAGTATCCTTGCTTACAGCATTTTCAAAAATCTTCAAGAAAGTAATGTACTCAGGAGTGGTTAGCCACCTCAACAGTAATGGGATACTTTGTAAATGACAGTTCGGATTTCAAAAATGCTGTTCCACTCAGACAGCAATATTCAATTTCATTGTCCACATAATACAGTCTTTAAATAGTGAAATGTCACCAATAAAAATTGTCTGTGACTTGGCCAAAGCATCTGACTGTGTGAACCATGACAATATGTTACAGAAATTACAATTCTATGAAATAAATGGAATAGCATATGAGTGGTTTAAGTCATACCTACAGAACAGGAATCAAAAAGGTTCCTTATATAGGTAAAGTGATTAAAATATTTTTGCCACTTCATCTAACTGGGGTGAAATTACATTAGGTGTTCCACAGGGTTCAATCATGGGTCCCCTTCTTTACTTGATGTATGTGAACGACCTCCCTTCCTATCTGAAACGGGAAGCTGAACTGACACTGTTTGCTGACGATATAAGCATCATTATTAATCCAGTAAAAGAAACTCCAATTGAAAATTATATAAATAAGGTCTTTGGAAAAGTCATTAATCGGTTTTCTGCAAATGGGCTTGCTCTAAACATTGGATAAACACAGTACATCCAATTTTCTGCTGCAAAAAGTACAGTTCCTTCAATAGACATAACACATCACCAGAAGTCAGTAGACAGGGTAGAGCACACTCAGTTTTTAGGTGTGCATATAGATGAGACTCTTAATTGGAAAAAATCATATTTTGGATCTTCTAAAGCAACTAGGTTCAGCAATAATTGCCAATTTTGAGGATACAGAGATTAGTAAGCTAACATATTCTGCATACTTTCACTCTCTGATGTCATACAGAATAATATTTTGGGGTAACTCAACATTTAGACAAAAAGTACTCACTGCTCAATAGAAAGTGGTTGGAATTATGTGTGGGGTTCATAGTCGCACGTATTGTAGGCATCTTTTTAAAAGATTCAAATTCTTACAACAGTACATTTACTCACTAATGAAATTTTTTTTTTCAACAACATGAACCAGTTTAAAAATAACAGCGACATTCATGATTACAATACCAGAAAAAAGAAAGACTTACATTATCCTTTACTCAACCTATCTTTGGCACAGAAAGGGGTAAAATAAGTTGCTATAAAAATTTTAGACAAATTATCAGATGAAATAAAATGTCTGTAAGACAGCAGTAATAGCTTAAAAATAAATTGGAATCATATCCCCTTGACAACTCCTTCTATACCATACATGAATTCTTGAATAGGAATAAATAAATATATAAATATAGTATATGCATTTTGTGCCATTTAAGGGAATGGGGTAAATAATAAAAATATTAATCTTTAACTCTATATTGTAATAAACATATATAAAAAATCTTGTTTCATGTGTGCATTTCTTGTGGACTTGTCACATTTCACTTCATAACGGCTACTGTACCATGCGATTGATCAATGGAACACACAGCCAACCAACTACACTCCTGGAAATGGAAAAAAGAACACATTGACACCGGTGTATCAGAACAACCATACTTGTTCCGGACACTGCGAGAGGGCTGTAGAAGCAATGATCACACGCACGGCACAGCGGACACACCAGGAACCGCGGTGTTGGCCGTCGAATGGCACTAGCTGCGCAGCATTTGTGCACCGCCGCCGTCAGTGTCAGCCAGTTTGCCGTGGCATATGGAGCTCCATCGCAGTCTTTAACACGGGTAGCATGCCGCGACAGCGTGGACGTGAACCGTATGTGCAGTTGACGGACTTTGAGCGAGGGCGTATAGTGGGCATGCGGGAGGCCGGGTGGACGTACCGCCGAATTGCTCAACACGTGGGGCGTGAGGTCTCCACAGTACATCGATGTTGTCGCCAGTGGTCGGCGGAAGGTGCACGTGCCCGTCGACCTGGGACCGGACCGCAGCGACGCACGGATGCACGCCAAGACCGTAGGATCCTACGCAGTGCCGTAGGGGACCGCACCGCCACTTCCCAGCAAATTAGGGACACTGTTGCTCCTGGGGTATCGGCGAGGACCATTCGCAACCGTCTCCATGAAGCTGGGCTACGGTCCCGCACACCGTTAGGCCGTCTTCCGCTCACGCCCCAACATCGTGCAGCCCGCCTCCAGTGGTGTCGCGACAGGCGTGAATGGAGGGACGAATGGAGACGTGTCGTCTTCAGCGATGAGAGTCGCTTCTGCCTTGGTGCCAATGATGGTCGTATGCGTGTTTGGCGCCGTGCAGGTGAGCGCCACAATCAGGACTGCATACGACCGAGGCACACAGGGCCAACACCCGGCATCATGGTGTGGGGAGCGATCTCCTACACTGGCCGTACACCTCTGGTGATCGTCGAGGGGACACTAAATAGTGCACGGTACATCCAAACCGTCGTCGAACCCATCGTTCTACCATTCCTAGACCGGCAAGGGAACTTGCTGTTCCAACAGGACAACGCACGTCCGCATGTATCCCGTGCCACCCAACGTGCTCTAGAAGGTGTAAGTCAACTACCCTGGCCAGCAAGATCTCCGGATCTGTCCCCCATTGAGCATGTTTGGGACTGGATGAAGCGTCGTCTCACGCGGTCTGCACGTCCAGCACGAACGCTGGCCCAACTGAGGAGCCAGGTGGAAATGGCATGGCAAGCCGTTCCACAGGACTGCATCCAGCATCTGTACGATCGTCTCCATGGGAGAATAGCAGCCTGCATTGCTGCGAAAGGTGGATGTACACTGTACTAGTGCCGACATTGTGCATGCTCTGTTGCCTGTGTCTGTGTGCCTGTGGTTCTGTCAGTGTGATCATGTGATGTATCTGACCCCAGGAATGTGTCAATAAAGTTTCCCCTTCCTGGGACAATGAATTCACGGTGTTCTTATTTCAATTTCCAGGAGTGTAACTAACTAACTAACTATCTGGCCACACTTGTTATCCTGTCTAGGGCTAGTTCGCTACCCAGAGGACAAATAGATCTTGAGGGTTGCAACAGTTTAAGGAACCAAATAAACTTGTTATATCCTGACAGCTCACTCGTTATGTATGAACGCTGCCACAAGAATTCTGTGCTGCAGCCTTTTAACGCTTTGTCGAACGACAGGATAAGTGTTCAAGTTTACAAGCGAAAATAAATTTTAAGCTGCTTTGATGTGTCTTTCCCAGCTTGCGAGTTACTGACTCAAACTTGTACAGCCAATACCTTCACTGCACAATGCCGATGGTAGTGTTGCCGATGACAGCGCACCCTAACAAAATGCAGTTTCCGAAATTTCTTTACCATGAAGACAAAGTAAATATTCCACAATTCGAATAAAGAGTTGCTGTCAACATGAGTAACTTAGAATTAAATAAGTACGGTGTAGCAAAGCAGCTTAAATCACTTAATACAGGCAAATCCCTCGCTTCATATTGTGTACCAATTAGATTTTTTTCATAGTATGTTGATACAATAGCTCTGTACTTAACAATCAAATACAATCGCTCGTCGATGAAAAATCCGTACCTAAAGGTTGGAAAGCTGCGCATATCACACCGATATTCTAGAAATGAGTAGAAATAATCAAGTTAATTATAGATACATATCCCTAACATCGATATACAGTAGGATTATGGAACATATATTGTGATCGACTATAACGAATTGCCTCCAGGAAAAGTATCGTTCTTGTGAAACACAACAAGCACATTATTCGCACAAAGTAATGACTGCTATTGATAAAAGATTTCAGACTGATTCCTTCTTTCTAAATTTCCAAAAACCTTTTGGCAGCATTACTCCCAAGCAGCATCTAATGAAACTGCGTGCCTATGGCGTTCAATCTCAGTTGTGCCACTGAATTGGTGATTTCGTATCAGAGAGGTCCTAGGCCGTAGTAATTGTCAGAAAGTCATCGAGTAAAATGGAAGACATCTGGCGTCATTAAACGAAGTGTTGTAGGCCGTCTGCTCTTCCTAATCTGCTATAAAAGATTTAAAAGGCAATCTGAACAGTCATCTTATATTGTTTACAAGTGATGCTGTCATTCACAGTGAGCAGAACAACAGAGGATCAAAACCAATTGCAAAATGATTTACACAATTTGTTTTCCTTTATTGGATTTCGATTGCCCCTAAGAGGGGGGGGGGGGGGGGCTGGCAGCAGCGTAATATGCTGCTCTGCGGCCTACAGAAAAATTATAAGCAAAATTAGGAGATATCATAAAAATAAAAACAGGCGATAAGACGCTGACTGATGAAAACTGGAACAAGATGAAAAATTGCGAAGAGAATATAAAAACATAGGGTCAGTAATGCTGATTAAAACACATAGTAAACAGACAGGCACAATTAAAAAACACGGCGATAGTCTGGTTTCTGTTCGCAACAGTTTAAAACCTAACCTAGCGACAGTATGGTGTCCATGCGCAACAATGATAGGGGATGCACAACCCTGAACACGCACTTAAAACAGCACCATACAAGAGACACGACAGAAGATTGGGGGGGGGGGGGGGGACACAGGCCAATGAGGGAAAAAGAAGGTGGGAGGAGAGTAAAGGAGAAAAGGGGGAGCTGATGGAGGGAGAGGACACAGGAAAAGGGGGCATGTTGGACGTGAGAAGGAGTGGGGAAGGCAGTGGAGGGGAAAGGAAAAGGACCAAAGGGGAAAGAATGGAGTCAAAGAGTGAGTAGGTCAACAAAAAAGAGGATGGAAGGGGGGAGAGGGAGCACAGGAAAAGGGCAGAGGGAGGGAGGGGGAGGTGAGGATCATAGTTGAGGAATAAATGGAAGGAGAGAGGGCATCATGTGGGATGGGGGGTTGTCAGAAGCCACCTCGGGAATGGATATGAAGGGTGCAGTGTGGAGGGTAGGAGGGACACAATGGTGAAGGCGCGACCGGGGGCAGAGGTTGGAGAGGAGAGCAGCAACCATGGGAGGATGGGGATCAAGTCAGAGGGAGGTGTAGTGGACGCAGGAATGTTCGAGGAAAAGGAGCAGATGGGGGAAAGTAATCAGGTCATAGAGGATCTGCGTGGGGGACCAGAGGTGTACACCGAAGGCGAGGTGGAGTCCATGGCGCTTGAGGATCTGGAGGGACATAGAATTTGGGGATTAAGGATCTCTAGGTGTGGAGGATGGTAGAGGGGTGCAACCACCATGTATGACGAGATATTTTTGTTTCCTTTATTGTTATTTTAAAGCCTTGTACAAAAGGTAGGCTGGTGGTGGCCTATCTACGCCGCTCTTCGGTCGCAGAAAACCATAGAACAGATAACATGTAGACAGATATACAGAAAATACGAATATGAGAAAACAGGTGACACACATAATGATAATAACAGAAACATTTCAATGGAAGAAACTGAATTGCATAAGCAAGTGCAGCCATACACGAAGGCACAATGAGTACTCTGTCGAACGGTGGAGGACACTGAAGAGGCACAATGGCACTGGAACGAGAAACACTGCACAGAAAACACTGACAATGATCTTTGACGCACTGCACACACTACTGCACGAAAAAGGGGGGAGGGTGGCCTGCAACATGGAATAGGGGAGGGTACGATGGAGGTGGGGAGGACGCCAATGGGAGACAGGATGTGAGTGGGAGGGGAGAGGGTAGGGTAGGTGTGGAAGCCCAGGGGCGCGAGGAGAGGGAGAGAAGAGGGGGAAGGAAATTAGTAGGGAGAGAAGAGGGAGCCCTGGAGGGAAAACTCATGAGGAGGAAGGGGAGGATCAAATCTGGTAGGAGGGGTAAATGGAGGGGACGAGGGCATCATCTGGGAGGGGGAGTTGGCGGAAGCCACTTTGGGCAAGGATATGGAGGATGGTAAGATGGAGAGAGGGTTGGATGCAGGAGTAGAGACGTGGCAGCGGATTGGGGTGGGAAGGGACAGGAGAGACAAGCGGGTGAGGGGGATCAAGTTTACAGGAGGTGTAACGGATCCATATCTGTTCAAGTAAGAGGAGGAGGTAAGGGAAATGGATTAAGTCATAGAGGAACCACTTGGGGGATAGGAGGCGTTCAAGGATTAGAAGTAGTAGGTAGGAGGGGCGGAGATCCAGGTGGGATGGGTATAACAGAGTGTAGGGTGGATGAGGTATTTGTAAGTGTGGAGGACATTGGAGAGGTCCCAGCCCCATGTGCAGCCAGAGAGGAGATTGAGGAGGCGGAGTCAGGAGCGTGCCTTGGCTTGGATTGTCCGGGAATGGGTGGTCCAGGAAAGGCGACGGTCAAGGGTGACGCCAAAGTACTTGAGGGTGGGGGTGAGGTTCATAAGACAGCCGTAGATAGTGATATAAAATTCAAGGAGACGGAAGGAAGGGGTGGTTTCGCCTACAATGATTGCCTGGACGCGAAAAGTGGCAACTGAGTCTAAATAATGATAAGCGTGGGGTCATCCACTTCAGTGCTGAGAGGAAGCCCCAAAATTTCGGCTACACGACACATCAGACAAATCTAAAGGCTGTCAATTCAACTAAACGCCTACGAATTACAATTACGAACACCTGAATCTGGGACGATCATGTACACTGGTGTCCAAAATTAAAGTAATAAACTTCTGTTTCCCCGTCCTGTGTCTAATCCATGATATAATCATACAAACTGTCAACAGATGTCGTTATGATTGTTCTCTGCACGGAAGATGGCATTCCGATCTATTGACAACCACGCCAGCAATGCCGTCAGAGCACCTATCAAGCGGGGTAGTGTTTGCAGGGTAGTGTCACATCCACAGTCGTTGTGTACACAATCAGAGACGGTGGAATATGACACAGAGAAGACGCATAAAGACTTAATGTTACGGAGGGCCATAGGAAGAATGGAAGCAGGAGAGTCACAAACTGATGTGGCCCAATGGCTTTATGTGAATCGGTCTGTGGTTTCTCGGTTGAGGCGACAGTTTATAGATACTGAAACTGTATCCTGGAAACCAGGACTAGCCGACCACGTGTGACATCACAAAGAGTGGACCGTTATTTGTCTGTAAAGGAACGATGCTACCGCCTTAGTACTACACTGCAACTGGCATCTGATCTAGCAACATCTCCTGGACGCAAACGGTGTACAGAAGGCTTCAGCAGTTGAATACCTGCTGTCTGCTTACCTCTGGCGTGTGTTCACAGAACGGAACGTCTAGAGTGGAGCCGTCAACCTGCCATCTGGTCGGTCGAACGCTGGGCCAATGTCCTTTTCATAGATGAATCCCGATTTCGTCTGGAGATTGATTCCTGACGGATTCGCATCTGGAGGGCACGAGGGACCCAAACATTGTAGGAAGAGACCGATATAGAGGAGGATCCTTAATGTTGTGGTCACTGGTAATGTTGATCAGTCGAACACCTCTTGATGAAATTGTGTGGGTGAATCAGCAAGATTTAACTCCTGCCACGTACCGCGATGAGATCTTGGGATCACGTGCGCAGTTGTTGCCAGTAGCTGTGTGTCCAGACTTCGTATTGGCGCACAATAATCCTCGATCTCACAGAGCACGGGTGGTTGATGTTTTTTTTGGAAACGGAAGACATTAAACGCATATCGTGGCCTGCTCGCTCTCCGGATTTTAGTCCCATAGTTCGTGTCTGCATCACGTCAGCATCCACCAACCACTCTGCAGGACTTGTGAGCAACTCCGCAGGAAGAATGGGCGTTATTGCCTCATCATTAGATTGATGACATCATTCACAGCATGTCCCGTCGTTATCAGGCCTGAATCGATGTCATAGGTGGTCACAGCATATTAACCAGTTGTCAGAATGTGTGTTCAAATACGTTAAGTTAGAAAAAAAAACCAAGAACATTTTTGTCTACCGTTATGCATTTTCCAGCTGAATACGTTCTGTATTCTATACATTGTTTCCACTTTACTACCACCTGTTTATACTGTTTTGTGGCAAAATAAACACAACCTTGAAAATTTCCGATTGTTTCCTTAATTTTTGACACTGTTGTAGATAATGTTGAGCCGAAGATAAATCAAAGACAGCGTTTATTACCAGGACATTTAGTGGATGCTGTAGGTCTATTAAAGAGACTATCTACACTGTGCTTGTCTGTCCTCTGCTAGAGGGCTGCTGGCAGTGAGGGATACTTACGAAACTGGAATCGCGGAGGACATCGAAAACATTCGAAGAAGGGCAGCTCATTTTGTATTATAGTGGAATATGTGAGATGTCGACACAGATATGATAAGTGAATTGAGGCGGCAATCATTAAAACAAAGGCGCTTTTCGCTGAGAAGAGACTTTCTTACAAAATCTCTCATCTCCAATGTTCGCCTCTGGAATGGGAATACGTTTGTTGACAGCTGCCAACACCGGGAGAAATGATTATGTGTGTGATATCCTTAGGTTAGTTAGGTTTAAGTAGTTCTAAGTCTAGGGGACTGATGACCCCAGATATTAAGTCCCATAGTGCGTAGAGCCATTAGAACAAAAGCACTGTTCTGTGTTACCTAATAACTTTTCACCGTGTAGATTTTATAGCTTAACTCTTCCAGTAGATCATCGGGAGACCAAGTGAGCCTTAAAAAGAGTTAAGCAGGTCTATTACAAATACAAATCGAAAAACAGGAGGGCGTCAAACAGCGATCAGCAATTTGGCTCAAACTATGTGGGTAGAAGCAGGTAGATATCCCTTTCAAGTTCCTAGAATATTTCGCCTGAGCCATAGCAAAAGGTGAAACAAGGTCTAAGGATTTACATGTAGAGTATGAGGGACTTTTCAGGAGCTGTTCACATACTGGCGTGGTATGCCAGTGGTCAAGTACATCGACTGGCAGTTCATCTGCTTGGCCACTGTCTCCGTTATTATCACACTTCTTTCATTTTACTTTATTCCTCATACTGTTAAACGATTAATTAAAAAACTTAAATAAACTTAAGCAGTTCAATTTATACACACAAAATGAATACATTCAATTTAATTGTAAAGCGAAAGCCTGTAGGCCACAACATTGTATCATATTAGTATACACTCCTGGAAATTGAAATAAGAACACCGTGAATTCATTGTCCCAGGAAGGGGAAACTTTATTGACACATTCCTGGGGTCAGATACATCACATGATCACACTGACAGAACCACAGGCACATAGACACAGGCAACAGAGCATGCACAATGTCGGCACTAGTACAGTGTATATCCACCTTTCGCAGCAATGCAGGCTGCTATTCTCCCATGGAGACGATCGTAGAGATGCTGGATGTAGTCCTGTGGAACGGCTTGCCATGCCATTTCCACCTGGCGCCTCAGTTGGACCAGCGTTCGTGCTGGACGTGCAGACCGCGTGAGACGACGCTTCATCCAGTCCCAAACATGCTCAATGGGGAACAGATCCGGAGATCTTGCTGGCCAGGGTAGTTGACTTACACCTTCTAGAGCACGTTGGGTGGCACGGGATACATGCGGACGTGCGTTGTCCTGTTGGAACAGCAAGTTCCCTTGCCGGTCTAGGAATGGTAGAACGATGGGTTCGACGACGGTTTGGATGTACCGTGCACTATTCAGTGTCCCCTCGACGATCACCAGTGGTGTACGGCCAGTGTAGGAGATCGCTCCCCACACCATGATGCCGGGTGTTGGCCCTGTGTGCCTCGGTCGTATGCAGTCCTGATTGTGGCGCTCACCTGCACGGCGCCAAACACGCATACGACCATCATTGGCACCAAGGCAGAAGCGACTCTCATCGCTGAAGACGACACGTCTCCATTCGTCCCTCCATTCACGCCTGTCGCGACACCACTGGAGGCGGGCTGCACGATGTTGGGGCGTGAGCGGAAGACGGCCTAACGGTGTGCGGGACCGTAGCCCAGCTTCATGGAGACGGTTGCGAATGGTCCTCGTCGATACCCCAGGAGCAACAGTGTCCCTAATTTGCTGGGAAGTGGCGGTGCGGTCCCCTACGGCACTGCGTAGGATCCTACGGTCTTGGCGTGCATCCGTGCGTCGCTGCGGTCCGGTCCCAGGTCGACGGGCACGTGCACCTTCCGTCGACCACTGGCGACAACATCGATGTACTGTGGAGACCTCACGCCCCACGTGTTGAGCAATTCGGCGGTACGTCCACCCGGCCTCCCGCATGCCCACTATACGCCCTCGCTCAAAGTCCGTCAACAGCACATACGGTTCACGTCCACGCTGTCGCGGCATGCTACCCGTGTTAAAGACTGCGATGGAGCTCCGTATGCCACGGCAAACTGGCTGACACTGACGGCGGCGGTGCACAAATGCTGCGCAGCTAGCGCCATTCGACTGCCAACACAGCAGTTCCTGGTGTGTTCGCTGTGCCGTGCGTGTGATCATTGCTTGTACAGCCCTCTCGCAGTGTCCGGAGCAAGTATGGTGGGTCTGACACACCGGTGTCAATGTGTTCTTTTTTCCATTTCCAGGAGTGTAATTCTGCACAAGCCACCACTGTTGTTTGGTATAGCACAATTGGCTTGTGTTTGGGGGGACGATGGTTCAAATCCCAACCAATCCATGCAGATTTAGGTTTCCCTTGATTTCCTTACTTTGCTCCAGGAAAATGCCAGGGTGGTTTATTTCCCCATCCTTTCGTAATCTAAACTTGTACTCCATCTTGAATGACTGTCCACTAGATATTAAACTTTATTCTTCCTTTATGCCATGTCACCAACAGAGTGTTTATACACTGACTACACGAACCTCTTTATAATCTAGAATGAGATTTTCAGTCTGCAGCGGAGTGTGCGCTGATATGAAACTTACTGGCAGATTAAAACTTTGTGCCCGACCGAGACTCGAACTCGGGACCTTTGCCTTTCGCGGGCAAGTGCTCTACCAACTGAGCTACCGAAGCACGACTCACGCTCGGTACTCACTGCTTTACTTCTGCCAGTACCTCGTCTCCTACCTTCCAAACTTTACAGAAGCTCTCCTGCGAACCTTGCAGAACTAGCACTCCTGAAAGAAAGGAAGGTAGGAGACGAGGTACTGGCAGAAGTAAAGCTGTGAGTACCGGGCGTGAGTCGTGCTTCAGTAGCTCAGTTGGTAGAGCACTTGCCCGCGAAAGGCAAAGGTCCCGAGTTCGAGTCTCGGTCGGGCACACAGTTTTAATCTGCCAGGAAGTTTCTTTATAATCTAACAGTCATATGTTTAGTCAAACGTGGGACTTCTACAAAAGTTATTAAAGTATGAGCCCAATAGTACACTCTCACGAAGAAAACCATTTTATGCGGTATTTGGACTCCTTATTGTTCTGTATGACAGAGCGGAAGACTGAACGAAGTCTTTATGGTTCTGGCGTCTTTTCTAGATCCTCTCGATGGAGACACACAATGTAAGGAAATTGGGGGTGTAGCTGCTAGGACACTCTCTGGGCAGGAGTTCAGCTCATGTCCAGAAATAGCGCTGAGAGTCAGAAGAAGAGAAGTCCAGGCTATTTCTACTGTGGGTGTACGTCTGCCAAGGTGTAACACCTGCAAGTGTCTCACCACAGTTCGGGACTTTACGGAATAGCGTACGGTTCTTTGGGTCCCAGGTGCCAACTGATACAACCAGGAACGATGATATCCCGGTCCGTGCGATAAACAACTATGATTTGTGGACACAAGGAAACCCAGACGATGGCTTTGGCCCGTGGGCAGGCCGAGCAACTTCGGTGCACCAACACGATAACTGGGTGTACTAACAATTACAATAACCTTTCAAACGTAACTTCTTTTACTACTTCTCATTTAGATATAAGTCCGCAGGTCGTGGTCTAGTGGGTAGTGTTGCTGTCTCTGGATCACGGGGTCCCGGGTTCGATTCCCGGCCGGGCTGGGGATTTTCTCTGCCTGGCGACTCGGTGTTTGCGTTGTCTTTATCATCATCATCATCCTCATTCGTGCTAGATTCGACTGTGTCAAAAACTGGAACTTTGTATGGGCTCAGATGGCCGCGCAGTTGAGCGCCCCACAAACCAAACATCATCAAACATCATTTACAAACAAGAAGTTGCGTAGGTTAAAACTTTTTAATTATCTGTATACAAGAATTTCCATTAGTTAATAATCTCAAGACATATTAATTTATAATGGGCAATAGTATCAGGTGAAGATTATATGAAGACCATATAATTTTAAAATGTAGTCGTACGTTTTATTGAAAGGTAATAGAGGTATGCGGATGTTCAGGAACAAACGTTTTTGTTAGCAGGCAAAAGAAAATGAGTATTACGAATATCAGACAGAAACGGAAAACGTATTTTCCACTGAAGAGCAAAGAAACTGGTGCACCTGCCTAATATCGTTAGAGCCCCCGCGAGCTCGTAACAGTGCCGCAACACGACGTAGCATGGACTCGACTAATGTCTGAAGTAGTGCTGGAGGGAGTTGGTACCATGAATCCTACAGGGCTGTTCATAAATCCGTAAGAGTACTAGGGGGTGGAGATCTCTTCTCAGCAGCGCACCCCAGATGCTGTACCCTCAATAATGTTCATTTCCGGGGGGTTTGGTGCCCAGCGGAAGTGTTTAAACTCAGAAGAGTGTTCCTGGAGCCACACTGCAGCCATTCTGGACGTGTGGGAGGTCGCATGGTCTCACTGGAATTGCCGAAGACTGTCGGAATGCACAATGGACATGAATGGGTGCAGATAATCAGACAGGATGCTTACGTACGTGTCAACTGTCGGAGTCGTATCTAGACGTATCAGGGGTCCCATATCACTTCAGCTGCACATACCCCACACCATTACACAGCCTCTACGAACTAGAACAGTCCCCTGCTGACATGCAGGGTCCATGAATTCATGAGGTTGTCTCCATACAAGTACACGTCCATCCTCTCGATATAATCTGAAAAGAGACTCTTCCGACCAGACAACATGTTTCCGGTCATCAAAACTCCAAAGTCGGTGTTGACGGGTCCAGGCGAGGCGTAAAGCTTTGTGTCGTGCAATCATCAAGGGTACACGACTGGGCCTTCGACTCCGAAAGCCCATACCGACGATGTACCGTTGAATGGTTCACACGCTGACACTTACTGATGACCCAGCTTCAGAATATGCAGCAATTTGCGGAAGGGTAGCACTTCAGTCGTTGTTGGTCCGGTTCTTGCAGCGATGTCGGAGATCTGATGTTTTACAGGATTCCTGATATTCACGGTACACTCGTGAAATGGTCGTACGGGAAAATCCCCATTCGCTCGTGCGCCGAATGTAAAACCAGATTCAAACTCACTTAAATCTTGATAACCTGTCAGTATAGCGTCAGTAAGCGATCTAACAACTGCGCCAGACATTTGTTGTGTTATATAGGCGTTGCCGACCGCAGCGCCGTATTCTGCCCGTTTACATATGTCTGTACGTAAACACGCATTTCTGTACCAGTTTCTCTGGCACTTCAGTGTAACAATAAATAAAAGATAGCCTGTGGAAGTATTTTAAGACTGCGCTCCAACATTCTCACATTCCGGTGATGAGGTACGAAACCCATAGAAAGAGTTAGAAAGAGAGATATGAGAGAAAAAGGCACAACAATATGATAATAGGTTATCATAACGTAAAAGAAACTAAAAATTCTAATAAACAGCTATTCTTTGGTTTTACTTTCAGTTGTGATACCAGAAATAACAGAAATTATCCGTTAACGGAACAAGCTGAGAAGATTATGCCTGTACTTAAACCGAGCGAGGTGGCGCGATGCCAGCTACTAGTAGGATAATGCAACGTGTCACACAGTTCGCAGTGTACGTGCGTGGTCCTAAGAGCACCAGGGTAAGTTTACCGTACTCCACTGGTCACCAAACTCGCCGGATTTAAACGCAATCGAAAATCTGTGCGACCATCCCAACTGGTCTGTGGGCCATGGATCTTCTATCGACAAATCTAGCGCAGCTGTCACAGCACTGAAGTCGGCATGGCTCCATATGCGTGTTGGTATCTTCCAGAACCACATTCAATCTCTCCTCCACGTCTTGCACTGATCCGCACTACAATAAGTGGCTCTTCAGGCATGTGACGTGGGGTCACGTTTATGCGACTGGACAGTGTATTATTCACGGCTGCGTAAAGAAGCCAACGAAACATATAAATATGGAGGTAATTTTAATAGAACTTATGAAGCCAAGACAGTGATGTGTGGGCAGTACCTCCACAGTAGCGATAGTTAAGTTTTATAATTCACAGACGACAGTCGATAGTTGAGTTCTAGCTTTCACAATGATTATGTCTGTCGAAATGTGTAAACTTCTACAAGTCCTTTTCTTGCTGTACTGATGTCACTTTGCGACGTACAGTCCACCAGTCGGCAAGACTCACCGAACCAGAAGCACATCTGAGAATGCCCGGTGCAACTGAGAACGAAACGATAGGAATAGAAAAGTTTAAGAGGACCACGACCATACGACGCGGGAGAGTAATTAGCAATAAGACATCCGGTTGTGAAAGCCTTCACTGAATACCTACGCTGAAGTGTCAAAAAGCGATGGGATAGCGATTTGCACATGTAGAGATGGCGATAGGATCCTTAACTACGGTATAAAAGGGCTGTTCATTGGCGGATGAGTCTTTTGTACGCAGGTGATTCATGTCAAAAGTTATGCGACCTGATTATGGCCCCACGACAGGAATTAACTGAGTCTGAACGAGAAATGGTAGTTGGAACTAGACTAATGGGCCTTTCCATTTCAGAAATCGTTTGGGGATTCAATATTCCGAGATCCACAGTGTCAAGAGTGTGCGGAGAATACCGAATTTCAGGCATTACCTCTTACCACGAACAACTCAGTGGCCGACGGTCGTCACTCAGCGACAGAGAGCAGCGACATTCGCGTGCACTTGTCAGTGCTAACAAACAAGCAACAGTGAAAAATCGCAGAAATCAGTATGTGACGTTCGGCGAAAGTAGCCGTTAGGGCAGTGCGAGGAAATTCGGCGTTAATGGTGTATGCCAGCAGCAGAGATGGATCCGAGAGCCTTTGCTAATAGCACGACATCGCCTACAGCACCTCTCCTGGGCCGATGATCACGTGTATTGGACCCTAGGCGACTGGAAAACTGTCGTCTGGTCAGATGACTCCAGATTTTCAGTTGGTAAGAACTGATGTTAGGGCTCGATCCCACGAAGCCATGAACACAAGTTGTCAACAAGGCAGTGAGCAAGCTGTTGGTGGCTTCATAATGGTGTAGGCTGGGTTTACGTGGAATAGACTGGGTCCTTTGGTCCAACTGAACCGACCATTGACTGGAAATGGCTATTTTTGACTACTTGGAGACCATGTACAGTCGTGGACAAAACGAGCGAGACCCCTCGCCTTTTCGTTATGCTGATCCGCACAGCTTTAAAGTCTGCTACACAGCATAACAGGCAAGGCGACAAAGTGCTACCAACATCCTACGCACAGGCGTGAAATTGAAAAACTATCCGAAATTTGTCAGACTGTTTTCAGTCATGTGTAAGACTACATTAATGCTGATTATTTTGTTTACGACAACATCTAAATATAAGATATAAAAGAAAGAAGAAAACTAATTAGAATGAACTGTAGTAATAAAAATGAATTTCAGCTTATCGAGATAACATAACTGTTTTAGTGAGACAAAGGACTCCAGATCGTAACGAATTAGCAAAATACTATGCGCATTCGGCCGCAAAATGGTCTGTGTCAATGTTCAGATCAGTCATACTGGATTTCCGTTGCTGACCTAGAATGAAAGTGTGCAAATTTAGCAATGCGTGAAGATTCATAACGAAATTCAGTTAAAAATCATTCAGTGCCACTCTTAACTCAATTCAATTATTGACAAAAGCGGAAAAAGTAGGCAGTAAGAAGTATGAAATTCTACAAGAGTTTCATATCGACATCCACAGGGCGCCGGTACAGAATGAAGGTAGCAATAAAATGTATTGGGGGTGCGAGAATTTCTTAAAATTCCTTTACTGATAGTCTATCTGCCTCCATCGAGATTATAACTGAAAACAAACCAGACCTCCCTTGGAGTAGCAAACACCTTTCACTACGCTAGCAGACAACCCAGGCAAACAGCCCTCTATTATTACCCCAGACATGAATAAGCCAGCAATTTCGCAATGAAAATGGCAAAATGATCTGCAGTTTCCGTAGCATAGAGCTTTCTGGACTCAAAAACATGAATTGTCTACCTTCATGTCACCGCTTATGTGACAGTCATTCGGGACGTTTATCGAAATAACAATAAGCTGTTATTAGCGATTAAATTTGGTATGATAATTCTGCATCACCCCAGGAAATAAACGGAGACGTAGCTGCCAAACGTATTCTACAATGTTTCGAATTCTCCATTAGACGTGCCACAGCCAGAAAACGTTCATTAGCCGAGGTGTTCCTTAAGGTATCTAGCAATGGGAATGCTCGCACATCCAAAACACGGTGGCATTAATAGTGGGATCTGAATTACCACATGTATAGGCAAATGGATTTTATTTGCATTCCTGTAAACGTAATTTGGGTCGAAAGCGTAGCTACGGTTAATGTGCTGATGTATCTACTGCAACTGGAACATTTATAATAAAGAGTAGGTGAAATTATTATGCGGCCCTCATCTTCAGTAACTGTGGTAGCTATTTTCGTTGTTAGGATTTCGTCACGTAAATCGGTAAAAATGGAACCCTACTAGTCTCAATTTCTTGACCGTCCATCTGTCTACCCAACCCTTAAAATCCGTTTATGTCGAGTACGGGTGGACATAATAAGCGGAAATGTATCGCAGTTGTGTAAAAAAGTGAGCTACGTCAACGCAATCTGAAGATACGGTCGTTTACGTAAAGAAAATTTACGCGAAAGGTCAAAAAATGGCTCTAAGAACTATGCCACCAAACTGCTTAGGTCACCAGTCGCCTAGATATAGAACTACTTCAACCTACCTAAACCTAACACACATCCATGCCCGGGGAAGGATTCGAACTGACGGCGCAAGCAGCCGCGCGGTCAGCGATGTGACGCCGTTGAGCGCACGGCTAACCCGCGCCAGAAAGCTGTTAATATCATCTGGTGTAACTAATAAGTTATTCACATCTGGTGAATGATTTTCTGCGCAGTTCATTTAAAAAAGAATAACTAAAATATATTTGATGTTACGGAAGAGGAAGGACGCCTAATTTATTTCCCCTTGTCTTTATTCGTGATGTTAGATTCGCAATCTGACCATACGTGCTATCCATAACCACACTTCAGATCCAAGTCATAGTCACAGATATGCGAATACAACACATTGGCTTATATTTGACGTATTTCGTTTCCCACTTAGGGGTGGCAGACGATGCTGTGGCGTCTTCGAAGCGCGAGTTTCACCAGTGCTAGCTATCTCAGCACATCAGCTTAGCGAACTTGCATGGTATGTTAGTAGCACTTCATCCCCTTGCCTGTTATGCTTTGTAGCACACTTTAGAGCTATGCGGATCAGCATAACGAAAAGGGTAGGGGTCTCGCTCGTTTTGTCCACGACTGTACAACCATTCATGGACTTCATATTTCCAAACAACATGGAATTTTGATAGATATCTATGCGCTATGTCACCGAGCCACAACTCTTCGCGGTGGTTCGAAGAAACTCCTGGAAATTTCAAATCAAGGATTTGGCTAGCCAGATGCCCGATATGAATCCCATCAAACACATCTTGTACATAATCGAGAAGTCAGTTCGTGCACAAACTCATGCACCGGCAACACTTTCGTAATAAATGCGTCTATAAAGCCAGCAAGGCTCAATATATCTGCAGGGGACTTCCAGCGACATGTTGGATCCACGCCAGGTCGAGTTGCTGCACTACGACAGGAAAAAGGTGAACCGACACGATATTGGGAGGTATTCCATTACTTTTGTCACCCGAGTATAAATCATCTTCATTAATCTGGAAACAGTCTTAAGTGTAGATAAATCCAACAGAGAATGAAAGATCTTAAAAGGGCAGGTTCGAAACTAAACCTCAAAATCGAACACAATCAAAGTAAAATAAAGCATGATGCATAAATCGAAAGCAAAATTGTGTCTAATAACAATGAAATCGAAGAACCAGCTCACAAAGAAGCCCAAGACAGTGATTGAATGGGACTAAAAATGTCCTGGAGTAATCTTAGTAGGGTATTCAAGGCTGAGCTTCCCAGTTGCTTGGAAATGTAATTTGACCATCAGTGTGAATTACTAGTGTTGACAGATGGAAGGTACATGTGGATTTTTAATGCGAAGGTCGTTTAACAACTGATGGTTGTCCGATAAAGAACGAGAAATGCATACTGTGCATTGTTATGAGACAGGAGCAGCCAGGTATTGGAGAGCGAATTATGAGAACAAAAAGAATTATGGAAAGATGTACTGGACGCGAGCCATGTACTATCATGCGGAAAAGTATCCGAACGACCTGAATTGTGATCCAACATAACGTAGATGTCTAGCGGGTCCTCTAGTCGCTCTGCGGTACAGTGGTTCGACTACACAAAATGGATACCACGAGAGACCACTAGACAACACTGTTCTTTAAGGCAATCAGTGCAATGTAACATAACACAATGATACTTGAAAACTAGAAAAACATGTGATTAGAGACGTGTTAGTCCATAACGCTTGTACAGGTTACAATGATTTTCTAAAGGTTACCATCTCATTACAATCGGAAACAACTAACTATGGCACGTAAACTATGTAGCAATCTTTAAACAAAATAAATGTTTGCGTGACACAAGAAATTCTGAGACAGTGTCTGCACTGAGAAATGTATGTGACAGTTCGAAGTATTTTTCCTCCGTATAAGGTTTTCCCGCATCTGCTAAATGTCCCAGTGACAATTGGTTTTTGCATAAACTGGTCGTTAAAGAAACTAGTTAAAGCAAACGCGATAAACAGCGGTAAACACTCTATAGAAACAGCAATATTAATGGAGTATAATCAGTAACGTCACTGTACTAATTATTCATGAAGAATTATTTCTCCACATGTTTGAACTATAAAAATGACATGACAAAATTGTATGTTCTGGGTCTGGACAGAAACCCAGCAGATGTAGCCACAACGAACTAAAATACACTTTCGCACAAGCCCGGGACTTGATCAAGGCAACGATCATCAATGCTGACTAGCCGTAAAGAGACGTGAAATATAAAGGTTTTCACCAGTATTAGTTAACACATCTGAACTTGTAACGAAATGATGAAACTTTTTCTATTATATCAAAACCATTATAGTCCTGTTAACTGACAACGTAGGACGTTTAATATACTCTCCTTCACAGGTAACCAAGTGTGCATGTGCTGAGAATTGGAATGCTATGATTTAAAATGTTGTGACGGGATTATCTACCCAGCATGTTATTAGATTGTTAACTAAGTAAAATCAGATGTTTGAAATTGAATTTATTTACCAGCAGAGAGCTGTATCAATATGAGATGAGGGTACAATTTATTTTGCTTCCGCGGGAATCGAAACCGGCGCATACTGTTTCTTTTTCCCATCCATAAATAGACGTTAAGTATCAACTGCTGGCTCACCATTAGTGAGATGCTCGCATGTTTCACTAGAAATCACGGTACCTATCGCTATTGTTGACTATTCATGAACAGACAATAAATATGCAAATTATTTTTCGGTGGTAGGTCAGTGTGCACGTGCTTGGGCGTAAAATGAAATTATGAATATGTTTGTGCTGGACGAGGATTGCAACCCAGATATGTTCCATTACTAGAGATCCGAATTCGAATTCCAGTCGAGGACCAAAAATTGCAACGTATCAAGTTGAAATTAAATATGAACCTGTCAATGAAGTAACCACTCCTAAATTAAATGAAATAAACGTTTTAGTGCTAGTTTACTGACGACAGACTTCATGCCATCGGCGACTGCCGTCTTTGTTATGGCGCCATTTAAACAGGCTCTGACGCTGTTGGTAGTGAAGGGGTATTGTGTTTATTGCGGATTCTGAACCACCGTGCGACCTAACATTCTGGACTTGGCATTACCATAGGTGAATTAGATCTTTTCGTGAATGTTAGAAATGGACGCCATGAGTGAGAATCAAACCGATACCCTGCAATTATCAAACTACGATCAACCCAGCAGACCACTGCAACTTATAGTTGGCAACGTCCTGATTGTGTTGTTATGTCCGACGATGCGCCTAGAAGCTGTGAAAAAAATCCGGCTCTCTCGATTAACTGGTTGATTACCTGCTAGTTTCTAATGCGGATGTTAGTCTAATCTCATGACTGCATGATCTATGGGCCATTCTAGTGTTGATGGCTCGGATTTGATGCAAATATGAAATTTGTTCTATGACAATTAATGTTTTAGTTCGAGAAATACAACTGCAGCGTGTGAGGTTACCAGATAATTCGATGATTACTGTCATGATTGCTATTATTATATTCATTATGCTGCTACTACACATGTGACTGAAGGAAAGGTATATGCTCTTTGATCATTTTTAGAACCATCTGCCAAATGTAGTAATTGTGTAGTTCGTTCGATGTATAGGGAATACCTTACGATTTAATTTCGGAAATATGCAATTCTTCGTTAATCACATTAAAATTAAGTTAACTACTGAAACCTTTATTTGAGAGCAGAAATCGTGTTGCTTTTCTTTATTTATTTGCACTTAGCAACGACGGCTGTAAAATGCGAAATCTGGAGGCACAACACTATTCAAAATGCAGGGATGTTAATGTCTGCCGTTAAATGTCAAGTGCATGCTTTACAGATGACTTGGTCAGACTGTTGTGAATCATATTTTGCTGCTGATTAAAATCTCCCTTATTTTTGTGTGTCGTGTTTAATAAACTACCGAAAATCCATCCAGTATGCAATGTAGTAATATAGTAATTGGTTACAACGTACCATGATAACGGTACAGAAAAGTCTACCTTCTTAAGGAAAAATACCCCAAATTTGACAGAAGCAGTAAAAAAGGGATTAACATGTGTGTAATTCTGTAAGTGTTGTGTCTATACATCTACGGACTAGAGAATAGTGGTAGCGATATAATGATGGAGAGGTTTTAATTCGATGTCTTTACTTATTGTTGATCTGCCTTCGAGATTCTATTTTACAGAGGAGGAAAAAGCATTGTCACCTCCAGTACCTGAACCGACAAGCACTGTGCAATTTCTTGCCCGAACACTTTACCCCTACACTAGCGGCCATCTGCAATAAACCTTGCCTCGTTGTCGTCTTTATCGTAGATTCGTCAGCTAAACAGCGACGTAAATAGCGAAACCAGCTGCAGTTTCTGTTGAGACCAGCTTCCTGGCATCAAAATTATTCATTTCATACCTTCTGCATCATCCTCTAGGGGAGAATCATTCAGGATATTTAATGAGAATGATAAGATATTAGTGAGTGAATTTAGAAGGAAACTTTTGCACCAGTCCAGGAAGTAATTCGAAGGCCACACTACTGCCAAATGTATGCTGCAATGTTGCCAATTCTCCATTAGACTGGTGACAGGTAGACGACGCCTGCTAACGCGAGAAGCCTCTTCAGCTTGTAACCACAGGACAAGCTCGCGCAACACAGTCGTGGCAAGGCCGGCGTTGGCGCTAGCGCCGATTATTACCACTTTGAAGGTGACCTGAATTGACAAACGCAAATGCCAATTAGCTACTAATTGCAACTTGAACATCAGGTATAAATATTGGGGGAATATTCTACGGGATCCTCCTTTTAAATAGCTATAGTAGCAATTTTTTATTATCTGTTATAAGAACTGAAAACTAAAGAAAATCATTCTCCAGAAGCGATTAGGTTCTGTAGCACCACCTGACGCCGTTAACAGAATGAGTAAATAATATTCTTTTTGCTATTACATACGTGAAAATAATTTTTATTTCGTAGGATTTCTTTGGCACTACCTCTGACCCACAATAAAACAGATGAAACCACAACATGACAATGATTACAATACGCGAACATCAACAAAGACATCTCATAAACTGTGAATAACACATTGTTTCATCTACATCTCACAAGCCGTGTTACGGTGTGTGATACAGGGCACTTTCTACATCACTATCACTTCTCCAATTGTTTGCTCCAGGCACCAATGTTTCGTGGGAAGGACGATTGCTGGTAAGCATCTATGTGCATTATAATCTCTCTAATTTTATCATCACCGTCTTTCTGCGAGATATAAATAGGAAGAAGCAATTTATTGTCCGACTTTTCAACTTACCTACGGTCTAGGTATTAAACAGTAGAACATACCGCCGTGGAGGCTGCCTCTTTTCCAACGTCTTCACCTGGAATTGAATGAGCAACTCTCTGACGCATTCGTGCTTATTAAATAATCGAATAACTACAGGATTACTTGGATCTTCTCTATTTTGGCTATCCTACCTGGTATGGATCTCAGATGATGAGCAACATTTAAGTATTTGTCAAACGATTGTAAGAAGTCAAGACTGTAAGAAGTCAAGGCATCTACCTGGTCTCCTATTTCTACTGTTTTCTGGAGTCTCGTGGGGGAAAAGAGCGTTCTGAGTTGCACACGATCCTTGTTTACGGAAATCGTGTTGATTCTTACAGAGTAGGTTTTGAAACTCTGAAAGCTGCTTAATGTGCGAGCAGGAAACATATTACAAAGTTCTACAACAGACCGACGTCAGAAATGTAAACCTATAGTTTTGTGCATCTTTCCGACGACCCTTCCTGGAAATGAGAATAACCTGTGCTTTTTTCCTATCATTAGGATGGCTCATCAGGACATTTACGGTAAAATGATGTTAGGAAAGGAGCAAGTTCTTACACATACTTCGTGTATAATCCAGTTGGTGTACTTGCAGGTGCAGTGCCCATTCTTCTGATGAGTGATTTCTGTAGCTTTACTGTCCCGTAGTCACGTAGTTCTATATCTATTTCTTCGTTCATGCGACGATTTATAGGGGCGACGATGTTTCGTGTACAGAAATAACTAAAGTCCATATTTAGTATGCACTATACTCAGAAAAATGAAATACAACGCATCACGATAAAGGTACAGAAAACGCCTGTCTGATTAATTCAAAGTACCCCAAGTCGTTAAGGATTATCAACAGATTATGTAAATTCGGCCGCGAAATACTCTTTGTCATACAGGAGCGTCACGGAACTACCACAAAAGTTTGGAATTTAGCAGTGTGTGCAGATACATAAAATAATAAAGTACAAGTAAAGGAATAAATTCGAAAATTGTTGATTTGTAATGACATGCACGCACAAATATATTTTCTTTGCCATTTGTTATCCACCTGCCTGTCTTTCCGTCTGCTAAGACCTCTTGTTCTCAGGACATGAAAAGATATTAAGTAGAAGTTGTGCCACGTGCTAAGGTCTACGGTCCCGTACTGCGTAAATAAATTTAAGCTCCTAAGTTGCTTCTCTCGAAAGATACAGCCTGGTATGTCAAACGGCCTGATACTCGCAAACGTAATCCATAAAAGTTACGGACGAATATTGGTCGGAAGCTTTCGGCATGCTGGTTTAGTGGTAAAGTGCGCGCTTGCAATTAGAAACGTTTCAGGATCGAATCTCGTTTATACCATGGATTTTTCAGTCTTCATTTTAACCCAGTGTTCACCTCTCAACGATGTAACGATTGTGCAGAAACATCGCGTGTTTCGGTCTATCAATTTAACTGTACTTGGCTTCTCCACGCTTGGATGACTGGAGTAGTTTTGGGACACACAAGTCAAAAAATGGTTCAAATGGCTCTGAGCACTATGAGACTTAACTTCTGAGGTCAGCAGTCCCCTAGAATTAGAACTACTTAAACCTAACTAACCTAAGGAAACCACACACATCCATGCCCGAGGCAGGTTTCGAACCTGCGATCGTAGCGGTCGCGCGGTTCCGGACTGAAGCGCCTAGAACCGCTCGGCCACAGCGGCCAGCCACACAAGTCACCGAAGTGGTGTCCAATACAAAATCTTGCACGAGGGTACCAAGCAAAAGGAATTACTGTTATCTAAGTACGCAGTTGTGTTTGTACAGAACTCACATAGTGCGAGCCATACTCGCACTTTTCTGATTATTCGCTTTCGGTATTGTGTTTTCCACTCAGTATTAAATAAAAATAATCTCTCTTTTATACTCCCGTCGGTACTGGAGTCCTGCCTGCACAAATAACTAAAAGTAACATGCCTTCTCACTGACGTCAAACAAAATTAATTCTTTCACTTTGACGGCTTCGTCGGATTTGACGTCATTTGCCATGTGAAAAAAAATATTGTTCTCATAGTCGTCTTGATCTTCTTGATCAATGACCACAAAATAATTTAAAATCAATAGTCCTTTGAATGACTGAAAAAGAGTGAAATAGACTAATTAAGTTATGTATATATTATGGTCTTCTTCTTTCAATTAAATGTCTTAGCTGGTGATGATCAATCTGTTTCGATTTAGTTATATTACACCTTCATTTGAAAAAAAGTTTAAGGCAAACACATTTTCCTTTTGTTTCATAGTAACATAAATGCTCAGTAATAGCAATCGAAAGGTAAACAAAAAGTTCTTTTGTAATAAAGATTCCTCCCCAATGACACAATGGATTCAGTGTCTAGTTTCCATCCCTCTCTACAACAGCATTTAGCCGCCGGGGAACAGAGGCAACAAGTTTCCGGATGAATCTGTTATTCTGCGACAGCTCTTCCCATGAATCATGAACTGCTTCTACGCCTAACAATTTTCTCCATCTCTGCCCATACGTGCTCTACAGGATTGATGTCAGTACCTTTTGGAGGCCAGTCCAGGAGATCGATGCCTCCATTTATTTGAAACCATTGCTTTACACAATTTGCTGTATAGACTGGGGAACGGTCATGTTGGAATATTATACTGCCTCCCTAAAACCTCTGACGAACCGAAGGAAGCATTATGTTCTCCAGTATTTGGCAGCAGCAATGACTAGCAAGCGGACGGTCCAGTTCCCACAAAACGCCACAACAATCTGCTGATATCCAACCCCAAACCGTGACAGAAGTTCGGCCACACCTTTGCCTCTGATGAACATAGTTTCTGTCAAATCTCGCTCAACGTGGTCGATATACAAGGACAGAACTATTTGGCGCAGTAGAAAACACCTTCTAGTCCTTAAATATAACTTGCTCCCAGTATGAAAGTGACTTATTCCTGTACTCCAGAGCGAAGTTTAACCTAGTAGCCCTATGTTGCTCTTTCAACATTTCCATAAACGCGGATTTTCGTCCATACCTTCCCTTCTCGTTGAGACGTCGTCGTATGGTCGACCAGCTCACGCTTAGTTGAAGGATATTCCTTATTTCTGTGCTCATCCTGAATGGGTCATCATCACTGCATTGGAGTATACTATTGTCTTGATACTCAGTGGTAGTCCGTGGACGTTTCTTTGCCTCAGAAGGCACATCCATCCCTGTCTACATACTACGAAAAATATTTCTTAAATAAATTCCTGTTATGTATTATTTTGAGTATCATGGCAATTATTTTGTCTCTAATCTTCATACATACAAATAAATAAATCGTTTACAGAGATTTAAGGCAACATTTATATTCATGTAGTGATTCAGGTCATGGTGATCTCGCTAAAGCACGCCATACACGTCTGTAACAACACTTTCAGCCAAGCCGGGATAGCGCAGCAACTAAAGCGCTAGGTCTGAAAAGTCTTAGAATGAACTACGAATCCTGCCATTATAATTATTTTTTTAATTTGTTGTAAACAAAGAGTTACTAGTTTAGATGGACAATGCTGCTTTTATCGTTTACATTATTTGTAGTGTTGTGTGTATACAACTTCGAATGCTCTGTGGAGGAAATCAAGAACATTTAATCTCCCGTAGCTTCCGTATTATAAATACGCCTCAATTTCAAGATGAACTCAGCCTTCAATATATAATACTTCTCTATTTATAGTAGAACGATTACTACGGGTGCTAAACTTTGCTTCAACTAACGATTTCTACAGCTATACGAATACAACTTGTGATGCCTCTTAGGATAAGTACTTACGTAGTGCCGTCAGACGAAGAGATATACCTGCCCCAGACTTTGGGGACTTTGATTTAGAAGTCTTCCTACCTCGACAATGAGCATTTCACTTTTGGGAAATCAGAGAACGTTGTTGCTTAAGACGTTTAAGAGGAAACTATAGTCCTTCACCTACAACAACATTAAAATAGCGAGCTGTGGATCTACGACAGGGCAAATTTTCTCACATTTCGCTGGCAGGAAGGAAATGAGCTGATCGATAAGAAAATAAATCTCCCAGCAGGAATGGAGGAACGAAATTAAACCTCTCGTGTTGGGAGGTTATGTGATTTTATTTCAGTGATTACAGAATCAAGTGAAAAGAGCAATGCAGTTGGTATCACGAGCTGGTGTCTGATGTTGCGCTACCTGAACCGGAATTGGTGCAGAGCCTTAAATTCTTAAATTCTGCAATCGGTATGTATCCATTGCACACGAAATTACCGTTATGGTACAGTGGTGGATCCTAGTTTGATAATTGCGTCGTGTGGGTTCCATTCTCACCTAGATGGTTTATTTTTAACACTCACTAACGGATCTACTGCATCTCTGGTAACGCCAAGTGAAGAACATTATGTTACACCATAGTTCAGAATCCGCATAAACATCATATCCCTTCGCCAGCAACAGGGTCAGAGCCTGTTAGAATTGCACCACAAGAAAGGCGGTAGTTGCAGAAGACAGAAATTCTGTTCGGGTAAACATGCACAATTTTTTTTTCATTTAATGACCCAATGGGCATTACGTTCACAGGGCTCATAATTAATGTAAATTTGAGACGCAGAAAATTTCGGTGATGGAGTGGAGTTCGAATTCGGTTCTCTATGAATGGGACGTATCTGCGTTGGAATCCTGGTCCGGTACGGAAATATTTATAATTTCCTTGTAAGCCATAGTGTGTGCACACCAAAATAGCAGCGAAAAATAATTTTCATTTTCATTTTTAATGTCCCTTCATGAATTGTCAACAATAACGATAGCTGCCATTATTTCTAGTCAAATATGTGAGCATCTTACTACTGATGAGCAAACAGTTAATAGTTTATATCTGTTTATGGATTGATAAGGGTGATAGTGGGTGACGGGTTCGTTTCCTGAACAGAAAATGAGTGTATCGTTACTACATATTGATACATCTCGCTGCTGGTGAATTCGATATTTAACATTTGCTTTTACTAAGTTACCCATCCGATATCATGCTGAGTACAAAACTCTGTCACAGAATTTTACATCACACCATCCCAATTTTCAACACATGCTCCCGTGGTTACTTGTGAAGAAAAGTATATTAAATGTCTTTCGTGGTTAGTTAATAGGGAGATAAGGGTCTTGATTTAGCACAAAAAATTTCGACATTTAGTTTCAAGTTCAGGTGTGGTAACTGATAGCTTACAAATCAATCGTTTGGCAATTAGTTGAAAGCTAATCATCATTCTAAAAGCCAAACAAAAGCAACACCGTTAGTTACACGGTTATTTAGTAAGCACGAAAGCTTTAGAGAGATGCTTAGTCACTTTTAGTTGCAGACGCTGCAATAGAGGGATCCCACATGACGGTATGCACAGCTGTATAATACCGAGAGCTTACGTCACATGAATAGTCAGCTAATACATGGATTCCTCCTACTTACACCACTCGAAAAGACCATGGGGGTAAAATTAGAGAAATTCTTGCACACACAGAGGTTTACTAGCAATCGTTCTTCCTACGAAATATTCGGACCTACGAGTAAACAAATGGGGAAATGATAGTGGTATATATTTTTCCCTGTATCAAACACCTTAATGTGGCTTGTGAAATATACATGCAGATGAAATAATATGTTATTCGCAGTTTATGAAATGTCTTTGTTGATGTTTGCGTTTTGTAATCTGTGTCATGTTGTGGATTATCTGTTTTATTATGTGTCAGCAGTAGTGCCAAAGAAATCCTATGTAATAAAAATTATTTTCACGTATTTAATAGCAAAACGAATATTATTTACTCATTCTGTTAACGGCGTCACATGATGCTGCAGAACCTAATCACTTCTGGAGAATGATTTTCTTCAGTTTGCAGTTCTTGTAAGACATAATAACAAAAATTTATACCTGATGTTCAAATTGCAATCGGTAGCTAATTGGCCTTTACGTTTGTTACTTCAGGTCCCCGTCAAAGTGGTAGTGATCGCCGCTAGAGTCAACGTCGGCCCTGCCACGTCTGTGATGAACCGGTTTCAGGTTCTGTCTCCGGCTGATACTGATCTTCGGCCGGACATGGCTGCTTGTTCTGTTCCAGAGGTTGCCTCCCAGTCTGCAAGACCCGGGCGGTCGCAGAGGGCAGGCTTACTGGTAGTTGGGAGCTAAAACGTCAGGCGCGTAATGAGGCCCCTTAGGGATATGGCTGCAAAGGAGGGAAAGAAAACCAATGTGCACTCGGTGTGCATACCGGGGGGAGTCATTCCAAATGTGGAATGGGTCCATCAGGATGCCATGAAGGGTACAGGGTGCATCCATCTGCAGGTGGTCGCTCATGTCGGCACCAATGATGTGTGTCGCTATGGATCGGAGGAAATCCTCTCTGGCTTCCGGCGTCTATCTGATTTGTTGAAGACTGCCAGTCTCGCTATCAGGATGAAAGCAGAGCTCACCATCTGCAGCATCGTCGACAGGACTGACTGCTGACCTTTGCTACAGAGCCGAGTGGAGGGTTTGAATCAGAGGCTGAGACGGTTCTGCGACCATGTGGGCTGCAGATTCCTCGACTTGCGCCATAGAGTGGTGGGGTATCGGGTTCCGCTGGATATGTCAGGAATCCACTACATACAGCAGGCGGCTACACGGGTAGCAGGGATTGTGTGGCGTGGACTGGGTGGTTTTTTTTTTTTTTAAGTTAGATGGCCTCGGGTAAGTACAGAATCGGCAACAGCCTCAAAGGGTGCAGGGCAAAGTCAGGACATGCGGGGACCAAGCAGCAATCGGTATTGTAATTGTAAACTGTCGAAGCGGCGTTGGTAAAGTACCGGAACTTCAAGCACTGATAGAAAGCACCGAAGCTGAAATCGTTACAGGTACGGAAAGCTGGCTGAAGCCAGAGATAAACTCCGTCGAAATTTTTACAAAGGCACAGACGGTGTTTAGAAAGGATAGATTTCATGCAACCGTTGGTGGTGTGTCTGTCGCCGTTAGTAGTAGTTTATCCTGAAGTGAAACGGAAGTGGATAGTTCCTGTGAATTATTATGGGTGGAGGTTATACTCAACAACCAAGCTAGGTTAATAATTGAATCCTTTTACCGACCTCCCGACTAAGCAGCATTGGTGGCAGAACAACTGAGAGAAAATCGGGAATACATTTCGCATAAAATTCCTTAGCATGTTATAGTCTTAGGTGGAGATACCAGATATAGACTGGGACACTCAGATGTTTAGGACGGGTGGTAAGGACAGAGCATCGAGTTACATTATACTGAGTGCACTATCCGAAAATTACCTCGAACAATTAAACAGAGAACTGACTTGTAGAGATAACATCTTGGAGCTACTGATAACAAACAGACCCGAACTTTTCGACTCTGTAAGCGCAGAACAGGGAATCAGTGATCATAAGGCCGTTGCAGCATACATGAATATAGAAGTAAATAGGAATTCTAAAAAATGGAGGAAGGTGTATCTGTTTAGCAAGAGTAATAGGAGGCAGATTTCAGACTACCTAGCAGATCAAAACGAAAATTTCTGTTCCGACACTGACAATGTTGAGTGTTTATGGAAATGTTCAAGGCAATCGTAGAATGCGTTTTACACAGGCACGTACCAAGTAAAACTGTGAGGGACGGGAAAAACACACCGTGGTTCAACAACAAAGTTAGAAAACTACTGCGAAAGCAAAGAGAGCTTCACTGCAAATTTAAACGCAGCCAAAACCTCTCAGTCAAACAGAAGCTAAACGATGTCAGAGTTAGCGTAAGGAGAGCTATGCGTGAAACGTTCAGTGAATTCGAAAGTAAAATTCTATGTACCGACTTGATAGAAAATCCTAGGAAGTTCTGGTCTTACGTTAAATCAGTAAGTGGATCGAAACAGCATATCCAGACACTCTGGGATGATGATGGCATTGAAACATAGGATGACACGCGTGAAGCTGAAATACTAAACACCTTTTTCCAAAGCTGTTTCACATAGGAAGACCGCACTGCAGTTCCTTCATTAATCGTCGCACGAATGAAAAAATAGCTGACAACGAAATAAGTGTCCAAGGAATAGAAAAGCAACTGAAATCACTCAAGAGAGGAAAGTCCACTGGACCTGACGGGACACCAATTCGATTGCACACAGAGTACGCGAAAGAACTTGCTCCCCTTCTAACATCCGTGTACCGCAAGTCTCTAGAGAAACGGAAGGTTCCAAATGATTGGGAAAGAGCACAGGTAGTTCCAGTTTTCCAGAATGATCGTCGAGTAGATGCGCAAAACTATAGGTCTATATACCTGACATCGATCTGCTGTAGAATTTTACAACACGTTTTTTGCTCACGTATCATGTCATTTCTGGAAACCCAGAATCTACTGTGTAGGAATCAACATGGATTCCGGAAACAGCGATGGTGTGGAACCCAACTCGCTTTATTTGTTCATGAGACACAGAAAATATTAGATACAGGCTCCCAGGTAGATGCCATTTTCCTTGACTTCCGGAAGGCGCTCGATGCGGCTCTGCACTGTCGCCTGATAAAGTAAGAGCCTACGGACTATGAGACCACCTGTGTGGCTGGATTGAAGATTTTTTAGCAAACCGAACACAGCATGTTGTTTTCAATGTAGAGACGTCTACAGACGTTAAAGTAACCTCTGGCGTGACACAGGGGAGTGTTATGGGACCATTGCTTTTCACAATATATAAAAATGACCTAGTAGATAGTGTCGGAAGTTCCAGGCTGCTTTTCGCGGATGATGCTGTAGTACACAAAGAAGTTGCAGCATTAGAAAATTGCAGCGATATGCAGGAAGATCTGCAGCAGATAGGCACTTGGTGCAGGGAGTGGCAACTGACCCTTAAAGTAGACAAATGTAATGTATTGTGAATATATAGAAAGAAGGATCCTTTATTGTATGATTATATGATAGCAGAACAAACACTGGTAGAAGTTACTTCTGTAAAATATCTGGGAGAATGGTTACAGAACGATTTGAAGTGGAATGATCATATAAAATTAATTGTTGGTAAGGCGGGTGCCACGTTGAGATTGACTGGGAGAGTCCTTGGGAAATGTAGTCCATCAACGAAGGAGGTGGCCTACAGAACATTCGTTCGAACTATACTTGATTACTGCTCATCAGTGTGGGATCCGTACCAGGTCGGATTGACTGAGGAGATAGAGAAGATCCAAAGAAGAGCGGCGCGTTTCGTCACAGGGTTATTTGTTAAACGTGATAGCGTTACGGAGATGTTTAGCAAATCCAGTTGGCAGACTCTGCAGGAGAGGCGCTCTGCATCGTGGTGTAGCTTGTTGTCCAGGTTTCGAGAGGGTGCGTTTCTAGATGACTTATCGAATTTATTGTTTCCCCCTACTTACACTTCCCAAAGAGATTACGAATGTGAAATTAGAGAGATTCGAGCGTGCAATGAGGCTTTCCGGCAGTCGTTCTTAACGCGAACCATATGCAACTGGAACAGGAAAGGGAGGTAATGACAGTGGCACGTAAAGTGCCCTCAACCAGACACCGTTGGGTGGCTTGCGGAGTTTATATGCAAATGTAGATGTTGCGCGAGCTTGTCCTATGGTTACAAGCTGAAGAGTCTTTCGCTTTAGCAGGCGTCTTCTCCCTGTCACCAATCAAATGGAGAATTGGCAAAATTGCAGCATACATTTGACAGCAATATGGCACGTTTGTTGCAGATGGCTGCTAGCGTAGGGGTAAAGTGTTTGGACAGGATATTGCAAAGTGCGCATATTGTGGGTCCAGATACTGGTGGTGACAATGCTTTTTCCTCCTCTGTAAAATAGAATCTCGAAGGCAGATCAACAATAAGACATCGAATTAAAACCTCCCCGCCATTATATCGCTACCACTACTCTCTAGTCCATAGATGTATAGACATAACATTTACAGAATTACATACATGTTAATCCCTTTTTTTCTTCATCTGTCAAATTTGGGTTATTTTGCCTTAAGAAGGTAGACTTTTTTTCGTACCGTTATCATGGTAGGTTGTAATCAATTTTTATTGCTATATTGCATACTGCATATGGTCTTTTCGGTAGTTTATTAAACATGACACACAAAAATGGGGCAGATTTTAATCAGCAGCAAAATATGATCACAACAGTCTGATCAAGTCATCTGTAAAGCATACACTTGACATTTAACGGCAGACATTAACATCCCTGCATTTTGAATAGTGTTTTACCTCCAGATTTCGCATTTCACAAGTATCGTTGCTAAGAGCAAATAAATAAAGAAAAGCAACACGATTTCTGCTCTCAAATAAAGGTTTCAGTAGTTAACTTAATTTTAATGTGATTAACGAAGAATTGGATATTTCCGAAATTAAATCGTAAGGTATTCCCTATACATCGAACGAACTACACAATTACTACATTTGGCAGATGGTTCTAAAAATGATCAAAGGGCATATACCTTTCCTTCAATCACATGTGTAGTAGCAGCATAATGAAGATATTAATAGCAATCGTGACAGTAATCATCGAATTATCTGGTTCCCTCACACGCTGCAGTTGTATTTCTCGAACTAAAACATTAGTTGTCATAGAACAAATTTGATATAGGCTTCAAATCGGAGCTATGAAGACGAGAATGGTCCTTATATCATGCGGTCTTGAGATTAGAATAATACCGGCATTAGAAAATAGCAGGTAATTAACCGGTTAATCGAGAGAGCCGGATTTTTTCACAGCTTCTAGGTGCACCGTCGGACATAACAACACGATCAGGACGTTGCCAACTGTGAGTTGCAGTGGTACGCTGGGTTGATCGTAGTTTGATACTTGCAGGGTATAGGTTTGATTCTCACTCATCATGTCCATTTCTAACATTCACGAAGAGATCTAATTCACCGAACCAATAAGTCACAGCTGCAAAATACTAACGCGGATTCTTTACAGACGAATGGAAAAACTAGTAGAAGCCGACCTCGGGGAAGATCAGTTTGGATTCCGTAGAAACGTTGGAACACGTGAGGCAATACTGACCCTACTCCTTATCTTAGAAGAAAGATTAAGGATAGGCATTGGTAAACTTAGAGAAAGCTTTTGACAATGTTGACAGGAATACTCTCTTTCAAATTCTGAGGTGGCAGGGGTAAAATACAGGGAGCGAAGGGCTATTTACAATTTGTACAGGAACCAGATGGCAGTTATAAGAGTCGAGGGGCATGAAGGGGAAGCAGTGGTTGGGAAGGGAGTGAGACAGGGCTGTAGCCTATCCCCGATGCTATTCAATCCGTATATTGAGCAAGCAGTAAAGAAAACAAAGAAAAATTCGGAGAAGGTATTAAAATCCATGGAGAAGTAATAAAAACTTTGAGGTTCACCGATGACATTGTAATTCTGTCAGAGACAGCAAAGGACTTGGAAAAGCAGTTGAACGGAATGGACAGTGTCTTGAAAGGAGGGTAGAAGATGAACATAAACAAAAGCAAAACGAGGATCATGGAATGTAGTCGAATTAAGTAGGTGCTACAGAAGAATTCTGAAGATTAGGTAGGTAGATCACTTAACTGATGAGGAGGTATTGAATAGAATTGGGGAGAAGAGGAGTTTGTGGTACAACTTGACAAGAAGAAGGGACCGGTTGGTAGGGCATGTTCTGAGGCATCAAGGGATCACAAATTTAGCATTGGACGGCAGCGTGAAGGGTAAAAATCGTAGAGTGAGACCAAGAGATGAATATACTAAACAGATTCAGAAGGATGTAGGTTGCAGTAAGTACTGGGAGATGAAGAAGCTTGCAAAGAATAGAGTAGCATGGAAAGCTGCATCAAAATAGTCTGACTGAAGACCACTACAGCAACAACATGGTAATGTCAAGTCCAGAATGTTAGGTCGCACACTGGTTCAGAATCCGCAATAAACACAATATCCCTTCACTACCAACAGAGTCAGAGCCTGTTTAAATGGCGCCATAACAAAGGCGGCAGTCGCCGGTAGCACAAACTCTGTCGTCAGTAAACTAGCACTAAAAAGTTTATTTCATTTAATTTAGGAATGCTTATTTCGTTCACGGTGTTCATATTTAATTTGAACTTGAGAAGTTGCAGTTTTTGGTCCTCGACTGGAATTCGAATTCGGATCTCTAGGAATGGAACGTATCTGGGTTGTAATCCTGGTCCAGCACAAACATATGCATAATTTCATTTTACGCCCTAGCATGTACCCACTGACCTACCACCAAAAAAAAATCGCATATTTAATGTCTGTTCATGAATAGTCAACAATAACGATAGGTACCGTTATTTCTAGTGAAACATGCGAGCAACTCAATACTGGCGAGCAAGCAGTTGATATTTAACGTCTATTTATGGATGGGAAACAGCGACAATACACGGCGGTTTCGATTCCTGGGCAAGCAAAACAAATTGTACCCTCATCGCATATTGATACAGCTCGCTGCTGGTAAATAAATTCGATTTCAAACATCTGATTTTACTTAGTTAACAACCCAGTAACTTGCTTGGTAAAAAATCCCGTCACAACATTTTAAATCACAGCATTCCAGTTTTCAGCACATGCGTACACGGTTACTTGTGAAGGAGAGCAACGTTAAACGTCTTTCGTGGTTAGTTCAAAAATGGATCAAATGGCTCTGAGCACTATGGAACTTCTGAGGACATCAGTCCCCTAGAACTTAGAACTACTTAAACCTAGCCAACCTAAGGACATCACAAACATCCATGCCCGAGGCCGGATTCGAACCTGCGACCGTAGCGGTCACGCGATTCCAGACTGTAGCGCCTATAACCGCTTGGCCACCCCGGCCAGCTGTGGTTAGTTAACAAGGCGATAATTGTTTTGATATAGTAGAAATAATTTCGTCATTTCGTTACAAGTTCTGATGTGTTAACTAATACTGTTGAAAACCTTTATATTTCACGTCTCTTTACGGCTAGTCAGCATTGATGATCGTCGCCTCGATCAAGTCCCGGGTAGGTGCGTAAGTGTATTTTAGATAATAGTGGCTACGTCTACTGGGTTTTAGTCCATATCCTCAACAAAAAATTTCGTCGTGTCTTTATAGTTCAAACATGTGGACAAATAATTCTTCGTGAATAATTAGTACAGTTACGTTACTGATTATACACCATTAATATTGCGGTTTCTATACAGCGTTTAACGACCTGTTTATGCAAAAACTAATCGTCACTGGGTCATTTAGCAGGTGCGGGAAAACCTTATACAGAGGAAAAATACTTCGAACTGTCATAGACCTTTCTTAGTCCAGACATTGTCTCAGAACATATTGTTCATGCAAACATTTATTTTGTTTAAGGACTGCTACATAGTTTATGTGCCATAGTTATTTGTTCAGATTTTCATGAGATGGTAACGCTTTTGAAAATCGTTCTAACCTGTACAAGCGTTAGGGACTAAGTCATCTCTAATTTTGCGTTTTTTCTAGTTTTTGCAGTATCATGGTGTGATGTTATATCGCACGGATTGCCTTGAAGAACAGTGTTGTCTAGTGGTCTCTCGTGATATCCTTTTTGTATAGTCGAAATATTGTACCGCAGAGCGATTAGAGGACCCGCTAGACATCTACATTATGTTTGTTACATGCAAATCATTGGGATTACAATTCAGGTCGTTCGGATACTTTTGCGCATTATAGTACATAGATGACAGATAAATCTATAATTCTATTTGCTGGATTTTGAAGAGACTGGAAGAGACAGAGACGATGATGTAATGTAAACTGAGTGAATGACATGAGATACCATGTAGAAGCTACATGTATGCCTAATAGAAGTCCTTGATTAAAGAAAAAGGTCCCGTGGAGCCCTCAGTCAAGCAGTGGCTGCCAGGTGGGTGACGACGATGTTGATGATGGAGCTGACCCACCGTTTCCATCATACAGAGCTACCAGTGTCTGCTCTGGCAGACTGAAACTTACCTATGACGCCCTTACAAGATTGGCCCTCGCATACTGCTGACGTACCATCCTCCAAGCAATAGCACAGATTACAGTTCCGTCGAAATGTGGTACCTGGCGGACAATTCCCATTCACCGTTTCCAAATGGCTAAATGGCGTTGCAGTTGCCTCGCAGTCCACATCTAGAGAGACATACAGGAAAAAAATGAGTAGTTTTGTCGGTAAAGAGTATTTCTTCTTTTCACGCCAATATTATATTATTAGGGAACATTTTAGAATCGAGAAAACTATTTCACCATTTCTGTTTGAATCTTACGAGAAACAAAAATCAACATATATTATGCACTGCGCGGGACATTGTGCCTTGAACCTCTATTAGTCATAACCTATCCTGTTCCACACGCGAATGGAGGGGTGGGTGAAATAATAGACTGTGATTCTCAGTGACTTAGCGAGAGGGTCGTATTAAGAGTCTTGGCTAAGGGCGCAGGCACAGAGAGGATACAAAAACCGGCCGGAGAGAATAAAAGGAAAGGAAGTTCGATAATTAACCCATGGAGGAAACAAGAAAGAAATGTGTAAGGGATGTGCAGTTTAGTTTACTTACTTCTCCACTGTGCTGAAAAACTATAGACAGTTATTTTTACAGCCGAGAGACAGAGAGTGAGAAGGGGGAGGGGGGGGGGGAGAGGAGCGTTTTCGCATTTCTCTCCTAGGACTCCCATCTAATCTCATTGAGCATTTCTGCAACACTCTCCTGCTGACAAAACTAACTGATAACGAAACCAGGAGGAGGCCTTCCAGTCGCTTCGATGTGTTCCTGTAGTCTGATGCAGTGGAGATCTCAAACGCTCAAGCAGTACTGAAGAATGGAACGATCATGCGTGTATTGTGCGATCTCTTTCGTAAGTGTTGTACAATTCCCCAGAACTCTTGAAATAAGTCGTGATCGTACCTTAAGTCGTGATGGAACCTTCACTTTCTACACAACTCTCTTGATATTCTCGTTCCATAAAGCACCGTTTCGAAACTACACGCCTAGATGTACAAGAGACGTGACTGAGACAAGCAACATACCATAATCATCAAATGGCTCTGAGCACTACGGGACTCAACTGCTGAGGTCATTAGTCCCCTAGAACGTAGAACTAGTTAAACCTAACTAACCTAAGGACATCACAAACATCCATGCCCGAGGCAGGATTCGAACCTGCGACCGTAGCGGTCTTGCGGTTCCAGACTGCAGCGCCTTTAACCGCACGGCCACTTCGGCCGGCCCATAATCATCATATCAGAACATTGCAGAGGAGGTTGTCCAAGTTGCGTCTAACCATTACAAAACAAGCTTCCATTCATCACATCAAATATAGGTTCTGAGCAACTTATCCAGAATATCTCTGAACATCGAGACCTTTACGTACACAACAGGGTCACCTGCAAAGGGTGTCACTTGGCCGCCTTCCCAACAGTTTACGTAGAGGAGTGGCCGCGAATCGAACCCGGTACTCCGCGATCTACAGGCAGCTACACTATCGACTACACTACGAGAGGCGGCCAGTGTCCTAGACTGTCGAAAATTTTGCAGAAATGTAGAAACCTGCTACCTGCGTGTGGTCCTGCTGAATAGTACAACCATTCTGCAGAAACCTTAAGGAAACATTACCCAAGTGCATACTGTTTTGCTGTCTATAGTGTTCAATGAATGAATGTTACAGTCTCTTCTGAATAAGTGACTGTTGTCAGTAATAAATCCGATGATTGAATATTAGTGCATGTATGATAGAAATAGAGCTACAACACACCTGAACAGTGATCTACACGAAGGGTCTGCGTTTCAATGCGTTAGACAGAAGAGAGCATTCCTAAATTTAAGTCAGCAGCAATCAGTTTCTGCATATCATGTGGATCATTATAGTGCCAAGGCAGCTTCAGTATACCGTCAGTGCTAAGAATTTAAAGTGGAAGTCTTCACTCGCCGGTTCTAGGCGCTTCAGTCCGGAACCGCGCGACTGCTACGGTCACGGGTTCGAATCCTGCCTCGGGCATGGATGTGTGTGACGTCATTAGGTTGGATGGGTTCAAATAGTTCTAAGTTATAGGGGACTGATGACCTAAGATGTTAAGTCCCATTGTGCACAGAGCCATTTGAACCATTTTTAGACTTCACTCACTGACCGCCTTGAAGACATAAAAATTTTGCTTTTACAAGAATTCCGTATCAGAAAGTATGTGCAATGCGTTTTGTTGCAGTTCCGTAATGGTTGAGACAAGTGCCTCATGCTCAGTGATGAATAAGTGGAGAAACATCATCGACATTATGATCATGTCTTGATTTAATTTAGATATCAGTTAAAACTTTGCGACTACCGCTCGTATAATTTCTGGATAATCCATGGTATTAGTGGTTTCGTACTACCTGTACAACAATGTTTATACTGGACATTTAGGGACACACTGTTCACTTTTTGCGGCAAAGACGCGCCACGTAATCAATAAAATTATCAAGTAATAGGCCCCGCCCCTCTCTCACTTCTCCCTCCACCCCTCCATGTACCCTCCCCTCACCACCCTTCTCCCTTCTCCCTTCTCCCTTCCACTACTCCACTCCATTCATAGAATACTAGTAAAACGTGGTGATACACAGCTTACTATTTTACAGATGATTAAAATCAGAAATCCAATCGCAGTGTAGCCTTCTTGGTTTGCGCTCTACAGCATCCGAATGTCCTGAATTCTGGTTTGCTCAATATTTATATAAAAAAAAATTTATATAGACGGTGTAGCTTGCAATATTTTCGCCTCAGCTCGAATTCATCTGACCGCTCTGAATTGGTTTCACCATGATCAAAAGTACTTATACACAAAAGTAAGTAACAAGTCCACGTCTTAGTTTCTGAAAGAACTTTACAGTCTGTTCAAAACTATCCTAACACACAGAAATTTTTGCGGAATATCAATAGATTCCCCTTCATGAACCATGGACCTTGCTGTTGGTGGAGAGGCTTGCGTGTCTGAGCGATACAGATAGCCGTACCGTAGGTGCAACCACAACGGAGGGGTATCTGTTGCGAGGCCAGACAAACGTTTGGTTCCTGAAGAGGGGCAGCAGCCTTTTCAATAGTTGCAGGGGCAACAGGCTGGATGATTGACTAATCTGGCCTTGTAACATTAACCAAAACGGCCTTGCTGTAATGGTACTGAAAGCAAGGGGAAACTGCAGCCGTAACTTTTCCCGAGGGCATGCAGCTTTACTGCATGGCTAAATGATGATGGTGTTGTCTTGGGTAAAATATCCCGGAGGTAAAATAGTCCCTCATTCCGAAATCCGGGCGGGGACCACTCAAGAGGACGTCGTTATCAGGAGAATGAAAACTGCCGTTCTACGGATCGAAGCGTCGAATGTCAGATCCCTTAATCGGGCAGGCAGGTTAGATAATTTAAAAAGGGAAATTGATAGGTTAAAGTTAGATATAGTGAGAATTTCTGAAGTTCGGTGGCAGAAGGAACAAGACTTCTGATCAGGTGAATACAGGTTATAAATACAAAAGTCAAATAGGGGAAATGCTGGAGTTGGTTTATTAATGAATAAAAAATAGGAGTGCGGGTAAGCTACTACAAACAGCATAGTAAACGCATTATTGCTGCTAAGATAGACACGAAGCCCACGCCCATCACAGTAGTACAAGTGTATATTCCAACTAGCTTGATGAAATGTATGATGAGATAAATGAAATTATTCAGATAGTGAAGGGAGAGAAAAATTTAATAGTCATGAGTGAATGCAATTCGGTAGTAGGAAAATAAAGAGAAGGAAACATAGTAGGTGAATATGGAATGGGGGTAAGAAATGAAAGAGGAAGCCACGTGGTAGAATTTAGCACAGAGCATAACTTAATCATAGCTAACACTTGGTTCGAGAATCATGAAAGAAGATTGTATGCATTGAAGAGGCCTGGAGATGCTGGAAGATTTCAGATAGGTTATATAATGGTAAGACAGAGATTTGTTAACCAGGTTTTTATTGTAAGACATTTCCAGGGGCAGATGTGGACTCTGACCACAGTCTATTGGTTATGATTGGTAGATTAAAACTGAAGAAACTGGAAAAAGGTGGGAATATAAGGCGATGGGATCTGGATAAACTGATAGAACCAGAGGCTGTAGCGTGTTTCAGGGAGAGCATTAGGGAACGATTGACAGGAATGGGGGAAAGAAATACAGGAGAAAAAGAATGGGTAGCTTTGAGGAATGAAATATTGAAGGCAGCAGAGGGTCAAGTAGGTAAAAAGACGAGGGCTAGTAGAAATCCTTGGGTAACAGAAGAAATATTGAATTTGATTGATGAAAGGAGAAAATATAAAAATATAGTAAATGAAACAGGCAAAAATGAATACCAAAGTCTCAAAAATGAGATCGACAGGAAGTGCAAAGTGGCTAAGCAGGGATGGCTATAGGACAAATGTAAGGATGTAGAGGCATATATCAGTAGGGGTAAGATAGATACTGCCTACAGGAAAATTAAAGAGACATTTGGAGAAAATAGAACCACTTGTATGAATATCAACAGCTCAGATGGGAACCCAGTTCTAAGCAAAGAAGGGAAAGCAGCAGTAAGGTGCAATGAGTATATAGAGGGTCCATACAAGGGCGATATCCTTGAAGACAACAAAATGGAAATGAAAGAGGATGTAGATGAAGATGAAATGGGAGATATGATACCGCGTGATGAATGTGACAGAGCACTGAAAGACCTAAGTCGAAACACGGCCCCGGGAGTAGACAATATTTAATTAGAACTACTGACAGCCTTAGGAGAGTCAGCCCTGACAAAACTCTACCATCTGGTGGGCAAGATGTATGAGACAGGTGAAATACCCTCAGACTTCAAATACAATATAATAATTCCAATCCCAAAGAAAGCAGGTGTTGACAGATGTGAAAATTACCGAACTATCAGTTTAATAAGTCACGGCTGCTAAAGTAGTAACACGAATTCTTTACTGACGAATGGAAAAACTGGTAGAAGCTGACATCGGGGAAGATCAGTTTGGATTCCGCAGTCATACTGGAACACGTGTGGCAATACTGACCCTACGTCATATCTTAGAAGATAGATTAAGGAAAGGCAAACCAACGTTTCTAGCATTTGTAGACTTAGAGAAAGCTTTTCACAGTGTTGACTGGAATACTCTCTTTCAAATTCTGAAGGTGGCAGGGGTAGAAAACAGTGAGCGAAATGCTATTTAAAATTTGTGTAGAAACCAGACTGCAGTTATAAGAGTCGAGGGGCACGAAATTGAAGCAGTGGTTGGGAAGGGAGTGAGACAGAGTTGTAGCCTCTCGCCGATGTTTTTCAGTCTGTATATTGAGCAAGCAGTAAAGGAAACAAAAGAAAAATTCGGAGTAGGCATTAAAATCCATGGAGAAGAAATAAAAACTTTGAGGTTCACCGATGACATTGTAGTTCTGTCAGAGACAGCAAAGGACTTGGAAGAGCAGTTGAACGGAATGGACAGTGTCTTGAAAGGAGGATATAAGACGAACATCAACAGAAGCAAAACGAGGATATGAAATGTAGCCGAATTAAGTCGCTTGATGCTGAGGGAATTAGACTAGGAAATGAGACACTTAAAGTAGGAAATGAGTTTTGCTGTTTGGGGAGCAAAATAACTGATGATGGTCGAAGTAGAGAGAATATAAAACGTAGACTGGCAATGGCAAGGAAAGCGTTTCGAAGAAGATAAATTTGTTGACATCAAGTATAGATTTAAGTGTCAGGAAGTCGTTTCTGAAAGTATTTGTATGGAGTATAGACACGTATGGAAGTGAAACATGGATGGTAAATAGTTTGGACAAGAAGGGAATAGAAGCTTTCGAAATGTGGTGCTACAGAAGAATGCTGAAGATTAGATGGGTAGATCAAATAACTAATGAGGAGGTATTGAATAGAATTGGAGAGAAGAGAAATTTGTGGCACAACTTGACTAGAAGAAGGGAACGGTTGGTAGAACGTGTTCTGAGGCATCAAGGGATCACCAATTTCGTATTGGAAGGCAGCGTGGAGGGTAAAAGCCGTAGAGGGAGACCGAGAAATGAATACACTAAGCAGATTTAGAAGGATGTAGGTTGCAATAGGTACTGGGAGATACAGAAGCTTGCACACGATAAGGTAGCATGGAAAGCTGCATCAAATCAGTCTCTGTACTGAAGACCGCAACAACATCAAAAGAATTTGCTGAAAAATTACGTTAAATAATACTTGTATACATTCAGTGCTTAGTTTCTTTATCATAGGCACAGCAAGACTTCAAATTAATTATTTTCCACGTGTAAATTATTCTGTGATGCTTTTCAAGAGCCACAAGGTAGACAGGCAAGCACAAACGCTAACTGACAGAGCGTTTGCTTGTTCCAACAAGTCCTGTCTTGCTGACGTCCATTCGGTGTTATATGACATGCATGCTACTTTTCAAAGCACAAATGGTCACTAGCGCCGATCTGCTGTATAGCATACAGTGCAGCTGTCAGTCAGAGTAAACGGTGTTATTGCCATGTCAAAAAGTAGTCTCTAACACAAATATCAAAGACCGTCAAACATTATAATTACCGCAAAATTAATTGTTTTCCAAATCTGTAATGTTTACCAAGTATCACACACGTCTTTCCACATCTAGAACATCTGGGGAAGTACGTCATCAACATAAAAGCAGTGATTTTTACATTTGTCACCATGTTATATGACACAATATTACACACACACCTGCACATATCCGTCAAATAGCCGTCCATGACTTGATTCTGCACTGTAAAGTAACTACCCCTCCGGTATTTTCGTGGCTAAACGTATGTGAACAAATAAATAGTGCTATTCAAACATGTAAACTTGTTATGAGTATGAGAACGATTATAATACATACTCTCATCAATAGATAAGAACAAAAGTCTGATTGTGCAAAGTACTTGTTAAATTAGTAATACATAATCTGTGCTGGCGTACGCTGGCGCCAGCACACCATGCGGCATAGAGGTTACGAGAGTATCGATAGAGGCCAACGACAAGACTCGCTGGAAACGCGCCGCCAACGTCCTCTCAGCCGCCAGTATTTAGGATCGCCGCTGGGGACCGGAGAGCCATTTGGTTAGTCAGTTCAAGACCGTTATGTCAGTTAGTTCGGGTCTGTATGTGGTGGAGTTCCAGTGTGTCACTGCAACGGAGCTGCAAAGTTAGCCTCTAGCACAGAGACAGACAGCACATAGCAACCTTATACTGAAAACAGCGGACTTCTACTTCAAGAGCATTGAGGTTACGTGGGCTGGCGAGGAGCAGTTTGGCTTTAGACAGAATACGGGATCCTACGAATCTTGGGAGAAAGGTTTATTGAAAAAGGAAGAGACCTATATATGTGCTTCATCGATCTAGGAAAGGCATTTGACAATGTGGTTCGGGACAAGCTGGCGACTATAATGAGGGAAAAGAGAGTGGACAGTAAAACCAGAAGACTTGTAAACTCATTATATCTTAATCAAAAAGCCTGAATTAAAGTGAGAGGAGAAAGTACAAACTGGATCGGACTAGGAAAAGGAGTAAGTCAAGGATGCTGTCTACCACCTACTCTTTTCAACCTCTACTTGGAAAATATGATTGAACAATGCTCATTAGATGGCAAAGGAGTAGAAATTGGAGGAAGAAGAGTAGGGTGATTGAGGTTTGCTGATGACATGGTCCTTCTAGCCACATGGGAAAAAGAATTACAGGATTTGGTGGACACCATTGAAACTAACGGAAAAAATATCGAATGAAAATTAACACAAATGAAAGAAAACTATTGGCACTAGGTGGAAATAAGGAAATAAAAATAGTGCTGAATGGAGAAATACTAAAACAGAGGAAAAATTTTAAGTATCTTGGAAGCAGGATAAACACCGACTGGAAGTGCACCACAGAAATTTAAAGAAGGATAGCAATGGCAAGAGAGGGGTTTTATAAGAAAAGGAGAAGTTTCTGCAGTAGTCTGGACAGAGAACTCAGGAAGAGACTCATAAAATGTCTTGTATGGAATGTTTTTCTATATGGTGCTGAAACGTGAACTATGAGGAAGAAAGACAGGGAAAGGCTGGAGGTTTTTGAGATCTGGACATGGCGGAGGATGGAAAGAATGAGTTGGACGGACAGAGTAAAAAATGAAGAGGTACTGAGAAGAGTGGGAGAGATAGGATAGTTACTAGATGTAATAAAGAGAAGAAAAAGAAATTGGTTTGAGCATATATTAAGAAATAATGACGGACTGATAAAAACAGTTTTAGAAGGTTATGTAGAAGGGAAAAGGGAGCGAGGAAGGAAGCGATTCCAGATACTGGATGACATGATGAACGATGCAACGTACAGCAGCGTTAAGAAGGAAGCAATGGATCGCAGAAAATGGAGAGGCAAAGGGCCTGCTAATATACCAGATAACTGATGATGATGATGACGATGGGCTGTACAGAAGAGATCTTGTACCACACCGCAATTAAACTTAATGTTAAGTAGCTCTTTGTTTATGAATAAAGAACTCAGTTATCAATTGCGTGCAGTCTGTGTTATAGATGGAGGATACCGGACACCAACCAACATCCTCTCCTTGCTTCGCATGGTACAGCTCTACAGAGACAACGATACGACATGAAAGCGGCTAAAGAGAATACTACATAATCTTTGAAGATGAGTTTTGCTTTAAATACTATTCTGCATTACTTCTAAACATTTAATAAATTCAACTGTTTGTCCCATCCAGTGCGCGACCTAAACGCTAAATGACATAGGAAACTAAGGATAGTCCGCTCAGTTAGCTAACGTTGAGATTGTTAACAGAATAATCTGAAAGAGTTACGGAACTCGGTAGGGGAAATATGCGAACAAAGGGCAAGACTTGAATAACTACGACCTTTAACACTCGTATGAGGAAAAACCAATAAATGACTTGATTGAATATACACAAATCCTAATTGTCCTAAGTCCCCTGGAGGGAGGTATGTGACTACGTACGAACGTGAGCAGAGCCAGAGAGAATACTGAATGTCCAAGCACTGGTCCTGACCTACAGAGAAGTCCTTCCTGAGCGGCTTTCTGAACTAAACTCCCTTCCTTGGACGCAACCACCTCTGTGTCTATATTGAGCAGCCGGCTATGTCACCCCTTCAACATTCGTGTTTCTGGCCAGAGCCCTGCATGGCATCTTGTGTGACGACACATGGACACTGACGGGACATTGCCGCAGCTCACGGCTTCTCCATTTGAACTCACGTGATACCTCGATGTGTAACATTTCCGGACAACGACCAAACCAACGTACTTCCTGTTGTGTCTTCTTTGTACTCTGGGGACATTCTAGAAAACATATACGTTCTGGCCTCCGTTCTTTTGCCTTTAAGGCGTTGCATTTTTTAAATGTGCGACGTACTGCTTTAAGCTCCTGATACTCCCCGTCACCAGAAGATGCCTGCACTTGTTCGTGCTAACAGTTCTATCAACGTATCATAGCATAAGGTACAACAGAGTTCAAATTAAATGAATTCCCACATTTTTGATGCTTTGTAAGTGTTACAGTGTTATTCAACCTTTAAAATATCTCCAAAAGCACGCCAGCAACGCAAGGGATTGAAAAGTTGAAATGTCAAGTACCGCAATCCTATATTTTCTACATATACGTACACTCACACATATCCATGAAATTGATGCTTAAAGCACGACTATGAGCCGTCAAATTATGTGTCTTAATGCTACTTTCATGCCTAAACATATCTGTCTAAAAAGTAACGTGCTAAACACACATTGACCTTACAAGCCAGGCCTCATGATCGGTGTGGTAAGTTTATCCTGACGAAGCTTATAATTGCAGAAAATATATGTTGGCTAAACTCTAAGCAAACATACAATCAAATATACATTCTGAATTACGGAAAGAGTGTAATTAATTATTCCAAATCCTGATGTTAGTCGCACCACACTCTGGAATTAAATCTAATTTTTATTTCATCCATATTGGATCTTGTGATCTCCACAGCCACTGATAATGGTTGGTGACTGACAGTGGTTGTTCTGTGATCCTTATTAAGACTTTCAAATGCTATCCTGACGTTTAAAATTTGTGTATGCTACTTTCATTTCAATCTGAGGAAATAGCACAGAAAACACTAACATCATCAAACGTTTTTCGGTAATGTTCACAACCAACTTAGGGGAAACGAAGATAAACTATCGCTAATAAATTCTGATTGATGGTACGGACTGGCAAGCATTGATTTTTATTACATATGACTGGGCCTAGATGAGGTTATGCACAAAACGAACTGCTGTAATATTTATCAATCATAATTACAGTACCATGACCCTCTAAAACGATTACAGACTGTATTTCCTCCAGGAAACTATTAAATAACACCAACCTCTAATAAAAATACATGCTGTAAAACACCACACCGACGTGCACACACAGACACACAGCCGCACGACATTTCAGTATCGGAGGAAGGAAGAATGTATTTGTACTACATCATTTAAACTGGCCAACTTTTCGTATGTTCAAATACAACACGACCACGGACAGGGACAGGGATCTAACATCTCCAATGAAGGTGACAGAGTGGACATCTCAAACGTACAACATGTTGTAAAATTAATTATCATAAAACTATTTATTATTTTTCTAATAAACCTAACATACATGCATAGGCTGCTTATGATAATACAAAGTACAACCACTGACCTCGAAGAATCATAATTCCCGCCAAAATAAAAATATAAGGTTCAAAGCACACAACACACATTTCAGGTACAGTTGACCATTCAATTACATATCTTCTAATGTATATTGTTGTTATTTTGTTAGATTACCTCCATCTTCCATAAACTGGTGGTGAGACAATACTGAAAACCCTTAGGTGATGACACTATGTTCTGTAATATTTACTGAGATTGAAATGAGAATACCCTTTACGTATTTTAGATGTGGACTGGACTAAAAGAATTTTTGAACCACAGTACTAGGAAGACGAGCTCGATCCTTTAAGAACAGCTTTAAGAAGAAACGGCTGCTCTGGCCGAGAGATAAATAGTGTGTCAACACTCACAGTGTTTGTAACACTGCTTTAAAAGGCCTAGAACTTCTAACAGGTTCAAATGGTTCAAATGGCTCTGAGCACTATGGGACTTAACTTCTGAGGACATCAGTCCCCTAGAACTTAGAACTACTTAAACTTACGGACATCACACACATCCATGCCCGAGGCAGGATTTGAACCTCCGACCCTAGCGGCCTCGCGGTTCCAGACTGCAGCGCCTAGAACCGCTCGTCCACCCCTGCCGGCTTCTAACAGAAAGAACCATCTAAAGATAATATTTTTCTTCCATTTCTAAAAACTGTAACGGATCTCAGAAAACACGGTACTGATGTAGTGTTTAAACCAACAAGAGAATTCCCCGAATATTTGAACACTGTAAAAGACCTATGCCCAACGCTTTCCACAGCAGGTGAATCTTAAATCCTTTACACTTGCAGCCAAGTGAATAGAAGCTAGGAAAAGAAGTACTATCACCCACATTAAGGAATATAAGATCAACTTTCGCCTGAGTAAGACGGATAAATAATCCGTGGAAGGTCATAAAGTAGGATCGGAAAACTACCAACTTCGTTTCCCTGACACTGTGGTTTTTGCAAGATCTAATAATTATTACACTATGATGAACAGAGAGGCCACAGAAATACGAATACACGAAAAAGAACTTAAACAGAAAAGACGAAGGTTCGAATCCTGCCTCGGGCATGGATGTGTCCTTAGGTTAGTAAGGTTTAAGTTATTCTAAGTCTATGGGGCTCATGACCTCAGATGTTAGTCCCATAGTGCTCAGAGCCATTTGAACTATTTGAAAAGACGGACTGAAATCACACAGGTGGTAGGCCTTAGTGATAAATAAAACTATCACCGCCAACTCTTTCCCACTACAAGCTCCATAACATATTTTGGTGCGACTCTGCAATCTTAGACAGCGGTCTGCTGATGTCGCGAACCGACTGTTGCATTTATACTTACGTGTAGTTAGGCTTGCTGATCTTGTTTGTAACAGTTTCCTGAGTCGTTAAAGCCTCTGATGATGTCTTCAGCATTGGAAGACGAAATAGGCTTAAAATTATGCTTCGGACCAACGGCGTAATGCTTGTAATACAGATATCCGCAATAAAACAAGACTTTTCGGATCAAGTAAAATGTGCACTCAGCAAACGCCTGCCGAAGACAATCGTCATCTGCGTCTTACTCTTACATCTACATCTACTGCATTTCTGTATGTACTCCGAAACACACTCTGACGTATGTGGCGGAGGGTACTTTGTGTAGCACTGTCACGTCACTCCTTTCCTGTTCCAGTTGCAGGCAGTTTGTGGGAAGAACGGTTGCCGGCAGATCATTCCTCTGAAACTTTTGTGCTTGGTAAATGAACGTGTAATGAAACGCTCTGTTCTGTTTTGGCTTTTATCTGTTTCATCTATCAATTCTGTCTTGTACGGACCCCGTACCGATAGGCAGTATTCGAGCAGTTTTTTGTTTCAAAACACGCTACCTACTCTGCTGATGGATTACATTTCCCGACGGATCTTCCAATGAGTCTCAGTGTGGTATCTGCCTTTCCTGCGAATAATTTTAGGTGGTCGTTCTACTTTAAATCGCTCTGTATGCATATTCCTAGATATTTTATAGAAGTAACTTCTTCCACAGATTGTTCTGCATTAGCGTAATCATAGAACAATGGGTCCCTCTCTACTTATACACACAACGTTACATTTGTTTATGTTGCGAGTCACTTGCCACTCTCTGCGCCAAGTGTCGAGCCTCAGCACGTCTTCCTGCTTTTCGCGAAAATTTCCTGCAACTTGTCTGTATAAAACAGCATCATCCGTGAAAACCGTCATGAAAGTTCTCGACCATGTTATTTACAGGTATTGCAAAAAGCAACAATAGACCTGTAACACTCTCTATGGGTATTTCCGAACTTACTTTTACTTCTAAACTCGTCTCTTAATTACGCCAACTGGATACCACGTCAAAACAAGGCTTGTTGGACCAGAAAAACACTCAATCAGCGAGTTCAGTGTTGGCTGTGCCTAGCTGCCTGCCTTGTAACACTTGAAGAGCTTCATAGTACAATTTATATGTACGAAATTATTAATGTGAGCCTTCACTGTGCCTGAGGAAAAGAAATTAAGATTTGTAAGTAGACAAGTACGGCTTTATGAAGTTGCTTGAGTACTTTTGAAAAAACAGCAGAAACTTTGAGCTCACATACTTTTGCACAACCGTAAAGTGTTTTTAAATAGTGCATGTTATACACTCTAGATAATTTTTCGTATAAATACTTTCGATCGTAACTAACACTTTAGAGCAGTCAGACAAATTCGAGTACAGCCGAAACACCGCAATTTACACCCCTAATGTAATGTTTGGGGTAAATATGGCACAAAAAAAAAAAAAAAATCAGATCGTTCGGATATTTTTCAGTGCAGAGAAGACGGTTATATCGCGATTGGCTGTTCCATTTTAGTGATCTGTGAAGTATTAAGCTGTGATAAGCGGTATAATTTTAATAGTAAACAGTGACTGGCTGCAGAAGGGATAGTGGAGGGGAAAAGGAAGAATGGTGAAGTGAAAGGAACTGGGAAAGGGGGTCGTGCTTTTGACATGATGACGCTGTAGATAAAGGAGATATGGCTTCGTCCCAAAATGTAAACAATGAGTGCTAAAATGCCCACTTTAAACGATGTGCACGAAATGTATTCGCAGTTGCGAAAATGGACAACAATCAGTTGAATAATGGAATTATGACAATGAAACTTTGTGTCGGACCGGGCCTCGAACCCAGATTTTCCCCTTATCGCGAGCGGTCACCTTACCGTTTGGTTAGCTGAGCACGAATCAGTGCCACACCCGAACTTCCATATGTCGTCAACCATGTGCCTGCAACCTGTACTCGTACATCCACTAAGTCTATTCCAGCACAGGATGAGATGTTTTACTTGAAATTCACTTGCCCGGTGTCGGCAGATGAATGTGATATTGCAGTGCCTGTGTTATTCCGATTTCCGATGTAAAAGTTGTTCAATAGAGTCAAATGGTTCAAATGGCTCTAAGCATTATGGGACTTAACATCTGAGGTCATCAGTCCCCTAGACTTAGAACTACTTAAACCTAACTTAACCTAAGGATATCACACACAACCATGCCGAGGCAGGATTTGAACCTGCGACCTTAGCAGCAGCTCGTTTCCGAACTGAAGCGCCTAGAACCGCTCGGTCACAGCGGCCGGCTCAATAGATTCAATATCTTCTTCATAATGATACAAGAGCTAAAAAACGAATTGTAACCTAGGTTTAATGCAACATTTCACTTTGTTGGGGAACATGTAATAGTCACAACGTCTGGCCACGCAGTGTTTACTGCAGCGAAAAAGTGAAAGTCACAGTGCTGCTCGTTGACCTACAGTGGCCGTAAGAAATGTGAGTCGCAGCTGAGTGTTCCGCCGAATATGATATCCGTTATCTGACATGATTTGCAGTGGCCATGTATCGGATACTTTAATACTTATTGCCAAACCTGTAATTAAATTCTGTTAAACGCACGGTCTTTTAACACTTCTCGTCTCTGGTGGCTGTGATATAAGGTGTGAGATTCACAAATTGAGTACCCCAGCCGAAGCCTTGTTTCAACTGAAACCGCCGTCCCTGTTTATTAGTTTTTGGTTCAAATGGCTCGGAGCACTATGGGACTTAACTTCTAAGGTCATCAGTCCCCTAGAACTTAGAACTACTTAAACCTAACTAACCTAAGGACATCACACACATCCATGCCCGAGGCAGGATTCGAACCTGCGACCGTAGCGGTCGCGCGGTTCCAGACTGTAGCGCCTTTAACCGCTTGGCCACCACGGCCGGCTGTTTATTAGTTTTCTGACTTGTTTATTTCGATAGTTCAGGTACATGCGCCGACGTCGCATATGTGGATATTGAATGGATAGTTCAGTAAGTAAAGGGAGATGCAGATCTAAAAGTCAGGTGAAATTCGAATGCGGTTGTAGACAAAGGAGTAGAAGACAGTATTACGGGGAGAGTATTGCCTTCGTAGTAGGAATGAGAGAGGAGAGAGAATTACTGCCGGCCGTGGTGGCCGAGCGGTTCTAGGCGCTTCAGTCCGGAACCGCGCGACTGCTACGGTCGTAGGTTCGATTCGTGCCTCGGGCATGGATGTGTGTGATGTCCTTAGGTTAGTTAGGTTTAAGTAGTTCTAAGTTCTAGGGGACTGGTGACCTCCGATGTTAAGTCCCATAGTGCTCAGAGCCATTTGAACCATTTAGAGAATAACTGAGCTTTACATTAAGTTTCAGCTAGTAATAGCGAATACTCTGTTCAAGAATCAGAATAAGAGCAGATATACTTGAAGAAAGGCTGGAGCTACGGTAAGATTCCAGCTGGATTTCGTAATGGTCAGACAGTGATTTCGAAATCCGATATTGGATTGTAACGTCTATACAAGAGCAGGAGGCTCAGATCACAAGTATTAATGATGCAGAGGAGGCTGAAGTTCAAGGGACTGGTCAGGAAGAATCAATCTGTAACGAAGTGGGATGTAGAAGTACTAAGGAACAAAGAGGCACGCTTGCAGTTTTCCGAGGATATAGACACTGCAATAACGAATAGCTCTATAGGCGGTTCAGTTGAGAAAGAATGGTTATACGTAAAAAGGAAAATTACAGAAGTTGGAGAGGAAAAGATAGATACAAGGAAGGTAACTGCGAACAAACAATGTGTAAAAGAGGAATGCTTCAGCTGATCGACGAAAGAAGGAAGTACGAAAATGTTCAGAGAAATTCAGGAATACAGAAATACAAGTCACTTAGGAATGAAATGAAAGGGAAGCTAAGGCGAAATAGCTGCTCGAAAAATGTGAAGAAATCGAAAAGGAAACGATTTTCGGACATATTCACTCAGGATAGAGAGTAAAAAATACCTTTGGTGAATTTAATAGCAAGGACTTATACACTGATAATGCAATGGGAATACCACTACAAAGTGCAGAGCAGAGATTGAATGGGTGGAAAGAATATACTGAAGGCCTCTATGAGGGGGAAGACTTGTCTGATGTGATGGAAGAAGAAATAGGAGTCGGCTTAGAAGAGTCAGGGTAGCCAGAATTAGGATCAGATTTTAAGAGATCTTTGGAGGACTTCAGAAGAAATATGGCAGAAGGGATAGATAAAATTCTATGAGAATTTCTAAAATCATTGAGGGAAGTGGGTAAAAAACGACTATTCACGTTGGTGTGTAGAATGTATGAGTCTGGCGACATGCCGTTTGACTTTCGGAAAAACGTTTTCCACACAATTCCGAAGACAGCAAGAGCCGACTAGTGCAAGAATTATGATAGTATCAGATTAACTTCCCATGCATCCAAGTTGCTGACACGAATAATGAACAGAAGAACTCAAAAGCACTCCGTCTTCAGGCCACGAGTGGCCTACCGGGACCATCCGACCGCCGTGTCATCCTCAGTGGAGGATGCGGATAGGGGCGGGGGGGGGGGGGTGGAGTGGGGGCAGCACACCGCTCTCCCGATCGTAAGATGGTATTCTTGACCGAAGCCGCTACTATTCGGTCGAGAAGCTCCTCAATTGGCATCACGAGGCTGAGTGCACCACGAAAAATGCCAGCAGCACATGGCGGCCTGGATGGTCACCCATCGAAGTGCCGACCACGCCCGACAGCGCTTAACTGGGGTGATCTCACGGGAACCGGTGTATCCACTGCGGCAAGGCCGTTGCCTAATGTACAGAAGAACGGAAAGAAAATTGAGGATGAGCTAGATGACGATCAGTTTGGATTTAGGAGAGGTAAAGGCATCAGGTAGGCAGTTTTGACTGTTGATAATGGAAGCAAGAATGAAGAGAAATCAAGAATCTGTCGATATGGAAATAACGTTAGACTGTGCAAAATCATGCAAGATGTTTGAAATCCTGAGAAAAATGGGGACAAGCTACAGTGAAAATCGGGTTATACAGAACATGTACAAGGAACAAGAGGGAACAGTAAGAGTGGAAGATCGATGACAAAGTGGTCGGATTAAAAAGAGTGAAGTGTTTCGTCCCTATTATTCAATCTGTACATCGAAGAGACAATAACGGAAATGAAAGAAAGATTCAAGTGCAAGATTAAAATTCAGGATGAAGGGATATTAGTGATAAGATTTGTTGATGACATTACTGTTCTCAGTGAAAGAGAGAGCTACAGAATGTTGAGAATGGAATGAACAGTCTAATGGGTACAGAATATGAATGAAGAGTAAATCGAAGAAAGACAAAAGGAATGAGAAGTAGCAGAAATGAGAACAGCGACACATTTCACATAAGAATGGGGAATCACGAAATAGACTAAGTTAAGGAATTCTGCTATTCAGGCAGAAAAATAACCCATGACTGACGGAGCGAGGAGGACATCAACAGCAGACTAGCACTGGCAAAATGGGCATTCTGGGCCAAAGAAAGTGTGATAGTATGAAATATAGGCGTTAATTTGACGAAGGAATTTCTGAGAGTGTACGTTGGGGCACATCACTTTACGATAGTGTAACATGGACTGTATGAAAACCGGAACAGAAGAAAATTGAAGCATTTGAGATGTGAATCTAACAGAGGCGAAGCGTGGCATTTTTTGTAGGGTAGGCCGAGAATTGCGAATATCGCAAAAAGAAAAAATCTTAAAACAAAGACTTGTAAAATAGAAACACTGCAGAAGTAACTTAATTACATATTTGTACTATCATTGAAACTACTATAGAAATTGTTATAAATAAATACATCAAAATATTAAACAGCTGCATATTAATAAAAGTGTAACACATATTAGCACACCGTTACATCTTCTTATATATTAATTCTGTCCTCCTGTAATTTTTCGGGGCGTAAAAATCGATAACAGGAGATAAGAAGCTTTTTAACAGTTCCTATCTCTATAGCCAAAATCGCCAAGTTTGATAGTCTGTTATTTGTCGTTGTGTTGCGAATGCACGTCTTAACGTACTTATTTCGCAAGACGGAGTTGTTGCTGGAATTGCAAGAACCAACGACAGTAATTTCATTCATTCCGAGAAGATGTTTTTACTCCTTTTGTTCATAATGTATTTAAGGAGGTCCTGAGGCTGTAAACGTTTATCCTCAGTGCTGTCAATAGACGTAAGTTCTCCTTTCAGTTTTCCAAAGTCAAGGAAAGTATATATTTTAGGCAGTTTTTCAACTTCACGTATCTGGAAATTGTTTGGCCTGCCATAACCTGACAACTTTTTCTCATTTACAATTTCTGTAAAACCTGTTTCACGAAATTTCTGGAATCTAAATTCTATGTTTACTAGTATTGTGTCAATTATTTCGAATCCTGACCTTCTCAATTTCTGAATGCTTGCTTCTGTTTCGTTAAAATTAATTCCTGATACTCCTGCTGAATTTATAAGGCTCTTAGCTTTCACTACGCATTTCAGAATAATTTCCTCACATCTTAGTACTTCAATTGCCTTAATGCAGTTTCCAATTCCGAGCTCACAGCATCTTATGCCCGCCGTTTTGCTTTGCAAGACGTCAAACAAGATATTTGTATGCTGGAGATTCAAACTGTACAGCTGCAGTAGAAAAAGAAAAGTTTCATTATGCAGTGTAGTATTTAGCTCAGTTGCGCTCTTTATTGTTTATCACATCGTTAAACGCTGCTCTCGTGTCTGTATAGTAAAGAATAATGGTTTGCACAGCACGTGAATGAAAATTCCACCTTGTTTCTCAAGGACTTGGTAGTGTAAATCCCCTTTCCCTCGGAAGTTCACTTCTTTTATTGGAACGACTAAAAAGTGCATGAAATCCTGAGAGATTTGCCACAAAAATTTCTACTTGCGTGATTTTTTTTACAAGCATAGAGGAAAATCAAGTTCAGCTGATGTGCGTAGCAGTGGATAAAGAGAGCACATTAAAATGGACACGGTAAATTTTTCCCTGTTGTTGTACTGCAGCTGTCGTATGTTTGCGACACTAATTTGTGTTTTTCGATATTCCAGTTGCTTAGCACTTGCAACAAATCAGTGGCCATGCCTCGTGCGCTCCAGTCTTTTGATATGTCATACAACCCTACGAATCTCTCTTGTATTTCTCCTGATTCGTTATTTGCGAAACGAAAAATTACACTCATTCAACTTCTAGTCGAGACATCCGTTGTTTCGTCGGTTTGTACTTATATAAAAGGAAAAAATGTTCAAATGTGTGTGAAATCTTATGGGGCTTAACTGCTAAGGTCATCAGTCCCTAAGCTTACACACTACTTAATCTAAATTATTCTAAGGACAAACACACACACCCAACTAAGAGCTAACTGATGCTGTGCTAAAAAGCCGATAGTCGAAATAAGTATCTTCGTAATACATCTGTTTCGATCAATCTTCTCGTTATGTTTGGAAACCTGCAGGTGTGTTGTTTCTGAAAGAGCATGGTCAGTTCTTACTGTAGTACTGTAGCTAGCTGACTCTATTTAACAGCTGCTGTGATATGTGAAATGGATGATCCATGCCATTTATCTTTCGAAAGGAAAATCTGAAGACTCTCTTCGCCTACTACCCACTTACGTTATTCAAGACCGTTGTTACCCATTCCAAATAATACACAGTAATAACAAAAATGTTTGTTCCTTACAACACTGCCACTTATCCACCGTTTTGAATTGTACCATTGTGTTTGGAAACGTTTTACAAATTTTCAATAAGACATTTTAATAGACAGACTTGGCTTCAGGTTTCGTTCCTTCACCAGGAGTTTGCCTTCCAAAGAAAGGCGAGAGAAGAATGCAGGATTTTCTATTAAAAATTCAGTGGGCCTTGTGATAAAATAAAAGCGGCCATGCAGTGTGAGATAGTCATCAATACCATGCGTTGCAGGATAATGATTTCAATATTAGACAACTCAAAGTTTTCCTCGCGACAACACAATGACAAGACAAATTGTCGATGACACCTCACACGTGACAGGGCACACCGAAATATACTCGTACTTCACAATCAGTTAATCATTTCCATTACTTACTACATTTTAACTACAGAATCCATGTTCCTGGTTTCACCATTAGCACGTCTAGTATGGTTGATATGAAAACCTACAGTTACGTTAGGGAACTACCAAACGTTCGAAATATGTAAGGCTACTAAATTTTAATCTGAGGAACAATGAAAATACATAGGCTGTTTCCTATTATCATGCAACAACATCCAATGATGCATTCACATTTATGTTCTCTGAATTATGAATGCCTTCTTGTTCTTTGTATTTTAATTAAACATTTAAATTAAAAGTTAATGGTTTCTCGTTTTGCTCGGCTTGCTGCTAGCGTGCTACACGATGCGAAGTAGCGCTATCTCAATGACTTGTCCTTCGAAGGCTTGTATCCGCCTGCTGGCGAGAAGAAGAAACGAAATCAAACGCCAGCTTTTATAAACGGTATCCACGCTGTAGGAACCCCATTCCCCCACGTGAAAGAAACGGACTTACTGCGCACACTCGTAAGAAGCATGGAATTCAGAGCTGCTATTCATTGCAAAGCTAGAGGAGTGGTGGATTGTAATACTGGCGGGTGCATATACGAAGTTCAGATGTAAAATATTTGAAGACATTTATGAGGGTACGTGATCAGATTCGATTAAATTTAGTGTGAACGGATTATTTTGGAATTTTTATGTGTATGCTATGCCTTAGTGCCTTAATGGACGCATCGCCACTGGGAGATACAGAAAAACGGTGAAAATAGAGCGGGTTTATAAAGTAAGGAATGAGGAGGTGTTCCGCAGAACGGTCGAGGAACGAAGTATATGGAAAACTGACAAGATAGGACAGGATCATAAAGCACCTCTTAAGACGTCAGAGAATAACTTCCACTGTACTAGAAGAATCTGTAGAGGGTAAAAACTGTAGGGAAAGACAGAGATTAGAATATATCCAGAAAATCAATGAGGACGTATGTTGCAAGTGCACTCTGAGATGAAGAGGTTGATACAGGAGAGGAAACTACAACTACAGTCTGTCTGTAAACTCAAGAGCGAGCAGCGCTTTTGGTGGGGGAAGTGGCCTTTCCCGGAAGAACGCTGCCACCGGCCTACAAGGCCACCCAAAATCTGTTGCCCGTTACCTGTCTAGAGATGTAGATCGGCGTGCAGTGATATACGTAGTTCCTGTTCGTATGATATTAGTTGCCAGTGTCAGTCAGTTAACTTTGTATACTTACTGATATACTTCGATTTCCGTGATGACTGGGTGTTGTATGCTGTCCTTAGGTTAGTTAGGTTTAAGTAGTTCTAAGTTCTAGGGGACTGATGACCATAGATGTTAAGTCCCATAGTGCTCAGAGCCATTTCTCGAACTTCAATTTCCGGAAGTGATGGATAATCGTCTAGGATTGCAAGAAAAAGTGCAGAATACGAGGAAGAGGAGGTACTTGCGGAGTAACGAGCGTTCGATCGTCTCTAATGTTACTACATTGTGTATTAAAGAGGCGACCCAAAAAGAACTGTTGGCTAATATTACCAGTCGCAATCAAAGGGCTGCAATTTATGCAAACGTCAGCGGCGTCCAATAGGACGCATAAGGCAGGAACGCGAAAATAAGCCGCATGGTTTAGTGGAATTGCCACGAAGGAATACCAGTAATCTTGGGAGGAAACCGATCGTTGTAGACAGTTTCTAAATCACGTAAAACCTTTGATGCTTATGGAACACTAAATCTCTATTTCGGTCACTCTTCACCTGATTCTGAAGCATATTGCTTGAAATTTGTGTGCAAGAGCTAAACACTGCTGAAATTTTCTTCGAAACATGTACGTGGATTCTGGAATTCAAAAAGCTTGACATGCGAGATGCGTTCGCGTATTAATTTTTATTTTTTGGTAAGAACTTTATTTGTTAATCTACAGCAATGTTATCAAATGGTTCAAATGGCTCTGAGCACTATGGGACTTAACATCTGTGGTCATCAGTCCCCTAGAACTTAGAACTACTTAAACCTAACTAACCTAAGGACATCACACACATCCATGCCCGAGGCAGGATTCGAACCTGCGACCGTAGCAGCAATGTTATCCTCTTCAAAATATTCCCCATTACATACTATATACTTGTGCCAGTACTTTTTCCAATTTCCGAAATTCTTTAGGAACTGTTTCTTCGGGGTAGTATACAGGTCTCTTAACTGTGCATTTTTAATCTCATCCATCCTTGTAAAACCGCTGTCCTTTAAGGCCCGCTTTGAAATGTTTATACCACTTGGTCCACTTATAACAGGCTCACCAAAAGCAATATTTAACATTTCTAAAAATTTCATACACTTCATTTCATTCCTATAACAAAATTTAATACAGAATCTCTATTCTATTTTTATACAAAACAAATAACCTTTGATGCTACCAAAACACATGTAACCTTTTTGACAGCTGACAACAGAGTGAATACTCAATATGCATAACATTGTACACATACTTTTGAGACATGTTTACGAAGACAGTGACAAAACGTAGTGCAAATCGGACTAATACAACACGCAAAATTATAAATTTCTGCTTACTTTTCAAACACTCTTCATGTTGCAAAAATTGTTAAGTTTCAATGCAGTCCTTCAAAGTAAGAACAAGCCTCAAATTCTATAGATTGACTGCATTATATGGGGTTCGTTTTAGGAATAGCAATAGAGGAACATACACTACATTCACACGAACAGGCATTCGGTTCTATGTTTGTAGTATAATTCTGACTTCCATTCTTATCTTAACATTATTTACTCTGTAATATTGTTTTTCGGAAGAAGGTATCGTTTTTTGTATTCCTTATGGTCTTAATACATTCGTCTAAAAATGAACGCAGCCGAGATGTATCTGTACACGGCGTCGCCACAGATTTAAGTAGCGCGCCGCGGCAGGGCCGGTACTGCGTTGTGAAATGGCCCGTAAAAGTGCCTTGTGACGTAGCTGGGTTGGCAGAGTGCGGACTCGCTAGCTCGCTCTTCAGTTAACCGACAGACTATATGCACCAATCAATTCTATCCAGCCTTCTGTTCTGTGCGCATTTCGGGGTCTTTCGCCGATCCTCACATCCTCTCGGTTTGAATATCTCTTGGTGATTTGCTTTGATCTTAAACTGTGTGACGATACACCGAGTCATCTTTCTGTGATTTCCTTTGAAGGTGGTCTGCGCGCTTGGAAAGACATAATCTTTATTCGGATACTAGCGCATACGACTGTCAGACAATCTGTCCACTGATCTAGTCAGTTTGAAATACGCTGACTCCACATGTTAAAGACGATGGCGTGCCAAAGCAAATAAGTATAAGCTCTTACTCTTCTGTGACTCTTCTGATAGCCTGTTTACAAATCAGTGTCTCGTTCTTCGAAGATGGATGACTTATGCGACGGCAAGCTAGCTACCTGGGATCTGCTAACCACATCTAGCAAGCAAAGGCAAAAGGAAACCTGGAAGAGGAGAAATCAGCCTCCTGGGAAAGATGGGGGAGCGGACGACCACGCCGTTCCACAGGAACCATTCCAGCATTCGATTCAAACGATTTAGGGAAATCACAAAAAATTTAAATGTGGATGGAATGGCAAGGATTTGAACCACTGTACTTCCGAAGGCAGCAGATTTATTATCTTCTGGGCTCCATATATGTGACTGGAATGTAAAGAAGTTCTAATAACTGGTAGATTGGGAAGTACACTCTGCCAAGCACATCACAGTACTTTGTGGAACATAGATGTAGGTGGAGAATGTATTGTTGACAGCATAGACAGAGGAGACGTTTGTTCACTTGTAGCTGCACAGTCGGGCAGTGAGCCGGAGTTATCCGTTTCTCTCCGCACAACTTGCTATCTGAGTGAACTTCACAGCAAACTCCGGATTCCTTTCCTCTGGTGCTTGTACTGAAAATGAACCTGAAGTTTTCCTTCGAGTCAAATGAAACGTATGATGAGAATTATTTCTCTCAGCTAGCTTGAACTACACATAGCAGAATCGATATTCATTTCACCTTCAGAAATACCATTAGAAAGACACCTGAAGTTTCTCGGAACAGGAAGTCAGCACGTGTCTAGTCAAGCCTACAAGGAAATGTTTCTACGAATCAGTTACAGACTTAGAGGTGCAGAAGACTGTAGAAGATGAGACAGACAAAGAGATATGGAAAACTAGACAGTCAATGACTTTAGGAAATAGATTACCAAGTAGTTTCTGTTGTCACACGCACAAACAGCTAACTAAAATAAATCTGTGTAGCAGTTGGCAGAAACAAAAACTTAGAAATCAACGAAAAGGCTAAATTTATAGCTCTATTTTTAAAAACAGTTATGATGATAATGGTACGCACAGCGTAATCGTGATCGGCAATCGAAGTTACTACAAATCCATATCCATGTACGGCTGCAGATGCAAGCGTTGCACTTGACTTTTTTTACTCTCCCAGGTTTAGGACACCCTGAAAATGGAAAACACCAAAAATAGAGTCTGATATGTATTCAAAACTACGACATCAGTTTTCGTTGTATTGGAATATGGAACTTGGGCTACATGTTGTGAAAATCACCTGCTTCAACACTTTCATGAGAATATATAATTATAAAGGAAAAAAATTGTTTTTCATTGTACGATCTATGTTCACTATTACTGTTCCAAGACGTTACTTGTGTCTTTGGTTGTTACAGGAAACAAAGGATCTATAAACAAGAAAATATTAAATAGTTCCTCGAAACATATCAAGATCGTACAACATACAACAAAGTGATAATTTGAGAGGTTGGTGCCAGCCGGAGTGGCCGTGCGGTTCTGGGCGCTGCAGTCTGGAGCCGAGCGACCGCTACGGTCGCAGGTTCGAATCCTGCCTCGGGCATGGATGTGTGTGATGTCCTTAGGTTAGTTATGTTTAATTAGTTCTAAGTTCTAGGCGACTGATGACCTCAGAAGTTAAGTCGCATAGTGCTCAGAGCCATTTGAACCATTTGAGAGGTTGGTGGATAACCGTTTAACAGATTTCAGTCTTGCTAGTTAAAAAATCAGGTAGCCACTAGACAAAATGAACAATGCAGCGCTACATGAAGTGATTCTCCGAGAAACCGTAGTCATGTTAGGTGAGAAATATTAATGCACGTAACATGACATATTGATATTTTGAGAAACAGCATTGAGGGTAATGATGTCAACATGTGACGTCAGAAAAACGTTTTAACGTGGGCACAGAGAGTTGTGTGAATCCCAGATACCTCTGTTCGCTCACAAGATCCAGAAAGCCACAGACAGTGGAAGTTAATTCAGTGCTCAGTTACTTTCGTAACATCATGCATAAATTTTCGCAGGCTAACTAGTAAACACAGCGTATTGTAAGGGTATAGCAACACTGGTACGTGACAAAACACAAGCTTTTGTTGTGATTGTAAAGTATACATTGCAGATTGTGTCAGAAGTAACAAATATATCTGTAGTTAACCTTTCCATCAGTAACAAGATCACTCTCAGGGTCACAGTAAAAGTCACCTCTCCGACTCCTTATATCACGGCGTTGTTGGCCAATGGAGTGAGTTAAAAACGTCTTAAAATTGAAAAATGTGCATTCCAATCAGTCTTGAATGCTGAGACATCTGCATGGATGCAGAATTTATCGTCAGTTAATATATGTCATTTCCAGCCATGCCGCCTATGTAATTTATTAGTTCAATTGGCTCTGAGCACTATGGGACTTAACATCTGAAGTCATCAGTCCCCTAGAACTTAGAACTACTTAAACCTAAATAACCTAAGGACATCACACACATCCATGCCCGAGGCAGGATTCGAACCTGCGACCGTAGCAGTCACGCGGCTCCGGACTGAAGCGCCTAGAACCGCTCGGCCACCGTGGCTGGCTACATATAATTTATTACCCAATTATTAGAACTGATATTCTGTCCCATCCCTCTATGCATTATTATCCACAAATAACTGCCTTTCCCCCAGCACAGCCAGTAAATTCAAAAACTAGAGTTGGGATCGGTGTCTTAGTAGTTGGGGAAATTGTGAAAACCTGTGTGGTTGTCAGACTTATTCCTGTAAAATTCATGCAGCATGCGTGATTGCCAGATTTATCTATTATTTCGGATATCGTACAACTGATGACCTGCCATGCCTCTCCTATGGTTTATTACCCAAAAATAATGTCTGAGAAACAACATTCCAAAATAGATGCTTCAATCAGAATAACTTGTTCCTACAATTTATTACCCAACTGCTTCATTATGATATACTATGCAGTTTATTGGTCTTTTCATGATAATTTATTACCCAGTTAGTGTAATACATGACTCAGAATTGGCTGCCAAGGAATTGTTCCCCAGATATTGTTGTTTCCAGTGGGAAATTCTAATCTGGCAGGAAAATCAAAGATGTCTTGCTTGTTCTAAAAGAAAATTCGAACTGCTTACTTATTCCATGTTTAAAATGACAGTAGCTAAATAAAAGTAAGTTATTCTGAGCGTTAAAACAACTACTATGACCAGAATGAAATATTCACACCGCAGTGGAGTGTGCGCTGATATGAAACATCCTGTCAGATTACAACTGTGCGCCGACCGAGAATCGAGCTCGTGACCTTCCCTTTCGTGGGCAAATGCTCAGCCTACTGTACGACCCATGCACAACTCACGATCCGTCCTCACATCTTTACTTCTGCTAGTACCTCATCTTCTACCTTCCAAACCTCAAAGAAGCTCTCCTGCGAAACTTGCAAGATTAGCACTCTTCCAGAGTGAAAATTTCATACGGCAAACCTCCCCCAGGCTGTGGCTAAACCACGCCTCGGTAATATCCTTTGTTCTAGGGGTGCTAGTCTTTCGAGTTTCTCGGGAGAGTTTCAGTGAGGACTGGAAGGTAGGAGACGAGATACTGGCTGAAGTGAAGCAGTGAAGACGGGTCGTGAGTCGTGCTTGGCTCTGTCGGTAGAGCATTTGCCCAAGAAAGGCAAAGGTCCCGACCTCGAATCTCGGTTCAGCACACAATTTGTGTGGCAGAAAGTTTCAATTACTATGACACTATCATCACAGTAGACATATCCCGTTGTAAAAGACGGCTGGAATTAGAAAACAGTCTGCGCACAAACCCTAGGTAAAATATCGAGTACAATCTTGCCCCAGGACGATTAGACTACTCAGATCGTAAGATAGCACAGCCTATTTATATAAGAAGATCTCAGAACCTAGGATAGTACTGGAACATGTAAGCTCCATCATATTTATTTAAATCAAGCAAAATGTGGGACAGTCTTTTCAAATCACGTCACAAAGTTCACTACTAGGAACCTTTCTGCACTGCACTGTACCAACTCACATCTCTTCGCAGACTGCGTACTGCCACCGCTGCCGTCCACCACAATGCATCTGGGAGGTCCACTCCAAGCAAACATGGTTTCTCTGAATTTATAGAATAGTGCAACTGAAGAAGGCTGTGTGCTCATATTTGTGTCACTTTTCGACTATCCAAAGGTGTAGTATTCAGTGTTTCGATAAATTTCTATTCCAATTTATGTCTGCGTAAATGACAACATTCTAAACTCGGATTGGAATCTATACCGCAGAGACAGGCTGGACAATGAAGGGGGAGGCGTATTTATAGCGATAAGAAGTGCCATAGTATCGAAGGAAATTAACGGAGATCCGAAATGAGAAATCATTTAGGTGAAGATCACGGTTAAAGCAGGCTCAGAGATAGTAATTGGATGTCTCTATAGGCCCCCTGGCTCAGCAGCTGTTGTGGCAGAGCACCTGAAGGATAATTTGGAAAATATTTCGAGTAGATTCCTCCAGCATGTTATAGTTCTGGGTGGAGATTTTAATTTGCAGCATATAGACTGGACGACTCAAACGTTCATAACGAGTGTCAGGGACAAAGAATCCAGTTAATTTTTTTTAAGTGCTTTATCTTAAAACTACCTTGAGCAGTTAAACAGAGAACCGACTCATGACGATAACATATTAGACCTTCTGGTGACAAACAGACCCGAATTATTTGAAACAGTTAACGAAGAACAGGAAATCAGTGATCATAAAGCGGTTATTGCATCGATGATTTCAGTCGTAAATAGAAATATAAAAAAAAGTAGGAAGATTTTTCTGTTCAGCAAAAGTGACAAAAAGCCGATTTCAGAGTACGTGACTGCTCAACACAAAAGTTTTGTTTTAAGTACAGATAGTGCTGAGGATCAGTGGACAAAGTTCAAAACCATCGTACAATATGCGTTAGATGAGTATGTGCCAAGCAAGAGCGTAAGAGATGGGAAAGAGCCACCGTGGTTCAACAAACGCCTTAGAAAACTGCTGCGGAAGCAAAGGGAACTTCACAGTAAACATAAACATAGCCAACTCCTTGCATACAAACAAAAATTACGCGAAGTGAAATGTAATGTGAGGAGGACCATGCGAGAGGCGTTCAATGAATTCGAAAGTAAAGTTCTATGTACTGACTTGGCAGAAAATTCTAAGAAATTTTGGTCTTATGTCAAAGCGGTAGGTGGATCAAAACAAAATGTCCAGACACTGTGTGACAAAAACGGTACTGAAACAGAGGATGACAGACTAAAGGCCGAAATACTAAATGTCTTTTTCCAAAGCTGTTTCACAGAGGAAGACTGCACTGTAGTTCCTTCTCTAGATTGTCGCACAGATGACAAAATGGTAGATATCGAAATAGACGACAGAGGGATAGAGAAACAATTAAAATCGCTCAAAAGAGGAAAGGCCTCTGGACCTGATGGGATACCAGTTCGACTTTACACAGAGTACGCGAAGGAGCTTGCCCCCCTTCTTGCAGCGGTGTACCGTAGGTGTCTAGAAGAGCGTAGCGTTCCAAAGGATTGGAAAAGGGCACAGTCCATCCCCGTTTTTGAGAAGGGACGTTGAACAGATGTGCAGAACTATAGACCTATATCTCTAACGCCGATCAGTTGTAGAATTCTGGAACACGTACAGAGTTATTACAAATGACTGAAGCGATTTCACAGCTCTACAATAACTTTATTATTTGAGATATTTTCACAATGCTTTGCACACACACACAAAAACTCAAAAAGTTTTTTTAGGCATTCACAAATGTTCGATATGTGGCCCTTTAGTGATTCGGCAGACATCAAGCCGATAATAAAGTTCCTCCCACACTCAGCGCAGCATGTCCCCATCAATGAGTTCGAAAGCATCGTTGATGCGAGCTCGCAGTTCTGGCACGTTTCTTGGTAGAGGAGGTTTAAACACTTCACCATTAAGAAAAAATGTTGCTTCATCACTGAAAACAAGTTTCGCACTGAAAGCATCCTCTTCCATGAGCTGTTGCAACCGCGCCGAAAGTTCAAAGCGTTTGACATTGTCATCGGGTGACAGGGCTTGTAGCAATTGTAAACGGTAAGGCTTCTGCTTTAGCCTTTTCTGTAAGATTTTCCAAACCGTTGGCTGTGGTACGTTTAGCTCCCTGCTTGCTTTTTAGTCGACTTCCGCGGGCTACGCGTGAAACTTGCCCGCACGCGTTCAACCGTTTCTTCGCTCACTGCAGGTCGACCCGTTGATTTCCCCTTACAGAGGCATCCAGAAGCTTTAAACTGCGCATACCATCGCAGAATGGAGTTAGCAGTTGGTGGATCTTTGTTGAATTTCGTCCTGAGGTGTCGTTGCACTGTTACGACTGACTGATGTGAGTGCATTCAAGCACGACATACGCTTTCTCGGCTCCTGTCGCCATTTTGTCTCACTGTGCTCTGGAGCGCTCTGGCGGCAGAAACCTGAAGTGCGGCTTCAGCCGAACAAAACTTTATGAGTTTTTCTACGTATCTGTAGTGTGTCGTGACCATATGTCAATGAATGGAGCTACAGTGAATTTATGAAATCGCTTCAAACATTTGTAATAGCCCTGTATTATGTTCGAGTATAATCACTTTTCTGGAAACTAGAAATCTACTCTGTAGGAATCAGCATGGGTTTCGAAAATGACGATCGTGTGAAACCCAGCTCGCGTTATTCGTCCACGAGACTCAGAGGGCCATAGACACGGGTTCCCAGGTAGATGCCGTGTTTCTTGACTTCCGCAAGGCGTTTGATACAGTTCCCCACAGTCGTTTAATGAACGAAGTAAGAGCATATAAACTATCAGACCAATTGTGTGATTGGATTGAAGAGTTCCTAGATAACAGAACGCAGCATGTCATTCTCAATGGAGAGAAGTCTTCCGAAGTAAGAGTGATTTCAGGTGTGCCGCAGGGGAGTGTCGTAGGACCGTTGCTATTTACAATATACATATAAGGCCTTGTGGATGACATCGGAAGTTCACTGAGGCTTTTTCCGGATTATATTGTGGTTTATCGAGAGGTTTTAACAATGGAAAATTGTACTGAAATACAGGAGGATCTGCAGCGAATTGACGCATGGTGCATGGAATGGAAATTTAATCTCAATGTAGACAAGTGTAATGTGCTGCGGATACACAGAAAGAAAGATCCCATATCATTTAGCTACAAAATAGCAAGTCAGTAACTGGAAGCAGTTAATTCCATAAGTTATCTGGGAGTACGCATTAGGAGTGATTTAAAATGGAACGATCGTATAACGTTGATCGTCGGTAAAGCAGATGCCTGACTGAGATTCATTGGAAGAATCCTAAGGAAATGCAATCCAAAAACAAAGGAAGTAGGTTACAGTACGCTTGTTCGCCCACTGCTTGAATACTGCTCAGCAGTGTGGGGTCCGTACCAGATAGGGTTGATAGAAGAGAAAGAGAAGATCCAGCGGAGAGCAGCGCGCTTCGTTACAGGATCATTTAGTAATCGCGAAAGCGTTACGGAGATGATAGATAAACTCCAGTGGAAGACTCTGCAGGAGAGACGCTCAGTAACTCGGTACGGGCTTTTGTTGAAGTTTCGAGAACATACCTTCACCGATGAGTCAAGCAGTGTATTGCTCCCTCCTACGTAGATCTCGCGAAGAGACCATGAGGATAAAATCAGAGAGATTAGAGCCAGAGGCATACTGACAATCCTTCTTTCCACGAACAATACGAGACTGGAATAGAAGGGAGAACCGATAGAGGAACTCAAGGTACCCTCCGCCACACACCGTCATGTGGCTTGCGGAGTATGGATGTAGATGTAGATGTAGAGTCTGACATATGACAATAAGAATAATAATAATAGCACCTAACTTGTTAAAAAATTCAATCAATGCAGATGGTGCAACACACTTCCACGTATATTGACATGTGTCTATGTAGTTAGAGCAGCAACATGTGTTACCTGTCGGGAGCACACTTCATGTGGTTTTGTGTATATAATGGTTTGTCAGCTAACATTGAGAGTTCACGGAAGTTTTTCTGGGTATACTTTTGGAGGAAGATGAAGAATCGGTCGTGGAGGCACTGCCTGGATGGGGAGTGCATATGAGAGAGTTTGGTACTAAAGAAATCAACCATCATCTGCTACAGCAGCTGCGTTCAAAATTCATTACTATGAGACGTAGCATTTTGCGGCTGTTGAGCTAATAAGGAAACTTATTGCTAATAATAGCATAGTAACAATTTTCCTATTAAATCACTACCCAACTGTGGAAATAAAATGCGCTCATAAGGGTTATAAAGATGTGTGAGAGTTACAGCTCAGCCCGTAAGGTGCTAGATTCTGACGTAAAAAATAAGTTACATACTTATCGATACCACAGCTAAACCCGCACTCTACATTGGCAGTAAAATTTCAGAGTTCACAGTCGTCCCCAATACTTTGAGTCCACGGCTCGACAATAGTATCAAATGTTCACTGGCGACACAAGCGAAAATTGTCTAAGTCTAAAACATTATAGTTAGAAAAAACTCAATACTTTAACGAGGTGACCAACTCGCCACCCATCCAACTCATACAGAGATGCTCGCGAGTACCATCCAGACCAGCCAGCCTGATTCAAGATGGTGGCCAGGTATTAATACTCTCGCATACGTGATGAGTAAAATCAAGCATCAACATAGGATTACACAGCCAACCGGTTTCATATAACTGAAAACAATCAGACTGATGTCGTTTCCATCGGGGCATACGCGAAAAAGACTGGAACGTTTTATTTCAGTTTTGACTCGAGCATAACTGTTCTACGTTATCATCATTGATTTTTAGAAACGTAACTTACGACTTGACGAAATTTCATTCTGATGGGGACACCCCTAGCAGGTGCCGGAACGTAGGTCACTGTACCTATCAGTTACATGCAACCGGTTGGCTGTATAATCCCATGTTGAAACTAGTATACTGCTGCTCAGCAACAGCCACGTGAAAAACTGTCAAAGCAAGTATATTTGCTTCCTGATCAGCTAAAAACATAAATCTATTGATATATAAAAGTATGACATAGAAATCACATTCAAACTTTGTCAGGTTTTCAGTACTGAAATTGGATTTTTAGCACACACACTGATTTTCAAATAAATTACACTTTTAGCAAGAAAAACCATACTTTGGTGACATTATTTTTTATAACTTTAAACAACTAATTATGAGCCCTCTTCTACTTTCCTAACTATTGTTATTCTTTAATGGTGCCACTATTTTACGATATGAATTAATCTTGTGGCTAAATTATAGTTTTTCAGCACTGATCACACATTCTGACTTACCGTTCAAAAATGCTAATGTTTATCACAATTTTTATTTAATTCTTTGATAGGTCTCTATGAGACCTATCCATTGACATTTCGTTTATGAAAATCGGTTTAGCTGTCACTGAGTTACAATGTTTTTTAATTCATACAGTTTGTAAGTTGTTTAGCATAGAATAACTCAAAAATCGTTCATCGCACCGAGGGCAAACTTATGCCCTCGTACTTGCTAAAATTTTCCCTTTATTTCTCTGGCACTGGCTGTTCAGTAACTTACAGGGTTCAAATTTTATTAGAACATATCTAATTTCTCAGTCTTTGACAAGATCCTTTAGTCTGTCATAGGGGCCCTTTCCATCATTTTTCTCCCCAACGGCTTTAGAGCGGCGGCAATTTAGGTCACGTGCTTCTAGGATGAGTCAGTCGTCTGGTAGCATCAAAATTTCTCATAGTTGGCGTCCACTCCAGTAGTAGAGCTTAGTGAGCGCCGACGTCTGACGGACGAGTTACAAAGCTGTTGCCGCTTGGACGGCCAACTTCAGCCGCCAAGTGGCTTGCTGCCACCCCCTCTTATCTGTCAAACGTAACTCGCACGCTGACAATTGTCGCACAAGGCGTAACAAACTCCGCGCTCTCGATCGCGTCTGCTCACAATGTTTGTAATGTGCCTTCTTGGAGGCTGTATCGTCACAGAGCAGACTGCGTTCGTCGGTTATGGTACTGCGTAAATTTGGAGGAACTGTGTTCAAGAAAGTCTGTGAGACCGTTTTGCCATCACCATAGTATATCTGGCTTGGTGATTATGCGAATAAGATGAAAATGGCGTGCGTTTTGTCTAGAAATATATGAATATACTAGGTTTTGTCAAGTGTTAACCGTCGTTTTAGAAGTATTGGCAATAGCTTCCAAATTTTTGACCTATTATCTCTTAGTGCTTGTTAAAAATATGTAAGAACAATATAGGTCTGTGGACCTGTGATGGGAAATACTGCATACTGGTTGATAGGCAGATGCATACATGGACACAGCAGTACCTACTTTCGGATTCGAATACATGGGGTCTTTCTGTATTTGTTGAAAGTTATTTACTGTGACCAGCGATAATTATGGTAATCACGCTCTAGGTTTCCTTAATTTTAGTTATGACGGCTGCCCTTACGAACGTGGGCACACTAATACAATACACATGCTTTTTTTCTTTCATCTAACGCCTTATAGGGAGTGATTCTTGTACATGTTCACAGTATTCTCATTTCTTACAAGCTCCAATATTTCTAATATGGTCCAAATAGCCATTCCCACTCAGTTATAATTATCCAAGTTGAATATGGTGGCGCAAGGATGTTTTTACTCTTATTCATTCCAAGTCCGAGCTCTAGCTTTAAATTAGGAAATAAATTCTTAACCTTTTTTTTTTAAAAAAAAAAAGTTGAAGTGACGTCGTAGGTCTCTTCACGCATATACACATAACTTTGCATACCATTTTGGTAACACCTGATAGCACTAATTACTTTGACCTCCGTCGGTCAATAGACAATAAGGGCGATGAAAACGACGTTGTACGTCCTTTCACGCATGTATGTTAAGCCCGTTACATTGTTTGACCTTCCACGTCAACAGCTATAGAACATAAAGGTAGTTTGTCTGTTCCACGCTATATGCGTTCACAGACCTCACTTGATGAAACTTCACGGTTCAGTACCTCAAGTAACTGAATTTAAGAAACTAGTTTAGCTTGAGGTTCTTTTTACACTGTTGTGGTACATATTTGATAGCACTATTCAAAATGACCTCTGTCGGTCATTAGGTATTAAAGGCGATTAAGGCGACGTGTACGTCCTCTCACATTAAGCCTGTCATACTAATTTGACCCTTTTCTGGTCAATAGCGCTTAGAATTTAATATAGTAATTTTACACGCTTATCCAAGCGTAGTCAACAAATACTATCACCGACCCCAAGTAATTGAGAAACGGGTTATTCATCTCCCATATTTTTAGCCTGCTTCTAGCTAATGGCATTGTGTCTGTCCTGCGTGCATGCGTTTTGACCATCCGTGGAATTTTCTATCCCACTTATATAGTTTCAGCCTATCCGCGTTCTATAGTTCTATAAAATCGTCCTCGAGCTAGGACACTATACACACACACGCATTAACTTCCCATGCCTTTGACCCGGTCATCGGATCACTTTCGTAACACATTTTGTGCCAGTCACATGGAAGAAGACGATTTCTAAATTTGCGCATGCGCGTTCCTTGCTGACATTCTCACAGCCTAGCTGCCGGTGCCACCTCAGTTTACCTGAGAGCCCGCGACCCATCGAACGTTGGCTGCGGTGAGGAAGCACGCTTCTAACGATTGACCTAAGTACAACTATTGACATGGTACACACGTGCCTTTTATTTCATATTTTATGCGAGTCTTTTGCCCTTTTGGGCGTTCTGTATTAATGTTGGACCATGACTCTTTAGGCAATTTGTAGTTTTAGTGTGTGCCGAAGAAGGCATGGTTATCCGCGCCGAAACCTAGGTCAGCATCCGGTTTCTATTTGTAATAGAGGCGGATTCTTCATGCTCATTAAATTATTCACGTTTGCTGACGCGCTGCTACGTTATAAGTTCTCACATAACTAACGAGTTTTAATATAGGGTATATTTGGGCCCAAGAAATGTGTTTACTACATACCTAAGACTTTCTATTTGAGCTATGATTTCTTGTTATCTGTGTCTCACATGAGTGGCGTTGCTGGAAGCAGATACTGTCTGCCTATACACACCTGGGTATGGTGGCTGTTACAAGAGAGAGGAGGTGGGATATTAAAACCAGCAGACTGTGGTGTGGTGATTGGTTGCAGGGAGATTGTGTTAGATGCCAACTAAGGCCTTACTTGGAGCAGCCCTCGCGGATGCGCAGTAGTGGCTGGTGGTTGTGGAGTACATCGCCCACGAGGTGATGTGAACTGGTGCAGTGCTGTGTGGCACAGGATACGTACACAACGATGAGATCCTTACTGGTGAGATTGTCACCCCTCTCCCCATTTTTTTACAGTAGGGATGCAAGTGCCCACCTCTCCCCCCGTCCTATCCTAAACCTTGAAAATTCTAAATAAATATACCACGCTGCCCTGTGATCTCCACAGTCTAATTGTCATTTGGCAAAACTGTACTTCATATGTTACATAAGGGCTGCTTGTAAGCATCAATAACGAAACTCAATGTATTACCTTCCTCCATGCTACACTAGGTGATACCCATAAAATAAATAGCCTATGGAAATTGTTAACATGCACAAGATGCAATCATTGTAATTTTTTATGCATCTTCACACTGTAAATGTTCCACAGCAAGAACGTATTTTATGTGTTACGCTTCATTTCTCCAGCGACAGTATGGTAAATAATTTCCACCTTTTTTTAAACTGTTTTAACAATCAAACTATTATGATTGTTTTAATTTCCCGCCGCAAGTGGGCTTTAGTAGATTGTTTGAATTTGTCCTTAGAATAAACAAGACCTCTTGGTTTTTCTCAGCATAATTGAATTTCCCATGGGAAAAAACCTTTTCGGTGATAAATTCTTGGCAGTCATGTTTTGGGTCCTAAAGCAACTAACATAATAGTAACTTAAAGCAATAAAGGGTATTAAACAGGGTAATATATTGTAGTGCAATAACTGGCCGATTAATTATAATCACTCCCCCAATGAACCATGGACCTTGCCGTTGGTGGAGAGGCTTGCGTGCCTCAGCGATACAGATAGCCGTACCGTAGGTGCAACAACAACGGAGGGGTATCTGTTGAGAGGCCAGACAAACGTGTGGTTCCTGAAGAGGGGCAGCAGCCTTTTCAGTAGTTTCAGGGGCAACAGTCTGCATGATTGACTGATCTGGCCTTGTAACAATACCAAAACGGCCTTGCTGTGCTGGTACTGTGAACGGCTGAAACGAAGGGGAAACTACGGCCGTAATTTTTCCCGAGGGCATGCAGCTTTACTGTATGATTAAATGATGATGGCGTCCTCTTAGGTAAAATATCCCGGAGGTAAAATAGTCCCCCATTCGGATCTCCGGGCGGGGACTACTCAAGAGGATGTCGTTATCAGCAGAAAGAAAACTGGCGTTCTACGGATCGGAGCGTGGAATGTCAGATCCCTTAATCGAGCAGGTAGGTTAGAAAATTTAAAATGGAAAATGGATGGGTTAAAGTTAGGTGTAGTGGGAATTAGTGAAGTTCGGTGGCAGGAGGAACAAGACTTCTGGTCAGGTGACTACAGGGTTATAAACACAAAATCAAATAGGGGTAATGCAGGAGTAGGTTTAATAATGAATAAAAAAAATAGGAATGCGGGTAAGCTACTACAAACAGCATAGTGAACGCATTGTTGTGGCCAAGATAGACACGAAGCCCACGCCTACTACAGTAGTACAAGTTTATATGCCAACTAGCTCTGCGGATGACGAAGAAATTGAAGAAATGTATGATGAAATAAAAGAAGTTATTCAGATAGTGAAGGGTGACGAAAATTTAATAGTCACGGGTGATGTAATTCGGTAGTAGGAAAAGGGAGAGAAGGAAACGTAGTAGGTGAATATGGATTGGGGCTAAGAAATGAAAGAGGAACCCACCTGGTAGAATTTTGCACAGAGCACAACTTAATCATAGCTAACACTTGGTTCAAGAATCATAAAAGAAGGCTGTATAAATGGAAGAAGCCTGGAAATACTGACAGGTTTCAGATAGATAATATAATGGTAAGACAGAGATTTAGAACCAGATTTTAAATTGTAAGGCATTTCAAGGGGCAGATGTGGACTCTATTCGTTATGACCTGTTGATTAAAACTGAAGAAACTACAAAAAGGTGGGAATTGAAGGAGATGGGACCTGTGTAAACTGAAAGAACCAGTGGTTGTACAGAATTTCAGGGAGAGCATAAGGGAACAATTGACAGGAATGGGGGAAAGAAATACAGTAGAAGAAGAATGGATAGCTTTGAGGGATGAAGTAGTGAAGGCAGCAGAGGATCAAGTAGGTAAAAAGACGAGGGCTAGTAGAAATCCTTGGGTAACATAATAAATAATGAATTTAATTGATGAAAGGAGAAAATATAAAAATGTAGTAAATGAAGCAGGCAAAAAGGAATAGAAACGTCTCAAAAATGAGATCGACAGGAAGTGCAAAATGGCTAAGCAGGGATGGCTAGAGGACAAATGTAAGGATGTAGAGGCTTATCTCACTAGGGGTAAGATAGATACTGCTTACAGGAAAATTAAAGAGACCTTTGGAGATAAGAGAAACACTTGTATGAACATCAAGAGCTCAGACGGAAACCCAGTTCTAACCAAAGAAGGGAAATCAGAAAGGTGGAAGGAGTATATAGGGGGTATATACAAGGGCGATGTACTTGAGGACAATATTATGGAAAAGGAAGAGGATGTAGATGAAGATGAAATGGGAGATACGATACAGCGTGAAGAGTTCGACAGAGCACTGAAAGACCTGAGTCGAAACAAGGCCCTCGGAGTAGACAACATACCATTGGAACTACTGATGGCCTTGGACGAGACAGTCCTAACAAAACTCTACCATCTGATGAGAAAGATTTATGAAACAGGCGAAATACCCTCAGACTTCAACAAGAATATAATAATTCCAATCCCCAAGAAAGCAGGTATTGACAGATGTGAAAATTACCGAACTATCACTTTAATAAGTCACAGCTGCAAAATACTAACGCGAATTCTTTACAGACGGATGGAAAAACTAGTAGAAGCCGACTTCGGGGAAGATCAATTTGGATTCCATAGAAATGTTGGAACACGTGAGGCAATAGTGACCCTACGACTTATCTTAGAAGTTAGATTAAGGAAGGGCAAACCTACGTTTCTAGCATTTGTAGACTTAGAGAAAGCTTTTGACAATGTAGACTGGAATACTCTCTTTCAAATTCTGAAGGTGGCAGGGGTAAAATACAGGGAGCGAAAGGCTATTTACAATTTGTACTGAAACCAGATGGCAGTTATAAGAGTCGAGCGGCATGAAAGGGAAGCAGTGGTTGGGAAGGGAGTGAGACAGGGTTGTAGCCTCTCCCCGATGTTATTCACTCTGTATATTGAGCAAGCAGTAATGGAAACAAAAGAAAAGTTCGAAGTAGGCATTAAAATCCATGGAGAACAAATAAAAACTTTGAGGTTCGCTGATGACACTGTAATTCTGTCAGAGACAGCAAAGGACTTGGAAGAGCAGTTGAACGGAATGGACAGTGTCTCGAGAGGAGGATATACGATGAACATCAACAAAAGCGAAACGAGGATAATGGAATGTAGTCGAATTAAGTTGGGTGATGCTGAGGGAATTAGATTAGGAAATGAGACACTTAAAGTAGTAACGGAGTTTTGCTATTTGGGGAGCAAAATTACTGATGATGGTCGAAGTAGAGAGGATATAAAATGTAGACTGGCAATGGCAAGGAAAGCGTTTCTGAAGAAGAGAAATTTGTTAACATCGAGTATAGATTTAAGTGTCAGGAAGTCATTTCTGAAAGTATTTGTATGGAGTGTAGCCATGTATGGAAGTGAAACATGGACGATAAATAGTTTGGACAAGAAGAGAATACAAGCTTTCGAAATGTGGTGCTACAGAAGAATGCTGAACATTAGATGGGTAGATCACATAACTAATGAGGAAGTATTGAATAGGATTGGGGAGAAGAGAAGTTTGTGGCACAACTTGACCAGATGAAGGGATCGGTTGGTATGACATGTTCTGAGGCATCAAGGGATCACCAATTTAGTGGATGGTAAAAATCGTAGAGGGAGACCAAGAGATGAATACACTAAGCAGATTCAGAAGGATGTAGGCTGCAGTAGGTACTGGGAGATGAAGAAGCTTGCACAGGATAGAGTAGCATGGAGAGCTGCATCAAACCAGTCTCAGGACTGAAGACCACAACAACAACAAATTATACTCACTAGAACAACTGTTTTGGACTGATGCTGGTGTAAACATCTTTGACAACAGTTATTTTTAGGTAATAAACAATGGACATGGTGTACCTTGTCAACAGCTATACCATGTCCATCACCTACCTCGTTAAATTTGACGACCACGCGGGCTGTCCTAACTTTCAAGACCAATGGAAACACAAAATTTTGGATTTTGTGCCCTTTTATCTCATCTACCTGGGTTGTCGTTGTGGGAAAGGGGGGAATGGAGGTGGAGTGGTGACTCTGACTTTAACCATGTGGGAGATCTGGTAACAATGCAAACGGTCTGTCCCAATATTTCTGTCAATTTTTGTGAGGGAACGTTAAATTCGATTCAACCTTTCATTTCATTAAGAGTTTCTATTTTCTATTTTGTTGTAAATTTCTTTGTTGGATGTTTCATAATAGCCATTTTTGTAAGTGATCATAAGTTTGAAGCTTCACTATTTACAATTATTTGAAAATGCCCTAAAGATGTTGAGACTCTTAAATGGGGATTTTTTCCACAGTGCAGTAGGTAATGGGTAGAGGGTCAGTTACTGTGGGATGTCTACTAGGGGGAGATCTCAACTACTTTGAAAAAAAACGTGTTCCTTTAATTCCCACTGTAATATTCTGTAATGTTGTTGCCTTACTAATATAAGCATCAAAGAGAAACAGAGAGAGAGAGAGAGAGAGAGAGAGAGAGAGAGAGTGATGATGATGATGATGATGATGACGAAGATGTGAAAATATTTTGCGCACTTACATAAGACATGAAAGTTAGTGTCGAGACAGTACCACACAGAGGTCAAACATCATGGTTGTGTATGTGTGTGTGTGTGTGTGTGTGTGTGTGTGTGTGTGTGTGTGTTTGTGTACAGTTCACAGGCAAATATCTTTGAACATGACGCCACTTTACGCAAATGTCTTAGAACATGAGACGAATTCAACGAAAGCTTACATATTTTTTTGGTAAATACTACATATCTTCGAACTTGGTGCCACTTTTACACAGTTCAAATAAATGACTACTGATTTTAATACTACACTGAGATCAACTGGAGAGGCACAGGGGTTTGGAGGGAAGGGTGTGGGGAGAGAGCGAGAGGTTCATAGGAAAGAGGGTGAGGAAGAGAGAGGATGTGCAGTGAGACTTACTTCATGTATTGGGAAACATGCTGTGTCCTGTATCAATTGGGTATCGGGACTGTAACCATCGACAGTTCACAAGTGAAGCGAATAATGGTACCCCACAGGAAAATCGCAGAAAGGGACGGGGAGGAACATCTGTGGCCTCAGTGTGTATGCCTGGAGGCCTCATTCAGCGTGTTTGAGAGGCTGTTCTGGCAGCCATTGATTGAACAGTGTGCAAGTGGCGCACCTTCGAACAAACGATGCCTGTCGTCTGGGTTCTGAAGACATGCTTCGATCATTCCCGTGACTAGCAGAGAGGGTTGAGAATACCAGCGTTACTCACGCAGTTTCAACGAAGCTCACAATTTGCAGCATTTTCCCCAGAACTTGTCATGGTTCCGTGATTCTAAGTTGAATGGAAGGCTGGAACTAGAGACTCAGAAGCTTCTGTGAGAAGCTAGGCTGTGACGTTCTAGACTTGCGCCATAGGGCTGATAGTTCTAGCCCCCCCCCCCACTCAAATTGTGTACACTAGACACCAGAGACTCAAGTAGCCAACTGTGTGTAGGCTGCACACAAGGGATTTTTGGATTAGGCGACTCTTCAGCCATTTCGGATAAGGATAGCTGTTGCAACCTTAGAAGTAAGAGTGCAAGATCAACTAGACATGTCTCCTGCAGCTGAGAGTGTTAAAATCCTAACATTCTCAACCAAGTGCCTGAGCTTGAAGCCCTCCTAAAAACCAATGAAGGTTTCTTAATACTAGATACAGCAAACTGATTAAAGCATGGAGCTGACTGTAGTTAGACCTTTGGGGAAAATTACACATATACCAAAAGAACAGGTATATGTGTAATGAAGGTGATGTATTTGCTGCAGTGAACAAGAAATTTAAATCCACTGAAATAGAAATTAGAGCTGCATGTGTGATACTTCCGGTGACACTCAGCAGCAAGCATGCGCATAAAATTATAATAGGGTCCTGTTATCGATCACCATGCTCACATGATGATATAACCTAAAAGTATAGAGGAAACCTCCCTTTGCTTGTACATAATTTTCCTGACACTGTAATCGCTGGAGGATACTTCAGTCATTCGAAAATCAATGAGGATAATTAAAGTTTTGTTAGTATGAGGCATGAGAAGATATCTTCTAAAACGACACTAAATGCTTGTCTGAAAACTGAGCACATAGTTCAGAGCCCCACTCGTGATGGAAATGATGGAAATCTAATAGCAGCAAACATACGTGACCTCCTTGAGGAAGTCCACATCGCAACTGCTATCAGTGACCATGCACCATTTATAGAAATGACGAATACGAATGTACAAAGATCAACTAAAACAGGCAGAAAGATTTATTTTTTCAGCATATTAGATTGAAAAGCGCTACTGTCATGTCTGCGTGAGTAACATGAAACTTTTAGTTTATGATAGGAACATGGACAGGAACTATGGCTTATGTTTAAAACGATAATTCACTATGCACTGGGTCGATATATACACAATAGAATATATCACAATGGAAGAGATACTCGATGGCATACAGTAACTGTATAGAAACTTCTAAGGAATACTCTACTGCATAATAGGTATAAAACAAAGCGCGGGGGATATACAGGGTGTTACAAAAAGCTACGGCCAAACTTTCAGGAAACATTCCTCACACACAAATAAAGAAAAGATGTTATGTGGACATGTGTCCGGAAACGCTTAATTTCCGTGTTAGGGCTCATTTTAGTTTCGTCAGAATGTACTGTACTTCCTCGATTCACCGCCAGTTGGCCCATTTGAAGGAAGGTAATATTCACTTCGATGCTTGTGTAAACATGCACGATGGAGGTCCTGCACATTTCAGTCGAAGTGTTCGTACGCTTCTCAACAACAAATTCGGTGAGCGATGGATTGGTAGAGGCGGACCAATTCCATGGCCTCCACGCTCTCCTGACCTCAACCCTCTTGACTTTCATTTATGGGGGCATTTGAAAGCTCTTGTCTACGCAACCCCGGTACCAAATGTAGAGAATCTTCGTGCACGTATTGTGGACGGCTGTGATACAATACGCCATTCTCCAGAGCTGCATCAGCGCATCAGGGATTCCATGCGACGGAGGGTGGATGCATGTATCCTCGCTAACGGAGGACATTTTGAACATTTCCTGTAACAAAGTGTTTGAAGTCACGCTGGTACGTTTTGTTGCTGCGTGTTTACATTTCATGATTAATGTGATTTGAAGAGAAGTAATAAAATGAGCTCTAACATGAAAAGTAAGCGTTTCCGGACACATGTCCACATAACATATCTTCTTTCTTTGTGTGTGAGGAATGTTTCGTGAAAGTTTGGCCGTACCTTTTTGTAACACCCTGTAGAGGGAGAGATGCTGAATGAAACGAATTTGACATTCAAGAGAGCGATGCATGAAGCGTTCAACGACAACCGCAGCAGAATATTGTCGAAAGATCTTTCAAACGCAAAGAAATTTTGGTCATATGTAATGGCTGTTAGTGGCACGAAAGTTAGCATCCAGTCATTCATAGGCGAGGCAGCGACTGAAATTATGAGTAACAAAAGCAGAAACGCTTAACTCAGTTGTCAAGTGTTCCTTTAAAAAGAAACACCGGGGAGTATTGCCCCAATTTAAATTTCATACCGATTGAGACGTGAATAGCAAAGGTTGCACCTGCCTACACTACAGGTGATCCACAAAACCACCGTCGGAAACCCTTGATATTTGTTTGTTGTAGAATAGTCCGCCCCTGGTAACTGAGTGGTCAGCGCGACAGAATGTCAATCCTCAGGGCCCGGGTTAGATTCCTGGCTGGGTCGGAGGTTTTCTTCGCTCAGGGACTGGGTGTTGTGTTGTCCTGATCATCATCATTTCATCCACATCGATGCGCAAGTCGCCGAAGTGGCGTCAAATCGTAAGACTTGCACCAGGCAAACGGTCTCCCCGACAGGAGGCCCTAGTCACACGACATTATTATTATGTTGTAGAATCTCGAGCAGAACGCTCTCCTCCGTGCCAGCTGGCATAGATTCCGAAAACGCCTATCACGTGAAACCCGACTCGTACTTTCCTCACATGACATCCTGAAACCCGTGGACGAAGACAGTATCTCTCGATAGTCGAAAAGTGTTCGACTTAGTAACACACTTACGCTTATTACAAAAGTACGATCATGTTGGGTATCAGATGAAATTCGTCACTGGATTGAGGATTCCTTGGTAGTGGGGACGTAGCGTGTTTTCTTGCACAGTCATCGACGAAGTTAGAAGTAGCTGTGGGTGTACCCTAGGAAGTGTGTTGGGTCCCTTGCTGTTCACGGTTTACGTTAATTAGTCGACAAGCAAAATAAATAGTAACCTCAGACTTTACGCAGGTGATACAGTTGTCTAGAACGATGTACAGTCGGAACAAACCTGTAAAAATACAATCAGACCTATTTCAAAGTCGGGAGAAGACTGGCAGATTGCTTCGTGTACAGAAATGTAAAACTGTGCGTTTCACAAAACATCAACTCATAGTATCCTATGAATATAATAACATCAGAGAGTCATAGTCAGAATCTTTAAACTCATACAAATACCTCGGTGTAGAACTTGGTAGAGAAATGGAGTGGAACCATCACATAGGCTCATTCATGGGTAAAGTCAGGAAGCAGACTTCGGTTAAATGGTAGAATAAAATCGGTCTACAAACGAGATTGCTGACAAACCACTCATGCAACACATCCTAGAATATCGCTCAAGTGTGTGGGACCTGATTCATATAGGGTCAGCAGGGGATATTGAACGTCTACAACTAAGGGCAGCACGAATGGCCGTAGGTTTGGTTGGCCCGTGAGCGAGTTTCCGAGAGATGATGAAAGAATTAAACTGACAGGATCTTTAAGATAGACGGAAACCATGACGAAAAAGTCTACTGACAAAGTTTGAAGAAACGGCTTTAAATGATGACTCCAGGAATATAGTGCAGTCTCCTACCTATCTCTCCCATGTCATCAGACTAATTACACCATGTACAGAAACACTGAAACAATTGTTATTTCCGTGGAACGAAAAAGGACAATAATAATTGGTACAGTAGGACTTGCACTTCACATTGGTTCGCTGAGTATAGATGTACACTACTGGATATTAAAAATTCTACTCCACGAAGACGACATGCTACAGACGTGAAATTTGACCGACACGAAGAAGATGCTGTGATATGCAAATGATTAGCTTTTCAGAGCACTCACACAAGGTTGGCGCCGGTGGCGACACCTACAGCAGTTGACCGATGTTGCCTCGTGAAATGTTGTTGTGATGTCTCGTGTAAGAAGGAGAAATGGTGACCATCACGATTCCGACTTTGATAAAGGTCGGATTGTAGCCTATCGGGATTGCAGTTTATCGTATGGCGACATTGCTGCTCACTTTGGCCGAGATCCAATGACTGTTATCACAATGTGGAATCGGTGGGATCAGGAGGGTAATACGGAACGCCGTGCTGGATCCGAACGGCATCGTATCACTAGCAGTCGAGATGACAGGCATCTTATCGGCATAGCTGTAACGGATCGTATAGCCACGTCTCGATCCCTGAGTCAACAGATGGGGACGTTTGCAAGACAACAACCATCTGCACGAACGGTTCGACGACGTTTGCAGCAGCATGGACTATCAGTTCGGAGACCATGGCTGCGGTTACCCTTGACGCTGCATCACAGACAGGAACGCCTGCGATGGTGTACTCAGCGACGAAACCGGGTGCACAAATGGCAGAACGTAATTTTTCGGATGAATCCAGGTTCTGTTTACAGCATCATGATCGTCGCATTCGTGTTTGGCGACATCGCGGTGAACGCACATTGGAAGCGCGTATTCGTCATCGCCATACTGGCGTATCACCTGGCGTGATGGTATGGGGTGTCATTGGGTACACGTCTCGGTCACCTCTTGTTCTCATTGACGGCACTTCGATCAGTGGACGTTACATTTCAGATGTATTACGACCCGTGGCTCTGTCCTTCATTCGATCCCTGCGAAACCCTACATTTCAGCAGGATAATGCACGACCGCGTGTTCCAGGTCCTGTACGGGTCTTTCTGGATACAGAAAATGTTCGATTGCTGCCCTGGCCAGCACATTCTCCAGATCTCTCACCAACTGAAAACCTCTGTTCAATGGTGGCCGAGCAACTGGCTCGTCACAATACGCCTGTCACTACTCTTGATGAACTGTGGTATCGTGTGAAGCTGCATGAGCAGCTGTACCTGCACGTGCCATCCAAGCTCTGTTTGACTCAATTCCCAGGCGTATCAAGGCCGTTATTACGTCCAGAGGTGGTTGTTCTGGGTACTGATTTCTCAGGATCTATGTACCAAAATTGCGTGAAAATGTAATCACATGTCAATTCTAGTATAATATATTTTTCCAATGAATGCTCTTATATTATCTGCAAATCTTCTTGTTGCAGAAATTCTAATGGCCAGTAGTGTAGATGTAGACGTAAATGTTCCCCATTTAGCATTTTTTTGTTTAAATTACCCCCATTATCGTTATCTTATATTTTTTAACTTTCTTGCCTCCACCATCTTAGGCTTTTCAGACTTCAGCGCAGACTGGCAAAAAGTGGATTCATCTAAACTGCCAAGGGCATCCTACTTATTCTATAGCGTAGTGTGGAGTTATTTGAAACTTCCTGACAAATTAAAGCTTTAGCAGCGAGTTCATTTTGTATTTCTTGGTCTGCAAACTCGATTTCCAGGCAGCTTGTACATGATATTTAGGAAATGTGTTAGGAATACATTTTACTTCATTACTACATTTATAAAAAAATATATATTTCTAAGAAAATCAATGTGAAAGACTCCTCACTTTCGATAATTAACTTATTAAAAAACAAACTTCACACTTATATAAAGAAAGAAAATAATTAAAAATTAATAATAGCATAAAATTATTCTTCGCTTGTCATTTTTGAGAATAATGTGGAAGAATATAAAAATATAAATTAGTAATACAAACTAGCATAGAACAGAATAACGTGGCTGAACAGTAGGCAACAAAATTTAGATAACGTAATAATTTTTGACTGGCTTCGACGATTCAATCATTGCCGAACTTCAGTACAAAAATTAAGTTCGATGGGTGGTGATGTGTAAGGTGTCAGGCAAATCCAACACCTTCCATGAAAACCCTGACATGATAAGCAAATCCAGTAGTATGTCACATAGCTCCGAATAAATCGTGACATTAAATTAACCAAAGTAATACGAGTAACGACTGAGCAAATGGAATACCACAGACTAAGACAAGAATGCCTAAATGCATGTCATACCTTCCCACCGTGAGACAGACGCAGTTCCAAGGGGAGAAACGAGAACAGAAGACGAGAGCAGAGCCGTGTTAAGCTGGAAGGCCCTACGATAAAGGTCGGACACCCACGTCGCCAGCTAACCGCTAGGACCACCCCAGCTGCATGTTTTAGCGTGAGACTTTTTCGCGTCTCTGTTACGTCAGGACCACCCCCCAGCCCATATTGAAAGCTAGAGCCCTCCAGAAGAACAGTATAGATCTTACGGTAACACAAAAAGGGCCACCCCAGTCACACGTTTTAGCGTGAGATTTTTTCGCGTCTCTGTTACTTCAGGACCACCCCCCAGCCCATGTTAAAAGATAGAGCCCTCCAGAATAACAGTATAGATCTTACGATAACGCTAAAAGGACCACACCAGCTGCAAGTTTTTGCGTGAAACTTTTTCGCGTCTGTTACGTTGCAAACTTTAAAAACATTGCCCCACCACGACAAGTATAACGTTTCTCATTGGATAGACAGAATTTTTGTAGACGGAGCTTAAGGTTAACATTGAGACCCTGATATGTCAGATGAAAACACAGCCAGATAATTTTCTTAAACCAACTTCGGTAAATTGTAGTAATGAGAAGTTAGGAGAAGAGTTGCTTCCGAGATGGCGAGGTGAACGGAGCTGTGCTGCCTGCCGCCCCCTGACGAACACCGACAAGGTAATGAACGCACGTGATGCTGCATAACAGCGCATAAAGCTTCACTCAGAACTGCAGAAGTCTCATCTGTTACACCCCCTGTTTGCGTAATACTAGTGTTGATCGTCAATTAAAGCTCATGGTGTTCACATTTACCACTTGAAATAAAAATCTGAAACGCGATGATTTTTCTGTTATATAGTTATTGAGAAGCCACATCAGCCACTGTAATGTACGACAAGTTAGATAAGTAATTAAAGATAATTGAGGGTCACTGTAGACCATTTTGATAGTTTTCTCTTTTGTGAAACTTAATTTAAACCTATATTATAGATGTGATATGGCATAGGTCATCCTTCGATCCATTGTAGAACTTGGAAACCCATTCAGGGAATATTCGTTCACATTTTTGTTGAACGCAATTGATTTTTACCATCCTGTATTAAAACATTTCCTTTTATCAATAGTGCAATTTATAAACGATGTTTTTTGAGTAGAATAAAATTTCCATTGGTTATTTTACCAGCTAATTAAAAATAGGAAAGCCTTGAACCCCTTCCACTAAATTTATTTAGTATTAAACTTCTTTTACAGGCAGTGCAGTGGAGCTGACGCTGAAATCATTAAGTATTTAGTTATATCATCGCTAGTCTCACTGAACTCTTCTGAATTCTACATGTCATGTGTGGTCTGGCGTCTCCTTACCAGCAACAGGTCCCATGTTCAAACTAGTCAATTCCATAAAAAACACGCTCAGAGCGTCGTTACGCGAAAGTGGTAGGGAGACATGATATAGAACAAACAGACACCATGCAGAATGTTAGAAAATGGCGACCCTGCCAAGATGGCAAAATACCATGATTGATGGCCGACCACATGCCTAAGTAGGTCAGAAAAATATCATGTTGAAAAATTTTCGTAATAAAAAAAAATTTTTGTTTAACGCTATAAATAGTCGAAAACAGTAGCTGCAGCGATAGATAGTAAGAAAGTATTCAATAAAAGTGAGACGTTATAGCAGAGACAATAGCATAATTAAGTTATGAATTTTGAAAATTGTTAGAATTAAGTTTTCTCCTCAATGCAAGCGCACAGGTGGCGGATACATCGTTGACAAGTTGGTTCTGACCCAACAAGTAAGTGAATCGATTGTCAAGTCGTGTGTGCAAAGAGTTAATGAAACGCGTGAGATCGTATGAGCGCTTGTTGACGTGAAGTAGGGCGCGTGAATTCCTTTTAAAGCAGAAAATAAGGGATTCGGAAAGATTATCAATGGTAAATCGAGACCTTGACCGAATTGAGGTAGAGACCCAGCATGAAAATGGACAGTGAATAGAGGACAGTACAACAGACGATGCAGAATCGCGAGAAATAGGACATATAACGCACCATAACGAGGATAATGTACGTCAAGGCATAGAAAACGTAAGTCAGCATACGACAGAGGAGCAGGAAAGTAGAGAGACAGTCGATGAGGATTCTAACTTGCGTCTTGAATACGTGGAACCCATAGTACAAGTAATCAGAGCTCCCTCACCACAAAGTACCAGGAATGCGAGCAGAAACGTGTCACAGCACAGTTCAATGCAATCGGTTGTGAACCAACACTTGGCGTAGGACGTCGGAAGAAAACGCAATAGGACCCACCAATCTGGCAGAATTATTGCAACAAATTACGGAAACCATGACAAGGCAAAATAAAGAAATAGCGAACCATATTCAAATTCAGAATGCAGAAACCACGAGACAAATGCGTGAGATTAAAGAACAAAACAAAAAAATTCAGTTAAACCTAAGTCATATTGAAGACGAGGCAAAAGAATTTCGAGAAGTGATAGGAAACTTAATAACAGGTCACAATCAATTGAGAAGAGACATTGACAAGGTACAAGCGGACGTACAAACATTGCGTAATGACATTCAGGACGAGAGCAAAACATTGCGTAACAACACCCAGTGGGAAGTCAAGAAACTAAAGAAACAGAGAAACGTAATTACTAGACAAGTAGCAGGTACAGCGCGTGAAATTGTTGAAAACAGTTTGTTACACAAACGTATCACAAAAGCAGCGCTGAAAAGTTATGATAACCGCATAGTCAAACTAGAAGCGCAAACGAAGCGACAATTTCAGAAATTGCGAACAGAGTTGTTCCAAACCATTGAAGAGCGTAGTGAACAGGATCGAACAAGCACAGAGTCTGCAACCACATCTGTATCTGTAACAGCACCGGAAAAACAAGAAATTAACGAAGATATTACGCATTTGCGATTCCAATCACAAGCGGAAAGTAACATACGTGAAATCAGACAGCCTGCACAGCAAAAAACACGTTTCGAAATTCTTGATGAACAAACGTCATCACAAACACATGTGGAACCACAAATGTATGCAGTTCTGAGGGGAGAAACGAGAACAGAAGACGAGAGCAGAACCGTGTTAAGCTGGAAGGCCCTACGATAAAGGTCAGACACCCACGTCGCCAGCTAACCGCTAGGACCACCCCAGCCGCATGTTTTAGCGTGAGACTTTTTCGCGTCTCTGTTACGTCACGACCACCCCCCAGACCATGTTAAAAGCTAGAGCCCTCCAGAAAAACAGTATATATCTTACAATAACACAAAAAGGGCCACCCCAGTCACAAGTTTTAGCGTGAGACTTTTTCGCGTCTCTGTTACGTTGCAAACTTTAAAAACATTGCCCCACCACGACAAGTATAACGTTTCTCATTGGATAGACAGAATTTTTGTAGGTGGAGCTTAAGGTTAACATTGAGACCCTGATTTGTCAGATGAAAACACAGCCAGATAGTTTTTTTAAACAAACTTCGGTAAATTGTAGTAAGGAGAAGTTAGAAGAAGAGTTGCTTCCGAGACGGCGAGGTGAGCGGAGCTGTGCTGCCTGCCGCCCCCTGACGAACACCGACAAGGTAATGAACGCACGCGATGCCGCATAACAGCGCATAAAGCTTCACTCAGAACTGCAGAAGTCTCATCTGTTACACCCCCTGTTTGCGTGATACTAGTGTCGATCGTCAATTAAAGCTCATGGTGTTCACATTTACCACTTGAAATAAAAGTCTGAAACACGATGGTTTTTCTGTTATATAGTAATTGAGAAGCCACATCAGCCACTGTAATGTACGACAAGTTAGATAAGTAATTAAAGATAATTGAGGTCACTGTAGACCATTTTGATAGTTTTCTCTTTTGTGAAACTTAATTTAAACCTATATTATAGATGTGATATGGCATAGGTCATCCTTCGATCCATTGTAGAACTTGGAAACCCATTCAGGGAATATTCGTTCACATTTTTGTTGAACGCAGTTGATTTTTACCATCCTGTATTAAAACATTTCCTTTAATCAATAGTGCAATTTATAAACGATGTTTTGTGAGTAGAATAAAATTTCCAATGGTAAACTGCTTTTTCGACGTTATTTTACCAGCTAATTAAAAATAGGAAAGCCTTGAACCACTTCCACTAAATTTAGCTAGTATTAAGATTCTTTTACAGGGAGTGCAGTGGAGCTGACGCTGAAATCATTAAGTATTTGGTTATATCATCGCTAGTCTCACTGAACTCCTGAATTCTACATGTCATGTGTGGTCTGGCGACTCCTTACCAGCCACAGGTCCCCGGTTCAAACTAGTCAATTCCCTAAGAAACATGCTCAGAGCATCGTTGCGCGAAAGTGGTAGGGAGAAACGATATAGAACAAACAGACACCACGCAGAATGTTAGAAAACCTACTTATTCTATAGCATAGTGTGGAGTTATTTGAAACTTCCTGACAAATTAAAGCTTTAGCGGCGACTTCATCGTGTATTTCTTGGTCTACAAACACGATTTGCAGGCAGCTTCAATTTCTGTAAGAATGAAGAAAATCTAAGAGGGGCAGTCTCTAAGCTTTCTTTGTAAGGATAATAGATGGCTGCTCCCTCTGAATGCGGAAAACTGCAAGATAATGCCTCTGACAAATAGAGGGAAGTCACACTGTATCAGTATATATAGGTGATACTAAGAAGCAATATAGAAATGGATGGCCAGTTAAAACTAGTAGAGTGGAATTCGAATGGAAGTGCAGTACATCTGTAAAACAAATTGCATACAACACGCTTTTGAGACTAATTCTACAATTCTGTCACAGCATTTGTAGGTCTTATGCTGTAGGTGTGATTCTGGATGCTCATCGAATTTAGGACGTCTGTCTGGAAGTTAGCAGATCAATACAGTCGACTATCAGAGTATCTGGCATTGCCCAGGTATGTATTTCTTCCAATATTATGTCAGCCCATCTCCCCTTCATCTCTCTCTCTGTCCATTTCTCCCCCCTCCCCCCCTGCCTCTCTGTCTAACTCCAACGTCAGCACCCTCTGCCCTCTGACCGACTTCTCCACTCCCAATTTTGTCCATCTGCTCCTGCCCCTCGCCTGTTCATCTCCTCCTCTCCCTCTCCTTCTTCATCTCCTCGCCCCACAATCAGTTCATCTCCTCCTCTTCCCCTTCTCTGTCCATTTCTTTTTCCTCATCTTTTCATCTCCTCCTTCCAACTCTTCCTGTCTATCTATTCCTCCACCGGTCTCTGCCCATCTCCTCTTCTTTCCTTTATCTGACCATCTACTCCGTTACCCTCTGTACATTTCCTCTTCCCTCTGTAAAAAACTGCTCCTCCCTCATACGTGTGCCCCTCTCTTCCTTCTCCTCACTGTCTGTTCATCTCCTCCTGCCTCCTTCTCTCTCTGCATCATTACGGTCACCCCAACAGAGGGTTTGTGATTCTTATTCCTATAGTGTCTCTTTCCTGGTTATAACTAATATGTGCACCAAAATTGGTTGAAATCCCTCCACAGGCTTAGGAAAAAATTTTACCTGGGTCTTGCACTCATACGATCACGTAAAATGCATTTCACATACTTTTCACGTACTTCTCACATATCTACACGAGTATTACACCTATATCTCTAGCGATCTTGATAACACCATTTCATTTTCATGACAGTCGACGTTTAGGACGTCGTGTCTCTTGAACTATGTGCTGTACAATAATATAACTTTGCAGGTACGTCGACTGGTATATGTTGCTACTATCTGTGAAATTTCTTGTGAATAGATTTAAAAGGAAAGAAGTAATAAATTTAAAACTCGCGAGTGATGCGGTCGCTTTTCACGTATATCAGTATTTCCGACATCATGTCTCCTGAACTGTTTGTCATACAGTGACATATTTTTCTAGGTACAGTCAGCTCCATAAGTGGATAGCGTCTACAAAATGTGTTGAAACTAGAGTAGTAGTAAAGAAGTAACAGTTTAAAAGGCCACACTTCATGCAGCAGTTCTTTATGCCTATTTGAAGGCATAGCACCTGATTCAAATGGTTCAAATGGCTCAAAGCACTATGGGACAACATCTGAGGTCATCAGTCGCCTAGACTTAGAACTAATTAAACCCAACTAACATAAGGACATCACACACATCCATGCCCGAGACAGCATTCGAACCTGCGACCATAGCAGCAGTGCGGTTCCGGACTGAAGCGCGTAGAACCGCTTGGCCACAGCGGCCGGCAGAGCTCCTGAATTGTGTGTCGTGCCACGATGTGTTTTTATAGATACATTCAGCAGTAAATGAACGTACTGTCTGCTAAAAGTATTGCGAATAGGTTTAGTAGTTTAGATATAATGGGGGCGAGTGAGGTGAAATGGAAAGAAGCAAAAAATGGTATAACGGCAGTAGCACTCGTTATAATTATGAATGTTGGGCAGTGTGACGTCTGTTAACAACTCAATGATAGGACTTTTCCCATCAGAATCGACAGCAAACAAACACTGACAGTGATGATTCAATTATATATGCTGACGTCGCAAGCTGACTATGAAGAGAGAGAGAGAAAGTATATAAGGATATTGAAAGAGTAATTCAATACGTAAAGGGAGATGAAAATTTAACAGTCATGGGGGAATGGAATACGGTTGTAGGGAAAGGAGTAGAAGAGAGGGTTAGAGTAGAATATGATCTTCTCACTAGGGATGAGAGGGGAGAAAGACTAATTGAGTTCTGCAATCAAGTTCAGCTAGTAATAACGAATACTCTGTTCAGGAATCACAAAACGAGGAGATATGCTAGGAAAATGCCGGAAGATACGGGAAGATTTAAATTATATTACATCAGGTTCAGGCAAATATTTCGAAATAAGATACTGGATTGTCAGGCATACCCAGGAGCAGATTAAAGTTTACTGGTGATGAAGAGTAGGCTGAAGCTTAAGAAATTAGTCAGGGAGAATCAGTAAAGGTGTGGGATACGAAAGTACTAAAGGATAAAGAGATACGCTCGAAGTTCTCTAAAACTATAGATACGGCCAGAAGGAATAGCTCAGTAGGTACTTAAGTTGAAGAGGAATGGACATCTCTAAAAATGGCAGTCACTGAAGCTGGAAAGATAAACATATGAATAAAGAAGGTAAATTCGAAAAAACCATGGGTAACAGAAGAAACACTTCATTTGATCGGTGAAAGAAGTACAAAAATGTTCAGGGAAATTCAGGATACAGAAATACAAGTCACTTAGGAAAGAAATAAACAGGCAGAATAGGGAAGCTAAGACGAAATGGCTGCGAGGGAAATGCGAAGAAATCGAAAAGGAAATGATTGTCGGTCGGACTGACTCAGCCTACAGAGAATCAAAACAATATTTGGTGAAAGCAAAGACCAGGTCGTAACATTAAGAGCGCAATGCGAATTCCACCTTCAAATACAGAGTAGAGAGTAGATGGGTGGTAAGAGTACTATGAATGCCTGTGTGACGTCACAGAAGGAAAATCAGGAGTCGATGTAAAGGAGATAGGGGACTTAGTAGAAGAATCAGAATTTAAAAGAGCTTTGGCAGGCTTAAGACGAAATAAGGTAGAAGGGATAGATTACTTTCCATCAGATTTTCTAAAATCATTAGGGGAAGTGGCAACGAAGTCATTATTCACGTTGGCGTAGAATGTTTGCCTTGCGACATACCAACTGAGTTTCAGAAAAACATGATCCAAACAACTGCAGACACTGCAAGGGATGATAAGTGCAAGAATTATAGCATGATCAACTAAACAGAGTAGATGGAAAAGAGTAGATGGAAAACACTGACAAGACGAAGGGGTAGTATGGCAGGACATCTGTTAAGACATCACGGAATAACTTCCTTCGTACTACAGGGAGTTTAAGAGGGTAAAAGCTGTAGAGGAAGACAGAGACTGGAATACATCCAGCAAATAACTGAGAGCGTAGGTTGCAAGTTCTCCTCTGAGATGAAGAGGTTGGCACAGGACAGGAATTTACGTCGGGCCACATCAAACCAGCCAGTCACTGCCTGCATGGAACACAAAAGAAATGCGCTCATACTGTAATGAATTATCTTTCACTGGGTGCAGTATACTAGGTTAGTGTGTTTGTGTGTAGACGTAAAAATGAGATCACGGGTGAATCTCATCTGTGCAATTTACAGGAAATCATTACTCTATTTCTTGCATACTTCAACTCACTTTCACGTAGTTCCCTGGAGCAGTCCTTTATTGTGCAATAAGCACTCGTGCCAGACTGCCTGCAGAAACATCTGTTGCACTCCTTCATGAAGGTCGTTCCTGGCACACAAAATATTTCCTCGAAAAGACGAGTTCCTCCTAGAAAAGAAAGTGGTTATTAAAACAGCGATCCCATGTTCACAGGAGGCAAGGTGTTTTACATGGAATGCAATATTCATTTCGGACTCAAGTAATGCCGTGTCTCTGGCGTGTCACGACTTTTTCTGTAGTATATTACATAGTCTAAACGCTTTTCGCTAGTTTGCCATGCACCATCTCTGAAAATACGAGGTTGCACAATTCATATGGAACAACTGACACTTCCAAAGCAACAACTGCCAGATTCTACGAAACAACCGACGATTCCTATGGGACACTTTACCAATGTAGAGGAAATATACAGGACAGGGCGTGTTAACTGCAGCGAAATTTGAGCAGAAACGCTCTTTACCTATCCTACAGTTCGTGCACTACGGTGTCTGACGAAGGTTGTTGTGGAACCGACTAATGCGACATTTCTTATGGAACGCAAACATTTCCGAAAGACAACATTTGAGTGCTTACAATCGTGGATGAGCAAGTGGATAGATAAGTAGCCCTAGTTGGGAAAAGGAATAAATACGTCACCCCATAATCACAAAGGTTTTTGTTGGCGTAGGGAACAGGTTGTTCAGGATAAGGAACAGTGGTTCAAAGTAATGTTCTCTTACGAATCCCACTTCGCTGTGGCGAATGAGTGTACCCGACAGGGCATGTAGGGACAGAGAACAAGTTAGGCACCGCTGAACGTTCACGAACGTCATCAATATGGTCTAGGCGTTATCCCGCGGGCTGGCGGTATGCGCAGTGGCCAATCACCGCTGCATGTCTTTGCGCGAGGTACCATTACAGCACGACGGTAATGCAGAGAGATTACTATGAATCATGCCCATGTGTTTAGGGACACGTTGGCTCCCGGCTTTCTGTTTACGGACGACAATGCCCACCCAAACAGGACCACTGAAGTGTTGGACATACTGGAAAATGAAGGTACTGAACGTATAAAATGGCCTGCATACTCTCCTGCCCTAAACCCTATAGGGCATGCCTGGGATATTCTTAGCAGACGCGTTTGTCAATGAATAGCCCTTATCTGAACTTTGCAAGAACTGAAAAACACCTCGAGAGAGGAGTGGAATAATATCCTCCAAGAACTTAACATTTTGGTAACATGAACGAATAACAGGTGCAAAATGTGCAGTACCGCCAGAGGAGGGCTTAATCCTTACTGAGAGTCCGATATCGACCTTCATGTTGAGGATCTGTCCTGTATTAAACATCAACGTTATTTCTGTCGTTGTCTTGCTATCTCATGTGGCAAAATCTGTACCATTTTTCGTTACGAATATACCACACTACCTCTACTATGTATGTACTATGTTTCCCATTGTCCATCATTGTCTGTGATTATTCGTGTCAAACAATGTCTGCTCCTTAGAAATAGTGAAGCAGTGTAAATCTAAACATAAAATTTAGTTTAACTACTAGGGAAATTTAAAGCTTCTAATTGTTACAAGCATAAAACTGGAAGGTAGGTATGACTTCACGTCCATGGAAGATATCTCAAACACCCAAGTCTTCTTTGTCTTGCATATTACATTGCAAGTTGGTAGTATTTAACAACAAATGTAATGACTGAATAGAGCATTAATTAGGGTAATAAAATAATACTAAAGTAAGCAAAACATCGTCCAAACAGGTCTTGGAAGGCCCAACTGTACCAACCGGCTGCCGTGTCATCCTCAGCCCACAGGCGTCACTGGATGCGGATATGGAGGGGCATGTACTCAGCACACCGCTCTCCTGGCCGTATGTCAGTTTACGAGACCGTAGCCGCTATTAATCAAGCAGCTCCTCAGTTTGCCTCACAAGGGTTCAGTGCAACCCGATTGCCAACAGCGCTCGGCAGACTGACTGGTCACCCATCCAACTCATCATTGAGTAAAAGAGTGTTCATTGCACACAAGCGTGCAATCAAAATAATTGCTGGAGCTCATCCAAGATCATCCTGCAGACACTTATTTAAAGAGCTAGAAATCTTCACTGTAGCCTTATGAAATTTGTTATTAACAGTCCCAACGAATTCAAAAGTAATAGCAGTGTATATGGCTACAACACTAGGAGAAAGGATGATCTTCACTACTCAAGGTTAAATCTAACTTTGGCTCAGAAGGGGGTAAATTATGCTGCCACAAAAGTCTTTGGTCACTTACCTAATAGCATCAAAAGTCTGACAGATAGCCATACAGCTTTAAAAGCTTAGCTTTAGCTATAGCTTTAAAAGGAAATTAAAAGAATTTCTTAATGGCAACTCCTTCTACTCATTGGATGAATTTTTGGATATAGTAAGTGGATAATTTCCCAACCCCCCCAAAAAAAATATTAAAAATATTCAGTGTCATGTAATATTTTGTCTACTGTAATGTCTTGTATAGACACCATTTATTAACCTGACACGTTCCGCATCATTACGAAGTGTCATCTTCATGATTTATGGAACAAGTACTAATCTAATCTAAACCAAGTGTTAGCCCAGCCCGACAGCGCTTAACTTCGGTGATCTGTCGGGAATCGGTGTTACCACTGTGGCGAGGTCGTTGACAAAAAAATAATAATCTACTAAACTAATTAATAACAAAAATACATTTTACACTGAACTGATTTTGTATTTACCACAGATGAAGAGAATGACTTTGTGGTCAAGGACAGAAGCTTTTGTTGGATACTGTCCGAAGACAGGTTTCATGTGGTTCTCCACGTTAGTCTGCTGTCAGAAATGAGAAGAGAGTCCTAATAAAGAAGGATTGCAGGATCTACATGACTAAAATATGGCAGAAGTGAGAGAGCTTTTGAAGGTGGTTTTATTTCTATTGGTGGAGTATGTGATAGGAATGATGATAATGGAAGTCAGCTGCTAGGTGGAGATGACGATGGGGCATACGTGGAAGTTCAGAGAGAGAAGACATATTTAATGAAGTACTATGATTTGTGAATAATGGACAACACGACTAACTACAAAAACGCTGATAGCGAAAGCTGTCTTCTGAATTTACGTTTAATCTCTACACTCGGAGAAGGTTTCAACACAATTCAAATTGTGCACCAGTTGCTAGAGGAATCTGAAATTAATTACAGTGGGGCATAACTGGGCAGCTGATTATCAATGTATTGGTACAAGACGAAGGAGAACAATGCATAAGTGACAGTGGCAGCAATCTTTGTGCTGGTAATCAGATATTGTTAGATGGTTCACTTGGTCATTGGTAACAATGCCAATTTATGGTAATGAAAACATTGTTGCCGCACAGAAAGAAATATATCTGTAGAAAAACGTAAAGGTAATTGAGTAAATGCTGTCATGTTTTATCAGAACTTTCTTATAACAGCAGGTCTGTAGCCTGACACGTTAAGGGATGTATTTTTAGCAACATTCTGTGATTTTGGAGAAATTTGGGACAGAACTGACTGTAGCATTTTCAGCAGAAAAGAAATGTGAATAATGCAAATAAACTGAGTTTCTCTAATATCTTAACAATTCTCCCTGTCCTGAAAATGGAATTCTGTGTTAGTTGCTAAAACTATCTATTTCAAAATAACTGGTTTTTGAAAATAATTATTACCGATTATTGGTGTGTAATAGAGTAATAAAACACACAGGTTATTAGATGCTTTCCTGAAAAGATTTTCTGATACAAAATATTTGATTTTGAATTGAATATTTGTGCTCCTGCGCATGCTTATGTTATATCTTAGATCAATTTTCCACATCTCAAAAAGCCTTACATTTCTGAGTAGTTTTTGTAATTTTAAGTAAAGATTACAGCACAGATAAAATGAATGCTGTCGTTTCAAAATAGAATAACAGAGGGCAATATATCACACTTCTGTTACGGAAGCTAAAGTCTGAAACTTGCTCCAAAGAACAAACCTCTTCCCTGTGTGATATTCTTATCTCACGTCAAAGTTTAAAACTGGGAAGCTTTTTTAAAGACAATGTTGTTTGTCTGCCGTATATGTGACTGCCATATATGTAACTGTAGATAAAGTTGTGATAGTAATTGTTATAATATAATTTTGTAGAAGAACTATTTTTCCTAGATTGGGGTATTTTGCAAAATTTTAATAAAAAATGAAATAATATATTTTTAGTGAACTAAATAATAGTAGGAGATTTTATTAGTAACCATATTTCCTTTAAAATTGTTGACTTTTCACTTTCAGAATAATATTATTCAAGTAAGTTTAATTTTTTGTGCCACTTGAGACCTTCAATAGAGAGATTCACTGTCAATTTACTTTCACTGAGAAGAAAAAGTAACATGAATAAAACGTAATTAGTAATGGAAATCGAAAGGAAATTTTAGAAAAAAATATGTACTGAATATTTATCTTTGAGATGTATATAGCTATATTTGTATTCTTAGACAGAACTATGTGTACAGGATAGACCCCCAGGTGAACGAATCCTATTTGTATTAGACACCATACCATTAACGTGCCATACAGATGTAAAGAAAATGAGTACTATTAATATGATAGAAAAGTACCAACGACAAGGTATGAATAGATTCGTATTTGAATAACACAGATGCTCACCACAGCGAATGAAGAAGCAGGAAATGTGAAATGAAGACACAGAGGGCAGTAATTAATTTTTTGTCTACAAAGACGCTACCACAGAAAAAGAACATATAGAAAATGTTAAGGGAGAACATATGAGCAATATCTTATATTTAAATAACAAAGACACACATCATAGCGAAAAAACAGTTAAGGAAACTGTAGTAAGGTTATGTACTTTGAATATGAAGCATAGCTTAACTTCTGGAAACAGGTTCAAGTGTTTTGGAAAAGGAAATTTTACTTGTTTTTACAAAATTATGAAACCATAAATAACATTTTTGTAAACAAACTGATCCTTTGGAAATATTTTCCCCTTTCTTGTAAAACAGTCGAGTTAGTTTTATAGCTATCAAATACAGAGTAGGGAATATTTTAATCTTGTTTATTTTCCTTTCCTTTGAGATTTGAAAAGTTGGTGCAATTGTTAATGTTGGTTTGAAAAATTTAAGAATCACAGGAGATTTGTCACTTAGCATGCGCATTACCTGTATAAAATCACAGTTCACCTTACTTGATACATGGAACAATTCATGTCTTCTGTGTGACACATTCACACCAGAGTCAGCAGGTATCTATAGCCAAGATTATTTTCATTATTATGAAAATAAAGTAGACCTTTGCCATACATCAAATGTAATGATATTTTGTATGACATTTTGTAATGATAATTACTCATGAAAGTGTGAATTTCAAGTTCTTATCTAAGGAATTTTTATTACTAAGTAATTTCCCGATGAGGTAACATACTCGTACATATGCGTATAAGTGGGTGAACAAGGTCCACTGTACATCCAGCTTACAGTAAAACATAGTTTAATGGAAGGCTCTGATAACTGTAATAATTTTATAGTTAATAACACTATGATTACTATTAAATAATGCCAATTTCATTTATTTTATTGGTTGAGTGAATGAGGGAATGAATGTGTCACATAGTGACGTAATTGTGAGTAACGAAATGTATATGATCGTGGGAACCTGCGAATGTAGTGCCTGTGTGATTGATGTATAGGGGAGAAACTATGAACTGTAAAGAATCCACCAAATTATACAGTACCGTGGAACCTTGAAATGTGTTGCAGTAATTCAGACATTTATAGATAATATTAATTCGCTTTTATTTGTTTTTCTGAAACATATTAACTCTGAATTCCTCAACAGTAATTTTGGAATGGGTTATCTTCGTGGTGGGAATCAACTCGGTTCGTTGAATCAAAATCAAAAGCTAATTGGCTTCGTTAGGTTTGGCCAAGACTAGAAGTTGGATTACGTGCTGAGTTGAGAAGAGTCAGTTGCTCAGTATATTCGATAGTGGGACGTGTTCCACTTAGATTATAAATTTTTGTTTATTTTCATTAATGGTGAAATTTAGAGGATTATAAAGTATGAGAATATCAACATTAATTTATCCATTCTACTGGCTGTTGAGTTTCGTGGCTGTAATTTACACTATTTAAAGGAATACTGCAATGAGACACTTTTTATGTATTTTTATTTACGCAGAAATTTGTTTCAAGCTTTTGCCTGTCTTCAGACAGTGTACCACATACTTAAATCTTCAATTAGCACATCCTTAAAAACTGCAATTTGGATGCTGCTGCTGCCAGTCCAACACGTCGGATAAAGCACGGTTTTTGTGTAACATAAAGGAAAAAGTGTTAATGCCGCGTTTATAAATGTAGAAAATCGGAGCAAATACAAGCGGAATGGAGAGGCAGCTGCGGCGTCCAGATTGCAATTGGTGTTTCTAATGCTGTGCTAACCGAAGATTTTCATATGGTTTAGGCCATTGAAGGTGGGTAAAAGACCGAAACGCGTATTCGTATGACGAAAAATACTTAAAAACATGTGGTTGATTGCTGTATTTATTAATGCACTACCGGAAAAATTTTAGCAATGAACATAAATACTGATTACGCAAATTACGTTGGTTTTCTGTGTACGCTGTGGCTTTATTTCGAAGAATGCTGTGTAATGGTAAACTAAAACTTCCTAAGTGCAGTGAGAAGAGTTGGAAACTTGTACATCAGAGCATTCTAACTGTAAGGATCCAGGTGTATTTTCTGAGGTGTCAGAACGAAAATCTTCAACAGGCTACTATGGGACTGACTGTGCTGCAAATGTGAATGGTTGAGTTCAGACTGTGTTCAGTTTCATGCTTTATGTTGAAATCTGCAGTGTAGTGCGGACTTGATGGCAAATATTTGTACATAATAGTGACAATGTAACGGAGTTGGAGTTTCCGTTCAAGAACTGTCGAGAATTAGTTAGTTTATTTAGACTTGGAACTTGAATAATTTTGAACAAACTAGACAGTATTCTGACAGCTTGTTTTATTACAAGTTTCCAGGCTAACCAACATTATACGACGTGCCAGAGAAGACGAAATTCCGCAAAACCAGTTAAAGTGAGTGTTTTCACTTCCAGCGGTATGCAGGACAACCAACCGCACAGACGGAAGATGCACATTTCGTAGTCTGATGTATTACATTATTAGACCATTGCCCTTTTATGTTCATATCAGCCAGGTGCAATTAGTTAATGAATCCTAGTCAAATATGCGTATATATATTCAGCCTATGTTGGATGCAGCCTTACATACCATAAGAGGTTGTAATTTTCAGCTTAAAGCACCACACAACATTCGATTCAGCTTGCAGTAGGAACGTCACAGAAAGATGTTTTGTGCGCAGCAAAGAAAACGACTAACAATGCTTCACTCATTCGATAACCACGTCTGAGACGATTTCCTCCTAAAAGTAATAAGTGTGTCGTTGAATTACTGCTGGGCGATACATTGGAGCAGATGTGAACTTTGAGAAAATCCTTTGAAATTACAACTGTAGTTCTGTAGTATTTGAACACAGAAAAAGGAACATTTCGGGAGGACAGTGTATTTCTAGTGCAAATATCGATGGCCCTAAGCGCCACAATGAAGAGCAGAAGCACGCTGCATAGCAAATGCGTCTCCCGACCGGTCAGCTGAGTCATTACACGTGTTTAATAGCATCGGGCGAAGTTCCACGTTGACAATCGAGTGTTTCGCAGTAAACAATGTTCAGAAGAAGAGCGCACAAGTGTGTGCTGTGTGTACCACACACGCTCACCTTTCAGTGTGGAAGCGACGCAGCGCATCCGGTGGAGTTCCCGTGGAGGAATCTCGGGACTTCGCTTCAATCGAAAACCTAAAGAATAAAAATAAAAATTATGTTAACAACAATAATTGTGTTCATATAATTATTAAGGTGCATGTTCTAGATCGTGAAAAACGAACGCTTACCTACTGTATTTAATATCTCTCACCTCCTAGTGTCCACCAGGCTGACAATTTTCCAAATAGTTGTGGGTGGTCCGTAAACAAAAGAAGACACAAATCTCGGCAAATAATGCTTAAAGTAGAAAGCAAAAAAAGATCCCACTCCTGACACTTTTACAGTCAAAATCCTCGCGTTAAAAGAATTTCTTTGGTATGCAGCTACGCTACCCATTGGCATCCTTGTCGTAACGGATTCAAAAATGGCTCTGAGCACTACGGGACTTAACTTCTGAGGTCATCAGTCCCCTAGAACTTAGAACTACTTAAATCTTACTAACCTAAGGACATCACACATATCCATGCCAGAGGCAGGATTCGAACCTGCGACCGTAGCGATCACGCGGTTCCAGACTGTAGCGCCTAGAACCGCTCGGTCACCCAGTCCGGCGTCGTCACGGATTCTCGTGGTTTTGCGTAATAAATAGAACATTAGGAAATCAATTCAAAAGCTAACCGCCATGCATTGGGCATACTTAACTTCTCCACAGATGTAAGTCACGACATGAAAGTCAACAACTCCTTTGTGTTAAAGGACACAGCACTATCATTTATAATAATCTGGTAGAACAATTGGAGAAAATGACAGAGATGGGAAGTTTCCACTCAAATAATACCTTACAGACATTGAGTCCTGTATATGACTGTAGAGTTTCGTGGCGTAGACTGCTGATGAAATCTTCTCGGGTTACCATCCGGGTTACTGCCATGAAATTCCGCGACGATTCCATGAGTGCCATTCTCATCAACTTCTGGCGAAGTGTCGAGATTAAACGGGCATCTTATATATAGAGGGTGATTTAGCTGCCTCTACCGCTAGGTTTAAAGCAACCTGCAATGCCTTCAGCTACCATGAGTGAGACTTTCATATTCTCTTTGTAATCACGGGTGAACCGTTAGTCCTACAGAAAAAAGGAATATGACCCTTTCGTAGGAAAGTTGGTGCACTTAAATTTTGCACTGTAATGTGTTTTCACTACAGGCAGTAGTGCACGAATTTTTCAAGAAAAATATACATAAATGACCTTCAAACGCGTTTTTCTTGAATAACTAGAAAAATTTTACCTACAGCGAAAATGTATCCCTGCAAAAAATTTAACTACATTAAATTTCGTACAAAAAGTTCCTACTCATTTTTTGTGTGGTGCTAACAGTTTGTGCTCACCAAGCAAGAGAATATGAAACTGTTCTGTCTGGTAGTTGAAGGTGGGCTGCACATCACCCAGCAGTAGGGGAAGCTGAATGAATCTGTCTGTCTGAGTGCGCCTATCTCTCCGCAAACCCTCCACCAGGCGTGAGGTTCGGCGATCTGTGGTGGTCGATGCGGACCGCCGTTCGACTCTCGGTGCATTCAGTCTTGGGGGTCTGAGGCGAGACTGAATAACACTCGTCACAGCCATTTCGCATCTGGGATGTGATACATAAACTAGTGTGTATTTTGCTGTGTAGAATCCGAATATACCCTTCAAAATGTTGCAGCACGTACCATTTTTTTACTTTTTAAAGGTTTTTTTTTATTTTTCTTATTCAGTATTTCTGTTCTTCTGTTTTGATGTTTAATTGTTTCTTTTTGCGTTGCGGAGGAGAGGTAGAAGATCTATAAATCTTCAGCAAACGGTTGGTGTGGTAATCCAGTGGTGTGAAAGAGATCCTCAGTGAATGTTTCCTGTGAAAGATAGTGCAAACTTTTTTTGTTTAAAACTTACAATAGGGAAAATAGCAACTTGGAAATTTCGTTGCTGTCTAAACCACCCCGACAACTTTTGTTATGTGTGTGGAAAATTCACTCCAAAAGCCCAAATAAAACCAATCACTGATTTGTTTAAGAAGGCAAATAAATTGTATTTTGGTTGTCCTGTTGGTGATCAAGATAAAAATTTGGCACCTCATATTGCCTCCATAACCTGCACTACAACCCTGACTGAGTGGCTGAAAGGAAAACGCCGAGACAACCCATTCGCTGTTCTGATGGTGTGGTGTGAGCCTGATGACCATAATTCACACTGTTACTTCTGTCTTACAAATATTTCGGGACGTTCAAGCAACACTAGACATAAAATAAAGTATCCAACTGCATCTTAGTGCATTTGCCTGTGCCCCACCATGAGGGGTTGCCTGTTCCTGTCTATAACTTGAAACCCAGGGGACCAGACACCATGTCAAGCGAATCAGAAAATATTTAACATATAGAAAAGTACTGCCCTCAATATCATGACACTTCGCCTCAGCTCTTTAATTAAAAGGACCTGAACGATTTGGTTCGCTATCTAAAACTTTCGAAACAGCAAGCTGACTTCGTGGGGTAGACTGCAAAACTTTCTAGTTCCAGGGACAAAAATTTTTGTTTCAGATCAAGAGGTGCTTCCTCCGCTCGATATTTCGATCTACATCTACATCTACATCTATACTCCGCAAGCCACGAGACGGTGTGTGGCGGAGGGTACTTTGAGTACCTCTATCGGTTCTTCCTTCTATTCCAGTCTCGTATTGTTCGTGGAAAGAAAGATTGTCGGTATGCCTCTGTGTGGGCTCTAATCTCTCTGATTTCATCCTCATGGTATCTTCGCGAGATAAACGTAGGAGGGAGTAATATACTGCTTGACTCCTCGGTGATGGTATGTTCTCGAAACTTCAAAAAAAGCCAGTACCGAGTTACTGAGCGTCTCTCCTGCAGAGTCTTCCACTGGAGTTTATCTATCACCTCCGTAACGCTTTCGCGATTACTAAATGATCCTGTAACGAAGCGCGCTGCTCTCCGTTGGATCTTCTCTGTCTCTTCTATCAACCCTATCTGGTACGGATCCCACACCGGTGGGCAGCGTTCAAGCAGTGGGCGAACAAGTGTACTGTAACCTACTTCCTTTGTTTTCGGACTGCATTTCCTTAAGATTCTTCCAATGAATCTGCTTTACGACGATCAAATTTATATGGTCATTCCATTTTAAATCACTCCTAATGCCTGCTCCTAGGTAATTTATGGAATTAACTGTTTCCAGTTGCTGACCTGCTATATTGTAGCTAAATGATAAAGCTTTCTTTCGATGTATTCGCAGCACATTACATTTGTCTACATTGAGATTCAATTGCCATTTCCTGCACCATGCGTCAATTCGTTGCAAATCTTCCTGCATTTCAGTACAATTTTCCATTGTTAAAACCTCTCGATATACCACAGTATCATCCGGAAAAAGCCTCAGTGAACTTCCGATGTCATCCACAAGGTCTTATATGTATATTGTAAATAGCAACCGTCCTACGACACTCCCCTGCGGCACACCTGAAATCACTCTTACTTCGAAAGACTTCCCTTCATTGAGAATGACATGCTGCGTTCTGTTATCTAGGAAATCTTCAATCGAATCACACAATTGGTCTGATAGTCCATATGCTCTTATTTTGTTCATTAAACGACTGTGGGGAACTATATCAAACGCCTTGCGGAAGTCATAAACACTGTATCTGCCCGGGAACCCGTTTCTATGGCCCTCTGAGACTTGTGGACGATATGCAGAATTCAACGTGAGTATGTAGATATGTCAATGGTCTGATGATGCAGCAAGGTGTACAACATAATGTACAGGAGTGGCGACTATTTATTGAGTCCAGTAAACCCAGCTCAAAAGCAGCACTACTGCTTGATGACAATGCATTTTTATCGATACCTTTGTCTTACGCAGAAGACATGAAAGAAACATGAAACCATGGCTTTCCTGATAGAGACAATCAAATATAAGGACCACGAATGGCAACTTTGCTGTGATTGAAAGGTTGTTGCACTCCTCACAGGTTTACAGGCTGCATTCATTAAAGACTGCTGATTTTTGTGCCTTTGAGACAGCCCTGACACCAAGAACCACTATACAGTCAATGAATGGCCTATAAGGAAGTCATATGCTCCTGGAAACGTTAATGTGAACATTACCTCATTGATTGAGCCCTATAAAATCATTTTGCCTCCCTTCATATCAAGTTGGTACCTATCAAGTACTTTGTAAAAGCTCTGGATAAAGAAAATCAGGCCTTCAATCAGTTTCCCAAATTAAGTGAGACAAATCTGAAAGAGGATATATTTGTCGTATCACAAATAAGAAAACCGCTGAAAGATCCAACCTTTGATACCAGACTCACAGATATCCAATTAGCTGCTTGGTCTTCTTTTAAAGCAATTGTGAAGGGCTTTTTGGGTAACAGAAAAGACAAAATCTACACTCCTGGAAATTGAAATAAGAACACCGTGAATTCATTGTCCCAGGAAGGGGAAACTTTATTGACACATTCCTGGGGTCAGATACATCACATGATCACACTGACAGAACCACAGGCACATAGACACAGGCAACAGAGCATGCACAATGTCGGCACTAGTACAGTGTATATCCACCTTTCGCAGCAATGCAGGCTGCTATTCTCCCATGGAGACGATCGTAGAGATGCTGGATGTAGTCCTGTGGAACGGCTTGCCATGCCATTTCCACCTGGCGCCTCAGTTGGACCAGCGTTCGTGCTGGACGTGCAGACCGCGTGAGACGACGCTTCATCCAGTCCCAAACATGCTCAATGGGGGACAGATCCGGAGATCTTGCTGGCCAGGGTAGTTGACTTACACCTTCTAGAGCACCTTGGGTGGCACGGGATACATGCGGACGTGCATTATCCTGTTGGGACAGCAAGTTCCCTTGCCGGTCTAGGAATGGTAGAACGATGGGTTCGATGACGGTTTGGATGTACCGTGCACTATTCAGTGTCCCCTCGACGATCACCAGTGGTGTACGGCCAGTGTAGGAGATCGCTCCCCACACCATGATGCCGGGTGTTGGCCCTGTGTGCCTCGGTCGTATGCAGTCCTGATTGTGGCGCTCACCTGCACGGCGCCAAACACGCATACGACCATCATTGGCACCAAGGCAGAAGCGACTCTCATCGCTGAAGACGACACGTCTCCATTCGTCCCTCCATTCACGCCTGTCGCGACACCACTGGAGGCGGGCTGCACGATGTTGGGGCGTGAGCGGAAGACGGCCTAACGGTGTGCGGGACCGTAGCCCAGCTTCATGGAGACGGTTGCGAATGGTCCTCGCCGATACCCCAGGAGCAACAGTGTCCCTAATTTGCTGGGAAGTGGCGGTGCGGTCCCCTACGGCACTGCGTAGGATCCTACGGTCTTGGCGTGCATCCGTGCGTCGCTGCGGTCCGGTCCCAGGTCGACGGGCACGTGCACCTTCCGCCGACCACTGGCGACAACATCGATGTACTGTGGAGACCTCACGCCCCACGTGTTGAGCAGTTCGGCGGTACGTCCACCCGGCCTCCCGCATGCCCACTATACGCCCTCGCTCAAAGTCCGTCAACTGCACATATGGTTCACGTCCACGCTGTCGCGGCATGCTACCAGTGTTAAAGACTGCGATGGAGCTCCGTATGCCACGGCAAACTGGCTGACACTGACGGCGGCGGTGCACAAATGCTGCGCAGCTAGCGCCATTCGACGGCCAACACCGCGGTTCCTGGTGTGTCCGCTGTGCCGTGCGTGTGATCATTGCTTGTACAGCCGTCTCGCAGTGTCCGGAGCAAGTATGGTGGGTCTGACACACCGGTGTCAATGTGTTCTTTTTTCCATTTCCAGGAGTGTATATTACCATCGTGAATGATCTGTTGAACCACTATAAGAACATGGGGTGTAGAATGTCGCTTAAAATTCTCTTTTTACACCCTCACCTTGATTTTTTTCCGAAAAATTTCGGAGCCGTAGGTGATGAGCATCGTGAACGCTTTCACCAAGACATTCTTACCATGGAGCACCGTTACCAAGGCCATTGGACCCCTTCGATGATGGGTGACTACTGCTGGGGTTTTGTTAGGTCAAGTGATGTTCAAATGTGTGTGACATGTTATGGGACTTAACTGCTAAGGTCATCAGTCCCTAAGCCTACACACTTCTTAACCTAAATTTTACTAAGGACAAACACACACACCCATGCCCGAGGGAGGACTCCAACCTCCGCCGGAACCAGCCGCACAGCCCATGGGTCAAGTGATGAAACGGCAAACAAAAGAAGAGCTCCATCGTCGCACTTTTCAAAGACCAAGGACGATTAAAGGTGAAAATATCTTTTGAAATAATTTGTACCTGTTATGACATCATGCCCATACATACACACAAAATAGTATTGCTTTCAAAAGTTCTGAATCTGTATTTTATTTGACATAATTGTGTCAATTTTTACTATTACCATTTTTTATTCTGCTGTTATCTATGAAATGTGACGTCATAGGGAAAACTGATTTTAGCAATCAGCATCCAAAAATCAGGTAAACCCACCCATTTAAACAAGACGCAGGAAAAAGTTTACATTTGTTAAATAGTGTAATTTAAATTAAAAAATAAATAATTCAGCCCTGTCCAGTCTGCTGGCTGCATTCTTGGTATACAGCTGCTAATGCAGGATTTCCTGTCGAACATTGGTAATAACATCGTTCCTTTTAATAAGATTACGATGGAATTTTATCTCGATTGATTATTTGATGATGCTCTTCTTAAAGTTACTGTCTCGGCGCAATATTTTTGTTTTCTCGAATTCAAGATGTCCCTCGCTGAAGCTGTCTTCTGTTATCACCGATTTATCTTTATGCCACAGACTTAATCCTCTAATGAGTTTCACACAGTGTTACGAGCTGCAGCAGTGTGTTTTCCCGCTGTACTGTCGTTTACATAAGCTATGGATGCTATACAGGCTGAAAAACTCGAAAAATAAGCTTCGCACGAAAAAAATTGTTGATTCCAAAGTTGATTATTTTCGAGGGGGACAACTGCTGGTGCTAAAATCAGCCCAACACCCCAGCCCCCTGGGGATGTTGCAGAATAGGATTCCACATAAAAAAACTCCCTACATTTTGCCTTAAACACTTGTTTAGATGCTTGGTAGTTGTGCACTGTAATTCAAGAAAATCCATCTCCTCATTTTTGCGTGGAAAATGGTTACAGATAAATAAAAAATACTTATTTCCTTCGTAAATCTTGATTCGCTACCACTATAACTCTCCCTCTCTCCCCATAGGGTGGGATTTGAGAAAAAGGAATTAAGAGATTTATAAATGTTGACCACGAAAAAAACGAAACTTATCCGGATCTGCGGACAAAAATTAAAATTTGGGTCAACATTTGTTTTAGTTGTCGTGAGTACATGTTCAAGTTTCACTGTTTGGGGCTCAAAATGATCTGCTATGAGTACCAAGGCATTTTGAAGTGGTAATCGTGTTTAGTGTAAGTATTTTGATTGCTTGCCATCTTAAATTTATTAGTTCTGTCTTCGATATCCACTGGGGCCCTACTTGGTTGTTTCATGTCACACTGAACCTTTATGTGACAACAAATTTCTAGGTGAAATTTATTTTAGGAGACCTTAGAATGTTTGAGGATTCATGTCAACAAATTTGTAGTTCTTTCTAATATTTGTTCACAAATTTATTGATCTATTTTATTGCAGAGTGCACATTAGAGCTTTTGATTGTTTAGCCGATGTTAAGAGTAATTGCTGGCCAGTGACAATACTTTGAATAGAGTGTGATTGTTGTTCGTCATGAGCGCTTAGGAAGTCTGTTGGTCTGCATTTTACTCACGATTCGAGTTGGACTGCGGCGATGTGCATGTTGGCATTGTTCAGATGTAACTGCTGATCTGCTTCTGATTTGATTATACGTCCCACGTTTTGATAGCTTTGAGGTTTCAGTGTAAAATGATCAACATCATACGGTGGCATACGTAATGTTGCTGAAGTCAGTATACTTAATATTAAATTCGCTAAGTCTTTCGTGACCACTTTTTAAGAAACTGGCAGTAGGATTCTGTCTTGGGTTCTTCGGGCGACGTTTGTTTGATGATTTTTCTGACGTTTCGCCAACATGAGTGCTAGCTCTACCAAAATAGCACTCTCCATTGCTGGTGGTGGATTGGAGTCGATCTGGTGAAACAAACGTCGGTCACATAATCCGAAATAGAATCCAACAGGCAATTTCTCATACTTAATGTAGTTTGAGACGAGTAATGTTTTCAATAATACACCGTACCTTTAGTGCTCACTTAACAATCACTGTTCTTAATCAGACATGTCATTATTTGTTTCCTCAACCTATGAGTTAATGAAATAAATACATCATAACTCCTTGGAGTGGAGAGAGGCAGCATTGTCGTAATGTATCACAACTAATCCCCCACTCTCTCCCCATCCTTCCCCCTCTCCCACCTATCCAACTGGCGGGAATTTGGAATTTTGGTGGGAACTTCGAATTTTTGTGACAGTTTCAAATTTTGGTGGCAGTTTCGAATTTTGGTGGGGATTTTTGTCCCAGGGCTGCGCTGACAACCCAACCCCTCCCTTAACCCGGGAATTGGCGGGAAATTAAAAACAGCAGTTCCCTTTCTGGGACTCAAACCGTAGTCCTTCTGGACAGAAGGCCCAAAGGCACCCCTGCCCCCAAACACAAGGAAAATGCCTAGATGCAGGAGAGGAAGGATATGTTAGTAAAATTTATTTATTTTGGTTGGGAAATTGAAGCAGAGGTCGTAATTAGGTTATTAATCATAAAGACCGGTCCTAGTTACACAATTATATGGATAGCACTACATAAGGAGTGCCTAAAATCACAATATATATCAAAATTTGACAATGCCATATAATTGGTGTCCTGCTACCATAAGGTTTCACAGTACCACTTGAAACTCGTGGCAGATGCACTCAAACTCCACTATTCACCTACAAGCTAGCGCAAAAAAAGTCTGGGAAATATGTTCAACTGATACTATGCTGGTGATGGACAGAGAGGAGTTTAATAATTGTATTACTTGTAAGCGTACAGCAGAGGACTGCATCTATCGCTGTTTGACGATAGAATTCGCTAAAGATGCCTCCCCCAGTGTTGCTTGACACTGGCCTTCAACCTAGGTAATCGAGGCCTATACATGCTACCACAACTGAGTGAAAATGCTTCACTGTTCTAATCACGCATCGAAATTGTCATGAAAAATGAGCACTCGTACTCAACGAGTCATAATGCAATGCATGTACTAGGAAAAATCGGCGGCCCTAAAGATTGCATCAGGAGAGCGGGATGGCAGTTGCAGCCATGCCCTCCTCGATGGGAGGCCCACCAACTATCCATCTTAAAGGCAGTGTTATGCTCCCCCTCCTACCACCCCACACCCCGCCCTCTCCGCACTGTAGGTAGGGTTATAGGACTGTTCAATATTGTCACTGATGGTCCACAAATAGATCCTTGTGGTAGCATTGATATACTGGCAGGTCCCGTTTTACCAGTGTGATGCTGTATGACGTTCGCGTTTACTAAACAAACAGTGAGAGCCTATCCTGTAACTGAACCTCCTGTAAGGTTTCACCGCACTTCTCTCTTCCGATACATCGAAACCAAGTACTATCTGAGTGCTTACATTTGACATTTTTGCTCCATAAGTCGCCTCTACTGACTTGTCTATAAAGTTTCTAACACACAGCAGACAATCATTCGAAATAGCAGCAGATCCTTACATTCTAGATTTGTATGCAATTTAATCATCAAAGCCTGTTTGCCTCACAGTGGGCTAAATGTAATAAAAGCTACAGCAATTACATTTAAAATAAGAAACAGGTTTTTTTATCTGTCTCGTTTTGCTTTGGCTGACCCTTATAATCTTGTAATGATAGGACATCTACCACCTTCAAAAATATTTAAATAAGTTTAGCAATTCTAATACATGAACAAAGGAAACATATACATTCATCAGACTGGAAGCTAAATGGTTCCAAATCGTTACCTTGAGTCGAAAAGTATCTTAAGAAAATACCTAAAATAGAAAGTCCTTTCTCCAATGAAAATCAAATCAATTCAGTCAGGGTTTGTCAATAGCGCAAACTAGAAAACAAGCACAAGAATATTTCCTATCTACCTGAATATTTATAATCAAAGAGTAGAAGTATTTCCTGTATATTACCACATCTATAGGAACAGAAGCGAAATTGGAAATATCTATACTCATGTGACATGGGCAGTTGTTATGATACAACATCGAGAAGTCCAACATTACTTGATGCACATTTTTCCTCAGCCTTTCAAAGACATCTACGTAAATCACCTGCTGAAAGTTTGTCCTGGAGGAAAAATCTCACAAGAGTACATACACATTCGACATTATCGTCGGTTTTAGATGTTGAAGATCATACAGAGTGAGGTTCATTTCAATATGTTCTCAGTCTTTCGAAGACGATTTGCGTTCCCGGTAAGCCTGTTAAAACTTTTCAGGGGTCACTCTCAGGAATTCCCCAAGTTAAACACAACACTTGATGGGATAACGTTGCTCTGAATTCTGCTGTTCCATTTCCTTAACACACAGCAAAAAACACAATTTCACCAATGGCGGTGACAAAAATCATGTGATGGCTGTACACAGCTAAAACTGAGACTTAGCATCTGGAACGGATGAACACACCAGTCTACACAAGTAGAACAACACAGCATTGTCCGCTTACAGTGTTGGAAGTCTCAGTACTTTTCCCACACGCCTCATGCACAGTGTGACGGTAGTAGCAGTATATATGTTATTATTATTGTTGTCATTAGTATTGTAGTTAGTATTACTATTATTACCATATATATGACCTAGTATGAGATTCAGCAGTGGATAAAATGTTGTGCTCTTTACTACATGCCAGATATACAAGGATGTCTTAGCCATTATTACAAGAAGCTCTCATTGTGGCCGTGAATTCTCCATTATACCAATGACTGGCTCAAGGCTTACACACCGAAATTTCATACTGCCCCTGGCATCAACTGCCAAGAAAGTTATTTGGTCGAGTTTTGACTTCTAACGGTTGTTGTTGCCTAATGAAGAGAAAAAAGTGCAACAATGCAGTATCTTGCTGCCACAGTATCCAACAGTGGCTGAGAGAGCCTGTTTTGTTGTTTGCCTTTCGCAGCTTTTGTTACTACCATGTGCAACAGAGCTCTGTCGTGAACATCTGTCTACCAGAGCGTGACAACTGTTGCAAGCAACACTTCTGCAAGTTACACCTGTCTCCACAAAGCATCGAATAACTCAAAGTGTAACACGAAAAAAGTGGCATGCAATCAATGTGAAACTGGCTCAAAGTATACTGCATGCTTGGATATCCAAGTGATTAGGACTGACTTCAGCACGACAACACAAAGTCCATGCAAGTGCTGACATCTACATTCTGTAGATAAGAAAAGATTAGGCAAGGGATTTATCATTCAGAAATCGCATTTACAATGGTGATTGGTTGTGATGAGATTATGTTACACCCCTTGCAAGAAGCAGAAATGCACAGGAACACATGAGAAAATGTGATAGGAGGAGGATCACAGCCTCTCGATTCTGCAGTTCATAGTTGTGTGATATCGCTGCTCACATTGATTGGAATCACACAGCAAGTATCGTTAGTTTGGCATAAATATGTTCAGTAGGGCAACGCCTTGCCAGATCTCAACAGCCGTGCAAGACTAGCCCCTGAAACACGTATCGCTCGTTTGCCCATGAAGGGTCGCAAGGTCGCGTTATGTTAAGTTTTATCGAGAACTGGCCACATTTGCACATGGATAATATGACAACATCTAAAATATCACGACCTGTCAGTACCATTATCTTCTACATGAGACATGGAACTCACAAACATCCGTCATCCAAATTTGGTCTCCATATTAGGAATATGTTGCATTTTTTCCCTTGTATAGAAACTATAGATTTCGTTACATGTTCGATGACATGTGGTTTCATTGGAATGTTAATCTTTTCACCTTGTTTGTTGCATGTCCCATTCATAGCATTGCTGGTTTAAATGCCACCACTGTAATTAAGGTAACTCATTTGTTAATCCTCATCAAAACATCGAATTTTTGTTTATCTTCTTAAATCGATACTTAGAGTTTTTTGAACAAAATGGTAGTCACTAGAATTGAATGGGGAATCGGGAATTTGTTTGAAACATAGCTTAAAGATCCTTTGGTGTGTGGCCACATGCATGTTTCCACTGTTTTCACAAATCAAGTATTGTGATTAGGATCCTATCTGATAAATATATATGTTACACAACTCCTTTTCGAGTGGGCAGTCATGTTAGAAGATTCGCTTTCCCCTCTTCTTATGGTCTCCCATCTATGTCTTTGTTTATCGCGTATTGTTTTGTTTATAGACGTTTCTGTAGATTGAGTGGTTGATATTCTGTCATTCTCGAAAGCCATTGTGTCCCCAAAAAGTGTTTTGATACTGGTGTGAAGTCTTAGAGCTGCCAAGAATATGTTCTGGGTTCGGAATGAGACAATCGTCGGTGGCAGTTGATTCCAAGAAAGTAACAAAAACTGAAAACTCGATCTTGAAGCGACTAAAGAGGATAGAATAACAAGGAGAAACAAGGTAACAAGAGATAAGTCTGAGAATACATAAACCAAGAAGATCATGCAGCTGAAATGTATTAAGAACAATAGAGGTGACTCAGACATTAAATATAAGTTTGAATTGTATTTCAAGAGAATAAAATTTTCTGACATTTATTTTGTGCACAAAAAAACTATTTGAGCTAGGGTTTTGCAATTTTTCTGGCATGTTTCAGGATACTATTTCGAGTAAAGTAGACCACAGACACTAATATATTACCAACAGGTAGAAAAATACTGATGAGTTTTGATTATTACATGTAAATCTATCGAATGAAAACTGGTGACTGAAATGTCAAAATTGTAGATGACCTTTTAGATAGATATGTTGTTGAAGTGAATTTAATTGGGCATCTAAGAAAGACAATTAGTCAGTGCACAGATGCCAAGTTCTGACCATCAAATTGAACATGAAATATATTGACCTACACAAAATAGTTTTAATAAAGTCAGTATGAGAACTACTACTATTAATTATATATCAGTACGTTCAGCAAGTAATACTCATGTTGTCATACAATTTTCAACCTTCTAAGAGTTCACACCTTTAAGTTAGAGGAATGTAAATTTTAATAAAGTGGTTATCATCGGTCCAGGCATTCTCAGACAAATCACATTCATTAACAAAATCAGCTTCTCTATTTCCTTGGGTAATTACACGAATAAGGGTTGATACTTGTTTTATGACACCCTTGTCATTAATCAACAGTGGTGAACAAATTTTGTTAACGTCTTTAGTGAGTGAAAAGTCGTTTGACATGATATATTTGCATCTTGCTATGGATATATAGAGAGCTTGCAGATAGACTGGAACCCTACGTGGGATGGTGAGGTGTTCGACTTTCCTTCATTTAGACTGAGTCAACAATCCACCATCCATCAGCTCTGGTCTGTCTCAGTGACATACCTGTTGGCTTGAGCTGACACGAGTTAGTGCATGCCCACTGTTTGTCATCGCTGCAGATGCAGGTATTGGATCCTTGCATTGCCACGGATCCAGGTTTGCAACCTGGAAAAAAACAATCATCCCAGACAACATACACAATGATTTCCACATACTGTTCTGCAGGTTACAAATTTCCTCATATGCATGAGGTTATAGACTTTATCTGTACATTCACAACTTAGCTATCAGATTTTCTTCGGGTATTAAACACAACAGACAAGAAAACACATTTCAAGTTGCAGAAAAGGACATAAGGATAACAACTAAATGTAGCTAGTGTAATAGTAGATTGATTCTGAAGGTTCTAGCTCACTTTGCTCAGTCTTGGCTCACGCCAGGACCAACCTAAGCTACCTAGAACCTACCGAATCAATATAATATAGTAAACATTTTTGGTCTCTCAATTTCATTAAAAAAAATCTATTTTATAATAAATTATTTAAGAAATAAACAAAAATGAATATTTCTCTTACCATATTCACTTACTATGAAATAAGTTCTTTTTTCATACAAAAGTTGAATGTAATAAAATAAATTTAAATTTTTTTATAAAAGGTGAACACAAGAAAATATTTAATTCATTTTCACAAAGAATAATTCACATTAAGATTTTACTGGCTTTCCAGTTCATTGTATTTATCAAAGGTGAATTTCTGTAAATAAATAAAAACTGTTCTATTCTTTATCTAAAAATTTTCTAATTCATTCTTCTTGAGGAAGAAATATTTTTATGAACTGGAAATTCTAAATTTTTTTGAGAGAAGACTTACTTACAGTTTTACTAATTTCGCAAGTAACTTAACATTTTATGGTAATATTTTATACAGTTTTTACACATCTAACAATATCCATCTTTTCGGTATTTATCTTCATAAAAATCATTATATTCTTTCCTGGTTAGTATTGTCTGTTTAACAATTATAAAATTTAATATGAAAAATTAAATTTTTTAAGAATTTTTACAAAGTGAATTTCACACCAAGGTATTCATTATTTCTATTTTTAAATTTGTTAATTTCTTATTACAGTTTCATCTCTCCTCTGTCAACAAATTTAATATTCCAGTATGTATTTAGTTTAGAATATCTCTCTTGTAAAATGATTTTAATCTCATTACTAGGCTCTAAACAACTTTTTTCTCCATATCTAGGATTTAAATATTCCCATCCAGTAATATTATATAAAACATTTACCTCTAACTCTTTCAAGAGACATGAGTTCTTGAGCTTTTTGATTAGAGTTTTAATTTATGTGGAAAAACTTTATAACTTTTTTTATCATTTGCAGTATTTGTTTGCAATATATTTATTTTGTTTTAAAAACATATCTTTTGTCATCATGAGATCTCAATACCTTCTTCTTTATTTCGACTGTGTATGTTTCGTCTTTTTCACATCATATCATATAATTTTTTCTGTACTGTTGTCTGTTGTTACACAAACAATCTTTATAATCTTCTAATGTTATTCTATTTTAACAATACATATAATTACTTTATATTTTTCCCTATTTTATCACCAACTTCATAAGCATTCATGATACATTTTTCCTAAAACTTTCTTGTATGCTTGTGGAATATCAGAAATATTATTTTCAGGTTTAGCATTAGTATCAAATTTATCAATTATCGTTTCATGTATTCATAAAAAGGTTGTGATTTTATATTGGCGACATATCATTCCATATCTTGATAAAACATGTAATTATTTTCTCCATGTATCGGTTCAATTACTCAATAATGAAAATCATACATCAGGATTACTCATAATAACAAAGATGGGCTTATTCAACACAGTTTTTGTTTTATTCATATGATTAGCAACAAGATTTTCATTAGATATAGGTCTTCTTTTAAAATTTGTCTTACCTATAAATACATCACATACATCTCCATCTGACACTAATTTTATGTCCACTCTGTTTGGCAGGTTTTCATCACTTTCCCAAACACTGAATTTTTCAAATACCTTATAGAATCACTTTTGGCTTTAGTTTTCATTTTCTTATTAAATCTATGTACTTACATTTATTCAAACCAAGCTCATGCATTGAATTTTACAACTCTTTGTATTTTTGCTATTTACATTTCAAGAGACAGATACTGTTTAAGATGTTTCTAGTGAACTATATAATTACGTGTGTCATTCAGAGTAGTCAACAACTTGCTTACTTTAGAGCCTGGTACAATTATATTTTCAGGAGGTAAAGATAAATCTTTATGTAAGCCATGTAATCGTTTTGGATATTCCAAATCTACTTCAAAAATATATCTAAATTCATCAGTGTCTGATATTTCACTTACTTTTTTACAATCTAAATTATTTTGTTTATCCCATTCAAAAGCAACATATGGTAATTATTGGATCACAGCATAACCACACAAATTATTTGTACCTAAACATGATGAATAGTTTGATATCTTTTTATCTTCAAAAACCGTTATGTAACTATTACCTGCTTTGGTATATCTTTTTCAACACTGTGATATCCCTAGTATTGTTAACTTTTCAAACATTAAGATCATATCATAATCATGTAATAAATTAATCCCAAGATGAACCTGATGTTGTAAAATATAAAGATGGATCAAGATCATATGCTTTTATACACGTTTTTCTAAGCTTTTCAAACTCATCAGCCGATAATAAAAGATCAGTTTTAAGATATCATGAGATGCATCAAGATTTTTAACATTACTTTTTTCCCAACTAATTTTGCATGTTAACCATCTTCATCACTTATTTCTCTAACATAAAGTTTACTGAAAAATTCTTCCTTTGCTGGTAATCGTGTCTCTTCAAATTTTTTCCAAGAACCCATGTAATCATATTGATATACAACTTTTCTGGTAACTAGATTGAATAACTCTTCTGAGAAAAAGTATTTAATGTTTTTTCTTTTTTTATTCTTTTTCCAATTTGATGAAAGATAGTCAAGTGATAAAGCAATAAATTTAAATGCATCAATAAAATTCATTTTCAAACTTTCTGTCCTGTCACCAAAACTGATATACATCACTTTATATGCTATTAAATATGTTTCTTTTGTGTCATAACCAAATTGTTTTACAAACAGGTGTGAATCATATCCATATAAATTATGGAAATAAATTAGTGTAAAACTGGCTTGTAATGAATTCAAAAATTCTCTGTTAAATGTTTGTGTGATGAACCACTTTATTTTTTGTTGAGTAATGACAGTCACGTAATATAAATTTTTTGATCTTGCATATCTTGATTCTTCCTCAGGAATTAATTGTCTCATTCCTTCAGTTTCAAAATAAAATCTACTAATTTCCTCAACTTCATTTTTAATACATTCAATAAATTTCTTGTAACAGTTGGGCCTTCTATAAGCAAGAGCATCCTCTAATTTCCATTTATATATTTAATTCAGTAGAAGAAGCCACCTGTTTCATGATCCTGACATTTCATTGTTTATGAATTTAATGGATTCCCCTGATTAACGGAATTTTTGTGTATGTTGATCATTTCTAAAACAAACATATGGATCTTCCTCTGGCATTTCTATGTAGGGAAGCAGCCTACTCATGCCGTAGCAAATTCACAGCAGTCTTTCCATTGTGTGCCAGCCTAGTCCGCTGTAACTAGCTCTGACGTCATAAATGTTGCGCAATACTTTAAAAATTAAGCAAATAACCTGAAACGTTTCTGGCATGTCAGGAGTAATACTAAATCAATATGTATTGAATGTCAGCCATTTTCGAAATTTGGACATTTTCCTGTAAAAATTATTTGCGCAACAGAAAAGAGCTAGAGACCTAAAATTTTGTATTTAGATTCCTTTTTCATAATAGTTAAATAGAAACAGTCTTCTGGATCTCACAGATTAAAATTTTAGTTGAAATGCATGATTTTCTGGTTTTTGTCTTAAAAATTAAGGAAGCAAGATAGATTAAGTAGGCTAATAAATAAGGCTAGGATGTCTAGATTTAAGTAGAATGGAGATCCGCTATAACCATAAAGATGTGATAAGTTTCATTTGAATAACTATAAAACTATAGCGATAGCATATCTCAAAAGGGATTGAATAACATCAGGGAGAGGTTGAAACCCTCTCTCACTCTTTTCTCAACCACAACTTCCTTTTCATGTCCCTCAACTCTTATAACTGCCATCTGGTTTCTGTACAAATTTAAATAGTCTTTTGCTCCCTGTATTTTACCCCTGCCACTTTCAGAATTTGAAAGAGAGTATACCAGTCAACCTTGTCAAAAGCTTTCGCTAAGTCTACATATGCTAGAAACTTAGGTTTGCCTTTCCTTAATCTATTTTCTAAGAAGTCATTGGGTCAGTATTGCCTCACGTGTTCCAATATTTCAATGGAATCCAAACTGATCTTCCGTGACATTGGCTTCTACCAGTTTTTCCATTTGTCTGTAAAGAATTCGCGAGTGTATTTTGCAGCTGTGACTTAGTTAACTGATAGTTCAGTACTTTTATCTTCCGTCAACACCTGCTTTCTTTGGGATTGGAATTATTGTATTCTTCTTGAAGTCTGAGGGTATTTCGCCTGTCTCATACATCTTGCTCACCAGATGGTAGAGTTTTGTCAGGACTGGCTCTCCCAAACCTGTCAGTGTCATAAGTCACCAATTTTGCTTCTTCATATGTTGTAATTTGACTCGAAACAAGTACAGATACATTTTTTAATTAGTATTGTGAATTAACTCAATCCTTAAAATGAACTACATATTTACATGTTCCTTTGTCTTATATTTACTAATTTTTAATGGATGCACTTGATATTTTTCTGCAGGTTAAAAAATATTAATACCTACATTAATTCTAATCTTCATTTTTCGCATGTTTATGAAACACTACAAGAAATTCAAAATGTTCAAATATCTGATCAAGACCAATGTTTTTAAATTTAGTAACCCTTTCTCAATATTTGTCTACACGATATTACATATTTTACAGACCACAAAAAACATTTGTGATATTTATTTTTATATTAATATGTCCTTTTTTATTTTTTATTTTATCTGGTAATTCACTGTAAGATGATCCTATCAATGGAAGACCACTATTAATTCCTAGATGGAAATGAATTACTGTATTTAATGACCATGCTGATGCAAGTACTAGAAAATAGTCATTCTTGATAAAATAATTGATTTGGCATTCTGAAATTTTCTGATTAATTGTCTTTCATTTGTGGTCCTATAGCTTTCTCTATCGAAATTAAATTCCATAATATATCTATTCATCTGTATTTGGTAATCACAGACAAGTTTATAAATATCTTTCAATCCACGATATTTTTTGTTATTGTCTCTTACAATTTTCATAAATTGCGGTTTTACTGCAGTCAAGTATTGATTAGGTTCAATTCAGTTTAAATTATTTTCAAAATGTATATTTTGTTAACTGTTTCCAAATGCATTATCATCTACATAATCATGGATTGTTCTTCTGTCTCTGCATTTTTCAAATAAGTCATTACAAAAAGGAAATCATTTTTCATCATCAGTTCTAGTTTTTCAATTCATAAACACATTGATTGAAAATGAAATATTTTTTCAATGGTTTACTTTTGTTATTTTGAAACATTTCATTATTACTTCCAATTTGATGATAAAATATATTTTACAAACACTCACACCTCACATTAGATGATGCCTACTAATACACCTAATTAGATGAACTATATTTAATATACAATAACCTCATTAATTAATTGTTTTACAATAATCATAAAGTTGAAAAACTGTGAATTTCTCCATTTTGCCTTCCTGTTTATTGAAAATAAAATTTATTAGATTTGTAAGAAATTCATTTCAAAATTTCGAGAACAGTTATTTAATAGATATTTCACTCCTAAGCAAGGCAAGATTCTCTTTTCTAATTTTTCACATAATGTAATGAACAATTTTTACACTTATTATTATGATGATCTCCACTTCGTGGATTAACATAGGAAGTATCTAAATTTTTAATCTCTTGGCAAATTTTACATTTTTTGCATTTTTATTCATTTCTTGTTTTTCATCATTATTCATCGATGAGATAATTTTCGAATGTTCTTTGCTTGGAATTCGTGGTAAAATGTTTGTATAATAACATTTAGAAATACTTTCGCCACATACATGAGAATTCGTCTATTGTTGTAATTTTTGACATGATATTCATGTGCAGATTGTCTACACATTGTTCTATATCCATCTTCTGTTTATTTCTATGAAGTAAAATTATCAATTGACTTCTCAGTGCTACAGTATTTACAAAATTTGGATGTGACACGTGACTGCTCTGATTGTTGTTGAACATGTTTCATTTACATAGAAAATATTTACCAGGGAAATAAATATATAATAACGTTTTCCCTTAAATGGACATGATTATAGATATTCTAGTTCTATTCAACAACAACCCTGGATATAATAATAATATAGTACAAGGGCTATCCACAAAGTACATTACATTATGGAATTAAAAATAAATAAATTATTGGAAATTTTTTTTATTATATACTTATGATAGCCACACTTAAATACTACTTTTCTACATAGTTGCCATTTAAATTGAGGCACTTCTAGTAGCGATGGACGAGCTTGGAAATTCCTTTGTCGTAAAATTCGGCCGCCTGCGCCTTCAACCACTTGGCGACATTCTTTTGGGACAGAAAAGGTGTGATTTTTGTGGATTTCCTGGAAAGAGGCACTGCAATAAACTCTCAAAGGTATTGCCAAACTCTGCACAACCTCAGAAGAGCAATACAAAACAAGCGCAGGGGAAAGTTGGGCTCAAAGATCTTGCTGATTCACGACAACGCCCGGGCACACACGGCAAATGACACTCGTGAAGTTCTCGAATCTTTTAAGTGTGAGTTGTTTCCTCATCCGCCGTACAGTCCCGACCTGGCACCGAGTGACTTCCACTTATTCCCAGCAATGAAGAAGTGGTTGGCTATGCAGTGTTTTGATGATGACGCACACCTTCAAGAAGAGGTACCACGTGGTTGAAGGCGCAGGCGACCGAATTTTACGATGAAGGAATTTCCAAGCTCGTCCATCGCTACGATAAGAGCCTTAATTTAAATGGCAACTACGTAGAAAAGTGTGGCTTTCATCTGTATATAATAAAAAAATTTCCAATACTTTATTTATTTTTAATCCCAAAACGTAATGTACTTTGTGGATAGCCCTCATAATTATGATTATTGATGAAACAAATAGTGCATAATTTAAAGCCAATACATTGCTAACCTCTTAGAATTTATAAGCATAAGATAGGGAATTAGAATTAATTTTGTAGAAAAACAGCATAATAATTCTAAATTTAAAATGGAACCAGACATTCCTCTTGCATCCTGAAACTAATTTTACTAATGAACCTGGATTATATTCATTAATCACAAAATAAAGAATGAGATTAACAGAAGCTGTTCAAGGCTGGGTTTATGAAAAAATTTTGCCATTAGTTCGAAAACAGGGAGAATATAAAATTTTGAAAGACAGAAAAGAAATGTATAACTCACTTAGAAAATTTTAATAATATTTAAAATTTCAGTGGGTAGCTGATAGAGCTATAGACAGTTTACATAAAGAAACAGAAGAAATAAAAACATTATTACCTCATATTGCTCCTGAAATAGCTAAAGAAAATTTAAACACAACTTCTTTGAAAATGATTGTGAATATACCTATTATGTAACTGAAACACAATGAAAAAATTTACACAAACTGCATAAGGTAGTCTCACTTCCATCCTTAATTAGCAACCCACCATCATACTTTAGTTGTTATCCCTATAAGTGCAATTAATATCACACTCTGTCATAACGTGCAGATTACTCCCGTTGTATTTAGCGAAATTCCTTCCCCTGCCAGCCCACGGCTACTTCCATAACCGTTGCAGACCTCACTGACCTTGGCCGCAGATCCCGTTGTTCTCCCCGGGGACCTACCCCCTCCCCCTCCCGGCCGCTTTCACTGCACAGAACTGGGAGGACACTCCCTCACATCCCCTCCCCTCCCTTCACACGCCTTCCGCATTCCTCATGCCAGACCCTCTTGTCACCGCTAACCACGACCCGCAAACATCGGTTGGCAGCCTCCTCGGGCAATCAACACCCGAACACACCAAGCTGCATATTCACATGCAAATGTCCAGTCTCTGCCAGCTCACTTCGACGAGTTCAAATATATATTTCAAACTGCTGATATACACGTAATACTTTTGTCAGAGGCTTGGCTCAAACCAAGTATTCCTACAACTTCCGTAAACCTACATGGCTATATTTTTCTCAGGCACGACAGATGCAACAGACGAGGGGGCGGAGTAGGGGCGTACATACGCTCTGATTTGTCACCTACAGTACTACACACATCCGAAAACAAAGTAGATAAACAAGTGGAATATATGTTCATAGAGATCAAATCACTTAACAGAAAGTGCTTAATATGTGTCCTTTACAAACCTCCTAAAGTAGGTGGGTTCGCCTGCTTCGAAACTGCCCTCTCTAGTCTCGAATCGTCATATGAACATGTCATTATAGCTGGTGACACTAACATTAATTTTCTGTGCAATAGTCCTTCCACTGGGAAATTTAAGAGGATGCTTTCTTCCTCAAATATGACGCTACTTCAGCTGGCACCTACTCATCACACGACTACCAGTCACACTTTCATAGATATATTGGCAACGAAATCTCCGAACAGAATAATCCGCACCTCTCAAATATCTGCGCCTGGCATGTCTGCCCATGACATCATTTCCATGACGTATTCACTAGAATGCCCTAGAAAGAAACAAAAACTATCTACATACCGAGACCTCAAACGCATAAATTTGCCTGAACTCGAAACTGAGGCACAAGAAATAGTTTGGGGGATGACCTCTACTCCCCTCATGGACATAAACGACAAACTCCACGATTTCACTAACAAAATTACTCAACTATATGACAAATATGCTCCAATAAAGACCAGAAAAGTAAAAAGGTAACCTGCACCTTGGCTGACTGATGAACTAAAACAGCTCATGAATCTCAGAGATGCTGCACATCGAGCATACAAGATACACCCTACACCTGAAAATCACGCTGTATACAAGCAGAAACGAAACAAAGTCAGTCAAGCGGTGAGAAACGCTAAGCTCAGACATGCCCGTACATTAGCTGACAATAGATGTAGACCAGCTATCCTGTGGAAAAATCTCGGTAGTCTCGGTTTAGGCAAAATAAAAGTTGCAGAAAATCCCATGGTCCCAGCTGAAGAACTAAACCGATTCTTCACATTACCTGCAACCAAAATTGATCCGCAAAAAAAAAAAAAAAAAAACAGAGAATCATTGATTACTTCGTTGGGATGAACGACTGTAGCAAAGAAAAATTCTATCTACAGTACGTTACTTGCAGTACTGTCAAGAAAGCCATAATGCGGATTAGATCAGCATCTACTGGACATGATGGTATCACTATCCAGATGGTAAAACTTATTATTGACCAACTACTGCCCTCTATAACAGACATTTTCAACGATTCATTAATCACAAGTGTTTTCCCTGAGGCCTGGAAACTGGGACAAATTAAGCCACTGCCTAAAAAGGACATCGCCACAGCAGCCTCTGACTACTGCCCCATCTGCCTTCTTCCTGCACTATCAAAGGCCTTAGAATATATAGTTCATGACCAGCTCACCAACTACCTAACTACTAACAACCTACGAGACGAATACCAATCAGGTTTCCGCAAACATCGAAGCACAACATCCGCTCTGATAAAGGTGACAGATGACCTGAAACTTGCCATGGACAGACAAGAAGCGACTATCATTTGCTTCTTAGATTTCAGCAAAGCATTTGATACTGTCGACTTCGACATCTTACTAGCCAAACTTAGCGGTCTAAATTTTCCACCAAGTGCAGTGCAATGGTTTCGCTCATACATGACGTCTCGTCAGCAACGCGTCCTGTCTGGGAATATAAAATCACAATGGCGGCAGGTAGTGTCAGGCGTTCCCCAAGGCTCAGTATTAGGTCCTATACTCTTCTCTCTTTATGTCAATGATGTGTCATCGGTCCTGGCCTATTGCAAATACCATATGTATGCTGATGACCTTCAGTTGTATCTAAGTGTGAAACCAAGCAATCTCAAGAAAGCTATTGAAAATTTCAATACTGACCTCGATGCACTGTCAAAATGGGCACAGGACATAGGTCTAAAACTAAACCCATCTAAAACCCAAGCGGTACTTGTTGGTCACTCTAAGCTCATTAGCCCAAAACATCGGGAATCCATACCACCTCTTATCCTAAATGGAACAAATATTATCTTCTCGCCCTCAGCAAAGAGTTTGGGAGTAATAATAGATGAAAATCTAAATTGGACAGAGCACGTAACTGCAGTGTGCAAAAAAACATCAGCATCCCTTCATGTCTTACAAAAATATAAAAAACTCTTCCCTTTCGATCTGAAAAAGAAATTAGTACAAACGCTTATACTCCCAATCATTGACTACAACGATATTATCCTACAAGGCCTCTCTCAGGAAAATTCCCGACGTCTAGAACTGGTCACGAATGCCTGTGTCCGATATATCTGTGACGTTCGACTTTTTGATCACATTTCACCAGCATATGCAAAATTGTCCTGGCTGCGTGCAGACAAACACAGAGATTTCCATACACCCTGTCTCATCTACTGCCTTATAAATGTGCACTGTCCCTCATATCTCTCCTCGTCCCTAACACTCATGTCGGAACAACATGACAGAAACACACGTTCCCATCATAATAAAATCCTCTCTGTTCCACTGCATCGCTCAGTCACCTTCTGCAAGTCCTTTACAGTAGCGGGAACCCGACTCTGGAATAACCTCCCTCGTTATGTTAGAGAACTTAAAGACATGACCGGCTTCAAAAAACAGTAAATGACGTATCTACTTAAGCAACAATAATGCCTTCCTCTGTACATGAGTGCACTTCACCTCACTACTTCCCTCTCTCCCTCTCCTTAAACCTCCCTTACCCAAAACTCGCTATACTAGTAAACATCTACTTTACACACCAAAATACGAGTATTAATGTACATCTGCACAAACCTTCATTACTATTGCCAACCTTTCTCATGTTTGTCATTATTATTCGATTATCTTAACTGTCAAGAAATGTTTCGATTTAATAACAATCCTAATACAGTAAATTTATATCAAAAATAAGAGAAATTTAAGAATAATTTGTTGCCACATTTTAAATTTAATGATTACACACAATAATTATTGATTAATGACATATTAAAAGTAGGTATAGCAAATTGAGATTATATTTTTTAAGAACATTTCTACTCAATGTACAAATAACTTCATGTTTTAACCATTCATTTATACACTGCTTATGAAAAATATTACACTGATTGTTTCTACAAATTGATTTCCTTTAGTTAAACATATAGGACAATCATTATCTTCAGTTTGTTCTATTATTTCGAATACTTTGGACTTTTTTGTATAAATGGTTCATATGGATTTGTTATTCTAAAATATACTGCCAATTTAATTTACCTTTGAATTCTATCATAAAATCTCCAGATAATATTTGTTCTCTTGATATTTAACCCCTATTCAAAATTAATTTATCTTCAAAGTCTTCTACAGAATTTTCTGAGAAATTTGACTGTTGATTTTAAATCCAGTTAACATAATCAACAAATTAAATTTTATACTGTTTTTGTTTACCTGATATTTCACCCCACTTTAATCTGTGTTGAAATTCTCTCATCAATTTTCAGATAATTTTTGCCAGCTTGAAATATTATCCCAATTTACTTTATTCTGTTATTCCCTTATCAATTTTTCAGACACGTTTTCATTTTACTCGATATAATATTTCAATGAAATTTGTCTTGAAATTCTCTGATGAAACTTCCAGTCAGTTTACATTGTGATATAACTCCCCAATCTAATTTGTTTTGAAATTGTTTCTTGAAATTAATATTTAATTTACAGTACAAATCATGTCCAATATACATTATTTTGGAATTTTCTTATTAAATTTTGAGATAATGATTTATATCTTGACAAAACATTCAATCTAATTTATCTTGAATTTCTCTAATAAAATCTTCAGGCAAATCTCATTCTAGTGTTACTATAGTTTTCTAAACCAATTTATCTAGAAATTCTTTTATAAAAATTTATGGGTAATTCATTGTTCCATAATATATTTTTATCCAGATTTGTCGAATGGATCATTATTTTTTTATATATTTGACAATTTAATTATATATGTCTCAGTTGTTATCAGGTAAAATTTATATAATTCCTTAAAATGTAAATTTTGAAGTTTCTCCTTTTCCATTTTAGAATATCCCTTAATACCTAGTTCTTGCATTTACCTTTAACTTCCTATATAGTCTAATTTTCCACTTTATGTTGTTATTTATTTCATTGTTAATATTTTGGTTATTAATAAGATCATAAGTTATTGTTTCCTATGTTTAGAATAACCTTTAAGTCGTAATTATTTTACCACAAATTTCAGTCCCTTGATTTTTAGAACATTTAAACTCAAAGTCTTACAAATAATTTTTATATGCCCCACACATAGCGAAAAACATTGCATTAATTAATGAATGTGGATTAAGCTACTTTTCTTGAAGGAAACGTTATCTTATCTTTCATATCTGATATTCCTGAGACCATATAATGAGGACACGACAACTTTAGGAAACAATAAATGTTATTATTTCGAATTTCTCAACCAAAATTAAATGTTTTGTTATGTTAATCATGGAACAGTGCATCTAAAGGGTTGTGTTAAAAATTTGAATGTTATTAAGATGGATTTTGTTAAACTATATATCAATTAGGATTTCATTTGTTTAATATTAACACAAAAATGTATAGTAGTAAATATTATATTAATTAAAAAGCCAATTTCAAGTATATGTAATGCAGTTGACGATAGTTCAGGAACACTGAAGCTGAATGGATTTGAATTTGTTAATCAATAAAATTATGAACTGAATTCGGATTCATGGAATAGATATATTTAGAAAAAAGAATGTGATGATCACAAACTAAATTTTTTGTTTTTTTTAATATTGTATTTCAGTACACATATGTAGTTTCACTGACTTGAAAAAATTGAATACAAACAAATTTCATTTTATATTATCTTTAAGCAGATATAATCGAGAGTACACAGAACTAAAATATAGAGATCCATTGGCTTTATCATATGAATACATACAGAATGAAATCAAACAAATAACACCAAATAATTGAAACATGTATTTTAGTACCTGTTTAAAGCTTTAAGGAACTTGTAATGAGTTTAAGAATTAAAATTGATAAGTTGAGGGTGTATTTTATGATTATTTGAATTACACAATAGAATAAAAACAATTCACACTAAACAACTAGTCATTGAAATTAAACAACAAAATCAACAATTATAACAACAAATTAATGAGAATTGTGAAATATAGATATACAGCCACATGTTGTACCAATTAATAATATTGATTTGAGACATGTGTTTGTTCTTTTAAAAATATTTGATGATGATGGTGAATATAGTTATTATGTCTTTAGGGTACAGTGAAGTAATTTACTAAGACAGTTATCTGGAATTACAGATAGACATCCAAACTGTATAGAATTATTAAAATTCGATTAAGATTGTAACTCATCAAATTTATAGCAAGGAATGAAAGATAATTTGAGGATTGCCAGTCATCTGTACTATTTTAACACTATAGATGACTATACAGAAGAACAATTGATTAATGATATAAATCTTTATCATCCCAGGCTTTATAAAATTATATTACCTTTATTTTCCCATCTATTATGTGAATTATAAAATACTAACCATTTAACATATACTTTATCATCTTTCTTCCTCAAATCATTTTCGATCAGGACACTTCAGGATATTTTGCTTTCTGTAATTCATACTCATACCAATATCCTTTTCCTTTTTCACAATTTAAATATCCTACTTTATATGTTACTGGATTATTATGAATAACAGATTCAATTTCAAAAATAGCTGTTGCCCCTTTAGAAGTATTAAGCTTATTGGCAGATTAAGAAGTTTGCCGGACCAAGACTCGAGCTTGGGACCTTTGCCTTTCACAGGTAAGTGTTCTACCATCTGAACTGCCCAAATTTCACTCAATTCTCCCAGTACCACGTCACCTACCTTCCTAACTTCACAGAAGCTCTTCTGCAAACCTTGCCAAACTAGGACTCTTGGAAGAAAGGATATTTCCGAGACATGGCTTAGCCATATCCTGGGGTATGTTGCCAGAATGAGAATTTCACTCTGCAGCAGACTGTGCACTAATATGAAACTTGTGCCAGACCGAGACTCGAACTCAGAACCAGTTTTAATCTGCCAGAAAGTTTCTTGTCAGTGCACACTCTGCTGCAGAGTGAAAATCACATGATGGAATTAACAGTACGACTTTTTTCAAAAATCCCTTTAAGTTCACTCATTCTAACCTTATCTGCTTCTTTAAATTTAGTTTTGGCTTTAGGTGCAAAAAACAGTTGGTTTGTAAATCATTTCATTAACTTCTATTGATTTCGTTTTTGTAGTTCAATGTTTTGTGTCACTGTATTTATAATATCTTGGAATGTAGTTCAATCCATTTATAATTTCCTTGTAAGCCAAATTGTTTCCATGACTTTACTTTAAGTATTCTATAAAATCTTTCGACAACAGATGCTCTTAATTAGGTAAGAGCAGAATAATAATTAATTCTTCAAAATCTGCATTATGAAATTCTTAACATTATCTGTTTGTAAACTTTCTGGTTTTGTATCTCTGGATATTTAATCAAAACCATCAACTACATTTGTGCCTGTAACTTAGACTGTCCAAGGATATTTTGATATAACCTCAACAACAGTTAATATTTATATCAGCTATTATTTTTCGAAACTCCATTCAAATTAACTGAATCCATTTCTACTTGCTTGCTATGAATCATCACAATTCATCATACATTACACTTTTTTTTAAATTTTTCCTCATTTCTTCATGTAAATGTCTTATGATTACTTGATGAACTTCTAGACCTTTGCTTACAAAATTCTTTTTTTGTTTTGCATATTGTACAAAGACTTTCTATTCTCTGTATTCCACTTTTACTTTTTACTTGATGACAAGTATGAATTTCAGTAAATTTTTTACATTTCAAACAGTGCATTTGGATATCCTTTTATATAGATGAAAACATTTAGCAGTATTTAAATTATTGTTCCATTCTACCATCATCATTTGATTCTCAAATACGTTCAACAAACGTGAGTCATTCACCTGAAACCACTGGTTTTAGAGATATAAATATCATACATTTCACTTTCATTTCAAGTTGTGGATTATTCAACTAAGTTGCATATAAACTTTTTAATTTATCGCTATTATGTCTTTTTACCTCTATTTTAAATTTAGTTATTGACAAATCGCCATCTATATTGGCCCAAAGTAAAATAATTCTCTACATTTTAACATTGTATTCAAATATGTATTTCAATATTTCATCACCTCCAATTAAATGAAATTTCAGTTTTTGTTTGTCACATATTCCTTTCTGAAAATTACTTAGCTGACTAAGGTATCATATTAAATCTGCCTTGAGAAATAATCTGTAGAAGCTTCTTCTGTTTCATTTCTTGTAAAGCAATTGCTTAAATCATTTTTATTAAGTCGATTATTTTTTCAGTACGTTGTTTAGTAGTGATATAATTACTGAGTACTATTAGAGTACTTGTGTTTTTACATTTTGTAACAAGATTACTTTATTCACTTTCTAAGTACTGTTTTGTAACTGCATCATTTACTAGATCGTTTATGTCTACTATTCTTCTACATTTAAATTCAATATATCCTCTACTTGCTAGAAAAATATTATGCATTTCTTTATGAAATTCTTTACTCAAACTTTCTATTTTTTCAATCAATTGTTGTGTCAAATTCAGTTTTTTGTTTTCTAAATTTATTTCACCATTAACTTTGTGACCCTTATGCTGCAGCTTATTTCCAAAAATATCCTTGTATTAGATTCTAAATATTAATTAATTTATAATAATCTGATCACACTTTTATAACATACACAAATGACCACAAAAGCTTCATCAAAGTTCTGTATTCTATCGGTATCGTAGTATAGATCATTTATTCCCAAAGAATTGATTATTTGTCTTGGTGTATTCAAAGCACATGAATTTAAATATTTTATGCCTTTATTCTTATAATAACAAATGGAGTGAGTAACAGGAGGGTCAGACATATCTAAAGTTACAGTTCCAGCTTCATGTTTTTGCTTCATTGTGCAATACATAAATCACATACAGTCCACAAAAGTGTTTAATTTTTTATTGTTAAGGAATTACTTATTAGATTATGATATACTTAGTAGATTAGGATACACATGGATTATTTTTCGCAAATTTTCTCATTTCACTTACTTTCTTTACAATTGCTAAATTATCTTTTTTGTTCTTCTAATTCTTTACAGCTTTTTCTTGTTTATTACTGCATTTGCTATTGCTGCAGAACGACCAGTGAGTGAACCTACAGTTGCTAGATATGTTAATGCAGCTAATAGTAATGGAAGAAATATAACTTTATGTTTTGTTTATGCAGTACTTTCTTTCCTTTTTGTTAAACTTTCAATAATTTTTTCACAACATAAATAACCAGTATAATGGGTAAATTACTGCCAATTTCTTCCTCTCTTTTTTGTGCATCAGTTAAAAACTAATCAATAGTACATAACTAATCGCTATTTAATTTAAGTTTAGTACACTTTGCTTTAGTCTTGCCACTAGGTACCAATGTATAATCAGTCCTAATTTTAATTATTAATATAAATAAAAAATTTAAAAAGATTTATATTTTATAATGCAAATCCATTTCCATCTAGTTAAATACCCATACATAAGCATCGTTTTCCATGCATTATTTCTCTAACTGCTGGTGCATCTACATTTTCTCCTAATGAAGAATTATTTGCATGCATTCTTTCTTTTGTAGCTAATTGAAATTCTGTATCAGGTATGTGTCTTTTTTCTAAACCTTTGTGATCTTCTATGGGATATTGTGTTGCTTACAACCTTCATCTCGTTGTTTTGTTTCTTTAGGACCTCTAGCTTATCTTTCATCTAATTTAGTAAAAGGTCTGCAATAATCACAGCCAGGAAGTTGCTTCTCAGGCAATTTAGTATTCCTTGCCCATAATTTTCACTTCTCTGAAAGACATGTGGTGTACTATTCAAAATTAGAATAAAATATGGAATACATTTCGCATTATTCATAATGAATTCGATGAATTTATTCATCACCATTCTTGTCATTTGTACTTTTTCACAGAAATAATTTTTGGTGTTAGAAATTTCTGTTTCATGAATAACTGTTAATATGTCAATTAAGTCACAAACATGTATTAATGTTTTACAAAATGTAAGTATGAAATTAATCAAAAATCTCATGAAACAAAGTATACCTTTTGGATTGATGATAAAATCTTGATGATAACTGTCACAAAATTTATGAGTGAACTCTTGTGTTGTTCCAAAGTTTTCTTTATGATAATTTTTATTCCTGGCAAATTCTTCACCAAGATCCTCAGTTAATTGATAAACATGTTTCATCCAAATACATTCAATTGCTTTTTCCATACATTCCTTTATTAAATATTTACCTTTTTTCTCAGGTGAACTTATTACTGAATAATCTGTAGAATCTTCCATTCATTTTCTGAAGTTTGAAAAATATCTTCAACAATATTTATCAAATACTTGTATTTGTATTTCTTACCTCCACTCAATTTTATTTTTATTTGTGTTACTACCAGAATACAATGCCTCTAAATGATATAATATAGTGCATAATTTGATATATCAACACATAAATTTGATAGATCAGTCACATCATCCATTGTAATTCAGAATGAGATTTTCACTCTGCAGTGGAGTGTGCGCTGATATGAAACTTCCTGGCGGATTAAAACTGTGTGCCCGACCGAGACTCGAACTCGGGACCTTTGCCCTTCGCGGGCAAGTGCTCTACCAACTGAGCTACCGAAGCACGACTCACGCCCGGTACACACAGCTTTACTTCTGTCACTACCTCGTCTCCTACCTTCCGAACTTTACAGAAGCTCTCCTGTGAACCTTGCAGAACTAGCACTCCTGAAAGAAAGGATATAGCGGAGACATGGCTTAGCCACAGCCTGGGGGATGTTTCCAGAATGAGATTTTCACTCTGTAGCGGAGTGTGCGCTGATATGAAACTTCCTGGCAGATTAAAACTGTGTGCCCGACCGAGACTCGAACTCGGGACCTTTGCCTTTCGCGGGCAAGCGCTCTACCAACTGAGCTACCGAAGCACGACTCACGCCTGGTACTCACAGCCTTACTTCTGCCAGTACCTCGTCTCCTACCTTCCGAACTTTACAGAAGCTCTCCTGCGAACCATGCAGAACTAGCACTCCTGAAAGAAAGGATATAGCGGAGACATGGCTTAGCCACAGCCTGGGGGATGTTTCCAGAATGAGATTTTCACTCTGCAGCGGAGTGTGCGCTGATATGAAACTTCCTGGCAGATTAAAACTGTGTGCCCGACCAAGACTCGAACTCGGGATCTTTGCCTTTCGCGAGCAAGTGCTCTACCAACTGAGCTACCGAAGCACGACTCACGCCCGGTACTCACAGCTTTACTTCTGCCAGTACCTCGTCTCCTACCTTCCGAACTTTACAGAAGCTCTTCTGTGAGAGCTTCTGTAAAGTTCGGAAGGTAGGAGACGAGGTACTGGCAGAAGTAAAGCTGTGAGTACCGGGCGTGGGAAGATCCATTGTAATTGTTTTTCAGTAAAAAGATCATTAATGCACTTGATACTTCATATGCCTTTTCGCCAATAATTAATTTATCTCTCTTGGTACAACTGCTAAATTATTAACATATTTAAATATACCAACAGGTCTTTATCCAAAAACTTTATCTTTGCTTTGATTAATGTACTTTATAAATCTTTCACTTACAGTTATTATAGCATCACTATCCTTTTCATAACAGCAAATGTCTTGTTTTTACTTTCAGTTCATCTTCATATTTCTTCAATACATCATGTGTTTCTGATTCACTTAATGTATAGTCAGATGGACTCTCATAAGATCTAATTTCTGGTATATCTCCAAAATCTTCTGTATGATGACGATAGGGAAGCATTTCTTTCTCAACTTCTCTGTTATCTTCAGTAGCTTTTAATACATTATGAACTTATCTTTCTATTCCTTGTACAACTTGTTCAGTAGCATAGATAACTGGTTGATCTACTTATTTTAATTGTTTCATAATTGTTAATAGTTGTTTTTTCAAAAGATTGAATTGCTCTTTCGTTTCCTCAGCTTTCTTTCTATTTTGTTTAGCTTTTTTACCAACTTCTGGGTCATATTTTGAAGACATTTATAGGGAATGAGAAACATTAATAAACATTTTTAATATTTAATATTCTTGTTTGACATTTTTGTTATATTTAATGTTTATGTTTGATGTTTGTGTTGTTATCAAATTCTGCATTTTATTTTTGAACTTATCATCATTTAGTTTTCTAGTCATGTCTATCATAAAATATCCAACTTAATCATTCTTAAGATTTGCCACTCATTTCTTTAAGATCATTAAACTTTCAGTGATTACCAACAATCTCATTTTCCCAGAAAATTTAAAAACAGTTAAGATTAGCTCTACCTAATTGTTAAGGTGTTTTAAGTACATTTGAGCTATGTAAAAACGATCTATTTATGCCTTCCTCTATTAAAATATTCTCTAACTAGATCCTAATTTTCATGAATGAAGTAAGCAAATACTACTACTGAATTATCTAGACACTGATCTAATTGAATAATTTCAACATTATCTTCAATAAAAGTAGCAATTTTTTGTTGTGGTTATCTTCAACCTTCTACACCTTTTTATAAATCCTGAGTATCTTGGTTGATCTAAAATTTGAGAATAAACATACAAATGGTTAATTTTATTCCAATTCAATCATCCTGAAGCTAGAATATAATTGACAGTCATTAATGTAGTTTTTCCATAACCACATGGTTCTATTTTTGCACGTCAAACAGAATTTAGTAAAAGTTCACCACATTGATTTTTGATTTCTTTTCTGGATTTCTTATTTTTGGTTTCCAATCTGTCGTTTATTTAAATAAATTTTTGCTAGTGGAAATGGCTCATCTGTTTCAGTTGAGTGAAAAACACATCTGTTCTTTAAAAAAGAAGAGAAAATTACATAAACTTTTTAACTCCAAATATGACATTGAAAAATGAAAAACTGCATTGCAGTGGAGAAACGACAAAAATTGCTGTAGTTCAGTAGAGGTTAGAAATTTTGAAACACTTATTCATTCAAAAATACCAAATATTCACATTAAAGCTGATGAAATTGAGCTACTATTGGGAGTGATGTTGTATATAGATATAAAAGAAGATAATGGCAGTTGTGCTAGGATTTAATATTCAAAATACTGAAGCTAATAAAAAGACTTAAAATTATTCAATCTCAATTAATGAAAATAAATTATAATCTAGCTGATGGAATGTTTGTTAAACATACTGATCAGTTTCATAGAGAAACCAGTGTTACTGCTTCATTCAAACCAAATGCTGAATTAAGGAGACCAATAATTTATGAACAACATTATGCTGTAGATATTCCTATTCTTGGTCTGGTTCAAGATTTAGTGATTACTATAACTGATGAAAATGGCTATCTGACTAACCTTAATGGTTTTATCCTTAATAAATCATGAACAAAATCGAGAGTTATCAGTTTTACTCAATCCCTGTGAATGAGGAAACAAAAACTAATTTAAATGCATCCAACAAGGATGCAGATATTGAAATAAATATTTGCTATGGATGGCTTCATCCAAATCATGCACACTTCTATAGGAACTTAGAACATAGCTAATCCCACTGGAGCAGAATCAGGTTATACAACATAAAATCATAAAAATCAAATAAAAAATGAATCACTTTTGAAAGATTTCATGGTGCCTTCAGAACCCTTTCTCTTTATTTCATTTGCGATTTTACAATTTCTGTCTGAGGCAATTTTAAATACTCTAAAATGGAAGCATTATGCATAGGATACATTTTTGACACTCATGATTTTGATGTCACATGCTTTAACATGCTTGACACTATGAAGATTGTGATTATTTTACAGAGATTTGCTAATTAACCTGCATATGCTTTTCTTCTCAGGTATATTTAATTATTGTTCACCATGGGTGTAAATATGACTGTATGTGATTTCTTTAAAATCGATTGTAAATATTTCTTCTTTTATTGTGGAAGCACATCTGCTGCACAATTAAAAGACAGCAACCACAAAATACCTAATACAGATGGATCACTTCAAATATTACATAAGTTACAGAAAGGAAAAATTGTAGAAGTAATGGAAGAAACTGAAATTTACTTCCATCTAAAACGTCAGTCAGACAGAGTTTTAAATGAGCAAAAAGAGCTGCATGATGGTAAATTCCTAGACAACTTTTTACCAGTTCAACAATGAAGTGTTACCAAACCACAGAATGAAAAATTGTTGCTACACTCATTAATAAATCTGTCTGTAATGCGAAACATCACGCAGGTGTAGCAGTTTTTACTTGACTCTCATAGTGTTCAGTTCTACTTCATTACAGTATTGTGGCAGATTGTATAGGCCAGATCTCTGTAACTACTACTCAAAAATGATATGCTCCCATAATAAAGGAACAAATTCTTACAAGTTATTGTAAAGAAATTACATAGTTGTATTTACACCAATGTTGAAAGCAGCTTAATTAGAAAATTTGTGTATAATAATTACAATCTTCTTGGAGTCAAGTACGTTACAACTGCTTTGCAATAACTGCTTGAAAGTAACTAAGTAGTAGTGTAAAAATCTCAGATTTATTTTATGAGCATGACATGGAGTCATAGGAGCAATGACATGCATTCCATAATTTAATAATAAAAATCATCAATGAAGTAAGTTACAATGTGCCTTGATATGAAACTTCCTGGCAGATCAAAACTGTGTGCTGGACTGAGACTCCAACTTGGGACCATTTCCTTTTGTGGGCAAGTACTCTACCATCTGAGCTACCCAAGCGTGACTCATGCCCCATCCTCACAGCTTTACTTCTGCCAGTACCGCATCTCCTAATTTCCAAACTTAACAGAAGTTCTCCTGTGAACCACTTGACCCTTCATTAGTTGATCACAGTGATCTTTAGAATACATACTTCGCAAATGGAAGAAACGATATTTTGCCACGAACGCTGTGGAATATTTACCCTCCAATTAGTTTTCTCAAAGCATACAATGCATTTCTCGATTTTAAACGAGTTACACTACTCAGATCAGACGCTGACATAACTCCATATAATTTCACAATGAACTATCCTATCTACATAATTAGCAGCACCCATATAAGCAATATTATAACTTCACAGAAAACGACTAGGAAATTTTGCACAAATGCTAATGAAACAATGCTTCAGATACTTTAGCAAATGTAACAATGTATGGTAAGATAAATTTGACTTACAATGCACAGCACAGAGTACTTATTGAAAACTTTTTAATTTTATAAATATATAAGTATCTTCAGAAAGATAGACGAAATAAAAAATTTTAAATTTTAGTATGTCAATTAGAAGATGAAATTTCAGATAGCTTTTGTTATGTACATTATGTTATCATTTTGAATTTTCAAAATCGGTTAATATTTTGTGTGAGATCCATGTTTTTCCTCTGTCAACAATGCGAACAACACAGGTCTTGTCTGTGTAAGCTTTCTCAGACAACTGACAGCTCTAGAAATTGCAGCTTGTATTTAACCAGGAGATTGTGGCCTCTAGATAAGGTAATACTGACCTGGCACATCTGTTTCATCACTGCTACCACAGAGCAAATAAGATAATGCTGCCTGCTGGATTTTTCCTGTTTACTCCATCTCGCTTACACATTCTATCTGCGCCTTTCACTAAGCAGTTTATAGCTTCATTCACAGATGGCACTGACGCAGTCGCCATTCAGAACAGGACAGGAATATACATCGTTTTTAAATATAATATTTGTTTTAAATATTATTTTGAGTGTTGTAAAAGAACATTACTCGTTATTTACATTTCATCACTTCAAACAAAATACGAAAATGTTAAGAAAATAATTTATTTACATCTATAATACACTGTTGAAAATATCATTTTTAGAATGCACTTTGTTATTCAGATTCTGACTATATACACAAACAGTGATCGAATACATTTACTCCTAAAGTGTCCCAGGCCCAGAGTGAACAGGCCACTCAAGCAATGGGGGTCATCAATCATGAAGTCGCTGCTGTCCAAGCTCTACCCCCTCAATTAAAGATGATCGGACCAGATACAAGGAGGACAGCAACCTGGACTTCGAGATGGACTTCGAAAAGCATGGAGGGTGAAATGAAATAAAGAGAGAAACATCAAGGAAAAGCCCTCCAGTTTTCATTCAGATGGTGGTTAAGGTTTTGTCGACTCTAAAGAATTTTTTGTTTAAAATAATTCTAATTGGCGAGTTAAGTAATAAAATACACTGAACTTCAGAGTATGTAACATTTTAGCATGAATTGTGAGAATGAACCAGTTTTTTTTTTACCAGCACCTTTTCTAAAGATTATTAGCTTTATGTTCTTACATTTACCTTTTGTGTGAAAACAATTATTTTAAGTAGGTGAAGATTATAAGAAAAATATTAGTTTTCATTAATTTTCTAGGTAATTTATTACAAAACAGACATTCTTTTAATGAAATTTAGTGAGGTAGACCTAAAAAATTGGACTGTAGTAGATTCGGTAGATTCTAGGTAACTTGGGTGAGCTAGAACCTACTGAATCCATCTACTTTGGGTTCATTGTAAGGAATTATTACAAAAGATTGGAATCCTGACTGTTAATTTTTAACATTTTTAAGCAGTGACAGCAACTGATATTGTTCATATATGAATATGCAGCCTACAGTTGCAGGTTAACATTATCATTTACCTAGGTTTCAACATTAGTAATAATGTCTTCTTCATAACCTGCAAAAAGTTGATATTATAGTGTGCAAGTTAATTATAATAGATATGGTCATCCTACAGGATGAAACGTGTAGTACTTACATAAAATATTACGTAAATGTTTGCCTAAAACAAGCCATGTCCTAATTCAACTTCATAAAACTTGATGCGTGACTTCTATTAAACAAGCTGTAGCATATTCACTTTAAGCCCGTTGTATGGGCGTCGTCGTGTGACTAGGGACTGCAGACCACGAGGGCTTCGAGGTTTGCCTCACAGAGGGCAGCGCACATGTGCAAGATGTATAGAATCAAACTCTTATTATGCACATGTCAGATAACATTTCTGCTATGAATTAATTTTATACTTTACTGTTGTAAGTTAATTACAGCATCCACCATGACTACGTTTTACATTCTTCTACAGAGCCTTATAAACTGACAAACAAATCTCGTATGAACATCTGTAGGAAAGGTTCTATTATTACAGAAACTGTAATCGTCACATGCATAATGAATTATTGTAGATCTAATATAGGCCCTCTCTGGAATTCTCTGGAATTGGTTTTTTTCCGAAATTACCCAGAATTTGTGAACAACATTATCTGTTATGCGAGATACGTGAATGACATTCTTCTATTGGTTAATAACTCCCCAGAAGGAATAAAGCAAATTTTCGGAACGTTTAACAGTCTACATGAAAAAATAAAATTCACACAAGAATTGGAATCAGCTGATAGATCACTAAATTATCTTGATTTAATGTTGACTATTAAAGATGCTAAAATAGAGTTCAACAGATTCCAGAAGGCAACTTATTCAGACAACATCATCCCGGCCGATTCAACCCACCCCCAAGAGCATAAAATGGCGATTTCCTATTCTAGTATCCATCGGGCGATTTCTATCCCGTTGTCAGATATCAACGTCAAAAAAGAATTACAAATTCTCGAGAGTAATGCACAGAATAATGGCTATGATCCAAAGATAGTCAGGCAGTTATATCATAAGAAAACGCGAAAAAGGACAACGACTTTAGTAAACACAAAATACTCAGACCCAAGATCAGATCAAGAAATGGTTGTCGGTTCCTAATATAGGTAATTTCTCCTACAAGATAGGGCGCCTGTTGAAAAATTCAGGTTTTAAAATTTCCTTCTCGACGAGTAATACACTCCTGGAAATGGAAAAAAGAACACATTGACACCGGTGTGTCAGACCCACCATACTTGCTCCGGACACTGCGAGAGGGCTGTACAAGCAATGATCACACGCACGGCACAGCGGACACACCAGGAACCGCGTTGTTGGCCGTCGAATGGCGCTAGCTGCGCAGCATTTGTGCACCGCCGCCGTCAGTGTCAGCCAGTTTGCCGTGGCATACGGAGCTCCATCGCAGTCTTTAACACTGGCAGCATGCCGCGACAGTGTGGACGTGAACCGTATGTGCAGTTGACGGACTTTGAGCGAGGGCGTATAGTGGGCATGCGGGAGGCCGGGTGGACGTACCGCCGAATTGCTCAACACGTGGGGCGTGAGGTCTCCACAGTACATCGATGTTGTCGCCAGTGGTCGGCGGAAGGTGCACGTGCCCGTCGACCTGGGACCGGACCGCAGCGACGCACGGATGCACGCCAAGGCCGTAGGATCCTACGCAGTGCCGTAGGGGACCGCACCGCCACTTCCCAGCAAATTAGGGACACTGTTGCTCCTGGGGTATCGACGAGGACCATTCGCAACCGTCTCCATGAAGCTGGGCTACGGTCCCGCACACCGTTAGGCCGTCTTCCGCTCACGCCCCAACATCGTGCAGCCCGCCTCCAGTGGTGTCGCGACAGGCGTGAATGGAGGGACGAATGGAGACGTGTCGTCTTCAGCGATGAGAGTCGCTTCTGCCTTGGTGCCAATGATGGTCGTATGCGTGTTTGGCGCCGTGCAGGTGAGCGCTACAATCAGGACTGCATACGACCGAGGCACACAGGGCCAACACCCGGCATCATGGTGTGGGGAGCGATCTCCTACACTGGCCGTACACCACTGGTGATCGTCGAGGGGACACTGAATAGTGCACGGTACATCCAAAGCGTCATCGAACCCATCGTTCTACCATTCCTAGACCGGCAAGGGAACTTGCTGTTCCAACAGGACAATGCACGTCCGCATGTATCCCGTGCCACCCAACGTGCTCTAGAAGGTGTAAGTCAACTACCCTGGCCAGCAAGATCTCCGGATCTGTCCCCCATTGAGCATGTTTGGGACTGGATGAAGCGTCGTCTCACGCGGTCTGCACGTCCAGCACGAACGCTGGTCCAACTGAGGCGCCAGGTGGAAATGGCATGGCAAGCCGTTCCACAGGACTACATCCAGCATCTCTACGATCGTCTCCATGGGAGAATAGCAGCCTGCATTGCTGCGAAAGGTGGATGTACACTGTACTAGTGCCGACATTGTGCATGGTCTGTTGCCTGTGTCTATGTGCCTGTGGTTCTGTCAGTGTGATCATGTGATGTATCTGACCCCAGGAATGTGTCAATAAAGTTTCTCCTTCCTGGGACAATGAATTCACGGTGTTCTTATTTCAATTTCCAGGAGTGTAGTCTAAAGCAAAATTTGGTTCATTCCCTTGAGAAAGACTGTGATAAGTCAGCGAAATCAGGCGTATATAAGAGTATGTGTAATGGCTGCCCACGTTATTACATAGGTCAAACAGGCAGAGCTATAGCAGCAAGGTTCAAAGAACATCTTCCAATAAAGGGCGTAGGAACACGGGGGTCAGCCTTTGCACAACATCTGGTGCAAATGGCTCGTACACCTAAACCTTCATATGACTTAGGGCTACTACATCATGAAGTAAAGGGATATAGACTCGACACGCTTGAGGAACTACAATTTTATGCACACCTAATTACAGATGGAGGCAGTTTACTGAACGAGCAACTGTATGTAAAAAATAGGGCATACTTCGAAGGCTTCCAGCCTATATTAGATTTACAATAATTCATAATGCACGTGACCATTACATTTTCTGTAATAATAGAACCCTTCCTACAGATTTTCATAAGAGATTTGTTGATCAGTTTATAAGGCTCTGTAGTAGAATGCAATATGTAGTCTGTGCCAGCTCAGTTTATCTGCCTTCAGGTGTTGGACAAAAATGACCAACACTGCAGGAAATACATGTTTGAACATAAATGCAGATGCTAGTCAGTCCTGCAGGCTGCACTGTTGTATTTGACCACAAACAGCGCCCGAGCAATTCCTGAATTGTCAAGTGTCAGCCATGGTCAGAACAGTGTTGTGCGTAATTGTGAGTACACTATGTCGGAGATAAGTGAAATCGAAATGGCAGATTGCCAGAGCACGTATGATGGGCTCTGCTGTAACCAACGTAACCAGGATATTTGGTGTTTAAAGAGGCACCATATCAAAGATTTATACCCCATACATGAACGCAGAAAACATGTGCTAAGCAACAATGTAGATGTAAGAGTGTGACAAGTGATCAAGATGGACGGTCATTGAAGAGGGATGGGACCAAAAATAAAGAGCCCAGTAGCAACAACAGTCACTGCCGAATTGAATGGTACATTTGTCAACCCTGTCAGCGCCAAAATAACGTGAGCAGAGCTCCATAAGTGGGGAACTGCAGAGTGAGGAGGATTTCAGAACAACCGATCAGTGATACAGATGTCCTTAACAGGAAAATGTGTCACTAAAGCCATAAGTTCTGGACAGTGCAGCAGTACAGGAAAGAGATTTGGTCACATGAGTCTTGTTTCTCACTGTTTCCAGCTTCTGGCCCTACAATGAAACATGGCAGCTGTGCATTGATGATTTGGGCAGCGCCATCTTGGTATTCCATGGGCCAAAGGCTACTCTGCAAGGTCGCATTATGCCAAGGATTATGTGACTGTGGTGGCTGACTAGGCCCATTTGACAGTACCATGCTTGTTCACCAGTGGTCATTATGACTAACAGTGGTATTGTCCATGTGTGTAATGTGTTGTCGAAATCTGACGTGCATATTTAGTGAATTTTTTAAAGTTTTAGTTACAGTGATAAACATGTAATTGAATTATTGTTCTGGATCTAAGAAGTTAAAAGAGATCTTTATATATTTCTGAGGTCAGCCTTAACTTGTTAGAATCATTCATTACTGTAAAAGTTGCAAAACATGCATTAGAAAGAAAGAAGATCTTGTAGAACGTCCACCTTTTTCCCCTGTCGTTAAGAGAAAGTACCATATAGACCTATCTGATGGACAGTTTTGAGATAGAGGTAATAAGTGACCTCATGAAGTTTCGCTTTTGGAACACATTTTACATGGGAAACCCTTACCGTATGCAGACTGAGAAAGACAGAAAATAGCCAAACAGCTATGACAGTAAAAGGTACTGTTTTTCAGTGCACTCGCAAAGCTTTATGCCTTGTGCTAACATTTGCAAACACACTGAAGGAATACTTTTATTATTACTTCCATATTGCACATTCAGAATACATGAAGCCAAGTTGTAAAATTACAGCAAACACATAACTAAACTTCGTGTTACTTACCAGTATGCTAGTAATTATCAGAGACAAAGTCATAGCAACGCCACCCAGGTTCACAGATGCGAACTGACTCTCGAAAAAACTAATGTAAAGAGAATGTTATAGTTGAGTATAATGAAAGAATAGAGAACTAAAATGCTGAATCAAAACATCTATCATCCGTCTAAATTTGCAATTGTTGTTTTATCTGAGCAACCACTTTTGGCGCTACATTACGCCATTTTTGGGCCTCCTGACCCACGTGTAGGAAGATTCCTGTGTCTGATCCAGTCTAAATAGGGACCAACCGTTCAATGCTATTGCTGGTTATCGTCACCGTTTAACGGTGTAAACATATGCAAGTGAGAATACTATACTACAGAGCAAAATTTCTAAATATATTGGAGGTACTGCTTATAGTTCTTTACATTAATGCAAAACACAATTTGAAATATAGTGTAACATGAAATATTATGGTGTCAACAGATCATCTACACTCAGCCACTGATGCTACCAAACTTCACAATGTTTTATGTGTGTGTGGATTTTTCTTTGTTTGCGTTGCACTGACCAGCACGTGTTTTGGCTACCTGTGTCGCACAGGCAGTGTGCTTGTACTCTCGTTTCAGTCATTCAGCATGTTGTAAACCTGTAGTTGTAGATCAACAGTCGACGACCGAGTGGACTTGAAATGAGTTCAGCTGCCAGGTGACACAGATGCTTTGTCGTTTTGAGGTACGCTACTAGATGTAAGAGTCAGCACTTGATATTCCCCATCTTTGAATTCGCTGCTGCCACAATACAGAGCGGTTCGACAACGCTATCCAACGTCCTTGCAAGTACTTGCTGCGTTGACATGTTGAATCGCTTTGCCACTCCCTAATTTTCTGCTCGGTTCCTCCACAAGTCTGTGTGACGTCACTCAACAACTGCTTCGTTATCCGGACTAGTGTGTATGATAGAGTTTATGGTTCTATTTAACATCAACCGATTTTAGTCGTGAGAGAAGCAACGTTGAGCATACAGCCTCTAGTAAACATTTCTCTGGTAAGTTCGTCAGGAAGATTTCACCACTTTTGTCGCAATAACATCCACAGGTGTCTTTCTCCAGCGTCTGAGTTTCACAGCTTCACACTGCGGGCTTTCAAATTACTACGCACCCTCAGACTCAGAGTTGCAATATTAAGAGTTTTGGCTGGTTTCGTTGTCTAGGGGCTGGGATACGTAGTTGCCGCATTACAGGCAAAATACTGCTGTGTCTACAGTATACGATAAGAATACACACAAGAATCGAATGGTCGAAGGTTTCTATCACTCAGCAATTGCGAATTATGAATGTAAGACGCAAATTTATAAATGAAAGTTTGCAATTAAATAAAATCTGCAGGTACTATCCTAACGACTTTAAATGATGAGTACGACAGTAGAAGTACGTTTGAGAATGCGGTATATTTCGGCAAAATACTTATTGGTGTCGATGGTCCAGCAATTAAATAAAATATAAGTTGAAACTTCCTGGCAGATTAAAATTGTGTGCCGGACCGAGACCCGAACTCGGGACCTTTGCCTTTCGCGGGCAAGTGCTCTACCAACTGAGCTACACAAGCACGACTCACGCCCCGTCCTCACAGTTTTAGTTCTGCGAGTACCTCGTTTCCTACCTTCCAAACTTTACTGGCAGAACTAAAACTGTGAGGACGGGGAGTGAGTCGTGCTTGGGTAGCTCAGGCATAGGTCCCGAGTTCGAGTCTTGGTCTGGCACACAGTTTTAATCTCCCAGGAAGTTTCATATCAGCGCACACTCCGCTGCAGAGTGAAAATCTCATTCTGGAAAATATAAGTTGAATAACAGGGAAACAATAGGTTCCCACTGCACGTAATTAGTTATGAACATCAACATAGCTCGCGAGATATTCACTTCTCAACGCAAACTACGTCTTCACTGCAGAAGCCACGGAAATCACACAAGAGCACAGGCTGGCACTCGGAAATATTTCTATTCTCTGTGACCACGCGCAAACTGCTCCACTGCGCAAGTCTTTCCGCCAACCCCGCGTCCCTATCGCCGACGCGTCCAGCACTTCCCGTGTCCTGTGCCGTCCTCTCCAGCACTGCCTCGTATCCTCTCTCCCGAACTGGCCTCCATCCAGTCTCCCCATTCACGAGCGCTGTGATTGGCTAGAGAGCTCACGCTATCTCTTCAAGCCAACGCACCCACACACACATTTAAACACATACGAATTACTGGAATTACATTTAAATACCTTGAAATTAAATAAATATTCCTACGGCTGGACCACAAATACGCTCTAACACACATTATTAAATACATAAACAATTAAATAAAGATATATCAAAAGAAAGGGAGAAAAAGGTAGGCCAGGAACCTAATGTGTCTGCGCTTTCTAAAACACAGTAAATAACTGACCAGTTTCTTCATGAATAGCATATATCAGATATTAACAAAGATAAGGATGAATCAATATATTTAGAAGCATGCTGCTACCGTTTTTTCGTGCAACTGTGGAGTACTTACGGCCTGACGCGATCGATAGTAATCGGCCACTTTGACCTCCAATAACTCATGTACTACTTAAGTTACATACCTGTAATTCATACCAACTTGGGTTAACGCTAATAGCTTTCTAAAGATACGGCGATTGACGAAAGCGGATGAACCGTTTATATTAGGAAAATTCGTTGCTGGGTGAAAATTCGTTGCTGGGTGTTCCTCGCACTTGTATAATTTACCGACAAATACTAATCTTTATGGTAATAAAGATATTGAAAATCTGATGACGCCGTCAGAATGGTCATGCAAATAATAGTAATGTACATGTTTCTTTTTGAGGTATCATGATTCATCTCGCTACGATTAATTTCTCCACAAAGTCCGCCATCTTTCGCACTCCCGGCATAGACATCTACTTCATCGACACGAAGCACCGTCCTCGTCACAGCGGAATTCTCAGCCACGCAGCCGATGGACCACGTGCTCCGGCCGTTATAAGGCACCACGCGCTTGCTAACGAGCCGCACCTTGCCAAACGGCCCAAGCGGTGGTCGCCATCTCTGAGCTTAACAATATTTTCAGCGCGCCACAACTCGCCCGTTACCTCACAACACGTCGATTTTATTTTTAGCACTTTTAGGGGCAGTTTGTCAACACTGCTTCCACCGTCTAGTACTGTGAAACCAAGTTTGTTCACGATATGCAAGATATTATTGCTATGTACAGTCGAAATGATGTTGTTCCTTTCTGTGATTTTTGGAAATCAAAATTATGTTATATTAGCACATCCAGGGTTTAATATTCACCATTATACGAACTTAAGAACAGGTCCTAGGCACAGCAGCCAAGATAAAACACACCCAACTAAATTTTCTGTTGTTACTAATAGAGGAATTTGGCAGCCTAATCTCTTATTGGAATTATTATATTCTTCTTGAAGTCTGAGGGTATTTCGCGTGTCTCATACATCTTGCTCACCAGATGGTAGAGTTTTCTCAGGACTGGATCTCCCAAGGCCGTCAGTAGTTCTAATGGAATTCCAATTTTAATGGAATTCCAATCCCAAAGAAAGCATGTGTTGACAGATGTGAAAATTACCGAACAATCAGTTTAATAAGCCACAGCTGCAAAATACTAACGCGAATTCTTTACAGACGAATGCAAAAACTAGTAGAAGCCAACCTTGGGGAAGATCAGTTTGGATTCCGTAGAAATATTGGGACACATGAGGCAATGCTGACCTTACGACTTATCTTAGAAGAAAGATTAAGGAAATGCAAACCTACGTTACTAGCATTTGTAGACTTAGAGAAAGCTTTTGACAATGTTGACTGGAATACTCTATTTTCAAATTCTAAAGGTGTCAGGGGTAAAATACAGGGAGCGAAAGGCTATTTACATTTTGTACAGAAACCAGATGGCAATTATAAGAGTCGAGGGACATGAAATGGAAGCAGCGGTTGGGAAGGGAGTGAGACAGGGTTGTAGCCTCTCCCCGATGTCATTCAATCTGTATATTGAGCAAGCAGTAAGGGAAACAAACGAATAATACGGAGTAGGTATTAAAATTAAGGGAGAAGAAATAAAAACTTTGAGGTTCGCCGATGACATTGTAATTCTGACTGAGACAGCAAAGGACTTGGAAGAGCAGTTGAACGGAATGGACAGTGTCTTGAAAGGAGGGTATAAGATGAACATCAACAAAAGCAAAACGAGCATCTTGGAATGTAGTCGAATTAAGTCGAGTGATGCTTAGGGAATTAGATTAGGAAATGAGACACTTAAAATAGTAAAGGAGTTTTGCTGTTTGGGGAGAAAAATAACTGATGATGGTCGAAGTAGAGAGGATATAAAATGTAGACTGGCAATGACAAGAAAAGCGTATCTGAAGAACAGAAATTTGTTAACATCGAGTACATATTTAAGTGTCAGGAAGTCGTTTCTGAAAGTATTTGTATGGAGTATAGCCAAGTATGGAAGTGAAATATGGGTGATAAATAGTTTGGACAAAAAGAGTACAAGCTTTCGAAATGTGGTGCTACAGAAGAATGCTGAAAATTAGATGGGTATATCACATAACTAATGAGGAGGTATTGTATTGAATTGGGGAGATGAGGAGTTTTTGGCACAACTTGACAAGAAGAAGGGACCGGTTGGTAGGACATGTTCTGAGGCATCAAGGGATCACAAATTTAGCATTGGAGGGCAGTGTGGAGGGTGAAAATCATAGAGGGAAACCAAGAGATGAATACACTAAGCAGATTCAGAAGGACGTAGGTTGCAGTAAGTACTGGGAGATGAAGAAGCCTGCACGGGATAGAGTAGCATGGAGAGCTGCATTAAACCAGTCTCAGGACTGAAGACAACAACAACAATCTCTTATTGTAATACCCGTTACCTAATGGATAAGAACTGATCGTTGCTGTGGGAGCTGTTTCAGTTGGCTTTTTTGGCTGCTCAATGATGTGCAGGGAATAGAGGTTTTGCTACAATCAAGGTCGTTTAATTCTGCATTATGTAAAGCGATATATTCTCGTTAAACGCACTGTAAGACAATTACTTTGTCATAAACATCTATTCAAGATTAATCTCGTCACTAGTGCAATACATCGAAATATCGTCTTATGCTGTTATAATAAAATGCTCACAAAATCAACACTGCAATCCAATGGGAAACGGCTAATATCAGCTGTCGGCATTTTATAGTCATCTTTTGATAATATACATTGTTTGCCACTAGTCAGTATAGTTCTTCCGATTTACTGAGGGACACACTCAGCGGTATGAGATTTCTGGTACATCACCTCCGTTACGTTATTACAACAGCCACTCAGCTACTCAACTGACTCTGACAACAGTATTGGCGATTGACTATCGATTCTTGGCACACCATCGACCTGTAAGAGCACTATATGCTCATCTCTGAGTAAGGGACCGTGGCTCTCTTATATGCGATTATGTGTTAATCCGTTCCCTGAAGCCACATGCTCACATTACCACCTGTTTTATTGGCTGCGTCATTTAGAATATGTTCAATGGCTTTCATACTATTGCTGTATTTGTGGAACCTAAAGATACATAAACATTCCGTATCTTATTTCCAGATTAATTGCAGATTCTTATTTTCACTTCATTCTGGTTTAAACTATTCTTTCGTTTCTAAAAACGATAGATTCATTTGAAACATAGATTTGGAGGAGGACGTAAAGGATAAAATGGGTAGACAAATTGAGAAATGAGGAGATGCTGGGACGAGTTGGTGAAGGAATAGAAATTTTGAAAGTAAACAGGGAGAGGCAACGCATCTTACTTGTGACTTGGACCTTGGATGAGAAGAGATTATTTACTGATGGATTCTGAGAAGGGAACAGTAAATGGAAGACGAACCTATGGTTGTTGGGCCAACAAGATGGGCACGATGGCGGTGCGAATTGTCGTCCATGAAGACGAATGCCTCGCCAATATGCTGCCGATATGGTTGCACTATCGGTCGGAGGGTGGAATTCATGTATCGTACAGCCGTTACGGTGTATTCCTGACCACCAGCGCCGTACGTCGGCCCCACATGATGCCACCCCAAAACAGCAGGGAACCTCCACCATGCTGCACTCGCTGCACAGTGTCCAAGGCGTTCAGCCTAACCGGGTTGCCTCCAAACACGTCTCCGTAAATTGTCTGGTTGAAGGCATATGCGACACTCATGTGTGAAGAGATCGTGATGCCAATCCTGAGCGGTCCATTCGGCATGTTGTTGGATCCATCTGTACCACGTTACATGGTGTCATGGTTGCAACGATGGACCTCCCCATGGACGTCGGGAGTGAAGTTACGCATCATGCAGCCTATTGCAAACAGTTTGAGTCGTAACACGACGTCCTGTGGCTGCACAAACAGCATTATTCAACATGGTGGCTTTGCTCTCAGGGTTACTCCGAGGCATAATCCGCAGGTAGCGGTCATCCACTGCAGTAGTAGCCCTTGGGCGGCCTGAGTGAGGCATGTCATTGACAGTTCCTGTCTCTCTGTATCTTCTCCATGCCCAAACAACATCGCTTTGGTTCACTCCGAGACGCCTGGACACTTCCCTTGTTGAGAGCCGTTCCTGGCACAAAGTAACAATGCGGATGCGATCGAACCGTGGTATTGACCGTCTAGGCATTGCTGAACTACAGACCACACGAGCTGTGTACCTCCTTCCTGGTAGAATGACGGAAACTGATCGACTGTAAGACCCTCTCCGACTAATAGGCGCTGCTCATGCATGGTTCTTTACATTGGGAGGGGGGGGGGGGGGTTAGTGACATCTCTGAACAAAGGGACTCTGTGATGCAGATATCCTCAGTCAACGTCTGTCTTCAGGAGTTCTGGGAACCGGAGTGATGAAAACTATTTTTGATATGTGTATATTGACATTGTAATCATCAGCACTTTTTATTTGTATCATTTTATAATTATGCTTACTAGCTTCACCCTTTACTTCTTTACTGGGACTGTTAGTAGGTTCACACTCTGCTAATGGGAGTATATCGTTTGCAGCATTCATTTCAGTGATATGATCTTCTCCCTCACAATCATTCCACAATTTTTAATCAGGCATTTACTTCCTACCCTTCCTTCTGAAATTATTTATTATTATCCCAAAGATAATTCTGATTATCTTAAATTTTACTCGAAAGATCGTTCTAGCTCTTTCCTATTGTACTAGAAATAGCATACCCAAATCGTGTGAGACTACCTCCGAAATATTTCTCCACGATCATCATGTTCTGTGCAAAGACAATATTAAGACTCTGCAACTTTAACAACACATGTGTGTTTTATGTGGTTTTTCACTCTTCAAATCTTCATTAATTTCCCCTTGACAGTATTCGTCATCTACCATATCTTTTGTATATATTCTACGGGTGTTCCTGGAACAAATTTCGGTTCAAAGACATCTGCCTGTCTCCCTCTAAATATGAAGATAGTAACTGTTCTCGAAAGAACAGATTCCATTGATTATCTTCATATATAGTAAAAGGCTACCCGGCCATTGACCTTCGTCTGTGCGAATGCGCACAGATTGCCCGAACTCTTACGGGAATCGTCACCTTAGTGTGCGCGAGTAAAGAGTGGATGGGCAAATATCTATTAGGTGCATTACGTATGTAGATTGTGGACAGTTGGGAATGTGCTTCCCACGGGAAGCGTGCAAGGGATAAGTCCTTGCAGTAGCGCTGTTCATCTGTGTCCTCGGTGGCTCAGATGTATAGACCGTCTGCCATGTAAGCAGGAGATCCCGGGTCGGGGCACACATTTTCAACTGTCCCCATCAAGGTATGTCAACAACACCTGTCGGCACCTGAGGCTTTCAATTAATTATCATTTAGATAAGACAGAGATTTAGGAACCAGGTTTTAAATTGTGTGATGTGTGAACTCTGACCCCTATTTATTGGTTATGAACTGTAGACTAAAACTGAAGAAACTGCAAAATGATACGAATTTCAGGAGATGCGTCCTGGATGAATTGAAAGAACCAGAGGTCGTAGAGAGTTTCAGAGGGAACATTAGGAAATGATTGACAACTACAGAGGAAATAAATATAGTAGAAGAAAACTGGGTAGCTTTGAGAGATGAAACAGTGAAGACAGCAGAGGATCAAGTAGGTAAAAAGACTAGGGCTAGTAGAAATCCTTGGGCAACAGGAGAGATACTGAATGTAATTGATGAAACGAGAAAATATAAAAAATTCAGTAAGTGAAGCAGGCGGAAAGGAATACAAACGTCTCAAAAATGAGATCGACAGGAAGTGCAAAATGGCTAAGCAAGAATGGATAACAGCACGAATATAAGGATGTAAAGGCAAATATTAAGGGGAGTAAGGTAGATACTGCCTACAGGAAAATTAAAGACACCTTTGGAGAAAAGAGAACAACCTGTTTGAATAACAAGAGCTGAGATGGAAAACCAGTCCTAAGCAAAGAAGGGAAAGCATAAAAGTTGAAGGAGGATATAGAGGATCTATACAAGGGCGATGTACTTGAGAGCAATATTATGGAAATGGAAGAGGACGTAAATGAAGAAGAAGTAGAAGATATGATACTGCGTGAAGAATTTGACGGAGCACTGAAAGACCTAAGTCGAGAAAAGCCCACGGGAATAGACAACATTCCATTAGAACTACTGACAGCCTTGGCAGAACCAGCCACAACAAAACTCTACCATCTGGCGACCAATTCGTATGAGGCAAGGGAAATGCCCTCAGACATCAAGAAGAATATAATAAATCCAGTCCCACAGAAAATTACCGAACTATCAGTTTAATAAGTCATGGTTTGCAAAATACGAACACGAATACTTTAGAGACGAATGGAAAAACTGATAGAAGCCGACGACAGGAAAGATCAGTTTGGATTCTGTAGAAATATTGGAACACGTGAGGCAATACTGTCCCTACGATTTATCTTATAAGATAGATTAAGGAAAGGCAAATCTACGTTTCTAGCATTTGTAGACTTAGAGAAAGATTTTGACAATGTTGACTGGAATACTCTCTTTCGAATTCTGAGGGTGGTAGGGGTAAAATACAGGGAGCGAAAGGCTATTTACAATTTGTACAGAAACCAGATGGCAGTTATAAGAGTCGAGGGGCATGAAAGGGAAGCAGTGGTTGAGATGGAGTGAGACAAGGTTGTAGCCTATCCCCAATGCTATCCAATCTGTATATTGAGCAAGCAGTGAAGCAAACAAGAGACAAATTTAGAGTAGGAATTAAAATCTATGAAGAAGAAATAAGAACTTGAGGTTTTCCGACGACATTGTCATTCTGTCACAGACAGCAAAGGACCTGGAAGAGCGGTTGAATGGAATGTACAATGTCTTGAAAGGAGGTTGTAAAATGAAAATAAATAAAAGCAAAACGAGGATAATGGAATTAATGGAATTAAATCAGGTGATGCTGAGGAAATTAGATTAGGAAATGAGACACTTATAGTAGTAAATGAGTTTTGCTATTTGGTGAGCAAAATAACTGATGATAGTTAAAGTAGAGAATACTGCCTATGGCAAGGAAAGCATTTCTGAAAAAGAGAAATTTGTTAACATCGAGTATAGGTTCAAGTTTCAGGAAATCTTTCTGAAAGCATTTGTATGGAACGTTGCCATGTACGGAAGTGAAACATGGACGATAATGTTGAAGAATACATGGGTAGATCACGTAACTAATGAGGAGGTACTGAACAGAATTGGGGAGAAGAGGAATTTGTGGCACAACTTGACTAGAAGAAGGGATCGATTGGTAGGGCACATTCTGAGGCATCAAGGGATTACCAACTTAGTACTGGAGGGAAACGTGGAGGGTAAAAATCGTAAAGGGAGACCAAGAAATGAATACACTAAGCAGATTAAGGAGGCTGTAGGTTGCATTAGTTACTCGGAGATGAAGAAGCTTGCACAGGATAGAGAAGTGTGGAGAGTTGCATCAAACCAGTCTCTGCACTGAAGCTCACAGCAATAACATACAAATTTCACATATTTTCTTCTGCTGGCTGGGTGGTTCATAGATTTTTTGATTATCTTCAGTGTGAATACACCTGGATTGAACCTATTTTTTAAAAATACTTAATGCTAACTACATTTTCATTACTAAACACTCCAAAGACATCAGATGCTGCTATCTTCACATCTGAGGACACAACTACTGATTTTGGACAACGTGACCATATAACGTGTATGTAGCCCTCATTCATATTTTGAGTTTTCCCATCTACAGATGTTCTGAGAGTTCAGGACTGACTAGGTATCTGATAGTGGGCTTTAAAACATTTAAAACAGGTTATGGGTATAATGTTTAAAACAGCTTATGTGTGTATGGCCTTCCACTGGCTTCTGCCTGAAGATGTTTCCATCACGATTTGTCACACAGGAAGTACTGAGCATTCTCATCTGTAGAACGTTTGTGGAATAATAGTCTCCACACAGCCGGCTGCATTGTTTTATAGTAAGTACATTGTCCCTTATGGCTTTAACACAGAATATTTATAACGTGTGAATTTCTTTGTCTATCAATCTGTTCGCACCTCCCAATTGCTTTCATCTTCTGATTTCTTGCCGTTCGTTTCATTCTTCCGTCTGAGAAATCTACCTCCTACTCGCTTCTGAACTTTTTTTTTTTTTTTTTAGTCGTAAGTCTTCTGACTGAGTGGATGCGGCCCACCACGAATTCCTCTCCTGTGTCACCCTCTTCATCCCCAAGTAGCACCTGCAACCTACGTCTTCAATTGTTTACTACATATATTCCAATCTCTGTGTCCCTCTACAGTTTTTACGCCCTGCAGCTCCCTCTAGTACTATGGAAGTTATTCCTTGATGTCTTATCAGATGTCCTACCGTCCTGTCCCTACCGCTAGTTTGTGTTTTCCATACAGTCCTTTCCTCGTCGATTCTGCGGAGGACGCCTTATCAGTCCACCTAATTCTCAACGTTCTTGTGTACCACCACATTTCAAATTCATCGGTTGTCTTCTGTTCCGGTTGTCCCACAACCCATGTTTCACGTCAATTCAATTCTATGCTCAAAATTTACGTTCTCAGAAATTTATTCCTCAAATTAAGGCCTATGTTTCATGTTAGTATACTTCTCTTGGCCAGCAATGCCCTTCTTCCAGCGCTTGTCTGCTTTTTATGGGCTCCATGCTCCGTGTGTCATTGGTTATTTTGCTGTCTAGTTAGCAGAATCCCTTAACTTCATCTTCTTCATGATCATCAATCACGACGTTCGGTTTCTCGCTGTTCTCATTTCTGCTGCTTCTCATTACTTTTGTCTTTCTTCGACTTACTCTCGATCCATATTCTGCACTCATTAGACTGTTCATACCATCCAGCAGATCATGTAGTTCTTCCCGAGTTTCAGTGAGGATTGCAATGTCATCAGTGAATCTTATCATTGATATCCTTCCATAATGGATTTTAATTCCACTCGTGAACCTTTTATCTTCGTCATTGCTTCTTCGATGTATGGAATGAATTGTAGGAGCGAAAGACTACATCTCTACTTTGACATTTTTAATCCGAGCACTTCGCACTTGGGCTTCCACTCTTATTGTTCCTCTCAGCTCTTTTACATGTTGTGTTGTACCCTTCTTTCCCTATAGCTTATTACTATCTTTCTCAGAATTTTGAACGTGTATCAAACTTAAGGTCGGAACTGCATTTCTGGTGCCTTTACCTTTCCTAAGGCCAAACTAATCGTCATCCAACACATCCTCAATTTTCTTCTGTGTATTATCCTTGTCAGCAATTTGGATGCATCAGCTGTTAAGCTGATTGTGCGATAATTTTCGCACTTGTCGGTTCTTGCGTACTTCGGAATTCCATGGATGATATTTTTCCGAAAGTCAGATGGTATATCGCCAAACTCATATATTCTACACACAAACGTTAACAGTAGTTTAGTTGCCACTTCCCCCATTAATTTTAGACTGATGGAACGTTATCTATCCCTTCTGCCTTATTCAATCGTAAGTGTCCCTCAGAAAATTAACAGAAAAAATTTACATCATAGAGAAGATGTGGATCGCGCCACGGATAAAAGGGTACGTGGCAGGCACAAACGGCCAAGGATGATTTTTTCATATTTCCGGGCATGTTTCAATTATTAAACTGAGATACCATTGTCTTATAAATCAAGCACTAAAATAAAATTCGATTTATTCTCTATTTTGCCCTACATCTTACCATAACGAGCCAAGGGTCCGTCACATTCGCTCCAACTCGTGAGCTTGTAGCCAAACCCGCCTACGGGCGTAAAGGTCATCGTTGCGTCACGCGGCCATCACCCTGACGTACCGACTGGCTTCCTTCGCCCACCATCTGCTACCTGTCACTCTGATTCATTGTTTTCGTTCTCGCCTTCCACCATTTTTCATATTTTCTCTGACTGCTATCGCATATGTAATGATAGTATTTGTGACATTGTTGTTTTACTGGTACAACCTATAACACATACTTTACTGTAATTGACGCTATTTTTTCACTAGTCGTAAACTCTTACCACTGGATCTAGCATTTTGATAATATAATGCCGACTTAGGATATCTACAGGATGGTCCATCTGAAGTTTCGGATGAGATTATCTCGAAAACTATACATCGGGTAAAAATAGTGGGTAAGACAAGTTCGTAAGCTCGAAGGGGGACATCAAATGATACTACACGTGACCCCCAGCACCCATCCCCTTCGGTGGGGCGGTGGACAACTTTTAAATCTTAAAAGGGAAGCCCCATTTTTTATTGCAGATTCAGATTCTCCATAAAAAAGTAATCAAGTTTTGTCTGAAACCTTTTTTTAAACCATTGACAGGTGGTGCTGAAATTGAGAAACGTTAAAATTGGGGAAGAACTCAGATTTATTTAGAATTATCCGATAAGGACGCATCAAAGCGATACAAAATGGACATCAATTCTTTAATTACGCCAAATTAAGCTATTTTTTACAATATATATCCTACCTGCCACAGTTTTTGATGGAGGGAGGTTCAATGGTATTTAAGTCTCGTCAGGGAACTCTTCACAATTGCATTACTCACCCAACTGTGGAGCTACCGTGGCCAATCTGCGAACTATGGCTCAGTATGAAGGTCGGTGCAATGCGACGAGACGTCGCTTCACTTTCAGATTGTGAACCTTAAACATCAACTGACGAAAGTAAATTGTTCTTTAGCGAAAAATGGCTCACTATCCTCCTACAGAGTTTGTTGATATGATGTTAATTTTAGGTGAATGCCATAACAATTACGCTGTAGCTGCGCATTTGTATGTGGATCGTTTCCCAAACAGACGACATCCAAGCGAAAACATTATTCGAAATTACACTCAACAAGCTCGAAAGAGATACATGCACCGTCCACCTCGTCATCGTGAATACAATGAAAATGACGCCCGTACCCTTATCGTTCTGTACATCTACATTTACATGACTACTCTGCAATTCACATTTAAGTGCTTGGCAGAGGGTGCATCGAAACGCAATCATACTATATCTCTACCATTCCACTCCCGAATAGCGCGCGGGAAAAACGAACACCTAAACCTTTCTGTTCGAGCTCTGATTTCTCTTATTTTATTTTGATGATCATTCTTACCTATGTAGGTTGGGCTCAACAAAATATTTTCGTATTCGGAAGAGAAAGTTGGTGACTGAAATTTCGTAAATAGATCTCGCCGCGACGAAAAACGTTTTTGCTTTAATGACTTCCATCCCAACTCGCGTATCATATCTGCCACACTCTCTCCCCTATTACGTGATAATACAAAACGAGCTGCCCTTTTTGCACCCTTTCTATGTCCTCCGTCAATCCCACCTGGTAAGGATCCCACAGCTCGCAGCAATATTCTAACAGAGGACGAACGAGTGTAGTGTAAGCTGTCTCTTTAGTAGACTTGTTGCATCTTCTAAGTGTCCTGCCAATGAAACGTAACCTTTGGCTCGCCTTCCCCGCAATATTATCTATGTGGTCTTTTCAACTGAAGTTGTTCGTAATTTTAGCACCCAGGTTGAATTGACAGCCTTGAGAATTGTACTAATTATCGAGTAATCGAATTCCAACGGATTTCTTTTGGAACTCATGTGGATCACCTCACACGTTATTTAGCGTCAACTGCCATCTTTTCTTAATCGCTTTGCAACTGGTACTGGTCTTCGGATGACCTTACTAGACGATAAATTACAGTATCATCTGCGAACAACCTAAGAGAACTGCTCAGATTGTCACCCAGGTCATTTATATAGATCAGGAACAGCAGAAGTCCCAGGACGCTTCCTGGGGAACACCTGATATCACTTCAGTTTTACTCGATGATTTGCCTTCTATTACTACGAACTGCGACCTTCCTGACAGGAAATCACGAATCCAGTCGCACAACTGAGACGATACCCCATAGGCCCGCAGCTTGATTAGAAGTCGCTTGTGAGGAACGGTGTCAAAGGCTTTCCGGAAATCCAGAAATACGGAATCAACCTGAGATCCCCTGTCGATAGCGGCCATTACTTAGTGCGAATAAAGAGCTAGGTGCCTTGCACAAGAAAGATGTTTTCTGAAACCATGCCGATTACGTATCAATAGATCGTTCCCTTCGAGGTGATTCATAATGTTTGAATACAGTATATGCTCCAAAACCCTACTGCAAACCGACGTCATGATATAGGTCTGTAGTTCGATGGATTACTCCTACTACCCTTCTTAAACACTGGTGCGACCTGCGCAATTTTCCAATTTGTAGATACAGATCTATCGGTGAGCGAGCGGTTGTATATGATTGCTAAGTAGGGAGCTATAGTATCAGCGTAATCTGAAAGGAACCTAATCAGTATACAATCTGGACCTGAAGACTTGCCCGTATCAAGCAATTTGAGTTGCTTCGCAACCCCTAAGGTGTCTACTTCTAAGAAACTCATGCTAGCAGCTGTTCGTGTTTCAAATTCTGGAATATTCCATTTGTCTTCCCTGGTGAAGGAATTTCGGAAAACTGCGTTCTATAACTCCGCATTAGCGGCACAGTCGTCGGTAACAGTACCATCGGCACTGCGCAGCGAAGGTATTGACTGCGTCTTGCCGCTTGTGTACTTTACATACGACCAGAATTTCTTCGGATTTTCTACCAAATTTCGAGACAATGTTTCGTTGTGGAACCTATTAAAGGCATCTCGCATTGAAGTCCGTGTCAAATTTCGCGCGTCTGTAAATTTTAGCCAATCTTCGGGATTTCGCGTTCTTCTGAACTTCGCATGCTTTTTCCGTTGCCTCTGCAACAGCGTTCGGACCTGTTTTGTGTACCATGGGGGATCAGTTCCATCTCTTACCAATTTATGAGGTATGAATCTCTCAATTGCTGTTGCTACTATATCTTTGAATTTGAGCCACATCTCGTCTACATTTGCATAGTCAGTTCGGAAGGAATGGAGATTGTCTCTTAGGAAGGCTTCTAGTAACACTTTATCCGCTTTTTTAAATAAAATTACTTTGCGTTTGTTTCTGGTGGATTTGGAAGAAACGGTATTGAGCCTAGCTACAACGACCTTGTGATCACTAATCCCTGTATCAGTCATGATGCTCTCTTTCATGTTTGGTTCTCCCCTGTGTTCAACTGGATTCCAAAATTAGTAGTCGTGAGATTCATAAACAACCTGGAAGACCGAAATCAACTGTTTTGAGGATTTTGAAGGCACGTAAATACAGTGCATATCATATCACACTAACACAGGCATTAACGCCGAAAGGTATGCAAATACGCGTGCATTTCTGCCAATGGACCTTGGAAATGAAAAGAGGTGACCACGATTTTTTAGATACGTTATTTTCACCGATGAAGCCACATTCAAAGACAATGGTGAATTAAATCGCCATGATTGTCATTTTTGGTCCCCTGTCAATCCACACGGGCACAGACCCTTTGACAATCAACACAAATGGTCGTTAATGGTCTGGTGTGGATTTTTAAACGGTTACTTAATAAGTCCGTATTTTTTGACCGAAATGTTACTGGGGAATCTTATTTACAACTTCTCCGCGATGATTTATTGAAGCTAATGGAAGATGTTGATTTAGAAACTAGGCAACGAATGTGATTCCAACAGGACGGAGAAGCTCTCCATTATGCTAAAAATGTGCGGAACGTTTTAAATTTGCAGTACCCTGGTCGGTGGATAGGACGCAGTGGACCAATTCAGTGGCCTCATCGTTCACCAAACCTAACATCTCCTGATATTTTCTTATGGGTTATTTAAAAAATATTGTTTATGAAAGAGAGCCCACAACCTAAAACGATTGGAGCAACACATTCGAAGTGGGTGTGCAGCCATACCACGGGATGTGCTGCTCAAAACGGTGGACAACATTTGCAGACGATTGACTTTATGCATTGAAGCAAATGGGGATAATTTTCACCACCTGCGACATAGTCGCTTATACGAACAGTGATCCAATTCTGTCAAATGTCTTTTTATTTCAGTATTTGATCGCAATATCAATTTCTTTGAGGATGACCGGTTTCAGTCCGTTATGAACATCCTCAGATCTTTTCTACACCGTGTGACGATGCTGAGCTGATTATATTTATATGTTTTTACGATGCCATTATGGCCTTATCACATTAGGACATGGTGTAGAAAAGATCCGAGGATGAACATAACGAACTGAAACCGGTCATCGTCAAAATAATTGATATTGTGATCAAAGACTGGAATAAGAAGCATTTGGGGATAATTTTGAACAATTTCTTCGTAGCTAATTTAATTAAGCACCCCAAATTGTGAGAGGCAAGGGAGCTCACACTAATGTGCACCCCATGGGAACATCATTCTACTACGTCCATGTCGTTGTTCCTGGGTAACGCTAAAAGTAGGATACAGTACATTTTGTACAAAAATAACTTAATTTGGCGTAACGAAAGAATTTGTGCACATTTTTATCGATTTGATGCGTCTTTTCGGATAATTCTAAATAAATCAGAGTTCTTCCCCAATTTTACCTTTTTTCTCGATTTCAGCGCCATCTGTCAATGGTTTGAAAAAATATTTCAGACGAAAGTTGATTACTTTCTTATGGAGAATCCGAATCTACATTTCTCCCTCCTCTGTACCTCCAAAAGCCCACCCACTGCGCTACCACACCTAAACCTACTGCCGTAGTTTTACTGTCCTAGGAGGCCTGAATGAAAAGAGCTTTCCCCAGTTAGCAGGCGAGCTATGTGTTTTGATAGGCCATCGGGGTCTCAAGTTATTATCGCACCCAACATCAGACCACGGGTAGGCATAAACAACTTGCATAAGTCACCGACTGGAACGGATACTGGGGAAAGTTGTCAGAAATCGCAACACAAGTAAATGATTTAGAAATCAACACAGAGAGATATGTTTTGAAACTAGCATAGAACAATCTACTCCTAACAGAGGGCAGACTCCACTGACATTCACAGAACGAAAATAGCATCCACCTATAACTACACAAGTTTAACTGAAAACACTTCGGTGAGAGAATAGTAAGTGTGAGAACTAGGTTTTGGCAACAGAAAGGTTGGTCTCAGACTTCGGTAGAACTTACCGCATAGCTGGCGCTGCTACTCACCGGCAGTATCGCGAAACATTCGCGATCAGCAAACGACCGAAACGCTAATCGAAACCGAGCATCATTACTAGACTGTGTCCGATGTAACGAGCCGTTAACCTCTCCGTAGCATGGCGGAGCGTACCTGTCGAGAATGGGCGGTCAAGGCGAGACGGCACCTGCTGGACCTTCTAGTAAGAGGTTCGAGAAATATGCTGCAGCTGTTATACTCAGGGTCTTTGTTAGTTGGTGGACACCTCGCACTAACACACTAATATGCCTGCCGCTGAATGAAGTAGTTTCGGTGCCAACTTGCTGGGTGGTCAAGCGACTAGACGCCGCGTGCTGGGCCATAGAACGGGACGCTCTCTTTTTGCAAGAGATGTTTCCCAACCTGAGGCAGTTTCGGTCGTGGGGGCGGTGGGCTTTTCAGTGTTTGTGTGCGCTCCAACACCAGTTTCGGTTCCCCTGTAAGTAGGGAATTATTATTACAAGGTTTCTTTCGTTTCTATAATTACTTGTTGTTGTTGTTGTTGTTGTTTTGGTCTTCAGTCCTGAGACTGGTTTCATGCAGCACTCCATGCTACTCAATCCTGTGCAAGCTTCTTCATCTCCCAGTACCTACTGCAGCCTACATCCTTCTGAATCTGCTTAGTGAATTCATCTCTTGGTCTCCCTCTACGATTTTTACCCTCCACGCTGCCCTCCAGTACTATATTGGTGATTCTTTGATGCCTCAGAACATTTCCTACCAACCGATCCCTTCTTCTAGTCAAGTTGTGCCACAAACTCCTCTTCTCCTAATTCTCTTCAATACCTCATCATAGGTTATGTGATGTACCCATCTAATCTTCAGCATTCTTCTGTAGCACCACATTTCGAAAGCTTCTATTCTCTTCTTGTCCAAACTATTTATCGTCCATATTTCACTTCCATACATGGCTACACTCCATACAAATACTTTCAGAAACGACTTCCTCACACTTAAATCAATACTCGATGTTAAATTTCTCTTCTTCAGAAACGCTTTCCTTGCCATTGCCAGTCTACATTTTATATCCTCCCTACTTCGACCATCATCAGTTATTTGGCTCCCAAAATAGCAAAACTCCTTTACTACTTTAAGTGTCTCATTTCCTAATCTAATTCCCTCAGCATCACCCGACTTAATTCGACTACATTCCATTATCCTCGTTTTGCTTTCGTTGATGTTCATCTTACACCCTCCTTTCAAGACACTGTCCATTCCGTTCAACTGCTCTTCCAAGTCCTTTGGTGTCTGAGAGAATTACAATGTCATCGGCGAACCTCAAAGTTTTTATTTCTTCTCCATGGATTTTAATACCTACCCCAAGTTTTTCTTTTGTTTCCTTTACTGCTTCCTCGATATACAGATTGAATAGCATCGGGGAGAGGCTACAACCCCGTCTCACTCCCTTCCCAAACACTGCTTCCCTTTCATGTCCCTTGACTCTTATAACTGCCATCTGATTTCTGTACAAATTGTAGATAGCCTTTCGCTGTCAACATTGTCAAAAGCTTTCTCTAAATCTACAAATGCTAGAAACGTAGGTTTGCCTTTCCTTAATCTTTCTTCTAAGATAAATCGTAAGGTCAGGATTGCCTCACGTGTTCCAGTGTGTCTACGGAATCCAAACTGATCTTCCCCGAGGTCGGCTTCTACCAGTTTTTCCATTCGTCTGTAAAGAATTCGCGTTAGTATTACTTAGGTGTTTCAATTGGCGATTGAATCTTTAGATACCTCTACATAAAATTCGTATGAAAATTATAGATAGAGCAGTTCTTCATCAAAAGGCTCCAAATCTGTCATTTGATTTCATGTGCATTAATGACTTCTCAACTCATCCTTTGCTTCTGGCTTTGCATGCCCGCCCCCACACTCGTCACTTCACGTGGCATTCTAGGGATTGTTCGTAACATAGTTTGCTATACCATGGCAGAGTTAGAAAACGCACGTTCGACCAATACTCGAATATTTGTCGTCAGTCACGAATCTGTTCCAGAGAGTAGTGCTGTAAGAAATGGAGAAGATCAATAGAAAAACAGCAGAGGTCGTCACAGGACATTAAGTAAGCACAAAAGCGTCACAGACATGTTCAAATAACCTCTGTGAAAACGCTTTAACAGTGCGCTGTGCATCACGGTTTGGTTTGTCATTAAAATTCCGATAACGTACACTCATAGAAGGATCAAGCAAGTTACTGCGTCCCCTTACACATATGTTGTATACATTGAACGTGGAGAGAAGATAAAATAAAGGAAACGAGCTGAAGATATCAACTCGATCGGAACTTCATGCGGACTCAGTTGCGACGAGTTAAAATATGTGCCAGACCGGGACTCGAACCTGCGCTTTCCTGTTTAGTAGGCCATTGCGTTAACCATTGCGCACACAGTTTTCACCGCAAATATGCAGACTTTCTCGGCATACCCCCTCGCACACTTCTACCTTGTATCACCTGTTTACAGTCCCTGTCCATGTTTTCCATGCTCTCTAAATTTAGATTACCGCTGGAGGTCGATTATACGAACGTGCGATGTCTGTTCTTTCACCCATGTCCAAAACGAGAGACACCACACAATCATATAGTCGATTCTCATCGATGGGCAATGAGTGTAAAACCTTAAGTGCGAATGTAAGTTTACGTTCTACCTCCAGGAGGAACGTAAAATTAGCGAGTATGGAGTACATGGAGGGGATTGCGGAGAGGTAGCGCTAGCTGAGAGCTTGAGTTGTCGGGGGAGCACGCCGAGACAGTCGGCGAATTTGTGTCTGGGTGGCGCAGTGGTTAACAAATCTGTAGCAGCATGCAACAGGTCCGACCCAGTGTGGCACACATTTTCACTCATCGCCGCTGATTCCGCACGAAGTACCGATGCAGTGTATATCATTCCTTCCTTCCTTTTCCTTTCGTTTCACTCCCCTGCATCTTGCGTCGAGATAATGTGTATCGCAATTGCAGATTTCGCACGGTGTCTGTTCTTTAAGGCATGTCCGAAAGAACAGACAAGACGCGTTCATATATTGCTATTTATATAGCAGAAAAGAGCATGAATGTAATATTTGAGAGATTAGAGATTGCATGGAGGCTTACCGATATGTCTTCCGATGGACCCTTCGCTAATGGAACCTGAAAAGAGAGAAACGATAGTTGTAGGCAATGTAGCCTTCACTACAAATTATAAAGGAGAAGGTGTAAGGTTAGAGCTTAGTGTCACATCGAAAATGCATTCATTAGAGACACAACACAAGTTTCGATAACGAAAGGCTAGGTAAGGAAATTGGCAACGTACTTTTCAAAATAATTATCCTGGCATTCACCTGGAGCAGTTTAGGGAAATGACGGAAAACTTAAAATCTTTATGCCTAGACACAAATCTCAACTGCTGCCCTCCCGAATGCGAGTTCCACAAACCATAAGATGTCTTGTGGAGTGCAGATGTACATGTAGAAACGTGAAACGTGTATTGTTGTAGGCAGCCTCGTCTCATTATTGGTTATACTCAGTCATGTAATTCATCGGTTACAAGGGTCTGGTTCACATGGCTCTGAGCACTATGGAACTTAACTTCTGTCAATCCCGTAGAACTTAGAACCATTTCAACCTAACTAACCTAAGGACACCACACACATCCATGCCCAAGGCAGGATTCGAACCTGCGACCGAAGCGGGCGCGCGGCTCCTGACTGTAGCGCCTAGAACCGCTAGGCCACTCCGACCGGCTATAAGGGTCTAATTAATCAATAAATTCCTATGTTTACGCAAAAGAGCGGTATTATCCGAGACAGTGGGTGCTGATTGTGCACTACTGGCCAATAAAATTGCTACAACAAGAAGAAATGCAGATGATAAACGGGTATTCATTAGAAAAATATATTATACGGGAACTGATATGTGATTACATTTTCACGCAATTTGGGTGCATAGATCGGGAGAAATCAGTACCCAGAACAACCACCTCTGGCCGAAATAACGGTCTTGATACGCCTGAGCATTGAGTCAAACAGATCTTGGATGGCGTGTACAGATACAGCTGCCCGTGCAGCTTCAACACGGTACCACAGTTCATCAAGAGTAGTGACTGGCGCATTGTGACGAGCCAGTTGCTCGGACACCATTGAGCAGACGTTTTAAATTGGTGAGAGATCTGGAGAATGTGCTGGCCAGGGCAGCAGTCGAACATTTTCTGTATACATAAAGGCCCGTACAGGACCTCCAACTTGCGGTCGTGCATTATCCTGCTGAAATGTAGGGCTTCGCAGGGAGCGAATGAAGGGTAGAGCCACGGGTGGTAACACATCTGAAATGTAACGTCCACTGTTGAAAGTCCCGTCAATGTGAACAAGAGGTGATCCACACGTGTAACCAATGGCACCCCATACCATCACGCCGGGTGATACGCCAGTATGGCGATAACGAATACACGCTTCCAATGTGCGTTCACCGCGATGTCGCCAAACGCGGATTCGTCGTTGAGTACACCATCGCAGGCGCTCCTGTCTGTGATGCAGCGTCAAGGCTAACCGCAGGCGTGGTGTCCGAGCTGATAGTCCATGCTGCTGCAAACGTCGTCGAACTGTTTGTGCAGATGGTTGTTGTCTTGCAAACGTCCCCATCTCTTGACTCAGGGATCGGGACGTGGCTGCACGATCCGCTACAGCCATACGGATAAGTTGCCTGTCATCTCGACTGCTAGTGATACGAGGCCGTTGGGATCCAGCAGGGCGTTCCGTATTACCCTCCTGAACCCACCGATTCTATATTCTGCTAACAGTCATTGGATCTCGACCAACGCGAGCAGCAATGTCACGACATGATAAACCGCAATCGTGATAGGCAACAATCCGACCTTTATCAAAGACGGAAACTTGATGGTACACATTTCTACTCCTTACACGAGGCATCACAACAACGTTTCACCAGGCAACGCCGGTCTACTGATGTTTGTGTATGAGAAATCGGTTGGAAACTTATGTCAGCACGTTGTAGATGTCGCCACCGGCGGCAACCTTGTGCGAATTCTCTGAAAAGCTAATCATTTGCATATCACAGCATCTTCTTCCTACCGGTTAAATTTCGCGTCTGCAGCACGTCGGTCGGCCGATGTGGCCGAGCGGTTGTAGGCGCTTCACTCTAGAACCACGGGACCGCTACGGTCGCAGGTTCGAATCCCGCCTCGAGCATGGATGTGTGTGACGTCCTTAGATTAGTTAGGTTTAAGTAGTTCTGAGTTCTAGGGGACTGAAGACCTCAGATGTTAAGTCCCATAGTGCTCAGAGCCATTTTTATTTTTTTTTAATTATTTTGCAGCACCTCATCTTCGTGGTGTAGCAATTTTAATGGCCAGTAGTGTAGATGATTTCCTTTAATTTCTACAGTGCTTGTTTCATTCACACTGGTAGTTAGCGGAGAGTGAAAATATTGCCCAAACAATTTCTGATGTTCTTCGCCTGCCTTCAGCTGACGAGGTTGCTGAATGGACGAGCTTTTTGGTGGAAGAGGTGGGGGCGGGGGGTTGCTGGCGCCGGCCACCTGTGTCGTGTCAGCTGTCGCATTCCGCATTCACAGCGGTAGAGGGCGGCGAGCGTCTTTGACAGAGTGAACCACGCTCAGGAAAGAATGCATTTGCGTGCTGAGATCAGAGAACTTGCCTTACACTCTCCAATTGGCGAATATTAGGGTTTCTCCAAACGACAGACCACCCTCTCAAAAGGCATGTCCAGTGCGATAACATCGCAATACTGAACAGTAACAGTGGCGTGCCTCCACCGGCGACTCCCTTGTCTAATGCCGACATGCTGCTGTCGTCTTGTAGCACAAACATTGAGAAGACGAGGTTAGAGAAAGTATTTGGTGGGACGCCGTTTCGAAAGGTCGGAACTCGGAATTTTTGGGAATTGCTGTGCGCCACAGGACAGCACTGACAAGACGCTGGAAAGAGGAGCTCGGCAGGTTGGCGTTCGGAGACTCCCAAAAGAATAGACGCAGATTGATCAAAATGGCAGATTTGGCGGGCTCACACTGAGAAGGAGCAGGAGTGTGAAGTATCAGACACTTCCTCACTGAGAACCATAATAAGTACTTTTCTGGGAGCCCCAGTAGAGGCGCAGAGAATGGTCTTCTTTACCACGAGAGGAGAAGGCAGTTGAGTAGCAGATGGGTCACGCCATGCCAGCGTCCGATCACGCCTGCCATCGTACCGCGCCTGGTACTCGCGCAAATGATGTGTCACAGCGAAGATGTGCGAAATTCGTATAGGATGACAGGCGTATTGGTTCATATTGATCAATCAGTTACCGTGTAATGACCTTTGGGCTATAATTTTACTGTTTCTCTTTACGCATTAACCTCCCGCTGCAAACATCACCAACACTTCAGTTCTGCGAATCAGAAGTTGGTTAACACGATCTCTTGTTCATTCGGTCTATATTATGAGAACTTTTCCAGTCCTTCGTCTCTCAAGATCCACAGTTATCACACATTTGTATGTGTGTGAATACACACTCATCTTCCTGTGATGGGTATTTTACCCTTGTTTGTTCTGAGCAATCACTGAATTCGTAATAGTAAATGTATGTAAGTTGTAACCCTTGTTCCATTAGAGTAGCTGATGAGCCCCACCACTACTTTGTAATTATTATCGTTTAATCAGGGCTCACAACAACAGTTCAGGTGTTAGGCCCAACCCTTTCCTTCCATTTCCATGCACGCAATACACATGGGGCATAGTGGAGGACTAGCACCTTGATAGGGGATGTTTAATGCATGTCAGTGGCTAAACACATCGAGTACAGCCTTACCCAGTGACGTCTTGCAAACGTTAACACAAGTAAGTCGTAATCAATTGGAATAAAAGGTGATAAGTTCATAAATAACTAACAGTTTTATGATATCCGTTTTCATATTTTGTTGTAGGTGTGCAGACACAGGAGACACTCAACTGGAAGACAGAGATTTTCTACTTTACAAGACACCCCCAAGTCGTTAATAGTTGCGCAATCTATACGTTTGCGTCTGAAGTACCAGGTTTTATACAATGTTTCTCAGCTTTCAAGTGGTACGAACTGTTAAAATGGACAGCTGAAAGTAATGGACAGTGCAAGGATAAAAAACCTTTGAGTTGACACTCACCTCTTCTGAGGCACTCCTCAAGGTCTAGTTTTCTGCCGAATCCTCTCTTGACGCATTCACACTTCATGATGGGATCTCTCATTGCAGCATCAGTGCACCCTGTATCTGGTAGAACTGGAGAGGTACGATCGCCGGGCGCATCTGCAAATTTTCAAGAATAATTTCGGTGTGGAGAATGAAGTTTTTAGTAACCAGAACAAACGTTCCAAGTGACGCAAACGGTCATTGTGGAACTGCTGAGTGTCTGTTACATTATGCTAAAGATTTCTGTCGTAGATCGCTGACTACAGAGCACTTGAGAGGACAAACTTAAGTGGAGATCGCAACCTGGTTTAGAGGCGTTTGTGGCCGTTTTCTTTAAGGTGGGTGGACCATTCGCTGAGCCGATTACACTGACCGTCTCGCCTTTGGTTCGGCTGTGGGCTAAGTTCGGGTCCGTGGTATGGGTACGTCGGTGCAGCCTGCGACCCGCTTCCTGCCAGCACATACTCCGCCTGTAAAGACTGTTGGGATCCTCGAAGCGCTCGCAAGTGTCCATGTGGCAATGGTTGACGTACGGTTCGGCCAACCATTCAGTCCAGAAACACTGCAGGATGGGACCTTTCTGTGTGTGAAGGGAGATGGACGTATTTCCAGTATGGGAAACAGAAAGGAGTGCTACTGTATGGGAAACGCTCTGGAAGGCACCGAACAGGGGTGCAATAGAGAGAACATAGTGCAGTACCAAGACTGGCTGGCCGCAGTCCAAGTAAAGATAAGCAAGACTAGGGCAGCGCCTTTCATAATAACAGACTGAGATGGAGTTTTCCCAAAACCAAACTTACAATGAGGTGACAAAAGTCTGGGGACCTCCTTTTGCCTGGCGTAGTGCACCGACTTGACCTTCCATGGACTCAACAAGGTATTGGAAGTGTCGTACAGAAATACTGAGCCATGCAGCATCTGTAGCCGTCCATTAATGTGAAAGTGTTGCTTATGCAGGATTTTGTGCACCAACTGACCTCTCGATTACATCCCACAAATGTTCGATGGGACTGATGACGGCGATCTTGGTGTCCAAATAATTCTCTCTAATCGTCCAGAATGTTCTTCAAACCAACTGCGAATAGCTTTGGTCTGGTAATACGGTGCATTATCATCCACTCAAATCTCATCGTTGTTTGGGAACATTAAGACCACGTACGGCTGCAAATGGTCTCCAAATAGCCGAACATAACCATTTCCAGTCAATGAAAGGTTCAGCAGATGGTCAAGTCTATTCCATGCAAACACAACCCTCATCATTACGGAACAACCATTAGCTTTCACAGTGCCTTGTTGATAAATTGGATCCACGCCTTCGTGGAGTCTGCGCTACACTCGAACCACACCATCTGCTCTAGGGTCCAATCCACACGGTCGCGAACCCATGAGAAGCGCTACAGGCGGTGCCGTGATGTAGCAAAGGCACTCGCACCTGTCGTCTGCTGCGATAGCCCATTGACGCCAGATTCCAACGCACTGCCCTAACGGATATGTTCGTCGTTCGTCCCACTTTGATTTCTGTCATTATTTCACACAGTGTTGCTTGTCTGTTGGGAGTGACAACTCAATGCAAACGCCGCTGCTCTCGGTCGTGAAGTGAATTTCGTCGGCTACTGCATTGTCCGTTGTGACACGTTGTCGTTGTTGTGGTCTTCAGTCCTGAGACTGATTTGATGCTGCTCTCCATGTTACTCTATCCTGTTGAATCTGCTTAGTGTATTCATCTCCTGGTCTCCCTCCACGATTTTTACCCTCCACGCTGCCCTCCAGTACTAAATTGGTGATCACTTGGTGCCTCAGAACATGTCCTACCAACCGATCCCTTCTTCTTGTCAAGTTGTGCCACAAACTCCACTTCTCCCCAATTCTCTTTAATACCTCATCATTAGTTATGTGATCTACCCATCTAATTTCCTTGCCATTGCCAGTCTATATTTTATATCCTCTCTACTTCGACCATAATCAGTTATTTGGCTCCCCAAATAGCAAAACTCCTTTACTACTTTAAGTGTCTCATTTCCTAATCTAATTCCCTCAGCATCACCCGCCTTAATTTGACTACATTCCATTATCCTCGTTTTGCTTTTGTTGATGTTCACCTTATACTCTCCTTTCAAGACACTGTCCATTCTTTTCAACTGCTCTTCCAAGTCCTTTGCTGTCTCTGACAGAATTACAATGTCATCGGCGAATCTTAAAGTTTTTATTTCTTCTCCATGGATTTTAATACCTACTCCGAACATTTCTTTCGGTTCCTTTACTGCTTGCTCAATATACAGATTGAACAACAACGGGGAGAGGCTACAGCCCTGTCTCACTCCCTCCCTAACCACTGTTTCCCTTTCATGTCCCTCGACTCTTATAACTCCCATCTGGTTTCTGTACAAATTGTAAATAGCCTTTCGCTCCCTGTATTTTACCCCTGCTACCTTTAGAATTTGAAAGAGAGTATTCCAGTCAGTCAGTTGTGACACGTAATGCCCGGAATTTGGTATTCTCGGCGCACTCTAACGATTTCAGAAAGTGAATTTCCCACGTATGTAGCTCCAACTACCACTGCGCGTCCAAAGTCTTTGGGCGGTAATCACGTTGGAAACCTTTCTACATGAACCACCTGAGTACAAGTGATAGCTCTTTTATACCTAGTGCACGCGATTCTACCACCAGCTACATATGAGCTTACCGCTATCCCATGACTTTTGTCACCTCAGTGTATGTCTTAAGTTAGCAAGATAAGACTCTGAAGAGATTTCGGGAATGCAGCCGGTCGTCGTAAACTTTAGTCCACGGTATTTCGGCTGGACAACTGCCAGCCATCTACAGGTGAGCCGAACGAGGGCTGACGAACACGTTTTTTTTTCTCTCTCTCTCTCTCTCTCCCTCTTTATTGATTTTCAATTCCCCCCGAAGGGGGCGGGCTGGCAACGAACACGTCCTCCGCTCCGTCTTATATAGTGCGCCGATGGTACTGCCGCGCATGCCTTGAAATCGCGGAGACAGGAGGCACCGCCGGGCGGCAGCGCCCTCGCTGGTGGAACTGCAAGACTCAGCTGCTGTCGGTATTGTCGTTGGCCGCAACTATTGAAGTCTTCTGGCGTCTTCGTCTCGAGCAAATTTCGGAGATGACGGGATTCCACGCGTTATTCAGCTGGTAACCGCTGTCATGGTTCATTAGATTTTCCGCAATGCGTATTTCAACGGATGCTTTGATAATGAAGTCCCATATGGTTGTTTCTGTGGCCCAAAATCGAAGTTTTGTCATACTGCATTGAATGTCCGTTGGAAATACAATGTTCCGCAACTGCAGACTTACTGGGTTAAAGTAGGCGAGTGCAACGTTGATGTTCCGTACAACTCTCTTCCATTGTACGCCTTGTCTGTCCTATATAGGCTATGCCACATTCACACGGTATTTTATAAATCCCCGCCTTCCGCAGTAACAAATCATCCTTCACCGATCTCAGGAAATCCGAAATCTTAGCCGGCCGGTGTGGCCGAGTGGTTCTAGGCGCTTCAGTCTGGGACCGTGCGACCGTTACGTTCGCGGGTTCGAATCCGGCCTCCGGCACGGATGTGTGTGATGTCCTTAGGTTAGTTAGGTTTAAGTAGTTCTAAGTTCTAGGGGACTGATGACCTGAGATGTTAAGTCCCATAGTTCTCAGAGCCATTTGAACCATTTGAACCGAAATCTTAGAAGGCGGACGAAAAAGCACTTTCACATGAAAATTATTAAGAATCCTCGCTATTTTGTAGGAGATATTTCCAACGAAGGGAAGAAAAGCGAGGGACTTGGTTGGAGCGTTCTCCTCTTTATCCACTTCCCGGTTCCTTGCTTTAGTTGAGAAGGCCCTCTTAATTTGCCGGGTCGAGTATCCATTGTCTCTTAACACCGTCCTTAAATGTGTAAGTTCTTTATGCAAATTCTCTTGAAAAATGCAAGTACAAATCAGATAAACAGAATGTCCCACGGAGCCGTCACTCTTCCGTTTAACCAAAACTTCCAGGAATGGAAGGCAACCATCTTTCTCTACTTCCATAGTAAATCGAATATTCTCATGGATGGAGTTAAGATGATGAAAAAACCCAACTAACTTTTCTTCTCCGTGGGGCCACACTATGAAAGTATCATCGACGTATCTCCAAAAAACAGTTGGTTTGCAAACCGCTGATTCAAGTGCTCTCCCCTCAAAACCCTTCATAAAAAAGTTAAACACCTGAGGAGGCAGAGGGCTGCCCACACCGTCAGACTGTTCAAAATATTCCTGGTTAAACATAAAACAGCTTAAGGAAAGGGCATGTCAAAATTAAAGCAGTGATGTCCGATTCAAACTGTTGACCAATAAGCGTCAAGGAATCCGCAAGAGGTACTTTTGTGAAAAGGGAAACTACATCAAAACTCACTAGAAGATCTGAACTACTTAAGTGGAGAGCTCCCAGTCAGTCCATAAAATCAGCAGAGTTCCGTATATGGTGTGAGCATTTGCCAACCAATGGTCTCAGCAAAGAAGCTAGATGTTTGGCTAAATCATATGTGGGTGTGTCAAGACCACATGGCAGCATACCACCGAGACTGTATGGTTTTCCTAATGTACATAAAGAAAGTCTCCCATTACGGCCTATAGTGAGTAATATTGCTCAGTTGTCCAGCCGAAATATCGTGGAATGTAGTTTACGACGACCGGCTGCAATCCCGAACAGTTGATTCGCCGAGAAAATTGTAAAGTTTACAAGATAACACTGTTGTTAATGTCGATGGGAAGCATTTCATTTGGATAAAAAGCGCCTAATAAGATTTTCATCTGAGGTTGAGCATTATTTTTTATGAAACTATTTTTATAAGCCGCGGCCAATTGCTTAAGTAGCTGTGTTATAACATTGTAAGGTACTACACGTCCCAAGGAAGGAACGGCACAGAAGGCAAGTAAGGACAAAGTCGGTAGGCAGCGAGAAGCAAGCTAACACAGGTTGTGGGGGAAAGCATAGTGTACTGGCCTTAGGTGTAGAGTCGCAGGATGACGACAACGTCAGGTTCTTGGCGTTGATACTGAAAGAAGTGGGAAGTTCCATCCTCACAATACCAGACTATAAATTTTGTTTGTAATTTGATTTATGTGCATGTGTCGAGTCAGTGCGGCTATAGACGAAGTTTAAAGTTTTTGTAGGGGATTGTGTAGGTATACAATGTACATTTAACAGTTTGATAATTTACTCGCGAACTGGAGAGACACTTCAGGTAAGCAGGTTGCGAATTCGGCTGCCAGCTAGCACTGCTACAATCACTAGTACCAAAAAACAGAATTGTGTTTTAGTGAATAAATTGTTAAAAGACTTTCGTTTGGTTGCCTAGCTAATTTCGCAAGATCAGCTCCAGCTACATTCTTTTACTTACGTTGTAGTTACCAAATCATCAAAAACTTTACAAAACTATCATTTTTTAAAGAAGTAGGAACTGTTTTTCATTATGTGTGATCAGTCCTTTGACAACAACTGGACGACTAAAAAAAGTAAAAGGTGATAAGTTCCTATACAATTTGGATTCAACAGTGTGCAGTTCGTTGGCGGCAGTTCATCAGAAGACAATAACGAGTATTGTTAGCAACGGTTTAATGTGTCAGATATTGCAAGAAATTAAAAATTCTCGTCATGAAATCAAAAGACACTCGACAGGAAATAAGTCATGAAATCACAGACTGTGGTCAAGAAATTATAAGGAATATGTGGGGCTATTACAATAAATTAGGCTATAGGCTATGCAGTGGTAGTTTGCGAACTGAGCTTACTGCTTCATTAAATCAAAAACGTGATGATCTCTGAAATGAATTTCGTATCAAACATCAGACACTGAAAACTGAAATTCAGGGTTTTAAGAAACAGACTGACGAACAACGTCAACAAAGTAAAGCTGTGATAAAATTCGTGTCCGAGATGGCGAAATTGTGAACGACAAGAGGGTTTGCCGCAGTAATAAAGAAACTATTATTAAGTTATGTGGTGGCGTTCACACGCACTGCAATAAGTTGGTCAGCATAGCAGACAAATTTCTCGGTAACTATTAGAATGTGACAAGATTCGAACAAAGTAAATTAAGAGTTTCTACTGGTAGAGATTAACGTAGCATCACGTGTAATAGATCACAACATCGTTAACGTGCATCAGGTGACTGTAGACAACAGGATGAGAGCACAGAGTTTCTAAGACTACAGACCTAAGTAAGATATCCAGGCCGTACCGTAATCTTAGAAGAAAGATTAAGGAAAGGCAAATCTAAATTTCTACCGTTAGTAGACTTAGAGAAAGCTTTTGACAATGTTGACAGGAATACTCTCTTTCAAATTCTGAAGGTGGCAGGGGTAAAGTACAGGGAGCGAAAAGCTATTCACAATTTGTACAGAAACCAGATGGCAGTTATAAGAGTCGAGGGACATGAAAGGGAAGCAGTGGTTGGGAAGGGAGTGAGACAGAGTTGTAGCCTCTCCCCGATGCTATTCAATCTGTATATTGAGCAAGCAGTAAAGGAAACAAAAGAAAAGTTCGGAGTAGGCATTAAATTCCATGGAAAAGAAATGAAAACTTTGAGGTTCGCCGATGACATTGTAATTCTGTCAGAGACAGCAAAGGACTTGGAAGAGCAGTTGAACGGAATGGACAGTGTCTTGAAAGGAAGGTATAAGACGAACATCAACAAAAGCAAAACGATAATAATGGAATGTAGTCGAATTAAGTCGGGTAATGCTGAGGGAATCAGATTAGGAAATGAGACATTTAAAGTAGTAAAGGAGTTTTGGTATTTGGGGAGCAAAGTAACTGATGATGGTCGAAGTAGAGAGGATATAAAATGTAGACTGGCAATGGCAAGGAAAGCGTTTCTGAAGAAGAGAAATTTGTTAATATTGAGTATTGATTTAAGTGTCAGGAAGTCGTATCTGAAAATATTTGTATGGAGTGTAGCCATGTATGGAAGTGAAACATGGACGATAAATAGTTTAGGCAAGATGTGAATAGAAGCTTTCGAAATGTGGTGCTACAGAAGAATGCTGGAGATTAGATGGGTAGATCACATAACTAATGAGGAAGTATTGAATAGAATTGGAGAGAAGAGGAGTTTGTGGCACACCTTGACTAGAAGAAGGGATCGGTTTGGAAGACATGTTCTGAGGCATCACGGGATCACCAATTTAGTACTGGAGGGCAGCGTGGAGGGTAAAAATCGTAGAGGGAGACCAAGAGATGAATGCACTAAGCAGATTCAGAGGGATGTAGGCTGCAGTAGGTACTGGAAGACGAAGAAGCTTGCACAGGATAGAGTAGCATGGAGAGCTGCCTCAAACAAGGCTTAGGACTGAAGTCCACAACAACCACAACAACCTTTTACGAGGGTTGACAGAAAAGTAATGCCTTCATTTTCGTAACTCTTCAACAGTTGGCAGCATTTGTATGCAGCAGGTACTGGCTTATTCCGTAGCCTCTTCTCTACAGCTCCAGTTGGCCGGAAGCCTTAGCATTGAACGGTTGTGTTGTTTCAGTGTAAAGCATGGAACCCTGCGCAGACGGTCGGTCAATGCGATTTAACCAACGTGTGGTCATTGAATTCTTGACAGCAGAAGGTGTCACCTCAAAGGAGATTCATCAGAGGATGAAAGCAGTTTATGGTGATTGTGTAGATGTGACTACTGTGCGTCGTTGGGCGAGTAAGTTTAAAGATGTTGAGGCGGAAACATCTGACCTGCATGGCAAACTAAGAGTCGGACGTCCTGTGACAGCAACCACCGAGTTTCACATGCAAAATGTTTACAGATTGATTCAGGACGATCGTCATATCACTCATGGAGAAACTGCAAGCACAATCGGCATTTCACAAGAATGTGTGGGTCACATTATTGCTTTGCTTGGCTATGGGAAGATCTGTGCACGATGGATACCCCGGATGTTGACTCCTCAAATGAAAGCACACAGATATGAAATTTAGAACCGTCTGACTTCCATCTGTTCCCGATAACGAAAGACAATCAGTGGGGACATCATTATGCTTCCGATGAAGACGTTGAGACAACTGTGAGACTGTGGTTGCAGAAACAGTGTCTACTTCTTCTGTGACAGCCTCAGAAAACTTGTTCATGGTTGGCAGAATTGTATTCAATTAGCTGGTGATTATGTGGAAAAGTGAATATTGGTAAATAAAGATCACATTCTAAGGATTATTTCTGCCTATGATATTTAAATATTCCCATCCAAACCCAATTAACGATGGTGGAGGCATTACTTTTCATTCAACCCTCGTATCAATGAGTTTAAGCCTGCATTTACGGAACATTATACCAAAGAGATTAAAATAGATACACGAATCAGTCACATGAAAGGCAAAACACATATTACCCCAATTGCAAATATTTCGTAAACTCATTCTTAAATAAATTTTGATCTCGAGAAGAACAGTCGGACATAAAATCAAAACTTCTTACACCGCTGAACTACGCAAGACACCATGGTGTGATGCAAAAGTACTGGAACGACAATGCCTGCCTCAACGAACCTGTTGAAGGTATTGTTAATTCGAACACAAGGGTTATCACTGGAGGTACATAAAAAATTGGTACTCAATATGGAGCAGGTGAGTTTTATAATCGATGGAATCGAAGTCTCCGCAATCACACGAGAACTAGGAGAAAGAGAATTATAACGTCTGCCAACAAAATCGAAATACTGGCCACCGTTACGAGAATTTCTAAACGACGAAGAAGATTCGCGAGACGAGACGGTAGCATGCAAATAAGGGACTAAAGTAGCTCACTTAACGGATTTTATCCAACTCATTAACTAGTGAAACATCGTCTACAGCGTATTGAGCACAGAATCGTTCGTGCGGAACGTACTAGAAGCTGCGACTGTAGGTCATGAGAAGGTGCGCCGGAAAAACTATACAAAATTTCAGAAACAGACCGCCCTGGAACTTATGTTACGGGAAATGGGTCGGAATTCACAATTAACGCCATGAAATGTGAACGTATCACAGATTTTAAGGAAGATCTACACAAATAGACAGAAGGTAATGATTAAGATATTTTGATGCCTTTACTTTAAAAGGAGATATGCAGTATGATTACGGATATCTTAGTGAATTCCGAGTGTGAGACGAGTGCTATCTCGGTAAATTTATTTACACAACTGAACTGGTTCCATTCTCATCATCTTCTGTTAATGGCATACATACAATGACGTGACAAAAGTCATCGGATATTTTCCATTGTCGAGTCGGACCTTCTTTTGCCCTGCGTAGTGCACCATCTCGACGTCGCATGCACTCGACATTTCGTTGGGAGACCGCTACAGGAATACTGAGCGATGTCGCCTATGTAGCCGTTCATAATTGCGGAGGCGTTCCTGGGACAGAATTTTGTGCACAAACTGACTTCTCGATTATGTTGCATAAATGTTCGATGGGATTAAAATCGGGTGATGTGGGTGGCCAAATCATTCGCTCTTAACTATGCTGAATCTTCTTCAAACCAATTGCGACTAACTCTAGCCCAGTGACATTGCACATAGTGTATAAGACTTTGTGGTCTCCAGACCTTCATTGCTTACATATTCCGCCCTCTCAATCATATTCCGCACATCAAGACGCTTCATTCGAAACCAAACTCGATAAGATAAAGTCAATGTTGTATGAATTCATGTAAACGATACGCAAATAACAAGTGCGCACCGGGGTTGAGATACTCGAGGCTGGCGTACACACACACACATCCAAGACACGACGGTCACAGCAGCTTTTAGTTTGAGAGAGACAGACCGCACACCATGAGGCCGGTCCCTTCAGAGGACGAGTCAACCTCGACCGCCTGTGGATCGGACAGTGTCTGCCCGAGTGAAAGGGGAGAACGACCCCGTGTTCGGCTTAAAAGCAAATTCCGCTCCATTTTGTGGGAGCGCCCAGCCTACGCATTCTTTACAAACATAGCATGCAGTTTCAGAAGTTTTCACAGGGAGACAGCAAACGCCAAACGCCGATGCTACAGATTTCCAGATTGGTCGCCTTAAACGAAACGTTATCCTCCAGTTTTAGAAGAGCAATGCTGATTGGCAGACAATATTCCTGACGCCTAGAGCTGGAGGAGTAATGGGAGAGACCGAAAGTATACCCCTTCAGTTTGGCATGGAGAGGGGCCGTTTCGTTGTCGCTCTTGGAGCGGGAAAACGTAACGAGAGCGTGTGCGCTCGTACGTGTACTCAAAGAGCGAGGAACAAGTCTTTCCTCAGTAATTAACTGGGAGAGCACCTCTGTCGAGAGTGAATCAGAGTGCAACTCTATATTGAGTCATTGCGATTAAGCGTTGTTCACTGTGTTGGCCGCCACACTTATTGTGCGGTGTGAATGGACGGAGTTATAGTTAAACGCCTGTGAGCGAATTTTTGGGTGGCATCGCAGTGGACCAGTTATCTGACCGGTGTACCACGCCAATAGTTAGACTAAGGGCGAATAGGAATCCTTGACTTCATCAAGGTGTAGGGATAGTTTGATTGGCAAAGGTCAATCCAGATAGAACAAGAGTTATCTTATTTGTCAGCAGCGAGCGGCGCAGACAGCCGTCACCGCAGCTTATGGTATTGGCACTACAGCTCTTGCGAGCTCCATATTTCCTCCTCAACAGTACACTTGACTGCATTTCACGCACGCGACAGCCTCGGCTTTATCTAGCAACATTCTAATGGATAATTATTCAAGTTGAGTCGGTGTGGCTCTCAGCCATTCTGCCAAGTCATTAACAATCTTAAACTTTGTATAGAAATTTCATGAGCGAATCCTTTCCTTAAGAGGTAACATCACATTCCAAAAAGAACCCGGACATAACTTGTTCAGTTCATAACTAAAAGTGCCATTATGATTTTGTCAGAATTTTTGCAAAATAAATAATAATTTTCGTGAGTTTCATGTTTTTCTTACACTAACTAGCACTACTCCAGTACCCAAGTATCCCACTAGTTACGTAAGAAATTTTGTGAATTTTTGTGTCATTTCCTTACAGCGGACGACTCCAGAAGATACTTATTGCTGTTAGTTTTTCAGGCATTTCTCTGTAGAACGTTAGGAGCGTCTGTCTGACTTCTGTAGTAGTGTGGGGGTGGAAATTACATCTTGCAGGAGCCACAGGGTAAAGGGTACATCTCAGATTAATCCGTTGCACAGAATAGCACCCACACGCTCACAAGTGATACATAAAAATTCCATCATTATTTGGCTACATGGCCATAAATGGCTGCTGATGGTGTCCAAGTAGCCGAACACAACCATTTCCAGTCAATGATCGGTTCAGTTGGAACAGAGGACTCAGTCCATTCCATGTAAACACAGCTCACGCCATTATGGAGCCACATCGGCTGCACCATGCCCTGTTGTCAACATGGGTACATCTTTCGTGCGGTCTGAGCCGCACTCGAACCCTACCAGCAGCTCTTACCAACTGAAATGGGGACTCAGTTGTCTAGGGTCCATCCCATGTGGTCAGGATCCCAGTGGAAGTGCTATTAGTAAAGACACTCGCGTCGACCGTCTACGCCTTAGCCCATTGACGTCAAATTTCACCACACTGTGCCAACAGACACATTCGTAGTGCGTCCCACATTGATTTCTGCAGTTTTTTGCACACACAGTTGTTTGTCTGTTAGCACTGACAACTCTACGCAACGCCACTGCCCTCGGCCGTTAAGGGAAGGTTGTCGGCCACTGCGTTGTCCGTGGAGAGAGTTGATGCGTGAAATTTGATATTCTTGGCACACTCTTGGCTCTCGGAGTATTTAATTCTCTAACGATTTCCAAATGGAACTTCCAATGCCTATAGCTGAAACTACCGATCTGTTTTGAAAGTCTGTTAATTTCCATTGTGGTGACCATAATCACGTCGGAAATATTTTTCCCTTAAATCATTTGAATACAAATGTCATATTCGACAATGCACTGCCCTTTTATACCTTGTGTAAGCGATACTACCACCATCTGTATATCTGTATATGACTAGCCCATGGTTTTTGCTACATCAGCATTTTACCAGTGTTGCTGGTAATAGAAGGAATCCCATCAAACCTCTGGCACTATTAAATATGAGAATTCGGAGAGATGATTATGAGCAGAGCATGTCGATTATCTGGCCTCTTAAAGTCAGTTTAGTTTTCGGAAATAATTGGTTAGAAGGAATGACGTGTAAGATACATTTTAAAGAAGTTTTTGTCTGCGAGTTATATTGGATAATGAAATTAAATCTGAAAGAAGGACTGACGAAGGTAATGTTAACAAAACTTAAGTGAGTTTTCTGGAAGAAGAGGTTACTGCAGTTTTAAGTAATTAAGAGCAAACTACCAAACCATGAGTGGATAGTAAAGATGAAAATTCCCTGTGTACCATTCAAAACCAGGTTGAAATATTAGTGGATCTGAATGAAGCTAGTCGTGAAAAACTGATAGAGGTATTAAGACGGCATGCCAGTCTATTTTCAGCAGCGCCTGCTTTAATCGTAGGATGCACTGCAAAATTAAAGTGGAGAGCATTTAACCATTTCCAGTAAATCAGACCCAGTACCTTTGACCAGGAGGGGAATAGTCAGTAAAGAAATTAAAAAGATGTTAGACAGTCAGACGACTGAACAATTAGAGAATTAGACTATATCGTTCCAGAGACCCCTTCATGTCTCAGACATCTATAATGTGTGTATGCTGACTGAGGCTACGAATGACCATTTGTACCGAGGTCTAGATACGAACGTGGTTCTCCTGCTCACTTGACAGATGCATAGTGGTTAGTACATCTGCCTAGGAGACCCGGGTTCCAATCCAGGTCTTGGCACAAACTGTCATTCGTTGCTTCAGTCTATACCTCTACAAATAATTTAAGACCCACGCCATAACCAAGAAGTACGGCACAGTTTATACTGTTATCAACGCTGGTGAACTGCACTATTCTGCCACAATGCGTACAACCGAAAAATTCTGAATATGTCCTACAAAAGTTTAAAGGAGTGAAATATGCAACTATCCTTGATGAGTAGCTACTGGCAACTATTAATGGATGAAGATAGCAGCAGTTTCAAAGAAAGCCTTTTGATCTTCCAGTCTCATCAGTGACCTTCATGAGAGCGCTAGCTGAAGTTCTGGAAGAGAAATTATTCAAACGTGTAACACTCCTCACAGACGATAGTCTAATTAGCACCGCTTTGGAAGAACACTTAGAAAATCTGTGTTTGGTACTAGAAGTCTTTAGCAGAACTTCGACAAACCATAATTCCCAAAATAACAGACTAAATTCTTTGGAGATGTAATTTATCTGCGTGGAACTAAACATTGTCAAATGAAAACAGCAACAGTGTTACATCTTCCTGTTCTAAACTGCTGTAAACAACACATATGTTTTCTTGGATCGCGCGATTTCTTTAATCTTTTCTTTCTCCAGAATACTGTCCGTGTTTCCAGTCCTTACGGAACTTTTAAAGGAGGACAAGCGATGGTAATTTAATAAGGAACATCAAGAAGAGTTTGAACTAAGTGAAAAACGACTGTGAGACACCAGTACTTGATCTGCGAGATATGAGCGGAAATTGCTACCTTGGTCCTGACTCCAGAGCTTATTTTCCAAATTCACAGTTCTATCAGATGACTGAAGTTAACGGAATCATTGAACACTGTACTGTCGCCTTTGTGAGCCGTGTGTTCCCCGACTGGGTGAGACAATACAGTCCTACAGAGAAAAAAATCGGCCATTGCAAATACACTCCTGGAAATGGAAAAAAGAACACATTGACACTGGTGTGTCAGACCCACCATACTTGCTCCGGACACTGCGAGAGGGTTGTACAAGCAATGATCACACGCACGGCACAGCGGACACACCAGGAACCGCGGTGTTGGCCGTCGAATGGCGCTAGCTGCGCAGCATTTGTGCACCGCCGCCGTCAGTGTCAGCCAGTTTGCCGTGGCATACGGAGCTCCATCGCAGTCTTTAACACTGGTAGCATGCCGCGACAGCGTGGACGTGAACCGTATGTGCAGTTGACGGACTTTGAGCGAGGGCGTATAGTGGGCATGCGGGAGGCCGGGTGGACGTACCGTCGAATTGCTCAACACGTGGGGCGTGAGGTCTCCACAGTACATCGATGTTGTCGCCAGTGGTCGGCGGAAGGTGCACGTGCCCGTCGACCTGGGACCGGACCGCAGCGACGCACGGATGCACGCCAAGACCGTAGGATCCTACGCAGTGCCGTAGGGGACCGCACCGCCACTTCCCAGCAAATTAGGGACACTGTTGCTCCTGGGGTATCGGCGAGGACCATTCGCAACCGTCTCCATGAAGCTGGGCAACGGTCCCGCACACCGTTAGGCCGTCTTCCGCTCACGCCCCAACATCGTGCAGCCCGCCTCCAGTGGTGTCGCGACAGGCATGAATGGAGGGACGAATGGAGACGTGTCGTCTTCAGCGATGAGAGTCGCTTCTGCCTTGGTGCCAATGATGGTCGTATGCGTGTTTGGCGCCGTGCAGGTGAGCGCCACAATCAGGACTGCATACGACCGAGGCACACAGGGCCAACACCCGGCATCATGGTATGGGGAGCGATCTCCTACACTGGCCGTACACCACTGGTGATCGTCGAGGGACACTGAATAGTGCACGGTACATCCAAACCGTCATCGAACCCATCGTTCTACCATTCCTAGACCGGCAAGGGAACTTGCTGTTCCAACAGGACAATGCACGTCCGCATGTATTCCGTGCCACCCAACGTGCTCTAGAAGGTGTAAGTCAACTACCCTGGCCAGCAAGATCTCCGGATCTGTCCCCCATTGAGCATGTTTGGGACTGGATGAAGCGTCGTCTCACGCGGTCTGCACGTCCAGCACGAACGCTGGTCCAACTGAGGCGCCAGGTGGAATTGGCATGGCAAGCCGTTCCACAGGACTACATCCAGCATCTCTACGATCGTCTCCATGGGAGAATAGCAGCCTGCATTGCTGCGAAAGGTGGATATACACTGTACTAGTGCCGACATTGTGCATGCTCTGTTGCCTGTGTCGATGTGCCTGTGGTTCTGTCAGTGTGATCATGTGATGTATCTGACCCCAGGAATGTGTCAATAAAGTTTCCCCTTCCTGGGACAATGAATTCACGGTGTTCTTATTCCAATTTCCAGGAGTGTAGTTTGAACAACTTCGCTTCTAAGGAGACATTCTATCGTTGTTACGGATAATAAAGCACTTTCATTCCTGCACAATTTCAAATTTAATATACAATAGGCTAACCTGGTGGGCATTAGTACTTCAAGAAGGTGGTTCTGACACTCAGTAAATACCAGTACGGAAGAATACTGTACCAGATGTTCTTTCAAGGTCATCAAAGGAAAATGGGCATATTCAGATCGCTCGTCTGAGACAGAAATACACGGAAATTCATTTCATTGGAGATGTAGAAGGCGATAATTTTGTTCAGAAACTTCTACGCATTGTCAGCGGAGAGCAGGATGCAAAGGAAAGCCTTAAAAGGTCAAAGAAAAATAGGAATATCTAGACAAAAACAAAACACATGACTGGATGTTCTACAGGTGAACTAATGTGAATTCAGGGAACAGGAGGCTATGTGTACCAATATACATAGCAGACAATCTTCAAAAATATGTGTACATTAGCTACGCTCACATTTCACCATTTACTGTGCAAATGCGTGCTGAAGTTGCAAGAAAGTATCGTTTTCAACAATATGGCCCCAGAGGGCGGTACAATATCAAAGTCTTGCTAGTTCGGTCAGAAATCAAAAAATTTCTGGCGTTCAGCATAAGAGTTTCCTGTGTAGCGGTGTACTACAAGAGCCTAGAGAAAATTCAGAAGTAGATTTGTGAGGCCTATTTTTGCGATTTAAGGGAAACGTCACGTAAATTATGGTATCTTTGGATGTCTATTCGAAGTCTGTGCACCTCTATCCATAAGGAATGCTCATGGCTAAATTATGATTTAAAAATAGAAGAAAGAATGTGAATGTATGCTTTCCCGGCGTATACAGCTGGCGAAGAGTTCTCGGGCTTCCAGCCGGGTGGCGGTGTCTTCAAACTGCGACGTTACGACGAGTGACATACTCATCATCTTCTGGCGAAGTGCCGAGACTTTGCGGATGCCGGCCCCTTTATACCCGCGGTGTGCCCCCCACCACCTGGCCGCGGGAGGCTGGGTCCAGAGGAGCCGGCGGGCGGGGTGGAGGGGGAAGCGGGTGCGCCGTTCGTGTCTCCGTCAGAGCATTCTGATCGCGTCTCGTGAGCTGGACGGTTCTTGTGGCGTTCCTGGCGTATTGCGGCTAATGCTGGATTCCAGTCCGCGCTCAGTTGATAGCCTTCGTCCCTGTTCACAAGATTCTCGTGGACCCGTATTTCTATTGATTCTTTAATGACGCTATCCCAATAGCTCCCTGCTCGGCACAGCACCCTGGTGTTTTCGAAATCAAAGGTGTGGTTTTCTTTGATGCTATGTTCAGCTATAGCAGATTTCTCTATCTGTCCAAGTCGAACATGCCTGATGTGTTCCTCGCACCTTTTAGAGATGCAGCGCTGCGTTTGAACGATGTACTGCACACCACATTCGCAGGCAATGTTGTATATACCAGGTGTGTTTAGTTTGAGTGGGTCTTTAGCTGAGCCCAGCAGCTCTTTCGTCTTCGGCGGTGGTCGGAAGACGGTGTTTATGCTTGCTTTTCTTAATAGCATCCCGATTTTGGCTGATTTGGGCCCAAATATGGACGAAAGGCGAGTCTCTTGTTAACTTCCTCTTCCTGAAATTTGTCAGCCTGTCTCCTCTTGAAAGCCCTGCCAATCTGTGTTTCACTGTACCCGTTTTTCCGAAATACCTCTCTTAGGTGGTGTAATTCGTCTGAGAGGCTTTCTTTGTCACAAATGACGTGCGCCCTATGTACCAAGGTGGTCAGTACTGACTGGCATTGCGCCGTATGGTGGCAGCTGGTTGCATGGAGGTACAGGTTTGTGTGCGTCTTTTTTCTATATACTGAATGGCCCAGCGTGCCATCCGCTTTCTTCCTGATCAGTATGTCCAGGAATGGAACACAGCCATTCTCTTCTACTTCCATCGTGAAGGTGATATTCTTATGTATGCCGTTTAGGTGGTCCATAAACTCCTCCAGTGCCTGCCTGCCATACTGCCAAATCACGAAAGTTCACTCTTCTTCTTAAGTGAAGACAACAAAGTGTGGAAAATATTGCAGTCTTCAGAACGATGAAAACATAAAACTGTACCATCATCAGGAAACGTTACAGGAGTATGCGATTTGTTGAGCAGTTTTCTTTCAATGAATGTATGAATTACTGTGAGTTTGAATTAACAAACGATAGTGGGTAGCCGTTGTGAACTTAGGTTTGTAGCTAGTGGGAGGTAACTGCTTCGAGTGTTTAGGGGACTGTAGTACTTCGCTAAAATGATCTGATAGTTTATACACCAACACTGTTAGTATACTGCGAAGAAAGCTCTAGGAGGAGACGACAGAAGAGTGCACAGAGAGTGTTTTGTTTTCCAAGGACCATATACGAAGGGGAGTCATTTATCGGAACGTGGAAGTTCATCGCACAGAGCCTCAGTACGTTCATGTCACTGGTCAGACCAGGGGAGAGCGATCACACCCACCACAACAATGCTTAGTTTAGTCCCAAGCGGCGACAACGTCACATCCGAGTGCTTCAAGAAATGATATAAATGTGCGCGGATTATACCCCAAGAAGTAGGCATGGCATTAAAAGCAAAGCAACAAATTATCAGAGAAGATAAACTTCTTTGTCAAGATTGTTGATAGCAATATTTATCCTCCAGAACCAGTATCGGTAATCAGTATTACCATCTTCAGATCTACGAACTATTTATGCAATGTGGCTATATATAAAACTATTGTAATTCACAGTACCAGTAAAATATAAAAGGAAAAACAGAAATACAGTATACCACTGGGGGCGGTTTATTGCATATTTCTTAAAATAGCAGTAAAAGTGCTCTTTCTCACAGGCACGTTACAGGCTATAAGACTGATGCAGCGGTATGTCAAAATTAAAACAATTGTATACACACTTATTCACAACACACATACATATTATAGCCTGAACTTCTCCAGACTGGAAAGTAGTGAAGGAACGACTTCAAATATGTATATTCTCTCTAAAAAAAAAAAAAAAAAAAAAAAAAAAAAAAAAAAAAAAAACCTGTTACTGTGTGCTAGCTGAAACGTGGACGAAAGTAATTCAAACCACATGTTGCTTAAAAAAGTTACCGAAAATTTATATACAGTAGATTACTTAACAAAGGATGTACCAGTTTGGAAAAAGCACATACACATATACAAAGCCATTAAAATATTTTACAAAATTTAATTTTTTTTTTACATATCTTATAAAGCAATGAGTAGAAATTACTATCTGGGATTCTACAATCTCCTTTAAGTAGCAGTGTAAGCTGCGGTTACATCCAGACTAACGTCAATGTGTTCAAATGATGACATAACAATTTTTTGTTTTAAAATGTGGAAATAAAGTTATCAGCAGAGATTACACAAATTCATTTCGGTAATCTGAGCTGCTACCATGCTTTTTTTTTTATTATTTGGCAATAAATTTTTAAACCATGGCTTTAAAGCTCTTCCACGTTGTTAGCATTCACACTAAGATGTACAGATAGACTCGGACTCTGAGGTAGGTGATCACATTGTCGATCTCCTGCTACCACGCTGAACTAGGTGCGTTGCCATTGCTGCTATAGTTAATCCTTTTTGGCTCATATAGTTTTCACTCAGGTTTTTCTGCAACGTAGATTTAAATGCCTTTTATTTTTGATTTTTTATGCTCATTTCTGCTATGTTGCTACTGAGTACATTGTTGTTACTTTGGACGTACCCACTGCTTACATTGCTACTTAAATGACATGGTAAAAGCCCAGAGTACAAAAATGACTTTGTATATGTCCTACTGCAGGTTAAAACATTTTTTCTACAATGTTATCATTTGAGTACATTGTCGTTACTTTGTATGTAACCACTATTTACGCTGCTACGTTAATGACATTGTAGAATCTTGCTTTTCGATATTTTAAATTAAAAAAAAATGTTTTAAATATTTTAATGGCTCTGTATGCGTGTCTGTGAGTTTTGCATACTGTTAAATTCAATGTTAAGTAATCTATTGTATACACGTCAAAAAAGTTTTGCATCACTTCTGTTGCGAGAGTTCCGGAACCTGTACAGAAAATTGGAATGGAGATCAACATAAACATCGTTTCCGCCCATTTTATTGCTCATAAAAGCCAAACATCGCATGTTGTACCACCATACAGCGAGACCTTCAGTGGTGGTGGTTCAGACTGGTGTACACACCGGTACCTCTAATACCCAGTAGCACGTCGTTTTGCATTCATGCATTGGTCGTGGCATACTGCCCAATAGTTCATCATCAAAACACATGAACATTGGCTTGCAGAATGTAAAGTTTTACATTCCATCAAGAAAACAAGAAATCTGAACTTACTGGAAATACTGGAAATCAATAAACGTGTGACACAGGATAAATGATCAGGTTCGAATTCCCTCAACCGTTTGTTAAATTAAGTTTCCTTTACAAACACTATATTCAAACTGTAAATTCATCTAATTTGTCATCAACTGTTAAATGTAGCACCACATAGAAAGTTTGTCCACTCTTCTCTGTAGTCAATGTAACTATCTGTGTAAATGTAATGTTGTCCCATGTAAACATTTTATGCCATTTTTGTATTCTCTGTACAGATAATATCTATGTAAGTCACACAAGATATTTATCGTGTTTTCGATATTCAGTTGTTACCTGACGATGGACTAAGAAGACGCAGGCCTGTTCGTGATCAAATAAATAGAGTTTTGCAGAATATTATAAAGTGCCTTTCTTTTTAATAACTTTATTGAAATAAAATTGTCATCCTGCTCAAGTTACATTACATTTGCCAGTGGTTCTATAAAAACTAATCTGATCAAATTGGCCTAATCCCTAGGTTTATTAAGTTTTAATATCGTATGTTTCTTGGTTTTTTTTTTTTTTTTTTTTTTTTTTTTTTGTTTTTTTTTGACACCTGCATGAATGATATCGTCCCCCATGTAGGTGTGACTGTGTTGAAAAATTTTATGTTTCAAATTACTGCCACAGTGTTTCTGCTCGTGAAACCTATTCATAAACACGACTGGTAAATTAATATTCCTGCTGTGCTGTTGTCTCAACTGCAGAAGTCACTAAACATATCGATCTCAACGACTTTTTCATACAGTGATAGTACATGATTGCGAATACAGGAAGGTAGTTTATTTCCTCCGCAGCCATCAATATTTCCATCCTACATGTAACATTTGATTGGATTTATGCTTGTTGATCACAGAATACTCAGTTAAATTGAGAATCCCCAGAGATCAGTTAGGGAAAGCTATTCCGCAGTATAAAAGGGGTGTTGGTAAACAGTTTTGCAGTAAATAAATGATTTGATTTTACCTAAATTTCTCTTTGTCGATCTTCTTCTGCTTATAGCGGGATTCTGCTTAATTAGAATGAGCTTTCTTTTTTTCTTCTATCATACTTTCTTCTTAGTCAATATTGACATTACCTTTACTACCACAGAAAAAATGATTTAAGGTCCTTCACCAATGTCTACCTTGGTTACTGATCCATGAAGTACTTCCATGTAACAATGTGCTGTTACTCGCCTTAAGGTTAGAGTCTGGTTATTCATACATACAAAAGTTGGTAACTTTCCTAGCTGATTATGTACACTATCTCAAATTCATGAAAAATTGGCATTGGTCATTCTTTCATTAAGCAACAAACTTACTTCAGTACTTTATAGAAAATGCAACGCTAACAAAGATAAGCAGTACCAAGAGTTTGGAAATGGTAAAACAAAGTGTACTCAATTTCATGACGCTCTTAGACATGGAGTTCCTGTTAAAGAAAATCTCATGCCTTGGGTAACCATGAACTGAAAATAGACAACAAAGAAAACGAACATAATGGAGAGAGATAAATCGAACAATTACGTAAGGACGAACATTAAAGTAATATAAAATACAAAATAATTCAAGAAAATAATTTCGGTACCTGGGAGGTACAATAACAGATGACAATAGATTTTAATGAATGCTAAAAGATGAACTACAATGAGAACACAAGCATTCATAAATAAGGGTAATTTATTACCAAACCACCACCTTAACATAAAAAAATTAATCAAGACAGTTAGTTAGAGCATTTTCAAGCTAAGGATGTGATGGTTGACCACAGGGGAAACAGAAAAAGAAATTTTAGAAGCAATAGAGTCGTGAATAAGGCGAGGAAGCACAATAACTTTCTGGGCTGAAATAGATTCCAATGACGAAATATTAAAAGAAAATAAGGCACACAGGACACCGAGTAAACTGAAAAACAGTGGAAAAACTAAAGTAATTGAGCACAATTCAACATGACAGATTCATTTAAAACTCCTCAGAAGGAAAAATCGTGGGAAAAAATCAAGATACAAGAACAGAATATTATATTAGAAGGTGTTTTCAGCAGTAACCACAACCAAATGGCAAAGGTAGCGACGGACAGAAGGATGGCTACATAGACAAGACTGTATAGACGACCCCATTCTGAGTTCCCGAGGTGTGAGACATTTTATATAGAAAAAGCCAGACTGTGGGTGCTCTGCGTTGGATGATGTGGTGCTCGGGGTGGGTGATAATCTGAAACTGCAGCAGAAAAGTACCGCCAACAAGCAGTAGCCAGCCCGATGTTAGCACGCAAGTGACTTACCTGCACAGGCGGGACCCCCGCATTTGGGAAGCGAGCACGACCATTCACCACTTCCGGAGCAGACGCAAATCTGGCACCCTTCCCGTATCACCGACCCAGGTTTACAAGGTCCGGCTGGAAAAGATCAGCGTACTCAGATGGTGTTTTAATGTTTTCAGCCTCACTTCCGGTGCCGTAGGATCCACCATTGTACAGTACGGTCACAGGAGTGTAACACGAGAGCGCGTTACTGTTCTAATTAAACTTTAATGACTTACCTTGCAGTAATTGTTGCAATATAGTGCATTTCGCAGTTGATACCGTTACCTACGTGGAAACTATCTCTAGTAAAAATTACACTAATATCAGGTAACACATCTGAAAAATTCTAAGACTTGTTTGATATAACCTATCATGTGCATGACTACTGCTGCTTAGATCTATTTGAACTCGCTTGCTGTACCCAACATCTGGTCTTCGTTTACAATTTTTACCCCTTCCCCATCACTGATAAGCCAAAATATTATGACCACTACCCTCCGCGACGTTGGATGCCGCCTGGTGGCGTTACGGTCACGTGAGGCGGTAACGAAATGGTCTATCACAAAGCGGAAAAGTAGTCCAAGTAAAACATTCATATTTCTTTACGTACTACACGAATATATAATAAAAATGGGGGTTCCTATTTAAAAAAAAAGCAATGTTTCAAATGGCTCTGAGCACTATGGAACTTAACTTCTGAGGTCATCAGTCCCCTAGAACGTAGAACTACTTAAACCTAACTAACCTAAGGACATAACACACATCCATGCCCAAGGCAGGAGTCGAACCTGCGACCGTAGCGGTCGCGCGGTTCCAGACTGGAGCGCCTAGAACCGCTCGGCCACCCCGGCCGGATAGAAAAAAGCAGTTTATATCCGTTTGACCTATGGCAGCTCCATCTAGCGGGCTAATCATAGCGCCATCTAGTTTCCCTGTTCAAGCTACACAAGTTTCGTTCTTTGCAGTTTTTTCGTTTGACGCTTATTTCGTGAGATATTTGGCCCGGTCTCTATCAATGGACCACCCTGTATACAATATGTGATCAAAAGTATCCGGACACCCCCAAAAACATAAATTTTTCATGCTAGGTGCATTGCGCTGCCACCTACTGGCGGGTACTCCATATCAGCGGCCTCAGTAGTCATTAGACATCGTGAGAGAGCAGAATGGGGCGCTCCACAGAACTAACGGACTTAGAACGTGGTCGGGTGATTCGGTGTCACTTGTGTCATAGGTCTGTACGCGAGATTTCACACATCCGTAGTTCCTCTGTTTCCGGTTTGATAGTGAAGTATAAATGTGAATGGACACGTACAGCACAAAAGCGTACAGGCCAACCTCGTCTGTTGACTGACAAAGACCGCCGACAGTTGGAGTCGTAATGTATAACAGGCAGACATCTATCCAGACCATCTCACAGGAATTCCAACCTGCATCTGCATCCACTGCAAGTACTATGACAGTTAGGCGGGGGGGTGAGAAAACTTGGATTTCATGGGGCGAGCGGCTGCTCATAAGCCACACACCACGCCGGTAAATGCCAATCGACGTCTCGCTTGGAAACATTGGACAATTGAACAGTGGAAAAACGTTTTGTGGAGTGACGAATCACGATACACAATGTGGCAATCCTAATGGCAGGGTGTGGGTATGGCGAATGCCCGGTGAACGTCATGTGACACAGTGGACGCGGTGGTGTTATGATTTGGTCATATTTTTTTTCATGGAGTGTTTTGTTGTTTTGCTTGGCACTATCACAGCAGAGATATTTTAAGCAGCTTCATGCTTCCCACTGTTGAAGAGCGATTCGGAGATGACGATAGAATCTTTCAACACGATCAAGTACCTGTTCATAATGCACTGCATGTGTGGAGTGGTTGCACGACAGAAACATCCTTATAATGGACTGGCCTGCACAGAGTTCTGACCTGAATCGTGCAGAGCACCTTTGGGTTGTTTTGGAACGCCGACTTCGTGCCAGGTCTCACCGACTGACATCGATACCTCTCCTCAGTGCAGGACTCCTGATTCAGCGTATGCTTGCGAGAGTGGAAGCTGTCGACAAGGCTAAGGGTGAGCCAACACCATATTTAATGCCAGCATTACCGATGGAGGGTGCCACGAACTCGTAAGTCATTTTTAGCTAGGTGTCCGGATACTTTTGATCACATAGTGTATATATACTGATCGTACTGAGGGGATTATCGATAATGAAAGGAACTATATCTTAATTTACTGAAACGTAAATATGAGTTCGTACTTCAGTTTTATGATTGGTTTTCAAAGGAAACCACTGGAGCAATATGTACTTTTGATATAAATTTAATAAATCTTATCCCTATTTTTGCTTGTTATTCAAGACTACAATTTATTTTTGAGGCATTATTATTTCATGGAAGTTTCGAGATGTGGGATTGTGTCTAGGAAAAACGAGAAATTGATTTCAAAAATGACTCAAGACGTGGTGGATGGTTGAGAACTGTATGTCCCAGTGGTTCCAAAGTAAAACCACCTCCTTAAGAGAACTGAGTTTTTACTTTTTGCCAATTTTCTCTTGTATTCGTTGCTTATCGTCTAAACGAAAATTAACTCTGTGTGAAATTTTGAAATTATATTCCAAAGTGAAACCATTCTCTTAAATTAACTGATTGTTTGTTTCCGTGTTTTTTTTTTTTTTGTTATATTCGTACTTACTACGATGATAACGGTCAGTTTAGTGGAGAAAGTAATTTTTTTATATTATCCTGAATAAAAGGGTTATCCCGAAACGAGATAACCTGTTACCTTAAAAATGAAGAGACATTAACCGTTCATTTATAACCCATAAACTATTTGTGTCACTTGTAGTAGGCAGTAATATAAAGTCTGCTCATTTGCTTCAATGTCGTGACATATTACATTATAATTCAATGTAAGAGGATATGGTCGGAGTAATGGAGAAAGCATTCTGTCAGTGTCAAAATGAGATGTTGCCCTGTACAGTGGAAGCAAGTGCTGCATGCGGCAGATCACTTTCGTTTCTCGTAACACTACCGTACTGAGCGTGTTAGGCTGTTTGTACGCTGAGTGCCAGGATACACTTGTGTGTGCCTCGCTTTTTTACAGATTCGAGACGTTTTGATCAGGAACAGCCTACCAGTGTACCAGTCTTCCATGTCAAATTTATATCGAGTTCGTTTAACTTTTAGTTTCAGTCTAACCCTTAAATAAAGGTTCCGAGGGAAAACAGACGTTGTTACAATTCTCTCGGAAGTACTGAATAGCTGAAAGCTGCAAACCGATTTCAGGTGTGGTCCTCTTGAGAGAAATTGATAATTTCCTGAAAACGGCTGTAAACATTGAAAATTCTTCATGCTGTAATCGGTTGCTTTTTCTTTCAAATGCAGGCACAGGGACACACTGAGGACCAGTCTTCCGACATTTGGGACCGAGTCAGAGTGTTATACTTCTATAAGCAAGAGACGTAGTCTGTTCCTTATGTCACCGCGGCTAGGTCTTGGTTCTTGAATCTTCACGTAACGGCCCAGGTATTTTAGGGTGGTAGATTACTACAGGGTGGCGTCTCCGGTGTCTTAGACTGTCGGACCACTGCCACTGCAGCTGTTACGGGATCGTCATTGTGAAAACTGCGACATTAAAAAAATCAAAATTAATAGATTCAACAAATCTAAATTAATCCGAAGGTAGAAATTCTTTTAAATAAATTAGAATTCTATGGTGTCACAGGCAGTGCTGCAAAATGGTTCAAGTCATACATCGCTAACAGGAAACAAAGGGTGTCAGTGCAAGGGACTAGTGAATTAAGTCATCAGTCATCATCAGAATGGGAAGAAATTACATGTGGTGTCCCACAAGGATCCATATTAGTGCCATTGCTTTTTCTTGTGTACATTAATGATATTGTGTACACTGCCAGAAGCAGAGTTCGTTTTGTTTGCAGATGACACAGGTATTGCAATAAATAGTATGTCGAGTGTAGTTCTAGAAAGATCTGCTAATGATATTTTCATGGATATTAATAAGTGGTTTAAAGCCAACTCTCTGACATTAAACTTCGAAAAGACTCACTATATGCAATTCAGAACCTGTAAGAGGTTTCCACCCAGCATATGCATAAAGTATGAAGAAGAACAGATAGAAGAGGTTGACAGTCTTAAATTCCTGGAATTACAACTTGATAATAAATTCAGTTGGGAGGAGCACACCACAGAACTGCAGAAACGCCTTAACAAATCTGTATTTGCAATTCGAGAGTTAGCAGACATAGGCGACATAAAAATGAAAAAGCTTGCATACTTTGCCTACTTTCATTCCATAATGTCATATAGTATAATATTTTGGGGTAACTCTTCAAGTCAAACAAAATTTTTAAGGGTACAAAAGCGTGTAACACGTATTATTTGTGGAGTAGATTCACGGGCGTCCTGTAGAAACCTCTTCAAAGAACTGGGTACACTAACAACTGCCTAAATGGCTTGGTTCAAATGGCTCTGAGTACTATGGGACTTAACTTCTAAGGTCATCAGTCCCCTAGAACTTAGAACTACTTAAACCTAACTAACCTAAGGACATCACACACATCCATGCCCGACGCTGGATTCGAACCCGCGACCGTAGCGGTCGCGTGGTTCCATCCTGTAGCGCCTAGAACCGCTCGGCCACCACGGCCGGCAACAGCTGCCTCTCAGTATATTTACTCCTTAATGAAATTTGTCCTAAATAATATATCTCTTTTTCCAACAAACAGCTCAGTTCATACATACAATACCAGGAACAAAAATGATCTACACTTACTTTAGTTCAAAAAGGGGTCCACTTCTCAGGAACACTCATCTTCAATAATTTGCCAGCAAACATAAAAAATTTAGTTACAAATAAAGATCAGTTTAAAAGGAACCTGAAAGACTTACTAGTGGCCAACTCCTACTGCATTGACGAATTTTTTAATAGAAACAAATGATGTATTGTGTATATTCATACTATTAGTACTGTTATTTCAGCTTACAAAATGACGTGTCTCACATCCACGAGGATCTTCTCAGCACGGATCTATGGAACGAAAACTAATCTAATCTAAGAGTACAAGTATGGTGAAAGTTAATCTCAGCGTGTGATACATCAAATTACAATATTCTTCCCCTGGAGGTATGTTTAAATGCATGTATGTTCAAATGTATTTGGGAACCTAATTGGGCGCAAGTTGAGCAGATGCAAGCAGAGCAAGTAAGGTAGCCGCTGTCTGGCCATTAAGAAAAGCCTCAGCCACTTTCAAAGGGCAAACACTGCCACTACTGTAGGGGGACTAGAAGACATGTAGCAGGCTAGCCTGTACCAAAGAGGCGCTATCCGTCCTAAAGGTCGGAAAGACATTGCGTCGTGTTTCTAGTGTGGGTAGTCAGCTGGCGTCCAAATGATGAGCCGCGAGCATAGAGTGGTGGACTGCAGTATCGTGGTGCCCTAGCCTCTGCAAGAAACAGGTATTCTGGGAACACTAGCCCAGAGCAGTGCAAAAACAAATTCTCTGAAGTGGAGTGAAATGAGAAGCAAAAAATGGCTCGGAGCACTATGGGACTTAACTGCTGTGGTCATTAGTCCCCTATAACTTAGAACTACTTAAACGTAACCAACCTAAGGACATCACACACATCCATGCCCGAGGCAGGATTCGAACCTGCGACCGTAGCGGTCGCGCGGTTCCAGACTGTAGCGCCTAGAACCGCTCGGCCACTCCGGCCGGCCAAATGAGAAGCCATCCATGTCTGTTGAGTTTGATAACACGGCACCGGCAACTGTCAGGAGGTCGTGTCGTCGAGTTAACTGCCTTCCTGTTCACTTGACTAAGAATTAGTAAGAGTGCCTACCTTTGGAGAATATAAAATGTAGAGTGGGAAAAAAGATATTGCTCTGAAGGCCTGATCGGCCAAGATGCGAAATAGGTCACAAGGTGCTGGTTTCTGAGCTCCAGCACTAAAAACAAGCACACCTGGTTATTAAATATGTTTAAATTGAGAATGGAAGCGAAGGAGCATAACAGAACCGACTGGTCAGCACTCGGAAGAATGAGTGTCACAGTTGAACACACTCGTGTACAAGGCTCACACTCAAAAGTTTCTGCATTTTGCTGAGGTGCTCCGTGGAACTTACTTCCATCAGAAACTCACTTCAGCCGAGAGGGGTAGCAGACATTGATGTAGGCCGCATGACTCAGAATTGTCAGCCACCACAGTCGCCACTCACGCGCACCGCTAAGTATGATGAGCAACTGCAGCTTTCGCAGGTCGAATGACAGGAGTTACACAGGAGATTTCAGATTAACGTTAGTGGTTTAAAGTTTCTAGTGCAAGTAGGTTTGTTATTTGTTAGCAACCTCGAACTGAACACGATCTCAAGCAGGATAATGGGTGCATGCGTGATTGTTACTGCACTTCCTTTTTTCTTCTACGATAAACACTCAGGAATTATTGTGCGATTTCTGCGCTTTCCTGACCCCCCCCCCCGCCCCTAAATAATGTGCTGACTTTAACATATTCACCTGAATCTCATTACTTGACCTATGCCAAGGTGTCGCTATTCTTAATTTCATTATAACTTTCATTAACACTTAGTCAATGCAACGATTTCAAGTGCTTGTGCCGTAGTGTTTAACTTGAATTCCACAGCGTATTGTAATAAATAGGGTTCTACAGTCAACATTGCCTCATTCAGCAGTTTGACACAATTCCCCACTTCATCATGTTGTGAATTACAGCACTTCAGTTTCAAGTATGCTGCGGCTACCACTGTTTCATGAATTTTAATTCATTAACTTATCAGCTGTGCTACAGCTTTAATTAAATTCATGTCATTTCATGGGAAGTGAACTGATTTTTGCTGAGATCAACCAGAACAGCTCTCCTCACATCGACACGGGTATGTCGATAGCTCAGTCATAACCTCACAAAGCCCGTTTTAGCTTCGCTGCTGACCGGCACATTCAGCTCCATTCCTCTTTCAGGTGCGTTTTGTTATAGGCACTGGCTGCGTAACAGTCAGTAACTTGGAGAGGACTAGCGAATGTCACTCACGAAGCCACGCCGCTTCATTTGAATGACAAGTAAGATCATCTCGCGATACGGCTACAGACTAATGGCTCCAGCGGTGCAGTGAGATACCACAGCGACCTCCCCTTTGTCACCTGAAGCACTAACTTATGGTTCTCTCTCTCTCTCTCTCTCTCTCTCTCTCTCTCTCGCTCCGTCTCTTAAGCAAATTGGCTCATATGTTCTCTTTCTAGTATTGCATCACTCTATGTATGTTGTTGTTGTTGTCTTCAGTCCTGAGACTGGTTTGATGCAGCTCTCCATGCTACTCTATCCTGAGCAAGCTTCTTCATCTCCCAGTACTTACTGCAACCTACATCCTTCTGAATCTGCTTAATGTATTCATCTCTTGGTCTCCCTATACGATTTTTACCCTCCACACTGCCCTCTGATGCTAAATTGGTGATCCTTTGATGCCTCAGAACATGCCCTACCAACCGGTCCCTTCTTCTTGTCAAGTTGTGCCACAAACTCCTCTTCACAGGCCGTGGTGGCCGAGCGGTTCTAGGCGCTTCAGTCCGGAACCGCGCGACTGCTACGGTCGCAGGTTCGAATCCTGCCTCGGGCATGGATGTGTGTGATGTCCTTAGGTTAGTTAGGTTTAAGTAGTTCTAAGTCCTAGGGGTCTGATGACCTCAGATGTTAAGTCCCATAGAGCTCAGAGCCATTTGAACCATTTTTTGAAACTCCTCTTCTCCCCAATTCTATTCAATACCTCCTCATTAGTTACGTGATCTACCCATCTAATCTTCAGCATTCTTCTGTAGCATCACATTTCGAAAGCTTCTATTCTCTTCCTGTCCAAACTATTTATCGTCCATGTTTCACTTCCATACATGGCTGCACTCCATACAAATACTTTCAGTAAATTTGATTGGGTTGTGCAGTTTCTGTGCACTTTAGCTAAGTTTTGTATTCAAGTAGTCTTCCTTAGCAACTCTTTACGTTATTAAAGGTCATCATGAGTGGTAGATTGTGAACCTATAATTTATGAATGTATCGATTTTATTCTGGCGTATCAGCTGTTGCTTTTACTTTTTAGTTGTAATTTGTCTCCCTAATCTTATTCAGCTGACATAATGTTCAAGAACCGCTGCAAGTAGGAATCGTTTCCGCTGCGTTACACGACTGGAGATTGAATAGACAGCCATTATTAGAATATCGGCGATTGACTACCTCTGAAAACTGTGACATGTTGGTTCACATTAGCCGCAATGCCAGCACAGATGAGCAGCACAATCTGGCGACCGTTACAACACCTGTTTTGGGTTCACACTAGATACAGTAGGTCTCCTTCTTATTGATGGAAAGACGAGTGGCGAAGTTTATGATCTTCTGCTAAATCGTTTCTGTTAGGACTCCGACCCTGCTTAAGAACTGAAGCACGTAGCCATTGTGACAGCAAAATACTCTTTCCCAGTGGATACAATAAAATTTTTACCCTTTAGTGCAGAGTTGCTATTGTTATAGAAATCTAGGGTAGAGAGAAAGTGGGGAGGGGGGGGGGGGGGTGAGAATGAAGAAACTCGTACATTCTTTGATCCATTAAGAAGCACGAGAGACGGCTTAAGGTCAAAGGAAGTTGGGGTGGCACTACACGAGGGAGCTGAGCGGATAACAACTGTCTGGCAACACCAGCACCACCATGTCGAATGACATGATTCGGGCACCGAACTACAGCCTTCAGCCACGACATGGTGGCCTAATGGGGGGTGGGAGGGGGTGGGGGGGGGCAGTCTACTGCATCACTTCGCTACGACGCCACCGCCGTTCCGCCTGCAGCTGCCTCTGCGAACGCCACCACCGCCGCAGTGGCCTCTACAGTCACTGGCGCCACCATAAAGCCTTCTTCAGTAACGCTGCTTCTCACTGTTTCAACCACACAGGCAAGCTGCATCTTGCAGACAGTCGCTAGAAGGTTGGTAAATAATGTACCCTTATTCTTCATTAACTGAAGCCAAAAAAAGAAGTGGACAGACTCTGTCCACGGCAGCTAAACATGGATCAACTGACGCAAATGCAGTCTCAAATGTGCTCTCAAAGTTGTGTCAACAAGCTCTAGAATTACCAAATCAGTGGCAGCTAGCCCGTTTAATCATTCCTTAAAGTCGCAAAACTTTTCGCTTAGTAAGAAACTAGATACCAATTTGAATCCCAGAGCAAAATGTTGGACGGGATATCACAGAAAACTGCCAAAACCCCAAGGAAATCAAATAATACACTCCAGGGTTTCCAGGTCAAAAGGGTAGTAGGGAATGTACATAGAGACAGGTGCCTGTGAAGTCCTGCAGAGGTAGGTATGGGAAGTACAAAAGGAAATCTTGGTACAAATGTTACAGTTTGCGGTAGAGGAACCTAAGAGAGCTATCTGCGAAGTGAGGTCTGATCGGTAGCGAAAATCAAAAATATTTTACTAGCAACCACTTCTCAACATAGTTGCCGCTCCAAATTAGACATTTGTCGTAGCATTGTACCAACTTACCAATACCCTGGTTACGGAAGGCAGCAACCTGTGCTTTCCTTCGGTGGTCCCCAGCTTGTTGTCTGTGTCAGAATGCTTCATAGCTAGCGGTTCATCTGAGCAGATGTGAAAATCAGGGGGAGCCAATAACGGGCTTTACTGAGGGTGATCAAATATGTTCCATCGAAAACGCTAGTAGAGCGTCTTCATTCCCCCCACAGAGCACGGCCGAGAAATGTCATGAGGAAGAAAACGCATGACAGTTATGTTATGTGGGCTGCATGACATCAGGAGAAATCTCTCACCAGGCCGTCATACTTGGCGGGAGACACTAATTTGTAAGCATCTTTATGTGCTCACTGTGCGCTCAGAAATGAAAAGAGCGAAATGACGCGATCGACAGGCATGCTATAGACGCAGCCCAAAGCTTCATCGGAACTTCACTGCGGTTTCCATTTCACGCCCGATCGGATCTTGCTTTCCGAATAACCCTCACAGATCGAAGAATTGGAGCGTCTATAGAAGGGATCGTTGGTTTTGTGGAAAAAGTTGTGGGAAAAATGCTCAAAGCCACTTTCACGAATTTGTTGAAAATCTCTGCTCTCTGTCAAAGAAACATTTACTAAGAGTACAGTGAGAAGCTACTTCATCGATTAAATACTGAGTTACAATATATGAATGCCATAATAGACCTTCCAATTCTTGTAGTAGGTGGTATGTCGTTGCATTTGGGTAATGTAGCCAATTTACGTACCAGGGGAGGAGCGGCTGTGGCCAAAGGAGCACCTTTCCCCAAGGAAGGAGTCAACAAACTACCTCGCTGTGCATCCAGCATAATTGTCAATACGGGCAACCAGGTAGGCCTGCCTCGTGCTGGCTGTGCCACACCGGCGACAGAATAGGCATCTGGGGAAGCAGCTCGAGTCACGACAGCCGCGTCCTCTGTTCATGCCGTCTCAGACAGACATGTTTCAAGTCTACGAGAAACGCCTACCTGGCAACTGCCTACCTATATTCCTACTCCTTCTTGCGAAAAAGTCAAAGGGCTGAATTCCAGCACTCACTTTGTGTACTTTGTCTCCCAACTTCCGAGACTTGATCCCTCGCTCTCAGACGGATAACATCACCTGTGAGGATGCAGCCTGGTGATCACCTGTGAGCCTGATACGGCTGAACGCCGATACCTTAAAAAGCAGACCCGGCTGTATGAATGCATCTTGTTGTGACGGTAAAACGATGCGTGACTGAGTATGCAGGTGTTTGACAGTTGGGGGGGCCGTGCCGGCCGTGCTCGGCTGGAATCAGTGGAGATCCACACAAGGATTGTAGCGTTTGACGGGATGTGGCAGCATGAATGTCACTTGGCCCAGCAGACAGCTACAGGTTTCAAGCTCCTGTATGGCAGACGCTGACCGTATGAGAAATCACACAGTGGCAGGAGGGCAGCAAGTAAACTCTTGGTTTAGTGCGTTGGCTGGGACATCCTGGTACGTTTGGCAGTGGGAGAACGGAAGCGGCTAACCGCCACGGTGAAAATGAGTGACAGCATAAACCTAAATTCAATAAAAACTAATCCAAGACAGAAACAGAATATCCCGTATCATCTTTAAAAAGGAAAATGAGGACAAGTGTGCGTATGTGAAAATGTGTCTTTCGTCAAACCAGTAGCTTTCAGGTTATTCATTGCAAAAGTGACTTTTTATTTAGTTGTCCTGATCGCAAAGTCCTTTGAAAAGAATTACCTGTACCGTCTGGCTCATGTTTTTTTATGTGGTTATGACTTGCTGCAGCGCAGCAAAATGAGATATTCTGAAGATGGCTATTGTATAGCGGAGACAAGGAATCCTGTTTTCTAAAACCTTTGGGAGCAAGACACTTAAATAAAAAAACCATGTTCATCACGTGATAGCTCTCCGAACAGTTATTTTGTGTGAAATTATATCCATTATCAAATTAAAAAGTTAATGTCTTTTAAACGCCTAAGTCGATTTTTATGAACTATGAATCCAGCTTCTGCGCTCTATCAGAACACATTATTAAAATTATTGTAAATTATACATACATGACAGAATATTCAATACTCCATAAAAAGTCAATTTGGCACATAACTGTTAATATAATAACAAAAGTGGTGGCAGCATATTAATTTACAAAAAAATGCTTCAAATGGATCTGAGCACTATGGGACTGAACTGCTGTGGTCGTCAGTCCCCTAGAACGTAGAACTACTTAAACCTAACTAACCAAAGTACATCACACACATCCATGCCCGAGGCAGGATTCGAACCTGCGACCGTAGCGGCCGTGCGGTTCCAGACTGTAGCGCCTAGAAACGCTCGGCCACCCCGGCCGGCATATTAATTTACACTTTGTTATTTATGTATAACGGTATTCATTCCAATTTGTTTCTGAATGTTTAACAGCAAAATATATGAAAGTAGCTATTACGCTTACAAAATTTTAGTTTTTGATAAAACTAATGAAATCAGCAAAAACCTAAGGCACCATCAGAAAGATTAGAAAATTTCCATTTAATATTATCTTTTACACATATGTGACAGTAAGATAAGTAGTTGTTAACAATTTGTGGTAAACGTATGTATGAGAATTTTCGTAACAGGATTGCGAGAGCATAAAAGGTTGTTGTCGTTACGACCATTCTCAGTCGTGCGGGAGAGTTACAGAAGTATGGACATATATATCCATGTATGTCGATTGGGTTTAATTTGTTTAGTGTTCTTCAATTTTATGTTTGCTAAGTCGGAATCTTGTGAGTTCGTGTACTTCGGTGGCTACAGTGTAGAAAGTGGTTCCCAACATGAGGGTAATTTTCTAAGGGGTAAAAACAAAAGGGTTCAACAGCATTTCAGTCAAGAGACTAAACTATTTTCAGTAGATCATTACTGTTGTCGCTGTTTCATAAGACAGTACACTTGGTTATAAAAGTTACCAATAACAACATTTTCTTTTTCAAATATTAGCACTGACATGTAACACATTGTGGTGTGGGTCATACTTTCACACTTTATGCAACAAATGTATGAACAGTATGTATCTAACATAGTACAGGCCCTACACACATCGTTTTCACTTTCTACCAAGCGTTTTTAGGAACAGAACTAGGACATACACGTCACATATACTTAAACATCTCATGAAAATGCCTTCTTCAAGATGTATTTATTTCCCACAGCTGATCAGATAATTATTCATTATTCGTTTAGAAACAATAAATGGACTAATTGAGAGCATATCATAAAAGTATTATTATTATTATTATTATTATTATTATTATTATTAGAAGTAGTGCAGCGGGGCGGGTTGCACTCAACCTGGATAGGCTTCAGGTTGTCTCCCCCTTCAGTCAGCGGTTGTAGATAATAGTTTTGCCGACAAAAGCAGCGTTGACGAAAATTCGACGAAATACCTACCACACAAAGGCCACATAACTCCAGTCCATGGGCTGGAGTTATGTAAAACTGAAAGTTAGTAAAACTATCGAGCGTTCGGGATTCGTTCACGAGTTGTTTGAAAAAACGTCAATAATTTCCGTTTAGTTGGTTCATTGTATTTAAAACAAAGAAAATGGGTATCAAGTCCGTATTCAGTATCCCGATATCAGTTATGCAATGTTACTGACTGTCTCTGTAACACGTTAACTCCCAAAATAACCAGAAGGTATTTAGTCCGACCCGATATTTTAAACTCCCTAAACGGTCACTGACCTACGACTGCTTGCGAGTTGACACAGGCAGCCGTTCTTGTAAAGACGTGTCACCATAATCTCTCGTTACCTGCACGAAACACGCCACACAGAGGCTATGTACGACATGAAATGTTCACATGTGAATATCTCCTAAAATAAACCACCCACAACTCTCAGACTTTCACAAAATACTCAATTGTAGTCGCTTTTTGTCAATGACACGATAACCGATAAAATGCGCGAATTTCTTTATTTAGGTACAAATCTGATATGGTAAACACTTACGTTAAGCCCAACGTAAGTGTTTACCAGAAACACTTACGTAAGTGTTTACTAGAAAACGGCTACGAAGTGACGCTCTCGCCTCATAGAGCTGAGGCACAAAGCCCTACTCAAACGCGCGAGGTATGCTGAATTCCTATTAACTAGTATATTAAGCAACCAATCAGATATCCTCGAGCACTTATATAGTGGCGGTATTTATCACAGCACCCAGTCACATTACCACAAGTAATTCGGCAACTACATAAAATTTAATGAAAAGAAAATTTGATTTCTTTTCACAAAATAAATTACTAACAAATTTAATACTCAACGCCCCTTCTGGCTGCCATTTACAAAATCATTGTCACTGTGACATGCAGTACGTCACAGATTCCCCTATTGCACAACAACTTTCTCACGCTTTCATGTACATAGTATTACAAAATGATCTCATTCTCACTTTACGTGTGTTGTCCATCACTGTCTCAGTCTGTCCAAAACATTACCACAACCATAACACGATGAAATTATAATTTCCGGCCGCGATGGGCGAGCGGTTCTAAGCACTTCAGTCCGGAACCGCGTGACTGCTACGGTCGCAGTTTCGAATCCCGCCTCGGGCGTGTATGTGTGTAACGTCCTTAGGTTAGTTAGGTTTAAGTAGTTCTAAGTTCTTGGGGACTGATGACCTCATCTGCTAAGTCTCATAGCGCACAGAGCCATTTGAACCATTTTTTTAATTATAATTTTCCAAATAAGTCGTAACTACGTCAGAAATGTATGGTAATGAAACTAAAGAAAATTGCAGAAAATTTGACTATATAAACCTATCATCGTGGTGGCAGTTTCAACTGATACTGCAGATCAATACATTACATTCCCTGAATCCGTTTCTCAATGCCAGGATGCTTATTGTGTGTTTTAGGTAAAAATTTATATCTCCGAAAATGTTGAAGTTGTTGATTTGAAATTTTAGCAGTATTGTTGTGTTATCCATAGAATTTGGTATACAAAGTACGAAAACGCTCGATTAATATTTAATAGTACTTCATATTCATAGACAGTATGTGTGACGTATTGCACGCAACGTTAAGCGAGTACAGGGCGCGCTCCGTCGAGAAGCCTGCGTCGGCTGTGCCAGCGTGAGAACCAAATCTGTCCTCCTCCCGGCTCCACAGCAAGCTACGCTTTCAGTGCAGAGTGACAACTCGTAGCTTCCTATGTCACAGAAGGTAGGTTTCGACCTTTATCTCTCCATGTACCTTGGCGGTGAACCTACTTTATGGGATCGATTGCTCTGTGGAGGACGACGGCACCTTCATCATAAAGGGCAAACCACCGCCGCTGTATCTCCACTAATTTTTTGCATGGCTGCAGACCAACAGTCAGAGCTTCATTTCTGTTTTGTTATAGGACCTTACTGCCTTGTAGTTAGTAACAAACGTGGACAGAACTCGGCAGTGTCGTCCGCATAAACACATCGCTTCGTTCACACGACGAACGCGGACAACTAGCGCTACGTCTTCAGCCGCGCAGTAAGATTGCCCTTTGTCGCCCCAGACAGTATCTTACTGTTCAACACTCTGTCTGGATTAAGCGAATTCACTCGGTCATCTATGTAATACAATACCGCCCTCTGTATAGATCAAGCAAATCTGCACTCATTTGTGTTCTTCCTGTGCACTGCAGTTACGTTTTCTGTTCGTGAGGCAAGTTATTCTCGAATTAGGCGCCAGTGACTGGAGTGCCGTTAACGAACATTGAGAGGGACCAGCACAAGCAGCCGACTATTGTCAGCCATGGTTGCACACAAAAGGCGCTGCTGACCACTGTGACCTGCGTTGGGTACGAGTCTGTGAACAAATACACAGGGTGGTTCATTGATAGTGACCGGGCCAAACCTCTCACGAAATAAGAGTCAAACGAAAAATCTACAAAGAACGAAACTTGTCTAGATTTAAGGGGGAAACAAGACGGCGCTATGGTTGGCCCGCTAGATGGGGCTGCCATAGGTCAAACGGATATCAACTGGTTTTTTTAAAATAGGAACCCCCATTTTTATTACATATTCGTGTAGTACGTAAAGAAATATGAATGTTTTAGTTGGACTTCTTTTTTCGCTTTGTGATAGATGGCGCTCTAATAGTCACGAAGGTATAAGTACGTGGTATCACGTAACATTCTGCCAGTGCGGACGTATTTGCTTCGTGATACATTACCCGTGTTAAAATGGACCGTTTACCAATTGCGGAAAAGGTCGATATCGTGTTCATTTATGGGTATTGTGATCAAAATGCCCTACGGGCGCGTAGTATGTATACTACATGGTATCTTGGACGACATCATCCTGGTGTTCGGACCGTTCGCCGGATAGTTACGTTATTTAAGGAAACAGGATGTGTTCAGCCACATGTGAAACGTCAACCACGACCTGCAACAAATGATGATGCACAAGTAGGTGTTTTAGCTGCTGTCGTGCCTAATCCGCACATCAGTAGCAGACAAATTGCGCGAGATTCGGGATTCTCAAAAACGTCGGTGTTGAGAATGCTACATCAACATCGACTGCGCCCGTACCATATTTCTATGCACCAGGAGTCGCATGGCGACGACTTTGAACGTCGTGGACAGTTCTGCCACTGGGCACAAGAGAAATTACGGGACGATGACAGAGTTTTTGCACGCATTCTATTTAGCGACGAAGCGTCATTCACCAACAGCGGTAACGTAAACCGGCATAATATGCACTATTGGGCAACGGGAAATCCACGATGGCTACGACAAGTGGAACATCAGCGACCGTGGCGGGTTAATGTATGGAGCGGCATTATGGGAGGAAGGATAATTGGCCCCCATTTTATCGATGACAATCTAAATGGTGCAATGTATGCTGATTTCCTACATAATATTCTACCGATGTTACTACCAGATGTTTCACTGCATGACAGAATGGCGATGTACTTCCAACATGCCGGCCGGAGGGGCCGTGCGGTTCTCGGCGCTACAGTCTGGAACCGAGCGACCGCTACGGTCGCAGGTTCGAATCCTGCCTCGGGCATGGATGTGTGTGATGTCCTTAGGTTAGTTAGGTTTAATTAGTTCTAAGTTCTAGGCGACTGATGACCTCAGAAGTTAAGTCGCATAGTGCTTAGAGCCATTTGAACCATTTGAACTTCCAACATGATGGACGTCCGGCACATAACTCGCGTGTGGTTGAAGCGGTATTGAATAGCATATTTCATGACAGGTGGATTGGTCGTCGAAGCACCATACCATGGCCCGCACGTTCAACGGATCTGACGTTCCGGGATTTCTTTCTGTGGGGAAAGCTGAAGGATATTTGCTATCGTGATCCACCGACAACGCCTGACAACCTGCGTCAGCGCATTGTCAATGTATGTGCGAACATTACGGAAGGCGAAATACTCGCTGTTGAGAGGAATGTCGTTACACGTATTACCAAATGCACTGAGGTCGACGGACATCATTTTGAGCTTTTATTGCATAATGTGGTATTTACAGGTAATCACGATGTAACAGCATGTGTTTTCAGAAATGATAAGTTCACAAAGATACATGTATCACACTGGAACAACCGGAGTAAAATGTTCAAACGTACCTACGTTCTGTATTTTTATTTAAAAAACCCAACCTGTTACCGACTGTTCGTCTAAAATTGTGAGCCATATGTTTATGACTATTACAGCGCCATCTATCACAAAGCGAAAAAAGTGGTCCAACTAAAACATTCATATTTCTTTACGTTCTACACGAATATGTAATAAAAATGAGGGTTCCTATTTTTAAAAAAGCAGTTGATATTCGTTTGACTATGGCAGCGCCATCTAGCGGGCAAATCATAGCACCATCTGGTTTCCCCCTTCACGCTAGACAAGTTTCGTTCTTTGTAGTTTTTTCGTTTGACGCTTATTCCGTGAGATATTTGGCCCGGTCACGATCAATGGACCACCCTGTATAGTTTACTCGTTAGTAGATAGAAACGAGGCTGGATTAAGAACGCTTTACAATTCTCGTATGTTTAACTAGAATGTTAGGCAAGTACGTCTAGGTGAGGAAAGTAGTTCTCCTGGTCAGCCAGCTTACACTGCCTCGCTTGAGAGATGCTGAAGAATCACTTCATTTAATTTGTGAACAGCTATGAATTGGTATATGCAAAGTATAATGTAATGAAACTGTTAATATGAATTAGAGGGTTGAAGACATTTAAAACTGTCTCTTGTTGTTCATCAAGGACCATGTTGGTAGTGCAGATTTAACAACTGTGTGTGCGAAAGAAGTATGGGCATGTGTAAAACTATTACGACAACGAGGATCTGCAATCTTGACTTCCGGTCTCAAGGACGGAATAGGCCATACAGTGTGAGGTCAATGTTGCATTAATTCACCTTGTGAACAGTTACTTGCTGGAGACAGGATTTGATTAATGTAGTCGTGGAATATGAAAGGCAAACGGAAACGACCGTATTAAAGTCCTATGTGGTACCATTAGTCTAAGAGCATTGTATTTTCAAATATGATTGTCCTTGAGAAGAAATATTCCAGACTAGGTCTACAATCCGCTATCAGGGTGCGAGCCTACCTAGGGCAGTCGGCACTTACATAAATCAAGATAAGAAGAAGGAAGGGGGAACCATCCCTATTGAGGATGCAATGACGATGAAATGACTGGAATGTTAGAAAACGTGAGGAGAAAAATGGAGAGACATAATATCAGTATCTGTGGGTTAAGAGAGTTTTGATGAGAAGGAGAACGAGAATTTGAATCTGGAGGATACAAGAGAGTTTACAAAGGATCAGAAAGGAAGGGTGATAGAGTTAGGTACAGGAAACATCTTGACAAGAACGTAGCGAGGGTTCAACTTAGCGACAAAGCGTTAGCAGTGAAATTAAGTAGTAAGCCAGTGGACATGTTGATAATTAAAGTTTACATGTCAACATCAGATGCAAACGAAGACATAGTGGACAGAGTATATGAGAAGATCGAGGAAATCTATGAAGAAAATGGGAAAGGAAAAATAAGAACTGTAATGTTGGGAGACGGAATAGTACAGTGGGAAATGGCAGAAGAAACGACGTAGCTGGAGACTATAAACTGGCAGATAATTTTAAAACTAGGGCAGCCACAGCTAAAGTAATTATACATAACTGATTGACCAATTCATTCAGTACAAAAAGTATTTGCACACATGCGTTAAAACGTTTGTGTAAATAGCTGTTATATTGTATAAATTGGTCAGTCAATTACTTATAACTATGAACTGAAAAAAATAAGAAAAGTGGAGCAAACCTTCCGTGAACGAGTTCATCTGTGGATTATTAATACTTGGTGCAAGCAACATAAACGAAGATTATTTACTTTTCAAGCATAGGTGATACTGATAGATATGAAACAGACTTTGCTGTGATAAACGACAGCATTATGACGGTAGAGACCTTTCCAGGGGACTACGCTAATATAGACGATAAGTTACTCGCAGCAGATATTAGTACAGAACTGAAGCCTATTAACGAAAGAAAAAGAAATGCGATGTTGGGAAACTTAAGACTGAAAATTTTTACCTAGGAACGCACGATGTTTTCTGGCCGGTGTTTCCATCTAGTGTCCGAGGTTAGAATCACACGAAGCAGTGCACTCTAGAGACACCGTAAGCAGTTCCCAGCGTTTTCTACAATTTTTGTTGTGACAAATGAGGCAATGTTTTCTCCAGAATTTGTAAATATTACTAGTTCTACAGGGTTCAGTGCTGTATAATATATTACAGCTGTTTGAAGGATATTGTTAATTCTTATATTATAATTCTGTATTTTTTTAAGTATTTGAATGACATATGCGCTGTTAAGCCATTCTTTGTTCACTATCTTGTAGCTTGAAATGAAAGGTCTTCTCCCGTGAAACACGCAATATTTGTAAATGAACTGAGTTCTCAAAAAGTCTTAAGAATTTTATCTGTCTTAAAAATGAAAATTTGTTTTACTTGCTTATACAGGGTGTTCGGAAATACCCGTTGCTTACGTCTAGGACTTGTAGAGGTGAGTGTGTACATGATATTTACATCATATTTTGAAGAGGAACACTGGTCAGGAAACATACCGTTTCCGTGCTACAGCCGTATGAAAACATGTTTGCTAAGTAGGTACGCAAAGCCTACAGAGGTGGGGTGGTTACATTGGATCAGCTGATGTCATTTGACATCTGTCCTACCTCTCTGACCTGGTTCGAGCCTCATTCATGTTCCTGTGATTGTCAGAGCAACATCACTGAGTACACGTTTGCAGAATATACCGGCCTGATCTTTCTGAATGGCGAAACTCACGGTAATGGAAGACCTGCTAGTCGCCCTTATCAAAATCGTTTTCCACAACGTCCGAATCCATAGCGTACCCTTTCCGCTACAATTACGTAACGGCTTCGAGAAAAGGTACCGTGGTGCTGCAAGGAGATGGAGCACACACGAGGTGGGTGAGGTCATACTGCCCCCGTCAACGACTGCAGGAGCAATGTCTTTGGCTATTAATAAGTTGAACTGTGAAACAACTGATGCACTGAGTCACTCCTAATCAGTTAGTTGCAAATGCGGTCGTGTTACCAACATCGTTTATTAGTTGTAGCACGAAACGATAAGTTTCCGGACACCGGTTCCAATTCAAAATATTATCTACTCACCCCCCCCCCCCCCCCCTCTACAATTTCTAGAAGTGTGTGACGGGAATTTCCGAGCCCCCTGTAGGTTCAGATTCAAAACTTTTTTAAATTGCAACACTATTGACAAAATTTTATCTATTGAAAGACTCTTAAAATTCAATAGAGTGTTTGTTAGTAGGTGCAAGACTATGTTGTGCCTTGTAAAAGTGTTTCGTATTAAAAAAAAGGAAAAACGATACTTTTCTCCACCAGTTCTTCTACTTTGGAACGAGACGACGCCAGACATGAAGTAAATAGTATCATATCAAAATTTAATAATAAAACATATAAAACTACTGTAAAAGGGCTGGCTAGAGACGTAAGTCTGCTAAGTGTTCGAAGGTACAATACTCTTCCGTACAGAAAAATGAACAATGAAATTTCAGTGACCAGGCTGTACATAATCGGATAAGAAAACAATGTGAGGAGGTAGAATATTTAGAAAAGGAAGGAAAATTGCGATAAATGCACAGAACAGTGTGTTCTTTAATGAGAGGAGAAATAAGGAAAATAAGCATCAAGGAATGTTAAATAAACATGGGATATAAAAGTACGTATAGAAGAGGACAAGGAAGTTTGAATGTATTATGTGGAAGAATTAGGAGATGCCCAGTAAGATAAGACTAGTCAGAGTTTGGAAGACGATGGAGAACAAAATGAAGCAGAACGAGGTCTTAGACCAGTGACGTGGGACTTGGAGAAAGTAATTCATGAGTTTTAGGAAACGAAAGCATTGAGCTGTGGCAAAATACCAACCTGAGGCACCGAATTTCTTAGGTCCAAATTCAATTGCGAGATTGACTGGGGTGGTAATCAGAGTTAATTAGACAATAATTTAGTCTCAAGACCTAATGAAGATCATTCTAGTAGTTTTACTTACTAAGGGCTGCTCAAAAGAATACAAAGCCTGTATATACGACTACTAGTTTTATCAATCATGTTACACAGGCTTCGAAAGTCATACCAACGAGAGCTGAAAAGAAAATTGAGGAAAATATTGGAGGAAGATGAGTTTAGTTTCGGAAAAGGAACAAAAGATGGTACTGGTTGTCGGAGGACGGTTACAGAAAGAGTGATAGACTTGAACATGGAGATGTATATCTGCTTTATCGGCTATGAGAAGGCATTCGGTAGAGTCAACTGGAGTAAGGTACGGAGAAAAAGACTTTGGTATAGGTTCGAAAGACAGTAAGAGAGTAACTCGCAGGTACGACGACAAGGGACGCAAAAGGCATTGTAATTGGAGGAGAAATGGTGAAGACTATAAAATAGACGCATAATCAAATTGTGCGGGCGGAATCAGAAGAGGAGCATATCGTATATTGAAGAGTATTGCACGAAGGGGCGAGGAGTATGGAATGAACATAAATACCGGAAAGACAAAAGCGATGTGAATAAGCAAGAAGAAGTTACAGTTAACATATTCTTAGAGGGAAGAAAGATGGAACAAGTAAAAACCTTTCTGTACCCGGCGACTTTAATGACATGGAACGGAAGCTGTACAGAAGAAATAAGGACGAGGATATCTGTGGAAAAGAGAGCATTTGAAAATGTGAAGCAGAAACTAATATCCAGAAGATTTCTTATGGAGCTGAGGAAAATATGTGCTAAATATTATGTCTGGAATGTGGTGTTACACAGCAGTGAACCATGGGCAGTTACAAAGAGAAAAGGAAATAATAAGAAAGTTTTGAAATGTGACTGTAGAGAAGCGGACTGACAGAATGCAGGACATAGGCGAAGAAAGAAGATTATTGAATGTGATCAGAAATGGTGAACATACAAACAGCCGGCCAGAGTGGCCCAGCGGTTCTAGGCGCTACAGCCTGGAACCGCGCGACCGCTACGACCGCAGGCTCGAATCCTGCCTTGGGCATGGATGTGTGTGATGTCCTTAGGTTAGTTAGGTTTAAGTAGCTCTAAGTTCTAGGGGACTGATGACCACAGATGTTAAGTCCCATAGTGCTCAGAGCCATTTGAACCATTTTACGTCAAGCAAATAATTGAGGACGTAGGTTGCAAGTGCTACTCTCAGATGAAGAGGTTAGCACAGGAAAGGAATTTGTGGCGGGCCGCATCAAACCAGTCAGTAGACTGATGACCAAAAAAAAAAAGTGAGGCTGTCATTCCACTGCAGTCAGAGATGCCGACAAGACGACCAGACACTGGGGCTGAGGCTCCTGAAGAGATTGTACCTAAGCTGAATATAACGTTATCACAGCTGGTGATGTGATCATTTGCTCATATTATCCGGAGGTGGCAGCGTACTGTTACCTACCACATTGTCTCATTTATTTTCAGTTTCCCATGTCTTCACACTTTTCCATCGGTGGTACGACGCCGTGGGGCAGCTGAGCTCGGGGGTTACATGTTACACCTCTTTAAGGCAAGGCTGACAGATTGGTGCACTAGCTGTTGCCATACTGTGCTCAAAAAATGGTTCAAATGGCTGTGAGCACTATAGAACTTAACATCTGAGGTCATCAGTCCCCTAGAACTTAGATCTACTTAAACCTAACTAACCTAAGGACACCACACACATCCAAGCCCGAGGCAGGATTCGAACCTGCGACCGCTCGGCCACTCCGGCCGGCTGTCATACTGTGTCATTCGCACATACTGATTACGGATGGTCTCAGTGTGGAAGGGTATTACATGCACCGCCCTGTTTTCTGCATGCCACGGTTACTGTTCGTGACAAATGATACGAATCGGATGTGATCCACTGCCCTGTGCTCCAACTACTTATTTTAAAAATTTATAAACACATTGCGGGAATTGGATGTGCTATGCACCAGTCCTCGTTTCTTCACGAAATTCTCTCCAAGATTTACTTTGATGTCAACCTAGAATAAATTAATTTTACACAGCTTACATTTACGTACTTTTATAACGTATAATCCCGGTTAATATCTCACCATTGTCAGTGACTTTACTTCTTCACATCTAAATCTAGGTTATGTTCACTAATACGGTCGACATCTTCGTCGTTCTAGTTTGCTTTAAAGAAATTACAGATACTGGTACAATTGGTTTCAGTTTCTGCTTCTCAGTTATGGCATGAAGTCTTCTACAGGGAGTTGGTGCAAAGGTAGGTCCTGAGGATTGGCAGTTTTACGCCTCCAGCACACGTAGAGTATTCAAGTCGATATTAGTAACGCGGTACGGTTTTAAAGAGTCGTTAAGGAAGGTTAGATTTTGGGTAGGGAGGAAATTCAAGTCTTTTTCTAACTAGCGCAACATTGGTGTCAATAAATTGACTAAAGTTATACTGGTATTCGTTGCGGGTAACCAATAGCCACAACTACATCGCAAGTTGTGCCATTGCTCAAGAGACCACTGTTCTGGATTACGATCCTTTCCATGACCCTAGGTTTCCCATGTTTGTAACAGTTGATGGTTCTGCTCTGCCGCATAAAACGCTTTGTAAATCCAATGGGAACCTACTTCCTGAAAATTTGGTTGGGGATGCAGCACTTCTCCACGGCACTGTATCGCATCGGGTTCTCATCTTCTTCTGGCAGGATAAATGGTAACACTTGCTGTTCTGCCCGTCACAGTTCCTCTAATATCATCACCAACGTTTCCTTAGTCTTTAGTTGCACCCATTTATTCATGAATTTCAACTTCATCGGGTATGGATGAATGGTGTAGCACTGATAATGTGCGTATCCTCCCATCACCACGAACCAGATCGATACAAGCAGTCTTCCTTTGTCTGCCGTCTACATGATAGAAAAGTGCTAAATTCGGTTGTGTTAACTCAACTACATGCTGAAGCTCTGTGGAGAAGTCCGTCTGTGCTTGGCGTAACCCTTCCAAAAATTGCTGCAATGGCATCAATGGTAAACTTAAGTATCGACGTACTGCATCAATTTGCATTCGTCTTACTTGAAGTCTAGTGCCATTCATTCTGTCTTCCAATATTCGTAACAGTCTAGCGACAGTCATCTTCTCATCCAATGCACTTAATCATTTCTGAACAATCGCCAGGTTGTTGTTCGCTGTTGCTAATGTATTACGCAGGCACAGCTTGAGTTCCATGGCTGTGTCACATACTCGTACTTTAGTATTGTCCAACATATTTTGCTCCTAATTCATTTTGACACTGATCACTAATCTCCCAGAAATGGCTTCTTTTCACGCCCCTTGTGTAACTTCCTGAATATGTATTGTAGCCTATGACTCTTGTTCCTTACTTTCCATAACTCTATGGATCGGATGTAATTAAATTCTTCCTTGAGACATATGACTCACAACTTTAACAAGGATAAAATTGAATTGAAATATGTGCCAGGACTTGAACCTGGATCTCCTACTAACGAGGCAGAATTATTAGCCGTTCCACCACCATAGTGGTCTAGGTAAAAGAGCTGTATGAACTACACCTCTCTAACGTAAACTTTCTAACATAAACTTCAATTCACGTCTTATATATATATATATATATATATATATATATATATATATCGTCAGTATTGACAAGGGTCTCCGGTATTGCAATGGCACCACAACTTTGAATATAATGGGGAAATCCTACGTGTATCACGGGCGTAGGTAACTTATAAATACGATGTAATTAGATTTCCCTTGAAACACTTCTTCAAACTCTGGAGAGGCTTTTTTTTAATTTTTATTTTTTTATTTTTTGACCGTGGCTCTTCGGCCACCATGAATCGACAACATGTGGGCATGTGCCAGTTGCAGAACTTCGTCCCTCAGAGACAAAGGAAGCACTTGCACAGTCTGAATACTGTCGGCTTCCATAGTAAGTCCTTGTACATTATGAACTGTGGTGGTGAGCTAAATTCCTGACAGTGTGCCTCATCTGCCTACACACTCTGCAAGTCAGCCCCACTTTCCCCAAGCGCTTGTAGCACTGCGACCTAATGGCTCAAATTATCCGTGATTGCGTGTTTTTTCCCAGGCTTGTGAATGACTTAGTAGTGACCTCACTCTGCTTAAGCGCTCACGTGGTCAGCCTACAAGAGGGATCCTTCAAAACCAACAGTCATTTCAGTGAAGTGTTTGCCTGTACAGGTCATGTCAAACGTAAGGGGTCCCAAGGATAATTGCCCAAAATTTCTTTCTCCATGGTAGAGTACTGACATTCCAATCTGTTTAGCTGTTGAGATGCATGTGTACAGGATGCTCTTTACCATATATAAAGCAACCAAGAGCACTATTGCTAGCATCACAGTAAAGGATGAATTCATTCTCAAAATCAGGAAGCACCAATACTGGATCTTCAATGAAAGTGGGTTTCAATGCCTGAAAGGCACCCTCCGGTGCCAATTCAATTTTAATATCTTTTTATCAGCAAATGATTTAGTGTTTGAGTAACTTACACAAAGATTTTTTGACAAATTTTTGATAAAAGTTATAGAAAACCAGGAGAGACTGTAACTGTTTCGCTTTTTGAGAGACTGAAAATTCAGAGACCGCTGACACTAAATGAGATTCGGTTGGTACACCCTCTTAACTAATAAAACGGCACAGGTACTTGACATGGGTCTCCGTAAAATTAAATTTTTCAATACTTAGTGTAAGACGTGCTGCTCGAAGTATGCTGAATTCTTCCAACGGTTTTACATCTCCATTAATATCCTCTGAACAAACTGTAATATCATATATCATGCATTTCCAAGTTTTATGCTACGCAAAGCACCATCTAGCAATCTTTGGAATGAGACTGGTGCAGTTTTAAGCCCAAATGGCATCCTACTATTGAACATGCCCCCATAGGTTCGTAAAAACAGATTAAGGTCTGTCCTCTGCCACTACCTCCATCTGGCGGTAACCGCTCCGCAAATCCATTGTGGAGAAGTATTTGCGTCTGCCTATGTTACAAAGCATCTTCGTGATGTAAATACTGGATAGGTGTAGGCGGTGGGACAAGCATTCGGGTAACTATAGTCGCCACAAAAGCGATACTTCTTGGTGCTATCCACCGAATATTATTTTAGGACCAGAATTACACCTGGCCCCCATGGACTATCACTGGGTTCAATGATGCCTTCTGCCAGCCTTCGGTAGAGTGGTTGCTGTTATTTTTTAAGTGATATGGCTTCCCATGAACCGGTGCATAACTTCCTGTCGGTGTGCAGTGTTGGACAACTGGGGTTGTGGGTATGGACAATGTGCTATTAACAAAACCTTAAATTGTAACAGTAGTGCTTCCATAGCTCTCTGGTAACTGCCCTGTGAATGACCTACTTTGTCACATAACGCAGAAACGCCGACGGTATGCTTGTAGGTGTGGTCAGCACATGATCTATCGGTATCCTCTTAATGCAAAATATCCAATTTGGCATTCAGTAATCATTCACTAGAATTATAACGTCCATACCGAAATTGTCTAGGCTGCTCACAACCGTATAGTCACCATTCATGTTACTTATGTGTGCTACGCTCCTACGTAAAATGCAGTATATACCTAAATGCTCGTTGTTTTCAAGCGGCTCAGCCGGTTTCCTTCGTGTAACGAATTTGCGGTTGACTAGAGAAGCTAAAGAATACTTTACTTACAATGACACCTTACGGGATGTACAAACATTCCTCTTTGTTTTATAAAAATAGGTTATGCTCGTTATTTTTATAAATTTTAAATTCTGTACTTATTATGTTTCTGAAACATTATACTTGACTCAATTTCAGAGACTTTACTGGTCTCATACAGAAATGATTTCATGTATATAGACTGAAGGAGCGAGTGAAAATTTGCACCAAACTCGAGGGTCGAACCTGGATCTCGTGCTTACTAGGCAGTTTTGCTAGCCACTAAGAGACTCTGGCACAGCAGTTCGCTCAACTACACAACCTGGCATGCCTCTATCCTCGATCAAAATTCTCCTTGCCGCCCCACTCTACTTTAAATTCACCTCTGTTCGTATGTAAGGGGGAATTTAAAGTAGACTGGGGTGAGTGGAAATTTGGATAGAGGAGAGAGGCATGCCAAGGTAATCCGTGAAGTTGTGTGAACTGTTGTGCCAAGGTGGCTGGGGTACCTTCCTAGCAAGCAGGAGACCCGGGTCCGATTCCCAGCTTTGGTTCAAATATTCACTCGCCCCTTCAGACTGTATGCATAAAATTACACTTGACTCATTCGACTGGCATAATTGTTATATTAGTGCTTATATACCATGTGGAAGATGTCACAGTGCTGCACTGTCTACATCTTTTTCAATTATTTTGGTTGTGTGTAAGCTTGTATATTTCTCTTCACATACTCATTGTACTATACTGCATGTACTTATGCTACGTGTGCCTTTGTAATTATTTGTTACTTCCCTACTTACTTATAAAATTTCTTTTTGCATTAGGCATATTTAAGATGATATGGTCGGATCCTTTAGTATCGTATTCACTGCTGTTATTCAGATTGAAACACTGATATACATTTAAGTGTAGCCAGTAACTGAATACGTTTCCAGGTTCCCCGAACGACAGTCGAAATAAATTTGTCTTACACAATTAGTACCATTTACTATGTCCACCGTCTGCTACGGACTGCCTCTTTGTCTGATAAACTACATATGAAATTTGAAAAAGTGCATTGTCTGTCAGTTTCATTACTTTATACATAATTTTATCTCATGTAATGTCTGGCATTTTACTATAAGTATTTTCCTATAGTTCGATGTATTGCATTGTAGGAATGCCAATCTTTACCACCTATGTCATCCACTCACACTAACCATCCACGCAGCTTTCATATTTTTGCTTGTAAAACACTTTAGTGTACTCTATATCTACTACTTTTAAGCTACTGCATATTTTTTCACTACTTTGTATTAATCTGAAAAAGAATCGTATATTTACTGAATTGCCATCCGGTAGCAGATGCAATGACTCAAATGTCGGCATACACAAAATTGGTCAGTCTGCCTATGGCTGTTAGCTCGATAGATTCATACAGTACTATGAAGAGACAATATGGTTCCTTATATTATCTCATTATGTCACTACGATGTAACTGTTATACTGCAGAATGAAATGGTGGATAGCGTATAAATTGTAACCACAATTTTTGAGAAGTTTTTAGTGCATAATTTTTTGCTGATGACTGTGGATTATCTTACAGTTTGCAGCTGTAAAAAGCACTTTCACAAATCCTCTTGCCTCATTAGTCGGTACGGACACTACTGTTACAACTACTATAAAATCGTTGTATTCGTGTATTTTGTTGTGGTATAAATGTTGTCTTGTAGCCGTCTGTATACTTTCAGATATGAAGATGTTCATTTAATTGTCGTAACTAGTAACTGAAGCATTTATCTTTGCGATTTTGGTAAGTATAAAGTTTACCTAAAGAAGACTACCACATTATAGAGAATACATGTGTTTTCCAGACCTTTCCCGTTGTTCAACACAGTCACCAGTATTATGTATAATCTGTTGCCAGCGATGTGGAGAAATACTCTTAGTAGCGCCAGTCGTATTAATACTGGGAGTGGAGCGGTCTATTGCCTGACAAATCTCTGTAAAAAAGACTCAGAAACGAATGCCACGAAGTGCTTCCTTCAATTTCGGAATCGAGCTGAAACCACAAATTATAAGTCCGGGGAGCTTAGTGGGTGGTGCAGCACTTCCCATCCCCATCGATAGAACAAATCAGTCATGACTTGCTCCACGTGTTCCCAGAAACGTCCTGCAAAATTGTGGGCGGCTCCTGCAGAAAGCGTCGTTACTTCTTTCTCGAACCCAGTCGCAGGCTGCGTTCCAAAAAGGAACAGCTCAGGTGAAGAGGCGACGACAGTTTCTGCAGGACCCTCCCACAATTTCGCAGGACAATGCTCGGGCACATGAGGCGCAAGTTGTGATTGATTTGTTCGATCTACGGGGCTGTGAAGTACTGTACCACCAATCACACTCCTCGGACACAAGCGTTGTGACTTCAGCTTGACTCCAAAATTGCAGGAAACACTTCATTGCAATCGCCTCGGAACTGTTCCAGAGATTCGCAGTAGACCACCCCACTCGCACTACCAACATAACTGGTGTTGTTAGGGCATCTCACAACTTCAACATCGCTAACAACAGGTTATGCTAAATGCAGGTGACTACTTTGAAGGACAGTAAAATTTTCAAACATTTATCTATTTTGAATATATGTTGTGATGAAGTAGTTGTCACTATTAAAGATCCAAACCTCGTGTATGGTATCAGTTTCAACCTCAGAGGAAGTACGGTTTCAGTGGCGAAAAGCGTGACTAACCGACATGAATGCATGGCGTGTACTCACCTCTGCACAACAGTTGAGTGCACACCCACATGCCCAGGCCTGTGCACATACAGACGTTGCACTCTATCCATGCGTTAGATCCAGGTACACACTCTGGGAGGAAAAAAAAAAAAAAAAAGGATCAGTTCCAGTTGCTTTTGTTTACCTCTCGTGCCACGTCGCTGCACCGCTCGCTGCCATTGTCAGCATTATAACGCCGCTGCCACTACCTGCCGTCTGAGCTATCCCAACGACAGGAACTGCGTTCCGTCTAGCTAGCATGCAGTCCACATAATACTACTTTCTTGCAGATCCTCTAATCTCTTTTTGGTACAGTCGCTCGACTGTCCAAAGTGGTCACCACAAGTGAGGAGATGACACAGTCCTTAACGCTTTCAGACCCACATTTCTACTTCTACATCTACATCTACGTGATTACTCTGCTATTCACAATAAAGTGCCTGGCAGAGGGTTCAATCAACCACCTTCAAGCTGTCTCTCTACCGTTCCACTCTCGAACGGCGCGAGCCCTGATTTCTCTTATTTTACCGTGATGATCGTTTCTTCCTATGTAGCTGGGTGCCAACAGAATGTTTTCGCAATCGGTGGAGAAAACTGGTGATTAAAGTTTCATGAGAAGATACCGTCGCAACGAAAATCGCCTTTTCTTAGTGATTGCCACTCCAATTCACGTACCATGTCTTTGGCACTATCCCCCTACTTCGTTATGGTACAAAATGAGCTGCCCTTCTTTGTACTTTTTTGAAGTCATCCGTCAGCCCCATCTGATGTGTATCCCACACCGCACAGCAATAATCCAGAATAGGGCGGACAAGCGGGGTGTAAGCAGTCTCTTTAGCAGACCTTCTAAGTGTTCTGCCAATGAGTAGCAATCTTTAGTTGGCTCTACCCACAACCTTATGTGATCGTTCCAATTTAGGGTATTTGTAATTGTAGTCACTAAGTACTTAGTTGAATTTACAGCGTTCAGATTTGTGTGACTTGTCGCGTAATCGAAATTTAGCGGATTTCTTTTAGTACTCATGTGAATAACTTCACAATTTTCTTTATGCAGGGTCAATTGCCACTTTTCGCACCATACAGATACCTTATCTAAATCATTCTGCAATTCGTTTTGATCATCTGACGACTTTAAAAGACGGTAAATGACAGCATCATCTGCAAACAATCTAAGACGGCTACTGATATTATCTCCTAAGTCTTTAATATAGATCAGGAACAATAGAGGGCTTATAACACATTCTTGGGGAACGCCGGATATCATTTCTGTTTTACTCGATGACTTTCCGTCTGTTACCTTTCTGACAGTAAATCACGAATCCAGTCGCACAACTGAGGCGATATTCCATAGACACGCCATTTGGTTAGAAGACGCATGTGACGAACGGTGTCGACAGCCTTCTGAAAATCTAAAAATAAGGAATCAATCTGGCATCCCCTGTCGATAGCACTCATTACTTCATGAGCATAAAGAGCTAGTTGTGTTTCGCAATTTGATACGATAATTAACATTTTACCACACTCGTTAGTATTTGAGACAGTTAATATCACCAGCACTATCATGCCAACAAATTACCTATCCTTAGTCAAAATTCAATTCTTTTGTGAATAAGAAATTTTGCAACAATACGTGGACTCACAATCTTTATGTATATTTTTAGTATTGTCACGTAGATGAAGGTGTAAATAGATCAATGACGAACACTAACTTCACTTAACGAAGGCTTATTCAGCACTTGCACATACAAGAGCGCGGAGCGAACTGCGTCCGGCCAGAACACATACGGTATATATACAGCTACAGAACATTCGAGTAAAGTGATTCTTGCCATTTGTGAATACTTCTAGAAAGTACTCGAACGAAATACAGAAATTGAAATTGTACAGTCCAGGTGAAATTTTTACTCACGACTCTTCGTGCAACAGTTTAGTATCATATCCACTACACCATTGTGCTACTCAGCTTCTTTTGCGACATTTCTCCCTCCTTAAGAGAACAGCGTCTCGGAGTTACGTCCTCCTAGATCGGGAACGAGTCATCGGCCCTGCATACTCCGACTCCCGATGACTGATGTTCGCCCTGGGAATGATATTCTTAGAACTTCCCTTGCCGCTACGTTCTTCTTTGCCTTTCCGCTTGTTGCCTGTTCCTGAAGCTTCGAATTCACCTCAGGTTGCAGGATCCTTACAGGGCTTCATTCGAAGGACGTGGACCGTATCTCTGATCTTTCGTCGTCTTGTGTCGGGTTCGAAGTCTTCATAAGTAACATCAGACAACTGTCTTACAACCTTATAAGGTCCAAAGTAGCGCCTGAGGAGCTTCTCAGAGAGACCAACCGTCCGAACAGGAGTGAAGATCCAGACGAAGTCACCAGGCTGGTAGACAACAGGGCGGTGGCACGCATCATACCTTCGGCGATCGTTTTCATGAGCCTGCAGCGTGCGGAGTCGAGCTAACTGCCGAGCTTCCTCAGCTCTGGTTAACACTTGGCCGATGTAGTCGTCGTCCACGTTAACAGGATGTAACGGAAACACAGTGTCCATCGTCGTCGTCGCTTCATGCTCATGCACCAGGAAAATGGCGTAAATCCTGTGGTGTCTTGTTTGGCGGTGTTGTAGACAAACGTCACGAAATGTAGCACCTCATCCCAGTTACTCTGCTCAACACTGACAAACATTGATAGCTTGTTGGCCAAGGTCTTGTTAAGGCGTTCAGTAAGCCCGTTATTTCGCGGATGGTAGGCAGTCGTCATGTTATGAGTAATGTTGCACCGCACCCTTTATCTCTGTCACAAGATTAGGCTGAAAAACTTTCCCTTGATCCGTAACTAACGATCTTGTGACATTGTGTTTTAATACAATGTCTTCCACGATGAATTTGGCTACCTCGAATGCTTTGATTGTTTTCACGGCTTTTGTATTGGCATAGCGTGTCAGATAATCAGTGCAAACAATAATCCATTTATTTCCTCTGGCTGACGTTGGATATCGTCCGAGGAGGTCAATCTCAACACCCTGGAAAGGCGTTTCGGCTAGTGGAATCAGTATAAGTCGGCCAGGTGGTTTGGAAAGGCGTTTCGGCTGGTGGAATTGGCCAGGTGGTTTCTGAGGAACTACCTTTCTCCTCTGGCCCTTTCTACAATGCGACACATAGTGACGGACTCTCCTGAATAAACCTGGCCAGAAAAATCTCTTGCGGATCCTATCGTATGTCTTAATAAATACTAAATGTCCGGCCTCAGGTATGTGATGGAATTTCTGAAGCATATTTAAGTGCATGTGTTTAGGAATCACTGGTAGCCACCTCTTCCCCACCGGATCGAAGTTTTTCTTGCAAAGTAATCCATTAACTACCTTCTTCTGCTCAGCAGAGAGATCCTGGAATGCAAAGTCTTGATGGTCTTGAACAGGGTTTCTTGAGAGACAGTCGGCATCTTGGTGTTTTCTTCCACCTTTGTACACTATGGTAATGTCATACTCTTGAAGACTTAGTATCCACCTGGCGAGTCGTCCTGTTGGACCCTTAAGACATGTCAACCAACAAAGTCTGTAACAACTGTGAATGGCCTTCCGTAGAGATACTGTCGAGATCTGCACATGGCCCAGATCACAGCAAGATATTATCTTCCTGTAGTTGAGCAGTTTCTCTCGGCTTTTGTAAGTGTCCTAGGAGTATAGGCTATAACCTTCTCTTTTGCATCCGAAATCTGCACCAGAACAGCCCCCACCGCCATCGGTGTGTAGTTCTGTAGGTGCTCTCTCATCATACAGATCAAGTACAGGGTCAGTCGTCAGAGCTTTTCGCAGCACATTTAAAGAATCTTGTTGAACATCACCCCAGATAAATTTAGCATCGGCTTTTAGCAACTTTTGGAGTGGCCTGGCTTTGATGCAGAAGTCTTTGATAAAACGACGGTAATAAGAACACAATCCGAGGAAGCTTCTCACACCTATAATACTTTTAGGAATAGGAAATTCCGTTATAGCTCTCATCTTTTCTGGGTCTGGCCGCACACCTTCGCTTGACACAAGGTGTCCAAGTATTTTAATTTCTTTTGCTCCAAAAAGACACTTTCTTGGATTCAGTTTCAGTCCAGCGTGTTGGATACACTTAAAAACGGCCCTCAGTCTTTTCATGTGTTGTTCAAACGTCTCTGAGAACACTATAATGTCATCTAAATAAGAAATACCATCCATTTCAGGTGCCTTAGAATATTATCCATCATTCGTTCAAAAGTTGCAGGTGCATTACACAAACCAAACGACATTACCTTAAACTCATACAGGTCCTCAGTGGTGATGAATGCAGTTTTCTCACGATCATTCTCATCTACTTCGATTTGCCAGTATCCCAAGTACACATCCATAGTTGAAAAAAACTTATCTCACTTCAGACAATCTAGTGTATCGTCAATTCGTGGAAGAGGGTAAAAGTCATTTTCAGTTATCTTATTAAGCTTCCTGTAATAAGCACCAAAGCGTCAACTGCCATCCTTCTTCCTGACGAGGACCACTGGTGACTACCATGGGTTCTGTGAAGGCTGAATGACGTCATTCTTCATCATTTTCTCTACCACGTCGCGATTTATTCGACGTTCTGTTGCTGACACACTGTATCGTCTCTAGCTTATTTGTTGTTGGCCTCCAGTGCTAATCCGGTGCTTCACCATCGATTTGTCTGATTTGCTCTTCACCTGTGGATTGAAACATTCAAAGAATTGAAGAATGGCAAGTAGCTTCTTCTGTTGTTCCTTAGTGAGATTTGGTGATAGTCGAGCTAGAAGATCTTGTCTCGTACTGGTAGCGCAAATTTGGCCCACCGACTCGGAATGGGAGGTTTCTATGACGCTCACCTGTTCTGCAATTAACGGCTCAGCGTTTGCTATGCACATGCGTCTTGGAAGTATCTGCTGTTCTCGGCGACAGTTAACTATCCACAATTCACCAAATCCTTTCTTAAACGAGATGACAGAGGCTGGGATGACCAAGTTATTCTTCAGTGGTATGCTTCTCTCACGTTCCACTACAAGATCCATGGGTTGATACATGGCATGACACAGGACAGCTACCTTTCTAGCGCTGACTGCAGGAATGATCACTTCATCCAGCACACATAGTCTCCACACACTCGGATGCGCATCTTCCTGTCCACAGTATCTCATCTCGTCTAACATAATCTTCAAGCGACCACAATCTATAATTGCTTGAGAAGCTTTCAAAAAGTCCCATCCGAGAATGACTTCATGACTACACTCTTGTAAGACGATGAATTCTAAGGACTGTGTATGGCCACTTGTACCCACACGAATGACACATCTTCCTGTAGGTTTTACATATTTCCCATTAGCCTTCACCAGAGATGTTTTGCTGTCGACGAATACGACTTTCTGCAACTGGCGGCAGTACTTCTCCCAAATGACTGAATATGATGCTCCAGAGTACACAAGAGCTTGGGTTGGTCGGCCATCCATGAGGATATCGACGTAGTTTCCTATCAGTTTTGTAGTGATTGACGGCGGAGGATTTTTCTCTTCGGCGTCCTTACCTCCAAGGAAGATCGCACCCTTTAGTTTTCCAGATTGCGGTGGCTAGGTGATCGGCTGGAACTTCTAAACGGCGATGGAGACCTTGATCGGCGTGTTGGGGAGCGTCCTCTCCAGCGGCTAGCTTGCGGCGATGGTGACCTACGTCGTCCTGTACCCACATCTTCTTGTTCGTCGTTCCGGAGCTGGTGTCGGCTAAGATCGGTCTGCTGTCTTCTGGCGCGGGTGTCACCAAATATTCGCCGCCTATCTCGACAACAGCGCACCAGATGTCCCGGTCGTCCGTAGTGGAAACTATACTGGTTGGTTATCCTGGGTCCTCCAGACGTTAGTCTTCCTTGGTGCCCAAACAGGTTCCTCATGTGGCATTGTAGAAATGTAACTCCGTCTGGGTCTTGACTTTTTCACCATTTTAAAGGGAAATGAAGGACGAGTGATTGGGTTCAATGTCTGTTCCACTTCCTCCCTTTATGACCTCTTGAAGTGTCCCGGTTTTTTACTCGCCGTGCAATCCAAGTGCCTACTGAAGTTCCTCTCTCACTATCTGACGAAGAACACTTGTGAAATCAGCTTCTTCCTCCATCACAGATACGACGTTTGGAAGCCGTTCAAACTTCTTGCGTGTAATTCTTTTTTGATACATTGCCTCGATATACTGGCACCATTTTATGAAGCCGTCTGCTGCCGAAATCTCCTTCAGCAGAAGGGCTTGATACATGTCCTCAGCAACACCCTTCATGAGATGTGCAACCTAATCTTCCTCCTTCATTGTAGGATCCACTATTTTACACAGCTCCAAGACGTCTTGAATATAGGATGCTGTCGTTTCTCTTGGACGCTGGGCCCTGCACTTTAATTTATCTGAAGCCTTGCACTTCTGTCGTTGTGTGTCGCCGAAATACTTGCGCAGTTCCGCCTGGCATACTTCCCAGCTTGTGAACTTCTCCTCGTTGTTCTCATACCATTGCTTGGCAGTGCCCTCCAAGTAGAAAAATACGCTAGCCAAACACACGGTGTCATCCCATTTCTTAAATTTGGCTATACGCTCATACACCTTCAGCCACTTGTTTGGATCTTGGCCATCGTCACCAGAGAACCCGGAAGGATGTCTCATGTGGTGGCACACAGTTGCTGTCATCGTGACGTCCTCTTCTTCTTCTGTCTCCGGTGGATTGCGATCTGTTGAATATGTCTCGAATTCGGGTTTCTCGCCACGGCGGCTCTGACGTGGCCTGATGGGAGCCACTGTGTCGTCGATAATGTGCACAAGTTCCAATACCCGGCGCCTCAACCAGAATAATGACGCTTAGACGAAGGTGTAAGTAGATGAATGGCGAACACTAACTTCATTAACGAAGGTTTATTCAGCACTTGCGCATACAAGAGTGCGGAGCCAACTGCCCCCGGCCAGAACACATACGGTATATATACAGCTACAGAACATTAGAGTACAATGATTGTTGCCATTGGTGGATACTTCTAGAATGTACTCGAACCGAATATAGAAATTAAGTTAATTAATTACAATCAAATGTCATATATCGTATTTTTTCGCCAGAAGCGAGATGTTTGACCTGAAATGATGACAGGTTTTTTTGTTTTTTGTTTAGTGTGATTCCAACCCAGCACGTATCGCCGATGTGTTCGAGCAACGAGTGAAAGCCAAAAATCTGTTTCATTCATCAGTAGCGAGATGTGCAGATGTAAGAACCAGAAATAACGAGACGAAAGGCTCTGTGCTGACTGGCATGCGAATGCCTAAGATATTAACGTTGTCACGACACTTGAATAGACGTTGTACATTCCATTCTTTTCCACCAGTAACTAGGGATAGTATTTTTGAACATGAAATTATGTAGCAAAAAGTTCTGTGTCTGACTGGGAGTCGAAACCAACACCCATTACTGTTGCTCATAAGGCACTTGGAGATGTTAAAAATCGTAATTAATTTTCGCTGTTCTTTAGGTGCTTGCATGCTAGATCTTGCAAAACTTTGTAAAAAAGATTGCCATGGAAGAGCTAATGATTGCCTGTCAAAACCAGAATAATTAGTGTTTGAGAGTTAGCTCTCCACGCAGTGAGCTTCAGCCACCTACCTCCAGGTTACATTTCTGCACTCACATTGGCATGCACAAAATTATTTAAGACAACCTAATTTAATACCGCAGCTTTGTTTCCAACGTGGAATATCTTCGATAGACCAAGTGAACATCTAACAGTAACAACCACGATTCAACCATTGCTCCTGCCGCATGCGATGGGACGAATATTGAGGCATGTAATTTACGACAGTGAGCAAAATTTAGCTCAAAAATGTCAGTTCGTGCAGGAACTAATCATACTTTTGTTTACCATATGGCGACACAGGTAGCTTTAAGATTTTTTGTTGATAGACAGTTTTTATGTTAGATTCTACAAGCTGTGACGGCGATTAGAAACTTCAGTTTAAGAGCGTTGATACAGTATATATACAGTGTGTTCCGGTGCCGTTAGGAGTGTGGCTATGAAAAAGCCGCCCAGTCCACGCCACACAGCCCCTGCCTGCTACCAGTGTAGCCGCCTCCTGCGTATAGTGGACACCTGACCTATTCAGCGGAACCCGAAAACCAACTACCCTTTGGCGCAAGTCGAGGACTCTGCAGCCTACACGGTCGCAGGACCGTCTGAGCCTCTGATTCAGACCCTCCACTCGGCTCTGTACCAGAGGCCTGAAGTCGGTCCATTCGAATATGCTGCAAATCGCCATCTCTGTTTTCATCTTGTAAGCAAGACTGCAGCCTTTACCACTTCTGTTAGTCGCTCGAAACCAGAGAGAATCTCTTCTGATCCAAAGTGACATACATCATTGTTATCGACGTGAACAGCCACCTGCAGTTGGCAGCACCCTGTGCTCTTCGAGGGGTTCGGGAGGACCTGTTCAGCATCTGGAATGACTCCACCTGGTATGCACACGGAGTACACTTTGGTTCTCTTTTCCTTCTTTGCAGCCATGTCTCCAAGGAGCCCCATAACGCGCCTAATGTTGGAGCTCCCAACTATCAATAATCCCACCCTCTGTGATTGTCTGGATCTTCCAGGCTGAGAAGTTTCCTCTGAAACAGGTCAGGCGACGGGAAGTAATTTGATTTATTTTCACTTTTTGTGTGTCACTAAGTTATCAGACTTTTGTTTTTGGACCAAGGCAGTCACAACAGGCGGAAAATACTGTTAATTTCATCTTATACGTTACGAATCATGTCTTAGCCATGGCTAGATGACTGAGGAAGCTATGACTGCAACAGTTGTTCACTAGCTTTGAGGGAACTCAGTCACACTGCGAAGCGAAGGCTGGATTTTAATAGCGTAAGAGACCAGCCTTTTATTTCACCGACACGGCTACAAGAAGCCAGGTCGACATCACTAAAACTAAGACAATTTCCATCATAGGATTTCTCGCTACATCAAGTAAACCTAAAAATAAGGAATTTGTTGTTTCTGCTTCTGTGAACTTTTTTTGCGTCTATAATAACTGACTGATGAAATTTGTCACTCTGAATAAATGTTCACAAAATCACAATATTTGTTGAAAATAGTCAACCCCGGAATCAATAGTCAGCTGAAAACGTTTTACAAGTGTTTTGAAACAGGAACTGTAATCGTTGTTAGGAACTGCATTTAGTACAGTAGTGCAGTTTTCCTGGACGTCCTTAATTGCGCCATAACTGATAAAATCAGTCTTGAGAGAGAAACTGTCACTAACAAAGGGCAACAGAATGGGAAAGATGGTGAAATGGAATACAGACAAACTGAACATCCCTGATGAAGTAAAAAAATACCAAGTAACACTAAGCAGGAAGTTGAGCAATGAAGAGACCACAGTAGGAGTAGATGAAAGGTGGAACAGGTCTGAAAAAGCCATTAAGGACGCTGCAGAGGAAATAATAGGCATAAGAAGGAACAGAAGAACCCAGGAGTGGTTTGATGAAGATTGCAGGTCAGCAATAGAGGAAAAGAACAGGGCAAGAACAAAAGTGCTACAGGGAGAAACCAGAAATAATGTGGAACAATATAGAGAATTACGGAGAAGAGCTAACAGACTGTGCAAGAGAAAGAAAAGAGAGTGGAATAAGAAGAAATTTCAAGAACTAGAAGAACTAAAGGAACAGAGTGAAATAAGAAAGTTCTATCACGCCATAGGCAAAATGAAGAATAGATTCCAACCAAAAACAACGGCCTGCTCCAGTAAAGATGGGAAAATGATAAGGGAGGAAGAACAGATAGTGGGAAGATGGGCAGAGTATTTCAAAGATACACTAAGCACCAGCCTAGAAGATGAAAAGACCTCTGCACAGGAGGGAAGAGTGGAGCTGGAAGTAGACAATGAAACCAATGAGGCAAGAAAGCCAACACTACAAGAGGTCTCCCAGGCTGTGCACAAGTCAAAAAACAATCGAGCCCCTGGGGAAGACAGCATAATTGCTGAATTAATAAAAACTGGTGGTGAGGCTGTAATAAAGGACCTGCCCACACTAATATCAGATATATAGGAAACAGAAACTATGCCAGATAATTGGAAAATTGGAATAATAGTCCCCATCTATAAGAAAGGGGACAGAACAGCATGTGAAAGCTATAGAGGTGTAACACTCCTAAGTACAGCTTATAAGATCTTCACAAGTATATTAAACGAAAGGATACAGAAGTGTGCAGAAGGCATACTAGGGGAATATCAGTGTGGCTTTCGACCAGGCAGAGGAACAACTGATCAAATATTTGTGATAAGGCAAATGATGGAAAAGTTCTATGAATATGATATAGATCTGCATTTCTTATTCATCGATTTCAAACAAGCCTTTGACAGCATAAATCGGCAAGAACTATACAGAGTACTGAAAGAAGTTGGAATATGTGCTAAATTAATAAGACTAATCAGAATGACAATGACAGAGACAAGAGCAAAAGTAAAGGTCCTTAGCAGAACAAGTGATAGCTTTGACTTTAATAAAGGTGTGAAGCAAGGGGATAGTCTCTCCACTGTCCTATTCAACATAGCCCTGCATAGTGCAGTAAATATAATCAACAAAAGAGGCACCATATTTATGAAAACTAGCCAGATATGTGCATACGCTGATGACATTGCTATAGTAGGAAGAAATACCAATACACTCCTAGAAACATACCGGGCAATGGAAACAGAAGCCTTAAAAATTCGCCTCATAGTAAATGAAAACAAAACAAAATACATGGTAATATCACAATCTGAGGCCAAAAGAACCCCTAAAAACCTAAACATCAATGGGAAATGCTTCAATGGAGTGTCCTCTTTTAATTACTTGGGGGCCCTAATAACAAATGATAACAGTATTGGAAAGGCTATAAGAGAAAGAATACAAGCAGGAAACAGAGCTTACTTTGCAAATATGCAGCTTTTCAAAAATAGCCTTGTTACAAGAAAAACTAAACTGCTAATATATAATTCCCTAGTCCGCCCAGTTATCACATACGGCTCAGAGGTATGGACGTTGACAGAACACGATAAAAATTCTCTAAGAAGCATTGAGCGGAAAATACTACGCAAAATCTATGGGCCAATAAGGGAGGAAGAAGGCTGGAGAATACGCTACAATGCCGAATTACAAGAGTTAATACAAGGCAGGGACATAGTAAAATTTGTGAAATCACAGCGAATACGATGGCTAGGACACTTGGAGAGAATGTCAGAGGATAGAATTCCAAAGAAAATGATGAAAGGTATGATTCATTCAGTTGGGCGAAAAGGGAGACCTAGAAGAAGATAGATCGATGAGGTAATAATGAATATCACCAATATGGGAGTCCGGAGGTGGAAAAGAGCAGCAAATAACCGAGAAGTGTGGAGGAAGATTGTTGAAGAAGCCAAGGCTCACCAAGGGCTGTAGAGCTACTGAAGAAGAAGAAGAGACCAGGAACCTGCTCCTCGTTATTCGGGTCAAATTTGACAAATTCTCGCGCACTTACACAGAATGTAACACTGAATTTGATGTCCCCTCGCTGCTCCACCGTCATTTTTCGACGAATGTCAGACCCGTACTGCTACATTCGCGACCAGGACGCCCGGTGCAACGCTTTGACGTTATACACGGCTGTTGTTGAAACTTCAAGAATCGTAACGCCGCAACTCGCCACGAGATAACATTGCAGCTTGGCATTTCATACAAGCAGTTCTAACTGAACTGGGATACACTGTGTATCCAAGACAGCGCAGCTAAATAAGCACCGACATGTTGGCAGGGGATCACTGTGGCATTCGTGTCCTTTCGGAGCGGGTGCAGTGAATACGGAAACGTGAACTATGGTGACGTTATTACCAATGGTGTCGAAACAGGATCAAGTTTCTTTTATTCGTTTCTTCGTTGTCTAAGGACAAAGACCTATAGCCGTCCACTGGGTAATGAATAACATGTCTGTCGAAAACCTCCATTGAGGAATGGAGCGCCAAGTTCGACAGAAGTCGCCGGTCGATCTGCGTGGTAAGCATCATCCATTGCGAACAACGCCATCTCAAATTGAAGACGCTCGAGCACCCACCCTGCAGTCCTCATCTCTCCCCATATGACTATCAGGCCTTCGGTCCCTCAAAAAAAGTGTCGCTGATTCCAGTTGGATGAGAATGCGCAGTCACAGTGAAAGGGTAAAGTACTGCCCGACATAGAAAAGATGTACAACAACATATTTTGTTGTTCTTGTCAGAACAGCGTTTTTTGTAGAATAACACCATTTTATTTAATACACCGAATCCGGATATCAATGTGGGAAAGAAGAGCAATTTGTATGTTTAATTATTCAGATGTGCACTTCCTTAAAATAGATCCCTGAATTCAGTTTGGTTTGTGAATTGAATGAATGGCTGGTCGTCTGCTGACCACAGATAGTGAAGGTAGATTCTATAATCATCTTTGAGACGGTTCTCTGGTCACCTTTGGCCGAACCAAAGAGAGGAAGTATACCAGAGCACCAGAGGGCCTGGAATGTGGCTGACCAACACGGTGGCAAGGTCCTCCCCCACTTCTGCGGAAGCGTGGGATGACCGGATGAACGGCCATGGTTCAGTACTCTGTCGCTGGTTCTTGAGGTGTGAAGACGTGCTCTGTGTGTGCTCCAGAGTAACAAAGGTAAATGAAAGTGGTATTCACGTAGACTATTTAGGAGTAGATGAACTAATAATTTCTCTCTTCAGAAACTTTTGGTGGGAGGCTGATGTAACTTGTTCTGAAAAAGATACGCAGGTAAAAATTCATGGGGAACATAGGATTCTGCGGAAGTGACAAAGAAACCACGTGTTGTAATCATAAGACGAAATACTAGCGTGTGGTAGTATTAAGATGAAATACTTGCGTGTGTAAATCTAAGTTGAAAGTATTTAAGATTTCAGTGTGCAGAACTTGAATTAGAGACAAGCACTTCCACGTGGAGAGTACAGTGTGAGTCTCAACCTGATTATGAGACAATAAGAAGAATTAGAAGTGCTCGTCCTAGCATTCAATTGAGGATCCGTGTGTGAGATAAATAAGATACCAAAACTTATACTGTGAGATACATTCGTGTGACGCCAGCTTGATATTCAGATACTCTGAGAGTGAATTAAGGTGAGTCAGCCCTCTATCCGGCAACTCCGTGTGGGCTCCATTGCACATGGAGATGTGCATAAATCCTCCAGAGTTTGTGGTAAGAAAATTATTACGTGGGTCAGTTACGTGTGAATCTGGGATGACTATTGTTCGATGTGGGAAAGCAGAACGAGTAGAAAACCAAACATTTTGTTTTTGAGATGTGTTTTCTTCTGTGTATTTAATCTGTGTGATTTGCATGAGACAGTAGAAAACTAGTATCAAATACGGTGGGACAAGCATGATTTTTCCTAGGAATGCACGAAAGTCAGTAAATTCGTTATCTTGGTAATGAATGAGGTTAAGAGAGTGTGGGTGAGAATGAAGTAGCAAAAGACTCCTTACCAATCCAGAAAGTGAGCTGTAGCAATAGACAGAAACATTGCGAGACCTTAGAATAGTAAAATGCTTATGTTATGTCATGCCCATTGGGTGGAGAATCCCTTGTTTAACTATTGTGATTAAGAGTATAGCAAGAAATTTTGCAGCATTAGCGTGAAAGAATTTATTGTAATAAAAGAGGAGATATGTGAGACAAACAGTGGTCTTGATTATTTAGTTGTGGGTAGCCATTTTGTTGAGGTATTTTATCATGACCTCTATTTTATTGCTGGGATGTCCAAGCTTTGGATAAATTATATATACCACAGGTAGGAAATGCGGACTTGCCAGGGTGGAGTGAGTCCATCAGTTATGTGCGCTAGCTATTAGTCAGATGCGTTATCCATTCCGTTGCATTAAAAAGTAAGGACAAGAATGAACTCTAGCTTAGCTGATAGGCAGTAGGGCTCGCATTTCAAGCATAGTTGCAGTGGGTAAGATAATCATGAAAATATTTCTGATGTACGAATAATAATTGCACTCGCTTGGCAAGCCACTCCTCTAGTAGGCCTTACTACTAGATGCCACAGAATGGGGTAGGAATATCCCAACGGACCTCTTCACGCAGCACGATACGGTGTTTCACCAAACGGTTACCTTCAGCCGACCGGTGTGGCCGAGTGGTTCTAGTCGCTTCAGTCAAGAGACGCGCCACCGCTACGGTAGCAGATTCGAATCCTGCCTCGGGCATGGGTGTGTGTGATGTCATTAGGTTAGTTAGGTTTAAGTAGTTCTAAGTTCTAGGGGACTGATGACCTCAGATGTTAAGCCCCATAGTGCTCAGAGCCATTTGAACCATTTGGTTACCTTCAACCTGGTGCGTCCATGGAATGATTGCCTCAGTGCTCACGGCGATTTTGCTTGATTGGCATATCGATTCATGATCGAACAGCCTTCGAAGAGAAACTTGGTCGCCCCACTTAGTATTGTTCACGGTTATAATCTGGCCGACAACGGCCGCTGTTCAGGGTTCGTCACTCCAAGCTTCTTTTAAAGTTCTTTGTTTAAAGGCTTGTTTTTGTGGCGCCCTTCAATGGAATGAGTCAAAACTTATTATCTTGCATAAACTTAATGTATCAGTCTCTTCTAACAAGTATTCCACTCTAATTCCATTATGAATATTCTGACAACGTTGATGCTAAAACAGATGTGAATATGAGAGCTATGAAGAGGACGTCTGCGCAGGTAATTCGGCTTGCTCTTAATTTACGGTGCTTTGGTTGCCTACAGTCCCTTTATACCTTTCGACTTTGAGCTTTCTGTCAATTTTGCAGATTAACTTCTCATGGTCGGGTTTCACAGTCGTATACAATTTTTTAGAGGATGTGATATTCGCCGTTGACTGTAGAAATTATTTATCTCACAATTGAAATTTCGGTCTGTGGGCCATTTTCAAGTGCTACTGCAAAAGATTTTGCTTCAGCATGTGTCAAACTTTATAACCCTCCGATATGTATACACGTTATCGTCAAAAAAAGTCTTTTTCACTCTGGAATGTATACTTGTCGTCGTCAAAGACATGCCTTTTCATTCTAGAAATACTGTAACATCGGCCTAGTGTGAAGCTCTGGATATCATGAGCTTCGAATTCGTCTGATGTTACTGTATTTTTACAGAGGAAAGGCCTATTTTTGACGACGACATGTATACATACCGGAAAGCTTAAAATCTCACATGTGGTGAAGCAAAATCTTTTGCAGTACCACTTGAAAATGGTCCAAAGATTGACATTTCGATCGTGAAATAAATATTTTCTACAGTCAATTCCGAATATGATCTCCTTTAAGTAATTTGGCAAACATTTCCACCAGATCTTGGAGTCGCAGCTGTCCTCCTGATATGGTAACCTACTAAAGTAACGTAATGGTTGTGGAAAATTATTCTTCCTGCTGCTAATGTGAATGAGAATCGAAAAAATTGCGTAATATGTTTGGGAACTCTGTAATAGTCGAGATACTTCCTGGAGTCACACAGCATTACCTTGCTAAATTCACTAATGATGTTATCTTGGCACTTCGTTTAGATACATCTGCATCTACAAGGATACTCTGCAAATTACATTTTAGTCCCTCACAGAGTTCATCGAACCATCATGACAATTCTCTACTATTCCAATCTCGTACAGCGCGCGGAAAGAATGAACACCTATATCTTTCCGTACGAGCTCTGACTTCTCTTATTTTATCGTGGTGATCGTTTCTCCCTATGTAGGTCGGTGTCAACAAAATATTTTCGCATTCGGAGGAGAAAGTTGGTAATTGGAATTTCGTGAGAAGATTCCGTCGCAACGAAAAATGCCTTTCTTGTAATAATGTCCAGCCCAAGCCTTGTATCTTTTCAGTGACACTCTCTCCAATATTTTGCGATAGTACAAAACGTGCTGCCCTTCTTTGAACTTTTTCGATGTATTCCGTCAGTCCTATCTGGTAAGGACCCCACACCCCGCAGCAGTATTTTAAAAAGAGGAAGGACAAGCGTAGTGTAGGCAATCTCCTTAGTAGATCTGTTACATTTTCTGAGTGTCCTGCCAATTAAACGCAGTCTTTGGTTAGCCTTCCCCACAACATTTTCTACGTGTTCCTTCCAATGCAAGTTGTTTGTAACTTTAATTCCTAGGTATTTAGTTGTATTTGTGGCCTTTAGATTTGACTGATTTATCGTGTAACCGAAGTTTAAAGAATCCTTTAAGCACTCATGTGGATGACCTCACACTTTTCGTTATTTACGGTCAACAGCCAATTTTCACACCATACAGGTATCTTTCGTAAATCGTTTTGAAATTTGTTTTGATCTTCTGATGACTTTATACGTTGATAAGCTACAGTGTCATCTGCAAACAACCTAAGACAGCTGCTCAGATAGTCTCCCAAATCGGTATATTGACAAGGAACAGCAAGGGGCCTATAACATAACCCTTGGGAACGCCAGAAATCACTTCTATTTTATTCGACGACTTTCCGTCAACTGCTGCGAACTGTGACCTCTCTGAGAGGAAATCACAAATCCAGTCACATAATTGAGACGAAATTCCATAAGCACGCAATTTCACTACAAGCCGCTTGTGTGGTACAGTGTCAAAAGCCTACCGGAAATCCAGAAATACGGAACCGATCCGAAATTCCTTGTCAATAGCACTCAACACTTCATGCGAATAAAGAGCTAGTTGTGTTCACAAGAACGATGTTTTCTAAACCCATGCTGACTGTGTGTCAATAGACCGTTTTCTTCGAGGCAATTCATAATGTTCGAATACAATGCGTGTTCCACAATCCTACTGCATATAAACGTTAATGATATGGGCCTGTAATTTAGTGGATTACTCCTACTACCTTCCCTGTATGTACGTGTGACCTGTGCAACTTTCCAGTTTTTGGGTACGGATCTTTCATCGAGCGAACGGTTGTATATGATGGTTAAGTATGGAGCTAATGCATCAGCATATTCTGAAAGGAACATAATTGGTATATAATCTGGACTAGAAGACTTGCTTTATTAAGTGATTTAAGTTGCTTCCCTACTCTGAGGATATTTAGTTCTACGTTACTCATGTTGGCAGCTGTTCTTGATTCGAATTCTGGAATATTTACTTCTACTTCTTTTGTGAAGGCATTCCGGAAGGTTGTGTTTACTGACTCTGCTTTACTATAGGGCAGAGAAAGTTCTGATAGTTTCTTGTCGCTAACATACTTCACATACAACCAGAATCCTTTTGGATTTTTTGCCAGGTGTCGAGACGAAGTTTCGTTGTGGAAACTGTTATGGGCATATCGCATTGAAGGCCGCGCTAACTTTCGAGCTTCTGTAAAGGTCCGCCAATTTTGGGGATTTTGCGTCTGTTTAAATTTGGCCTGTTTGTTTGGTTGTTTCTGCTATAGTGTTCTAACCTGTTTCGTGTACCAAGGTGGATCAGCTCCGTCGTTTGTTAATTTATTTGGTATAAATCTCTCAATTGCTGCCGATACTATTTCCTTGAATTCAAGCCACATCTGGTCTGCACTTATATTATTAATTAGGAAATGGTGGAGATTGTCTCTCAGGAAGGCGTCAAGTGAATTTTTATCTGCTTTATTTTTGGATGGTTTGGGGATTACAATATTCAGTCTCGCTACGACAATCCTTTGTTCACTAATCCCTGTATGCGTTTTCATGCTCGTTATTAACTCAGGATTATTTGTTGCTAAGAGGTCAAGTGTGTTTTCACAACCGTTTACTATGCGCGTGGTCTCATGAACTAACTACTAGAGACAATTTTCGGAAAATGCATTTAGCACAATTTTGGATTATGTTTTATGCATACCTCCGGAATGAAACATGCATTTCCGTCAACATATCGAGTGGGAGAACGGAAGCGGCTAACCGCCATGATGAAAATGAGTGACAACATAAACCTAAATTCGATAAAAACTAATCCAAGACAGAAACAGAATATTCCGTATCATCTTTAAAAAGGAAAATGAGGACAAGTGTGTGTATGTGAAAATGTGTCTTCCATCAAACCAGTAGCTTTCAGGTTATTCATTACCAAAGTAACTTTTTTATTTAGTTGTCCTGATCGCATAGTCCTTTGAAAAGAATTACCTGTACCGTCTGGCTCATGTTTTTTTATGTGGTTATGACTTGCTGCAGCGCAGCAAAATGAGATATTCTGAAGATGGCTATTGTATAGCGGAGACAAGGAATCCTGTTTTCTAAAACCTTTGGGAGCAACACACTTAAATAAAAAACCATGTTCATCACGTGATAGCTCTCCGAACAGTTATTTTATGTGAAATTATATCCATTATCAAATTAAAAAGTTAATGTCTTTTAAACGCCTAAGTGGATTTTTATCAACTATGAACCCAGCTTCTGCGCTCTATCAGAACACATTATAAAAATTATTGTAAATTATACATACATGACAGAATATACATTACTCCATAAAAAGTCAATTTGGCACATAACTGTTAATATAATAACAAAAGTGGTGGCAGCATATTAATTTACAAAAAAATGGTTCAGATGGCTCTGAGCACTATGGGACTTAACTGCTGTGGTCATCAGTCCCCTAGAACGTAGAACTACTTGAACCTAACTAAGCTAAGTACATCACACACATCCATGCCCGAGGCATGTTTGCTAAGTCGGAATCTTGTGAGTTCGTGTACTTCGGTGGCTACAGTGTAGAAAGTGGTTCCCAACATGAGGGTAGTTTTCTAAGGGGTAAAAACAAAAGGGTTCAACAGCATTTCAGTCAAGAGACTAAACTATTTTCAGTAGATCATTACTGTTGTCGCTGTTTCATAAGACAGTACACTTGGTTATAAAAGTTACCAATAACAACATTTTCTTTTTCAAATATTAGCACTGACATGTAACACATTGTGGTGTGGGTCATACTTTCACACTTTATGCAACAAATGTATGAACAGTATGTATCTAACATAGTACAGGCCCTACACACATCGTTTTCACTTTCTACCAAGCGTTTTTAGGAACAGAACTAGGACATACACGTCACATATACTTAAACATCTCATGAAAATGCCTTCTTCAAGATGTATTTATTTCCCACAGCTGATCAGATAATTATTCATTATTCGTTTAGAAACAATAAATGGACTAATTGAGAGCATATCATAATAGAATTATTATTATTATTTTTATTATTATTATTATTATTATTATTATTAGAAGTAGTGCAGCGGGGCGGGTTGCGCTCAACCTGGATAGGCTTCAGGTTGTCTGCCCCTTCAGTCAGCGGTTGTAGATACTAGTTTTGCCGACAAAAGCAGCATTGACGAAAATTCGACGAAATACCTACCACACAAAGGCCACATAACTCTAGTCCATGGGCTGGAGTTATGTAAAGCTGAAAGTTAGTAAAACTATCGAGCGTTCGGGGTTCGTTCACGAGTTGTTTGAAAAAACGTCAAAAATTTCCGTTTAGTTGGTTCATTGTATTTAAAACAAAGAAAATGCGTATCAAGTCCGTATTCAGTATCCCGATATCAATTATGCAATGTTACTGACTGTCTCTGTAACACGTTAACTCCCAAAATAACCAGAAGGTATTTAGTCCGACCCGATATTTTAAACTCCCTAAACGGTCACTGACCTACGACTGCTTGCGAGTTGACACAGGCAGCCGTTCTTGTAAAGACGTGTCACCATAATCTCTCGTTACCTGCACGAAACACGCCACACAGAGGCTATGTACGACATGAAATGTTCACATGTGAATATCTCCTAAAATAAACCACCCACAACTCTCAGACTTTCACAAAATACTCAATTGTAGTCGCTTTTTGTCAATGACACGATAACCGATAAAATGCGCGAATTTCTTTATTTAGGTACAAATCTGATATGGTAAACACTTACGTTAAGCCCAACGTAAGTGTTTACCAGAAACACTTACGTAAGTGTTTACTAGAAAACGGCTACGAAGTGACGCTCTCGCCTCATAGAGCTGAGGCACAAAGCCCTACTCAAACGCGCGAGGTATGCTGAATTCCTATTAACTAGTATATTAAGCAACCAATCAGATATCCTCGAGCACTTATATAGTGGCGGTATTTATCACAGCACCCAGTCACATTACCACAAGTAATTCGGCAACTACATAAAATTTAATGAAAAGAAAATTTGATTTCTTTTCACAAAATAAATTCCTAACAAATTTAATACTCAACGCCCCTTCTGGCTGCCATTTACAAAATCATTGTCACTGTGACATGCAGTACGTCACAGATTCCCCTATTGCACAACAACTTTCTCACGCTTTCATGTACATAGTATTACAAAAAGATCTCATTCTCACTTTACGTGTGTTGTCCATCACTGTCTCAGTCTGTCCAAAACATTACCACAACCATAACACGATGAAATTATAATTTCCGGCCGCGATGGGCGAGCGGTTCTAAGCACTTCAGTCCGGAACCGCGTGACTGCTACGGTCGCAGTTTCGAATCCCGCCTCGGGCGTGTATGTGTGTAACGTCCTTAGGTTAGTTAGGTTTAAGTAGTTCTAAGTTCTTGGGGACTGATGACCTCATCTGCTAAGTCTCATAGCGCACAGAGCCATTTGAACCATTTTTTTAATTATAATTTTCCAAATAAGTCGTAACTACGTCAGAAATGTATGGTAATGAAACTAAAGAAAATTGCAGAAAATTTGACTATATAAACCTATCATCGTGGTGGCAGTTTCAACTGATACTGCAGATCAATACATTACATTCCCTGAATCCGTTTCTCAATGCCAGGATGCTTATTGTGTGTTTTAGGTAAAAATTTATATCTCCGAAAATGTTGAAGTTGTTGATTTGAAATTTTAGCAGTATTGTTGTGTTATCCATAGAATTTGGTATACAAAGTATGAAAAAGCTCGATTAATATTTAATAGTACTTCATATTCACAGAGAGTATGTGTGACGTATTGCACGCAACGTTAAGCGAGTACAGGGCGCGCTCCGTCGAGAAGCCTGCGTCGGCTGTGCCAGCGTGAGAACCAAATCTGTCCTCCTCCCGGCTCCACAGCAAGCTACGCTTTCAGTGCAGAGTGACAACTCGTAGCTTCCTATGTCACAGAAGGTAGGTTTCGACCTTTATCTCTCCATGTACCTTGGCGGTGAACCTACTTTATGGGATCGATTGCTCTGTGGAGGACGACGGCACCTTCATCATAAAGGGCAAACCACCGCCGCTGTATCTCCACTAATTTTTTGCATGGCTGCAGACCAACAGTCAGAGCTTCATTTCTGTTTTGTTATAGGACCTTACTGCCTTGTAGTTAGTAACAAACGTGGACAGAACTCGGCAGTGTCGTCCGCATAAGCACATCGCTTCGTTCACACGACGAACGCGGACAACTAGCGCTACGTCTTCAGCCGCGCAGTAAGATTGCCCTTTGTCGCCCCAGACAGTATCTTACTGTTCAACACTCTGTCTGGATTAAGCGAATTCACTCGGTCATCTATGTAATACAATACCGCCCTCTGTATAGATCAAGCAAATCTGCACTCATTTGTGTTCTTCCTGTGCACTGCAGTTACGTTTTCTGTTCGTGAGGCAAGTTATTCTCGAATTAGGCGCCAGTGACGGGAGTGCCGTTAACGAACATTGAGAGGGACCAGCACATGCAGCCGACCATTGTCAGGCGTGGTTGCACACAAAAGGCGCCGCTGACCACTGTGACCTGCCTTGGGTACGAGTCTGTGAACAAATACACAGGGTGGTTCATTGATAGTGACCGGGCCAAACCTCTCACGAAATAAGAGTCAAACGAAAAAACTACAAAGAACGAAACTTGTCTAGCTTGAAGGGGGAATTTGTCTGCTACTGATGTGCGGATTAGCCACAGCAGCAGCTAAAACACCTACTTGGGCATCTTCATTTGTTGCAGGTCGTGGTTGACGTTTCACATGTGGCTGAACACATCCTGTTTCCTTAAATAACGTAACTATCCGGCGAACGGTCCGAACACCAGAATGATGTCGTCCAAGATACCATGTAGTATACATACTACACGCCCGTTGGCCATTTTGATCACAATACCCATAAATGAACACGATATCGACCATTTCCGCAATTGCTAAACGGTCCATTTTAACACGGGTAATGTATCACGAAGCAAATACCGTCCACACTGGCAGAATGTTACGTGATACCACGTACTTATGCCTTTGTGACTATTACACGGCCATCTATCACAAAGCGAAAAAAGTGGTCCAACTAAAACATTCATATTTCTTTACGTACTACACGAAAATGTAATAAAAATGAGGGTTCCTATTTCAAAAAACGCAGTTGATATCCGTTTGACCGATGGCAGCGCCATCTAGCGGGCCAACCTTAGCGCCATCTGGTTTCCCCCTTCAAGCTAGACAAGTTTCGTTCTTTGTAGTTTTTTCGTTTGACGTTTATTTCGTGAGATCTTTGGCCCGGTCACGATCAATGGACCACCCTGTATAGTTTACTCGTTAGTAGATAGAAACGACGCTGGATTAAGAACGCTTTACAGTTCTCGTATGTTTAACTAGAATGTTAGGCAAGTACGTCAATAAAAAATTCTAATGATTGAGAAAAAAGGAATTGATTTGCATCTAGGTGAGGAAAGTAGGTCTCCTGGTCAGCCAGCTTACACTGCCTCGCCTGAGAGATGCTGAATAATCGTTTCATTTAATTTGTGAACAGCTATGAATTGGTATATGCAAAGTATAATGTAATGAAACTGTTAATATGAACTAGAGGGTTGAAGACATTTAAAACTCTCTCTCGTTGTTCATCAAGGACCATGTTGGTAGTGCAGATTTAACAAGTGTATGTGCGAAAGAGGTATGGGCATGTGTAAAACTATTGCGACAACGAGGATCTGCAATCTTGACTTCCGGTCTCAAGGACGGAATAGATCATGCAGTGTGAGGTCAATGTTGCATTAATTTACCTTGTGAACGGTTACTTGCTGGAGACAGGATTTGATTAATGTAGTCGTGGAATATGGAAGGCAAACGGAAACGACCGTATTAAAGTCCTATGTGGTACCATTAGTCTAAGAGCATTGTATTTTCAAATATGATTGTCGAGAAGAAATATTCCAGACTAGGTCTACAATCCGCTATCTGGGTGGGAGCCTACCTAGGGCAGTCGGCACTTACATAAATCAAGATAAGAAGAAGGAAGGGGGAACCATCCCTAGTGAGGATGCAATGACGATGAAAATGACTGGAATGTTAGAAAACGTGAGGAGAAAAATGGAGAGACATAATATCGGTATCTGTGGGATAAGTGAGTTTTGATGAGAAGGAGAACGAGAATTTGAATCTGGAGGATACAAGAGAGTTTACAAAGGATCAGAAAGGAAGGGAGATAGAGTTAGAGTTAGATACAGGAAACATCTTGACAAGAACGTAGCGAGGGTTCAACTTAGCGACAAAGCGTTAGCAGTGAAATTAAGTAGTAAGCCAGTGGATATGTTGATAATTCAAGTTTATATGTCAACATCAGATGTAAACGAAGATGTAGTGGACAGAGTATATGAGAAGATCGAGGAAATCTATGAAGAAAATGGGAAAGGAAAAATAAGAACTGTAATGTTGGGAGACGGAATAGTACAGTGGGAAATGGCAGAAGAAACGACGTAGCTGGAGACTATAAACTGGCAGATAATTTTAAAACTAGGGCAGCCACAGCTAAAGTAATTATACATAACTAATTGACCAATTCATTCAGTACAAAAATTATTTGCACACATGCGTTAAAACGTTTGTGTAAATAGCTGTTATATTGTATAAATTGGTCAGGCAATTATATATAACTATGAACTGGAAAAAAATAAGAAAAGTGGAGCAAACCTTCCGTGAACGACTTGATCTGTGGATTATTAATACTTGGTGCAAGCAACATAAACGAAGATTATTTACTTTTCAAGCACTAGGTGATATTGATAGATATGAAACAGACTTTGCTGTGATAAACGACAGCATTATGACGGTAAGGACCTTTCCACGGGACTACGCTAATATAGACGATAAGTTACTCGCAGCAGGTATTAGTACAGAACTGAAGCCTATTAACGAAAGAGAAAGAAATGCGATGTTGGGGAAATTAAGACTGAAAATTTTAGCAAAGACTACACTTGTAACGTCGAAAATGCAGCATGAACAGAGAAGTGCAGAGGTCGCTGAAGAGTGGAATATCATTGGAAATACACTGTTGGAGGGGTTACAGAAAGAAATTGGAGTAGTGGAAAGAGCAAGAAATGAGAGAGAATGCGTAACAATGTGTTTTATGAAACCAATAATGAAATATGTATGTTGGATGAAATGAATGTGCGCATAACACACAAAAGTGACAATTCGGAAGGAAGCAGCAGACAGTAAGGAAACAGTGTTGCAGCTGGAGTATATTGTACCAAGGAACGCACGATGTTTTCTGGCCGGTGTTTCCATCTAGTGTCCGAGGTTAGAATCACACGAAGCAGTGCACTCTAGAGACACCGTAAGCAGTTCCCGGCGTTTTCTACAATTTTTGTTGTGACAAATGAGGCAATGTTTTCTCCAGAATTTGTAAATATTATGGGTTCTACAGGCTTCAGTGCTGTATAATATATTACAGCTGCTTAAAGGATAATGTTAATTCTTATATTATAATTCCGTATTTTTTTAAGTATTTGAATGACATATGCGCTGTTAAGCCATTCTTTGTTCACTATCTTGTAGCTTGAAATGAAAGGTCTTCTCCCGTGAAACACGCAATATTTGTAAATGAACTGAGTTCTCAAAAAGTCTTAAGAATTTTATCTGTCTTAAAAATGAAAATTTGTTTACTTGCTTATACAGGATGTTGGGAAATACCCGTTGCTTACGTCTAGGACTTCTAGAGGTGAGTGTGTACATGATATTTACATGATATTTTGAAGAGGAACACTGGTCAGGAAACATAACGTTTCCGTGCTACAGCCGTATGAAAACATGTTTGCTAAGTAGGTACGCAAAGCTTACAGAGGTGGGGTGGTTACGTTGGATCAGCTGATGTCATTTGACATCTGTCCTACCCCTCTGACCTGGTTCGAGCCTCATTCATGTTCCTGTGATTGTCAGAGCAACATCACTGAGTACACGTTTGCAGAATATACCGGCCTGATCTTTCTGAATGGCGAAACTCACGGTAATGGAAGACCTGCTAGTCGCCTTTATCAAAATCGTTTTCCACAACGTCCGAATCCATAGCGTACCCTTTCCGCTACAATTACGTAACGGCTTCGAGAAAAGGTACCGTGGTGCTGCAAGGAGATGGAGCACACACGAGGTGGGTGAGGTCATACTGCCCCCGTCAACGACTGCAGGAGCAATGTCTTTGGCTATTAATAAGTTGAACTGTGAAACAACTGATGCACTGAGTCACTCCTAATCAGTTAGTTGCAAATGCGGTCGTGTTACCAACATCGTTTATTAGTTGTAGCACGAAACGATAAGTTTCCGGACACCGGTTCCAATTCAAAATATTATCTACTCACCCCCCCCCCCCCCTCTACAATTTCTAGAAGTGTGTGACGGGAATTTCCGAGCCCCCTGTAGGTTCAGATTCAAAACTTTTTTAAATTGCAACACTATTGACAAAATTTTATCTATTGAAAGACTCTTAAAATTCAATAGAGTGTTTGTTAGTAGGTGCATAACTATGTTGTGCCTTGTAAAAGTGTTTCGCTATAAAAAAATAAAAAAGGAAAAACAATACTTTTCTCCACCAGTTCTTCTACTTTGGAACGAGACGACGCCAGACATGAAGTAAATAGTATCATATCAAAATTTAATAATAAAACATATTAAACTACTGTAAAAGGGCTGGCTAGAGACGTAAGTCTGCTAAGTGTTCGAAGGTACAACACTCTCCCCTACAGAAAAATGAAGAATGAACTAGGAAATTTAAGTGACCAGGCTGTACATAATCGGATAAGAAAACGATGTGAGGAAGTAGAATATTTAGAAAAGGAAGGAAAATTGCGATAAATGCACAGAACAGTGTGTTCTTTAATGAGAGGAGAAATAAGCAAAATAAACATCAAGGAATGTTAAATAAACATGGGATATAAAAGTACGTATAGAAGAGGACAAGGAAGTTTGAATGTATTATGTGGAAGAATTATGAGATGCCCAGTAAGATAAGACTAGTCAGAGTTTGGAAGACAATGAAGAACAAAATGAAGCAGAACGAGGTCTTAGACCAGTGACGTGGGACTTGGAGAAAGTAATTCATGAGTTTCAGGAAACGAAAGCATTGAGCTGTGGCAGAATACCATCTGAGGCACCGAAATTCTTAGGTCCAAATTCAATAGCGAGATTGACTGGGGTGGTAATCAGAGTTAATTAGACAAGAATTTAGTCTCAAGACCTAATGAAGATCATTCTAGTAATTTTACCAACTAAGGGCCGCTCAAAAGATTGCAAAGTCTGTGTATACGACTACTAAATTTATCAATCATGTTACACAGGCTTCGAAAGTCATACCAACGAGAGCTGAAAAGAAAATTGAGGAAAATATTGGAGAAAGATGAGCTTAGTTTCGGAAAGGGAAAAGGAACAAAAGATGGTACTGGTTGTCGGAGGACGGTTAGAGAAAGAGTGATAGACTTGAACAAGGAGGTGTATATCTGCTTTATCGACTATGAGAAGGCATTCGGTATAGTAAACTGGAGTAAGGTACTGAGAAAAAGATTTTGGTATAGGTTAGAAAGACAGAGGGTTAATAAAGAAGACGCAGACAAGGAAAAATGTGAGTTAATAGGGAGTGGGGAGAAGGAAGTTGTAGGTGTTTGAAAGAAACGATGCTCACTCTCATCAAAGCTGTTCAACATATGTGGAGAGTAACTCGCAGGTACGACCACAAGGGAAGCAAAAGGCATTGTAATTGGATGAGAGATGGTGAAGACTATAAAATAGGCGCATAATCAAATTGTGCGGGCGGAATCAGAAGAGGAGCATATCGTATATTGAAGAGTATTGCACGAAGGGGCGAGGAGTATGGAATGAACATAAATACCGGAAAGACAAAAGCGATGTGAATAAGCAAGAAGAAGTTACAGTTAACATATTCTTAGAGGGAAGAAAGATGGAACAAGTAAAAACCTTTCTGTACCCGGCGACTTTAATGACATGGAACGGAAGCTGTACAGAAGAAATAAGGACGAGGATATCTGTGGAAAAGAGAGCATTTGAAAATATGAAGCAGAAACTAATATCCAGAAGATTTCTTATGCAGCTGAGGAAAATATGTGCTAAATATTAGGTCTGGAATGTGGTGTTACACAGCAGTGAACCATGGGCAGTTACAAAGAGAAAAGGAAATAATAAGAAAGTTTTGAAATGTGACTGTAGAGAAGCATGCTTAAGGTGAAGCGGACTGACAGAATGCAGGACATAGGCGAAGAAAGAAGATTATTGAATGTGATCAGAAAGTGGATGAAATCTCGGCTTGAACATGCACTGCATAGCAATTGCCTCCAAGAAAAAAATATGGAGGGAAAGATGGAAGCAATGAGAGGAGGAGGTAGGAAGACAACTGAAATGGTGAACATACAAACAGCCGGCCGGAGTGGCCCTGCGGTTCTAGGCGCTACAGCCTGGAATATCGCGACCGCTACGGTCGCAGGTTCGAATCCTGCCTCGGGCATGGATGAGTGCGATGTCCTTAGGTTAGTTAGGTTTAAGTAGTTCTAAGTTCTAGGGGACTGATGACCTCAGACATTAAGTCCCATAGTGCTCTGAGCCATTTGAACATACAAGCAGATGAAGAAACACCTGAACGTCTTTCCATGGTGTCTCTTCAGTTTCCTGAGACTCTGATTCGCAGTAGATCCTACTCCCAGTTGTGTCTGAGACAGTATTAGCAATGGATAGACTGTCAAAAAAAAATGAAAATTTTTCCAAGACGCTGCAAATAAAACCAAGGACGGAAAATTACCGAGACTATTACTGTTACTACAACTACTCTTACTACTGTGCTGCAAAGTGGACTACACCCTAAAGCACAATTCCTTATGTGAGGATTAGAACTCTAATAGCGACAACTATTCATTTACAGCTTGTATAAATTACAATCTCTTGACATTGTCAGTTTTGTAGGAGTCGATCTACACATACAATTTTGCAGCCTGTTTTGTTTGCCAAGATCGCAGAGATGAATACATCGATTACTAGTTTCGACCACTTTAATGGCCGTCTTCAAGTCTGAGAGGTCAATATTCATATACAAAGAACATACTAAATTAATAATTTCATAATTGTTGTAAGAGTACTGTATCGATCATCCCTCACATCAGGACTTTTAGTGGAGGCTAAGCAGATGAGGTGGTGACGCTACTTGTGCAGAAGACCAGCAAGGGATTTGATATAGATAGCTGTTATACGTCCTAAGACGTCAGTGTGACGCCGTTATCAGCAAACATATTTATTAAAATTGAAACAAATGAGGCCTCGGTCAGAATTATTTTTAGTTTTATTGACCAGGTTTCAACACTTCTAAGAATGCCTTCATCAGAATTAAAACAATTAAACTGGCCTATAACACAGTTACAGACCATTTGAATTGTTTTAATTCTGATGAAGGCACTCTTAGAAGTGTTGAAACCTGGTAAATAAGACTAAAAATAGTTCTGACCGAGGGCTCATTTGTTTCAATTTTAATAAAAATGTTTCCTGATAACAATCAAAATGGCCTATAACATAGTTACAGGCCATTTCAAATGTTTTAATTCTGATGAAGGCATTCTTAGAAGTGTTGAAACCTGGTCAGTAAGATGAAAAATAATTGTGACTGAGGGCTCATTTGTTTCAATTTTAATTCAGAAACGGTCACTGAAACAAGCAGCCACGCTGAAAACTTCGCGACATATTTATTGCTTTAGATTTTACAGAACTGATTGTCTTCACCACCACACCAGGGGTCGTGCTGATTCGCACACTCGAATGTGACAAGGAATGTTGACACAGTTCTTCGTCAGTTTCGGCCGTTGTGCAGGTCAGGACCCAGCAGCGATGTCGTACAGGTAGCTGGAACAGGCGTCTGTAGGCGCAAACCTACCGTGGCTCACAGACAATTAGAGTAGCCTGCCCCAGCGCTGTCGGAAACAGACGTGGGCTTAAGCGGTTGCCAACAGCATATCACAGAGGGCGCGTGTCGTGAAGGCAAAGGTCCAGGACCCAGATCAACAGTACAGCGTACAGACAGGGAGTGAGCTACCGGTGCTTCAACCAGTATGTGGTATGGGATACTTTGCAGTCACTTGTTACTGACCTTCACTAGAGTAAGGCTGAGGTTCGTCCACATTTTCTTACATTACAACGGTGACCAGGCAACAGTGGCAGCTTGCAGCGGCTAAGCTCAATACAGGCATCCGGAGATGGTCTCACAGACGAAGTCTTCTCTCGGCAGCAGGCAGCACATCACGATTTATCATGTGTCTAGTGAGACTGAGTACACACTATGGTTTGAGAGTAAATCGGAGAAAGACGAAGGTAATGAGAAGTAGTAGAAATAAGAACAGCGAGAAACTTAACATCAGGATTGATGGTCACGAAGTCAATGAAGTTAAGGAATTCTGCTACCTAGGCACTAAAATAACTAACGACGGACGGAGCAAGGAGGACATCAAAAGCAGACTCGCTGTGACAAAAAGGGCATTTCTGGCCAAGAGAAGTCTACTAATATGAAATACCGGCCTTAACTTGAGGAAGAAATTTCTGAGGATGTACGTCTGGAGTACAGCATTGTATGGTAGTGAAACATGGACTGTGGGAAAACCGGAACAGAAGAGAATCGAAGCATTTGAGATGTGGTGCTGTAGACGAATGTTGAAATTTAGGTGGACTGATAAGGTAAGGAATGAGGAGGTTCTACGCAGAATCGGAGAGGAAAGGAATATGTGGAAAACACTGATAAGAAGAAGGGACAGGATCATAGGACATCTGCTAAGACATGAGGGAATGACTTCCATGGTACTAGAGGGAGCTGTAGAGGGCAAAAACTGTAGAGGAAGACAGAGATTGGAATACGTCAAGCAAATAATTGAGAACGTAGGTTGCAAGTGCTACTCTCAGATGAAGAGGTTAGCACAGGAAAGGAATTTGTGGCGGGCCGCATCAAACCAGTCAGTAGACTGATGACCAAAAAAAAAAGTGAGGCTGTCATTCCACTGCAGTCAGAGATGCCGACAAGACGACCAGACACTGGGGCTGAGGCTCCTGAAGAGATTGTACCTAAGCTGAATATAACGTTATCACAGCTGGTGATGTGATCATTTGCTCTTATTATCCGGAGGTGGCAGCGTACTGTTACCCACCACATTGTCTCATTTATTTTCAGGGTCCCATGTCTTTACACTTTTCCATCGGTGGTACGACGCCGTGGAGCAGCTGAGCTCGGAGGTTACATGTTACACCTCTTTAAGGCAAGGCTGACAGATTGATGCACAAGCTGTTGCGATACTGTGTTCAAAAAATGGTTCAAATGGCTCTGAGCACTATAGGACTTAACATCTGAGGTCATCAGTCCCCTAGAACTTAGATCTACTTAAACCTAACTAACCTAAGGACATCACACACATCCATGCCCGAGGCAGGATTCGAACCTGCGACCGTAGCGGTCGCGATATTCCAGGCTGTAGCGCCTAGAACCGCAGGGCCACTCCGGCCGGCTGTTTGTATGTTCACCATTTCAGTTGTCTTCCTACCTCCTCCTCTCATTGCTTCCATCTTTCCCTCCATATTTTTTTCTTGGAGGCAATTGCTATGCAGTGCATGTTCAAGCCGAGATTTCATCCACTTTCTGATCACATTCAATAATCTTCTTTCTTCGCCTATGTCCTGCATTCTGTCAGTCCGCTTCACCTTAAGCATGCTTCTCTACAGTCACATTTCAAAAATTTCTTATTATTTCCTTTTCTCTTTGAAACTGCCCATGGTCCACTGCTGTGTAACACCACATTCCAGACCTAATATTTAGCACATATTTTCCTCAGCTCCATAAGAAATCTTCTGGATATTAGTTTCTGCTTCACATTTTCAAATGCTCTCTTTTCCACAGATATCCTCGTCCTTATTTCTTCTGTACAGCTTCCGTTCCATGTCATTAAAGTCGCCGGGTACAGAAAGGTTTTTACTTGTTCCATCTTTCTTCCCTCTAAGAATATGTTAACTGTAACTTCTTCTTGCTTATTCACATCGCTTTTGTCTTTCCGGTATTTATGTTCATTCCATACTCCTCGCCCCTTCGTGCAATACTCTTCAATATACGATATGCTCCTCTTCTGATTCCGCCCGCACAATTTGATTATGCGCCTATTTTATAGTCTTCACCATCTCCTTGTACAACAACATATTTGGATACAGTACCACTTATTTTACACCAAAGATTAACTCTTTCATTGGTATTAACCTTTCTTCTGTTCCTTGTATACAATGAAAAAGGCTTGTCTGTGGTTACTACACAAGTACCATAATCTCTGTCTCCAACAACACCAATAGCAAATGTTTTATAACAGATAATGTCTCTGTCATAAAAATCATGGCTGTGTGCGCCGCCTTATAGGCGGGTGACCTTGAGTGGGACTTAGCCGTTGAGCGTGCGGCCAGGGAACGCGGCCCCTAGTATTACTAGGGCCACGTTGCACTAAAATCAAGTTTTATCAGCGGAAGTGACGTAGCGATAAGACGCCTGTGAATGGAGCGCTCGGCGCGCTTCCTGTTTCTGCGTCAGTCGACTGCAGGCAGCAGCACGCAGCACACAGCCATGCCGTACCGCCGCAGGAGATACACTAGGAGGAGCAGAATGCCAGTTTACAAGACTGTTTTCAGTTTTGATGAGACACCAAACCCAGTGTCTCAACAGGAGATATTATCTGGGCCAATAACATTTGTTGGCTGTAAGATTACGTTTTCTTGTACCACAAACGAAGTTGTTACAGGCAATTCATGGATGACACTTGCTTTGGTGAGAGGTAGTGAGAAGCCTTTAGAAGGATTGGAGGCTTATTATGACAGAGACATTATCTGTTATAAAACATTTGCTATTGGTGTTGTTGGAGACAGAGATTATGGTACTTGTGTAGTAACCACAGACAAGCCTTTTTCATTGTATACAAGGAACAGAAGAAAGGTTAATACCAATGTCGCGCGGTTCCAGACTGAAGCGCCTAGAACCACTCGGCCACTCCGGCCGGCTGTCATACTGTGTCATTCGCACATGCTGATTACGGATGGTGTCAGTGTGGAAGGGTATTACATGCACCGCCCTGTTTTCTGCATGCCACAGTTACTGTTCGTGACAAATGATACGAATCGGATGTGATTCACTGCCCTGTGTTCCGACTAATTATTTTAAAAATTTATAAATACACTGCGGGAATTGGATCTGCTGTGCATCAGTCCTCATTTCTTCACGAAATTCCCTCCCAGATTTACTTTGATGACAACCTAGAATAAATTCATTTCACACAGCTTACATTTACGTACTTTTATAACGTATAATCCCGGTTAATATCTCACGATTGCCAGTGACTTTACTTCTTCACATTTAAATCTAGGTTATGTTCACGAATACGGTCGACATCTTCCTCGTTCTAGAATGAGGTTTTCACTCTGCAGTGGAGTGTGCGCTGATATGAAACTTCCTGGCAGATTAAAACTGTGTGCCCGACCGAGACTCGATCTCGGGACCTTTGCAAGTGCGAGTTCGAGTCTTGGTCGGGCACACAGTTTTAATCTGCCAGGAAGTTTCCTCGTTCTAGTTGCTTTAAAGAAATTACGGATACTGCTACAAATGGTTCCAGTTTATGCTTCTCAGTTATGGCATGGAGTCTTCTGCAGGGAGCTGGTGCAAAGGTAGGTCCAGAGGATTGGTAGCTTTACGCCTCCAGCACACGTAGAGTATTCAAGTCGATATTAGTAACGCGGTACGGTTTTAAGGAGTCGTTAAGGAAGGTTAGATTTTGGGTAGAGAGGATATTCAAGTCTTATCCAATGGGAACCTACTTCCTGAAAATTTGGTTGGGGCTGCAGCGCTTCTCCACGGCACTGTATCGCATCGGGTTCACATCTTCTTCTGGCAGGATAAATGGTAACACTTCCTGTTCTGCCCGTCACAGTTCCTCTAATATCATCACCAACGTTTCCTTAGTCTGTAGTTGCACCCATTTATTCATGATTTTCAACTTCATCGGGTATGGATGAATGGTGTAGCACTGATAATGTGCGTTTCCTCCCATCACCACGAACCAGATCGATACAAGCAGTCTTCCTTTGTCTGCCGTTATTTCGAAATTTCTACAGGATAGAAAAGTGCTAAATTCGGTTGTGTTAACTCAACTACATGCTGAAGCTCTGTGGAGAAGTCCGTCTGTGCTTGGCGTAACCCTTCCAAAAATTGCTGCAGTGGCACCAATGGTAAACTTAAGTATCGACGTACTACATCAATTTGCATTCGTCTTACTTGAAGTCTAGTGCCATTCATTCTGTCTTCCAATATTCGTAACAGCCTAGCGACAGTCATCTTTTCATCCAATGCACTTAATCATTTCTGAATAATCGCCAGGTTGTTGTTCGCTGTTGCTAATGTATTGCGCAGGCACAGCTTGAGTTCCATGGCTGTGTCACATACTTGTACTTTAGTATTGCCCAACATATTTTGCTCCTAATTCATTTTGATACTGATCACTAATCTCCCAGAAATGGATTCTTTTCACTCCCCTTGTGTAACTTCCTGAATATGTATTGTAGCCTATGAATCTTTTTCCTTACTTTCCATAACTCTATGGATCTGATGTAATTAAATTCGTCCTTGAGACATATGGGTCACAACTTTAACAAGGATAAAACTGAATTGAAATTTGTGCCAGGACTTGAACCTGGATCTCCTACTAACGAGGCAGAATTATTAGCCGTTCCACCACCATAGTTGTCTAGGTAAAAGAGCTGTATGAACTACCCCTCTCTAACATAAACTTTCTAACATAAACTTCAATTCACGTCTTCAACCTATATATATATATATATATATATATATATATATCGTAAGTATTGCCAAGGGTCTCCGGTATTGCAATGGCACCACAACTTTGAATATAATGGGGAAATCCTACCTGTATCATGGGCCTAGGTAACTTATACATACGATGTAATTAGATTTCCCTTGAAACACTTCTTCAAACTCTAGAGAGGCTCTTTTTTATTTTCTTTTATTTTTTGACCGTGGCTCTTTGGCCACCATGAATCGACAAAATGTGGACATGTGCCAGTTGCAGAACTTCGTCCCTCAGAGACAAAGGAAGCACTTGCACAGTCTGAATACTGTCGGCTTCCATAGTAAGTCCTTGTACATTATGAACTGTGGCGGTGAGCTAAATTCCTGACAGTGTGCCTCATCTGCCTACACACTCTGCCAGTCAGCCCCACTTTCCCCAAGCGCTTGTAGCACTGCGACCTAATGGCTCAAATTATCCGTGATTGCATGTTTTTTCCCAGGCTTGTGAATGACTTAGTAGTGACCTCACTCTGCTTAAGCGCTCAAGTTGTCAGCCTACAAGAGGGATCCTTCAAAACCAACAGTCATTTCAGTGAAGTGTTTGCCTGTACAGGTAATGTCAAAAGTAAGGGGTCCCAAGGATAATTGCCTAAATTTCTTTCTCCATGATAGAGTACTGACATTCTAATCTGTTTAGCTGTTGAGATGCATATGTACAGGATGCTCTTTACCATATATAATGCAACCAAGAGCACTATTGCTAGCATCGCAGGAAAGGATGAATTATTTCTCAAAAGGAAGCACCAATACTGGATATTCAATGCTCTTTACCATATATAAAGCAACCAAGAGCACTATTGCTAGCATCACAGTAAAGGATAAATTCATTCTCAAAACCAGGAAGCACCAATACTGGATCTTCAATGAAAGTGGGTTTCAATGCCTGAAAGGCACCCTCCGGTGCCAATTTAAATTTAATATCTTTTTATCAGCAAATGATTTAGTGTTTGAGTAACTTACACAAAGATTTTTTGACAAATTTTTGATAAAAGTTATAGAAAACCAGGAGAGACTGTAACTGTTTCGCTTTTTGAGAGACTGAAAATTCAGAGACCGCTGACACTAAATGAGATTCGGTTGGTACACCCTCTTAACTAATAAAACGGCACAGGTACTTGACATGGGTCTCCGTAAAATTAAATTTTTCAATACTTAGTGTAAGACGTGCTGCTCGAAGTATGCTGAATAATTCTTCCAACGGTTTTACATCTCCATTAATATCCTCTGAACAAACTGTAATATCATATATCATGCATTTCCAAGTTTTATGCTACGCAAAGCACCATCTAGCAATCTTTGGAATGAGACTGGTGCAGTTTTAAGCCCAAATGGCATCTTACTATTGAACATGCCCCCATAGGTTCGTAAAAACAGGTTAAGGTCTGTCCTCTGCCACTACCTCCATCTGGCGGTAACCGCTCCGCAAATCCATTGTGGAGAAGTATTTGCGTCTGCCTATGTTACAAAGCATCTTCGTGACATAAATACTGGATAGGTGTAGGCGGTGGGACAAGCATTCGGGTAACTATAGTCGCCACAAAAGCGATACTTCTTGGTGCTATCCACCGAATATTATTTTAGGACCAGAATTACACCTGGCCCCCATGGACTATCACTGGGTTCAATGATGCCTTCTGCCAGCCTTCGGTAGAGTGGTTGCTGTTACTTTGTACGTGATATGGCTTCCTATGAACCCGAGCATAACTTCCTGTCGGTGTGCAGTGTTGAACAACTGGGGTTGTGGATATGGACAGTGTGCTATTAACAAATCCTTAAATTGTAAGAGTAGTGCTTCCATAGCTCTTTGGTAACTGCCCTGTGAATGACCCACTTTGCCACGTAACGCCGACGGTATGCGTGTAGGTGTGGTCAGCGCATGACCTATCGGTATCCTCTTGATGCAAAATATCCAATTTGGCATTCAGTAATCATTCACTAGAGTTATAACGTCCATACCGAAATTGTCTAGGCTGCTCACAACCGTATAGTCACCATTCATGTTACTTATGTGTGCTACGCTCCTGCGTAAAATGCAATATATACCTAAATGCTCGTTGTTTTCAAGCGGCTCAACCGGTTGCCTTTGAATTTGCGGTTGATTAGAGAGGCTAAAGAATACGTTACTTACCAGTACAAACATTCCTCTTTGTTTTATAAAAATAGGTTACGCTCGTCATTTTAGTAAATTTAAAATTCTGTAATTATTATGTTTGTGAAACATTACACTTGAGACAATTCCAGAGACTATATTGGTCTCATACAGAAATGATTTTATGTATACAGACTGAAGGAGCGAGTGAAAATTTGTACCAAACTCGGAGGTCGAACCTCGATCTCGTGCTTACTAGGCAGTTTAGCTAGCAACTAAGAGACTTTGGCACACCACTTCGCTCAACTACACAACCAGGCATGCCTCTCTCCTCGATCCAAATTCTCACTGCCGCTCCACTCTACTTTAAATTCACCTCTGTTCGTTTGTAAGGGGGAATTTAAAGTAGACTGGGGCGACTGGAAATTTGGATGGAGGGGAGAGCCATGCCAGGGTAATCCGTGAAGTTGTGTGAACCGTTGTGCCAAGTTGGCTTAGTGGCTAGCGCACCTACCTAGCATGCAGGAGATCCGGGTTCGATTCCCTGCCTTGGTTCAAATATTCACTCGCCGCTTCAGACTGTATGCATAAGATTACACTTGACTCATTCGACTGGCACAATTGTTATATTAGTGCTTTATACCATATGGAAGATGTCACAGTGCTGCACCGTCTACATCTTTTTCAATTATTTTGGTTGTGTGTAAGCTTGTATATTTCTCTTCACATACTCATTCTACATCACTGTATGTACTTATGTTACTTTTACCTTTGTAATTATTTGTTACTTCCCTACTTACTTTTTTTTTTGCCTTAGGCATATTTAAGATGATATGGTTAGTATCGTATTCACTGCTGTTATTCAGACTGAAGCATTGACATACATTTAAATGTAGCCAGTAACTGAATAAGTTTTCAGGTTCCCCGAACGACAGTCGACATAAATTTGTCTTATATAATTAGTATCATTTCCTATGTCCACGGACTGCTATGGACTGCCTCTGTGTAGCGACTGTCTCTGATAAGCTACATATGAAATTTGAAAAAGTGCACTGTGTTTCAGTTTCATAACTTTATAAATAATTTTATCTCATGTAATATCTGGCAGGAATGCCAATCTTTACCACCTATACCATCCATTGACACTAACCATCTGTTCAGCTTTCACATTTTTGCGTGTAAAACACTTTAGTGTACTCTATATCTACTACTTTTCAGCTACTGCATATTTTTTCACTATTTTATATTATTCTGAAAAAGAATTGTATATTCACTGAATTGCCATCCGGTAGCATATGCAATGACTCAAATGTCGGCATACACAAAATTGGTCAATCTGCCTATGGCTGTTAGCTCGATAGATTCATACAGTACTATGAAGAGACAGGATGGCTCCTTATTTTATCTCATTATGTCACTACGATGTAACTGTTATACTGCAGAATGAAATGGTGGATAGCATATAAACTGTAACCACAATTTTTGAGATATGTTCTATTAAAAGAATTTTTTGTGCATAATTTTTTGCTGATGACTGTGGATTATTCTATTTTATCTTACAGTTTGCAGCTGTAACCAGAACTGTCACAAATCCTCTTGCCTCATTAGTCGGTACGGACACTACGGTTACAACTACTATAAAATCGTTGATTTCGTGTATTTTGTTGTGTTATAAATGTTGTCTTGCAGCCGTCTGTATACCTTCAGATATGAAGATGTTCATTTAATTGTAGTAACTAGTAACTGAAGCATTTGTCTTTGCGATTTTGGTAAGTATAAAGCTTTCCTAAAGAAGACTACAACATTATACAGAATACATGTGTGTTCCAGACCTTCCCTTTGTTCAATACAGTCACCATAACCTGTTGCCAGCGACGTGGAGCAATACTCTTAGTAGCGCCAGTCGTATTAATACTGGGACTGGAGCGGTCTATTGCCTGACAAATCTCTGTAAAAAAAAAAAAAAAAAAAAAAAAAAAAAAAAAAAAAAAAAAAAACAACTCAGAAACGAATGCCACGAAGTGCTTCCCTCAATTTCGGAATCGAGCTGAAACCACAAGTTATAAGTCCAGGGAGTCTGGTGGACGGTGCAGCACTTCCCATCCCCATCGATAGAACAAAGCAGTCATGACTTGCTCCACGTGTTCCCAGAACCGTCCTGCAAAATTGTGGGCGGCTCCTGCAGAAAACGTCGCTACTTCTTTCTCGAAGCTGGTCGCAGGCTGCGTTCCAAAAAGGAACAGCTCAGGGGAAGAGGCGACGACACTTTCTGCAGGACCCGCCCACAATTTTACAGGACAATGCTCGGGCACATGAAGTGCAAGTTTTGATTGATCTGTTCGACTTACGGGGCTGTGAAGTGCTGTACCACCCATCACACTCCTCGGACACAAGCGTTGTGACTTTAGCTTGACTCCTAAAATGCGGGAAACACTTCATTGCAATCGCCTCAGAACTGTTCCAGAGATTCGCAGTAGACCACCCCACTCGCACTACCGACATAACTGGTGTTGTTAGGGCATCTCACAACTTCAGCATCGCTGAAAACAGGTTATGCTCAATGCAGGTGACTACTTTGAAGGACAGTAAAATTTTCAAACATTTATCTATTTTCAATATATGTTGTGATGAAGTAGTTGTTACTATTAAAGATCCAAACCTCGTGTATGGTATCAGTTTCAACCTCAGAGGAAGTACTGTTTCAGTGGCGAAAAGCGTGACTGACCGACATGAATGCATGGCGTGTACTCACCTCTGCACAACATTTGAGTGCACGCCCACTTGCCGTGGCCTGTGCAGGTACAGAGGTTGCACTCTATCCATGTGATAGTTTCAGGTACACACCCTTGGGAGGAAAAAAAAAAAAAAGGATCAGTTCCAGTTGCTTTTGTTTACCTCTCGTGCCACGTCGCTGCACCGCTCGCTGCCATTGCCAGCATTATAACGCCGCTGCCACTACCTGCCGTCTGAGCTATCCCAACGACAGGAACTGCGTTCCGTCTAGCTAGCATGCAGTCCACATAATACTACTTTCTTGCAGATCCTCTAATCTCTTTTTGGTACAGTCGCTCGACTGTCCAAAGTGGTCACCACAAGTGAGGAGATGACACAGTCCTTAACGCTTTCAGACCCACATTTCTACTTCTACATCTACATCTACGTGATTACTCTGCTATTCACAATAAAGTGTCTGGCTGAGGGTTCAATCAACCACCTTCAAGCTGTCTCTCTACCGTTCAACTCTCGAACGACGCGCGGGAAAAACGAGCACTTAAATTTTTCTGTGCGAGCCCTGATTTCTCTTATTTTACCGTGATGATAGTTTCTTCCTATGTAGGTGGGTGTCAACTGAATGTTTCCGTAATCGTAGGAGAAAACTGGTGATTGAAATTTCATGAGAAGATCCCATCACAACGAAAACCGCCTTTTCTTAGTGATTGCCACTCCAATTCACGTACCATGTCTTCGGCACTATCCCCCCTACTTCGTGATAGTACAAATTGAGATGCCCTTCTTTGTACTTTTTTGATGTCATCCGTCAGCCCCATCTGATGCGGATCCCACACCGCACAGCAATACCCCAGAATAGGGCGGACAAGCGTGGTGTAAGCAGTCTCTTTAGCAGACCTTCTAAGTGTTCTGTCAATGAGTAGCAGTCTTCAGTTGGCTCTACCAACAACATTATGTGATCGTTCCAATTTAGGGTATTTGTAATTGTAGCCCCTAAGTATTTAGTTGAATTTACAGCCTTCAGATTTGTATGACTTGTCGCGTAATCGAAATGTAGCGGATTTCTTTTAGTATTCATGTGAATAACCTCACACTTTTCTCTTCTTCATGGTCAATTGCCACTTTTCGCACCATACAGATATCTTATCTAAATCATTTTGCAATTCTTTTTGGCCATCTGACGACTTTACAAGACGATAAACGACAGCATCATCTGCAAACAATCTAAGACGGCTACTGATATTGTCTCCGATGTTTTAATATACATCAGGAACAATAGAGGGCTTATACCACATCCTTGGATGACATTTCTGTTTTGCCCGATGACTTTCCGTCAGTTGCTACGAACTGTGACCTTTCTGACAGTAAATCACGAATCCAGTCGCTCAACTGAGGCGATATTCCATAGGCACGCCGTTTGGTTAGAAGACGCATGTGACGAACGGTGTCGAAAGCCTTCTGAAAATCTAAATATAAGGAATCAATTTGTCATCCCCTGTCGATAGCACTCATTACTTCATGAGTATAAAGAGCTAGTTGTGTTTCGCAATTTGATACGATAATTAACATTATACCACACTCGTTAGTATTTGAGACAGTTAATATCACCAGCACTATCATGCCAACAAATTACCTATCCTTAGCCAAAATTCAATTCTTTTGTGAATAAGAAATTTTGCAACGATACGTGGACTCACAATCTTTATGTATATTTTTAGTATTGTCACGTAGATTAAGGTGTAAATAGATGAATGACGAACACTAACTTCACTTAACAAACGTTTATTCAGCATTTGCACATATAAGTGCGCGGAGCGAACTGCGTCCAGTCCGGACACATACGGTATATATACAGCTACAGAACATTCGAGTACAGTGATTCTTGCCATTTGTAAATCCTTCTAGAAAGTACTCGAACCAAATACAGAAATTGAAATTGTACAGCCGGCCAGTGCGGCCGTGCGGTTCTAAGCGCTTCAGTTTGGAACCGCGTGACCGCTACGGTCGCAGGTTCGAATCCTGCCTCGGGCATGGATGTGTGTGATGTCCTTAGGTTGGTTAGGTTTAAGTAGTTCTAAGTTCTAGGCGAATGATGACCTCAGCAGTTAAGTCGCATAGTGCTCAGAGCCATTTGAACCATTTTTGAAATTGTACAGTTCAGGTGAATTTTGTACTCACGACTCTTCATGCAACAGTTTAGTATCATATCCACTACACCATGGTGCTACTCAGCTTCTTTTGCGATCTTGCTCCCTCCTTAAGAGAACAGTCCTCCTAGATCGGGAACGAGTCATCGGCCCTGCATACTCCGACTCCCGATGACTGATGTTCGCCCTGGCGATGATATTCTTAGAACTTCCATTTCCGCTACGTTCTTCTTTGCCTTTCCGCTTCTTGGCTGTTGCTGAAGCTTCGAATTTACCCTAGGTTGCAGGATCCTTATAGGGCTTCATTCGAAGGACGTGGACCGTATCTCTGATCTTTCGTCGTTTGGGGCGGGGTCGAAATCTTCATAAGTAACATCAGACAACTGTCTTCCAACCTTATAAGGTCCAAAGCAGCGCCTGAGGAGCTTCTCAGAGTGACCAAACTTCCGAACAGGAGTGAAGATCCAGACTGGTAGACAACAGGGCGGTGGCACGCATCATACCTTCGGCGATCGTTTTCATGAGCCTGCAGCGTGCGGAGTCGAGCTAACTGCCGAGCTTCCTCAGCTCTGGTTAACACTTGGCCGATGTAGTCGTTGTCCATGTCATCAGGATGTAACGGAAACATAGTGTCCATCGTCGTCGTAGCCTCACGTGCATGCACCAGGAAAATGGTGTAAATCCTGTGGTGTCTTGTTTGGCGGTGTTGTAGACAAACGTCACGAAATGTAGCACCTCATCCCAGTTACTCTGCTCAACATGGACAAACATTGATACCATGTTGGTCAAGGTCTTATTAAGGCGTTCAATAAGCGGATGGTAGGCAGTCGTCATGTGTTGAGTAATGTTGCACCGACCCTTTATCTCTGTCACAAAATTCGATTGAAAAACTTTCCCTCGATCCGTAATTAACGACCGTGTTTTAATACAATGTCTTCTACGATGAATTTGCTGCCTCGAATGCTTTGGTTGTTTTCATGGCTTTTTTAATGGCATAGCGTGTCAGATAATCAGTGCAAACAATAATCCATCTGTTGCCACTAGCAGATGTTGGAAATCGTCCGAGGAGGTCAATCCCAACACCCTGGAAAGGCGTTTCGGCTGGTGGAATTGGTATGAGTCGGCCAGGTGGTTTCTGAGGAACTGCTTTTCTCCTCTGGCACTTTCTACAGTGCAACACATAGTGACGTGCTCTCCTGAATAAACCTGGCCAGAAAAATCTCTTGCGGATACTATCGTATGTCTTAATAAATACTAAATGTCCAGTCTCAGGTATGTGATGGAATTTCTGTAGAACATTTAAGCGCATGTGTTTAGGAATCACTGCTAGCCACCTATTTCCCAACGGATCAAAGTTTTTCTTGCAAAGTAATCCATTAACTACCTTCTTCTGCTCAGCAGAGAGATCCTGGAGTGCAAAGTCTTGATGGTCTTGTACAGGGCTTCTTGAGAGTCGGCATCTTGGTGTTTTCTTCCACACTTGTACACTATGGTAATGTCATACTCTTGAAGACGTAGTACCCATCTGGCTAGTCGTCCTGTTGGATGCTTAAGACCTGTCAACCAACAAAGTGAATGATGGTCTGTAACAGCTGTGAATGGCCTTTCATAGAGATACTGTCGAGATCTGCAGATGGCCTTGATCACAGCAAGATATTATCTTCCTGTAGTTGAGTAGTTTCTCTCTGCTTTTGTAAGTGTCCTAGGAGTATAGGCTATAACCTTCACTTTTCCATCCGAAATCTGCACCAGAACAGCACCCACTGCCATCTGTATGCAGTTCTGTAGATGCTCTCTCATCATACAGAACAAGTCAGTCGTCAGAGCTTTTCGCAGCACATCGAAAGAATCTTGTCGAACATCACCCTAGATATATTTAGCATTGGCTTTTAGCAACTTTTGGAGTGGCCTGGCTTTGATACAAGAGTCTTTGACAAAGCGACGGTAATAAGAACACAATCCGAGGAAGCTTCTCACATCTATAATACTTTTAGGATTAGGAAATTCCGTTATAGCTCTCACCTTTTCTGGGTCTGGCCGCACACCTTCGCTTGACACAAGGAGTCCAAGTATTTTAATTTCTTTTGCTCCAAAAAGACACTTTCTTGGATTCAGTTTCAGTCCAGCTTGTTGGAGACACTTAAGAACTGCCCTCAGTCTTTTCTTGTGTTGTTCAAACGTCTCTGAGAACACTATAATGTCATCTAAATAACAAACACCATTTATTTCAGGTGCCTTAGAATATCATCCATCATTCGTTCAAAAGTTGCAGGTGCATTACACAAACCAAACGGCATTACCTTAAACTCATACAGGTCCTCAGGAGTGAGGAATGCAGTTTTCTCACGATCAGCCTCATCTACTTCGATTTGCCAGTATCCCGAGTACATATCCATGGTTGAAAAAAACTTAGCTCCCTTCAGAAAATCTAGTGTATCGTCAATTCGTGGAAGAGGGTAAATGTCATTTTTAGTTATCTTATTAAGTTTCCTGTAATAAGCACCAAAGCGTCAACTGGCATCCTTCTTCCTGACGAGAACCACTGGTGACGACCATAGGCTCTGAGAAGGCGGAATGATGTCATTCTTCATCATTTTCTCTACCTCGTCGCGAATTATTCGACGTTCTGTTGCTGACACACTGTATTCTCTCTAGCTTATTGGTTGTTGGTCTCCAGTGCTAATCCGGTGCTTCACCATCGATTTGTCTGATTTGTTCTTCACCTGTGGATTGAAGCATTCAGAGAATTGAAGAATGGCAAGTAGCTTCTTCTATTGTTTCTTAGTGAGATCTGGTGATAGTCGAGCTAGAAGATCTTGTCTCGTAGTGGCAGCGCTAATTTGGCCCACAGACTCGGAATGGGAGGTTTCTATGACGCTCAGCTGTTCTGCAATTAACGGCTCAGCGTTTACTATGCACATGCGTCTTGAAGAATCTGCTGTTCTCGGCAGCAGTTAACTCTCCACAATTCACCGAATCTGTTCTTGAACGAGATGGCAGAGGCTGGGATGACCAAGTTATTCTTCAGTGGTATGCTTCTCTCACATTCCACTACAAGATCCATGGGTTGATGCATGGCATGAAACAGGACAGCTACCTTTCTAGCGCTGACTGCGGGAATGATCACTTCGTCCAGCGCACATAGTCTCCACACACTCGGATGCGCATCTTCTTGTCCACAGTATCTCATCTCTTTTAGCATAGTCTTCGAGCGACCACAATCTATAATTGCTTGACAAGCTTGCAAAATGTCCCATCCGAGAATGACTTCATGACTACACTCCTGTAAGACGATGAATTCTAAGGACTGTGTATGGCCACTTGTACCCACACGAATGACACATCTTCCTGTAGGTTTCACATATTTCCCATTAGCCGCCTTCACCAGAGATGTTTTGCTGTCGACGAATACGGCTTTCTGCAACTGGCTATGGTACTTCTCCGAAATGACTGAATATGAATGAGTCCACAAGAGCTTGGGTTGGTCGGCCATCCACGAGGATATCGACGTAGTTTCCTATCATTTTTGTAGTGATTGACGGCGGAGGATTTTTCTCTTCGGCGGCCTCACCTCCAAGGAAGATCGCATCCTTTAGTTTTCCAGATTGCGGCGGCTAGGTGATCGGCTGGAACTTCTAACCGGCGATGGAGACCTTGATCAGCGAGTTGGGGAGCGTCCTCTCCAGCGGCTAGCTTGCGGCGATTGTGACCTGCATCACCCTGTTCCCACATCTTCTTGTTCATCTTCGTCGTCCCGCAGTTGGCGTCGGCTAAGATCGGTCTGCTGTCTTCTGGCGCGAGAATCATCAAATATCCGCCACCTGTCTCGACAATAGCGCACCACATGTCCCGGTCGTCACAGTGGAAACATACTGGTTGGTTATCCTGGGTCCTCGAGACATCGGTCTTCCTTGGTGTCCAAACAGGTTCCTCATGCGACATTGTAGGAACGTAACTTCGCCTGGGTCTCTAATTTTTTACCGTTTTAAAGGGAAATGAAGGACGAGTGATTGGGTTCAATGTCTGTTCCACTTCCTCCCTTATTACCTCTTGAAGCGTCTCGGTTTTTTGCTCTCCGTGCAGTCCAAGTGCCTGCTGAACTCCCTCTCTCACCATCTGACAAAGAACCCTTGTGAAATCAGTTTCTTTCTCCATCACGGACATCGATACGACGTTTGGAAGCCGTTCAAACTTCTTTGATGTAATTCTTTTTTGATACATTGTCTCAATAAACTGGCCCCATTTTATGAAGCCGTGTGCTGCCGAAATCTCCTTCAGGAGAAGGGCTTGATACATGTCCTCAGCAACACCCTTCATGAGATGTGCAACCTTATCTTCCTCCTTCATTCTAGAATCCACTATTTTACACAGCTCCAAGACGTCTTGAATGTAGGCTGCTGTAGTTTCTCCTGGACGCTGTGCCCTGCATTTTATCTTCAGCCTTGCACTTCTGTCGTTGTGTATCGCCAAAATACTTGCGCAGTTCCGCCTGGCATACTTCCCAGCTTGTGAACTTCCCCTCCTTGTTCTCATACCATTGCTTGACAGTGCCCTCCAAGTAGAAAAATACCTTAGCCAAACACATGGTGTCATCCCATTTGTTAAATTTGGCTATACGCTCATATACCTTCAGCCACTTGTTTGGATCTTGGCCATCGTCACCAGAGTACCCGGAAGGATGTCTCATGTGGTGGCACACAGTTGCTGTCATCGTGACTTCCTCTTCTTCTTCTGCCTCCGGTAGAGTGCGATCTGTTGAATATGTCTCGAATTCGGGTTTCTCGCCACGGCAGTTCTGACGTGGCGTGATTCTGACGTGGCCTGATGGGAGTCACTGTGTCGTCGATAATGTGCACAAGTTCAAATACCCGGCGCCTCCACCAGAATAATGACGCTTAGATGAAGGTGTAAATAGATGAATGACGAACACTAACTTCACTTAACGAAGGTTTATTCAGCACTTGTGCATACAAGAGCGCGGAGCCAACTGCCTCCGGCCAGAACACATATGGTATATACGGAGCGTTACAAAAAGGTACGGCCAAACTTTCAGGAAACATTCCTCACACACAAATAAAGAAAAGATGTTAAGTGGACATGTGTCCGTAAACGCTTAATTTCCACGTTAGAGCTCATTTTAGTTTCGTCAGTATGTACTGTACTTCCTCGATTCACCGCCAGTTGGCCCAATTGAAGGAAGGTAATGTTGACTCCGGTGCTTGTGTTGACATGCGACTCATTGCTCTACAGTACTAGCATCAAGCACGTGAGTACGTAGCATCAACAGGTTAGTTAGTGTTCATCACGAACGTGGTTTTGCACTCAGTGCAATGTTTACAAATGCGGAGTTGACAGATGCCCATTTGATGTATGGATTAGCACGGGGCAATAGCCGTGGCGCGGTACGTTTGTATTGCGACAGATTTCCAGAACGGAGGTGTCCCGACAGGAAGACGTTCGAAGCAATTGATCGGCGTCTTAGGGAGCGCGGAACATTCCAGCCTATGACTCGCGACTGGGGAAAACCTGGAACGACGAGGACACCTGCAATGGATGAGGCAATTCTTCGAGCAGTTGACGATAACCCTAATGTAAGCGTCAGAGAAGTTGCTGCTGTACAATGTAACGTTGACCACGTCACTGAATGGAGAGTGCTATGGGAGAACCAGTTGTTTCCGTACCATGTACAGCGTGTGCATGCACTGTCAGCAGCTGATTGGCCTCCACGGGTACACTTCTGCGAATGGTTCATCCAACAATGTGTCAATCCTCATTTCAGTGCAAATTTTCTCTTTACGGATGAAGCTTCATTCCAACGTGATAAAATTGTAAATTTTCACAGTCAACATGTGTGGGCTGACGAGAATCCGCACGCAATTGTGCAATCACGTCATCAACACAGATTTTCTGTGAACGTTTGGGCAGGCATTGTTGGTGATGTCTTGATTGGGCCCCATCTTCTTCCACCTACGCTCAATGGAGCACGTAATCATGATTGCATACGGGATGCTCTACCTGTGCTGCTACAACATGTGCCTTTACAAGTACTGCACAACATGTGGCTCATGCACGATGGAGCTCCTGCACATTTCAGTCGAAGTGTTCATACGCTTCTCAGTAACAGATTCGGTGACAGATGGATTGGTAGAGGCGGACCAATTCCATGGCCTCCACGCTCTCCTGACCTCAACCCACTTGACTTTCATTTATGGGGGCACTTGAAAGCTCTTGTCTACGCAACCCCGGTACCAAATGTAGAGACTCTTCGTGCTCGTATTGTGGACGGCTGTGATACAATACGCCATTCTCCAGGGCTGCATCAGCGCATCAGGGATTCCATGCGACGGAGGGTGGATGCATGTATCCTCGCTAACGGAGGACATTTTGAACATTTCCTGTAACAAAGTGTTTGAAGTCACGCTGGTACGTTCTGTTGCTGTGTGTTTCCATTCCATGATTAATGTGATTTGAAGAGAAGTAATAAAATGGGCTCTAACATGGAAAGTAAGCGTTTCCGGACACATGTCCACTCAACATATTTCCTTTCTTTGTGTGTGAGGAATGTTTCCTGAAAGTTTGGCCGTACCTTTTTGTAACACCCTGTATACAGCTACAGAAAATTCGAGTACAGTGAGTCTTGCCATTGGCGGATACTTCTAGAATGTACTCGAACCGAATATAGAATTTAAGTTACTTAATTACAATCAAATGTCATATATCGAATTTTTTCCCCAGAAGCAAGATGTTTAACCTGAAATGATGACAGGAATTTTTTTTGTTTACTGTGATTCCAACCCAGCACGCATCGCCGATGTGTTCGAGTCACTAGCAAAAGCCAAATATCTGTTTCATTCATCAGTAGCGAGATGTGCAGATGTTAGAACCAGAAATAGCGTGACGAAAGCTCTGTGCTGACTGGCATGCGAATGTCAGAGGTATTAACGTTGTCACGACACTTGAAGAGACGTTGTACATGGAGTTCTTTTCCACCATTATCTAGGGATAGCATTTTTGAACATGAAATTATGTGGTAAAAAGTTGTGTGTCTAACTGGCAGGCGAAACCAGCACCCATTACTACTGCTCATAACACACTTGGAGATGTTAAAAATCGTAATTAATTTTCGCTGTTCTTTAGGTGATTGCATGCAAGATCTTGCAAAACTTTGTAAAAAGACTGTCATGAAAGGGTTAATGATTGCCTGTCAAGACAAGAATAATTAGTGTTTGAGTTCTAGCTCTCCATGCAGTGAGCATCAGCCACCGACCAGCAGGTGTCTCATGCCAGACCACCAGGTTGCATTTCTGCACTCGCATTGTCATGCACAAAATTATTTGAGACCATGTTATTTAATATCGCAGCTTTGTTTCCAACCTGGATTATCTTCGATAGACCAAGTGAACATCTAACAGTAACAATCACGATGCAACCATTGCTTCTGCCGCATATGATGGGACGAATATTGAGGTATGTAATTTACGACAGTGAGCAAAATTTAGCTCAAAAATGTCAGTTCGTGCAGGAACTTATCATATCTTTGTTTAGCATATGGCGACACAGGTCGTTTTAAGATTTTTTGGTTGATAGGCAGTTTTTATTTTAGCTTCTACAAGCTGCAACGGCGATTAGAAACTTCAGTTTAACAGTGTTGATACAGTGTATACACAGTGTGTTCCGGTGCCGTTAGGAGTGTGGCTGTGAAAAAACCGCCCAGTCCACGACACACAGCCCCTGCCTGTTACCAGTGTAGCCGCCTCCTGCGTATAGTGGACACCTGTCCTATTCAGCGGAACCTGAAACCCATCCACCCTTTTGCACAAGTCGAGGAATCTGTAGTCTACACGGTAGCAGAACCGTCTGAGCCTCTGATTCAGACTCTCCACTCGGCTCTGTATCAGAGGTCCGCAGTCGGTACTGTCGACAATGCTGCAAATGGTCAGTTCTGCATTTATCTTGCAAGCAAGACTGGCAGCCTTTACCACTTCTGTTAGCCGCTCGAAACCAGAGACATTCTCTTCCGATCCAAAGTGACACACGTCATTGTTATCGACGTGAGCAACCACCTGCAGTTGGCTGCACCCTTTGCTCTTCACGGCACCTGGGAGGACCCGTTCCACATCTGGAATGACTCCACCCGGTATACACACAGAGTGCACTTTGGTTCTCTTTCCCTTCTTGGCAGCCATGTTCCCAAGGAGCCCCATAACGCGCCTAACGTTGGAGCTCCCAACTACCAATAATCCCACCCTCTGTGATTGTCCCGATCTTGCACGCTGGGAGGTTTCCTCTGAAACAGGACAGGCGACAGCAAGTAATTTGATTTATTTTCGCTTTTGCTGTGTCACAAAGTTATCAGATTCATGTTTTTGGTACAAGGCAGTCATTACAGGAGAAAAATACCGTTAATTTCATCTTTTACGTTACGAATCATGTCTTAGCCATGGCTAGATGACTGAGGAAGCTATGACTGCAACAGTTGTTCACTAGCTTTGAGGGAACTCAGTCACACTGCGAAGCGAAGGCTGGATTTTAATAGCGTAAAAGACCAGCCTTTTATTTCACCGACACGGCTACAAGAAGCCAGGTCGACATCACTAAAACTAAGACAATTTCCATCATAGGATTTCTCGCTACATTCTGTAACAAGTAAACCTAAACATAAGGAATTTGTGGTTTCTGCTTCTGTGAACTTTTTTTTGCGTCTATAATAACTGACTGATGAAATTTGTCACTCTGAGTAAACGTTCACAAAACCACAATATTTGTTGAAAATAGTCAACCCCGGAATCAATAGTCAGCTGAAATCGTTTTACAAGTGATTTGAAACAGGAACTGTAATCGTTGTTAGGAACTGCGTTTAGTACAGTAGTGCAGTTTTCCTGGACGTCCTTAATTGCGTCGTAACTGTGTCTTTTCATTGCCAACTTCAATTTCGGGAACGATCAGAAATCGCCTGGGATCAAATCTGGCGAATACGGCGGACCATCCAGGAACGTGATCTGTTTGCTAGCCAAAATCTTGTGCACGATCTTCGTTTTATTGGCAGGAGGAGTTTTCTTGGAGGAGAGACCCGGAACCTGCTCCTCGGTATTCAGGTCAAATCTGACGAATTCTCGCCCACTTACACAGAATGTAACACTAAATTTGATGTCACCTCGCTGCTCCACCGTCATTTTTCGACGAATGTCAACCCGTACTGCTACATACGCGATCAGGATGCCCGGTTCAACGCTTTGACGTTATACACGGCTGTTGTTGAAACTTCAAGAATCGTATCGCCGCAGCTCGCCACGAGATAACATTGCAGCTTGGCATTTCATACAAGCAGTTCTAACTGAACTGGGATACACTGTGTATTCAATGTCGCGGGACGACAGTGCAGCTAAATAAGCACCGACATGTCGGCAGGGGATCACTGTGACATTCGTGTCTTTCCGGAGCGGGTGCAGTGAATACGGAAACGTGAACTATGGTCACGTTATTACCAATGGTGTCGAAACAGTATCAAATTTCTTTTATTCCTTTCTTCGTTGTCAAAGGACAAAGACCTATAGCCGTCCACTGGGTAATGAGTAACATGTGTGGGGCATCATGTCTGTCAAAAACCGCCATTGAGGATTGGAGCGCCAAGTTCGACACAGGTCGCCGATCGATCTGCGTGGTAAGCATCTCAAATGGGAGACACTCGAGCACCCACCCTGCAGTCCTCATCTCTCCCCATATGACTATCAGGCCTTCGGACCCTCAAACAAAATGTCGCTGATTCCAGTTGGATGAGGATGGTTGGTTGGTTGGGATTAAAGGGACCAGACTGCTACGGTCATCGGTCGATGAGGATGAGCAGTTACGGTGAAAGGGTACAGTATTGCCCGACATAGAAAAGATGTACAACAACATACTTTGTTGTTCTTGTCAGAACAGCGTTTTTTGTAGAATAACACCATTTTATTTAATACAGCGAAGCCAGATACCAATGTGGGAAAGAAGAGCAATTTGTATGTTTAATTATTCAGATGTGCACTTCCTTAAAATAGATCCCTGAATTCAGTTTAGCAATGTTTGTGAATTGAATGAATGTCTGGTCGTCTGCTGACCACAGATAGTGAAGGTAGATTCTATAATCATCTTCGAGACGGTTCTCTGGTCACCTTTGGCCGACCATAGGGAGGAAGTATACCAGAGCACCAGAGGCCCTGGAATGTGGATCACCAATACGGTGGCAATGTCCTCCCCCACTTCTGCGGAAGTGCGGGATGACCAGATGAATGGCCATGTCTCAGCACTCTGTCGCAGGTTCCTGAGGTGTGAAGACGTGCTTCATGAGTGTTCCAGAAAACCTAAGTTAAATGAAAGTGGTATAGATGTAGAATATTTAGGAGTAGATGAACTAACAATTTCTCTCTTCAGAAACTTTTGGTGGGAGGCTGATGTAACTTGTTCTGAAAAAGATAGGCAGGTAAAAATTCATGGGGAACATAGGATTCTTCGGAAGTGACAAAGAAACCACGTGTTGTAATCATAAGACGAAATACTAGCGTGTGGTAGTATGAAGATAAAAAACTTGCGTGTGTAAATCGAAGTTGAAAATATTTAAGATTTCCGTGTGCAGAACTTGAATTAGAGACAAGCACTTCCACGTGGTGAGTACAGTGTGAGTCTCAACCTGACTATGAGACAATAATAATGTAAGTAGGATGTTTAGGTTTTTACGTTGGTAACGCCACGTAGCGCTCTGTATGAAAATCACTGTCTGTGCTGTGTGCAGTGTGTGGCTGGTTGGCATTGTTGAAATATTCTCTATTGTAGTGTTGGGCAGTTGGATGTGAACAGCGCATAGCGTTGCGCAGTTGGAGGTGAGCCGCCAGCAGTGGTGGATGTGGGGAGACAGATGGCAGAATTTTAAGAGCGGACGATCTGGACGTGTGTCTGCCAGAAAGAGTAAATTTGTAATACTGGATAGCATGAACTGATGTATATATTATGACTTTTGAACACTATTAAGGTAAATACGTTGTTTGTTCTCTATCAAAATCTTTCATTTGCTTAGTATGCTTATCAGTAGTTAGTGCCTTCAGTAGTTAGAATCTTTTATTTAGCTGGCAGTATTGGCGCTCGCTGTTTTGCAGTAGTTCGAGTAACGAAGATTTTTGTGAGGTAAGTGATTCATGAAAGGTATAGGTTATTGTTAGTCAGGGCCATTCTTTTGTAGGGATTATTGAAAGTCAGATTGCGTTGCGATAAAAATATTGTGTGTCAATTTACTGTTGATCAGAATAAGTAAAGAGCGAAATGTGTGAGTACGTTCAGTTCTGCTCAACTGTTTGAAAATCAAATAACGTAAGGGGTTTATCAGCACAGTAATTCATTACTTTTTCTAAGGGGACGTTTCATATGTCGACCCTTAGCCGAGGTTACCTCAGTGGAATCTTCTGATTTTTCTTGTAGTTTGTGTAATTAGTGTAGCTATTGTTTATTGCTAGAGCGTAAGTGTAGTGTTAGAGCGTAATTGTAGAGAGAATTTCATTTGTAGTTGTAGTTTTTCATTGTTGTACAGTAAAACAGTTGTGGTATGCATGTAGATTTGCACGAAGTATTTCGCAGCTGCGATTGAAATTAATTAGATATTATTTTCAGTGTTATGTTAATGTGTTTTCTTATTTTATTCTTCAAATTGTGCTTTTCTGTGTTATCATGTGAAACATTGTGACAATTATGGCGTGTGAAAAACGTAACACTAGGCTCCAAAGTAAATTGAGAAAAGATAGTGACAATGTAGCTTATCAGCACCACCGTGTAATGAATTAACAGACATTCAAACTAGTAATTTGGTAATTGTGCATAGGGAAATGGAGCGGGTGGCAAATAATGTTGTAAATAGTGAAACAATTAGTGAACAGGGAAGCATTATCGATCAATCGGTCGGCAACAGCTCGCCTGAAGATTCCGAAATGACAGGACAGAATCTTGGAAATACTGTAGATTCAGGTTTTGTGTCCTCACCGTTTTCTCAAATAAGTCAAGACACATTTTCTGCTTTTCAAAATGCGAATATTGCCGGTTCAAATGCACTACCGAATAGCACTGAGGAACATGTTTCAGACACCAGTGCATTGTTATTACAATTAATGCAACAAATGGGACAAAAGCTTCAAAAGTTAGACACAATGGAACAACACCAGAGACAAAAACAACAACAGTTAGACGCAATGGAACAAAATCAAAAACAGTCACAGCAACAGCTTCAAAAGTTAGACACCACGCTTGAACAAACACGTGAATGTTTAATTGCTGAGTTGCTTAAAATCGAATCGAAATGTCAAAAAGTCTGTAATGACGTAAAAACACAAATTTGTGAGCATTTCCAACCTATTTTTTCGCGTCATGAAAATGCATTACAGAATCACGAAGCAGCCTTAAAGGAACTGCAAACTATTGTTCATGGAAATCACGACACCTTGCAAGATAAAATGGACTCAGTTGCATCTACCGATTCGGTTACGCAACTTGCAAAAACTCAGGAAAACTTAAAGGACACAGCAGATACGATTTCAACACAAATGGACACTCTGAAACTTGGTTCAGAAAAACACACTATCGGAGAAAGTAGCCGAACTTTTGGATCAGTTCACTAACTTACTCATAAAGGTAGATGATGATCTGGATGACGCAAGACCCATAGCCTTCACTGACACAGACGAGTATGAACAAATTAGAAAATTCAAACAAAATCAAAATCAAATCAATACACAGTACAAAAGAGAAATCCGGGAAGTATAAGATCAGTTGGCACAAGTAATACAAGAATTACATATTTCAGAGGACACTCTCACTCCAATATGGGAAGAGGGACATAGAAATACGGAACAGCCACAAAATAATAACACAGGGCATTCGGAAATTATGAAAGAAATTGGCAAGGTACACCGAATTTTGAGATGGAACCACCGAAAAGAAGCAACAATGACCGATATGCGGCTCACCTTCAACTGCGCAACGCTACGCGCTGTTCGCATCCAACTGCCCAACACTACAATAGAGAATATTTCAACAATGCCAACCAGTCACAGACTGCACACAGCACAGACAGTGATTTTCATACAGAGCGCTACATAGCGTTACCAACATATAAACCTAAAAAGCCTACTTACAAAAAGTATTAGAAGTGCTTGTCCTAGCATTCAGTTGAGAATCCGTGTGTGAGATAAATAAGATACCAAAACTTACATTATGAGATACATTCGTGTGACGCCAGCTTGATATTCAGATACTCTGAAAGTGAATTAAGGTGAGTCATCCATCTACCCGGCAACTCCGTGTGGGCTCCATTGCACATGGAGATGTGCATAAATCCTCCAGAGTTTGTGGTAAGAAAATTATTACGTGGGTCAGTGACGTGTGAATCTGGGATGACTACTATTGATGTGGAAAAGCAGAACGAGTAGAAAACCAAACATTTCGTTTTTGAGATGTGTTTTCTTCTGCAGTGTGATTTATTCTGTGTATTTAATCTGTGTGATCTGCATGAGACAGTAGAAAATTAGTTTCAAATACGGTGGGACAAGCGTGATTTTTCCTAGTAATGCACGAAAGTCAGTAAATTCGTTATGTTGGTAATGAATGAGGTTAAGAGAGTGTGGGAGAGAATGAAGTAGCAAAAGATTCCTTACCAATCCAGAAAGAATTACATTTGTAGCAATAGACAGAAACATTACGAGACCGTAGAATAGTAAAATGCTTATGTTATGTCATGCCCATTGGTTGGAGAATCCCTTGTTTAAGTATTGTGATTAAGAGTAATGCAAGAAATTTTGCAGCATTAGCGTGAAAGAATTTATTGTAATAAAAGAGGAGACATGTGAGACAAATAGTGGTCTTGATTATTGAGTTGTGGGTAGCCATTTTCTTGAAGTATTTTACCATGACCTCCATTTTATTGCTGGGATGTCCAAGCTTTGGATAAATTATATACATCACAGGGAGGAAATGCGGCCTTGCCAGGGTGGAGTGAGTCCATCAGAAATGTGCGCTAGCTATTAGTCAGATGCGTTATCCATTCCGTTGCATTAAAAAGTAAGGACAAGAATAAACTCTAGCTTAGCTGATAGGCACTAGGGCTCGCATTTCAAGCATAGTTGCAGTGGGTAAGATAATCATGAAAATATTTCTGATGTACGAATAATAATGGCACTCGCTTGGCAAGCCACTCATCTAGTAGGCCTGACTACTAGATGCCACAGAATGGGGTAGGAATATTCCAACGGACCTATTCACGCAGCGCGATACGGTGTTTCACCATACGGTTACCTTCAGACGACCGGTGTGGGCCAGTGGTTCTAGGCGCTTCAGTCTAGAGACGCGCAACCGCTAAGGTCGCAGATTCGAATCCTGCCTCGGGCATGGGTGTGTGTGATGTCATTAGGTTAGTTAGGTTTAAGTAGTTCTAAGTTCTAGGGGACTGACGACCTCAGATGTTAAATCCCATAGTGCTCAGAGCCTTTTGAACCATTTGGTTACTTTCAACCTGGTGCGCCATGGAATGATTGCCTCAGTGCTCACGGCGATTTTGACTGATTGGCATACCGATTCATGATCGAACACCCTTCGAAGAGAAACTTGGTCACCCCACTTAGTATTGTTCAGGGTTATAATCTGGCCGACAACGGCCGTTGTTCAGGGTTCGACACTCCAAGCTTCTTTTATTAAGTTCTTTGTTTAAAGGCTTGTTGTTATGGTGCCCTTCAACGGAATGAGTCAAAACTTATTTTCTTGCATAAACTTAATGTATCAGTCTCTTCTAGCAAGTATTCCACTCTAATTCCAGTATGAATATTCTTACAACGTTGATGCTAAAACAAATGTAAATAATGAGAGCTATGAAGAGGAGGTCTGCGCAGGTAATTCGGCTTGCTCTTAATTTACGGTGTTCTGGTTGCCTACAATCCCTTTATACCTTTCGACTTTGAGCTTTCTGTCAATTTGGCAGCTTAACTACTCAAGGTCGGGTTTCACAGTCGTATACAATTTTTTAGAGGATGTGATATTCGCCGTTGACTGTAGAAATTATTTATCTCACAATTGAAATTTCGGTCTGTGGGCCATTTTCAAGTGCTACTGCAAAAGATTTTGCTTCAGCATGTGTCAAACTTTAAAACCCTCCGATATGTATACACGTCATCGTCAAAAAAAGTCTTTTTCACTCTTGAATGTATACTTGTCGTCGTCGAAGACAGGCATTTTCATTCAAGAAATACTGTAACATCGGACTAGTGTGAAGCCCTGGATATCGTGAGCTTCGAACTCGTCTGATGTTACCGTACTTTTACAGTGGAAAGGCCTATTTTTGACGACGACATGTATACATACCGGAAAGCTTAAAATCTCACATGTGGTGAAGCAAAATCTTTTGCAGTACCACTTGAAAATGGTCCAAAGATTGACATTTCGATCGTGAAATAAATATTTTCTACAGTCAATTCCGAATATGATCTCCTGTAAGTAATTTGGCAAACATTTCCACCAGATCTTGGTATCGCAGCTGTCCTCCTGATATGGTAACCTACTAAAGTAACATAATGGTTGTGGAAAATTATTCTTCCTGCTGCTAATGTGAATGAGAATCGAAAAAATTACGGAATATGTTTGGGAACTCTGTAATAGTCGAGATACTTCCTGGAGTGACACAGCATTACCTTGCTAAATTCACTAATGATGTTATCTTGGCACTTCGTTTAAATACATCTGCATCTACAAGGATACTCTGCAAATTACATTTTAGTGCCTGACAGAGTTCACCGAACCATCTTGACAATTCTCTATTATTCCAATCTCGTACAGCGCGCGGAAAGAATGAACACCTATATCTTTTCGTACGAGCTCTGACTTCCCTTATTTTATCGTGGTGATCGTTTCTCCCTATGTAGGTCGGTGTCAACAAAATATTTTCGTATTCGGAGGAGAAAGTTGGTAATTGGAATTTCGTGAGAAGATTCCGTCGCAACGAAAAATGCCCTTCTTTTAATGATGTCCAGCCCAAGCCCTGTATCTTTTCAGTGACTCTCCAATATTTTGCGATAATACAAAACATGCTGCCCTTCTTTGAACTTTTTCGATGTACTCAGTCAGTCGTATCTGGTAAGAACCCCACACCCCGCAGCAGTATTCTAAAAAGAGGAAGGACAAGCGTAGTGTAGGCAATCTCCTTAGTAGATCTGTTAAATTTTCTGAGTGTCCTGCCAATTAAACGCAGTCTTTGGTTAGCCTTCCCCACAACATGTTCTATGTGTTCCTTCCAATGTAAGTTGTTCGTAACTTTAATTCCTAGGTATTTAGTTGTATTTGCGGCCTTTAGATTTCACTGATTTATCATGTAACCGAAGTTTAAAGAATCCTTTTATCACTCATGTGGATGACCTCACACGTTTCGTTATTTAGGGTCAACAGCCAATTTTCACACCATTCAGGTATCTTTCCTAAATCGTTTTGAAATTTGTTTTGATCTTCTGATGACTTTATAAGTTGATAAGCTACAGTGTCATCTGCAAACAACCTAAGACGGCTGGTCAGATAGTCTCCCAAATCGGTATATTGATAAGGAATAGCAAAGGGCCTATAACTTTACCCTTTGGAATGCCAGAAACCACTTCTATTTTATTCGACGACTTTCCATCAACTGCTGCGAATTGTGACCTCTCTGAGAGGAAATCACAAATCCAGTCACATAACTGAGACGAAATTCCATAAGCACGCAATTTCACTACAAGCCGCTTGTGTGGTATAGTGTCAAAAGCCTACCGGAAATCCAGAAATACGGAACCGATCCGAAATTACTTGTCAATAGCATTCAACACTTCATGCGAATAAACAGCTAGTTGTGTTCACAAGAACGATGTTTTCTAAACCCATGTTGACTGTGTGTCAAAATAGACCGTTTTCTTCGAGGCAATTCATAATGTTCGAATACAATACGTGTTCCACAATCCTGCTGCATATCGACGTTAATGATGTGGTCCTGTAATTTAGTTGATTATTCCTACTACCTTTCTTGTATATACGTGTGACCTGTGCAACTTTTCAGTTTTTGGGTACGGATCTTTCATCGAGCGAACGGTTGTATATGATTTTTAAGTATGGAGAGAATGCATCAGCATATTCTGAAAGGAACATAATTGGTATATAATCTGGACCAGAAGACTTGCTTTTATTAAGTGATTTAAGTTGCTTCTCTACTCTGAGGATAATCACTTCTACGTCACTCATGTTGGCAGCTGTTCTTGATTCGAATTCTGGAATGTTTACTTCTACTTCTTTTGTGAAGGCATTTCAGAAGGTTGTGTTTACTAACTCTACTTTGCTATCGGGCAGAGAAGGCTCTGACAGTTTCTTGTCGCTAACATACTTCACATACAACCAGAATCTTTTTGGATCTTCTGCCAGGTTTCGAGACAAAGTTTCGTTGTGGAAACTGTTATGGGTATATCGCATTGAAGCCCGCGCTAACTTTCGAGCTTGTATAAAGGTTCGCCAATCTTGGGGATTTTGCGTCTGTTTAAATTTGGCATGTTTGTTTCGTTGTTTCTGCTACAGTGTTCTAACCCGTTTCGTGTACCAAGGTGGATCAGCTCCGTCATTTGTTAATTTATTTGGTATAAATCTCTCAATTTCTGCCTATACCATTTCTTTGAATTCAAGCCACATCTGGTCTGCACTTATATTATTAATTTGGAAAGGGTGGAGATTGTCTCTCAGGAAGGCGTAAGGTGAATTTTTATCTGCTTTTTTGAATACGTATATTTTTGGTTAATTTTTGGAGGTTTGGGGATTACAATATTCAGTCTTGCTACGACAACCCTGTGTTCACTAATCTCTGTATCCGTTTTCATGCTCGTTATTAACTCAGGATTATTTGTTGCTAAGAGGTCAAGTGTGTTTTCACAACCGTTTACTATTCGCGTGGGCTCATGAACTAACTGCTAGAGATAATTTTCGGAAAATGCATTTTGCACAATTTTGGATTATGTTTTATGCATACTTCCGGAATGAAATATGTATTTCCGCCAACTTGGGGGGTTAATAAAGTCACCTCCAACTATAATCGTATGAGTCGGCTACGTGTTTGAAATCAAAGTTTTCTTTGAACTTTTCAGCAACTGTATCATCTGAATTTGGAGATCGGTAAAGGGATTCAATTATTATTTCATTCTGGTTGCCAACAATGACATCTGCCCATACTAACTCACAGGAACTACCTACCTCAGTTTCGGGACCAGATAAACTACTTCTAACAGCAACAAACACGCCAGCGCCAACCGTGTTTAGCCTATCCTTTCGGAACACCGTTAGGTTCTTCGCAAAAATTTCGGCTGAGCTGATATCCGGCTTTAGCCAGCTTTCAGTGCCTACAACGATGTGAGCATCAGTGCTTTCTATTAGCGCTTGGAGCTCTGGTACTTTCCCAACACAACTACGACACTTTACAACTGATACGCCAATGGTTCCTGTACCAATGTTCTTCCCATGTTCAGCCTGCACCCTTTATGACTGAAGCCCATCTTGTATTTTCCCGAGATCCTCTAACCTAAAAAACCGCCCAGTCCACGCCACACAGCTCCTGCTACCAGTGTATCCGCCTCCTGCGTATAGTGGATACCTGACCTATCCAGCGGAACCCGAAACCCAACTACCCTTTGGCGCAAGTCGAGGAATCTGCAGCCTACACGGTCGCAGAACAGTCTGAGCCTCTGATTCAGACCCTCCACTCGGCTGTGTACCAGAGGCCTGCAGTCGGTCCTGTCGAATATGCTGCAAATCGTCATCTCTACTTTCATCTTGTAAGCAAGACTGCAGCCTTTACCACTTCTGTTAGTCGCTCGAAACCAGAGAGAATCTCTTCTGATCCAAAGTGACATACATCACTGTTATCGACGTGAACAGCCACCTGCAGTTGGCAGCACCCTGTGCTCTTCGAGGGGTTTGGGAGGACGTGTTCAGCATCTGGAATGACTCCACCTGGTATGCACACGGAGTACACTTTGGTTCTCTTTTCCTTCTTTGCAGCCATGTCTCCAAGGAGCCCCATAACGTGCCTAATGTTGGAGCTCCCAACTATCAATAATCCCACCCTCTGTGATTGTCTGGATCTTCCAGGCTGAGAAGTTTCCTCTGAAACAGGTCAGGCGACAGGAAGTAATTTGATTTATTTTCACTTTTTGTGTGTCACTAAGTTATCAGACTCTTGTTTTTGGACCAAGGCAGTCACAACAGACGGAAAATACCGTTAATTTCATCTTTTACGTTACGAATCATGTCTTAGCCATGGCTAGATGACTGAGGAAGCTATGACTGCAACAGTTGTTCACTAGCTTTGAGGGAACTCTGTCACACTGCAAAGCGAAGTCTGGATTGACACTAGGTTTTAATCGCGTAAGAGACCAGCCTTTTATTTCACCGACACGACTACAAGAAGCCAGGTCGACATCACTAAAACTAAGACAATTTCCATCATAACATTTCTCGCTACATTCAGTAGCAAGTAGGCCTAAACCCAAAGATAATGAATTTGTAGCTTCACTTCCGTGAACTTTTTTGCGTATGTAATAACTGATTGATGAAATTGTCGCACTGAATAATTTAATAACTTTATTTCTTGATGATCTGTTTCTACTGCTACATACGTGGCAGTCCTTTAACGCCACTCGAATATGACACAGGATTGCACTGACTGTCTCGAGGACAAAAGTGCGTGCTTGATCTTCCTTTTATCGGACAATTTGAAAATGCTCTTTTTTCAGATAGGCCTACTTTCTTTAATCAATACTGACTTACGTCGTAAGGCTGTCATGACAAGGTGCAATTCATTTGTCTTAACGTAGTGCACATTTCATAGTATTTTTTGTTAGTTTATTGAACACAACTGCAAAAACTTATCGGTTCAAAGTTAACGATGACACCAAGCTAAGTTTTAAGTGCATTTTCTTCCGCACAACATTTTCTTCATCGCTGTTCGTTAAGGGACGACGAAAGGGCAATTTAGAGCACAAGAATAAGTGCGGTGGGGGTTAGAAATCAGTATACTGCAGACTGGCATTCCCGACCAGCAGCAACATTTAAAGCCGTGTTGTTGGTCGTATTTATTACATTGCAACCAAAAGACACCTCAGTTGTTGTTAATCAATGCTAAGTGCAATGTACACATCTCTGCGAGGTATTTCGTAGCACAGACACCTTCGTGCCACAAGACCCATAACATTATATTTTAAGAAATCACACCGGCCTTTATTTGAGATTTGTCTTACTCAGGATTAACCATTATTTTCTTTTCATAAAGTTAACGTTTTGAGTAATCGCTCTTCATGTCGCCATTTTCATATACGAGGAGCGTTCAGTAAGTAACGCAATATTTTTTTTCTTGAGGCAGGTTGGTTTTATTCAACATTCCAATGCAACTATTACTCCCCACTCTTTTCTCTACAAACCCCCAGTTTTCAACATACTGTCTGTTCAATGCGGCGGCCTTAGGCCACAGTAATGCGAGGGCTTGTATGACCGCATGGTACATTCTACTGGCCGACGTCGGAGCCAACGTCTTGCTCCATGAATAACTTCCCATCATCCACGGACTGCAGCGATGTATTTGCGCTCCGTCGATCACCTGGAAGGAGGGCGCCCGCACGTCCCAGCATTGTAGGTGTCGCAGCTGTGTGCGGCAGGCCAGCGCGTGGGAGATCGAAGAAGTCTGCACAACCTCGTTTCGATGATGACAGACATGTCGCCCAACGACTCGCTGTGCTTTTGTTCACTGCAAGGTCTCCGTAGACATTCTGCAGGTGCCTATTACTGTATGTGCTGTTCTACTTTTCTACCAAAAGAAACTCAATGACAGCTCTCTCCTTGGAACGTACCTCCGCAAAAGACGCCATCTGGAAGGCCACATGTAGTGCTGCCACCTACCGGAAATTCATGCAAATTGCAGGAGAATATTCCACAATGTCCTACAACAAAGTCCCAACTTTTCAAACCGAAACTGGCCGAGAAAAAAAGGTGTTTCATTATTTATTGAGCGGCTCCGCAATTCGAGCTTCTCCTTTATCTCTAATGAATCGTAGTCAGTGGAACATTTAGCACGAATTTTCCGTTCTCTCTTTTCTTCCGAGCAATGCCTAATGAATGAAAGTGTCGCACGAAAGTTCACGTTTGCCGCTTACCGGGTTCACCGATTGGGACCATAGTACTAAACTGCAGAAACGTCCTTCGACAAATTACATTGTTCTTCCTGAATGTGGCCAATAATTCACATCAAAAAGATTCTAACTGAAACGAGAAAACAATTTTCTGAGAGATATCTTTGATGGCACTCTCCTCATAAGCGGCACAAATGTTTTGTGCTGCCTCCACTGACTTCACTCCACTATTTCACACAGAGAGATCAAAATGTCACCAGCGTTACATTTTTTTCATTTTACGCTCCTTTTTCTAACTCTTAAACAACGCTCCTCATGCGCTTCAAATATACAGGTTTCAGTATGCCACCACAAGAACAATACTACTTCAAATAAAAATGATAATTGATAAAATCACTTACAGCAACCTGCGTGAAATACGCCAAAGCAAATTTCCATAAACGTTTGTACGAACCTACTATTTCTATGCAAATTTTGCGCAGATTGTTTGTTTACATACTTCAACGTAAATTTTACTCCCTTGGAGATCCACAGCCTGTAAGTGTTTAATAAAAGATAACATACTGTGATGAAAACAATTAGTAATACATGACATACCAAATGTGCTTGATAATGCCTCATGGCCGACATTAGCTAATAGCACGATTTTAATAAAGCGCAAAACAGCCTACAACGGACTATGTTTTCTTTTATTAAATACTTCAACGGTCTTCACGTTATTTTACTTACAAGGAATGGTAGCCACACTATAGTTACTGCACAGTGTTCACTCGGTCTATCAAAGATATTTCGCACTCAAAAATAATTTACGATGTTAAATAAAATATAATATTAAATAATTTAATGCCTGCCAAAGCGAGCGCAGAAATACGAGGCCTGTTCAGAAAGTAAGCTCCGATTGATTGCCAAATTGAAACCACAGTGAACATCAGAAATGTTTTACTTGTAACAATTAGCTACACCTTTCAGCTACTTCTCTACGTAGTCGCCGTTCTGACTTAGACTTTTGTCATAGCGTTGTACCAACTTTTCAATAGCCTCATCATAGAAGGCAGCCGCCAGTGCTTTCCGCCAATTCTCCACGCTGGCCTACACCTCATTGTCTGTGTCAAAATGTTGTCTTCAAAGACAGCGGTTCATGTGACCAGAGATGAAACTCAGGGGGAGACAATTGCGGACTGTATTGTGGGTAATCTAACATTTCCATTTGAAAACGATGCAGGAGCATCTTAATTGCCCCTGCAGAATGCGGCTGAGAATTGTCGTGAAGACGAAACAGCACGACAGTTATGTAATGTTAGCTGCATAGCTTCAGGCGAAATTTCTCACCAGGCCCTCGTACTTGGCGGCAGACACTATTTTCTAGACATCTTTACGCACTCACTGCGAGCTCAGAAATGAGAAGAGCGACGTGATGCTAACTGGGGTTATACTAGAGACACTACCCAACACATCTGTGCAAAGCTTTATCGGATTTTCATAGTCGTTTCCATTTCGCGACCGATCAGAGCTTACTTTCTGAACGCCCCTCGTATATGCTGTGGGTCTGGCATCAGAGGACTGATGCCCACTACGTCAAGGGGAAACTCTCTTGCAAAATACTTGCAGATTAAAACTGCGTTTCGGACTGGGAATCGAACACACGAGCTTCACCCTTCGCGGACAAGCACAGATTTATCCAAGTACAAGTCACTACCCACTCTCACAGCTTTACTTCTCCTAGTACCTCATCAAGCTCTTTCGTGAATTTACAAAGTTTTCCAGTTACTGGGGAGTTTGAAAATTAAGTAAATTGTCGCTGAGCTTTTAGTAGACAGTCGAAACATGGCTTAGCCAATGAAGGAAGGTGTGCGCTCGATACCCCCGCTTCACATATGCACTGTTCGATGTTTTCGACTGGGTAACCAAGTGACAATGGACCAGAACAACCCAAGTGCAAGGCAACATTTCCTATAGAAACTACGAGTGTTGCCCAGAAAGTAATGCACTGCATATTTTTTCTCAGCCGGAAACAATTTTACGAATGCGAAACGTTACGTAAGTATTGTTTGAAGTCTCTTGAGTGAGTGCGCCAAGTTTCCGTCACTTCCGACAGATAGCGTAACTGCAGGACAGTTCCAAAATGGCGTCTGTAGGTGATGTACGTTACAAGAAACGTGCCGTCATTGAATTTCTCACTGCAGAGAAATAAACTGTGGGGAATATTCACAAACGCTTGTGCAAAGTCTATGGAGTATCTGCCGTCGACAGAAGTACAGTTAGTCGTTGGGCACGTAGGGTGAGGTCATCAGAAGGCGGTTTGGCGGAGCTCCGCGATTTGCAGCAGTCGGGAAGATTCATCCACGGCTGCTACATCTGACATGTTGCAGCGAGCTGATGTCATTCGCTAGGACAGACTCATTACGACTCAGCTGTTGGCACTGTATCTGTCAATCAGCAAAGGAAGTGGGGATGAAATTGTCCGCGCTCTTGGATATTCAAAAGTGTGTCCACGATGGATCCAACGTTGTCTAACGGTGAATGGCAATTCGCTCATAAAAATACGTTCGTCTTGATTTGTTTGGACTGAGAGGGAGGCCTTTTTGTCCCGGATTATGACAGGTGATGAAATCTGGGTTCACCATTTTGAGCCCGAAACAAAACGACAGTCGACGAATGGCGCCATTCTCACTCCCCACAGAAGAAAAAATTCCGCCAGTAACGTCATGGTCACCGTGTTCTGGACTGTGAAATTGTGATTATCATTGTGATTCTCACTGATGTGATGCCAAGAGGCGGTACCATTAATTCAGAAGCATATGTCAACACATTAACAAGACGCAAGACGCGCTTCAGGCGACATCGGTGCCACATCAATCCAGGAGATGTTCCGTGGCTCCATACAAGTCCGAGGGCTGCTGAAAACTTCGCAGAACATGGTTCCAAAGTGTTACCCTATCCTCCTTAAAGCCCTGTCTTAGCCCCCTCGGACTTCCGCATTCCCGGCGGAGGTTCGAGTCCTCCCTCGGACATGGGTGTGTGTATTTGTCCTTAGGATAATTTAGGTTATGTAGTGTGTAAGCTTAGGGACTGATGACCTTAGCAGTTAAGTCTCATAAGATTTCACACACATTTGAACATTTTTTGAACTTCCACTTTTTGGGGCCATTAAAGGATACCATTCGTGGAAGACATTTTGAGGATGATAAGAAGGTGATTCACACAGTGCAGCACTGGCTCCGACAACAGGACAAGGATTGATAACGACAGGCATAACCACCCTTGTTTCGTGCTGGAGGAGGGCCTAGAACGGGATGGAGATTACGTGGAAAAATAGCGTCAGTAGATAAAACATCATTCTTTCGTGTGTGTAATTCTCATTACGTACAATAAAGAACTGTTGGAGAAAAAAATGCGGTGCATTACTTTCTGGGCAACCCTTGTACCATATGCTAGCTCATGTAGATGGCCTTCTGCGATTTTATTACAATGATTACAAAATCAAGTGTAGAGTAAGAAATGAGTAGCCAATGCAGCTGTCGAATAGTGATACAGTCGATCAAAGAAATGAATATAATTAACAGGTTACGACCCACCTTCAAGGAGTCAGGTAGTGAGAGTTCTTATCCTGGCATTTTACGACATAATCATGACCTAGCGGAGCGCTGAATACTGTGGAATCTTGGTACGCTTACGATCAGATTTCGGTTCCCACCTGCAGCGAACATTTTTTTACAGGCACGAACAAAACATCTTCGCTCCTGATAAACGGCAAGTGAGGAGCGTAGTTTTGTCCAGTGCTTCCACATCCACGCTAAACATCACGTTCTTTCGCTACCGACTGGAGCAATGGCCATTTAAGTTGGGCCATTAGAGAGGCAGAAATTGCAGCAAGTAGAAACTCTGTCACCAGTAAGCTATCTTAAAGTTTATACTTTATTTACTTACTGAACCTATGGTCATGTAACGCCATACGGTCCCTATTTCTCATTTTATCTGAATCGGAGACGTTGAAAATACTGGTGCCCGACTGAGATTCGAACTTGTATCTCGCCTTTTACGGGATTTGGCGCCTTCGGGATTATACAGTTCCATCTTCTCGTGGCTCCATCAGGATTTCTAGCTCCTCAATCTCTAAACAAAACGCAAATATCTGCATTGAACCTTGGTCCGGCACAGAAATTTTCGTCGTTGTATTTAGAGTTATAACATGCTGATACCTAACTAATGAGTAAAATTAATTTAGATTTTTTAATGTCTCTTCGTACTCTGTCAACAACCACGATGGTGCATGCGGCGGTCGAATTCCTATATTAATAGAAGTTTTTGTCAAGTAATTTCAATTTCTAATGTGCGCACATCTAGTCGCCGGTAAAAGAAACGGATATTTAACTTCTATTCGTGGCTAGAAAACACTGGCGATAGGTGCTCGGTTGTAATCCGGGCATGCAGAAACCTTTCATCTCGTTATTGCAGATTCAAAAATCTTGCCACTGGTGAAATAATTCGCTATTTACCATTTTACTTTACATAATTAAGAGTCCGATTCAATGCTGGGTGGAATCCCTGTCCAAGAGAAATCCTTACGTCACGTCATTTGAAATTTAAACATGCATACAGTTTGTTACTGGTAATGAAACCATATTTAATACCTTCTGTGCTTAGTTAACAATCAAGTATAAGAATTTCCGTCATGTAATTTCAATTTCTGACTTGATAACTGATACTGGGAAAAATTAGATACTTTGCGTATCTTTAGGCCTAGCTAGCGATGATGACTGATGCTGTGTTCTAGTCTTTTCTTGGTTAACGTTGGCTATAATGGTTGGGTTTGTATCCACATCCAGAACAGAGTTATTCGCATCATTTACAGTTCAGATATCTGCTGAACTGCCTGCCGAAGTATACCTTCGATATTTAGCGTCAGTTTATGGAACATAAGAACGGCAATAGGTGATTTCTGAGCAGCACATAGTCCGACTTGCCATCATGAGCTCAATGAAATTACTAGCGACACTCTGTTGATGTTGAGGTTTCCACAGAGCGCTTGATGATGTTAGTCACGATTCTTCTAACTGGTAGTTCGTTAACTAGCATATGGAAAACGACCCACTAAACGAACGATAGTTAATAGCTGGATGTGAAAACTGTCCGAGAGCGGGAATACTTCGAAATTATCATTGAACTTTGAGAGACCAGATATAGTTGCAAATCTCTTATTCACAAAATCAATTATTTTGGCTAAGGGCTACTGCTTGAGTTATGTGACAGAGTTAGGGGTGTTAGCTGTCTCATGTGCTGATGTGAGTGATATCATTTTTTATACATCAATTATTGTAGTACATTTTAATTTAGAAGCGTTGTAGACTGTCGCATTTCTAATAAAGTGTTGTCTGATATTTGCAGTATGGTGTTATTAATTTAAAATTGGACTGATTGCCATACAGGTGTTCCCTAGTGTTTTCTTGTGGCAATGATTGTGTATAGTCAAACGACTGTACTGGTAAAAAGATTAGAGCAGCTGCAAGGAAATTGTGTTATGTCGACTCATGCAAGTCAGGCGGAACATAATTTAGGTCGTTCTCGTATTTCCGAGCGTGATAGTCCATCCTTAATTATCACAACTGGCGTTCGCAGTCTGTCTGACTGCTAAAGGAAACACTACCAGGTTAGCCGAGGAAACAACCCAGACACATGCGTTTCAGGAGCAGTACTCTACCAATGAACACAGCAGAAGACGCTTCAGTTTCAGCTTCCCTTTATTACGGAGGCAGCCGTTTTGAATTCCGTAGAGGCTCTCCACCGATTGTGCTGCATCTATGTCAGAATGCGGCTGTACACAATACAAGGCCTGCTTAGCGAATATTTAAGGTTTCCGATTTAGTAAGTAATTGAAAGCTGCCATCAGACATGCTGCGTACATCCCGAAGAGCAGAGATTCAAATATAATTAACACTTCGAAAGATGATTTTTTTTAATATTTCGCTTACTCGCAGAAATATTACAATTAATAACATATATGGACGATGCAACACACTTATGAAAATTTGCAAAGAGTTAAACTTTTTAATTTATGCCCGATGCAAGATAGCAAAGCAGCGTTTGCCTGGTAAACCCTCATCTGTGGATGTCTTGCAAATACTCCCTCACTCTGTCAGATTGATGTACTAATTAATTACATCGATACCCTTTGTGTGAGACAGTTCTCCCTTGCTTCCTATCGTGGGATACCACGATTGGAATATTTGCCGGTATTTGATCCTGCAACCACCTGGTTTCTAAACTCTACTGAATTTTTTTCCCTTGCCTCCTATTAATGGATAGTGGCACAGTTAGGTCATTTTGTAGGAACTCCATAACGTCGGAGGTATAGGAAAATTTTAAAGTAGCAGGAAAGCAGTGACTGTAAAAGGACATGTTTACAAAGTTATCAAATAACGTAAGGCAAAACGCAATAATATCAACTTACAATGACGAGAAAAACCCATTCTTATGGCAGGATGGTGGATTTCCATATTGAGCACAACATGCTGAACTGTGTACTTCGTACAAAAAATGCACAACTCAGACAGTGGTTTCCAGTGCTTATTACGTGCAGTGGCGTTGGCAAACATTCAGTCATGCTGTATGCATTAACTCAGTTCTGCATCAACTATCACCTCCGCTTCCACCAACAAGAAGACTGTATGTATCTTTTACTGAATCTTTTACTATCACTTTCAAGATGAACGCTTCAACGAAGTTATTTTACAAGTATTACTAGCACTGGAATATATTTATATGCCACCAACGGAGGACAACAACAACCGTTTCTCACAGCCAAGTTCCTTTCTCTGAACATTGTAAATGTTCAGTCATGTGGTCATGTTTTTTGACATGATTTATTAAATAAGAAACAAACTTTCATCTTAATCAATTCTTATGCAGTCTTTGACTGTTGTTATCCACCTCAACTGACTTTGTGATGGAAACATTTAAATAACTCTTCCATTGATTTCAAGCATGGGAATAAAACTTAATCAAATAGTTGCTGTCTATGTTAAATTCATTTAGCACTCTATGCATTACACATTCTTGACTTTCTGCAGCAATAATATTTTACTTTATATATTTTGTTCTACATTATCCATATATATATCCCCCAAGAACATAGAATCTATTTCACCCATATTTGGTAAACATATTACTTACTATCTGTAAAGAAATACCATGGGGTAAGATGGGTAAGAACCAGGGTGAGGGTGATAATGTGGAGAGAAGGGAGCATGGAAAAGATGGACGGCAGACATAACAGAGAAGGTTGGAAGGAGGGGAGGAACATAGATATGGGGGGGGAGGGATGAGGTGGACAAGGCGAGGGGGAAGTGAGCAGAGAAAGGGAAGGTCAAGAACTGGACAGAGAGGGAAGGAGTAGCAGATGGTCAGAGAGAGGGTAAGAGGGGGGCAGAGGGAGATGGATGTAGGTATGGGGGAGGAGGAGTTGGAAAGAGAGAGGGGGCACAGAGAAAGGAAGGTCAGGAGATAGACGGAGAGGTGAAGAGTAGCAGATGGCCAGAGAGAGAAAGGGATAGAGGAGTAGGAGGAGATGAACACAGGCATGGTGGAGGAGGAGGAGTGGGGCAGAGAGTGGAGGAAGTGGACAGAGAAAGGGAAGTTGAAGAGATGGACAGGGATTGGTGGATGGCAGATGACCACAGAGAGAGAGAGAGAGAGAGAGAGAGAGAGAGAAGAGAGAAGAGAGAGAGAGAGAAGAGAGAGAAAGAGAGGGGGGCAGGAGGACGTGGCGAAAGAGCAGAGGGGCGGAGAAGGTGGATGTAGAGAAGAGGGGGAGGGAGAAGATGGACAGAGAGAGAGGAAGGAGGACTAATAGAACTGAAATAAAACGTTATCCAGTCAATGATGAGTAAGAAGCTAGTTATACATAAACTGACCGGTAGTCTTTATAAGTTTTGTTTTTTCTTTTGTACATTTGGGAGTATTATTCATCGGGATATACAATATTTGACTCGAACTGTCAGAAAAATACGTGTAAACTGGAGTACATTAAGCCAGTTACCTTCACCCACTCATAGCCGAGTAAGCTCATTTCCAGGGGTACAGCGTTTATAAGCGAGAGAGCTTCCTTTTGGATCGTTTCCTGCTGAATAAAGTTTGTTTACGTTCGTGACTAACAAACGCGACTACTATTCGGTAAATTGTGGGTATGGCCAACTTTTATAACGTTTTCGTAGATGTTTCCCTGCATGAAATACAATTGACATTTTACTCGTTTCATTAATTTGCAATTACGTTCCTTACCCATTCTTAACATTATTCAAAACATTTCACATCTATTTAACAGATCAGAATTTTGTTAGGCTTTTTTTAATGAAAACAGTATTTAATGATGCGAAGATTTTCTAAGGTGTGACACTCGTTTTTGCTGTAGCGCGAAATATAACGGTCAGTATCTGGCAATTTCGTATCTGTACAGGATGAAATGCTGAACGAATGGCTTCAGCTGTTTGAGGTGTACCTGATCAAATTTGTACACTCTCTTCCTTAGCGAACTGAAGCCACTGTGAAAGTCATAGACGATGTTGCATTCAATGCATTTGGTGTCTGCTGGCAGTGTCTACTCTTTTATCCAGTTTGCTTATGTTTCTGTCATAACACCGGAACGTCAACAGTAATAGGCACTCAACCAGGGACTCGACAGCACTGCTACAACTCAGTTGCAGAGATCGCGGTGCGCATCGCCACACAGTCTATGCCAAGTTTTGGAGGAAAGACAGAAATGTAACACCATGACTTCCAAAGTACAAATATTAATGCCAGGTCTGACATAATATGGGCAGTCAACCTTTCAAGAGGTTACCTGTACTATTCCCTTGATTATACCAACATTGGTGTTCCCTAACCTTCTGTAGGTGTCGAAGGTACCCTGACACTTCAGACTAAACAACAGCTTTGCACGTGGAGTTTCAGACCAGAGTCTCCCCTGCAGCTGATTTAGGGCCAGTCGTTTACCAGCAGCGGACGTATTGTCACCGTCAGCCAGGCAATTCTCTGGCCGACAGCCTTCGTTTCCGTAAATTCCGTAAGCCTGGATACTTGGCTTCTATTTCACATCTGTGTCAATCTTTTCATCTCACAGTAGCATTTGCAACCTATGTCCTCAGTTATTTGCTAAATGTATTCCAATCTCTGTCTTCCTCTAGAGTTTTTGCCCTCTACAGCACCTGTAGTACAATAGAAGTCATTCCCCGATGTCTTAACGGACGTCCTATAACCCTGACCCTCCTCCTGGTCAGTGTTTACCACATATACCTCCATCTCCAGTTCTGCACAGAACCTCCTCATTCCTTACCTTATCAGAAAACATGATTGTCAACATTCTTCTGTAGCACCACATTTCAAATGCTTCGACTCTTTTCATTTTTCGGTTTTCCACAGTCCATGTTTTACTGCCACACAATGCTATTCTCCAAACGTACGTTTTCAAAAATTTGTTCGTCGAATTAAGGCCTGTATTTGACACTAGCAGACTTCTCTTGGCCAGGAATGGCCTTTTTGCCAGTGCTAGTCTGCTTTTGACGTCCTCCTTGCTCCGTCCGTCATTGATTATTTTGCTGCCTAGGTAGCGGAGGAATTCCTGAACTACATATACTTCGTGATCCCAATTCTGATGTTAAGTTTCTCGCTGTTCTCATTTCTGCTACTCTTCATTAATTTTCCTTCGATGTATTCTCAATACATATTCTGTATCCATTAGACTGTTCATTACTTTCAGCAGGTTTTGTTATTATTCTTCACTTTTACTGAGGATAGCAAGGTCATCGGCGAATCATATCATTGATATCCCTTCACCTTGAAATTTAAATCCACTCTTGAACATTTCTGCAATTTCCATCATTGCTTCTCCGATATATAGATTGAACAGTAGAGGTGAAAGAATTTATCACTGTCTTACACCCTTCTTAAACTGATAATTTCGCACTTGGTCTTCCATTCTTATTGTTCCCTCTTAGCCCTTGTACATATCGTATAGTAGCAGTCTTTCCCTATAGCTTATCCTTATTTTTCTCAGAATTTCGAACACCTTACACCGTTTGACATCGTCGGAACCATTTTACAGGTCGACAAATCCAATGAAGGTATCTTGATTTTTCTCTAGTCTCCTTTCCATTATTAACGGCAATGTTATATTTGTCTCTCTGGAGCCCTTACATTTCCTAAATACAAACTGATCGTCGTGTAGCTCATCCTCAATTTCCTTTACCCTTCATCTGTATGTTATTCTTGTCAGCAATTGGATACATGGGCTGTTGACCTGCTTGTGTGATAATTCTAGAACTTGTCTTCTTTTTGAAATATTGCGAATGATGTTTTTCCAAACGCTAGATAATATTTACACAGACCCATACATTCTACACACCAAACTGAATACTCGCTTTGCTGCCACTTTTCCCAGTGAGTTTAGAAATTCTGATGAAATGTTATCTATCCCTTATGCCTTATTTAGTCATAAGTCCTCCAAAGCTCTTTTAAATTCTAATACTGGATACCCTATCTCTTCTGTATCGATTCTTGTTTCTTCTTCTATCAAGTCATCAGATAAATCTTTCCTTCTTCTATGTACTGCTTCCACCTATCTGTCCTCTCCTTCGCATTTAACAGTGGGATTCCCGTTGGACTCTTAACTACCACCCATGCCTTTAATTTCATCGAAGGCTGTTTTCACTTTTCTACATGCTGCGTCAGTTCTTCCGACAATCATTTCTTTCTTGATTTCCTCACATTTTTTATGCACCTGTTTCGCATTATCAGCCCTGCACTTTCTACTTGTTTTATTCCTAAGTGACTTGTATTTCTGTAATCCTAAATTTCGCTGAACGTTTTTGTACTGGCCTTCTTACATCAGTAAAGTGAAGCATTTCTTCTGTTATCCGTGGTTCCTTTGCAGTTTCCTCTCTTGTATCTACGGTTTCCATTCCAGCTTCTGTGATTGCTCTTTTGAGAGATGTCCCTTCCTCTTCAACTGAAGTGCTGACTGAGCTATTCGTTATCACAGAGCTTCTAGCGTATCTCTTCATTTCTAAGTGCTTCCGTATCCCACTTCTTTGCATATGTTCGTTCCTAACTAGTCTCTGAAATTACACCCTACCTGCTATTAAGTAGTGATCTGAGTCTATATCTGCTCCTGCTTACGCCCTACGCTCCAGTATCTCATTTCGGGATCTCTGCCTGACCATGATGTAATCTAACTGAACTCTTCCCTTATCTCCTCGTCTTTTTCAAGTGTACCTCATCTTATTGTGATTCTTGAACAAAGTACTAGCTATTACAAGCTGAGATTTATTGCTAAACTCAATTAGTCTTTCTCCTCTCTCATTCCTTGTCCCAAACCCATAGTCTATCGTAACCCCTTCTTCTATTGCTTCCCCTACAACCGCATTCCAATTTCCGTGATTATTAGACTTTCATCTCCCTTTACGTACTGAATTGCCCGTTCAATATTCTCTTATACTTTCTCTATCTCTTCATCTTCGGTTTGCGACGTCGGCATGTACAGCTGAAGTGTCGTTGTCGGTGTTCGTTTGCTGTCGATTCCTATGAAACAACCCTGTCACTGAACTGTTCACAGTCATTCACTCTTTGCCCTACGTCACATTCATAACTAATACTACTCCCATTATACCATTTTCTACTGCAGTTTATATTACCCTACACTCATCTGAAATCATTGTCTTCTTTCCATTTCACTTCATTCACGCCTACTATATCTATATTAAGCCCTTGTATTTCCCTTTTCAGATTTTCTAGCTTCCATACCGAGTTCAAGCTTCTGACATCACACTCCTCGACTCGTAGAACGTCATCCTTTCGGTCGTCATCCAACTCATGGTCATCTCCCATTTGGCAGTCCACTCCCGGAGATCCGAATGGGGGACTAGTACGGAATCTTTTGCCAATGGAGAAGTCGTCAGACACTTTTTCAATTTCAGGCCCTATGTCCTGTGGATACAATTAGGTGTCATTAATACAGTGGTTTCCATTGTCTTTAACAACCTCATCCCGTTGATCATTGCTGATTCTTCCGCCTTTAGGAGCAGTTTCCCACCCGTGCTCTTCGACAAGGCTATTGGTTGAATAAAAATGACTTCTTATGCCGGAAGTCTTCGGTTGCCATTGACGATGATTTTCATTTAAAATTTAAGCTGCGGCGGGGTTTGAACACCGGACCGAAGCCGTTTTGATTACTCATCATAGGCAGTACCTCATCTATACATTGTTCGTAACGAAAATAATTGTATAACGACGAAAGGAGAGCCACGTCTCTTCGAGTATTATTATCGCTACGGGGTGCACACAAATGCGATGAGTATACGAACTAGTCGTGTGTCAATTCCGCATTGAATAAGAGCCGAGGTCGTCTAAAAACTGCATATGGTAACAACATGGCTGAGCAGCAAAATTCTTCCTCACCTGACGAAGTAGATTTGTAGATTAAGAGCCGGCCGAAGTGGCCGTGCGGTTAAAGGCGCTGCAGTCTGGAACCGCAAGACCGCTACGGTCGCAGGTTCGAATCCTGCCTCGGGCATGGATGTTTGTGATGTCCTTACGTTAGTTAGGTTTAACTAGTTCTAAGTTCTAGGGGACTAATGACCTCAGCAGTTGAGTCCCATAGTGCTCAGAGCCATTTGAACCATTTTTTTGTAGATTAAGAAACGAATGCTTATCTGCTGGAAACGGATGCACGAACGAAGGATAGGGCCTCTTTTTGAAATTTTTAAGTAGGACTTTCAGGAGATGAAACATAAAGGTCTATATTTCGCCACAAACTGGCAAAATCATGAAAAGTGTCATGATGATCTCTCCATTGGCAAAAGATTCCGGAATAGTCCCCCATTCGGAGCTCCAGGAGGGGACAGCCAAGGGGGATGTTACCATGAGAAAAGGTTGAATAATCAAAGGGGAGGATAGCGTTCTACGCGTCGGGGCGTAGGAAGTCATAAGTTTGAACTTGGTAGGGAAACTAGAAAATCTGAAAAGGGAAATGCAAAGGCTCAATCTAGATATAGTAGGGCTCAGTGAAGTGAAGTGGAAAGAAGACAACGATTTCTGGTCAGATGAGTATAAGGTAATATCAACAGCAGCAGAAAATAGTGTAACAGGAGTAGGATTCGTTATGAATAGGAAGGTAGGGCAGAGAGTGTGTTACTGTGAACAGTTCAGTGACCGGGTCGTTCTTATCAGAATCGGCAGCAAACGAACAACGACAACGGTAGTTCAGGTATACATGCCGACGTCGCAAGCTGAAGATGAACAGATAGACAAAGTGTATGAGGATGCTGAAAGGGTAATACAGTATGTAAAGTGGGTTGAAAATTTAATAGTTACGGGAGAGTGGAATGCAGTTGTAGGGGAAGGAGTAGAAGAAAAGGTTACAAGGGAATAAGGGCTTGGGACAAGGAATGAGAGAGAAGTAACACTAATTGAGTTCTGTAAAAAGTATCAGCTAGTAATAGCAAGTACCCTGTTCAAGAACCACAAGAGGAGGAGGCATACTTGGAGACGGCTGGGTGATACGGGAAGATTTCAGTTAGATTTCATCATGGTCAGACAGAGATTCCGAAATTAGATACTGGATTGTAAGGCGTACCCAGGAGCAGATATAGACTCAGATCACAATATGGTAGTGATGAAGAGTAGGCTGAAGTTTAAGACATGAATCAGGAGGAATGAATACGCAAAAAAGTGGTGTGCGGAAGTACTAAGAAATGACTAGATACGCTTGAAGTTCTCTAAGGCTGTAGATACAGCAATAAGGAATAGCATAGTAGGCAGTACAATTGAAGAGAAAAAAATGGCTCTGAGCACTATGGGACTTAACTTCTGAGGTCATCAGTCCCCTAGAACTTAGAACTACTTAAACCTAACTAACCTAAAGACATCACACACATCCATGCCCGAGGCAGGATTCGAACCTGCGACAGTAGCGGTGGCGCGGTTCCAGACTGTAGCGCCTAGAACCGCTCGGCCACCCCAGCCGGCAATTGAAGAGAAATGGATATCTCTAAAAAGGGCCATCGCTGAAGTTGGGAAGGAAAACATAGGTACAATGAAGGCAACTGCCACGAAACCATGGGTATCAGAAGAAATACTTCAGCTGATTTATGAAAGGAGGAAGTACAAACGTTTTTCGGGAAACTCAGGAATACAGAAGTGCAAGTCGCTGAGGAATGAAATAAATAGAAAGTACAGGAAGCTAAGACGAAACGGCTGCAGGAAAAATGTGAAGACATCAAAAAAGGAATGATTGTCGGAAGGACAGACTAAGCATACAAGAAAGTCAACCTTCGGTGACATTAAAAACAAGGGTGGTAACATTAAGAGTGCAACGGGAATTCCACAGTTAAATGCAGAGGAGCGAGCGGATAGGTGGTAAGAATACATTGAAACCCTCTATGAGGAGGCAGATTTGTCTGATGAGATATCAGAAGAAACAGGAGTCGATTTAGAAGAGATAGGGGATCCAGTATTAGAATCAGAATGTAAAAGAGCTTTGGAGGACTTAAGATCGAGTAAGGCAGAAGAATTCCATCAGAATTTCTAAATTCATTGGGGGAAGCGGCAAGAAAACGACTATTCACGTTGGTGTGTAGAATGCATCTTCTACACAATTCCGAAGACGGCAAGTGCTCACAAGTACGACAATTATCGCACAATCAGCTTAACAGCTGATGCATCCCATTTCCTTACCAGAATAATACACAGAATAATGGTAAAGAAAATTGAGTATGAGCTAGGTGACGATCAGTTTGGCTTTAGGAAAAAAAGGCACGAGAGAGGCAGTGCTGACGTTGAGGTTAATAAAGGGAAACAAGACTAAAGAAAAATCAAGACACGTTCATAGGATTTGTCGACTTGGAAAAAGTGTCCGTCAATGTAAAATGGTGCAAGATGTTCGAAATTCTGAAAAAAGTAGGGGTAAGCTATAGGGAGAGACGGGTCATATATAATATGTACAACAACCAAGAGGGAATAATAATAGTGGACAACCAAGAACGAAGTGTTCGGATTAAAAAGGGTGTAAGACAAGGATGTAGCCTTTTGCCCGTACTGTTCAATCTGTACATTGAGAAGTAATGATGGAAACAAAAGAAAAATTCACGAGTGTAATTAAAATTCAAGGTGAAAGAATATGAATGATACGATTCGCTGATGACATTGCTATCCTGAGTGGAAGTGAAGAAGAATTACATGATCTGCTGAACCGAATGAACAGTCTAATGAGTACACAGTATGGACTGAGAGTAAATCGAAGAAAGACGAAGGTAATGAGAGGTAGCAGAAATGATTTTTTTTTTGGTCATCAGTCTACTGACTGGTTTGATGCGGCCCGCCACGAATTCCTTTCCTGTGCTAACCTCTTCATCTCAGAGTAGCACTTGCAACCTACGTCCTCAATTATTTGCTTGACGTATTCCAATCTCTGTCTTCCTCCACAGTTTTTGCCCTCTACAGCTCCCTCTAGTATCATGGAAGTCATTCCCTCATGTCTTAGCAGATGTCCTATCATCCTGTTCCTTCTCCTTATCAGTGTTTTCCACATATGCCTTTCCTCTCCGATTCTGCGTAGAACCTCCTCATTCCTCACCTTATCAGTCCACCTAATTTTCAGCATTCGTCTACAGCACCACATCTCAAATGCTTCGATTCTCTTCTGTTCCGGTTTTCCCACAGTCCATGTTTCACTACCATACAAAGCTGTACTCCAGACGTACATCCTCAGAAATTTCTTCCTCAACTTAAGGCCGGTATTTGATATTAGTAGACTTTTCTTGGCCAGAAATGCCTTTTTTGCCATAGCGAGTCTGCTTTTGATGTCCTCCTTGCTCCGTCCGTCATTGGTTATTTTACTGCCTAGGTAGCAGAATTCTTTAACTTCATTGACTTCGTGACCATCAATCCTGATGTTAAGTTTCTCGCTGTTCTCATTTCTACTACTTCTCATTACCTTCGTCTTTCTCCGATTTACTCTCAAACCATACTGTGTAGTCATTAGACTGTTCATTCCGTTCAGCAGATCATTTAATTCTTCTTCACTTTCACTCAGGATAGCAATATCATCAGCGAATCGTATCATTTCGATCCTTTCACCTTGTATTTTAACTCCACTCCTGAACCTTTCTTTTATTTCCCTCATCGCTTCCTCGATGTACAGATTGAAGATTAGGGGCGAAAGGATACAACATTGTCTTACACCCTTCTTAATACGAGCACTTCGTTCTTGATCGTCCACTCTTATTATTCCCTCTTGGTTGTTGTACATATTGTATATGACCCGTCTCTCCCTATAGCTTACCGCTACTTTTTTCAAAATCTCGAACAGCTTGCACCATTTTATATTGTCGAACGCTTTTTCCAGGTCGACAAATCCTATGAAAGTGTCTTGATTTTTCTTTAGCCTTGCTTCCATTATTAGCCGTAACGTCAGAATTGCCTCTCTCGTCCCTTTACTTTTCCTAAAGCCAAACTGATCGTCACCTAGAGCATTCTCAATTTTCTTTTCCATTCTTCTGTATATTATTCTTGTAATCAGCTTCGATGCGTGAGCTGTTAAGCAGATTGTGCGATAATTCTTGCACTTGTCAGCTCTTGCCGTCTTCGGAATTGTGTGGATGATGCTTTTCCGAAAGTCAGATGGTATATCGCCAGACTCATATATTCTACACACCAACGTGAATAGTCGTTTTGTTGCCACTTCCCCAATGATTTTAGAAATTCTGATGGAATGTTATCTATCCCTTCTGCCTTATTTGACCGTAAGTCCTCCAAAGCTCTTTTAAATTCCGATTCTAATACTGGATCCTCTATCTCTTCTAAATCGGCTCCTGTTTCTTCTTCTATCACATCAGACAAATCTTCACCATCATAGAGGCTTTCAATGTATTCTTACCACCTATCTGCTCTCTCCTCTGCATTTAGCAGTGGAATTCCCGTTGCACTCTTAATGTTACCACCGTTGCTTTTAATGTCACCAAAGGTTGTTTTGACTTTCCTGTATGCTGAGTCTGTCCTTCCGACAATCATATCTTTTTCGATGTCTTCACATTTTTCCTGCAGCCATTTCGTCTTAGCTTCCCTGCACTTCCTATTTATTTCATTCCTCAACGACTTGTATTTCTGTACTCCTGATTTTCCCGGAACATGTTTGTACTTCCTCCTTTCATCAATCAACTAAAGTATTTCTTCTGTTACCCATGGTTTCTTCGCAGCTACCTACTTTGTACCGATGTTTTCCTTCCGAACTTCTGTGATGGCCCTTTTTAGAGATGTCCATTCCTCTTCAACTGTACTGCCTACTTCGCTATTCCTTAATGCTGTATCTATAGCATTAGAGAACTTCAAACGTATCTTGTCATTCCTTAGTACTTCCGTACCCCACTTCTTTGCGTATTGATTCTTCCTGACTAATGTCTTGAACTTCAGCCTACTCTTCATCACTACTATATTGTGATCTGAGTCTATATCTGCTCCTGGGTACGCCTTACAATCCAGTATCTGATTTCGGAATCTCTGTGTGACCATGATGTAATCTAATTGAAATCTTCCCGTATCTCCCGGCCTTTTCCAAGTATACCTCCTCCTCTTGTGATTCTTGAACAGGGTATTCGCTATTACTAGCTGAAACTTGTTACAGAACTCAATTAGTCTTTCTCCTCTTTCATTCCTTGTCCCAAGCCTACTCTTCATCACTACTATATTGTGATCTGAGTCTATATCTGCTCCTGGGTACGCCTTACAATCCAGTATCTGATTTCGGAATCTCTGTGTGACCATGATGTAATCTAATTGAAATCTTCCCGTATCTCCCGGCCTTTTCCAAGTATACCTCCTCCTCTTGTGATTCTTGAACAGGGTATTCGCTATTACTAGCTGAAACTTGTTACAGAACTCAATTAGTCTTTCTCCTCTTTCATTCCTTGTCCCAAGCCCATATTCTCCTGTAACCTTTTCTTCTACTCCTTCCCCTACAACTGCATTCCAGTCGCCCATGACTATTAGATTTTCGTCCCCCTTTACATACTGCATTACCCTTTCAATATCCTCATACACTTTCTCTATCTGTTCATCTTCAGCTTGCGACGTCGGTATGTATACCTGAACTATCGTTGTCGGTGTTGGTCAGCTGTCGATTCTGATTAGAACAACCCGGTCACTGAACTGTTCACAGTAACACATCCTCTGCCCTAGCTTCCTATTCATAACGAATCCTACACCTGTTATACCATTTTCTGCTGCTGTTGATATTACCCGATACTCATCTGACCAGAAATCCTTCACTTCCTTCCACTTCACTTCACTGACCCCTACTAGATCTAGATTGAGCCTTTGCATTTCCCTTTTCAGATTTTCTAGTCTCCCTACCACGTTCAAGCTTCTGACATTCCACGCCCCGACTCGTAGAACGTTATCCTTTCGTTGATTATTCAATCTTTTTCTCATGGTAACCTCCCCCTTGGCAGTCCCCTCCCGGAGATCCGAATGGGGGACAGTTTCGGAATCTTTTCCCAATGGAGAGATCACCATGACACTTCTTCAATTACAGGCCACATGTACTGTGGATACACGTTACGTGTCTTTAATGCAATGGTTTCCATTGCCTTCTGCATCCTCATGCCTTTGATCATTGCTGATTCTTCCGCCTTTAGGAGCAATTTCCCACCCGTAGGACAAGAGAGCGCCCTGAACCTCAATCCGCTCCTCCGCCATCTTTGGCAAGACCGTTGGCAGAATGAGGCTGACTTCTTATGCTGGAAGTCTTCGGCCGCCAATGCTGATTATTTATCCAAATTTAGGCAGTGGCGGGGATCGAACCCGGGTCCGAAGACGTTTTGACTATGAATCAAAGACGCTACCCCTAGACCACGGGTAAGTAGAAATGATAACAGCGAGAAACTTAACATCAGGATTTATGGTCACGAAAAAGATGAGGTTAAGGGACTCTGCTATCTAGACAGTAAAATAACCAAAAATGGTTCAAATGGCTCTGAGCACTATGGGACTTAACATCTGTGGTCATCAGTCCCCTAGAACTTAGAACTACTTAAACCTAACTAACCTAAGGACATCACACACATCCATCCCCGAGGCAGGATTCGAACCTGCGACCGTAGCAGTCTCGCGGTTCCGGACTGAGCGCCTAGAACCGCTAGACCACCGCGGCCGGCGTAAAATAACCAATGACGGAGCAAGGAGGACATCAAAAGCAGACTAGCTATGGCAAAAAGGGCATATCTGGCCAAGAGAAGTCTACTAATATCACATATCGGCCTTAATTTGAGGAAGGAATTTCTGAGAATGTACGTCTGGAGTACAGCATTTTATGGTAGTGAAACATGGATTGTGGGAAAACCGGAACAGAAGAAAATCGAAGTAATTGAGATACGGTGCTACAGATGGATGCTGAAAATTAGATGGACTGATAAGGTAAGGAATGAGGAGGTTCTGCGCAGAATGGGAGAGGAAAGTAGTATGTGGAAAACACTGATCAGGAGAAGGGACAGGATGATTGGTCATCTGTTATGACATGAGGGAATGACTAGAGGGAGCCGTAGAGGGCAAAAACTGTATAGGAAGACAGATTGGAATACATCCAGCAAAGAATTGAGAACGTAGGTTGCATGTGCTACTGTGAGGTGAAGAGGTCAGCAGAGGAGAGGAATTCGTGGCGGCCGCATCAAACCAGTCAGAAGACTGATGATCAAAAATTTAAAAAAAAGAAAAGAATGAATCTCCAAGAATGCACTGATGCACTGTATAAAGCAAGGAGGATAGCTACTGGAAAGAGCGGAACCCTGAGACTAGCTCGCATTCAACTGAGCGAAGACATTTTGAAAGTAAATGAAGGTAACAGTTTTTGAAAATTGAAGATGAGTCCATCCCTGACAGACTCATGATGTTCGGTTGTGAAGAAGCAGAGAAAATTCTGTATGAAACCGGGACTCTTCTGATGGACTTGACACCCGACAGTTGTTAGGAACTATTGCAACAACTGTAGAACATACACGTTGATACTGGAACCATAGAAGAGGAAACGACGGTATTTCCTGGTTTATTTGCTTTGCTCCCAGACAAAAGTCAAAACACGTATGAAAGATTTTATATTGCACTGAATAATAAGATGTGTGTGTGGTCACCGAAAACAGCAGTGCTAGACTTCGAAATGGCTACAATTAACGCTATGGAGACGGTGTTCCCCGCAACATCCATTTCCGGTTGCAATTTTCACTTCAAGCTATGTCTCTGGAAGAGAATACAAGAACTGGGATTAATAGAAGAAAAGAAGGATAGTGGAGATGCCCAGTGGTTTTGTCGCATGTGTGCTGCAGTGCCACATTTTCTATCAAAATGTGTTCGACGAAGCGTGGATGGTAATAACGGAGGAAATGCCCAATGGAGAAAGGTCATTAAATTAGCAAACTATATGGAAAATCAATGGACGGAGACTCCTAGTATACAAACTGAAATGTAGAGTGCTTGTAATTAGAGGCGCAGGACCACGAATGCTGTAAAAGTTTGGCATAGAAAACTAAACTCCTCAGCAAACCAAAAACTTCCGAACGTATATCTTATGATAAGTAAGCTGTAGGATGAAGTAGTAAATGCTGTATTTGAAATAAGAAAAATTCCATTGGCCTTGCTCTTGAGGAAAGGAGACACAGGTATTGACAAAAGGTTAAAAGACAGTGTGGCAAAATATTCCGGGTAGGGTGATTTAAGATGTTTAAAATCTCCGGCTTTCTAACAAAAAAATTGACCACGGCACTGAAATTCATGAAATAATATCCGAAGTTTAATCCCATGTTGCAATAATGTTTTAGAAAGGAAAAAAAGGTGAGAATAAAATGATAAACACGAAAAATAAAGAAAACATTGAAACACGCCTGCATACTATATGCACAGCCCCTCATAAATTGTGAAGCGATGTTCTTGTTACGAAACGGTGGGCAGAGCCTCCTCCACTCTTGTGGTTTCCTTTGACTATCGGAAAACCTCCGACTAAAATATCTGGCGTCGGAAGCACCATGCTGACGTCACGGGTCGCAAACCCCACGGTCGAAAAACCTACGACACCGGAAAACGAGACTGGACAAAAGGACAACAAACAGAAGCCAGGAAACGTTCGACGAGTACGACGTGAAAGTGATATTTGTACCTGTCTCTGTTAGTAATGTGGCTACGCTCCTAGCTCTCAGTTACTCGATATCAAAATCAGACACCGGAAATTCGGTAAACACTAGTTGGCTAGATCTTTCTTGCCTTATACGGGGAACGTAAGTGACAAATAAGTAAATAAAAGTGATTCAATAAACTAAGCTTCTGTTACGGCCGTCTACGAAAAAAATCTTCTTTCAAAGAGTACATGACAAATAATTGGTAACACTTAAAACCACACCATTCTGCGCGGGAGTGTAACCAGTATCCCAGCAACTTACCAAGGCACTGTATGCCGCAGAAAGCGGACGCCAGCAAGATGGCGACCACAGCGACAGAGATCGTCATGTCGACTGCAGCCGAGCAGAGTGTAGCCACCGATTCCTATATCGGCAGGGCTCCCTCGCCGTCCCCTCTCCTGTCAGAGGGTGTCATACACGACCCATAACGGATCTCCACTGGCGAGTTATGTTCTCTGACTTTCCGGAAAAGAAGTTTATGGCAGTGTCGGTTGCTACATCTTTGAGCTGTGATGACTGCGCTGTCCTCGAAATTTCTCGGAGACATTTCAGTAACACCTCTCGTTAAAGCAGCGTCTTCATTGCAGTACACAATGTGGGATGTTCATTCGCTTACTGCTGGTCGTAATGCACTCAGATAAAGTGACGATAAACTTATCATACCTCAGGCGTTTGCTAGGGACGTTATTTCGTGCAAGAGTATCGACGCCTTACGCCGCTTTCTAGAAAATCTCGAAATGAATCTCGGTCTCTTGGTTTCCCCAGGAAAACCAAGAGAGAGAGATTCATTTCGATATCAGTCATCGGAATGATAGTCGACACCTTAGCGTGTAAGCTATGTCTATAGAAATTCGTTCTACATTTACATACATACTCTAAAAGGCACAGTTTAGTGTTCACGCAGTGTACATCTACATCTACATCCGTAATCCGCAAGCCACCTGACGGTGTGTGGCGGAGGGTATTTTGAGTACCTCTATCGGTTCTCCCTTCTGTTCCAGTCTCGTATTGTTCGTGGAAAGAAAGATTGTCGGTATGCCTCTGTGTGAGCTCTAATCTCTCTGATTTTATCCTCATGGTCTGTTCGCGAGATATAAGTAGGAGGGAGCGATATACTGCTTGACTCCTCGGTGAAGGTATGTTCTCGAAACCAACAAAAGCCTGTACCGAGCTACTGAGCGTCTCTCTTGCAGAGTCTTCTACTGGAATTTGTCTATCATCTCCTTAACGCTTTTGCGATTACTAAATGATCCTGTAACGAAGCGCTCTGCTCTCCGTTGGATCTTCTCTCTCTCTTCTATCAACCCTATCTGGGACGGATCCCAAACTGGTGAGCAGTATTCAAGCAGTGGCCGAACAAATGTACTGTAACCTGCTTCCTTTGTTTTCGGATTGCATTTCCTTAGGATTCTTCCAATGAATCTCAGTCAGGCATCTGCTTTACCGACGATTAATTTTATATAGTCTTTCCATTTTAAATCACTCCTAATGCCTACTCCCAGATAATTCATGGAATTAACTGCTTCCAGTTGCTGACCTGCTATATTGTAGCTAAATGATAAAGGATCTTTCTTTCTATGTATTCGCAGCACATTACACTTGTCTACATTGAGATTCAATTGCCATTCCCTGCACCATGCGTCAATTCGTTGCAGATCCTCCTTCATTTCAGTAAATTTTCCATTGTTACAATCTCTCGGTATACTACAGCATCTTCCGCAAAAAGCCTCAGTGAACTTCCGATGTTATCCACAAGGTCATTTATGAATATTGTTAATAGCAACGGTCCTACGACACTCCCCTGCGGCACACCTGAAATCAGTTTTACTTCGGAAGACATCTCTCCATTGAGAATGACATGCTGCGTTCTGTTATCCAGGAACTCTTCAATCCAATCAAAAATTTGTCTGATAGTCCATATGCTCTTACTTTGTTCATTAAACGACTGTGGGGAACTGTATCAGACACCTTGTGGAAGTCAAGAAACACGACATCTACCTGGGAACCCGTGTCTGTGGCCCTCTGAGTCTCGTGGACGAATAGCGCGAGTTGGATTTCACACGATCGTCTTTTTCGAAACCCATGCTGATTACTACAGAGTAGATTTCTAGTCTCCAGAAAAGTCTTTATACTCGAACATAATACGCGTTCCAAAATTCTACAACTGATCGACGTTAGAGGTATAGGTCTATAGTTCGTCGTCCCTTCTTGAAAACGGGGATGACCTGTGCCCTTTTCCAATCTTTTGGAACGCTACGCTCTTCTAGAGAGCTACGCTGTAGCCGTTACCTGTGCTGTTGTCCTCACAAATACCTGTATGACTCTACACCACCCCTAATCTCCGCTTATTCTGCCTTTTGGTCCTTTATACTTACGTGTGTTACAGATAGGAGAATCCTTCTGATTTCTGTCATAATGTCAGTTTATATGAACTTCTTCAACAGCGTTTGGAAAAGGACGTTTTTTTTTTCTCACGATGGATTCCCGTCTGAGCACAACGTGCAGTTCTGTGGCGCTGTCGTACTGATCTAACGGTCCGGTAACAACTCTAGTAGCACCGTTGGAACTGTTTGGGTATCTTCCTTAATCCGACCTGATGGGAATCCCAAACACTCTACCACAAGTTGAAAATGAGAAAGAGAGAGAGAGAATGAGATATACGTGCATGTGATAAGCCCCTTCCCTCGGCAGGTTTTCTCCTTCATTCCTCCTCTGTGTTACCAGAGATGACGTGTAACGGATCACATTTGTACTAAGACTGCAGTACACGCGAGGCGCCAATTTGCCTCCACCGCCCTGAATGGAATGTATAACTTCCAAAAAATGTTCACCAACCTGCAACCTTCTGTAGTTGTTGTCCCCTGCGCAGAAAACAAGACTTAGGTCGTGAGTCCGTTATCTTAAGGCTGTAATAAACTTTTAGTGAGGAACAAATATTTTAGAAACAATTAATTTCCAATTAGTTTGTTTATATTGGATGCCACTCGCTTCTTATTAGCTTAACAAGAGAAACTGCACAATTGCACTCCACTTTAGAGTCACATACAATTTCCGTTCTTGAACAAAATCGTGAATTGCGTATTTTCGTAATTACTACAACACTGTTCTCAAATAAAAACCCAAATAATCATACATTGCTATACTTCAATTCTTTTATCTTGGTGGCTCGCGCATGCCTGCCCAGACGCGGGAGATTGCTGCGTTGCCAGTTGCACACGATGCACACGCCAATAGAAGCAGCGCCATAGTGTAGCATAGTTCGCAAGCTTACGTTTAGGGGGGAGCGCGCAGTTTATGAAGTAAAGCCACCACGGACGCATTAACCCTTTCGCTGCTACAGAGACGTGCTCCCCGCATTCCGCGCTGTGCGCGATTTTGTCACTGCACTGCTCGCCTGTGCTAACACATGGTGTTCCGACTGCTTTGACACTCATCATTCGATTCCACAAAAAATATTTGGCCCGAAAATTAGATTTTTACACATCTTCTTGACTGATACCTTCTCCCCATAAGTGACTTAATTTTGTTTCGATGTTCAACGTAGTTATTATGCAGCATTAAATATATTAAACCATTGCACGAAATTTTGAAGAGTTTGCAAAGGTAAAAGTCCATAGGGTATACTTTCCGTATGGTCGATTTTAGTTGCCACAATGTTGCAAAAACATTAAGACTTGAATACACCGTCTATCGGTGAAGTGCTCTGAGCTAAGTTCAATATAATTTTTGTGTGTGGCACACACGAACAGCATTTATTTGCTAAAACACTGATCAGCCGACACAAACGTTGAATATTGTGTTACCGAAGCACAAAACTACAAAAGGTGACTTGGCAATGGAGGAGACAAAATACTGTCCACTGAAGATGCTTCAAAAGATAGAAACGCGTCTGGTCTAAATAAGTCGCTTATTACAGTTACAGAAGAGGAATATATTTCAATACCATTGGTAAAACTGCGACTGTGGAACAAAAATAAGAAAGAGCACATGAGTATCATTGTGTATGTGCCATACCTTTCATTGATCGGAGTGCTTTAAAATAAAGCGAAACGCGCTCGGTGTAAATAAAACTTTTATTACAGTCGCGAAAGACGGAATATTTCTCAATATTACATACGACACCTATGTGGTACTTAAATTAAATGAGATATTGTTATACAGTAAATTTTATATGAAATTTAGGTATCTTCTCCACATTTCATTCTCAACATTGAGGCAACTAAAACCGACCATACGGAAAGTATATGCTGTGGACTTTTACCTCTACAAACTCTTCAAAATTTCGTGCAATGGTTTACTACATTTAATGCTGCACAATAACTGGGTTGAACATCGAAACAAAATTAAGTCATTTATGGGGGGAAGGTATCAGTCAAGAATATGTGTAAAAATCTAATTTTTGGGCCAAATAGTTTTTGTGAAATCGAATGATAAGTGTGTCAAAGCAGTGGGAACACCATGTGTCTGCACAGGCGAGCGCAGTGACGACAAAATCGCGCACAGCGCGGAATGCGGGGAGCACGTGCCTGCAGCAGCGAAAGGGTTAATGAAGAGACAAAGCACTAGAAATTTCAAAAAATTGCATTCAAACGAATAAAATTCCTGAAGTAAGACACTTCGATATTGTTTTTAAATAAAGAAAATATTGAGCACCACACAAGGTTTGAACTCCATACCTTTCGCAGACTTTTCAAACGCCTTAACCGTTACGCTAACGTAGCTCGTCCTACAATGTGGCTCCATGACGAGTATAAAAGATCACGCAAAATACTGACAAACACTGTTGGTATGACTGTGAATTACTCACAGTTCGTCGAAGTACAATAGGAAATAAACAATTACCACTGTTCTTCATTGCGAAAAAGCGGTTCGTGAGATTGATACAAACACCTTTCCTTGCTATCGCCTGAATTAGTAGTCTTATTGCTTGTTTGGTTTAATTAATTAATAGAATATGAAGCAATTGGTGTAAAGAATGCTTTTTTCCAAACTTTCTATAAAAGAAAGTCTGCTATCAAGACATTGCTTTTGTTCTATTACTTTATTTATGACTGAACGTTTCTAAAACTGAAGACACTCGTCTGTGCTCTGCTCTGCAGTCGAGATCTGGCAACGTCGTTCTCTGTTCATTGGCTGACTGTGTTTTGTGACGTCAGATGCGCAGAACGAACCTAAACTCGGCCGCCAACGTAAATGACGCGCACTTTAGTAAAGTCTTAATTGATACCGACCGCTGCAGACAACATGTCTGTCCTCCGACATAGCCGAACCAGTTCTGATCTTACAACCGAACCACTTCACCTACCATCCAAGTTAGGCGCGATTCGAAGATCACCTAAGTGCTTTGTCTGCTTTTTGGTTTTTCAGTTATTTACTATTCTGTTGGTAATTAATGCTTCTGAAATAATGGGATGATAGCACCCTTTTGAGAGATGCTTTAAAATGAATTGCTAGTAAATACGCTGTTTAGTTTTTCTAATATTGGTAACAGAAGATTATCATTTCAGCGCACAACTTCCAAACACAGCAGGCAATCGCGGAGAAGGTCCACAATTTACGCGGCCTTTCTCACGATACACGTACCGAAATAACCATCCATCACCGGTACCTCACACCCCATTACGTCATCTTCCCACTGCTGCCTTCTCAACTGCTCTAAGAAGAACTTCTTGTACTTGAATATGATGGCCACAGAGCGAGAAATATTACAACTCTAGCAACACTTAGGATTGTGTCAGACAAGCGTCACTTAAGCGATCTTCTTTAGTGTTGCGTTAGACTTTCCCAGAACTCTCGTAATACACCGTAGAGGTCCATTCGTCTTCCTTACAACTGACGTACTAATACATCGTCTTTCTTGCAACTGGCCTAATGCGCTAGTTATATTCATTACCATTTCGTAACGTCATGTAAAGATATTAAATAGACGTAACTAATTCAAGCAGCATCCCACTAGAACTGCATTCCAACATTAGTCCCTTATCGCATTACCTTAGTTATTCTTTATACTGGATCAGAAATTTTGTGCAAGTCGTCACGAATCTCACTCAGCTACAACAATCCCCCGTACTCAACAGTGTCATCAGCAAAGAGACGGTGTCCACTCAGTCTGACAGACAGTGTATGTTCATAAGGAGCAGCGCACCTGTCACACATCCCTGGATGCCTCTTGGAATTATCATTTTGTCTCTGATGAACACTCGTCGTCCAGAGAAACGTATTGGTTTCTACCACTCAATTAGTCTTCAACATAAGCAGATAGAGGAAAACGATGATGCTTGATAATACATTACTGGCCATTAAAATTGCTACACCAAGAAGAAATGCAGATGATAAATGGGTATTCATTGGACAAATATATTATACTAGAACTTACATGTGATTACATTTTCACGCAGTTTGGGTGCATAGATCCTGAGAAATCAGTACCGAGAACAACCACCTCTGGTCGTAATAACGGCCTTCATACGCCTGGGCATTGAGTCAAACAGAGCTTGGATGGCGTGTACAGGTACAGCTGCCCATGCAGCTTCCACACGATACCACAGTTCATCACGAGTAGTGACTGGCGTATTGTGACGAGCCAGTTGCTCGGCCACCATTGACTAGAGGTTTTCAGTTGGTGAGAGATCTGGAGAATGTGCTGGCCAGGGCAGCAGTCGAAAATTTGCTTTATCCAGAAAGGCCCGTACAGGACCTGCAACATGCCGTCGTGCATTATCCTGCTGAAATGTAGCGTTTCGCAGGGATCGAATGAAGGGTAGAGCCACGGGTCGTAACACATCTGAAATGTAACGCCTCTGTTCAAAGTGCCGTCAATGCGAACAAGAGGTGACCGAGACGCGTAACCAATGGCACCACATACCATCACGCCGGATGATACGCCAGTATGGCGATGACGAATACACGCTTCCAATGTGCGTTCACCGTGATGTCGCCAAACACGGATGCGACCATCATGATGCTGTAAACAGAACCTAGATTCATCCGAAAAAATGACGTTTTGCAATTCGTGCACCCAGGTTCGTGGTTGAGTACACCATCGCAGGCGCTCCTGTCTGTGATGCAGCGTCAAGGGTAACCGCAGCCATGGTTTCCGAGCTAATAGTCCATGCTGCTGCAAACGTCGTCGAACTGTCCGTGCTGATGGTTGTTGTCTTGCAAACGTCCCCATCTGTTGACTCAGGGATCGAGACTTGGCTGCACGATCCGTTACAGCCTTGCGGATAAGATGCCTGTCATCTCGACTGCCAGTGATACGAGGCCGTTGGGATCCAGAACGGCGTTCCGTATTACCCTCCTGAACCCACCGATCCCATACTCTGCTAACAGTCGCTGAATCTCGACCAACGCGAGCAGCAATGTCGCGATACGATAAACCGCAATCGCGATAGGCTACAATCCGACCTTTATCAAAGTCGATTAAGTGATGGTACGCATTTCTCCTCCTTACACGAGGCATCACAACGCCGGTTAACTGCTGTTTGTGTATGAGAAATCGGTTGGGAACTTTCCTCATGTCAGCACGTTGTAGTTGTCGCCACCGGCGCCAACCTCGTGTGAATGCTCTGAAAAGCTAATCATTTGCATATCACAGCATCTTCTTCCTGTCGGTTAAATTTCGCGTCTGTAGCACGTCATCTTCGTAGTGTTCCCTTTCAATGGCCAGTAGTGTATGATTCATACATCTCTATACGCATGTACATGGCGTACACATCATTTATTGTAAAGCTAGCTGTACCCAGCCGCACATGACTGTTGCTCAGTGTGGGAAGATGGGAAAAATGGACAGATGGTGAAAAGGGTGCGACGAATATAAACGGTGGGGTGTTGTTCCAACTTATATTAATCGCACAAACAATGCTAATTTGAGAATCATAGCATAACATGAGAATATAGTAAACATAACGCCCCGTGACTCAGATAAAGTGTCACATTTAATAGACACAATAATTGTACGTATAAATTAAGGTACGACATGGAGTCAGCGACAATGACGAAAACTTGAGCAGCCTTGTGCCACTGCTGAATACGTCGCTCGTGTAAATGACTACTTCCTGATCAAAAGTTAATATTTATTCACGCATTTCGGCCACAGACCATCATCAGGACTTCTGCCAAAGGAAAGTACAGACTCGTAAACACGTGCGTAAGTGATGTATCTCACTAAGAGTGAATTTACAAAACGTGTTACACAGAGTGCTCTGAAGTAGACGTACCAAAAAGAAAAGTCTTCATACAAAGTATGGATCACATGTGTCAGCCGTCAGCATCAGTTCTCAACTGGTAGACGACGCTACAAAACTTAACAAACAAAAATTGAGACCAGTTTGCAAGAATGCCTAGGAACAGTAGCGCTATTTGTGCCCACGAAAGTAGCTGAACAATTTGATATTGAAAATAAGAAAAAGGATACAGAACAGCAACAGAAACTGCAATATGAAGCTAAAAACACATTTTGAAAACGAGAATATACACAACAGTGCATAGAGCATACAAGGTACAAAATTATACGAAATGCCTCCAGGTGACGCTTTTTGCAACTATACAAAAAAACAATAACTTGTTAGTGAAATTAGAATAATACTGAAGTATCAGCTGTGAAATAACTCTCAACTTAAATACAGGGTGCGTTACAAATGGATACACACTTTGAACTGTCATGGACAATTTATTTCCCGTTCTACAAGGTTAAATGTCTGTGAGAAAGTAATGTTATGTTTCTTCAACAGGTGGCAGCAGTGAAAAGGAAGTAGCTACAACATGACGGACGTGCGTTTGAGCTTTGAAGCGCGGAAGCAGATAATGAAGTGGTACTGAAAGTTCGAGAATGTAGCTGCGGTTCGAAACAGTGGAGAAGTGAGTATGGTACAGAACCACCTTCAAGGTTAACAATTACATGTCTACAAGACAAATTAGAAATTCATGGAACAGTGTGTGATGTGCATAAAGGTCGACCAGGGTGATCTCGTACAGCTACAAGTGGTGATTCCACAACTGCGGTCTTGGAACTCTTTCAGCATTCGCCTCAAAAATCTTCAAGGCAAGCGGCACGTCAGAGTAATGTAAGAGCTAGTAGTGTGCTACGCATTCTGAAGAAAGGCAAGTTTCGTATGTACATTCCAAGGCTGGTGCAAGAGCTAAGTGACTATGATCCAGATCGAAGGTTAGAATTTTGTGAATGGGTTCAGGAGATGGTTAGAGGTGAACCGGGATTTATGGGTAGCATAATTTGGTCGGATGAAACCCAATTCAAACTCAATGAAACTGTCAATAGGCACAATTTTGTGTACTGGGATGAAGATAATCCTCACATTACAGTTGAAAAGGCTGTGAATTTGCCTGGTGTAAATGTGTGGTGTGGTTTGTCTGCAAGGGGACTCATTGGGCCTTACCGCTTTGAAGGTACCATTACTGGAGAAACGTACCTAATAATGCTTGCTGACTCCATATTCTCTGCCATTCGTGCATTATACGGTAATGATGATGAACTTTATTTCCAACAAGACGGCGCCCCGCCACTCTATCATAGGGACGTTCGAGCATACCTGGATCACAATGTGCCAGGCCAGTGGATGGGACGCAGGGGACCAATCGAGTTTCCTGCACGCTCTCCAGACCTCACGCCGCTGGATTTCTTCTTATGGGGCACGGTAAAAGATGAGATGCACTAACGTAAACCACGTAATCTGGACATACTTTGGAATGAGATTCAGGCAGCGTGCGCAGAAATCTCATTGGACACTTTGGTACGATATATGGAATCAGTGGTGACTCATACTCAGAAATGATTGATGCTGAAGGTCACCAGTTTGAACATTAATCACGTTTGCAAAGTACATTTATTTTTCCAATTGGGCTTTAAGCTTTCTATTTCCAGAAATTTAACATTGTAGAACGGGAAATAAATTTTCTATGACGCTTCAAAGTGTGTATACATTTTTTTGACGCACCCTGTATACGTAACCATAAAAACAGGGCAGTAGGTAGGAAAGAAATTGGGATGTGGATATGGGTCTTTATTGTGTAATTGGTTCGACAGGAACAATATTAGATACATAAGTGGCATTTATACACTGAAGAGCCCAAGAAATTGGTACACCTGCCTAATATCAAGTAGGGCCCCCGCGAGCACGCAGAAGTGCCGCAACACGACGTGGCATGGACTCGACTCCTGTCTGAAGTAGTGCTGGAGGGAACTTACACTGTTAATTCTGCAGCGCTGGCCCTAAATCAATAAGAAAACGAGGTGTGTAAATCTCTTCTGACCAGCAGTTGCAAGGTGTACCAGATATGCTCAATAATATTCATGTCTGGGGAGTCTAGTGACCAGCGCAAGTGTTTAAACTCGGAAGAGTCTTCGTGGAGCCATTCTGTAGCAATTCTGGACGTGTGCGGTGTAGCATTGTCCTGCTGGAATTTACAAAGTCCGAAGAAATGCACAATGGACATGAATGGATGCAGGTGATCAGACAGGATGCTTACGTATGTGTCACCTGTCACAGTAGTATCGCATACCACTCCAGCTGCTCATTACAGAGCCTTCACCAGCTTGAACCGTCCCCTGCTGACATGCAGGGTCCACGGATTCATGAGGTTGTCTCCATACCCGTACACGTACGCCCATGCAACATGCTTTCGGTCATCAACAGTCCAATGACGATGTTGACGGGCCCAGGCGAGGCGTAAAGCTTTGTGTTGTTCAGTCATCAAGGTTACACGAGTGGGCCATTGGCTCCGAAAGCCCATATCGATGATCTCTAGTTGAATGGTCCTCAGGCTGACACTTTTTGATGGCCCAGCGTTGAAATCTGCAGCAATTTGAGGAAGGGTTGAACTTCTGTAGAACGATTCTCTTCAGTTGTTGTTGATCCCGTTCTTACAGAATCTTTTTACGGCCGCAGCGATCTCGGAGATTTGATGTTTTACCGGATTCCTGATATTCATGGTACACTCGCGAAATGGTTGTACGGGAAAATCCCCACTTCGTCGCTATTTCGGAGGTGCTGTATCCCATCGCTCGTGCACCGACTATAACAACACATTCAAACTCACTTAAATCTTGATAACCTATCATCTTAGCAGCAGTAACTGATGTAACAACTGTGCCAGGCACTTGCGTTGTATAGGCGTTGGCGACCGCAGCGCCATATTCTTCCTGTTTACGTATCTCTGTATTTGAGTAGGCATGCCTAAACCAGTTTCTTTGGCGCTTCAGTGTAGTGCTCAGTGGGCTCAGTAGCCACTGCAGGCATTTCTAAGTAACACATAACAACATTACAAAAAGAAAGTGCTGATACATTACAATGCATGAGAGCAATAATAAAGATTTGACGGAGGGCAAACAGCATCAAAGCACTGGCCGGTAAGTGTAGTGTGGCAATATATTGGTTATAGCAACATGAAAGCAGAAGGACTGGGAGACTGGCTAGCTGTGCTCTGTGAAAACTGCATTGCACAGAGTTACTAGCTGAAGCACGCAAGATAACACACCAGAGCAAGAATTAAGTTACGAGCTACTTCACCAGAAGTTGGGTAATATTGAAACAAATGCGTCCCAGAGCCGCGTAAATAACTGTGAATTTTGAGGCAGGTCCATTCCAATTCCAGAGGCACCATCATGACGCCAGTTCTGTACTAGGTGACAAGACGCCTGGACATCACCAGCTGCAGCCATTAGTTCGAGATAGAACCAGGACAGCTGCCCCCACCACCCTGTGGGGCTTGGCTCCACAGGGCTGCCGCCCCGCCATTGATGCCAGCTGCTGCCTGATACCTGTCAGGGGGTAGAAATTCATGCCACAACGCACAGCAGTCTTTGCTCATCACTGCAGGTGGATACAAGCAGGGTCAAGCTGCGTCTGGGTTGTTGCCTAGTATGGGCATTCTTCTGTTGAAGGCACTTATAGTACAAGGGGAGCCCCACTGGCTTTAGGGCCTTGGCTGACTGAATGGCCGCTGGGTGCCTGCTGGCCTGATGTCAGTATCATGGGACGCTGATACATGTACCTCTTTGCCAAGGTAGAAGCCTATAATCTGCCTGCTGCATTGGAGTGAGGTGTGCCTACTTCACAGTGACACCAATGAGACGTGTAACTGAACTATAGTAGAATATTTCTCTTGACCATTAGTCGCTCACTTGACCCAAACCTATGAGTGGCACCTGAAATTGGCCAACCACATACAGAGTTGTGCCAGGAAAGCAGACATCGCCATCAGTGGACAGCAGAGAGTTTACCACCCTCTGCAGCATGACATCCAAACTGCTGCCTAGGGCACCTTCATTGTAGGGTGGTTAAACAAAGTTTGCACTTTGCTGATCATTATGGGGTCCAGAGCCAAGAGTCATCTTAAATGTAAGGCTAGAAGAACCAGTGGATGTCTCCGAGTTTAAGGCAGATGGTAAAGATCAGTGTTTAGAACCTGGGCTTTCTGCACCTTGTGGCAAATCTGCGGGAGTTGTTCATTTTACTTGACATCGTATGTTGAATCAATGCAGGGATGCAGGAAGTCCAGGTGGCTCATGATTCCACACAAGAAATGAATATGGTAGCGTGATTAGTTGAGGAGTGTTCTGTTCTTTTTGTTGTGGAGTTGTTATTGTGGAATCCATAAATATGAGTAAGGGTGAGGCAATGATGAAGACACAAGGTGTCAGCAACGAGGAAACTATGCAGTCATTAACTGATCAAGTAGAGTGGTTAAGAGTGGTAAGTACTTTGATAAACAATAAGGATGATGAGTTGGATTCGTTGAAATCCCAGAGTCCAGTGGCCGATCCAGCTACTGTGAACGTTACTACTTTTTTCTGGTATGTAAACTACGGAGATCTCTTGCCAGCGGCTGAGAGAGGGGTTGTTCGGACAAACTGTTGCAAAAAGCGAGATGCTCCTCTCTGCAGAATCGAAGACTTTTGTGTGATGTATATAGGATTGGACAAGGTCAAAACTTTTGAGTAGCTTGTGCAAGTATTGGTCTCAAAGATATGCGAAGCAGAATGGTGTGTGTTTTTCTGTTAGCAAGTAAGTATCATTTCTAAAAGTCCAAATGAAGCCATAGAGGATACAGTAGACAAGACTAGAAAAATTATTTTGTGTACATATGAACTGACGCAGAGTGATGCAGCAAACAAGTTATAGTCACAAGAAGCCAAGTATGCAGCATTCATTGCCTACCCGAATGGCTTAGCACTGGAAATGTCTAGGAAGGTGCACAGTGGTAGATGCAGGATCTCCATGACTAGCAGTACATTTTCAAGAGATTGATGTTACGAAGGAGAAAGGAGAGCCGTGCACGGCTCGCGTTTATTCCGTTTATTGTTTGTCATCTTCTTTTACAGTACTGCCGCCTCGTTTTCTTATTCCATTTACTGGCATCACTATCTTCCTGCCTTACTTGCCCATGAGTGGCAGCAGCAGTGCATATCGATAAGTGCACTGTCGTACCATCTCTAGAGCAACCGATTGTATTTTTGGGCGGTCGTGTGTCTCGCAATTAGTTGGAGATTGACCAGCAGTGCAGTCAGCATGCAGCAGCAGTGCAGTTGGGGATTGAGCGCCAGTGTGGCGCCGACAGCCAGTGCTCGCCGACCGCTGCCAACACACATGAACTGTCCACTGGAGGGAGACTGGAATGGGACGACTGTTGGTTGGTCGTTCAGTTGGTCGTCTCATCGGCCGACGTATATGTGGTCCTTTCACCATTTCCGGACTTGGGCAGTTGGCCGGTTGGTGTGGAGCAGCAAGGAAACCTCCGCGGGGCGTAGCTTGGCCGGGCCTGCTGACGACCTCTATGCAGTGTCAGAGTGTGAGGTGCAGTTCCCATTGCTACGAGGTTCGTGGCTCACCAATCCCGAACATGAAAGTTGAGTTTTGACTTAATCTGCCAGCAAGTCACGACTGTTAACATTGTGTCGTTTGTAGTTCGTTGTCGCTGTTGGGATATACCCCCGACCAACAACAACGAGTTTTTTTGAGGTGAAAAATCTTAGCCACCCTCCAGTGAAGTTTAACTGTACTTGGTTATTTGAACTGAAGTGCACCAGTGGAATTTTCTGCCTTGTGGCCTTTAACGTTCCGGTTACCTGTCCTAGCCATTGACGTAAATTCAGGCAGTGTATTTTCCTCGTTGTGTTGTCGCTGTCTAGCACGGTGTGTAGCTTGACAGCTCAATGTATAATTGGTTGTGGGCACCAATGCCATCCACATTGTTCCATTGTTCAATGGAATGTTGTGTGCTGGTCGGGTGAAGCGGCGGTTATCTTGTCAGTGGGTCCGTTGCCTGTCTGTAGGTTGGGTTGTCATCAGATCGATAATGGTTCAGCCGATTGCCTGTCTCACCTAACCGAGCATTAGTGTTTGAATTCCAGGCTGACCCTTCGAACTTCTGAGCGCCGTTTGGTGCACTTCCTTTCCTTGTTTGTTCTTGTTGTTTGTACTTGTATGGCTTCTAGCCGAATTTTAGATTAAGGTTGATGCCTTGGGCATCAGATGGTTTGGGCCTCCAGCCTAATTTAAGAACTGTTTTATGTAAAGCCTTTGGCATTTTTTAAATTAATCTTATTGAGTCTTAAGTGTTGGGCCTTCAGCCAATTTTGAATTTAATTTGTTTGCTCTTAAAGTGTCAGATTCCTTAGGCCTTCAGCCTAATTGAGGAACTGTTTTACGATAAGGCTTTGCCATTTAAATTTCTGATTTTGGTTGAGCTTTAAGTTATTGGCTTTTAGCCGTTTCTAAATTAAAGTGGCCTTGCCCTTAAGGCATTAGATTGTACGGCGCATTCAGCCGCTAATTAAGTTCCAAAACTAAAGCTGTTTTTTTTAAGAAAAATTTTCTTGGCTCTTGTAATGTTTGATCAAATAAAAGGTTGTATGTTGTAGTGTAAGTGACAACCGCTTACTTTGGCCCCTTGGTAGCAGAACGTGGTTGCACTGTGCTTGCTATTCTAGTTGCTGTCAGTTTCACTTTTGTTCTGTTTTGTGCTCTGTGGCACCATACTGTTGTGGCTGTTACTTGTTTCAGGTGCTTATCGTAATGGCAGTCAGACAGTGTCCGGGAATTGGCCTGCTCAGTAAGGACAACGTTGTTTACGAGGTGGCAATAAGGCGCCATCCAATTGAGGGCAATATTCCGGAATTAGTAGCCCGTTTGTGCGCGGCCGCTCTTAATACGGTTGACTTCACGTCGGCAGTGGTGTGTGAGACAGGAGCAGCAACTGAATTTTGTTTGAGGCTGTTAGAGGCCTTGGGCACACCATTTGTGTTTTGGAAGGAACCCAAGCTAGTGACAGTCAGCCAGATAGTGTGCAGGCATAGTTAATGCATTGCTTTCGACAGCTCTTTTCGTTCTCAATCGCGAAGAGTTTTTTTTACTTGTCATCTTCTAAGACTTAGCTCAGTACCTTCTTCAGTGCAGGGGTGTCGAGTTGCCTTTCGGCATATGTTTTCTCTGTCTGGTTGGTTTCTCGCAGGTTTCTCGCTTTCGCTTTTGACCTAGTAACGAGAGTTGAATTAGTTATCTTTTGGGACTTAGGTCGGTCTGTTCCTGGTGCAGGGATGTCGTTAGCCAGGGGGCGTGTTCCCTCTGCATGGGCGGGTCCGAGAGAACGTTTCGCTTGCAGCTTTCTCATGCACATTGTTTTGCTTTCATTAAGGAGCTCCTGCTCGATTTCAAGTTAGTGAGTGTGAAATCTTATGGGACTTAACTGCTAAGGTCATCACTCCCTAAGCTTACACACTACTTAATCTAAATTGTCCTAAAGACAAGCACACACACCCATGTATGAGGGAGGACTCGAACCTCCGCCGGGACCAGCCGCAGCGCCTTAGACCGCTCGGCTAATCCTGGTCGATTTCATTTTGCTATGTCACCCCTGGGTTTATGTTTGGGGGGGGGGGGGGGGGGGTTGAGCCATGCACAGCTCGGGTTTATGCCATTTATTGTTTGTCATCTTCTATTACGGTACTGCCGCCTCGTTTTCTTATTCCATTTACTGGCATCACTAACTTCCTGCCTTACTTGACTGTGAGCGGCAGCAGCAGTGCATATCGATAAGTGCACTGTCGTACCATCTCTGGAGCATCCGATAGTATTTCTGGGTCGTCGTGTGTCTGGCAGTCAGTTGGAGACGGACCACCAGTGCAGTCAGGACACAGCAGTAATGAAGTCGGGGACGGAGCGCCGGTGAGGCGCCGACAGCCAGTGCTCTCCGACTGCTGGTGACACACATGAACTGTCCAACGAAAGGAGATTGGAGAAAGACGACCGTTGTTGGTTGGTCGTTCGGTTGGTCGTCTCATCAGCTGATGTATATTTGGTCTTTTCCCCATTTCTGGGCCTGGGCAGTTGGACAGTTCGCACTGAGCAGCAAGGAAATTTCCGCAGCGCGTGGCTTGGCCGGGCCCACTGGCGGCCTCTATGTGGTGTCGGAGTGTGTGGTGCTGCTCCCATTGCTACGAGGTTCGTGGCTCGCCAATCCTGTATATGAAAATTGAGTTTTGACTTAATCTACCAGCAAGTCACGACTGTTCACATTGTGTCGTTTGTAGCTCGTTGTCGCTGTTGGGATATATCCTCGAGCAACAATGTGTGTTTTCAAGTTGGCAAATTTTAGCCACCCTCCAGTGAAGTTTAACTGTACTTCGTTATTTGAACTGAAGTGCAACAGCGGAATCTTCTCACGTGTGGCCATTAACGTTCCGGTTAGGTGCCCTGCCCATTGACGTAAATTCAGGGAGTGTATTTTCCTTATTGTGTTATCGCTGTCCAGCACAGTGTGTATGTTGACAGCTTAATATATAATTGGTTGTGAGAGCCAATACCTTCTACGTTGTTCCATTGAACTTCCTGTTGCGTGCTGGTCGGGTGAAGCAGAGGTTATCTTGTCGGTGGGTCCGTTGTCTGTCTGTTGGTTGGGTTGTCGTCGGATCGACAATGGTTGGGCCAACTGCCTGTCTCACCTAAACGAGCATTAGTGTTTGAATTCCAGGCGGACCCCCAGAACTTCTGAGTGTCCTTGGGTGTACTGCCTTTTCTTGTTTGTTCTTGTTGTTTGTACTTGTATGGCTTCTAGCCGATTTTTAGATTAAGGTTGCTTTGCCCTTAAGGTGTCAGATGGTTTGGGCAAGTAAGGCAGGAAGTTAGTGACGCTAGTAAATGGAATAAGAAAACGAGGCGACAGTATTGTAATAGAAGATGACAAACATTCGTTTTACGTAAAGTCTTTGGCATTTTTAAAATTAAAGTTTTTGAGTCTTAAGTGTTGGGCCTTCGGCCGATTTTGAATTTAAGTTGTTTTGCTCCTGTATAATCAGGTTTGGTCTACTATAGTCATAAACCATTAATTATCACCTCTAAAAAATCAGGTTGTGGCCACAGAACATGGTGACGGCGTTAGTCGTTGTCTACGTATTCTCTCTTCAATGCAACCATTTTTCACAAAAAATCTATTACTTTGCGGAATACTATGTTGTAAAGCCCGCCCGGTTATCCATACGGTCTAGAGTACTGCTTACCAGGCGTGGATTAGTGTCGAGGTCCGATGTGCCGACCAGTCTCTGGATGGTTTTTAAGGCGGTTTTCCATCTGCCTCGGCGAATGCGGGTTGGTTCCCCTTATTCCCCCTCAGTTACACGATGTCGGCGATTGCTGCGCAAACACTATCTCCAGGTGCGCTACACCATCATTACTCAACCACGCAAACATTGGGGTTAGACTCGGCTGGTGTGAGACGTTCTCGGGGATGGGGGGTCAACTGAGGGCCGAACCGCACGATAACCCTGGGTTCGGTGTGGAGCGGCGGTGGTGTGAGTGTACTGCTGTAGCCTGTTCTGGTGTTGTGAACCACTGAGGGCTATGGCGGGGCCGAAGCCTCTCCGTCGTTTCTAGGTCCCCAGTTCCATACAATACAATATTGAAGTAGTCTGGTGAAAATGTTTTTCATCGAAAACCACCTTCGTCGCCATTCTGAATATGCCTGCTTCGCAATAGTTGCTTCATTTTAGGATAGAGGAAGATATCATTGGCTCCCATGTCGGGAGAATACACCCCAGGAGAGGGGGCGGGGGCGGGGGCAGTGAAGCAGTATTTAATCGCCCAAAATCACACTACGGGTCACTATGTCATGTATAGAACGGGTCTGGACGTTGTCGTATAGCAGTAACAGTTCCTGGATAGCTTCCCACGACGATTCATTTGACAGACTCTCGAAACCTCCTCAGTAGATTTCAATAATATGACAGTTTAGGTCTCACGAGCATTAACCTTTAGCACCACATCATAGCAGTTCCAAAAAAGTAATCAACAACACCTTGCACGATGATAGTTAAGTATTCTCCTTTCTTGGTGGAGGTGAGTGTACATGTTTCCAATGCTTGCTTTGATACAATGTGTAATAGGTGTACTGTAGGTTAGGTGTGGACGAGTGGTTCCCTGGTGTAGGTTAGCAAAGTAATGGACTATAAATATAGGCAGTCAATTAACAGAACACTTTATTGACAGGCACGTACAGGAATGGTTCAGCGCATCTGAAACACATAGACTGAAGATAACCGGATGTGATCCCCAGTCCCTGACACAGGCGTTCGCCGTGAATGGAAACGGTAGCCCGACTACCACAGTATGATGGCCGTGGATGACTACAGAATGGCGGTGCCTCAGCGAGGCCACGTTCGTGAGTCGAAGTTGGACACTCAGGCAGCGGTCGTTGGTTCGCGGTGCAGTGGAGATAGTGTCACAGATGCTGTGACGACCGACGCAGGCTGTGCGTCATCGGATGGCCCAGCGGTGACGACACCATGGTGGGTTGGCCTTGATGGTTTAAATCTCCGATTCAAGGTGCTGACAGCTGCGGAAGCCCCATGTTTCGAAGCAGAGGCAAAATGACTGGAGCGGGGTCCATGGCCAGACATGGCGTAACCATTGTGTCAGTTGGTCATGCGGCAGGGACCCACATGACATCCCTCCGGTTGACTCGCAGAAGCGCCGGCTGCTGGAGCAGTGACTGCTGACGTTGCTCAAGTGGCTAAAGCACCGGATATACCGGGTTGAACAATCGGCCATTTTGGATCCCAATCCGAGGACAGTGTTACATGCTTCGCGTGGCGTAGAAAAGTGGATCAGCGAATTTTGCTTAATTTGTTTGTTACACTGTGTCAAATGGTTGGGTGCACAGCTCCAAATTGCTCAAATAATAGCAGACGTGGCCGCTATAAGTTTCACCGGTTTCTTTCAGATATAGATCGGCGTCAAAGATGGCTTGCAAATTCAACGTTGGATAATTGCTGAATACTTTTATAATCCTAAATAGTTCCTCAGGTATCACTGCATGCATGAAGAACGTCTTCACATGAATTTTTCTTTACATTACTCTCTTACAGCCCGGTAGATTGACATGATTTGTATTTACCAACAGTCCAGCTGTGTATGGGAAGTAACGATTAAAAGTATTATTCACTACTGACGGGTCAGTCAGTTTATTGCTTTTTCAAGCAGTTTGACATTACTGTGATTATCTGACTGTCACGTAATACTCTTTTAATAACTAGCCAGGTTGCTTTAGTATTACTCCTGGATTTGCCAAACAGTTATTTCCCAGTTTTCTTACTTTTTAAACAACTCCTGACAAATTTCTTTTAAAGCTTTTGAAATAATCAAAAAAACTGAGATCAATAATATACTCTGAGTACTCATGCATTTCCCTCTTGTGGTGACACGAAATGTTTAAGCCTGTTGTGTTCTATTTTGATATTATACCGTTATTGTTTAAGAGTAAAACTCTTATTTACTGTAAGAGCAACTAGATGTACCATACGTAAACCAGAAAATAAGTTACTGGTAACTCATTTTAATAGTACTTGGTAAGTATTTAGGACAGCAACGTAAGACTTACATGGAGCGTAAGTGAACGTCTCATATCTCGAAATACTCGTCTAATCACCTACTTTTATTTACTTGCCTCTTAAAGTCAAATGTAAGCCAATACATTTACCATGCTGTAATATTATCTGCGCGAGGAATGTACATTTGATGGCCTTAAGAACATATCAGAAAGTGTAAGTATTCCCCATAGTTTAGAAGAGCGCCTTCAACGTGGAATTCAAAATGGCGAATTGTTCAGTTGGTACTATGCAGTGCTCTAGAACTGGCGGGCCACTGGCTCTCAGACGGCTGCCTGGTTTCGTCGCTGGGCTGCTTTGCCAGATTGCGATCCGGTACATTTCCTCCCTCCTCAGGTTAATCTAGTCCTCTGGATTCCTATGTTATTGCTCTGACTGTGGCAGAGACACTTACAAATCTGTCAATGTTCCTTCACTGCCCGTTTTTCCGTCTGAGCTTGGCATAAAATTGGGCGTGTATTCCTTTCGTTTTTATATTACACTAGACGAAGGACCTCACAATGCTTTAGCATAGAGTTTGTGTGTCCCTCTTTGATTTCCTCTTTTCTCTCTTTTTTCACAAATTAATATTGAACGTAGTGGTTGAGTCACTTCCTAACTGGGACCGACATTACTGTGGCGGACCTGCAGGCTGAAGGAAGTAAGAGCAGAATTTGAGCAACTTCACATCAGAGATGGCAGTAGAAAATACCTTTCACACTAGCCAACAGTGAAAATGTAACTGTGATGAAATAAATGTTCGTTAACTGTATCGACCACGCTTATAACGAAAACAGCAATGAAAATCTCTAATTAGCTCTCTCTTCCAAGTTTAAGGGGTTGCAGTTAATTATAGTTATATTTTATTAGAATTCATTGTCAGACTTCCCATATAAGCTTAGGTATTCTGCTGATGGTAAACTGAGTAAGTTTCAAGTGACAACAGCTGTGGGTATCTTGTCGCTACTTTTAACCCGGGCTCGTAACAACAAAGGGAAGGGGAAGAGGAAGGGAGCACGTTTCATTGAAGCGAAGTTTCACTCTATTACAACCTGTGTCCTGTTCGCGGGCTGGAATAACATGTTAATGAGACATAGTTAGTGCATGTGGTCGCTGTAATTGCTATGATTCAATATGACTCGCAAATGCGTAAACAGTGAAGACAGTTTTTCCTAAATTTGCGGACAGACTACATTTAAACGGCAAAAGAGGCCACTAACGCCACATATTACGAAGGCGTACAGACTATGGCTGTGCAACTGGGAACCAGAACAAGCCCTGAGATCCTCGTATACACTGAAGCGCCAAAGAAACTGATATAGTCATGCGTATTCAAATACAGAGATATGTAAACAGGCCGGAGACGGCGCAGAAGTCGACAACGCCTGTATAAGACAAGTTCAAAAATGGTTCAAATGGCTCTGAACACTATGGGACTCAACATCTGAGGTCATCATCCCCTAGAACTTAGAACTACTTAAATCTAACTAACCTAAAGACATCACACACATCCATGCCCGAGGCAGGATTCGAACCTGCGACCGTAGCAGTCACGCGGTTCCGGACTGAAGCGCCTAGAACCGCACGGCCACCGCGGCCGACAACACAACAAGTGTCTAGCGCAGTTGTTAGATCGGTTACTGCTGCTACAATGGCAGGTTATCAAGATTTAAGTAAGTTTGAATGCGGTCTTATAGTCGGCGCACGAGCGATGGGACCCAGCGTCTCCGAGGTAGCGATGAAGTAGGGATTTTTCCGTACGACCATTTCACGAGCGTACCGTGAATATCAGGAATCCGGAAAAACATCAAATCTCCGACGTCACTGCGGCCGGAAAAACATCCTTGAAAAAAGGGACCAACGACGACTGAAGAGAATCGTTCAAGGTGACAGAAGTGCAACCCTTCCCCATATTGCTGCAGATTTCAATGCTGGACCATCAACAAGTATCAGCGTGCGAACCATTCAACGAAACATCATGGATATGGGCTTTCGGAGCCGATGGCCCACTCGTGTACCCTTGATGACCGCAAGACACAAAGTCTTATGCTTCGCCTGGGCCCGTAAACACTGACATTGGACTGTTGATGAGTTAAACCGTGTTGCCTGGTCGGACGAATCTCAATTCAAATTGTATCGAGTGGATGGACGTGTACAGGTATGGAGACAACCTCATGAATCCATGGACCCTGCATGTCAGCAGGGGACTGTTCAAGCTAGTGGACGCTTTGTAATGGTGTGGAGCGTTTGCAGTCGGAGTGATATGGGACACCTGATACGTCTAGATACGACTCTGACAGGTGACACGTACGTTAGCATCCTGTCTGATCACCGGCATACATTCATGTCCATCGTGCATTCCACCGGACTTGGGCAATTCCACCAGAAGAATGTGACACCCCACACGTCCAGAATTGCTACATACTGGCTCCAGGAACATTCTTCTGAGCTTAAACACTTCTTCCTGCCCATCAAAACTCTCCCGACATAAACGTCATTGAGCATGTCTGGGATGCCTTACAACGTGCTGTTCAGAAGAGGTCACCACCCCGTTAAACTCCTACGGATTTATGGACAACCCTGGAGGATTTATGGTATCAATTCCTTCCAACACTACTTCAGACATAAGTAGAGTCCATACCAGGCTGTGTTGCGGCAATTCTGCGTGTTCGTGGGGGCCCTACAGGATATTAGGCAGGTGTACCAGTTTCTTTGGTTCTTCAGTGTGTATTGCACCTCTTGTGTTTCGAATCTTCATTCATGGTTGAATCGTAAACGATCTTCCATCGGCTTTGTTATACCTGATTTAGCGAGAACCTTGAAACCGTGTGAATGATGGTTATTTTTGTATGACAACTCCATTGACACATGGTATTTCCAAGAAGAAAACGTCTTCCTTGACTTATCCTAACATACCGTCGGCAGTGCGACCAGCGCCTCACGGAGATGGACAGCCTGTTCTTGTGCCAACTGTCTGTGGTAGAGACGAGAGCGGCGGTGAGATTAGTGCTGCACCATCACCTTCAAAACCCAGTTGCTCGAAAGACCCTGATTTTGTGTTTGGCGATAAGTGAACAGAGATTCACGAATTAGCACAATGTGAACTTAATAACCTTTTAAGAGATTTGGAAGTGCCGAAAGAAAAAGCTAAACGATTGGCGTCAAGATTACAACAGTGGAATTGGCTTGATAAGACGGCAAATGTGACTGCGTTCTGCAACCACCATGTGACATTCACGTCCTTTTTCGACAGTGAAAGCAACTTCGTGTTTTGTAGTGATGTACAGGGACCAATGGCAGCTACGTGGATTGACTACAAAAATTGATCAGTCGAGGTTGTTCGTCGATTACTCAAAAGTAAGTGTCAAGTGTGTGCTACTGCATAATGGTAAGATTTTACCATCAATTCCGATTTGTATCACTGGTTACCGTCACTTGCTTGAGGTGTGTTCTGAAATCCTCTCTTACATTAACTCACTTTTCTTTCGGTGCTTGGCAGAACATGATAATAATATTAAAAAGGAAAACGCTTCCTAACCTTCCGCGAATTTTTTTTATATTAAATCCTCTCTATTTTTAATGACATGAAGGTCATAGAAAATGTAATGCTTATTGAAGAAACTTTGCAGTTCTAGACATAATCATGAACGGCAGCATTTTACACATTCCAAATAAGGTTCCTGTTTTAAACATTTTAGAAGAAATTGTAATGATCCTCTGTATTAATCATGATCCGTTGGGCATTTTGAATAAACAGCCTTCTCTTAAGCAAGCAGGCCTACTGAATAACTTTTTCTTTTTTGAAGCAGCATCCAGCTTCATTTCCTTCACCTTCTGGCTTCTGATTATTGTACAGTATACATGTATGCTTCTTAACTGGGTCAGTATTGCCATTGCTTCAAAAATGGTTCAAATGGCTCTGAGCACTATGGGACTTAAAATCTGAGGTCATCAGTCCCATAGAACTAACAACTACTTAAACCTAACTAACCTAAGGACATCACACACATCCATGCCCGAGGCAGAAGTCGAACCTGCGACTGTAGCGGTCGCGCGGTTCCAGACTGAAGTGCCTAGAACCGCTCGGCCACTCCGGCCGGCGCCATTGCTTCAATGGCCCTTAGTGAGGATAAGCTAGTATACGGCATTATGCCCGTTTCCCATAGTGAGGACTTCAAAGTCTACCCAGTTTCTATTTCACATATCTGTGAAATGTCACCTTTTAATAGAAGCTTGCACATTTCTAGTTTTTTAGCCCATGACTACAGTGCTTTATCGTGCATCATTACCCGCGTCCTTACTAAATTAAAATTTGGCTGTCATTCATGATGTAAAATTTAACTTTCTCACGTCTTATCGTATGTAAGCCATGTTGAGTCGACGGCTTTTAGTTAGCAGTTTTCTGTATAGCTCCTACTTTTAATGCGCCCGTTTATTGCTACTGTTGCTAGCTATTAAATGGTATATAGGTTTTTAGCAGTGTGTACTTGAAGATTTAGCAACCTACTATTTTGCTAAGAAGCAAGATATTTTTTAATAGACATGGCACATTTTATGTTCTTTTAGCTCGAGACTATGGCACGCTATTCCACGTAGCCATGTACGTCGGCACTTAATTTAAATTTGCATGCCACTCATGGAAATGAAAAAAAAAATCATGGTGTTTTATAGTTTACGCGTAAGCTAGTCTTCAATTAAGAGTTTTACCGCAGTTTTGTAATGTCCCTGTTCACTATGTTCCTTTATCAGTCGTAATGTGCTCTTTTCACTGTCCACGCAACTTTTTTGTAAAGTTTTCTGTCTTTAGCATCTGAATCACTAATTCAGATTGTGAACTGCCGGGCTAGTAGGTCCCGCGTTGTTCTTCCCGTCAACAGATGGTAGTACTTTTGCCAGTCTCCTTCGTGTACGATTCTCCGCTGTGTACCACCAGCACTCTTCCATCACGGCGCTCAGGGTCACAGCACAAAGTGCAATAGTCCTGATGTTCATTGCTGTTTTACTTACCGAAGCAGTCGTCCGTAGTATTGTCTGGTGTCACTTTGACATTGACTTACGTTTTACAGCACCTAGCCCGACAGCTATCTTCTTAAAATGGTATATGGAACTCTTTTATTATGTCTGCTACTGCGTATGAAAGTTATTGTTAGCAACGGTCTCTTGTTTATTTTCAGTATCGCACTTTATTATGGGCATGCAATAGCTCGAAACCACTCTGGTGTAAGCATTCAAAAATAATAAAAAATAACCTTACAACTGAAGCGGTATTTCCAGTTTTTATTAATTGTGATTCAGGTCGGAGTTGTATTTTAAAATCAACTGGGGATGTCGTTTTGACTACCTAAGAGGGTGTTGGGTACTGCAGAATGATTTTCTCTTCTGGAGATGATGGTTACATGGCATAATCCGCTGCCTGACTTGGTGGTTGCTTAATTTCACTTTTTTAATGTGAGCACCTTCCTGTCTTCCTAGAGCCCGTCGTTTTATTTTTTTCGCTTGACGGCAAATACTTCTTAGCCTTTCAGTGAAGTCCCGGACAGAGGATGAATTAGCCGGCCGGAGTGGCCGAGCGGTTCTAGGCGCTACAGTCTGGAACCGCGCGACCGCTGCGGTCGCAGGTTGGAATCCTGCCTCGGGCATGGATGTGTGTGATGTCCTTAGGTTAGTTAGGTTTAAGTAGTTCTAAGTTCTAGGGAACTGATGACCTCAGAAGTTAGGTCAGAGCCCAGAGGATGAATCCTCCCCTGGAGTAGGTTGAAATAATTCGAAAGGTGGGGACATTTTCCGACCAAAAGCAATCGCATAGGGTAAAAGACCCGTGTTTTCATGGATCTTTGAACTGTACACCATCACAACCCACTGTAATAGTATGTCCCAATTACCATGGCTAATATTACTCAGTGTTCTATGAACTCTCTCTGTTCTAAAGTTCGCTTGTGGGTGAAGGGCACTTCTTTATGCACATTAGGCAACAGTGGCGGCATTACACGTGGGCGACGTCGGGGACCGCTGACGGCCTCGCGCCTTTGGGCGTCTCGCAGAAAAGTTGTTGAAGCTGTTAAAATTTTAGCTCCGTCTCTATTTACGTATGAGTGTAGCAATATTTATCTATGGTCGTCTGGTGGCACTGTGAAAGTTAATCCCCATTACAAGATGCATCTAAGGTGTACACCCATGCGGCAGCGCTCCAAACGTACAAGCGTGGGACTGCAGACTGGTTCTGGTAGGCCTATTACGTTACACGATTAGAGGGATATAACTTTCGCGAGTCAGAGCATGAGCACTATACGGCAGTAAGGCATGGAACTAGAAGGAGACTGTTGTCTAGTCGTTCATACAGACTAAAAAAAGTTTGTAAAATAAACTATTAAGTTATATACTTAGAGAGAAAGCTGATCACCATATTAAAGAAAGATGCATGTTAAACGGAAGATACACTTACTTTTCTTTATACCATATTCACACCCCACTTGGTACACACAGTTTTCCGAACTGACGCATCGATCCAAGAACAAGCAAATGTAACATTGTTCTGTGTGAGAGACAATACAGGCAGAAGCATTGTCTTGGCCTATAATGCCAGCTCTCTGAAACCAATCCTAGCAAATCACAGTTCAGTCTTGTTTCAAATTATTAAACTGGTACAAGTGAACAACTTTTTTATCTCTGAAGATGTGGTTGTACCAGTTTCAGCCACACATACTAAAGAAACCCTATCCTGTGGTAAGTCAGAAAACAAATATATTTCTTGGCATATTTATTTGACTGCTATCGTACATGAAAAAAAAAAAAAAAAAAAAAAAAACATTCTGCCGTGTATGATGATCGCACAGCCTATTCGCTCAGTACTATGACATTGAGTACTTTAAGTACCATACTGTACTTATCAAAGTACTTAGCACAAAATGTTTTTAATTCATCACGTCTGTTGGACCCTCAAGAGACAGAGACACAGAGATAAAATGGGAATCCGATGCATCAAAAAGAAACGATTATATTCAACCAAGCTATGAGTTAAAATATCATGAAATTTCTTAAGAAAACTTCAGATGTAACTGGTCCACAGACCTCTGATGAAGCTCTTATCCAAATGTTTTTAGTTTTTGGAACAGAACCAGCTCCAGAGTCGAATAAACCTGTTACCCTTTCTCATACAGCATCAGAGTTGGATGAAATTGCTGTGGTCCGAGAGTGTGATCTGAATAAAAATTTCAAAAGTTATCATCAAGAGCAAACCGTTCATATAAGAGAGTCATTTATAGAATAATATCCGAGAAAGTAGGTATTTCCAGTAACATATTCGTAGCGTTATGATGTAATTCAAATTGGTCTCCACAAACCCTAGAGAAACGTGATGAAAGCTACCCCAAAGATGCAAATAAGACATTTTATTAAATTTGATTTTACTAGAAAATTGAGTAACGGCGAAAATCAGATGGTTAACTTACTCCATATCTCAAGACAAAGTCTATTGCTTTTCATGTCGACTCTTTTCACATTTGCAGACACAGGTGATAAAAGAATATGTAGTGACTGAAAAGATCGGAGTAGGATATTAAAAATGCATGAAAAAAGTCAAGAACACATGGAGTACACGATTAGATGAAGGAATCAAACACGGAAAAACAATCGGTAAGGAAAACGAGAGACTGATTAGGGTATCACAAAAGTATTTGTATAACTTGTCTGAAACATTGATCACACAATCTGGTGTTCGGAGGGCATCGAGAATCCCGTAACCTTAACGATAGCGGAAACAGTCGAAATTTTATAGACCTATATAAATTGTTATCCGAATATGATCTAACACTAAAAGAGCACTTGCAAAGTATTAACGAAAAGCAACTTCGTCAGCATTATAACGAAAAGCAACTTCGTCGGCATTATCTGAGTGACGACATACAAAATGGTTTAATTAGATTGCTGTCCAAATGTCTTATCAACGAAATTATAAATAGAGTCAGACAAGCAAAATATTATGCCTTCATGCTCGATTGTATCAGGGATTCGAGCTATGTGGAACAAATATCAATAATAATAATATTTTGTAGTTCCTCAGTTGGAGAGATAGAGGAATATTTCGTTGGGTTATTTTCCGTCGCAGAAACAACGGAAGTGTATTTGACAAATGCCATTTTAAAGGAACTGGAAAATAATGACCTAGATATTCAAAACTGTCGAGGACAGGGACATGATAACGTTGCCATTGTGGTTGGCATTAACAGAGGTGTTACAACAAGAATACCCAATATTAATCCCCGTGCTTTGTTCATGCTGTGAGGATGCCATTGTTGGAATTTGCTTTTGCAAGATGCCTCTAACACTTCTGCAACAGATAAAACTTTTTTCGGATTCATCTATAAAGTTTATATGCTTCTTAAAAAATCAAGCAACCGTTGGGATCTTATAAAAACTAAATTGACATTGAAACCTCTGTCTGAAAGACGATGGGAAAGTAGAATCGGAGCCGTAAAAGCGACATTTTTGCAATCTGATAATGTCATCAAATGTGTGAGTGACTTGAAAAGGAGGACTGATGACTCCGAAACTCTTAGAGACTGTTAAGCAGTCTTGAAGGAAATGTTAAAGTTTGAGCTTATTGTTGCAATACATGTGTGCTGTGAAACTTTACTACAAGTCAACAATATAAGTAAACTACCAATCAGTTAGAGTGAACTTGAAAGTCGCAATTGATACTTGATGTTCATTTCGTGACTGGACTCAAGAATTCCGAAACACAGAATTTGAAACAAGCGTTGCAAAAGCTGATTGTTTCTAGAAAAAAGAAATTTCGAAAATGAATCTCAATTTAAAAAGAAGAATCGCATAGAAAAAAACAAATGTTCGCTTATGAATAAATTGATGAACCTATACAATCTGTTGAAATGCAGTAGAGAGTTAGCTTTTTAACGTAATGATACTCTGTAACAGTCGATACGGTCTGTCCATTCAAAGTGCTCAAAGAATATTTTGAACGATTTGGTTTTATTAATACAATACTTCGAGGAGGCGAAAACAGCAACATACAGCCTTTAGAACTTTATGAGGAACCCCAGCTTTTAAAATCCATCCTACAGGTCACAATCAAAGATGCAAAAACAACTTATTCGGTACATATTAGAAAACAATTGGAAGGAGTATATCAAAATCTTTACTTAACACAGAAGTTTGGTCACTACAGCTTCTGCCAAGAGAAGTTTCTCGAACTTAAAACTGATTAAGACATACTTTAGAAGCGCGATGTTCCAAGAAAGACTATCTGCGATGTCAGTACTATCAACTGAAGCGGAAATAGCGGCTGGTATTAATTACGACGTAATCTTAAAGATGTTCAAAGAGGCGAAAACCGGAAGTTTAATTTATTTTTATGTATGTTTGTTTAATGTAGTTTTTGTTATTGCAGTAACCCTTGTATGTTATAATAATAAAATTTGTGTGTAAGTATTATTAGTGTATAATTCACCTCATTTAATTTAACATTTTCTTTCTGACTGGAAAGAGAAAGGGGCCTCACAAAACTGATTCGTCGCCGATGTTCAGTTTTCGCCTAGCACTGCCACTGGTAGTCGACATAGCTGCTTAAGTAATTCAGTCAAACAATTCATCCTTTGGTCCGTTATCATCGTTTCTGATGTGATGAATTTTGGTAACCACTGATTAACTACAGTGCGAGCCACTATCTCTGATTGTTGGTTTGGTATGGCAGTCGTGGCCAAATAAAGTGAAAAATGATCTGTTACATTTAAGAACACTTCGATCTCTCTCTCTGTTCAATTCCTACTGTTTGAAATGGTTTTTGTGTCAGCCAGTTTATTCCAAGGGGTTTCGCTGATAGCTGAACTCGGCTCGTTGAGGGCAAGGAATGGAGTTCTTTAAGTAGGATGTTTTTTTCTGTGGTCACGAGTCATTTTCCGCAACACGGCTTTCCACAGCTCATCGTAGTCTATGAACAGATCAAATGAAATCATGGGCTTGCCTCAATACTTAGCCGTAAACAGGCTGGCACAACGATGTGGCGACATCATTTTGTTTACCTGTAAGGCTCTCCATCATCAGAACCAAACTCTGCCTGTTTTGTCTACTTCTGACAGTCAGTGTCAGCTGTCTGTGCTCTGGATCACTCTACTATGTCTGTTCAAATGCATTCTACAGCGCCTACTTTGCGTTACTACGAGGTTTTCTTGGATGATGCGTTACCTCAAATCAAATTCGCAACACCTTAAGGCACAGCAGGCTAGCGTACTGGGTCGATCCTTTAATACTATAAGCCATTTTAGTGCAATGTAACCTGTTACAAGATTAAAACGCTCCTTTATAGAGAGTAAGGAAAAAGTTGTTGGATTATTTTCCTGTTTAGTTCAGTTCTTCCTTCCCATCAACCTCTTGGCTAAGAACACATCTTTGAACATGCATGATCGAATTACAAGACAAGGTAAATTCTTTCTGATAGTCTGAAAAAATGTGACAAAGATCTGTGGTTAGTAACTCATTTACAGCTTCCCAACAATCTGGAGTTCAGTCAAATTTTACTCTTTTTTTTTTTTAGCAATACGTAAGGGTCTGGCAGCCTCTACAAAATTTGGGTTGAATTTTCTGTTGACATTCGCGATTTCGAGATGTGGTTGTATTTCTTTAGATTAGATTAAATTAATACTTGTTCCATATACCGTGAATACGACATTTTGTAATGCTATGGAAGATGTCAGAAACAAAAGTTTCTTTACATGGCATAATTGAACCTCCTTTTTAATTTGTGTGATTACTGATTTATATGGAAAAATCATCTATAATTGTGTAGAAGGAGTTCAGAAATTCCTTTAGTTTGTTTTTGAATGTTGATTGGCTATCTGCCAGACTTGTGATGCTATTTGGTGAGAGATTGAATACTTTTGTGACAGGTTAGAGGTAACCGAGAACAGAATAGTGAACATTAGCCTTTCTCCTAGTGTTTAAGCTACGCACAATGCTATTGCTTTTGAACTGTGATGGGCTTTTAAAAACAAAATTTTATAAGTGAATTTGTATGTTGTGAGGCTTCTGTGAAAATCCCTAGTTCCTTCAACAAATGTCTGCAAGTCAATCTTGGGTGGGCTCCAGTTCCTGTCGTGATTACACACTTTTGCGCAACGAATTCCTTTTTCCTTAATGATGAATTACCCGAAAATATGATACTGTATGAAAGCAGCAATGAATACACTTAGTATGTTAAGGTGCGAACACAGCGACAGCTACCGACCGCGACTGCAGAAGACAGATGGCAACGCTGCCGCCTGCAGTCGGTGTGTTGCGCAACGCAGCGACAGACAAGCTATGTAGTTGCCGGGAACAACTGCGTGAGGCGAGATGTCTGTTAACACCTCCGCTGTTATTGCGCTGTTGTTGTAAGAGGAAGACGATGACATTTTATTGTTGCATTCCAGGAAAAGACGAAAGCTGGTAATGCCTTTATATAAAAGTAGAACTGCACTGATAAAAGACATTTGTCAGGTGATGAAAATATCTTGAGGAGCTACTGTCGTTTAAATAAATGATAGTTTAATTTCATGCTCAGTTTTATTAAAGATGACATAATGCCACAGTGCCTAAGAAACGCAATACGTGCGGAAGAAAAATTATATTTGACAGTGAGGTAAGTCCACAAAATGTTATACATTATTAGATTGTGCTGCAGTTCCAAGAGAGTTTTGGAGGTTGAAGGGCTGCTGTTATCACTTCGCCGATGTGTGTTGCACTGCGCAGCCATTATTTCATAATCAGTAACGATCATACTAATTTTATTTTGGCTTCTGCATTATAAACTGGAGGTAAACTCTTTACAACTGTGCTGATGTGACGTAAAAATAAGTCAATATCATCATCTTTGTGTTCCATAAATGTTTTTAGTAAATTTTGCCTAATTTCGTCCCTTTCTTTCCACATTTTTAATATTGTGTCATCATTACTACGAACTTTACAGAGTTTTCTTTTCCGTGCTGGCACACAACGTTCTTCGTTTGTTACCACAGATGTTTCACCACTATTTCCTATTCTATGTGTTTCTGCCGTATCTTCTTCCTGTGATGCAGAAAGGTCCAGTTGACGAGTTCGATCTGCACTGTCTTCCTGGCTTTCTTGTATTGTTGTCTGTGATGATGTCAATGTAATATTTGTTCCTCCATATCTGTGTTGTGCAACACTGTCAAGGAACGATAGCTGTTCGTGTCTTTTTGTTTTTGAATTTTTTGAGGCAGCAGAGCCCGTTCCTAATTTGCTTTTCTTCTTGAACCTCTGGCAACCGTCCCTTAAAACTTTCCACTTCTTCTTACAGTCATCACCTGTAAATGGAAATTATATTAGCTGTATGTTTTCGTTTGTTTCAGATTTTTGGCCACAGGCGAAAGTTACCAGTCTTTATCATTTGCCTATCGTATATCACCATCTTACATATCAAGAGGCGTTAAAAATGTTTTGAAGATATTAAGAATAAGGCTGCTGCCCATGTTGATGCTACCTTCCACTGAATCAGATTTCAGACGTATTGAAGAAGAATTTTGGCTTAAATGTAATACACCTAATGGTGTAGGCGCTATAGATGGAAAACATGGTCGCATAAGGGCACCAGAGAGAAGTGGATATCTGCTTTTTAATTGCAAAGATTTTTTTCAATTGTTCTGCTGGCTATTGTGGACGCAAATTGTAAATTCATTAGCGTTGATGTCGGCGCTTACGGAAAATATTCTGATAACGGTGTATTTCAGAAATCGGCTATGGGCAAGAAAATAGCCACAAAGGAGTTTAATATACCTCCACCAAAATGTTTCCCAAGCACCAATGTGATATTACCACATTTCCTTATAGGAGACGAAGCGTTTGCTCTCAGTGATTATATGATGAAACCTTATTCCAGAAGAGTTGCTGCATCACATCGAGACAAACAGATCTATAATTACAGATTATGCAGTGCTCGTCGAGTGTCGGAAAACGCCTTTGGGCTATTAAGCCAAGTATTTAGGGTATTTTATAGCCCTATTCCTGTGGCGCCTGAAGTGGCTAACGACCTCGTTTTGTCGGCATGTTGTTTACACAATTTGCTACGAGACGGTTATCTTGAAGAAAGTGATATTCCATTTTATAGCTATAGTTTTAACGAAGCAGCCAGCCAAACAACATTCATAGCTTTTCTCGTTTTGGAGGATTTCTAAACAGCAGTGGTTTTGAAATTAGAGACAAACTTGAAGATTTTTTCTCCAGTGAATACGGTTCTGTGGCGTGGCAAGGGGCAGCAATTAACAATAGGTTGTGAATAACAATGGATTGTAAATAATGATTTATGTAAGACGAAACATATATACTGTTGCCTTTTTAACATCTTCATAGTAAATAATTTGTTGAATATACATACTTGTTTTATTTAACTCTTGCGCTATAGCTTTCCAGACGTTATCTTTCACTAAAACAATTCTGTATTCTTCATGCCGTGCGTCATAAATTACAGAATATTTCGCCACACTGATAATCATCGGAGTCCGAGAACCTCATTTTCACTGAATTGGGTATGTTCGGCCAGTAAAAGCAGTCCCCGGTCGCTATGCGGTTCGGCGGCTGCGGTACTACTGGTCCCTGACCGGATGTGCGGTCTGCCGCCAAAGCAGGTACACGGCAGCAGACGACGCTGCCGCCGCGTTCGGCACGACTCACATTGCAAACAAGGGCAACCAGTGGTGCCGCCTGCAGCCGGTCGGTGCAGTCTGCGGTCTGCGATCGTGTTCGGAATCGCACCGTTAGTTCACTGATAAGCTTATCATCAAAATTTCCAATAATGGTATAACTAGCTGAACTCAAATGTTTCAGTGGTTCATCAACGTGTTTCTTCCAATGCAATCTCTCATGCATGAACTCACATAAAAATTTGGCATATTGTGGCTGAGCTACAGACTGCGTTCAGACTCTACATTTATTAATGGAGTCTGCATTTATGAATGGTGTAATACCATTTACTGTACAGAGCTGTATAAACTGCGTATTATTAAAATTCAGCGAGCGTTCATTGGCTTCATAATTTTGTGAAAGTTGTTATTTATAATTGCCTCATCTAATTCTTGTTTGTTGGGTGTGATTACTATACTCATACCATTTGCGAAAAGAACTACCGTTGCATCTTACCTGAACATAGAGTGGCAAGCCAGTAATAAATGTTAAGAATATTAAGGGACCCAAGACTGAAGCTTGTGGGACTCCCTTCTTGATACACCCCCAGTTTCAGAGCTCTGCTGATTTTTCCGCATTATGTGAACTGCTTATTTTCACTTTCTGTTCTCTTCTAAAAAATACGGTTTAAATCATTTATGCCCTGTCCCACTCTCACCAGATTACTTGAACATATCTAAAGGAATTGGGTGATATATGAAATGAAAAGAGTTTGAGGGACCATAAAAATTTACAGTGGTTGATCTTCAGTTATTCAGAGCATTTAATATTTTATTAGTGAAAGAATGTCTAGCATTTTCTGTAGAAAAGCCTTTCTCAAATCCAACCTGACATTTTGCTAATAATTTATTTTTACAAATATGTAAAGCTATTCTTGAATACATTATTTTTTCCAGAATTTTGGATGATACTGCCAGAGGTGAGATTAGGCCATGATTGTTGGCGTCAGACCTATCCTCTTTTTTATGCAGTGGTTCAACAACGACATATTTCGTTCTGTCAGTAAAAATTCCCTTTTTCAGTGAGCTATTACATAGAGACATTCATTGCACAAGGGACTCAAGTCGTAAAAAAAAGCTCTGAGACACAATGACATAGACAATTTGCTGGAGTATTAATTATTTAAGAGAGAATACATATGTTTAAAGTGTTTAAAAGATAGAAGATATTTTGTATAATGTATTAGCATGTTGAAGAAGATAAATCTAAGTGCTGTTATATGCTAACAAGAATAGAAACTACTGACCTGATTCTTTTGTGAACTGGATGTATTGCACTTGTATCTTCCTCTTTAGTCTACTCTCCAGGTTTTACTAAGGAAAACAATAAAGGAAACACTTTTATTGAGTATATAATTATAATTTTATTCCCTGTGTCTCTTTGTAACCGTATTTCCAAGGAAAATGTATTCACTTTCGTCTGCCTGACAGTGTCACACAACAAGTTCTTGAAAAAATGATTTACAGATCGACCGTATAGCAATAACTCCTGCACGTCCTTTTTCTTCTCTTTTGACACTGATCGACGTTTGGTATAAAGAAGACCATGCTTGAGTTAGAAACGAATGTCAGGGGATGACTAGGCTTCTTTTTTAAGTCAGCTTTGTCGTTCAGAGTCTACCTGTACTGGAAGATAAAAGAAGATTCTGTTTCCTAACTTAACACTCTCATAGCCACCCAGTTGAGACCATAACCATCAACTATGTTTTTGTTCATTACTGAGTTCTCCACGTTTCAGAGGGGAATAAAGTCTGATAATTTCATGTCAGTGATGACAAATCTGGGAAGACTTTATTTTGCTTGTCTAACGAAATTCATCCATTAATTTGGTGTGTAAATGTGTAAAATTTTCCTGTTAACTTCCTCCAATAAGTCAAAATCACCGTCATTAGATAAGTAAGAACGTCCTGATAAGAGAGATTTGTGATCACAGCTCTAAATAACTTCATAACAAACTATGACTTTTACTGCTTCTGCTTTGGCCGGTACAAGTCTGCATATAATACTATTTTATTATGTGTACACGATACATATCCTTATAGATCTCACTTCAGTCCTTAAGAAATATTTGAAGCTTATGCCTTTATGATTTCCAGTATCAACTCTTTTCGAGACCTCAAAATCGGACCAAAAATAACTAAGTTTCCCGGAGTATAAAATGTTTGCAATTTTGTCATATAATGACATGTTGGAGACCGTGGCTGTTTTTGAAGACAAATGTTGATCGTGTTAGGACAGCAACCAGCCACAAATTTACTTTGAGTTCCTTTATTCAAAGGAAACCGTTACCGGTTTCGAATCGTTGCGATTCATCATCAGACGGTTTACACGCTTTCTTTCTACATTTGGTGTGTTTTTTACAGATTAATTGTCCTAAAATATAAATAAAACACAATTACAAACACGCCACACACAGATGGTTGCGTTGCAGATTTTCGTTGCATGTGACTTACGTGAAACGTCGGTTTCGAGTGATTGTTTCTATAACGTTCATCCAATCGATGTAAATGCATTTCCACTGCATCCTCGTTGTTGCACACGTAATAGTTCTCACTGTACACTTTAGATTTGTCACTGAGTTCATTCCAACCACGCACCACATGTTTTGGTACACACAAAGAGCTTACAAACATATGGGTGTCACAGATGCTATGATATATCGTAACATTTGACGATGATGTCCTATGTTTGGAAATGATCATATATTCTTTTACAAAACTGTAATGTCTTTTACATTAGTGTAGAGAGATTGAATATTTTTTTTAAATATATATATATATAAATCTGTTATTGCTAATTTAATTATAAAGTTTTTTATATATATCTAGAGCTGTATAGGTAAAATAGTACATTATTTTATTACATTTGGCAGCATGAGAATTACAGTAACATATAAATTTTCTACTTGATCTGCAGATAGGTGTATTAATATTATTTGCTTTGGAGGCTGGAAAGTAATTTCTGGAAATTTTTCAGGAAAGGGGCTTTAGCCAACTCTGTTTGTTCATTAAGGGTATAGTCTGGGGTGCTGTTTTTGTGTGTGTGTATTTCTAATTCTTCTAATATATTCATAGTGGCCCCTTTTTCTGTTAGATGTAAAATCTTTAAGTTGTCCTCAATGTTACCCACTGAATGGTTTTCTTCAGCAATATGGGCTGCAAATGCTGATTTGTTCAAGTTACCAAGTCTTAGGGCGTCAATATGTTCTTTATATCTAATTTCAAAACTTCTGCCTGTATGTCCAATGTAGAATTTTGGGCATGTATCACACGTGAGTTTGTATATTCCTGATTTACGGTAGGGACTCTTGGAGGTGTTTACATCATGTATCACTTTTTGTTGTAATTTATTTTTTGTGGAAAAGCTGATTCTGATATTTTTCTTCTTTTTAAATAAGTTTGCTATTTGGTATGAAAGTGGGCCTATGTATGGGAGAGTAGCATATTTAGGTTTGGCTTCAGTGGCACACTGATTTGGCTTGAAGTGACTGCTGTGAAGTGGATCTGTGGGTTTTGTCTGCATTTTGTTGTGGAGTTTTTCTATTATTGTGGGTTTATATTCATTATTCTGAGCAACTGTTCTAATTATATTGATTTCATTTTGTTGGTCTGTGTCACTCATTGGTACTTTTTTAATTCGGTGTAGCATCGTTCTGAAATAGGCCATTTTTTGTTGGCGGGGGTGGCAAGATGAGTTGCTAATACTGACATCTGTGGTGGTAGGTTTTCTGTAAATACTGAATTGATGTTTATTGTTACTATTGCTAATTTTCAGGTCAAGAAAGTTAATGCTTTTATTAGTTTCATGTTCAACTGTGAATTTAATATTTTTGTGCATTTTGCTAAGATCTGCTGCTAATGTATCTATTTCATTGCTTGTACCATCAAAAAGCAGTATTGTATCATCAACATATCTTCTGTAGTATATTATTTTGTTTGAGATGTGCTGGTTGGCAGAAAAGAATTTTTATTCTATATGGTTGATGTAAATGTCAGCCAATATCCCAGCTAAGCTACTTCCCATTGCCAAACCATCATGTTGTTGGTACAGTTTGTTGTTGAAGCTAAAGTAGTTATGGTCTAGAATAAGTGAAAGTATTTCTATGAGTTCACAGATCTCTGCAACACTAATTCTCTTATATTTAAGCAGATTGTTTCTTATAATGTTAATAGTCTCTTTTACAGGGATGTTCGTGTACAGGTTGACTATGTCTGGTGACGCTAATTTAGCTGTTGGTGGGATGTGGATGTCTTTAATTAAGCTTATGAGTTCATGTGTGTTATGTATGGTGTAGTTATTTTCAAATGTATAGTATTTGGTAATGAGGTCTTTTAATTTACGGCTTATGAAGTATGCAGGGCTGTTTCTTGAGTTAACAATCGGGCGAATGGGACAATTTTCTTTATGAACCTTTGGCTGTGCACGCAGTTTTGGTGCCGAGGGATTCATTGTTATGCAGTTACGTATTTCATATTTGTTCAGTAAAAAGTTACAGTTTTGTAGTAGCTTTCGAAGTTTAGTTTGGAATTTTACTGTAGGATCCGTCTTTATTTCAGTAATATTGTTGCTATGGAAAAATTGCAAGGTTTTCTCTACATATTCCCTTTCATGCATTATGATTAAAGAATTTCCTTTGTCAGCTTTTACTATGAGTGCTTTACTTTCAGACAGTTTGCTATTAATATTTTTCAAATCTTTAAGTTCAATGTTTTTGCGGGTATTATTTGTTTGAAGTTGTTTCATTATCAGTTTATTTGTCTTGTATGCAACTGCATTTTTCTCACATGTGTCTAGTTTTGCTGTGTCACAAGCAAGTTTTGTGCAGGCTATGAGGTTTTTGACACTGTGATTATTGACATTTGTTCCAATATTATGTTTCAGACCTTTATTTAACAAAGTGAGTTCACTGCTGCTAAATTGGATACCAGTTGTATTAATGACTCTATCAAAAAATTTGTGTTGGCTTGGCTGTTTATTATCAAACTCTGGATTGTTCATAGTTTTTAAGGCTTCAATTTACTTTTTGTGTTTGGATAGGATTATCTTTTGTTCTTTGTCTACTTTATCGTCTACGTGCTGTAGGATGTGCGAGAATTGTAAAGGTGAGAGGCTGTGTCCTAGCTGCAGATGCAAGTTGTACATGACATTGTTTAAGTGTTATTTTTTCTTGTATTGCATTTTAATCTCTGTTTTTAACCATATATTTTCACTTTTTTTTTTGCTTAGCAAATCTGGCAGCTTTAGTTTTATTAACATTATAAGAAACAATCTGCTTAAATATAAGAGAATTAGTGTTGCAGAGATCTGTGAACTCATAGAAATACTTTCACTTATTCTAGACCATAACTACTTTAGCTTCAACAACAAACTGTACCAACAACATGATGGTTTGGCAATGGGAAGTAGCTTAGCTGGGATATTGGCTGACATTTACATCAACCATATAGAACAAAAATTCTTTTCTGCCAACCAGCACATCTCAAACAAAATAATATACTACAGAAGATATGTTGATGATACAATACTGCTTTTTGATGGTACAAGCAATGAAATAGATACATTAGCAGCAGATCTTAGTAAAATGCACAAAAATATTAAATTCACAGTTGAACATGAAACTAATAAAAGCATTAACTTTCTTGACCTGAAAATTTGCAATAGTAACAATAAACATCAATTCAGTATTTACAGAAAACCTACCACCCCCGCCAACAAAAAATGGCATATTTCAGAACGATGCTACACCGAATTAAAAAAGTACCAATGAGTGACACAGACCAACAAAATGAAATCAATATAATTAGAACAGTTGCTCAGAATAATGAATATAAACCCACAATAATAGAAAAACTCCACAACAAAATGCAGACAAAACCCACAGATCCACTTCACAGCAGTCACTTCAAGCCAAATCAGTGTGCCACTGAAGCCAAACCTAAATATGCTACTCTCCCATACATAGGCCCACTTTCATACCAAATAGCAAACTTATTTAAAAAGAAGAAAAATATCAGAATCAGCTTTTCCACAAAAAATAAATTACAACAAATAGTGATACATGATGTAAACACCTCCAAGAGTCCCTACCGTAAATCAGGAATATACAAACTCACGTGTGATACATGCCCAAAATTCTACATTGGACATACAGGCAGAAGTTTTGAAATTAGATATAAAGAACATATTGACGCCCTAAGACTTGGTAACTTGAACAAATCAGCATTTGCAGCCCATATTGCTGAAGAAAACCATTCAGTGGGTAACATTGAGGACAACTTAAAGATTTTACATCTAACAGAAAAAGGGGCCACTATGAATATATTAGAAGAATTAGAAATACACACACACAAAAACAGCACCCCAGACTATATCCTTAACGAACAAACAGAGTTGGCTAACGCCCCTTTCCTGAAAAATTTCCAGAAATTACTTTCCAGCCTCCAAAGCAAATAATATTAATACACCTATCTGCAGATCAAGTAGAAAATTTATATGTTACTGTAATTCTCATGCTGCCAAATGTAATAAAATAATGTACTATTTTACCTATACAGCTCTAGATATATATAAAAAACTTTATAATTAAATTAGCAATAACAGATTTATATATATATATATTTAAAAAAAATATTCAATCTCTCTACACTAATGTAAAAGACATTACAGTTTTGTAAAAGAATATATGATCATTTCCAAACATAGGACATCATCGTCAAATGTTACGATATATCATAGCATCTGTGACACCCATATGTTTGTAAGCTCTTTGTGTGTACCAAAACATGTGGTGCGTGGTTGGAATGAACTCAGTGACAAATCTAAAGTGTACAGTGAGAACTATTACGTGTGCAACAACGAGGATGCAGTGGAAATGCATTTACATCGATTGGATGAACGTTATAGAAACAATCACTCGAAATCGACGTTTCACATAAGTCACATGCAACGAAAATCTGCATCGCAACCATCTGTGTGTGGCGTGTTTGTAATTGTGTTTTATTTATATTTTAGGACAATTAATCTGTAAAAAACACACCAAATGTAGAAAGAAAGCGTGTAAACCGTCTGATGATGAATCGCAACGATTCGAAACCGGTAACGGTTTCCTTTGAATAAAGGAACTCAAAGTAAATTTGTGGCTGGTTGCTGTCCTAACACGATCAACATTTGTTATAAAATGTTTTCCCTCTCTTTTTCTTTAAGCTGTCTGTGGCATTGCGACTTGTAGCAGGTGGACTTGGCAAGGAGGCGTTTAGCTGGAACTCTTACGTCCTGCCTTGTAGTATACTCTTGCACAAAGTTCCTCTCCCACTTCTCAGGATGTTGGGAAGTCTTCCTCTTCTCTATGCTCCAACTTATTGCAGACATTACTGCCAGCTGCTGTAGAAGAATCATTTTCCTTAGCAGCTGTGTCCTCTACTGTGTTAAAATAAAAATGCGCTAATATAACATACAATTACTGCGAAAGTACCATAAAATATTATTATTACACATTTCAGCTCAACAAACAAGTATGGTTATTAAATTGTTAGTTAATTCCCATTTATCGCATTTGTTAACTTAACTGAACTAGAATGCTGATATTCTCATGCGTTATCGTTCACATGTTTAGACCAATCAATCAAAATCATGAGTCGGCTTAATCACAGCTCACACGCAGACGAAACAAACATGCAGACTGTTAGAATGGACGTATCCCACTGTGCTCTAAACAAAAGACTGTTTACCACCATGCTCAAAAGGGTTGCAATCCTGTAGCAGTTATCTGAATATAAATATTTTACGCACTGAAAGCAGCTTTACGAATAATAGTTAAAAGTGGACTAAGTCTAAAATTACCGAAAACTGATCTGATTCCCTTGTGCTCTGAATGTCCCGTATGTGACTGAGAACCCCATTTATCTGCTTTCCATCATTTCTTCTACGATGTACAGATTGAAAGCCAATATGGCGTTTCGCGAGTCTGTACTGAAGAGAGATGCGTCATGTGAAGTACGTGGCGTTCTTCCATCCCATTGGTCAACATACGGCAAGTTGAAAAAGAGAGAGTGAGAGGGAGAGGTATATGTGCTTATGATAAACCCTTTAAGTCAAAAATTTTTCTCTCCTTCATACCTCCTTTGTGATACCTCAGATGATGTGTCATTGATCTCATTTGTACTAAGGTTACATTACACGCGAGGTGCCTATTTGCTTCCATCGCCCTGAATGGAGTGCGGAAGTTCTAACAAATGTTCACCAACCTACAGTTTTCTACAGTTGTTGTTCCCTGCAGAGAAAACAGCGCGTAGGTCGCAAATCCGTTTTCTTGACGCTCTAAGAAACTCTTAGTGACGAACTGTTGTTTTATAAATAATTAAATTTCCAATCTGTTTGTTTATATGGAATGTCACTCACTTTTTATTGGCAAAAAGAGAGAAACTGCACAATTACATTCCACTTTAGTTACAAATAATTTTTATTCTTCAATACATTAATGAACTGCGTCTTTCCCTAATAAAACTTTCACATTTACAATTTAGACACTGTAAGTTAAGCCTTAATACCGCGACAGACAACATGACCGTCCTCCGAGACTGCCGAACCAGCTCTGCTCTTAGAGCCGAATCACTTCGACCGCCATCCAAGTTACGCGCGATCCGAAGATCAGCGAAGTGCTTCGTCTGCATTTTCGTTTAGCAGTTATTTATTATTCTGTTGGTTACTAATACTTACGAAACAATGGAATGATAGCACGCTTTTGCTAGGTGCTTCAATTTGAACTGCAAGCATTACGCTCTTTAGTTTGTCTAATATTAATAACATAAGATTGTCATTTTGGCGCGCCACTACCGAACGCAGCAGCCAATCGTGGAGAATGACCAAAATTTTGGCTGTCTTACTCACGATATCCGTAGATAACAAACCATCTGTCATCGGTGCTTCTCACGACATTACCTCATCTTGCCAATGATACCTTCTCAACTGCTATAGGTAGAGCTTCTTGTACCTGAATATGAAGGCTGAAAAACCAGAAATATTACACACAGTCAGAAGATGTGAACATGCCACATATTGCTATGTGCGTTCGAAAAGGCCACCCAAAGAGTTTCTTCCACCTAAGCGCACGAGAAGGACAGGCCACGACGCGTACGTCATACAGTAGTAGCACGTGACACTGCATGTCATACGAGTGCCATCAGCCGTCTCCGGCGGGAAGCGAGTAACTATTTCAGCCGAGTTTAATAATTCTTAACTGCAAGCTTAATTGCATGCAATCTTTCGATCGTACACGGCAAAGTCACCACCTTTAGTGCGTACCTTTTCACTGACGTATTGATTTATTGTGGATCCTGCACGGAGCCGAGTGTTCGCGAAATATGGCGCACAAGGCGACTGGCATGACGTCACAAGTTCGTTGCAGAGCCCGAACTCTCGTGGACGTGGCTTTCCAACGCTCGACGTTCGAATGCACGGTCCATGTGCCGACAGCTTTACGCTCATTAGTTCCCAGCCACCAGTCAGAAAGGAAGATCGATGTTCCCGTCTGTGTTCCACGCGGAACGTTCGCGTGCAGCTGTGTCGCCTCAAAATTCTGTGAACAGTTTGCTAGACCGATCCAACTGTGAGTTTGGAAGCGTTCTTAGGTTGTTTGAATAACAGTGAGTAAGAATTCGTTTTATTCGCCGAAGGTGCGTCTGATTAGGCCCGCTCATGAGGTCATTGGACCAACCAGAATGGACATTCGTAGTCAGTAGCTTACGTTGTCGGAACATTGAATTACTTGAACACATGTGAACCGTGCACCGTTATAACGTAAAAGACTAGGTTGGAAAAGGAACACAGCAATGGAAAACTTCGGTCCGAAAGTGAAATAAACTTTACTATTAACACAAGCAAAGGTGGGTCTAAATTTTATTAGGAAGTACATTTCTTACGGAATCATTAATATGATACGTACTACAATGTTTTTCAGAGCAGCATGTTTTCACCTTAATTTGAAGAACTTTAGTATTCGTAAAGTAAAGAGACACGTTTTCGTATTAGGCAACACAGTCAGTTTCATATATCAGCAAAGTGTTTTCTGTGTGATAACCACCCCATACACATGTCTGCTTCCGCAAATTGCAATAATAAGGGTAGGGAGTTTACAGCCGCACAGAGTTCTAGAGACAGAAAAATAAAAGTTTTTCTCGTGTATCTTCCCTCTCTCAGCAACCATTTAGAGACTATTTCTTTTGTTTTTAGCATATTCATTTAATTATTTAGTGGGGATAAAGGACCATTTGCAGGTGTACCGCTATAAACTTTAAGACTACTTGTGTACCGAAAGTACGCACCAGGGAAGAATTATCCGAATGGGACGGAAATCGGCACAGACAAATAACTGATTAAAATGTCAGATATCTAAATGATTTATTCAAGAGAAAGATCTTCGCAAATTAAGTAGGTCAATAATGCGTTCGCCCTTATGCAAGCAGTTATTCTACTTGGCACTGAGTGATACAGCTGGGCGATAACCCTCTGAGTGATATCATGCCGAATTCTGTCCAACTGGCGCGTTAGATCGTCAAAATTGCGATTCTGTGGGAGGGCCCTGCCCATAATGTTGCAAACGTTCTCAATAGGGGACAGATCCGATGAACTTGCTGGACAAGGTAGGGTTTGGCAAGGACGAAGAGAAGCAGTAGAAACTCTCGTGATGTGTGGGCGGCCGTTCTCTTGCTGAAATGTGAGATCTGGTAGGCTTGCCATGAAGAGCAAGGGCACGGGGTGTACAATATCGTCGACGTACCACTATGATATGAGTGATAACCAAAGGTATCCTGCTGTGAAATGAAATGGTACCCCATTCCATCACTACTGGTTGTGGGGCTGTATAACGAGCGACTGTCGGTTTGCTATCCCAGTACTGTCTCCAGACACATCTTCGGCCTGGAATCACAATGAATGGAGCAGAATCGTCTTCACTTGTGGGTACCGCTCCGAACTGAGCCCCAATGACCAGTGAAGATGTGTCTGGGGACTCCCCAGTCATCGACGGGATACCAAAACGACTGTCATTTACCGTATAGGCTGACAACCGAGAGCGATGGTTGGGATGCAGTTTCATTTCATAGTTGTACCACTTTGGTTGTCATCAGCGGCATCCTTAGAGCACTGTGGTACGCCGACGTTATTATAGGCTCCGTTTTGTTGCCCTTCATGGCAAGCCATCTTGGGCTTACATTTCAGCTAAGTAATTCCCAGTCGCACATGGCGAGAGATTCTACTGCTTGTCTTCGTAACTGTCAAACCCTATCTTAGCCAGCAAGGTCACAGGATCTCTCCCCGTCCGGGAATGTTTGGAGCAATATGGACAAGATGCTCGAAACAGTTCGAGATTTTGACGATCTAACGCGCCAATCGGACAGAATGTGGCACGTTTTCTCTCAGGACATCTAACAACTTTATCAATCACTACCAATCCAAATATCTGCTTGCACAAGGGTCAGAGGTGGACCAACGTGTTACTGACTTGCTCGTTTTGTGAAGCTCTTTCTCTTGGATAAATCGTCCAATTTATCTGAAATTTCTACCATTTATTTGTCTGTACATGTACGTCACATCTGCTGATATCCGTCCCATTCGGATAATTCTTCTGCCATGCGTCGTTCTTTTGTCTTGTAGTGTATGTTACAATTAAAATGGGCACATGTATAAATGCTACAAACTGGATTGACACCTCCGTGCTAAGGCTGATGTGTGTGAAACACAAACTGCACGTGCTGTTGTCAACCCAGCCGAAATAACTTGATAACATGTGTCTGCGGCCTAAGGCAGTACGTGACTTCAACTCCAAACCGCTTGGACCGAGCTTGCACTTATTACCGGTTACGAACGCAGGCGGAGCCCGTAAAACAATGGCAGCACATAAACGATGAAACAGTCAGATAAGCTATCCTGTGAAACTCATAAAGATATGTGTAAGAGGGAAATCTTGATATTTTCGTAGAGCTGACATCGCGAATAATAAGACAGTGGAGATAATGTGTAAGTTATAAACGACAATGCTTCTCGGAGTACTTGCGCTGACGTAAAAGACTTTTCTTTACAATCTGCGAGGAGATAGCACTGATAGAAAGAGGCTACAAAATCCAACTACAGGTTAAATAATCTCCAGACAAAAGCAATGTCTTGGAAGTAAGTCAGCTGCACATTGGAAGAGAATCCAAGGCATCTAATTAGTAACGAAAGGTAAAGCTATAAGATTGCGCTAGTGATTTTCAGGTTATGCCTTGAACAACTGGATAACCGAAAGTTGTGTTTCGCTGTTGGAGGTCCGGCTCAGTTTCTTTGAAGCATCTTTATACTTACTTGCAGCACTCCTGCCCTAACGTTTTTCAATATTGTATCTACAGCTAGGGAGCACTTCTGGTTTACGTAGTTTCTGGCTCAATATGTTTTATCACTTACAATGTAGTCGTTTCCCTTACTGCTGCATAACTATTATTTTGACCTCAGTGCTTAAGCTCTTTGTCAGCGCAGCACACTAAGGGACGATTGTATAAACATCGCTGCCTGCAGATCAGTTTGGCGTTGGTTTAGAAACTGATCTCTGTTCAGAACTCCGCTCTATTGCGTTACACTTAACCTTTTGATTCACCAAAGGAGTCCAGCGTTGACCTAAGATAGCAAGAAACATGCTTGGCAACACCGCAGAAATCACGATCATCACGCTTAGGACGCAGACATTAATCATACATCGTAGCTACACAGTATTATTGAAAGTGTTGTGTTACTCGTATGAAGATGATGGAAAATAAAGAGAAAAATAACCGACTTCGAACTTCTTCCCATACAAAAAAGACTTTCGCTGGGAATCGTATGGAGCCAATATTATGATACAACAGAAAGCAAAAAAAACCTTGTGAAAAGTTACTACGACCAACAAGGAAAAGACATGACAGCATTGTTAGTCAATTCTGCACATAGCACTGTAACTCCTGTTAGCTTCATTTTCTGTTGGTTCTGGACATTTTTCGAAGAAATATTTTCATCTCGTAGTTACATACAATGCTTTTACACATTTTTATACGCTCTGATTAAGCTTAACGTCTGAGATTGCTTGTAAGTGTAACTTAAACCATCAGTGACGGTTCCTAAATATGTCTGCACTTAAGCCACCAGGAGATATGATGGGGATATGGGCACAGTCCACAGTGCCTCAAATACCAGGAAAACGTGATATTTGATAAAAACAAGGCTGCGTTTTCGTGATGTTATTTTCTTCAGTAGGTATTTTGGTAAATTCTTTCTTCAGACAGGTGATGCAGACTGATACCTTGTGGGAAACTCGTCATGCTGTTGCTGCATCTGTTTGAACAAATCGCCAGCCATCATCTGAAAGCGTTCTGTCGCACGAAATCTTAATGTTTAACGTAACATGCACATTGGTGTCAGTGACTGGTTTCTTTTCGCAGTTTCAGCAGAATCGTACTCCCTCACATCTACATCTACATCTACATTTATAGTCCGCAAGTCACCCAACGGTGTGTGGCGGAGGGCACTTTACGTGCCACTGTCATTACCTCCCTTTCCTGTTCCAGTCGCGTATGGTTCGCGGGAAGAACGACTGTCTGAAAGCCTCCGTGCGCGCTCTAATCTCTCTAATTTTACATTCGTGATCTCCTCGGGAGGTATAAGTAGGGGGAAGCAATATATTCGATACCTCATCCAGAAACGCACCCTCTCGAAACCTGGCGAGCAAGCTACACCGCGATGCAGAGCGCCTCTCTTGCAGAGTCTGCCACTTGAGTTTGTTAAATATCTCCGTAACGCTATCACGGTTACCAAATAACCCTGTGACGAAACGCGCCGCTCTTCTTTGGATCTTCTCTATCTCCTCCGTCAACCCGATCTGGTACGGATCCCACACTGATGAGCAATACTCAAGTATAGGTCGAACGAGTGTTTTGTAAGCCACCTCCTTTGTTGATAGACTACATTTTCTAAGGACTCTCCCAATGAATCTCAACCTGGTACCCGCCTTACCAACAATTAATTTTATATGATCATTCCACTTCAAATCGTTCCGCACGCATACTCCCAGATATTTTACAGAAGTAACTGCTACCAGTGTTTGTTCCGCTATCATATAATCATACAATAAAGGATCCTTCTTTCTATGTATTCGCAATACATTACATTTGTCTATGTTAAGGGTCAGTTGCCACTCCCTGCACCAAGTGCCTATCCGCTGCAGATCTTCCTGCATTTCGCTACAATTTTGTAATGCTGCAACTTCTCTGTATACTACAGCATCATCCGCGAAAAGCCGCATGGAACTTCCGACACTATCTACTAGGTCTACCCCAGCTCCGAAAGCTACGCAGTATTTTTTTTCCAAGCTTAAATGATTTATCACTTAATTTCGAGAATGAGTTCGCCCTTTGTCGTCCTCAGCAGACACATCGCCATTCTCTGATATCTGCAAAGTAAATGAAAGCAAAAAATATACTGTAATTCACATCGTGTAGGTTTCTTGCCAATGCTGTCCACCACGGTGGCTCAGGACGGTCGGAAAGGGGAAATAGTTATGTGGTTTCAGAACGCAGCGTTATTATAACTGTCTTTACGGCCAATACAGCAATGAAAGTAATATCAAATAGAAAAATGTCCCTAAAATTGAGCTGAATCTGAACATAAGTTTTTTCACAAGAAACCAAAACACAAGCTCGGATCTACCGAAAGAGTTGTACGTATGATGACTGATAAATAACAAATTGCTAAACAACTAACATACATTTGCTTATAGAGCTGCTCATGCAGCTGCCATTACTGTTTAGTGATGTGACTGATAGATAAAAAATTAATTCGCGTTGTTGAGCTACAGCTACTAGAACCGAGGGAGCACATTTATAAGAAACGTTCAATCATTATCGGCTGTTGTCAGTATCAGTATATATAATTATTCATGACAAATATTTCGAATTTTCCTTTCTTACTCTGTTGCTTAGTGACTGAAAACGCCTTGAAATTGATCACATAAATTGCGAGACGTCTCAATGAAGTGTTATGAGATAAATTATTATCTGCACTCAGTACGTACATAGTTGGTAAGTCCCTTAACCTAACACTATAGATCGAAAAAAAAAATTCGAGCTTTAGCGGTGTGGGAGTGGCGTAGTTACATATTTACGTATTAGTAACAACTTCTTTATTATTTCAATTAGTATTTCCGTGAAACGGAAGCGTTGTTTTATAATGTCACTACATTGTAAACTGAAGAATACTTCTAAACATGAGTTTGATAGGCGAATATTCGCCAGTCAAAGTTGATTTTACTTCGCCGCGGTAAAATCTGGGATTAACGTTTATATAACGCAATTTTTGGAGTTGAGCTTGATTTGAAGTCATTTTCTGTTTATCTAAGTTCAAATGGTTTATACCATCGGCTCTAACTCTATATTTGCTTTTCCTTCATGTTATTAAGTTTTGTTCTTTCTGTAGTGTTGCCAACTGTAGACTGTGTTTATGTTTACTGGTTCAAATAATTTAGTGTCATTATTAACTGAAATAATGTCCATGTCTCGTTTTGTAGTTGCAGGGTGGTGGTTACGCAGTTTTAAAAAATTTCCATCTGTGGAATGATTAGTGCCTTACTTGTCCCATCTAATACGTTCTTTGTATATGGATGTAAAATTTTTGCCGTAAAAGAAACTGACTAATTAAAAATAAACACAACTGAAATGCAAAACATAAATTACACAAATAAAATGGAGGGAAATTATCAGACTATCAGATTACAACAAAGATAGCACATACACACCCTCTACCTGTGCCACACAATAGGAAAGTGTGTAATATGTAGTGACGTACTACACACGTAAATTAGCACATAGACTATACTACAACTTTGCAATACAATTCGGTATTAGAATTTACCTTTCTTGGTTGCTGAGTTATTTCAATTTTACTGGAGAGTGTTTGTTGAGTTATATGCTAATATAGGCTTCGATAGAAGTAGCATGAGAAATACAGTGAGAGGTGAAGTAATCTCCCGACAAAAGCAATGTCTTAGGAAGTTAGTATTTTGCAGCTTACAAGACATTTCTATGTGGTAATTTACACGGGTGGTATGTCACTGTTTGTAACACCGTTTTCTTCGTGTAGTGTAGTCAGTGCGTGTCTGTGCGTGTGATTTGCCCATATGAAAATTTTTGTGCATTTCTTCTGTGTACTTTATGCTTTGTACTTTAGATGTAATTTTTCACTCTTCTACTGTTTTATAAACTGTTTGTTATTACTTGTTTATTTATTCGAATAACCCTTCTAGATGGTAAGAAAAATCAACTTTGGTTTTGCTTCGTTGCTCTGTCTTCCTACAGCCTCCGCGAATTCTTTCCTGAAACCCTGTCTTTTGTGTTGCTTCTAAATATTATGCTATCTATTACGTCCATGCCGATTACAATTTTTTTCCATAACTTTATCAGTTTCAGTGAACCAAGTGGGTTTGGATTTCTAGCAGTTTAGTAAGCTGAAGATCTGCCGTATTAGTCTGTTAGTATCCATTCGGTGCACGTGTCCTTAAAACTGCAGTCTACTACAGATATCTTTTCCGTTTTCAAATGGAGTGCTCTAATCTTAATTCAGCATTGTTTGATCTTAATTCAGCATTGCTATTACTTTTAGGTCCCAATAGTTTCCTTAAAATTCTTCTTTCGACTTTTTCTCAAGATCCGCAAAACTTGATAGTTCACGTGTTCGTGCTGCTTACAGTGTTCCAGGCCTTACCACTGTTTCAAAGTGTCTTGTGTTCCAGGACATTGATCGTTCTGTTACACATGCTTTCTCACAGAAAACGCCATTTCCATTTTATGTATTCTATTTTCTATTGCTATTTTGTCTTTTGTATAGCTCCTTGTCCGTTTTCGTAGCTATGGTCCTAAACACGGTTTATTTTAGACATTGGGCGTAACTGATATTTGTCGTGTACTGCGTTTGTCCAAACGATATTTTTATTGCTGTTTTGTCTGCCTATTGGTGTAGTTCTGTGATTTGGTTCTTGGTACTATCCATTGCGTCAGTAACTAAAGCAATATCGTCTGCAATAGATAGAAAACCCAAGGTCACTTTATGTCGATTTCTTCCTAATTGAACATCCTTAGTATTGATGGACTTCCTGCATTGTCTCACTGCTTCTCTAATGTACGGTCTTATTACTCCTGACTTTACGAGCATTTCAGAAGATTGTGACCGTTCCCCCACAAATCATACACTCAAAGTTGTTTGTTAAATCTGCTTTAATTATTTTTGTTGCTTTATTATTGAGTACAAATTCCTTTTCAACGTTGATTAGTACATTTGTGTCAGTTGAGTCATAGGCCCTCTTAAAATCTAGAAAAGACCACACACTTCCAGTTTCTAATTTTCTTCATTTCTATTGAGTCTTTGGATATACTAATTTTTCTTCAAAATAACTTCCCTTCTTAAATCACGACTGAAATTCACCTTGTTGTGGGTACACTATTCTTTCAGCTCTCTTCGTAAGTGCCATGGACAAGATCTTATATATTACATCCAAGATGGAGATTATTCTATAACTGTTAGGATTTGTCTTTCCTTTTTTCTGAAGGCAAATGCGGGGATGGTTCCTTCGAATGAGCACGGTTGCTTCCCTCCTCCATCCCTCCCTAATCCGAGCTTGTACTCCGTCTCTAATGGCCCCCTCCTCTCTCCTTTATTATCTAATTGACGTATTAATGTTAATGCACGTCCTGACGGTAAGCTGATTGTTGTACAAATTTTATTAGTGACTTCTTTTCGATGTACGATTATGCATTTGGTTATTTATTTAACCCGGCTAGATTGCTGCCATCAGGTCGTCTATTACGTCTAGCAAGGTGCTCTACATATCTACATATTTTGTATTATATTCATTGCAATAAATTCTAATAACATAAAATACAACATTTAAGAAGTACCATAGTGCACAATAAAAACTTCTACATTCGGTCATGAGAAGTGAAACAATAAAGACAAAATACACTGACAGCAAAAAACCGCAACACCAATACATAATTAAAGTAGAGTACGGGCCTAACGAAATTTCGGAAATGCATTTGTCGAGATAGCATATTTAAGTGATTGACGGAGATGCACGCCTGTTGCACCCGATCGGTCAGTATGGGGACCGTTAATGCTGTTTGTGGATGATACTGGAATTATCGTCCGATGGTGTCCCATATGTGCTCGACTGGAGACAGATCTGGCAATCAAGTAGGGCAATGCTACATGCCGACACTCCATAGAGCATGTTTGGTTACAGCTGCAGCATGCGGGCGACCGTTATCCTGTTGGATAACAACTCCTGGAATGCTGTTCATGAATGGCAGCATGACAGATCGACTCACCAAAATGACGTACGAGTTCGCAGTCAGAGTGTGTGGGATAACTGTGAGAGTGCTTCTATTGTAATTCGAAATCGCACTGCAGACCATAACTCCAGGTGTAAGTCCAGTGTGTCTAGAATGCAGATAGTTTGATTACAGTCCCTCAAACGGTCTCCTTATAATCAACACATGGCCATCACTGGCACCCAGGGAGTACCAACTTTCTTAAAAAAAAAAAAAAACTAACAATCCTCCACCCTGACTTCCAAAAAGCTCTTGCAAATGCCAGTGGTTTGAGACCAGTTGAATGCACAGTACGGGACACCTGGCTCAGCACTGTCCTTGAAGTAACTGATTTTTGGCAGTTCGTTATGTCACTGTCGTGGCAACTGCTGCTCATTACTGATGCAGATGCAATTCGATGCGCCAGAGGCACACACAGAACACGATGATCTTCCCTCTCGGTAGTCCAGAGCCCAGTCTTCTTGTGACCGCTCTTTCTCGTGACCATCACTGCCAGCAACCATTTACAGTGCCTGCATTCCTGCTAAGACCTTCTGGAGTATCGCAACGAACACCCAGATTCTCGCAGTCCTATTACACGACCTCGTTCAAACCCAGTGACGTGTTGATATTGGTGTCTTTGTCACCTCAACGGCGTTCTTGACTAACTTCGACTCACTTCATCTAATCTCAAAGGCAAACTACGCTCACGATCGTTACAGCGTGGATGTGAAACTAACCCGATTTGCATCCTCATAGTGGCTCAGCTATTACGCGTTTGGTACGAAATTTGAATAATTTCATTTCTGGATATAACAATACGGCTCTCAGCTTTCGTTTATGTCGCCCAACTCCTCTTCGTGCTGCGATCTGTTTTGCCATCAGTGTATGGGAAATAAGATGAGAATTATGAGCGACCCATTCAGGAGTGACGTAAGAAGTGCTGTCGGTAAGTTTGCACCATTGACATTCCTATGTGACGTAGAGCAAACTCACCAAAAACTTTAATTTTTGGGGAAACATTACAAGGCTGACAAAAAACTGTTTTTCAGTTCCTTCAAAACAGTAACAGGGCGTGTGTTGTGCACAGTTTTCTGAGTAGCTTTTTCGAAAGGTAGACAGTTGCCACAGGGCCGAAGTTAGTTTTTGTCTTATTAATGATTATAGCTAGGATACTGGGTAACTGAGATTCTGTGCTTTGATTATGAAGACAAGACAAGTAGTTAATCTATCGTTTAAGGTGCGAGTGCACTGAGGAACTCATGACACAGACGTAGAGTACGGTAGTCACATAGCTTGCCTGGTCTCAATCAATCTAACTGGGCGCATGGAACACTGACATTGTTAAACAGATGGCTGTTGCATGTTTAACGCACACAAGCATTCACAGTTAGTTCTGGCCTCCTAGTATTCTCGCTACTCTTGCCATTTTGTATTACTAGGGCCAATTTTCTTTTGCCAGCAAATTCCGTAGAACAAAAATAGCACACCAGTAACTCAGGCCATGCAAAACAGTATTATTTCCCTAAAATATGGTTGACTTTCTACATAATCACAGTAATGTTTGAGCGATCTGTCGTAGCCGGTGAAAAGCTTTCCAATACTCTCTTCGCAAAATGTTACCACTTGTCTTGATGCTCCTCGCTAGTTCGAAAATGCTGTTCGCCCAGCTACTTCTTCAGTTCAGGAAAAGATGGAAATCACAAGTGTTGCACAGTGCTACAACAAAAATTTGATAACTTACCCAGTAATATAAAATGTATGAGAGAAAATTAAAATTTTACAGCAAACTGAAGTTTCTCCTTCACAGCTCCTATTCTCTAGAATAATTTTTATTACTATAATTTGTAAAAGGTGGTGGGCCCTTTTTGTTTTAAACAATCTTTATAAATGTCCAGCATATTTCCATATTTCAAAACTAATTTGCAATGAGCATATAAAATTTTTTTTTCTATGTCATTACAATTTTTCGTGCAAGTGATCCGCAGAACATGAAACTAACCGGTATCTGTCTTGGGTTAAAGTTACACCTATTTCATTTGGAATATAAAAGTAACAGCTCAGTAGTGTTAACTTTTCTGGGCTAAATGGAGCTGTTGCCTAACAATCCCTATGAGAGTTTTCATTATTCTTTATGAGAATGACTAAGGTCCACTTGAAGCCCATTACAGGCCTAAAATCTTTCTATCACTATTTACTTTATTAAATTAAGTTTATCATCGTTTTGGTATGTTCTGCATTATCAATCATTTACTGTTGCATTATTAATCATTTGTTGTTGCTGCTGGTTATGAAGATGACAAAACCTCGAGGTAGGACACTGCCTCTAAGTACTGATACTCATGCACAAAATCAGTAACACGAAATACTGAGGCTGAAGTCTACATTAATCACTTATGACTTTTAAAAAATCTGTTCTGAGAATGTTGATTTGAAATGTGTAACAACTATACTCACACTGCCATTCCCAAAATTAACCTACTTGCCTTTCAAAATTCTACACTAAAAATGGGAGTTGTAGTGTAAGTACACATAAATTGTGGAGTCATACTTTCACTTTTAGACTGATTTACTTTTCAAAACACGCTGCCAGCGATGGTCTTCAATGTACACATGAATCATGCAGCTACTTTTACAATTTTCACTTGTGAGCTTTTAAAAGTTCAGTCCCATAGTTATGGTACACAAATCTTACAGCATTTCATTTAGCATGTCTCACTTTCACTTTTATGATGCAACTCACACCAATGATGGAAAAATACAAGAAAATATGACTAACACTACCCACACCTTACCATAGTTCTTCATACTGATGGGATTTAATGTGATTTGGTAGCACAAAGTTACATAACTGCCGCTGCTGACAGTATTTTGATAAGCCACACATCATATGAATAGCCTACTCTCAGGTCTCTATAGGTTGATAAGAAAATAAGATTCTCTGTGGGTTCCATAAAAGAATGAGTAGTTAAAAAAGAAAAACTGGAATTCACACACCATTTATTGACTGACAACAGCCTGATACACGAGTTGGAGAATTTGTTGTTTAACTAACATTCTTGTTTTGTGGTTTCTAATGGTCTTCATCACAGTGGCCAAATATTTCACAAATGTGTCAACATCATCATCACTATTAGCTGTAATCTTTCAGCTATGAAATGAAGAGCGCTTGAATAGCTCCCTTCCTCACTCCGTTTCTTTCTTTTCGGTGTAGAATTCCTTGCTGCACCACTCTGTCCTATACTCAGTGTAGTTACTGGCGAAGGTACTCCAACTATTACTACAGTTTCTTCACTGAAGTCTACATCATTTTCCACCATCACCTCATGTGTGGAAGCTTGCACAGCATTATTCTCGACTGAACTTTCATCCATCTGAAATACATAAAACAACTCAGATAAAAGTATCCAGCTTTGTATTTTAGGGTGCTGTAAACAAAAATTACTTTTTATGAGCATGTGACAATTTCACAATGATATCACTAACCAGCAGCAGCAGCAGCAGAAGAAGAAGAAGAAGAAGAAGAATGCACTAGGATGGGTTAGATATGTTGCCAGACAACATCCCAATCATATTTTTAAAAATATTAAGATGGAAACTCCAAATGAAGATTAGTTGAAAGTAGTAATCCTTACACACCTGCTACTGGTGAGTATTAAAATCAACCAATAAACAACAGTACCACGTAACAGGTTAAAAAGAGCCCTATGCAAACTTTGCAGTGAGATACAGAGACAGACACGTCAAGAGAATTACAGATTCACTTTCAAAGGTGAATATTCTCGACAAAGTAATATTACCGTCCTCTCTTCTGCACTCTCAACACACGAAATGCTTCAATTAGATATTAAATTTAATGCTACTACGTAAATAGAGGCAACATTTAACAATCAGGCTACTTGGATGTTGCATGGAAAAGTACACTATACACAACACATTTATTTCCAAATACCACAAATAGTCTGCAATTCGAATATAACTACATGAATAACTGGGAAATATTTCCGTGCAGTTAACAGTACTTTTCAGAATACCCAACACTAGGACAAAATCGGTTTTAAGTAAATGTACAAACCTGAAAATTATAACTGTGTTCAGTTGATGATGAGGATGACGACGATAATAGTGTTGCCACGCTATGTACCACAAAGCCAGCGTATTCACCTGAAAAGCGATTGAAAACCAATTATCAAACGTGCTGTACAGTACTTCATTCCCAGGTTAGAGTGTACTATCGAAGGCACTTATGCAGTTTAGCAGGTACGGAAAAAATTTATCAATTTTTTTCAAAATTTGATCGATTATAGTCAAATTTGATACGCTGATTTCGAATACGATATTTATTTTCGCCCCAGTCAATTATTTACATCAAAAAAATTGTTTTAAATTTTTTAAAATTTTTTTATTTTTCAATATTTTGTCGATATAGTGAATTCTGATGCGCTGATTTCGAATATAACATCCATTTTCATTTTCCTTTGACCGTCGGCGATATCTTCTGCCCGATAAGCGCGGCGCTGCCGATGACGCAACATTGCGTAATACACTAACTAATCAGTATTTTCAAATCATAGGCGGCCGCTGCCGCGGCCGCATTCCAAAAAAAAAACTCCCAACCTAACCTCAAGTGGGCTATGCTACAGATCACTTTATTTATGAAAATACAAAGTACAATCACCAACAAACTTTACATATTCACCCACAAAGCTCTCCAAGCCAGATACATTTGGAATGAAAAATTTTTTCCGTACCTGCTAAAATTTTGAAAAAAAATGAAAACTTTTTTCCGTACCTGCTAAACTGCATAAGTGCCCTATCGAATACAGGTATTCAAGTTATTAATAATCCACTAGATGAACGGTGAATACTTACATCATCTGTTCCAACTCCGCTTCTCATACTCTTTCCTTTTTCTATTCTCAACATTGTACATGTTCCTCGTGTTATAGAACTTTGTTTGGCAAACCTTAGGGTTACTCAGTTGAGGCCTAACACGCTTCACTTTACAAAAAACAAGAGACAGCGCTTCAGTAAGACAGTGTTTGTTATAATAATTTTTACTTTTCAAGTTATAAAGACACGGTTCTTCTTTCACTGCTTCTATCAAAACACACATTTGTTCTTTCGTCCACGAGGTAGCCATTTTTCCTAGGAAAATAGTCTGAACTCTGAAACAGCGAGAACAGTGCTGTTTTTGATGAAGACAGCGTTCTTGCTTCCTATTGGTTCTACTTTACGAGACACGTTACCGAAATATCGCAGAACTTATTTTCTGTTTCACGTGATAAAATGGCTTATCAACGTGAAATAGCAGGAAGTGACGTCACAAAACTCGTAGAGCACCACGTCAACATTAGCTATCTCTTCCCGTGTGCCGCCGCCTTTAGGCTATTCAAACCCATGATTCAAACACTACCAAGTGAGTACAATCTTTGGTGTAAGACTTACAGAAGAAACATCAGAGCCACCACTGAGAGACGGAAACGTTGACAGTAACAAACACGTACGTTGTTCCTTAGTATAACACGAGGTCAAATAAGTAACTGGAGAGACACCCTAACAGACAAGACGGGCGAGCATAAAACATGTTCATACAGCAAGCCACAAAAAAAACTGATTTTCAGAAGCAGTTTACAACGGGAACATACGTAATCAGTACAGGGAAATACAATGACGACACCATTGGACACGCAGAAGTATTTACGAGTAGTAACAACAGACACAGCTCTCGAAAATATCATGTCCACAGATCGTGTCACTAACAAGGGAACCTCCCCATCGCACCCCCCTCGGATTTAGTTATAAGTTGGCACAGTGGATAGGCCTTGAAAAACTGAACACAGATCAATCGAGAAAACAGGAAGAAGTTGTGTGGCACTGTGAAAAAAATTAGTAAAATATACAAACTGAGTAGTCCATGCGCAAGATAGGCAACATCAAGGAGAATGTGAGATCACGAGCGCTGTGGTCCCGTTGTTGGCGTGAGTAGCTGCAAAACGAGAGGTCCTTGGTTCAAGTCTTCCCTCGACTGAAAATTTTACTTTCTTCATTTTCGCAAAGGAGGAGAGGAGGAGATTAGTGTTTAACGTCGCGTCGACAACGAGGTCATTAGAGACGGAGCGCAAGCTCGGGTGAGGGAAGGATGGGGAACCACTGCGCCACCTCCCTCGGTTCTTCGCAAAGTTATGATCTGTCCGTTCGTTCATTGACGTCTCTGTTCACTGTAATAAGTTTAGTGTCTGTTTTTTGCGACCGCACCACAAAACCGTGCGATTAGTAGACGAAAGGACGTGCCTTCCAATGGGAACCTTAAACATTTGATAGCAAGGTCATAGGTCAACCGATTCCTACACAGGAAAACACATCTGATATATTCTATACGATACTGTTGACGGCATGTGCGTCACATGACAAGAATATGTTGTCGACCCACCTAACTTGTACACTTAGCGAATGGGTCAAAAGACTCTTCTCCCTTGCCCGATTTAGGTTTTCTTATGGATGTGATAATCACTCCCAAAAAAGTGATGAAAACATAAGAGTTTGTCACATAAACCGAAAATAAAAAATTAAACTTTTCACTTTAGGTTAGACTTGAACCTAGGACCTCTCATTCCATAGCTCCTCTCGCTAACCACGGGACCACGGCGCTCGTCTACTCTTAATTGTCCTTGATGTTGCCTATCTTCGCATGGACCATTCAGTTTGTATATTTCACTAATTTTTTTCATAGTTCCACACAACTTCTTCCTGTTTTCTCGATTGATCTGTGTTCAGTTTTTCAAAGCCTATCCACTGTGCCAACTTATAGCTAAATCTGAGGGGGGGTGCGATGAGGAGGTTCCCTCGTGACATCTAACGAGCAGTGTATTTCCAGTCTCACTTTAGTGACTGGTATTGCACTTAGTACTCACACACTTGATACTTTCTGGTCATCCCCTGGGGACGTACAGATTGTTTCCTCGACGTTAAACGCTGCTTGTGTCCTACCACTAAGACACTGAATCAACCATATTTCAAACGGTACCCAAGGAGTAATTTCCAAGAACATTTGACTATCGAAGCTGCTGGCTCCAAACGATAGAAATCGAATGTGTGATTCTAAATCGATCACACGACTGTGGTGGCGGGATTTATGACAAATTATTTGTAAGTTGCCACGATTTGTGAGCTGCTACAAAAACCTATACGATTTATGTCGGTAGTGACTTAGGATGTCTGATTTCGTAGACGTTTCTTCGTCCGATTGCCTGACTTGGAAGAATCTAATTCCATGCTTATGTAATGTCGAGAACAGTTTGAATTTCTCTTGGAAATATGGACTAATACCGAATGACGAAAGGAGAGATTGTGTAGACTGCGGTGGGGCGAAGTCTATAAAAGTTAGTAAGAAGAGTTGTGATAGTGAAATACCTTTACGATTTCGTTATGGAAACTGGTAAAAGAACGACTATCAGTAAAAATACATGGTTCGAGTAGGTATTCAAAATTATCGATACAGACCAGTGTAATTCTTGTATCTTGCTGGATTAAAGTGTACACCCTGCAGACAACAGCAACAGAAAGTCACTTATCTACCAATACCATTTGCGACTACTTCAAGTTTTTCAGAGAAATCTGTTGCGTAATAGTGAAGAACGATAGTTTACCGATCAGTGCACCAAATCGGTTGTGGAGGTGGACGAGACACACATAGCAACAAGGAAAAAGCGGAGAGGACGACCTTTAAAGAATGAAATCGAACATATTTGGGTATTCAGTTGGCGTAGAACGAGAGTCCGGGAAATGCTTTGTGGTAGGAGTGCTCTCCGGAGACAAGTAACCTTCGTCGGTTTATTAAAGCACCTTGTACTGCCCAGTGGCAGACAGCTTTCAGCCCTACTAGACATTAAAAGCAGACGGATTCAAGCACGAGTTCGTGAACCACTGTGTAGAGTTCATGTCTTCTGATGATCCCAGTTCCACACTCAGAACATCTAGACTCTAGAGGCTGTGGAAATCAGTGAAATCTCCCATTAAAAGATAAGGACGCCCAGCAGAAAGAAGCCAAATCTATTTGTTTCATTATCTGTGCGGTTTCAAGAAAACGTTTACACATGTGACACTTTACCGATATTTTTGCGCGACATAGACAGTCTACCCACGTTATGGCAAAAACAGAATGCTTCCCATAGCATACACATCAAATGGACTTTTTCACGACAAGAACGTCGATGACGAGTGAGATAAATCATTTCCTTTGTAATTACAAATATTTTAATCAACGTCCTTCTTTTGTCGTGCTGTAGTGACTACTGTAAACACTGATCGTAACTCCCGTCACCACAGTAGCAGTCACGTGGACGATTTAGAATCGCGCGTTCGATATCTATCGTTTCGGGCCCGCGACTTCGAGAGGCAAACATCCTTTGAAATTACCCACGGTTTTAACACATGCTAATACAGCACAACAGACGACCAAATTATACGGCACCAGGTTCTCTGCTTCAATAAAGAAGTAATTTAATTTTGCCCGTCCAGTATGGTTTCTGACTTAAGAGTAATATTTCAATTATACCAGATAAGCATACTTACTGTGCCAAGGATCATAACTGCAATCAGTGTCTTGCCATGTCATGGTTCAAGTCAGTTATTTGGTTAACAGTACTGGCACATTTCCTCTGTAAAAATATGACAACATGCTGAGCATTTACATGACTGTCCTAATAATGTTTCTCTTGTACAGTAATTTATGCTTAAGTCTTTTTTTTAAAAAAAAAAATTAGCCCAGGTTCGATTCCCGGCTGGGTTGGAGATTTTCTCCTGTTAGGAACTGGATGTTTGCGTCGTCTTCATTATTGTCGTTTCATCCTCATCGACACACAAGTCGCTGAAGTGGTGTCATCCCAAAACACTTGCACCAGGTAACCAGGTCTACTTCCCGGGAGGCCCTTGCCACACGACATTTCGTTACTACTATCAATGACATTTTTTTGTGAAGAGCCTGTCTGTATAGACAGCTGGTGCCCCACCCCTTATCTCAATACCATACTGTAGATGCGGTTGTATCATTCAGAAGTATATTTGCCTCAAGCAGTCATGGTCCAGGAAGCCTGTGACCCTTTTCAGTTGATCTGATTTTCTTACAAATATAGTCAATGTGTTCTTTCCATCATAGGTGTTCATCAACAGTTATGGCCAAAAGCTTGTGTTTGTGTAGTTAAGGGCCAGTGGAGATGTGGATATAGTTCTATTTATCTCCTGGCTATAGTTAAGCATAATTTGCAGTGTCACTGTCTTCTCTTTATTTACGAGTATATTTTTTGTATTAAGATAGCTTTGGCAGAAAGTTGTAACTGATTTCATTACTGTTTGTAGTAGTTTGCATATCACAGCCCCAGTTCGCAAAAGATGTCACAGCATAGCTTACAACCTTGCAGTTTTGGGGTTCAGTTAAATCATTTATGTAAACAAGAATCAGAAAAGTCCCCAGTATACTTCCCTGGGGCACACCACAATGAAGTATCTTATGTGGTGATTTGGTTGTTACAAACTGTTTATTCCTTTTATTAGTTAGCTTGACAGTGCATCAGGTCCTGGAGATTAGTTGCAGTCAGTTCAATTGGGTTATAAGTACAAAGCACTGAAAACTTGTAGCTTGATTATCTGCCAACCACACTGAGAAATTCTACTAACGTCCCTCATTGGTGGCAGTCACGAACACTTTTCATCATAGGCATTGAAATCTGTAAATTTTATCACATATTTGAATTCAGTACTAAGACAAATGTAGCCTATACACGATTATCACACAGTATGGAATGGTAATGAAGTCCCATACTTCTTGACAGATCAAAGGGGAACGATACGGAAGACCTGCATCGCCATACTAGGCAAGGTCCTAATGGAGGTGGTTTGCTGTTGCCTTCCTCCATCCGTAATGGGGATGAATGATGATGATGATGATGAAGACAACACAACAACACCCAGTCATCTTGGGGCAGATGAAAATCCCTGACCCTGTTAGGAACTGAACCTGGGACCCTGTGGTTGGGAAGCAAGAATGCTACTGTGAGACCACGAGCTGCGGACACCACACAGTAGCTGTTGTCAATTGGAACAAGATAATACACAGTTCTGCACAGGGAACTCATTACAGAATCTGTACTGAAAAGTGATTTTATTTCACCATTTTCTTTATTTATTTATACTTAGAACATCTTAAATAGTGTTAATGACACTCCAAAGATGACCTTACAGAATTAGTGTAAACACCTCATATTGTCATTCCCAGAATATGTAACCACAGTTGTTTGCTTTTGAATAGAGAGCACTTGTTCCCCTTAGGTATAGTGTTCCATTTGCAAATTTACTAGTGTAATATTACTACCATGTGATTTCTTAGTAGAATTTGACTTCTTCTTTTATCTCTGTTAGGAGCATTATCTTCTTCTTCTACATGTGCAGCAGAAATAACTCCATCTTAAAAATGGAAAAAAAAATTCATTTCCTTAATAACATAAGTATTGCTGTCTTTTTCTTTATTGTAGAAAGATGAGTTACAAATTAGAGTTGGGCAGAATTTTCATTCCTGAATCCAGGTATTCAAGTACATTGCAAAAGGAGTGTCTAATGAGGAATTCTTTTAATTTGTGTTTAAATATTTGGGATTTTCTATTTCCTGTCATATATCCTCTTGAAAACTGTTGCAGACTTTCACTCCGGAATATAAAACTCCATTCTGAATCCTAAAGAGAGATACATAGTTTATATGGAAATTATTTTTGCATGTAGTTTTGTGGTTGTGCATTCCTGAGTTCAGCCTAAATTCACTCCTGTTATTATCCACAAATAGGCCTACTTGTAGAGGTACATGTATTGGCATGTAAGTGTAAGAATCCCAGACTGCTGAACAGACTTGTACAAGATGTTTGGTATCAACTTTACATGATATTGTTATTGCATACTTCTGTAAAATTAACACTTTCTTCACACCAGCTGCAATGCCCCAGAAGATTACGCCAAAACAAAACTGTGCAGAATATGCCAGCAGCTCTGCTAGCAGGCCAACATATAACCCTACTATTACTACTGTAATTTAGTATGCTTTTACCTAAATAACAGAAAACCCTATCCCTATGTTGCCATGTATAACTTTCTTACTAAATTTAGTTTAGTTTCCAAATGAAGTACACTATGTGAGGATAGTCCTGTTAACAAGAAAAGCTAATCAATAGAGTTACCCTTTTTAATGGATTTGACCATGTGTTGTGTCTAATGGATAAGTAAATCAGACTATTCAATTCTTTTCCTAAGACCTTACCCAGCGATCAGAAAGAAACACGGCATGAATAGTGTTATACTGAAGCTATGAAAACACAGTTCCAAGTCATATAGTGGTTTAAAATATGTAGTAAAGGTCGCCAACCTATGCAGGCAATGAAACAGTGAAGTATTGGAAAAGCAGAAGTATGAATTTTGCCTACTTTCTTGCTGCTGTTTAAGTAGCTTCTTCAAATAAATATTACTCCACGTAAACAATGTTGGTGCAGACACTGGAATTTTTTGTCTACTACGCTCTTATACATTATGTTTTTAAAAGAGAAAAAGCCCAGTAGATAACTTCAAGGAGGCTAAAAAAATTTGGCCATGGGGGACCTATACAAAAGCACTTTTCATAATCAACAAAATACTTAGATACTAAAGCACTCACATTTTATACTGAACATTTCACTTCAAGAAAAGCTCTTTCTTACTAAAATTTACTTTCAAAAACTATTACTCTTTGAACTACCTGTATATAGTCATTTAACAGATTCCAGTAACTTGGCTTCATTGTGATTGAATTTTACGTAAGAAAACTTTTACTATAACACTTTACCATAGTTAAGAAAACTTTCTCATTATTTACACAAACAGAATTAAATGGCTTCTCTTTATATTAACTTAGTGTTTCATAATTCAGGATACGTTGATTAATCAAATTAATGCCAAAAGCTTCGCGGTACTCACATTGAAACCATTTGCAAGGTTCACCAGTCTTTCTGAGATGATGCCATGAGTAACTCACAAATAAAGAGAGATATAACACCTTCAAATTTGGCTAGACATCAGTGGACAGCAGACAGACCCTTAACAAGTTGAAATGACAATGTCTTTGAATATTTGCTGACCTTCGTTATGGAATACTATCATATCATAGAATTAGAACTTGTGAATGAGGTAGAGGTAAGAATTTGATCAGTACATTTAATTTTTACTCTCAGTTTGGGCATGAATAGAGAGTCCACAAAATCTATACAAAAACTACTGACAAAGGACCAGATAAGTACCATCTGGAAATTACACAGGACGTACTGGACAATGCAAACAGTAACCCCAACTTTCTGAAGACTGTGATCACAGGCAAACATTCAACATCTCCAAGGCCATGAAAAGCACAGCAGTGTCAAGTTCATGTTGAATATTTTCTTCAACTCTCATGGGATCTTGAGTCATGAGTATTTGGCACAAGGCCAGATCATCACAAAGGAATACGGCAAAGAGGTCCTCCTTTGTCCTTGTCATGATGTACAACACAGATGACTTTATGTAGGGCAGAAAAAACTTGGCAGCTACGTAGTGATCATACATCCACTCATTCTGCAGATCTGATTCAGACTTTCCTCATCAACCACAATATTTTTGTCATTAGTCAGGCTACCTATTCCCCTGAAATGACTCCATATGATGTTTGATTATTTACCAAGCTGAAAATGCACCTGCAAGGAACTCAAGACTCAAGAGAAGACATCAGGCAGAATGAGACAGTTTGGTTGACCCCCATTTCGAAAGACACATTCCAGAAATGTCTCCAACTGCGACTGGAGACCTGGGAAAAGTGTATGCATTACCAAGGAGACTTCTTTGTATGCAGTTAGGGCTCTGTACATCCTAATCAATAAATGTTTTTCTGCCAACCAAAGATGTGATGCAGTTTGAACACATATCATATATTTCATGGGGGTAAGAATAAGGGGAGATGGCGCTACGTATCCCAGCCGTACTACGTTTTGAAGCCATGGGGGCGTGGCTCACTGCCATGACACTCTGACCAAAACATTGCCAGTGTGCTATAGCGCTGCGTGTATTAAAGTCGCTAATTGCACCATATACACATGTAACGTCATCAGATTGGTTGTTTCAAAGTTTTTGTTTCAAATAAAATCTCGTAAAGGCGAAATTCCGCGTTTCTTCTGATTAAAAATAGTTTTTAATGTAATATTACGAATGGCTAGTCTTCAATGTAAACGATACAATTTTGTTAATTCAGTAATCAACGTGTATCACAAACTAGGGTTCTTTCTTTACTTATTCTTACGATCATCTGATTGGACGAAGCAATGCCAGATTTACGAAAAGTGACGTCGTCTTTTCCGATTTTCGTGACATACAAACCAAAACTTTTCAGTTGTTTGAGTTCAGACTGATGTATTGTAGCAGCTATTTACTAATGTGTAACAGACTGATTGCGGTTCTGACCACCACCTATATCTGAAGAGGTAACCAAGTGATCTGTCTTTGTTGTTAATTATTTAAACAATGAAGCAGCAGATAAATAAGTCTGATAAAATAACTCAATGTGAGTTAATGTTTAGCCAACAACCTGTCACATTGTGCACAACTTCATTCTGGTGTCAAGTGGAATATAACTGCGGAGAATCCCAAGAAATATAGATTAGGTGTTTGTTATACACAAAACAGGTACTTTCAGTTTGGATAACATTGACCCTGAGGAAGAAAACAAAACACTTTGCCATACAGTTCATACACACTTCAATACATACCCACATTTCTTCTCTTAAGTGGTATGCAGCAGCTCTAATATGAGACTACGGCACTTTTTTTAGTAGCTAACAAATCAACTGCAGCAGCAGCACTTAAATGACATGTCTGTTAGCCAAGGCAGTATAACAGTGTTCCAATTTTCATCTGCTATGGGACTCATTTTAATATTAGTAAGGAGCTCTACTTATTGCTTACTTACCTTAGGTTCCAATTTCTTATTTTGGTATGGAAGAGATTTCTTAATAGGGCAACAATGTCCCAGTGTTTTTAGGTAGCTTAGGCATAAACCATTCTACATTGAGCTTTGTTTATGTCATTCCCTATTTTATAATTTTCATTCTTTTAAATGCAAGCCTTTCTTGTCAAGCTGACAGGTATTTACAGTGGTACAAAATGAAATGATGAAGGGATTGAGACAGATCATGGAGCAAAACATCATAGTTTGAGAAGTGTGGAATGTCTCAATCAATAATCAGAAGCTTCATTGCTTGCCAATGACAAAGTTTTACTAACATTGAATATAGGATTTGCTTTTGAAATCATTGTCCTAATAAAAATATAGGCTATATATTCCTTATTCATTCACAAAAAGTATGGGAACTGGGAATGAAATAAAGCATAAATATTAGGTACTATATTCAGAATTTTATTGCAGCAAAAAAGCTTTTCTTGATCTGTTGTTATCCACTTTTTTTAACTGCTTGTTACAGGTATACAGAAAAATTATTACAATGTGACTTTTCAGTTAACTGCCTTTTTCACAAGATTGTGGAATTTAAAAATAACACAGTTCTATGTAAAAAAAATATAATATGAAATTGTAACAAAGTCCACATCATTGCTTGTTGAGAATGAAAGAAATGTCTCCGTCTCCTGACTGATACAAATGTAATACTATTTACCATTCCACATACATATGATTTATCACAGTGGTCTTGCATAAACCAGGAAAGTAGTCCAGCAAACAAACATAAGAAAATATGCAATCATTTATAAAATATGTCTTACTACAGATATAAATGTTGTGGGCTGTAGTTTCTGTACAACACGTGGGTTACATTTCAATGGATTAGGGGAGAGACTGCTAGAAAATTTAGTACCCAATGAAGTAGTGAAAAACCAATAACACTCACCTGCGAACACTACTATCTCTCATTTTTTGAGGGTAAACCACTGTTGGACTAGATCACAAAAAAAATATAATTTGTAATGACACACAAGCAAAAACCATAACATACCACACAATGATAGGAATGTATTTCAATGTGCCAAAAATGAGGCAATTCTGTTTCTCATTAACATGTTGTCACTCGTGGAAACTTAATTAACAACACTGGCTAGAACATACTACAGCATACTCTGCCAAACAATGGCTAAATATTTCAAAAAGAAATGTATGTCCCATTTGGAAGCACACAGATCACAAGCTATTGCAGAACTAGTACTGCATACTGGTATGGTGGAGTATCAATCACTTGGAAACACTCTACATATAATGTAGTTCCAAATTTTGGTTTGAGGAAGATATATTTGGAAGGTATTACCCACACACATAAAATTATAATTGTCTGACTCCATCACACACCAGGAACAAATTTTCATAGATACCCTGAATATGCTAGTACTAATAGTCTTAAGATACACACATCACAAACATTTTGTAGCTGGTTATAACAACATAGACATAACGGAAAAGGAAGAATGTGCATCATTTATTAATTACAATAAGGTTACATTCCCAGTTTGCCTCAATATAATGAGTGCTTTATACAAGATGCCTCACACACTAGACCTCTGTGTACAAATATCAGTTACTGACCTTTAAAGAGTACCAGTTTTGTATAGGTTGTCCTGATTTTATTTTCATGCAATGCATCACTTATTCTCTTGGCTGCATGTTTTTGCCGTGTCAGGAGGTATCGTGTGGCAATAGCTTTAATCAGCAGTATCATATGATTGTCCAAGGGATGCTGATTTTTCATGTGGTCTGCTAACTCCTTAAACACTGGCTTGAATATGAATTCACTAAGCACCTCAGACACACATTTGGAAAACTGATTTTTCAAAGGAACTTTAGAATTACCTGTAGTATAGCACCTGAACACTTTTTCTGCACACACACACACACACACACACACACACACACAGATGTCAACAACATCATTCGATGGTAAAACCAACCATCCCCTACTCTTTCTATGAATAAGAGAATAAGTAACATGGCTACCATCCCCTCTCAACACGGATAAACATGGTTCACATTTTAAGGTTTTCTCTAAGTGACGCACCACAAATCCAGCTATATATACTACAATATGGACTGCCACTTCAGAGAGATAAATTCCAGTAGCAAAGTAATCGTGGTCGTTGTCAGTTGTCGCTGCACTATTTTCCGTGCTTAGTAACTGCCACCATTCCGAAGTGTTAGCCACTTTCTTCTTAGGTCATCGCTTAGATTGCTGAAGAGTTTTAATTTGTTTTTTTGTACTGATCAGTTTTTCTTATGAGGTGTTCACACTTCGTCTTCAGTTCCTCACTTCCAGAGGATGTCTGACTACGTTCTGGTGGTCCTGCAGTGTACTCAGGAACAAGAGCAGGATTTTCTTCATCCTGCACTCTGCTGACGGCAGCCAAAACTGAAGATGGAAAGGAAGAGCTCTCCTTCCGCAATGGTGGCTTTCTCTTCTTGTCTCCCTAAATGAAATAAACGGATGGAAAACATTAAGAACTGTTTTTAACATATGGTTGAAGGTGTTACAGTCTTTGTCATGAACAGCATGTTACAGCCTACTAATTACTCCTATTCTTAGTCCTTTCCAGAAATATAAATTCTATTTTTCCAGCAGCTATTTATCTTGTTCATAAAATACTCATTACTCTAACAAAAACCGTTGTTGTGTTCAGCAGACAACTTGAAATGCCTCCCATGTGCGAAGCTACAATTAATACACACTTATTGAAAAAATATAAACTTTGAACATGTAAAATATTTCTGCTGGGGTGTCTTGTTTAACTATTACACACTATCGCTATAGGTGCTGTCAGTTAACAAGTTCTCAATACAACTGGTCCAACAGTTAATGATATAAAATTGTGTGTTATATCTAATTTTGCATTAGTGGTTGGTGAATTATTCAATGTTCCACAGTAGTGGATAATGTTAACAAGAAGGTACTGCCAAAGCTTTTTAATCAATGATACCTTTCAATGGAGAATGTCAATGAATAGTGCATCAAACAAAAGAAATGTTCATTTGCTGCGCTTAACCCAAATACAGAGTTATATTTAACACAGCCCAAGTGTTAATTTCTGTGACTTCACTAAATAATTATACCAGACAAACTTGTTAGCTTCAGTAGTCTCATAATCTAAACAGCGAACCTGAATTTTCTTCTCAAATATTCTCTTGTGTGCAGAGGCTGATGCTCTTCAAAAAGGAGTTTCATAAATTTGTTTCTACATGACAATGTGGAGAAACAGATTATATCTTTATAACATACTGTGTAGCTGCAGAAACACTTCAGTGTTCCAGCACTTCCCCTCTTAAATTCTATATACAGCATGGAATCATTCCTAGGCAAAAGCTATGTGTAAGGACCTAATCAGGTGGAAAGTGAAATTAATGTATTCAAATGACCTGAAGGAATCCTCCCAAAATAAACATATATAAGTAAAACTAGAGCTGTATCAATTACTCCTAAAACATAACTGCCATTAACTAGCAAAGACAGTGCAATAAAAATGTTGTACAACACAGTAGACCAGACAAAGTGAGATGTTCACAAACTACTGCCTTAAATATTCACATAACTGGTACAATTTACTTCACATGTGTATTCCATTACTTTCGGAGTTAGAGCTAAATAATAGAAACTGAAAACTAAGTTAGCTATACCCTCCCTCCAAAGCCCCATAAATACATCTTGTTTGTAATACATTCTGGGACATTTCGGTTACGTTACACTACTGGGAAACACTGTTCATTACCACCAATATTCACTGAAATACGGTACATAGAATGGCAAATCTACACAGTGTCCTGTTTAGGCCTATACTTTACGCCAGTTAATGTAGTGTTAGCTTTTAATTTGGTACATGACGAAGACAAAGTGAGTTACTCAACACTTCGATTATCGACGATATGTACGTCTTATACTGAAACATGAACTTGGAAACTAAGACTTTAATTCTTTGAATTAACATACCTTTTGCAAATGTTTTGGGTGTGTAGGGAAAACTGATGGTACAGCATTTTCTCGGAGCCTTACTGTTGAAAGGGAAGTTCGGTCTATGTCCTCTTCTCAGAAATGCTGAGAACATATAGTGCTCCATTTAGACACACGCCAATTCTTCCTCCTCACGGCATTCTCCCACAGAGCTTTCCAACTTTCATTTTTAGGAAATCTAAAATCATAGAGGAGAAAAACACGCTATAGTACAAGTACCAATGTAGCACATGTTCATTCACAATGAAGTTGTAAAATCACACTTAACGAGACAACTTACACATGAAATGTTATTCCCTTCAATTTTGCATCACAATCAGAATGATTCGTACACCCAAACACCACACAAGTCACCATAATAGCGCAAAATCCTTCCAAAAGCCAGCGACAAGCCTATGCACACGAGCTTACAGCAGCAATGTTTTGGTCGGACTGAGATGGCTACCCTTGGCTTCACATAGCTTCACAGCTGTGACGTCACGGCACCTCCCTCTATTCTTACCTCCATGATATATTTACTGTTGACAGTGTAATCTTTGATTAGATTAATACTTGTTCCATAGATCATGAATACGACACTTCGTAATGATGTGGAACGTGTCAGGTTAATAAAAGATGTCTGTACAAGATATTACATTTCACAAAATATTTCATGACACTAATGTTTAAGTTGTAGTTCCCCCCCCCCCCCTCCCCTCCCCCCTCCTTAATTTATATCTAAAAATTCACCCAATGAGTAGAAGTAGTTGTCATCTAGAAATTCTTTTAATTTGTTTTTAAATGTTAGTTGGCTATCTGTCAGGCTTTAGATGCTGTATGGTAGGTGACCAAAGACTTTTGTGGCAGCATAATTTACCCTTTTCCGTTCCAAAGTCAGATTTAACCCTGCATAGTGAAGATTATCCTTTCTCCTGGTGTCATAGCTATGCACACTGCTATTACTTTTGAACTGAGTTGGATTATTAACAACAAATTTCATAAGTGAATATATATACTGTGAGGTTACTGTGAGGATCCCTAGATCCTTAAATAGATGTCTGCAGGATGACCGTTGGTGGGCTCCAGCAATTATTCTGATTACACGTTTTGAGCAATGAATACTTTTCTACTCAACGATGAATTACCCCAGAATATGATGCCATATGAAAGCAGTGAATGAAAGCAGGTATAGTAAGCTAATTTACTGAGATTCTTTTCACCAAAATTTGCATTAACCTTAATAGCATACGTAGCTGAACTCAGACATTTCAGCAGACCATCAATGTGTTGCTTCCAGTTTAACCTCTCATCAATGGACACACCTAAAAATTTTGAAAATTCTACTTCAGCTACAGACTTCTGTTCAAAGTCTATATTTATTACTGGAGTTGTGCCATTTACTGTATGGAACTGTATATACTGTGTTGTATCAAAATTTAAAGAGAGTCAGTTTGCTTAGAACCACTTAATAATTTTGTGAAAAACATCATTTACAATAATATCACTTAGTTCTTGGTTTTTGGATGTTATTACTATACTTGTATCATCAGCAAAAAGAACTAACTTTGCATCTTCATCAATGTGGAATGGTAAGTCATTAATGCATATCAAGAACAGTAAAGGAGCTAAGACTGAACCCTGTGGGACCCCGTACTTGATAGCCCCCCAGTTTGTTGTTTTAACATTACATGAACCACTTGTTTCAACTTTCTGCATTCTTCCAGTTAAGTATGAATTAAACCATTTGTGCACTGCCCCACTCAAACCATAATAATTTAGCTTATCTAAAAGAATTGCATGATTTACACAATCAAAGGCCTTTGAGAGATCACAAAAAATACCAATGGGTGATGTCCAGTTATTCAGAGCATTTAATATTTGATCATTGAAAGTGTGTATAGCATTTTCTGTTGAAAAGCCTTTCTGAAAACCAAACTGACATTTTGTTAGTACATTATTTTTACAAATATGGGAGGCTACTCTTGAATACATTATTTTCTCAAACATTTTTGATAGAGCTGTCAGAAGAGAGATTGGGCGGTAGTTGTTGACATCTGACCTATCCCCCTTTTTATTCAATGGTGTTACAATGGCATATTTCAGTCTATCGGGGAAAACACCCTGCTCCAAAGAGCTATTACATACGTGACTGAGAATCCTACTTATCTGTGGGGAACAAGCTTTAAGTACCTTGTTGGAAATGCCATCAATTCCATAAGAGCTTTTACTTTTCAGTGAGTTTATTATTTTACTGATTTCAGAGGGAGAGGTTGGTGGAATTACAGTTGTTTCAAACAGCACAGGTATGGCCTCTTCTATTAGTAGCCTTGCCTCTTCTAGTGACAATCTCGATCCTATTTTCTCCACAACATTTAAAAAATGATTATTGAAAATAATTTCAATTTTTGATTGTTTGTTAGTACACTTGTCATTTAGTTTTATGGCACTAAAGTCTTCTTGCACTCTTGGTTGCCCTGTTTCCCTTTCAATAACATTCCAAATTGCTTTAATTTTATTATCAGAGTTACTGATCTCAGACATGATACACATGCTTCTGGACTTTATAATAACTTTTCTTAGCACCGCACAATAGCTTTTTATAATACTGAACAATTTTGGGGTCAGTACTCCCTCTTGCTGTTAGATACAGTTCTCTTTTACGGTTGCAAGATATTCTTATTCCTTTAGTTAGCCAAGGTTTTTTATATGTTTTCTTGGAATTATGTTTAACTATTTTCTTGGGAAAACAATTTTCAAATACCCTTAAAAATGTATCATGAAATAAGTTATATTTCAAGTTTGCATCGGGTTCCTTATACACTTCATCCCAGTCTAGCTGCTGTAGGCTTTCCCTAAAGTTTGCAATATTTATATTGTTAATTGAACACACTGCTTTGAAAGTCTGATTTGATATACTGCATGGAACTATGTCATGTTCTGTAACTAGCTGTGCACTATGATCTGAAAGACCATTCTCAACAGGATAAGCATTTATGTCCTTAAACTTATCTTGGTCTATAAAAAATTTATCTATCAATGTGCTGCTGTTCTTTGTTATCCGAGTAAGAAACTCAATGACGGAGCTCAAATTGAAAGAACTGAGTAATACTACAAGATCATTCTTCCTATTACACTCTTTCAGGGAATCAACATTGAAATCCCCACAAATGATAATTTGCTTCCCCCTGTCTGACAGATTGCACAACAAAGCATCCAAGTTTTCTAGAAATAGCTGGAAATTCCCTGAGGGGGACCTGTTACAATTGTGAAAGTGCCATCATTTAGTTTAAGTTCAGTTGCACGTGCTTCCATATGTTGCTCTACACAACATTTTTTAGTTTCTAAATTTTTAAACTGTGGAAGCTTTTGACATATATGGCAACTCCTCCTCTCGTCGTATTATCTCTACTTACATGTGCAGCTAATTTGTACCCACTGATGCTAACCTTTTGCATTTCAGTGACAATGTGATGCTCAGACAGGCATAGTACATCTATTACATTCTCAGTTTCTATATCTTCTAAACAAAGCAGAAGCTCATCAATTTTATTCTTCAATCCCCCAATATTTTGATGAATTATACTAACATTATTTTTCACTTTACTTTTGTGAGTATCTTGAACTTTTTTGACATCTTTAGTACTTGCCTGGCTGAGTTTCCCACTGGACACTGATCTTACACTAAAAAAGAGTTTCCACCATGAGATGTAGTTCCTCCCCTCTTTAAATTTCCTGCTATCAGCCCAGCCTCAAGAAGAAAATTGAAGTTCCCATCATTACTATGACTGGGAATCAAAAGCACAAATGCAGTTTGCTATTATACTGCAGGAAAGGGCTATAAGAATAATAGCTGAAAGTAGTAGTGGGGCTCATTGTAAATAGCTATTTAAAAAATTGGGCATCCTTACTGCACCAAGTGAGTACATCAACCAGTTTGCGCTGCATATTTTGGGAAAACGTTACTAAATGCTTCACAAATAGTTTATATGTAAACAAGGGACAAGATCCAATTTGGAATTGCATTTTCCCAAGAAAAACCATCATAAAACTCAAAACAATAGTTTTAATTACGGGATAAAATTGTGTGATAAAATCTCAGAGGAGATGAAAGAGGTTACTAAAATACATTTGTTTGAAAAGGCAGCTAAAGGGTTCTTCATTAGTAATGCATACCACACAATTAAAGATTACTTAGAGTAGCGGGCAGTAGTGAAAGGGGGTAAATAATAACAGTCACATTCCAATCCATGATCATGGTTTCAAATGCACTTCTTGGGTTTTCTGCTAGATAATGATGTGCAAATTCCATGATATTTCATCAGTAAAATTGTTTGACATCTTCAGGTGATGGTAGCAGCTGGTGTCACTGCTGCAAGATGCATCTGACAATAACAGTATTGAAATTTATTGGCCCAGGAGCAGGAAATATGAGTGTATGGAGATACGCTCACAGTTAAATGGAAACAACACTCACAGTACGTGCAACCAAAAGCCAAAGAGAGGTCTTCCAAATGTGTACAGTGACTGTGCTGCTGGACACTCCTGAGTTGAAAAGCTTAATTAAATCTCTGCAATGCATTGCCTACAGTCATGAATTGAAGATTCTTATTTCCCCTGTTTTAATTAAATGGCAGCCAGTGCTGAATTCCAGGCCCAGCCCAGCTGAAAACCTGCTCCACTGTTGATAAGGCTGTCTACCATCCAGATATGTATGGCGTCCTTGAAAACACAATCCCAGAATGATGAAGCTAGAATAAAACCGGTGTAACAGCATATGTAGTACCAGAAACCAACAGTCTGCCTTGTGAGCTACAATACCTGAGAATGGTGATTCAACATAACTGTTGCAGAAATGACATCAGCTACCGCCAAGTGAAGATGTTGAACGTTGTATTGATGAGGTTTTATGGGATTTTCACAGCATTATACGGCGCCACACAAGGACATCATGTGTCATTACGTAAAATGCACAGTTATGTCTGCTGATTCAGTTTTTCTGGTAGACTGAATATGTGCATAAATACACTCTGGAGTTGTTGCATCTTCACTGTCCAAGAGCAATCAGTGGGTGTCAGTGCGTCTGGCAATCAAGAATGGAACTATATTTTCTATTACAAGTTGCATGAAACAAATTGTGTGTAAATCAAGAAGCATTATACAATAGAGGCTAACTGACTGAGGCAGTGCAATTGTTAAGACACTGAAATATTTGGGTGGATGGAGTTTCTCTGTTTGATTTACATTTCCCGTTGTTTTCCTAGATCACTGATGCAAACTGTGGGTTGATTTCTTAATCAAGGCCACAACAGATCACCTGTCCTGTCTTCATAGACTACCTGTTCTATCCTCATAAAACATGTTACAAGGTGTGTCCATAAAATAAGGATCCAAATTTTTTTTCACATAGGAAATGAATGTTACAATTCAATGAAGGTTACAATTCAATGACTGTTACTTAGATAAAAATGCTGGACTTCCAGCTATTTTTTTTTTATATAAACAGACCATTGCAACTGATGCAAATTTGCATGTGCTGTGACATTTTTCATACATCCTTACCACAGAACTCTTCCACCATGTTGTGCAGGCAGTGCTCAAGCTCGTTCTATAACTTGTCATTGGTCCAGAAATACATTCCACTCAGGTGTGATTTCAACTCACGAACACAGACAAAAATCACTAGGTGCTAAGTCTAGGCTGTAGGGTGGATGGGTGATGATGTCCTATCTGAATCTGACCAAGACATCAGCTGTTGCACAGGCAGTATGGGGACAAGTGTTGTCTTGATGAAAATACCCTTACTTCATCAGCACCCCCCTCCTTTGATTTTGAATGGCACAACACAGTTGTTTTAAAGTCTGACAGTAGTGAGCAGCACTGTTGTGCCAGTGGGCATAAATTCCCACAACAATACATCTTTTCTCTCTCAGAACTTAGTAGCCATCACTTCACTGGCAGACAGTGGTTGAACTTTCGTGGCTTTGGCAAATTCGAATGCCGCTGCTGACCAGACTTTTCCATAGGCTCAGGTGCCACTTGGTATACCCAGGTGTTGTAACTAGTGACAACTGAATCCATGGGTTCCTTGCCCTGTTCTGCGTAGTGCTCAATGAATCAGTGAGATGCTTCAACACTTTTCCGTTTATGGTATTTTGTGAGCACTTTGGGGATCTGCCTCACACACACATTGTAATAATGCAAATATTCATTCAACATCTTATCAGTTGTACTCTTACTGACTTCAGGGATCAATTCACACAGCTTGCCAAATGTATCATGACACTCTTCAAACACTTCTTCCTCCATTTTTGCGTTATTTTGGCTGAAACTAAAGGCTGACCAGAATGCTGTTTGTCTTGGACACCCCTTCATCCATCCTTGAACCCTCTGACCCACTATCATACATTTTTGATGTCCATACACCATGGCCCATAGTCCTCACATATCTCATGATGAATGTCAGTGGGAGTAGTGCTCTTGCCACTCAAAAAACAGATCACAGCACGCAAATCACATTTGGAGGGAGAAGTGAGGAGGACCTTCATCATGAATGGCTACCCCGGCAGCTCACGTTGGTGGGAATTTGATGGAGGCAGAGCCAAGCTACACACCAGTGTGGCTGGATCTTGCACAAAACCATTCTTCATGGCTTCAGTACTTTCAACTGCTGGTAGTGAAAATGCAGCATACAGTTCGCATGAAAGATGGGAAAAGCAAAAAGGCACAGTGAATATGGTAAGGGAAGAAAAGTTATTGACGCAAACAAGTGTGAATGAGGTCAATGTAAACGTGCCGACCAAAAACTATGCCAAAGTGTTTAGTAAAGCAATACAAAATGATTCGCACATTGTGAACTCCAATAACAGTAAACTGTATGTGTTTTCAGACAGCCATGGTTGTGGGCTTGCAAGTAAACTAAAAGAAACAACTAAAACATACTCATGTGGTATAGTGAAACTGGGAGTCCTGCTTAGTGAAATTAAAAAAATGACTGCATCCACAGAGGCAAAGAATCTGCATGATAAAGACTTCGTTGTACTTCTGGAAGGAGCAAACGACATCTACAAAAATGAAACAGTGAGTGCAACGTGCGATCTTAAACAGAGTCTGAGAAACCTTGGGGAAAGAATATCTGGCAAACCTGATAACCAAGGCAATATTAAACCACCAAAATAAATTCAAAACCAAAACGATAATTGCATCTCCATCGCCTGACTCCATAACGAAAACACTTTAAAAAAAGGTAAACGCATTAGAACCATCATCAGTACCAGCAAAGCATGTATAAAAAGACAAAATGTTAACAGAATGAACAGTGGACAGTTATTTTAACAGCAAAAGAACTACAGTTCCTCATCATCCAAATATTATTTTAGACGAAAACAAGAAAAATGAGAAGACTCAAAGTTCACAAGAAAACACAGCAATAATGGCAGAACCAACATTTAAAGTGTCAGAAACAGCATCACCATCAACAACAACGAATAGAAGGCTGTTGGGCAGAAGAAATGCTGAGCTTCCTTCTCATCTCAACGATTTTTTGTGTGTGGGCCTGAAGAAAAAGAAGGAACAACAGTAGGTAGTGTCAAGTGTCTCCTCCCTCCTGTCTCAAGACAGACTCAAGTGGATTCTCAGTCAGGTAACAACAGCACTAATAGAATGCAAAAGCAAGAGGAAGGCATCTCTTTCTTTCATCAAAATATAAGGGGCCTCTTAAACAAAACAGATCAACTTCTTATTAACATTAATGAAAAGGACAGTATAAATAATGCTCAGGTTTTGTGCTTAACTGAGCGCCATGTTACTGATAAATGTGCCTTGCTACCTATAGTAAGATATAGTTTAGGAACATACTACTGTAGGGAAAGTAAAGACAAAGATGGAGTAGCAATTTATGTTAAGGATAGTGTAGCATACAACGCCATAGATATTAAGAAATATTGTGTGGAACAACAATTTGAGGCATGTGCAACAGAAATAATAACTAAATTCTACACAATAATAGTGTTGGCTGTCTACAGAACTCCTCCTGGTTACATAAAACCTTTTCTACTTTTAATGGAACTCCTTCTGTCAGGATTACTTTCAAAAGAAAAGGATATTGTAGTTTTAGGTGATTTCAATATAAACTTTATGACAGAAAATAAGAATAAAATTGACTTTGAGATTGTGATGACCTTACATAATCTGATGTCAGTAATAAACTTCCCAACAAGATTTACATCCGAGTCCCAAACTATGACAGAAAACATTTTTTTTAGATGTAAGTAGACATCAGAATTATACTGCCAGGCAGGTTATAAGTGGGCTTTCAGATTATGATGGACAAATTCCCATCCTTTGTGATGTTAATCTGTTCAAAAAACAATTTCCTCAAAAGAAATTCATAAGAGTAATAAATGAAGAGGCAAAATAAACTTTCAACCATAGGTTGCAGCACGTGGATTGATCTTTAGTATAGAGCCACGGTAATGTTGATACTAAATTTAACTGTTTTATAAATGAATTCTGTGCTCTTTTTGAAGAAATATTTCCCAGTAAATGGGTCAGAAACAGTGCTTCAAATTCTGTAAGTAAGCCTTGGATTACAGAAGGTATAAAATAGTCATGTAAAACCGAAAGGGAAACTTATGCTGCAATAAGATTGTGTAAAGATGTAGCAAAATGGGAACTCTATAGATTATACTGTAAAATTTTAAGAAACTAACACAGAAATTAAAAGCCTTTTATTATGAGAAGAAAATAGATAATTCTAATAATAAAATAAAAACACTTTGGAGTTTTATAAAAAAGAAACAGGAAAAGATACAACAACCAAAGAAGATGTAAATATAATCAGATATGAAGGTACCCTAGAAGATAACCCCAAAAGTGTGGCTGAGATTTTTAATAAACTCTTCTCACCAGTAACTCAACAGATTGGTTGCAAGTCCAATGTTGATTAAGCTGTAACTCTTCGCCAAGCAGGATATTCAAACAACCCCCCCCCCCCTCCCCCCTCATGAACCATGGACTTTGCCGTTGGTGGGGAGGCTTGTGTGCCTCAGTGATACAGATGGCCGTACCGTAGGTGCAACCACAATGGAGGGGTATCTGTTGAGAGGCCAGACAAACATGTGGTTCCTGAAGAGGGGCAGCAGCCTTTTCAGTAGTTGCAGGGGCAACAGTCTGAATGATTAACTGATCTGACAGTGTAACATCAACCAAATTGGTTGTACTGCTACTGTGAACAGCTGAAAGCAAGGGGAAACTACAGCCATAGTTTTTCCCGAGGGAATGCAGCTTTACTGTATGGTTAAATGATGATGGCATCCTCTTGGGTAAAATATTCCGGAGGTAAAATAGTCCCCCGTTTGGATCTCTGGGTGGGGACTACTCAAGAGGATGTCGTTATCAGGAGAAAGAAAACTGGCGTTCTACAGATCAGAGCGTGGAATGTCAGATCCCTTACTTGGGCAGGTAGCTTAGAAAATTTAAAAAGGGAAGTGAATAGGTTAAAATTAGATATAGTGGGATTTAGTGAAGCTTGGTGGCAGGAGGAACAAGACTTTTGGTCAGGTGAATACAGGGTTATAAATACAAAATCAAACAGGGGTAATGCAGGAGTATGTTTAATAATGAATAAAAAAATAGGAGTGCGGGTAAGCTTCTACAATGAGCATAGTGAACACATTATTGTGGCCAAGATAGACATGAAGCCCATGCCTACTACAGTAGTACAAGTTTATATGCCAACTAGTTCTGCAGATGATGAAGAAATTGATGAAAGGTATGATGAGATAAAGGAAATTATTCTGATAGTGAAGGGAGACAAAAATTTAATAGTCATGGGTGACTGGAATTCGAGAGTAGGAAAAGGGAGAGAAGGAAACATAATAGGTGAATATGAATTTGGGGTAACAAATGAAAGGAAGCCATCTGGTAGAATTTTGCACAGAGCATAACTTAATCATTGCTAACACTTGGTTCAAGAATCATAAAAGAAGGTTGTATACATGGAAGAATCCTGGAGATAATAGAAGGTATCAGATAGATTATATAATGGTAAGACAGATTTATGAACCAGGTTTTAAATTGTAAGACATTTCCAGGGGCAGATGTGGACTCTGACTACAATCTATTGGTTATGAACAGTAGATTAAAACTGAAGAAACTGCAAAAAGGTGGGAAATTAAGGAGATGGGACTTGGATAAAATGACTAAACCAGAGGTTGTACAGAGTTTCAGGGAGAGCATAAGGGAATAATTGACAGGAATGGGGGAAAGGAATACAGTAGAAGAAGAATGGGTAGCTCTGAGGGATGAAGTAGTAAAGGCAGCAGAGGATCAAGTAGGTAAAAAGACGAGGGTTAGTAGAAATCCTTGGGTAATAGAAGAAATATAGAATTTAATTGATGAAAGGAGAAAATATAAAAATGCAGTAAATTAAACAAGCAAAAAGGAATACAAACGTCTCAAAAATGAGATCGACAGGAAGTGCAAAATGGCTAAGCAGGGATGGCTAGAGGACAAATGTAAGGCTGTAGAGGCATATCTCACTAGGGGTAAGATAGATACTGCCTACAGGAAAATTAAAGTGACCTTTAGAGAAAAGAGAACCACTTGCATGAATATCAAGAACTCAGATGGAAACCCAGTTCTAAGCAAAGAAGGGAAAGCAGAAAGGTGGAAGGAGTATATAGAGGGTCTATACAAGGGCAATGTACTTGAGGACAATATTATGGAAATGGAAGAGGATGTAGATGAAGATGAAATGGGAGATACGATACTGCGTGAAGAGTTTGACAGAGCACTGAAAGACCTAGGTCAAAACAAGGCCCCAGGAGTAGACAACATTCCATTAGAACTACTGACGGTCTTGGGAGAGCCAGTCCTGACATAACTCTACCATCTGGTGAGTAAGATGTATGAGACAGGCGAAATACCCTCAGACTTCAAGAAGAATATAATAATTCCAATCCCAAAGAAAGCAGGTGTTGACAGATGTGAAAATTACCAACTAACAGTTTAATAAGTCACAGCTGCAAAATACTAATGCGAATTCTTTACAGACAAATGGAAAAACTGGTAGAAGCCGACCTCGGGGAAGATCAGTTAGGATTCCATAGAAATGTTGGAACACGTGAGGCAATGCTGAGCTTACGACTTATCTTAGAGGAAAGATTAAGGAAAGGCAAACCTATGTGTCTAGCATTTGTAGACTAAGAGAAAGCTTTTGACAATGTTGACTGGAATACTGTCTTTCAAATTCTGAAGGTGGCAGGGGTAAAATACAGGGAGCAAAAGGCTATTTACAATTTGTACAGAAACCAGATGGCAGTTATAAGAGTCGAGGGGCATGAAAGGGAAGCAGTGGACGGGAAGGGAGTGAGACAGGGCTGTAGTCTCTCCCCAATGTTATTCAATCTGTATATTTAGCATGCATTAAAGGAAACAAAAGAAAAATTTGGAGTAGGTATTAAAGTCCATGGAGAAGAAATAAAAACTTTTAGGTTCACTGATGACATTGTAATTCTGTCAGAGACGGCAAAGGACTTGGAAGAGCAGTTGAATGGAATGGATAGTGTCTTGAAAGGAAGATATAAGATGAACATCAACAAATACAAAACGAGGACAATGGAATGTAGCCGAATTAAGTCGGGTGATACTGAGGGAATTAGATTAGGAAATGAGACACTTAAAGTAGTAAAGGAGTTTTGCTATTTGGGGAGCAAAATAACTGATGATGGTCAAAGTAGAGAGGATGTAAAATGTAGACTGGCAATGGCAAGGAAAGTGTTTCTGAAGAAGAGAAATTTGTTAACATCTAGTATAGATTTAAGTGTCAGGAAGTCATTTATGAAAGTATTTATATGGAGTGTAGCCATGTATGGAAGTGAAACGTGGATGATAAATAGTTTGGACAAGAAGAGAATAGAAGCTTTCAAAATGTGGTGTTACAGATGAATGCAGAAGATTAGATGGGTAGATCACATAACTAACGAGGAGGTATTGAATGGAATTGGGGAGAAGAGGTGTTTGTGGCACAACTTGACATCATCATCATCAAACCTGTCTCAGGACTGAAGACCATATCAACAACAAAATATTCAAACACAATTTTAGAAATGCATCTTAACCCTGTCACTGTAGAAGAAATTCAAAAAATCATCATGTCTCTAAAAAGTAAGAATTCTGCAGGGGTTGATAATATATCTAGTAATTTATTTAAATATTCTTCTGTGTGAATAAGGGACATTGTTTGTCATATTTTCAATGCTTCCCTTCAGAATGGTGTTGTTCACAGTAGACTTAAATATGCCATTGTGAAGCCCCTGTACAAGTAGGGCGATAAAGCTGAACTAACTAACTATCGACCTATCTTTTTACTGACAGCTTTCTCCAAAATTCTAGAAAAGCTAATATATGTAAGAATTACTGATCATCTCATTAAGAATGAAGTGTTCAGCAAGAGCCAATTTGGCTTTAAGAAGGGCTGTTCAACAGAAGACGCAGTCTATGCACTTGCAAATGAAGTCCTAGAAACCCTTAATGAAAAAATGCTAGCACTTGGTGTCTTCTGTGATTTATACAAAGTGTTTGACTGTGTTGATCACCAGATTCTCTTGCAAAAAGCAAAATTAGTAGAAATATGTGATGTTGCAGGCAATTACCTACAGTCGTACCTCCAAGACAGAAAACAAAAAGTTATCTTGAATAGCTCAGGTGGAGTATGTGATGTTTCCTCACATTCCGAATGGAGTTCCATTACATGTGGAGTGCCTCAGGGCTCAATTTTTGGGCCCCTATTATTCCTGATTTTTATAAATAATCTACCATCGTGTACAAGCCTGCCGTGAAAATTTACATTATTTGCTGATGATACCACCATTTTTATGAGCAGTAGAACAGGTAGTAATCTTGAGGAACTCATTAATCACATACTCTCAGGTGTGGTTAATTGGTTCAAGGTGAATGGTCTCTCATTAAATTCCAGTAAGACCAGCTTTATTCAGTTCTGTACAAAAGCAGAAAAAGAGAGAGAGAGATAAGTGTGACACGCGGTAATCAGCCAATAGAAAGAATGGAAACAACAAAATTTCTTGGCGTGCACATTGACAAGAAAATGAACTGGCCTTCACATGTTATAGATCTCAGTAAGAGGCTTAGCTCGGCTACATATGCTTTACGGGTTGTTGCTACATGTGTCGAACCTAACACTGCAAAAGTGGCATACTATGGCTATTTTCACTCACTAGTTGAATACAGCATTCTTTTTTGGGGCAACCAGCCATTAGCAAGGAAAGTGTTCATTGCACAGAAGCTAGCATTAAGAATTATATGTGGATTGCGCCCAAGAGACTCGTGTAGAAATAGCTTTCGAAAATTTAAAATATACCCAACTACATGCCAATATATTTTTTCTCTCATGTGTTTTGTTTGTAAAAATATAAAGATATTTCAACCAAATAGTAATTATCATGAGCATAACACACGTAGGAAGAACAACATACACAGCGAGCATATAAATTTGAGCTTGGTGCAAAAGGGTGTCCACTACACTGGAACAAAACTCTTCAGTGCTCTTCCTCCTGAAATAAAGACAGAGATTCATAACAAGAGTAAGTTTAGGAAAGCACTAAAAATATTTCTGCAAGAAAAAGCTTTTTACAGTCTAGATGAATTTTTAACTAAATAAATTGTAAAATTTTAATATTATATAATACAAGTTGACATAATGCCACTAAGAATGTTATTTAACTTGAGCTCTGTATCTGTGTGTGCTCTGTATCTATTTTCTGTAGTGCTTTAATGATTCTAAGACACTATGTATTTTCTTTTTTCTGTACTGCTGCTCAAAGAATTTACTGTATACATTTTATGTAATTATTTACTCAAATGTCTGTATATGGTATGAGATTATCATATTGTACTTGTAAAAAACTATTTGTTCCAGGTCCTCATGAACCCAACATAGTTGGACCTATGGAACACAAAATAAAATCAAATCAAATCAAAATCATTTTACTGACACACCTCAAATGTATTTTGTGTGTTGTACAAGGGTGTTCTGGTGAGTAATGTCTCTGAATTTTTCTGTGTGCAAACTCTTAAAACTTTTTTAATAAATCGAACATAATTCGATTCTAAATCTTTATTCTTCCCTTCTATATATTTGCACTCTCTGTCACTAGAGGACCATGAATTGTAGTATGTAACATAACTCTGTCAGTGTGTAAGAAACAGTGTGCTGTTATTGAGTTTTTAATTCAAAGAGTTTGTCCACACTTAGCACACAATCTTCTTCAGCATGACAATGCCAGTTCACATATGACCACTGTGACATCTGCAACAATCTGACACTTTGGGTTCACTGCCATCTATCATCCTCCATAGAGTCGCAACTTGGCCCAATCCAATTTTCATGTTTTTCCTAAACTAAAAGAACACCTACAAGGACTTCACTTTGATAGTGATGAAGCAGTACAAGCAGAGGTGACGTTGTGATTCTATACTGCCAGTGTCAGTAAATTAGCCTCTTGTTGACTGTTCGTTGTAATCAGGGTGATTAGGTTGAAAAATAAATATGTAGATGTGAATATACAATACATACAGTATGTAACATGTATTACAATATGCTGTTCAGTTAGAATGTTTCATGATCAAAAGGGTGCATTCATAAAAGTTGGCCGGCCGAAGTGGCCGTGCGGTTAAAGGCGCTGCAGTCTGGAACCGCAAGACCGCTATGGTCGCAGGTTCGAATCCTGCCTCGAGCATGGATGTTTGTGATGTCCTTAGGTTAGTTAGGTTTAACTAGTTCTAAGTTCTAGGGGACTAATGACCTCAGCAGTTGAGTCCCATAGTGCTCAGAGCCAGCCATAAAAGTTGTTTATGTTGTGATTCTAGCTTGGGCAACCAAGTCATCAAAATCATACCAGAGTTATCATTGGCAGTTAAGTGTTTTAAAATTCTGTCTTATTACAACTATGTGTGAAATTGTCATGATTAACATTTACTAGGGATTGGGGGGTTTGAAAATTGCTATAAAGAAATTGTTAGTGGGGTTTTAAAATTATGTTAAAGAAATGCAGGGTGGTGATTCTTCTGGAAAACCTGGAATTCCCATGGAATTACATTTTACTTGGAAAAATCAGGGGACTCTCAGGGGATTTTGGGATTTTCATAAAATCACAGGGGATTCTGTGTTTTTTACTTAGTACTGAAAGTTAATTTTAATAGTTTTATAAATCACAAATTTTATAATACTAAATATTTCAAAGTGTCTTAATTATATGACTATTATTCCATATAAACTGTCAAAGTTTAAAAACTGTGGTTAAGCTGCTGTTTATGGATAATGTATTTCAGCTGAGAGGAAAAGAAAGTCTTGATTGTGGTAGCCTCTGCCCACCCCCCTCCCCACCCCCACCCCACCACCACCCCCAATCATCGTTAATTCATCAGGACCTTCTTATGACACCATATTCTTCTCCATACCTGGAATTCTCAGGGAATATTTTTTCAAGTTTGAGTATTAACTATTAAATGTTTGTTAATGTTGAAACTGAAATAAAGACAATGCTATTTAAAGGAATATGTTACACCCACTTCAATCTAGACCTTACACTCACTAGAACTGTTACATCATCACAGGGTACTATGGTTTTTATCCTTTAAGTGCACTATTTTACATGTATGTTTTGTACACTTAAAGCAATCTGCCAGCCTATGAAACACTTTAAAATCTTATCAAAATCTAACTGAATATTTTTGCAGCGTTTTCAGACAGTGTGTGACAAAGCAAGCAGGGATAATTTTACTTTACCTCTTGTTTTACCATCTGCCTACTTAAATTCATTTTTTCAATTTTAACTAATTACCATTAACACACATGAGTATAACCGGAATTTTCATAAAAGAGAATGACTTTTAAGGAATATAGCACCAGATCTATTTTTGTGCTTAGTTTTATGTACATAATTTAGTTTCTAATTTATTTTGACTATTCCTAGTTAATATCTTTCATTATAGGGCAAAATCAGTTATTGTTTTGTAACTTAAATTCTACTGTTGACTTATAAACAAATGTAAATTCTATAGTAATTATAAATGTTTGGAAGATGAAACGCTAGCATTCTTTAAGTATTTATTTGGCTCTATTTGAAAACATGTTGGTACCAATTCTGTGTGAATTCTGCACTGATTCTGTAAGAGGAAGCATCAGCTTCCAATACAACTGGCTTGTCAGGATCAAAGTGTACTAAGCATAAATCATTGAGCAATATATCTTTAAGTTTTTGAAAAGCTACTTGGCACTCGACTACCCAAACAAACAGGACATACTTGCAATGCAAGTGATGCAATGGAGCTGTGATTTGTGCAGCATTCGGTATGAACCGATTATAGTTAGTTTTCCCTAAGACAGACTGCAGTTCTGTGACATTGCGAGGAACTGGCAGGTCACATATGGCTAACCAATGTGACTGAAGAGGATGTACACCTTGACTGTTTATGACATGATGAAGATACTGTAACTCAGGTTTTAAAAAATCACACTTGTACAGTCTACACTTTAGTCATGCATCACATAACACATGATACAAAACACACAGATTTGCAATCTGTTCTTCAGGTGTACGACCTGCTATGACAATATCATTCAAATAGTTTGAACAGTTTTGCACTTGTGCAGTCAGCTGTTCCAAATAGTGTTGGAAAATTGCAGGTGCAGAAGCACTGCCGAAAGGCAAATGCAAATATTTAAACAAGCCCAAATGGGTATTTACAACACACACGTTTTGAGATTTTTCATCAAGCGGTATTTGAAGATAAGCATCGCACAAATCAGTTTTAGAAAAGTAGTGACCAGCACCCAATCTGTCCATGAGCTCCTCTGGTTGTGGCAATAGATAAGTATCAATCACAATTTGTGGGTCTACTGTACACTTAAAGTCAACACAGAGGCAAATGTGGCCTGAAGGTTTGGGGAGCAAAACCAGTGGACTTTCCCATTGACTAGCTTGTATGGGTATAATAGCTCCACTATCTTGCAATTATTTAAGTTCAGCAGCAACTTTGTCCCTCAATGCAATGGGAACAGTTCTGGCACGGCAAAATTTCAACTGAGCATTGTCTTTCAGAGTAATAAGAGCAACAAAATTGTTGGCCTAGCTTAAACCTTCAGAAAAGAGTTCTGAGAATTCTTTTATCAAGTTAGCTAGACTGTATTTTCCATGGAATGCAGACAGTATCAACACACTGTCTTGAATGTTAAAGCCAAACAAATCAAATGAATAAAGATAAAATATGTTCTCACAATTGTGTGACTGCAGCACCGTAAAAGTCACTGTTCGCATATGCAAGCAATACATGGCAGGTAAAGTAGATTTTCCGTCAATGGGAATGTCTTGTCCATTATAAGCTGTCAGTTGTGTGTTAGTTTTAGACAGACATGGCAAACCTAACAGTTCATATGTTTGATGATTTAGCAATGTGACAGAGGCACCCATGTCAAACTGAAATTTCCCACAAAGAAGCAAATGAACAAAATGTTTGTTGGACTGGTGTATCACTGAAGAAACTGCACGCTTGCTAGTTTTGCTAATGCCTATTGCAGACTTTGAATATACTGCATTAATGGCATGGGCCTTTAGACTAGGTTTTTGTGAGTGGGCTGAATTCTTATGTTTGTTCTGTTGCAAACATGTGGATTGTACATGCCCTTTCTGTCCACAAGCATAACACTGAGCTTGTGCCATGAATAACACTGAGGGCGAGATTTAATTCTGTTTGCCTATTTAGCTACCTGTTTTGTGAGTTGCTGACATGGCGTGGAGAGATGTTTATGTGGCATGGTGAGTGCAAGTTGCCACTAAATGGGCCAGTCACAAACAAGGGACTCAACCCAACAATTTATCAGCCAACAGGGCACCTGAATCATACTGATCTAGTATTTGCACTACCTGCTGAAATGGTCGATTGGACTGCTTCGAAATCTGTTCTCTGAGTTTGACATCAGGTACATTGTACACAATCACATCATGCAACATAACTAGATAACTTTTGAATGTAAAGCACCAGAAGCACATTTGAATTTGCATTTCTTCATCATACCCTGCAAATCTGTTACCCACTCACAATAAACTTGTTCTGACCGTTAATTACAATTAAATAACTGATACCTAGCTGCCACCACATTTACTTATTGGTCATAGTAGTTAGTGAATCTACAACCTGTTCATATGAAAGTTCACTCAGAGTGAGCTTCTGGGTTAGTCTGAACACTGCACTGTCTACTGTTGACAATAGATAGGGAAGTTTCACAGTACCTGGGACATTGTGAGCAATTACGTGGACTTCAAACTGTTGCAACCACTTGAGCCATTCCTCTTCATGTTCCTGAAACTGGCAAAAAGGTGGTATTGTTGTAGGCATTGCTGTAGGTGGTGCTTGTTCTGTCAGACACACAGCACTGGCCAATAGCTGCTGCACCATTTTGAGCAGTGTAGATATTTGCTGAGTCTGGAACTAAAACATCTGCATTAGCTGTGTTGCATCTAACACTGGCAGCTGTGATGCCTGAGGAGGAAGTGGGATAGGTGGGGTCGGCATGGTGGAAGATACTAATGCAAGAAACAGACAAGGGAAGCAATAAAATGAGTACAAAAGCAAGGAAAATGTGTGCAACACCCACCTGAAAACATGATAAGAGGATGTTAAAGTACCGTATTTACTCGAATCTAAGCCGCACCTGAAAAATGATACTCGAAATCAAGGAAAAAAATTTTTCCCGAATCTAAGCCGCACCTGAAATTTGAGATTCGAAATTCGAGGGGAGAGAAAAGTTTTAGGTCGCACCTCCAAATCAAAACAAAGTTGGTCCATTGTAGTATGAGACACAATTTAGGTCGAATGAATGATGATACTGCTACAGTAGTTTGGTTCGAGTCGTAAGCTTAGCAGTTAAGCTTTACCAGGTGGCCATTGCTATGCGTCAGGCGCTCCATCCGTATTTATACGGGTACCCTTCCTTTTTCGTGTGCTTCATTTGGGTTGAATTGATTGCTTATTTTTCTTTGATCTGATAAGAGCCGTTACTTTGTTATAGGTGTTTACGTCACTCTAAGCTGAAAATGCATTATTGTACTGTGTCACGCATTGTTTGTCGCATTCTGATAATGAGTGTTTACGACCTGTCGCCACTCGCAGCATGGCTTGCTTTTGTACGCGCTACCGCCGCTTCCAATTGAAAAATAAAAAAATAAATAAATAAATAAAACCATCTCATAAGCGAAACAATGGCAAGAGACTGCAATTTGTTGTTACTTACACTGCTGCTTTCTTTGATAATGATCAACAAGAACCAAATAACTGACTGCGTGTGATAGAAGATGTTTTGAAGGAGAGTTTAGTGAAAATTTTTCTCCATTTGAATATCTTTGCAGATGCCTCTTTAGTGCATTACCTTCTGCACAGAAATTAGAGTCATCTTAGATTTAAAAATCTAGTCAGTTGTCGTGCTTCATTTCTGACTGCATCTCTAATTGGCGTAAGAATAATACTAATATAAACATGGCATGATATGTACATTCTTCCGCGATTGCTGTTGTCTCACTCTAGTTTCGTAGTTTATTAGGCAGACAGGATTTAAATGAAGTAGCAGCAAACACAAAAGAATACATGGCAAAATGTTTATATTCGTATTATTCTTATGATGGAGAGAATATTGCATGTGATTCACAATTCGTAAAAGTTCCTATTAGCAACCATCTCTTGTCACAGGTAGGAAAAAATTCAGAACGTAGAGTTGGCCGTATTGACAAACATCCCAAACAGTCTTGCCAGTCGGATTTTCGTAGTACATTGAAAGGTTGCTACATTCGAAGATGAACAATACGGAATTTGTATTTACTTCATTGGATAATGTATGAAAATGCAGTGGTCGAAACTCGGGGCGGAGAAAAAAGCTCGTCTTCCAACTTTTTCTTTTTAATTTATTTACTGACGCAGAGGTTTTGGCGCCAGCATTTATCTTTGTGCCTGCAAAGCATGCCTGTGTAGTGCTACATATATTTGACGGCAAAAGTTACTTGTAGCGGCACCTACCAACATTTTACAGAACTTCTGCTTACTTTGCACTCGATTCTAAGCTGCAAGCGGATTTTTGGATTACAAAAACCGGAAAAATAGTGCGGCTTAGATTCGAGTAAATACGGTAAGTAAACACCCCTGCAAAATAAAGACAAGAGAATTAAGGCACCAGCAATACACAAAAGAAAATTACACGGCTGCCAGGCACTGGGTTCTTCGTGTAATTCATCGCCAAAGTGGGATCCTGCCCACTCTCTTAATATAGTGTGCCTAGGAAGCTGTTTTCTCGGATAGCTAGACAACAATTCAAGCAAATCATGTTAATGGAGTTTATTACAGTGAATTGAATTGGCAATACTTAACTTTGCCTTTTCACAAAGAGGTGTCCCAAGCAATTGGTGACAGACAAATAATCAGTGTCCTTCAATATACAATTTCCAGGCAAGCAATTAAAATAGATAACAAGGCATGGCTAAATTTTTTGGATCATGGCTCATCTTCTAGTGAGGCTCTTTTACTGCAGCTGAGGCTAGCTGGAGTGGTACTTATAGTCTCTTCATATAGGGACTACTATTGTCAGAAGAGAATCGAAACATTTGAGATGTGGTGCTATAGATGAATGTTGAAAATTAGGTTCTACGCAGAATCGGAGAGGAAAGGAATATGTGGAGAACACTGATAAGGAGAAGGGACAGGATGATAGGACATCTGCTAAGACATGAGGGAATGACTTCCATGGTACTAGAGGGAGCTGTAGAGGGCAAAAACTGTAGAGGAAGACAGAGATTGGAATACGTCAAGCAAATAATTGAGGATGTAGGTTGCTAGTGCTACTACTCTGAGATGAAGAGGTTAGCACAGGAAAGGAATTCGTGGCAGACCGCATCAAACCAGTCAGTAGACTGATGACCAAAAAAAAAAAAAAAAAAAAAAAAAAAAAAAAAAAAAAAAAAAAAAAAAAAATGTCATGGTCTCATCTTAGTCAGCATACTATTGGCTGATGTTGCCTCACTGCCTTCTCTGCTGTTACATTCTAGGCCGACATGCCGACGCTTGATGTTATGCCGGAACAATTTCGTTCTGTGAAGATGTCAGTGAGACCCCTGATGTGTTCGGAGACCAACTGCTCATCATTACAGATGTGATGACCATGGTTCAGATACCTATCAGGAACTCATGTCCCTCTTTAAATCCTTGGGTCCATCCCAGAACCTCTCCCCTGACTGTCTGTCCCCTCAAACCCACTACACTTCATTCTCTCATCTTCTACGTGCTTCCTAAAACCCACAAACCCAGTCATTCAGGATGCCCCAATGTGGTCAGTTATTGTGTTCCCACAGAGAAAATACCTGCTCTAATGGACCAACACATCTAAATACATACTCAGTGCATGGCAGGGGGTACCTTCAACCACTACTAGTTGTTTCTTTTCCTGAACTATTTCCAGATAGTGCAAGGGAAAAACAACATCAATATGCCTCTGTATGAGTTAGATTTCTTGTATCATATCTTACCTTCATATTCCTAATGCAAAATGTAGGTTGGATGCAGTAGGATTGCTCTGCAGTCAGCTTCAAATGCCCCTACTGTAAATTTTCTCAATATTTTTCCTCCAAGGATTCTGATTTGAGTTCCTGATGCATCTCCATAACACTTGCATGTTGTGCAAACCTACCAGGTGCCACAGCTGCCAGTGTTAGATGCAACACAGCTAATGCAGATGTTTCAGTTCCAGACTCAGCAAACATATATCCTACCAGTAACAAGGCTGGCAGGCCACCTCTGATTTGCTTCAATGTCTTCCTTTAATCCAATACCTTCAGCCTGTTAGCAGTTAGAAGATGATAACAAATTTAAAACAGAATTTTAAAAAAATTATAGTAGAACAATGTTTTTATTCTGTAAATGACTATGTAGGTCAATAAATTTTTTCTGATGATATTTATAAAGGCAAAATGGAAAATACTCTATCTGTACCTAATCATTCATTACCTAATCATTCATTACATTTACATTCTTAAAGTACAGCTGTTGTGTGATGTAAATATATACTTAAGCAGTGTTGTGTATATAACAACTTGCCATTTAGGGAGGACAAAACTAAAGCCTTATGAAAAACAGACTATGCATTTAAAATAACAAGCAGGGATGTATATAGGCTATATTAATTTCATTGTATTGTTATTAACTTCATTGTATTAATTTGTTTTGTACTTTTTTACATATATATATTGTTTGTACCCATTTCTTTGAAATGGCTTACATGTACCCTTGACAACATCCATACAATATTTATTGTCAACAGATGGATAAATAAAATAAATAAATAATAAATAACCTGCCCTCCTATACATGAGGGGTGTTCAGTAACTAATGCAACATATTTTTTTCCTGAAATCATGTTGGTTTTATTCAGAAATCTAATACACCATATTTCTCCCAACACTTAGCTAAGAAACCCTATTTTTCAACATAATCTCCATTCACTGTGATGGCCTTATGCCACCATACTGGGAGGGCCTGCATAGCTGTAAGGTCACACGCTATTGGTTGATTTCATAGCCAACATCTTGCTGTATCAATAACCTCCCCATCATCCACTCACTGCTTCCCATGGAGTGCATCTTTCATTGGGCCAAATACATGGAAATCAGAACATGCGTGATGTGGGCTGTATGGTGGACCAGGAAGAATAGTCCAGTGAAGTTTTGTGTGTTCCTCTCAGATGTGCAGACTTGTGTGAGGCCCTGTGTCCTCAGGGAGGAGGAGGAGAAGAAGAAGAAGTAGTTCATTTGCATTTTTGTTGCAATGAATACACTGAAGTTGTTTCTTCAATTGCCTGAAGGTAGCACAGTACACTTCAGAGTTGATCATTGCACCATGAAGGAGAACATTAAACAGGATAACCACTTCAGAGGCCAGAAGATTGTCACCATGACTTTACTGGCTCAGGATGCAGGTTTGAGCTTTTTCTTCGGAGAAGTGGTGTTGTGACACCACTTCATGGATTGGCATTTTGTTGCTGTTCAGAACAATAAACCCATGTTTCATTGCCTGGGACAACGTTCAACAAAAATTTCCGTAATCAGCCCTGTACCATGCAAGGAATTTGACACAGGTGACTCATCATTCCTCTTTATGGTCTTCATTTAGGTGCTTGAGGAACCCAATGGGCACACACCTTTGAGTACCCCAATTGGTGGACATGTGTTTCAGCACTGCCAACAGATATTTCCAGTTGTGCAGCAAGATGTATGCTAGTGATTCATCAAATGAGTGTCCACACATTCCAACATTACAGGGGTCACAGTTGTGTGCAGCCAGTTGGCATGTGGGGGATTGGACAGGCTTACATGACATTATTATGATGATAACAGATGCCCTGCCCAATGACTCACCCTACTTCTGCTCACTTACAGGTCTCTATAGACTTTCTGCATGTACATATGAATATCTGCAATACATTGAATTTCCATCAAAAGAAACTCAATAACAAATTTCTGCTTGGAACACATCTCTGTTACATATGCCATTTTGAAGGCTATGTATATCATTGCCACTTACCAGAATTTCATGAAACTACAGAGGCTGTAGCAGGAGTTTTTCATTTGATTTGATTTGATTTGATTTATTGAGCACCCCTTTTATCATGTAGAATGATGTGGGATTTGTCATGTATTACATACAGAAAAAAATATGAATAACAACATATTAACTAAAAATATCAGTGAACAAATCTGAATTAAATATACAGGCAAAAACAATTATAGCTTACATTATATAAATTTGTAACAATATAGGACACAAATAAGTTACATATATTCTGTGTATAATGGACAGCTACAAGAAACAATGATTATAACACTCTATATTGACAAATTAATTAACTTTTGTGTGTACATAAAAGAGTCTACCCCACGACACATGTTTGTATATGAGTGAATTATAAGATAGGTGAAGGCATGCTATCTTTCTGAAGAATTCATGTATTCACCAACACTGTAAAAACTATTACTAATCAACATTCTTTTGAGTTCACTTTTAAAACTGCTCAGCTTCTGAATCCTTTTAATTTTTAAGGGATGAGCACTATAGAGAAATTTTGGGTGGTATGTTGCACTCTTGTTTTACTGGGTTTTCTTATGCACTTCTCTGTGAAAGTCATTGCTCAGTCTTGTTGTATAGTCATGGAACTCACTGTTTAAAGAAGAAAATTGGGGGTGAGACTTCACAAAGCATATATTTTCGTAGATGTAAGTGGATGGAAGAGTCATGATTTTATATTACTTGAAAAATTCCCTACATGGATCTCTGGGTGCAGCTCCTTTCATGATCCTTATTGCTCATTTTTGAATAATAAAAGAGCATTTTGCCTGACTTGAATTGCCCCAAAATATGACACCATATCGCAAAAGACTATGCACAAATGCATAATATGTACACAATACTGTTTGATCACTGCAGCAATTTTTGAGCATTCTAAATACATAGCAACACTTACTTAATTTTTTATTGAGCACATCTATATGCTTGTCCCACTTTAGATGCTCATCTAACCAAATTCCTAAGAATTTTGTGTTTGGCGTTTGTAGTATATTCTGTTGGTCTAGCTTCACAGTTATATTGGGCTTCACATTATTTTACACATGTCCGTAATTCACCCATAATGTTTTTTTCTCATTCACAAATAAACTGTTGTTCCTGAACCATTTACTTGCTTCAACTGTTGTTGTTTCAATTTTCCAGCTAAGGTCAGTCTCATTCTGAGCTTTAATAGACTAGTATCATCAGCAAAAAGTACACAATCAGCTTGTGTTAAATAGTTTGGTAAGTCATTTATAAAGATCAAGAACAACAGGGGTCCCAACACCAAACCTTGGGGCACCCCATAACTAACTTCCTTACAACCAGAAAAGTATGACTTTCCATCATGAACTATTTCTACTTTCTGGCATCTGCCAGATAAGTATGACTTAAACCATGTATGAGCAGTACCATGGACTCCATAGCAACCAAGTTTGTTGAGCAGTAGTTTATGATCAATGACGTCAAAGGCCTTTGATAAATCTAAAAAGACCCCACAATTTACTTCATTATTATCAATGGAATTTAGGACAAGTTTTAGAAAGTTGTATATAGCTGTTTCAGTAGATCTATTCTTTCGAAAGCCATTCTGTTCATTGATCTATTTTCCACTTTTTTTAGGAAAGTAGAGAGTCTTCCATACATTACTCTTTCTATAATTTTTGAAAAACAAGATAACATTGATAAAGGCTTGTAGTTTTTTACATCATAATGATCCCCATTTTTGTATAATGGTTTTATAATTGATTGTTTCAACTTTCTAGAGAAAGTGCCAGTACTGAAAGATGCATTAATTGTATCTACAAGAAGAGGAGTAATATATCTGCTGTGTTTAATGATTTTGTCTGGAATGCCATCGGTGCCACAGAATGATTTATTTTTTTAGTTTTCTGACAGCATTCTCTACCTCATGTACTGTTACAGGATACAAAAACATAGTTTTGGGATTCAATGTGATGTTATGACTGATGTCTGTACTACTTTGGGTTTGTATGATGTTTTTCAACTACACTTGTATAATGACAGTTGAATATATTGGCAATGTGTAATGGATCATTTATAGTTTTGTCCTCAGTTTTAATAACAATGTTGTTGTTTCTTACTTTGCTTCTTCCTAAGTTACTATTGATCACTTTCCAAATTGATTTCATTTTTTTGTTGCCATTATTTCTACTGATATATGAACCATTATTTAACATTTTTTCTGCAGTAATTTCTTTCTTGTGTAATTTCCTGTAAGACTTAACACATTGTTTCAAAGTGGGATTTTGCCTTGCTGATTTATTTAACATTCTGAGTTGCTCTCCAGATTTTCTTATGCCCTGTGTTATCCATGTGTTAATTTTGCCTTTTACTTTCATTTTCTTAAGGGGAAAAGCAATTTCAAAGTTATGTTCGTAATCAGCTAGAAATGACTCAAACCTCATGTCTATACTATCATGTTTATCTAGATCCCAACTTGTATTTTTTAACAAGGAATTAAAAATCCTAATGTTGTCCTCATTAATACATCTCCTGTGGATGTGTTTCTCACTTGGCTTAGAGTTTTTACGGGGTACATTATTTATATTAAGTTTTAGTGCTTTATGATCTGAGAATCCAGTGTCAATCACTTCTACAATATTGTCTAGTTTATGTAAGTTCAGAAATATTTGGTCTATTATTGTTTCAGAGTTCTTTCCATGTCTAGTGTATTCAAAGATAGTTGGTGCTAAATTATGCGAACAAAAGACATTGGTCAGTTTTGTAACATTTAAACAGTTGATTTTAAAGTTGACATTGAAATCTCCAAGTACAATAATGCTTTCTGTAGAATGTCTTAACTCACTAAAAGACTGTTGATATACTTTCCGGGATGTGAGGTCATGGTGCAAGAACTTTTCTGCTCCTTACGTTTCGTCCAGGACTGCGCTGGACTTCCTCAGAGGCGCTGCTCCGCTGAGTCTTGCCGACTGACTGGTCGGGTGTCTGAGAGCGACTTATATATTGTGAGAAAGGGGGGCGTGGTTCAGGTGACACGTGATGAGCAGTGATAATCCATAGCAAAGATAAGGTTGACTATCGATTACCACCTTGTCAAAGATAAAAATTGTTAGCAATTTTGTAGAGCCACTGTCCATATATCGCTAAGTTTCATAGCCTCCTCTTTCCTATTAAAATTATCGTGATGTTTATAAATTTCAATAGCTTCTCTATATAGCCGTGGATAGTAATTTAACGTTGTAGATAAAACTTCGGTATCCGAAAACTTCACTTGTTGGTTGCCTGGTTGAAGAGCATGTTCCGCTACAGCTGATTTTTCTATTGTTCTTGCACCACGACCTCACATCCCGGAAAGTATATCAACAGCCATGTCACCCGGTCATGAAAGCCTTCATTCTACAATCACTAAAAAGACTTTCAACACTGTCCAAAAATTCCATAAATTTACGTGATGGGGAACGGTATACACACACAATAATTATTTTAAGGTCTATAAGTTTGCAAACGCAATATTCAAATACTTTTTCACTGTTTTTTATCTTACTGAACTTGATTACTTTACATTCAGTTCCTTGTCTGACATAAATGCATGTTCCTCCCCCTTTAAAAGTTTCTCTACAGAAGCTACTAATCATTTCAAATCCTGTTATTCTGGCAGTAAAAGCTTGATTTCCTTTTAGCCAATGTTCACATACACATAAAACTGAAACATCCTTTAGTTCATCAAGCAATAGTACTTCTAATTCTGGAATCTTACTAATTATACCCTGTACATTTTGATACAAAACTACTAATTTTTTATGCTTAGCATCTGTTGCAGTGCTCACCGCACTGGCTGATTGCTACCTGCCTCCAATAAAAAATCTTTGAGATGGCCTGGTGGTGACACTCTTCTTTTGCTTAAGGGGCGGGTGGTTTTCATTGCTTCTACTGGTTTAGTTGGTGCTGTTGTTGAACCTGTCAGTGATGTAAGTTGATCTGCTTCTACTGAAGATGGTGATTGTAGTACTGGAGAAGATGCTGTAGACTGGGCTACTGGAGGCAGAAGAATAATGGGCTCACTTTCCTTAGTAGGTACTGTTGTTGAAGCTGCCAGCAGTGTAGGCTGATCTGCTTCTGTTGAAGATGGTGATTGTTGTCCTACACACAATGCTGTAGACTAGGTTACTGGAGGTGGAAGAATAATGGGCTCACTTTTCTTGCATCTGCTTAGTGAACAAAGGAAGTCTCAGATTTTTTGTCGTAATAGAATCTTTCCCCTGTTGTTTAAATGCAAGCCATGTTGGGTATAATGTTCTCTCTCCAGTGAATCTACACTCATGAAATGTGAGTTCTGCAGTGCTTCGCATATCTTCTTGAACTGTCTGTTAGCCTTAATGATTTCTTTATTTACAATAGAAGTAGTCATAAGATCGTGTCTATGGGGAATACCAAAGACCATTACAGGTGTTCTAGCAAAGCTCAAAATTTCTTTCAAATTGTTAGTGGATTTGTAAAGTTCATTCCTGTAGACGTCCTTAGCTCCACCTATTATAATTGTACACTGAGTTGTGCTGGAGCGATTTCTGACTTTTATGTTGTGATTTCAGACATGGGTGCACTCGGTTTTACAATGGCGGTTGCATTTACACAATAATTATCACGTAAGATTTCAGCAAAACCATGTCTGTGGCTGTCAGAATATATGCACACATTTGATTCAGAAATCTGCGAATGTAACACTGTTTTAATTTGCGCATATTCCTTTGTGTGGTTTACAGTACCGGTAGGCCTACCTGTAGTTATTTCACCCTGCAAATTTATTGCTGTGTTTACAGCTGTATGAAGCATATTTTTACACTGTTTATGATGCACTGCACTAGATGTAACATATTCTTCCCCATACATAGTTTTACCTGTACTCACACCTGCCTCAAGTGCACTGATATGTATGTTTATTGCTGTGTGAAGCATGTTTTCACACTGTTTACAATGCACTGGATTAGGTGTAACATATTCACTACTGTTATCATTGATAATACTATCTGAGTTACTAAGAAGGCTTCTCATTTTCTTAAGTAGATTTGTATACTGTTTGCACATTTCCACATCACCCTGTAGAGAACATAATACACTTTCATCTTGTCCATCGGCAAACATTTTGGCTGCAGTCTGTCGGCTGTTACACATTGTTACCCCGCACTCACAACTTGGATTATTAAAGTTAGTAACACCACAACATTCTGTGTGGTACCGTTTTTGCAATGTAGAACAAATTTTTATTCCTTTACGTACTATTTCACTACATAATACACACTTTATAGACACTACGTAATTAATTTTTATGGAGCAATTCATTAATCTTACTATACCAGATGCCATGTTTGATGGTCCACAACAAATTATAAATTTTTTTAAACTGAAATTTCCTGAGAAAAAAACATGTAGCATTACTTACTGAAAGCCCCTCTTGAAAGACGCCAACCATTTCCTCCACCACCTCCCCACAGTTCCTATTCCTTTACCACCCAGCTTCCTGCTCATCACTGTCAATGCCCCCTCCCTCTGCACTGACATCCCCAATGCCCATAGTCTTGCTGCTACTGAACACTATATTCCTGTTGCCTAACTGACTTCAAACCTACAACCTCCTTCCTGGTCACCATGATCAGCTATGTACTCACTCGTAGTTACGTCTCCTTTGAAGGTATCACCTGCAGACTTATCCATCATAGAGCAATGGTCATCTGTGTGGCACTATCTATGTGAAATTATTCAAGGCCCATCTAGAGGAGTCCTTCCTAATGACCAAGAATCTCAAACCACTCACCTGGTTCAGATTTGCTGATGACACATTGTGATCTGGACCAGGGGTGAGAACACCATATCCAAATTCCTCCAGAACCTTAGCACCTGTTTCCACATTCACTTCACCTGGTCCTCCTCAACCCAATAAGCAACCTTCCTTGAAGTGGACCTCCACTTCAAGGATAACTGCGTCCTCACCTCTCTCCATGTCAAAACTACCAACCATAAACAATACCTCCACTTTGACAGTTGCCACCCATTCCAATACCAGGGAGTGTATTCCATATAGCATAGCCACCCACAGTTGTCACATCTGTAGTGATGAGCACTCCCTCTCCAAACATACCAAGGGTCTCACTGAGGCCTTTACAGATTAAAATCGCCCACCCAACCTTGTACAGAAACAGATTTCCCATCCCTTGTCTCTCCAGTCACCCACATACCCAATGTCCAACTTCAAAGGACACCTCTCTTGTGACTCAGTGTCATACAGGGCTGGAACAACAGAACCAGATTCTGTGCCATGGTTTTGGCTACCTCTTGTTGTACCCTGAAGTGCAGAGTATCCTACCACCTTTCCTCGCCACTCCTTCAACACTACTATTCTGCTGTCTGGAAAATCTATGCAATATCCTTTTCCATCCCTACTCCAGCCCTGCTCCCAATCCCTTACTTCATGGAGAATATCACTAAGAATAGTCCTGTCCCATATATCCACCCACTACTGCCTGCTTCTCCTACCACAGGCATCTCCTATCCCCCCTAAGACAGGTCTACATGTGAAAGCACTCGCATGATCTACAAACTAAGCTGCAAACAATGTGCTGCTTTCCGCATGCACATGACAACTAACAAGCTGGGTGTCTGCATGCATGACTACTGCCAAACTGGGACCAAGAAACAGCTGGACCATCCATTTGTCGAACATGCTGCCCAAATGATGTACTTCACTTCAGTGACTGCTTCACTGCTTGCACCATCTGTATCCTTACTTCCAGCACCAGCTTTTCTGACTTTTTCAGGTGGGAACATATCCTTCATTCCCATGACTCCCTGGTCCCAACCTTCACTAGTCTCTGTCCTCCAGCTATCCAATCTTTACCCTGCTCCCACTCCAGCAGTACAAAAATCTTCTGTTCTGCTGATGAACATACAGACTTTTCCCCTTCTCTGCCTCTCTCCTGTGTCCTCACCCTTTCCTGTCTCCCCTCCCCTAAGCACAGCCATCTAACTCTGCATCTAGCACCCCTATCCTGTTATCCTGCTCTCACAGGCAGCACATCTTCCCTCACTCCTATGCTGCTGTCTCTTCCTCCTCTCTGCAGCGTGCCTCATCCTTACCCCCACTATCCTTCTCAGAATGCTGCCCATGTCAGATGCAGTGGCAGCCTGCAGTCAAGCCACAGCAACTTTCAATTTAAAGGCTACTATAGAAACGCCAACGCACATCAGAAAAACTCAGCCACAATCCTTCATCAAATAATTACAAATGTGCCCTTGAAACATACAACACAAACCCACAATACAGGCTTTGGGGACCACACAGCCCAAGAAATTAGTATAAGATTAGGAAAACCATTTAGTTCAACTGAATGTCTAACTACTACATGTTGGAAGTATAATGACCAGAATATACAACATTTCCTTAACTATCAGTGTAAAGAAACTTGGGAAGACGTCTATGGATGTAAAAGTACAAATGATAAGTTCAACGAATTCCTTAATAGTTTTAGCTATTATTTTGAACTTTGCTTTCCATTCCATAAAAAGACAGTCACAAAAAAGGATCTGAAAATAAAATGGGTCACAATAGGCATACAAATATCTGTGAAGAAAAAGAGACTACTTCATGAAATATCTAGACAGCACACCACATCCCCAGAATTTGATTCCTATTTTAAGAATTACAAAAAGATTTTAACTAAAGTCATAAAAGCAGCAAAATGAATGCCAAATAGTCCCTTCATAGCAAATGCACAAAATAAAATGAAAGCCATATGGAACATTGTAAGGCATGAAACAGAAGTAAAACGGAGAGAATACCTTACTATCAAACTGAATGAAAACACTTCTGTAATATCTGATCCCCAGCAGATTGCAAATAATTTTAACTCATATTTCTCTGAGGCAGCTGAGATTCTGGTGAAGCAAAACTTTCAAAATGCTGTCACTGCAAATCAGATTAAAACTATCCCTAGTAGCAAGTCTCTCTTCCTATACCCAACAGATGAACAGGAAATGCTAAAAACAATAGGGGAGCTAAAAGCAAAATTTTCCTCTGGTACTGACAACATACCAGACCATATCATTAAAAAATGTGCACCCTTAGTAGTTAAGCCCATGGTAGACATATGCAATAGTTCACTTCCTCAGGGAATCTTCCCAGAAAGGTTAAAAACAGCTAAAGTGAAGCCATTGTTCAAAAAGGGTGAAAAAACAGATATAACAAATTATAGGCCAGTCTCTCTACTATCTGTTTTTTTCTAAAATAACTGAACGATCTTTTATAAAAGACTCGTAGATTTCATTGAAAAAAATAAACTTTTCTCAGATACGCAGCATGGTTTCCGAAAATGTAAATCCACTGAGACAGCTATTATTGATTTTTTAAATGGAGCTTTAAATGCATTAGATAAAAAAAGAACACATAGCAGCAATATTCCTAGATCTTTCAAAAGCATTTGGCATAATTAACCATGGTCTATTGCTTAGAGAGCTAGAAAATGTTGGTGTCAGAGGCCCAGCCTATGAGTGGGTAAAGTCATATCTACAAAACAGACACCAAATAGTTGAGGTCTTGTACAAAGAAGGAACAAATTTAACTTCCTATCAATCAGAAAAATGTGTGTTAAATACGGTAAATAGTTAAAAGTAACAAAAGGAGGCAAGTGGCAAAACAAGAGGGGAGTTAAAATTATCCCAGCTTGCTTTGTCACAAGGTGGTGTATCTGTATACTTCTGTTTTGTACAGCTCAGTAAGAGTGAAATCATGAAGTTTCTTTCTACAGCATCACACTATCACTGTTGTGCTCTATAGGTACTTTACTCAGCACGTGGTCTCCTTCTCATTGTAATTCCACTATAGTTTTTGGTTTATCATGCAATTTTACCAGCCTAGTTCCATTTTAGGATGCTTTCTATTTTAACTAATTATCTTTACCCTTCCTTCATTTCTACTAGCTCAGTCATCAAAAGCATAAGTTTTGTGTTCCCACTACAGGTCCTTTTGATTTTTCCAAGGCCTTATTGATCAGCTTTTCAGTGTCTATATCGAAAAATACTTCTTCGACTCAAACTAACACTTTTCTGCCTCATACTGAGTTGCTTTGTTAACCATCTATCCTCTCAGTCTATAACAGTATCTTTTGGAATCTGCAACAGCATACATCAGTCAGTTCTCTCAAACATCTTTCCCTGTTAACAAAACAAGCATGCATTTCTCTAGTCACTTCCAAAAATCTTCATGAAATCATCTGCAGGCACCCAATTGAATCTGTAGGCCCTCTTTCTTTTCTGCATCTGAACTGAACTTGTCCTATATTCTCCTCTATTTTCCTTTCTACTCCTCTCAGCACTAATCTGATCACAGCCTGGGTAACATGGCATATACAGGGTGTTTCAAAAATGACCGGTATATTTGAAACGGCAATAAAAACTAAACGAGCAGCGATAGAAATACACCATTTGTTGCAATATGCTTGGGACAACAGTACATTTTCAGGTAGACAAACTTTCGAAATTACAGTAGTTACAATTTTCAACAACAGATGGCGCTGCAAGTGATGTGAAAGATATAGAAGACAACGCAGTCTGTGGGTGCGCCATTCTGTACGTCGTCTTTCTGCTGTAAGTGTGTGCTGTTCACAACGTGCAAGTGTGCTGTAGACAACATGGTTTATTCCTTAGAACAGAGGATTTTTCTGGTGTTGGAATTTCACCGCCAAGAACACAGTGTTGTTGCAACAAGACGAAGTTTTCAACGGAGGTTTAATGTAACCAAAGGACCGAAAAGCGATACAATAAAGGATCTGTTTGAAAAATTTCAACGGACTGGGAACGTGATGGATGAACATGCTGGAAAGGTAGGGCGACCGCGTACGGCAACCACAGAGGGCAATGCACAGCTAGTGCAGCAGGTGATCCAACAGCGGCCTCGGGTTTCCGTTCGCCGTGTTGCAGCTGCGGTCCAAATGGCGCCAACATCCACGTATCGTCTCATGCGCCAGAGTTTACACCTCTATCCATACAAAATTCAAACGCGGCAACCCCTCAGCGCCGCTACCATTGCTGCACGAGAGACATTCGCTAACGATATAGTGCACAGGATTGATGACGGCGATATGCATGTCGGTAGCATTTGTTTTACTGACGAAGCTTATTTTTACCTGGACGGCTTCGTCAATAAACAGAACTGGTGCATATGGGGAACCGAAAAGCCCCATGTTGCAGTCCCATCGTCTCTGCATCCTCAAAAAGTACTGGTCTGGGCTGCCATTTCTTCCAAAGGAATCATTGGCCCATTTTTCAGATCCGAAACGATTACTGCATCACGCTATCTGGACATTCTTCGTGAATTTGTGGCGGTACAAACTGCCTTAGACGACACTGCGAACACCTCGTGGTTTATGCAAGATGGTGCCCGGCCACATCGCACGGCTGACGTCTTTAATTTCCTGAATGAATATTTCGATGATCGTGTGATTGCTTTGGGCTATCCGAAACATACAGGAGGCAGCATGGATTGGCCTCCCTATTCGCCAGACATGAACCCCTGTGACTTCTTTCTGTGGGGACACTTGAAAGACCAGGTGTATCGCCAGAATCCAGAAACAATTGAACAGCTGAAGCAGTACATCTCATCTGCATGTGAAGCCATTCTGCCAGACACGTTGTCAAAGGTTTCGGGTAATTTCATTCAGAGACTACGCCATATTATTGCTACGCATGGTGGATATGTGGAAAATATCATACTATAGAGTTTCCCAGACCGCAGCGCCATCTGTTGTTGAAAATTGTAACTACTGTAATTTCGAAAGTTTGTCTGCCTGAAAATGTACTGTTGTCCCAAGCATATTGCAACAAACGGTGTATTTCTATCGCTGCTCGTTTAGTTTTTATTGCCATTTCAAATAAACCGGTCATTTTTGAAACACCCTGTAAAACTAATTGTACCACAATATTTACACTGATTGTTATTGCATTTCTTCGGTAAGAAAACTATTATGGTCTTCAGGAGATCTTCAGGCCAAATATCTGCCATGCATTCTATTGATCAGATTTATAATTCTAGTTATATCATAATATCCTAAGGCTTTCGAGGCCTCAGATGGTATTTCATGACAGCCCATCACTTTCCCTTCCTTAAGATCCTGGATTGCTTTCTCCATCTCCAATTTTTCTATTATTGCTCCCAGATGATTTTCGTTACAATCTTGTTCATGCTCTTATTCTAATCCTTCATGATAGCCATAGAATGTTTTATTCGAAGAAATTCTTTAATTTTCTTGGTTTCTTTAAATAAAACACTTAGCTGTTGCCCTATCCAAGTCTATTGGTATTTAATACTGCGAATATATGTATCTGTGTTTACAAACGCATCAGTTCTTGACTGTTGTGTACTTTTGACAGCTTCACCTTCAGTTTTTTATTTCCATTTTTCTCATGAATAATAAGCCTGAGGATGTTTCAAAATTCGCGTAAGTTCAAGAGCCATGCAGATGAAGCCACAGGCAGAAGATAGTCCGTTATAAATATGTGAGATAGATTTTATTAGTGAATTACTGTTATCAGTGTTGAATTGCTAACAGACCCATCATAACATTAGAGTTGGATGGTTTTTTTAGTGAGTAACATCTGGCCGCACTGTTAGTAAACACAGTGTACAGTGAAGTGCATGAGAGCAGCTCTGCGATTTTCGGCAGAGTGTGTTCAAGTATGGCACGTGTGTAATTTCTGCACCTGCACATTCTTCATGCACTTGTACTAGAAAAGGAGCATAGACATGTGGATACTGTCAGTCGTACCTAGCCAAAAGCAAGGTTGAACCACCTAAAGATGTCGGACATTTGCTCCAAGGAAATACTGTGGAATTTGCACAACGTGATCTGGCAGTAAACCCGTGAAGACTATTTACTGCAGATCCACTAGGAAAGCTTGAAGAGTCACACTTAAGTCTTGTTCCAACCTATTTGTAACAGATGTAGCAGCCCACCTCTGAATCGTTTTGATGTCTTCATTTAGTCTAACATGGTATTTTTGTACACACATCATGCAGAAACTACTGCACAAAATTGGATGCCATTTCCACAGTTGTATTGTTGGATGTCTAACTTAAAATGTGATACATGTTTCATTTTGATAAACCACCTACAAGCTGAGTTTTCAATACATGTAGAGTGTTTCCTTTAACTGGGTCAGTATTGGGAAATTAGAATTCGTAAGAGATACAGGGAACATGTCTCAGGAACTATTAGGTGCTTTTTGTAAAAACTGTTTCACCCTAATCAAATTTTTGGTGAAATGAGAGTTGTCCATGAACATGAGTAAAATTGACAAGTTTTTTTACTTTTTTATTTTTTTGTGTGGATTGGTTCAGTTTTGTGTAAGGATCGTTTTATTATATTGGAAGAAAAAAATAGGGACAGCAGAGTTTTTATAAAACTACACTAAAAAAAAACAGGAGAAAAATGATAGACTCTGTACAAAGTAGTATAGTGGAAAATTTTATCACCATAATAATAATTTTGACAATTTAATCCTGTTATCCACAGACATTCTTGAATTCATTCTTGGAGCTGTGTAACTTTTGTCACTGATGAATTTGACGAGTTCACACTGCCATTAGCATTGATAGGGTAGTTGAGTTGACACTCAAAATCTAATAACATTGATAAGTTTCTGCAAGACATCTGGTGAAAGAATCACAGTATGGGAGGCATCACTGTTTTATTTTGTGTTGATTTCCACCAGACTCTACACATTGTAACTCAAGGAACTGGAGCCGATGAAGTGAACACGAATCTCAAAAGCTCCATGCTCTGGCCCTGGGCACAGAAACTTAGTCTGATGCAGAAGATGAGCACTCAGTTGGGTGGCAATCCACAAGCACGAGAATTCTTGGACATTTTATTAAAAATCGGCAAGGGTATATTGCTCAAACTGAATGGGTGAGTGTTTCTGCCAGGGGGCCCTTTTGTTTAATTGTTCCTTTGGTGGTGGAACTTATTTGTCTCATTTATGGAGATGTATCCCAAACAACATGTCATGGGAATTCTTGGCTAAGTGAACAAGCAATACTAAGACCTGAAAGTGGTCAAGTAGCTGCTACAAACTAGAGAATTTCAGCAAAAACTGATGGGAAAAAGGTGATATATCAGTCCATAAATACATTTCTGGACTAGACCAATGCTATCACTTATGTGGTAGAGTTTCTTAACTCCCATTCTGCATCTAGACTCCCGATACATAACATTGCACAGAAAGTGGATATTCCAATTTTGTTGCTTCGAAACTTAACCTCACCAAAGCTGTCTAATGGAACTTGACTTACAATGGTGTCAATTCATAATAATGTTGTAGAAGCTGAAATTCTCACAGTCTGTCGAGCTGGTGAAATGGCTTTCATACTATGCAGACCCCACATTCCTAACAATTTCCCTTTCCATTTCAAATGTGCGCAGTTTCCTGTGAGCATTTGCTTTGCAATGACCATCAATAAGTCACAAAACAGACAGTTTGAGCTGCTGGCATTGACCTCATGGCAAACTGTTCCTCACATAGGTAGTGCTATGCAGCTTGCTTGTGGATCACTTGTTCAGATAATTTGTTTATAATGGATACTATGGGCAAAACATGAAATGTTTTATTCAAAGAAATTCTTTAATTTTCTTGGTTTCTTTAAATAAAACACTTGGCTGTTGCCCTATCCAAGTCTATTGGTATTTAATACTGCGAATATATGTATCTGTGTTTACAAACACATCAGTTCCTGACTGTTGTGTACTTTTGACAGCTTCACCTTCAGTTTTTTATTTCCATTTTTCTCATGAATAATAAGCCTGAGGATGTTTCAAAATTCGTGTAAGTTTGAGCCATGCAGATGAAGCCACAGGCAGAAGATAGTCCGTTATATATATATATATGTGATGCTGATTTTATTAGTGAATTACTGTTATCAGTGTTGAATTGCCAATATTGAATTACATATGTATATGGATATATTAATAAAATTGTATGAAGAAATGGCCATACTCCATCCAAGATCATAATAAAGAAATTTATTTTTCCCCTAACTGGTTTTCTGGTGTTGTCGTTGTTGTGGTCTTCAGTCCTGAGACTGGTTTGATGCAGCTCTCCATGCTACTCTATCCTGTGCAAGCTTCTTCATCTCCCAGTACCTACTGCAACCTACATCCTTCTGAATCTGCTTGGTGTATTCATCTCTTGGTCTCCCTCTACTATTTCTACCCTCCACGCTGCCCTCCAATACTAAATTGTGATCCCTTCTTCTAGCCAAGTTGTGCCACAACTTGTGCTTCTATTCTCTTCTTGTCTAAACTGTTTATCGTCCATGTTTCTCTTCCATACATGGCTACACTCCGTATAAATACTTTCAGAAACTACTTCCTAACACTTAAATCAATACTTGATGTTAACAAATTTCTCTTCTTCAGTAACACTTTTCATCCCATTGCCAGTCTACATTTTATATCCTCTCTACTTCGACCATCATCAGTTATGTTGCTCCCCAAATAGCAAAACTCCTTTACTACTTTAAGTGTCTTATTTCCTAATCTAATTCCCTCAGCATCACCTGACTTAATTCGACTACATTCCATTATCCTCGTTTTGCTTTCGTTGATGTTCATCTTATATCCTCCCTTCAAGACACCATCCATTCCATTAAACTGCTCTTCCAAGTCCTTTACTGTCTCTGACAGAATTACAATGTCATCGGTTTTCTGGTAGGAGATGAGAAATAACATTTATTCACTTGTGCCATATTTGTTTATTGGAATATTTCGTCACCCTTCTCACCTTCTTCCAGGTGCCGTCATGGCTCTTCATATTGAGAATTTGGAGAATTGCATTTTCCATTAACTGTACAAATTTATTATTTATTTTCTATCAGTTTTAGTCATAGCAATCATATTCACAGGAAGAAGAAAAGATCTACATCAGATGTATATGCAATTCAAATTTCCTTTGAATAAACCAAAAATCATCTGTGTCATAAAATGCTTATAGAACCACTTGTAACAGGCCTTGATTTCAATATCTGCACAAAATTTACTTCACTATGATTAAATAGAATGATTTTAAAATAGTTAACACTAACATTGAGAAAAGTAGAATGACCATTAAGGTAGTAACATGAAGTCTGACCTCAGCTGTATCTAATGTATTGGTTTTTTCTTTCCTGTGACAGTGGTTGCTATGACCAAAACTGGTTGAAAATAAATAACAAATTTGTACAGCTCATGGCAGCCATGCAACCCTTCTAATTACTGACAGCTGTATCAAGTCACCTCATTAAACTGTTAGATTATGAGGAACATTTTGGCTTGAATCATGTCTGATAGGCAAATTTGAAAGAGAACAGATGTTGTATTCTCAGCAAATTATTGAGCAATGACCAATATTTCACAATTGAAAATAATTCACAAGTGCATCTTGTAAAACCTGTCCTGTCAGTCATCTAAAGGAATATCATCAAACAACTAAATACAGCACTGTTATGTCTTGATGTGATAGGCAAAAGTGGCACTCAGTGCTAGCTCATATAACCTGTTCTTTATTGCTGTCTGTACTAAATTCATAACACTACTCTGTAATACACCCACCTCACTGTCCACACTGTCTGAATAATCATCCACTAGCTGAAATTCATTAGTTACAAAAGTGAGCATAATTGTTCATTTAAAACAGCTCACCAGAAGTAGCACAACACATCTTTAGTTCATCCCTACTTGAGCTCTGTTTTCCAAAAAAAACTTACAAAAATCAGTCATGCACACAGGAAGAAAAAAAGCTGTACATTAGATGGATATGCGATACAAATTTCCATTGGATAAATTGAAAACCATCAGAGTCATAAAATGCTTACAGAACCACATGTAACAAGCCATGATTTCAATACCAGCACTAAACTTACTTCACTGTATTAAATGGAATGATTTTAATATAGTTAACAGTAGGATTGGCAATAACAGAATGACCTTTAAGATAGTAATATGAGAACTGACCTCAGTTGTATTGCATATCCATTCAATGTATAGCTTTCTCCCTTCCTGTGATGACGATTGCTATGAGCAAACTGCTAAAACATAAATGAATAACACTCAGCAGTCGCACTTATAACCTGTTATCAGAGTATCTAGTCAAACTTGAAAACGATTCAGTCAAATAAAAAAAGACAACAAAGGTAAGCATTTCACAGATTAAAAAAAGCTAAAACAACCCACAACAATAAAGTAGTTATAGGGTCAGCAAACACATCAAAAGCAATATGGGATGTAGTAAAAAAAGGAAATAAACTAAAATGTTAAAAATCAGGCAGACATTGTTATAAAAGATGATCATGGTGTGTTACTCAGAAATCTTACCATAGGAAATTACATAAATAACTACTTCATAAATACTCTTGTCAACCTGAATAAAATTGCCTTGTAAATAGAACTCCATAATAGAAGACAGGAAGTAGAAATTACCTCAGCCAACATTAAAAACCAAAGTAAAATCTGATTTTCAGACTTTACTAATTTGGGTACCACAGATAAGTGTTCTAGGGCCTCTCTTGCTTGTAATTTATGTAAATGAGTCAAAATTCCAGTGAGCAGTACTCATATAACCCTGTTTGCTGACGATACAAATGTTGTAACTGATGTACATCTACATCTATGTGGTTACTCTGCTATTCACAGTAAAGTGCCTGGCAGAAGATTCAATGAACCACCTTCAAGCTGTCTCTCTACCGTTCCACTCTTGAATGACGCGGGAAAAATGAGCACTTAAGTATTTCTGTACAAATCCTGGTTTCTCGTTTTTTATTGTGATGATCATTTCTCCCTATGTAGGTGGGTGCCAACAGAATGTTTTTGCTATTGGAGGAGAAAACTGGTGATCGAATTTTCATGAGAAGATCCCGTCGCAGTGAAAAATGCCTTTGTTTTAATGATTGCCACTCCAATTCGCTTTTTGTGGCACTATCTCCCTTATTCTGTGATAATACAAAATGAGCTGCCCTTCTTTGAACTTTTTTGATGTCATCCGTCAGCCTGTGATGAAGCAAGCTGGGATATTTTTACTTCGCCTTTTGTTTTGCCATCTGCCTCCTTAAAATTATTTTTTTGTACTTTTAACTATTTACCATTAACATATGTGAATATAGTCTGCATTTTCATAAAAGAGAAAGGTTGGCCCTCAGTTTTAAAGAATATAACACCAGATCAAATTTTGCTCTTAGATTTATGTATGTACTTTATTTGCTAATTTATTTTGACTAAGCCTAGTTAGTATCTTTTGTTATAGGATGAAATCAGTAATTTGTTCATAACTTAAATTCTGTTGTTGAATATAAACAAATATAATTCTGTAATAACCATAAACATTTGGAGGAAACACTAATAGTATTCTCAAAAGATCTATGTGGCTCTATTTGAAAACATGTTAGCAAAGCCAGCTCTTAATAAATTACAAAGTAATTAACAGTTTTGTCAAAAGTATTGTTTGCATAACTTATATTTGTTAATTTCATAGTTTAAACAAATAATTCAGCCTAACTCTTGTAGTGGAATAAACTCTTAAATAGATAGAATTTTTTGATGTATTCAGTTAATTTAATGAGTTAAGTTTTAATTGTAATTTCTGTAAATTTAACTTCAAACAATGAGTAGTTTCAGCGCCAATTATTGTGAGGATATATAAAGGCCCAGTTTTTGGTCACGAGACAATCAGTCCACAGCCAAGTTTCACACGAGGAACCTGTGTTGGTTAGAATGACAACACTGCATCAACTTAACAGTGAAATCATTGTTACACTAATAGGCAATGACAGTGTCTGTTCCATACATACCTGATTATTCCAAAAGAACTGTGAATTATATGGTTATGTTTTTACTGCTCATTGACGTTCAACAGGAAACTCTTGTTGCAGTATATGGATGTTTGCTGCTAGCTATTAATGAGGCTTATGGGAAGTTATAAAAATAGTGCACTGGCCATATATAACTATGTATTATTCGGGGACTTTTGAAAAGTGAAAGTAGAAGACTGTGAAATGCAATGCTGCATCTGTCAGCTACATCATTTGCAGTAGACAGCACTGCACCTGCACCCCCTATTTTTTTAGCCAGTATGTCGACACTGAGGACAACAAACGATCAACAAAGAGATAAAGCAGGGCAAGCATCGTTTCAAGTCCCACCTGATGCAGATCCCACATTGCTTAGCAATACTCCAGAATAGGGCAGACAAGTGTGTTGTAAGCAGTCTCTTTAGTAGATCTGTTGCATCTTCTAAGTGTTCTGCCCGTGAATCACAGTCTTTGTTTTGCTCTACCCACAACAGTATCTATGTGATCATTACAGTTTAGGTTATTTGTAATTGTAATCCCTAAATATTTAGTTGAATTTACAGCCTTCACATTTGTGTGACTTATCATGCAATCAAAATTTAGCAGATTTTAAAATTTAGCAGATTTCTTTTAGCGCTCATGTGAATAACATCACACTTTTCTTTATTCAGGGTCAAATGCCACTTTTCACACCACACAGACATCTTATCTAAATCATTTTGCAATTTATTTTGGTCATCTGATGACTTTACAAAGCGGTAAATGACAGCATCGTCTGCAGATAATCTAAGAGCTCTACTCAGATTGTCTCCTGTGTCGTTAACATAGATCGAGAACAATAGAGTGCCTATAACACTCCCTTGGGGAATGCCGGATATTACTTCTGTTTTACTCAATGACTTTCTGCCTATTGCTACGAACTGTGACCTTTCTGACAGGAAATCTTGAATCTGGTCTCACAACTGAGGTGACATTCCATAGGCACGCTGGAAGATGCTTGTAAGGAATGGAGTCAAAAGCCTTCTGGAAATCTAAAAATATGGAATCAAGTTGACATCCCCTGTTGATTGCACTCGTTACTTCATGAGTATAAAGAGCTAGTTGTGTTTCAGAAGAACGATGTTTACTGAATCCGTGCTGACTATTTGTCAATAAATCTTTTTCTTCGGGGTAATTCATGATGTTCGAACACAGTATATGTTCCATAACCCTACTGCAAATCAACATTAGTGTTATGGGCCTGTAGTTCAGCAGATTACTGCTATTTCCCTTTTTGGATATTGGCGTGACTTGAACAATTTTCCAGTCTGTAGGTACGGAACTTTCTGTGAGCAAATGGTTATATATAATTGCAAAATATGGTGCTATTGTATCAACATAATCTGAAAGGAACCTGACTGGTATACAATCTGGACCAGAGGCTTTGTCTTTATTAAGTGATTTAAGCTGATTTCCTACACCACAGATATCTACTTCTATGTTTCTCATCTTGGCAGTCATTCTTGATTGGAATTCAGGAATATTTTCCTTGTCTTCTTTGGAGAAGGAATTTTGGAAAACCGTGTTTAATAACTCTGCTTTAGTGGCACTGTCACCAGTGGTGTCATCATTGTTATTGTACAGTGAAGGCATTGATTGTGTCTTGGCACTGGTGTGCTTTATATATGACCAGAATCTCTTTGGGTTTTCTGCCAGGCTCTGAGACAGAGTTTCATTGTGGAAATTATTAAAAGCATCTCACACTGAACTTCTGTAAAACTTTGCCAATCTTGGGGATTTTGTGTTCTTTTAAATTTGGCATGCTTTTTTTTGTTGCTTCTGCAACAGTGATTTGACCCATTTTGTGTACCAAGGGGGATCACTTATTAATTTATGTGGTATATATCTCCCTCTCCCAATTGTCATCGGTACTATCTTTTTGAAATCATTCCACATATTTTCTACACTTACGTGATCAGGTCAGAAGGAGTGGAGACTGTCTCTTAAAAAGGAATTATGGCATTTTTATCAGCTTTTTTAAATAGATGTACTTTGCATTTCTTTTTGATAGTTGTAGGTGTTACGCTATTCAGCCTAGCAGCAACTGCCTTGTGGTCACTAATCCCTGTATTCATTATGATACTCCCTATTTGTCCAGGATTATTTGTTGCTAAGAGATCAAGTATTCTTTCACAACCATTTACACTTTGGGTGGGCTCATGAACTAATTGTTCAAAATAATTTTGTGAGAAAGCATTTAGTACAATTTTGGACAACGTTTTATGCCTGCTGCTGGCTTTAAACGTATAATTTTTCGAGCATATCGAGGGTAAATTGAAGTCACCACTGACTATAATTGTATGAGTGGGGTACCTATTTGAAATGATGCTCAAGTTTTGGGTGAACTGTTCAGCAACTATATCTTCCAAGTTGGGGAGGAGGGGCTTAAAATGATCCAATTAATAGTTTAGTCTGATTGTCAGGTATAACCTCTACCCATATAATTTTGCAGGAACTATCTACTTCAATTTCATTACAAGGTAAACTACTTCTGACAGCAATAAATACTCCACCACCAACTTATTTAATCTATCCTTTCTGAATGCTGTTAGGTTGTTTGGAAAAATTTCAGCTGAACTTATTTATGGCTTTAGCCAGCTTTCTGTACCTATAAATATTTGAGCCTCAGTTCATTCTATTAGGGCATGGAGCTCTGGTTCTTTCCCAACACAGCTACAACAATTTACAATTACAGTACCGATCATCTGCCCCCTTTTAGCCGCATGACCTTGCCTATTGCCAGCATCTGCAAACAGAGTTTTGGAATATTTACAAAATTGGTTTGAAATGAACTTGTTGACTTTGAAGTAATTGGGTAGATAAAAAAATATACTCATCAAGCAGTGACAGCAGAACTCACTCATCAAGAAGGTTTTACTTTGCAAGCTTTCAGAGCTAGTGGCTCCTTCTTGCAGGAGAAGGGTATGAAGGGGAAGGAAGAAGGATGAAGGAAAAGGACTGGAGAGTTTTAGGAAAAGGGGTAGAGTTTGGAAAAGTCACCCAGAATCCCAGGTCAGTGAACACTTACTGGACAGGATGAGAAGAAAAGACTGATTGTTAGGGTCTGCACCAGATGAGATTTGAAAACCTGGGACCTTAAAGATGGAAGACGGGGTACCCTACTCATTCTCATGGTCTCACCACTACGGAACACTATTTTTCCCAATGTCCTTCAGACTCCAAACCAGTACCTTATTCCTCATTCACTTAACTAACATAACCCATAACAACTTTGCGGCACAGCCATGGGCACCTGCATTGTACCCTTCTATACCACCCTTTTTATGGGTCATCTAGAGGAGACCCTCCTAGCCTCCCAAACCCCTAGTGCAGTTTATGTTCACTGATGATATCTTCATGATCTGGAATCAGGGTCAAAACACTATCTTCATTCCTTCACAAGCACAACACATTCTCCCCATCTGATTCATGTGGTCCTCGTCAACATGGAGTGCCATCTTTCTAGATGTTGACCTCCTCCTCTCTGATGGCTCCAACCTACCTCTGTCCACATTAAACCCATCAACCACCAATAGTAACTGCATTTCAACAGGTGTCATCCCTTTCTCACCAAAAAATCCCTTCCGTACAGCCTGGCCACCCGGGGATGACATATCTGTAGTGACAAGAACTCTGTTACTCAGTGTGCTGAGGGTCTCACCAATATCTTCAAAGACAGCCACTACCCCAAATGTAGTCCACAAACAGATCTCCCATGCTATTTCCCCTCCCCACCATCCCACACCACCCAATCTTCCCACCACCCCCAAGAACCAGCCACAAAGGAGAGTTCCCTTTGGCACCTAGTACCACCCCAGACTGGAAAAACAGAACCACTTCCTTCGCCAAGACTTTGATAACCTATCATCATGCCCTGAAATGAGGAACATCCTCACTGAGATACTCTCCACCCCTCCTAAAGTGGTGTTCCACTGCACACCCAACCTCCACAACATCCTAGTCCACCCCTGTGCCACTCCCAATCCCTAACCATTGCCACAAGGATCACATCACTGTGGAATCCCTAGATGCAAGACCTGCCCAATCCACACACCCAGCAGTAGTGTCACAGGTCCATCCTACCCCATCACGGGCTGGGCCATCTGTGAAAACAGCCATGTCATTCACCAGTTTTGCTGCAATCATTCTACAGCTTTTTATAGTGGTATGACTCTCCTTTTTCATCCCTCTTTTTCCCCACCTCCATGCCCCACAGCTTCCTGATGCTGCACCTGTTGACATTCTAGTCCCTTCGCACTCCACCAGACTGCATTAATCTCTCTCTCCACCAAAACACTACAATCCCTTTCCCTTCCCCGCCCCCTCCAGATTGCTGCTTGCTTCCCGTTGTATTCTGGCCTGAGGTGCTGGAGATGGCGGTCAAGTGTACATGAGGTGTGCTTGCTTGTGTGTGTCAGTGATATATGTTTCTGATTTGCTGATGAAGGCTGTGGTCAAAAGCTTTATGTAAGTGTCTTTAATTGTGCCTGTCTGCAACTTAATGTGTCTTCTTTATGGTACGCAGCAATTTCTCTTTTCCTACATTGATATTCCTACTTGGAGTTTCCATTGTTTTACTTTATTCCTAAGTGACCCATATTGCTGTATATCTGTCTCTTCCTAGACATTTTGATATTTCTTCCTTTTTCCAGTCAGTTGAAGAATTTCTTCTGCTATCCAATGTTTCTTCACAATTACCTTCCTTGTACCTATGTTTGTTCAACTTCTGTGACAGCACTTTTTAGAGATGTCTGTTCTTCTTCAACTGAACTGGCTACTGTGGTATTCATTACCACAGCATCTTCTACAGCCTTTGAGTATGAGAAACACATCTCATCATTTCTCAGTAATTCAGTGTCCAATTTACACTGAAGAGGCAAAGAAACTGGTACACCTGCCTAATATGGTGTAGTGTCCCTGCAAACACACAGAAATGCTGCAAAATGACATGGCATAGACTCGACTAATGTCTGAAGTAGTGCTGAAGGGAACCACCACCATAAATCTTGCAGGGCTGCCCATAAATCTGTAAGAGTACAAGGCAGTGGAGATCTCTTCTGAATAGCATGTTGCAAGAAATCCCTGATACGGTCAATAATGTTCATGTCGGGGAGTTTGGTGGCCAGCAGAAGTGTTTAAACTCAGAAGACTGTTCCTGGAGCAACTCTGTAGCAATTCTGGACTTGTGGGGTATCGCATTGTCCTGCTGGAATTTCTCAAGACTGTTGGAATGCACAATGGACATGAATGGATGTAGGTGATCGGACAGTATGCTTACGTACATGTCACCTGCCAGGGTTGTTTCTAGACATATCAGTGGTCCATATCGCCGAACTGCACACACCCCACATCATTACGAAGCCTCCACCAGCTTGAACAGTCTCCTGCTGACATGCAGGGTCTGTGGATTCATGAGGTTGTCTCCATACCCATATGCATCCATCTGCTTGATACAATTTGAAATGAGACTCATCTGACCAGGCAACATGTTTTCAGTCATCAATAGTCCACTGTCAGTGCTGACAGGTCTAGGCATTGTGTAAAGTTTCATGTCATGCAGTCATCAAGAATACATGAATGGACCTTCAGCTCTGAAAGCCCATATTGGTGATGTTTTGTTGAACGGTTTGCACACTGACACTTGTTGGTGGCCCAGCATTGAAATCTGCAGCAATTGTGGGTGGGGGGGTTTGCACTTGTGTCATGTTGGATGATTCTCTCCAGTCATTTCTGGTCCTTTTCTTGCAGGATCTTTTTGGAACTGCAGCGATGTTGGAGATTTAATGTTTTATCAGATTCCTAGTATTCACAGTACACTTGTGAAATGGTCATTCAAGAAAATCTCCACTTCATCGCTACCTGGAGATGCTGTGCCCATCACTCATGTGCTGACTATAGCACCATGTTCAAACTCACTTAAATCTTGATAACCTGCCATTGTAGCAGCAGTAACTGATCTAACATCTGTGCCAGATACTTGTTGTGTTATACAGGCATTGCCAGCCATAGTGCCACCTTCTGCCTGTTCAAATATCTCTGTCTTTGAATATGCATGCCTATATCAGTTTCTTTGGTTCAAATGGTTCAAATGGCTCTGAGCACTATGGGACTTAACTTCTGAGGTCATCAGTCCCCTAGAACTTAGAACTACTTAAACCTAACTAACTAAGGACATCACACACATCCATGCCCGAGGCAGGATTCGAACCTGCGACCGTAGCAGTCGCGCGGTTCCGGACTGCGCGCCTAGAACCGCTAGACCACCGCGGCCGGCAGTTTCTTTGGTGCTTCAGTGTACTGCTACATTGATTCTTCCAGGTGATTTTTTTGAACTTCAGTCTACCATTCATCATTACTAAATTGTGATCCAAGTCTATGTCTGCTCCTGGATAGGCCTTAAAATCCAGTATCTGATTTTTAAATCTCTCTCTTTACATTATGTAATCCAGCTGTAATCTTCCCATTTCTCCAGGCCATTCCCAAGTGCACAAACTGCTCTTGTGATTTGTGAACAGTTTATTCACTATTACTAACGACAATTTATTGCAGAACTTGATTATTCATTCTCCTTCCTTCTACCAAGTCCATGTTCTTGTGTAATTCTGTTTTCTATTCCTTCCCCTATTACTGCATTCTAGATGCCTATGATTATTAGATTATCAACTTCCTTTGCACATGGAATTGCCCATTCAGTATCCTGTATATTTCTACTATTTCTTTCTCTTCTGCTTGCAACATTATTACATATCAGTGAACTCCTTGTTGTTGGCATCAGCTTATTGTTGATTCTGATCAAAACGGCCTATCGATGAACTGTTCACAGTAACTTACTCTCTGCCTTACTCTCCTATTCTTAATAAATCCTACTCCATTATACTGTTTTCTGCTCCTGTTGAAATTACTCTGTATTAGTCTAATCATAAAACTTTATCTTCTTTCCATTTTTCTTCAGCGACCCTCACTATAATAGATAGAGCCTTACTTTTCCGCATTCAGTTTTTTCTAACTAATCCTACCATGTTCAAACGCCTAACATTCCACTCTCAGAATGTTACCTTTTCATTGGTTATTAAGCCTTTTTCTCATGTGTCCTTTACCATTGGCAGTCTACTCTTAGAGATCTGAATGGGGGACTAATAGGGAATCTTTTACCACTGGAGATATTATCATGACAGTTTTCTGTTACAGTCCCTTTGTCATGTGGATACATTTATGTATCTTTAATAGAGTATTTTCCATTGCTTTGTGCATGATCATGCCATTGATCTTTGGTGTTCTTCCACATTTTAGGGACACTTTCCTACCACAAGGGTAAGAGGTTGCCCTAAAACTCTGTCCACTCCTATGCTCTCTTTTCATGGCCTTTGGTGGAATGAGGGTCAAGTCTTTGACTGCCAGTGCTAATGTAATTTGTTCAAAATTTAACTACGGGGCTGTTTTCTTTTTTGAGACATGCTATGTCCCTTCTTTCTTTTGTCCAATACAGCATGGCATGAGGAAGGATTCTCTCTGCCCTTCTCCTTTGTAGGTGATGTTTCCATAATGTTTTATTTCTTCAATCTTTTTGTTAATATTATGAATATGTAGTTCATTCCTAGTATCTTCATTTCTTATGTGATCTTCCCTGGTAACACCTCTCAGTTTCCTGAGAAATATCATTTTTGCCATGTGTAGTTTACTTTTATCATGTTTTTTAGGGATCCATGACTCACTTTCCCACATACTGACTGATTTGTTAATTTTATTTTCTATATTCTTGTCCATATCATAGCATATGTTGCATCCTAAAAAAATAATGTTGGGGACCAGTCATTATTTCTTTTGCCAGCCATGACTTTAATTTTCTTTGTTGATATTTGAATATTATATTCTCTTTTACTTAACTGATGCACTTTATTCATGCAAGCTCTAGTGTATTGTTAAATATGACATACTATCTCTGTGTATTACTGTCGGACCACTCTTCACCCATATGCCATCTTGGATGTTGTTGGGGCAGAACTAATGGTGTGTGAGTGTCTTTGAGTGTCTGTGGAGGAATGCAGTTCGTACACTGCTTTCTGTAGCTCATCTTCACCTTCTCGCAAAAGGGTTACAACATCTGCATACATAAGGATATTAACATATTTATTTCTGTCAATCTGCAGACCTAGATTTATGTCAGTATGTGTTTCTTAATCAAATCATTTATATATATCAATATAATAGAGGTAAATTAATGATACGAATATAATATAATATAATATAATATAGTATAATATAATATAATATACAGTGTTACACCGTCCGGGTTATCTGGATACTTCCCACTAACACCAACCTGTCAGAACTCCGGAGATGGGAACTTGCCCTTCAGTATATCCTCTCTTCTCGTTATCCGCCAGGCCTCAACCTCCGCTAATTTCAAGTTGCCGCCACTCATACCTCACCTGTCTTTCAACAACATCTTTGCCTCTTTACCTCCTCCTCGACTGACATCTCTGCCCAAACTCTTTGCCTTTACAAATGTCTGCTTGTGTCTGTGTACATGCGGATGGATATGTGTGTGTGTGTGCGAGTGTATACCTGTCCTTTTTTCCCCCTGAAGTAAGTCTTTCCGCTCCCGGGATTGGAATAACTCCTTACCCTCTCCCTTAAAACCCACATCCTTTCGTCTTTCCCTCTCCTTCCCTCTTTCCTGATGAAGCAACTGTTTGTTGCGAAAGCTTGAATTTTGTGTGTATGTTTGTGTTTGTTTGTGTGTCTATTGACCTGCCAGCACTTTTGTTTGGTAAGTCTCAAAATCTTTGTTTTTAGATGCATTTATATATACCATAAAATAAGATTGGTGGCAAGCAAGGGTCTTGTTTAAGTCCCTTATTAGTAGTGATTTCTTCAGTTTAATTTTGACCAACTTCTATTGTCATATTTGTCCCCATGAATAAGCTTTTTATAGCTTCAGTAAGATGTATAGGATATCCATCTTTAGTCATTATGAACCATAGTTTCTTTCTGTTCACTGTTTCAAAAGCTTTTTCAAAGTCAGTAAATGTTACTTGTGTCTCTAAAATGACTTCTTGGCATTTCCCAGAATTCTTTTATGGCATATATATTATCACTGTCATTTTGTAGAATTTTTTGTACTGCTGGTGGTCTGTGCCTTTCCAACACAATATTACACTGTCATAACTTGCCATCTTCATCATGAGTTTCCTGAGACTGGTCACTTTGCTGACCAAATTCTGTATTTATGTTTGGGGGTGCCTGGTGTTTGCTATGCTATCTGTGCCTGTTTTGGCTGTTTCTTGAGGTTGTATCCATCCCAGGCATTCCCTCTTCTATCCATGCCTGCTGCAGCTGTCTTCCATGATAGCAGCCATTCCAAGGAATCTTTACTGGGTCCCTGTCTGCCAGTCATATTCCTAGCACTATTGTAACACTATAGACATTTCTTATGCTGTTCATGACTGATGCAGCTTTCTCTCATAGCTATATCGTCCTCCTGCGGCACTTACTGCAGCATCATACAGCTATTGGACTTGCATATTATGTCCACACATGCTGCAGCAAGCTCTTATAGTGGTAGCCACCACCTAGTACTCTGCATTATGTCTGTACCTAGGTTGTGCAGTATTGGAGATGTCAGGTGGTTGATGTTACTCCCTGTCTTTTCCGTGAATGCTGTGGCTGTCTTCAAAGGAGGTAGCTGTTGCCTGGTGCTCTGTATGTTAATTATGGCTGTGGTCATCTGACATTCATTACCGGAAAAGGTAATTTTTTTTCTGGTGTGCATGTAGTAGTTCCACAGTCAGATTCCACACTATAATGAGCTGGTATCCTACTTTTTGGTTGATCACCTTCTCTGCCATCTCAATTTCAACAGATTCTTAGATGACACTATTGAATCTGGAGGTTTGAATCAGATCCTGGTTTTGTCATAATCCTTGTTGTGTTACAATTCCAGGCAATGTTCTGCTATTGCTGATTTAGTGTCTTGTTGTAGACTGGTATGTCTTTTGTGTTCCTTAATCTTCTATCCACTATTCTGGTGTTTTGACCAATGGCTGTGCTTGGGATTTGTAGGTTTTTGAGATGTTCCATAATGTCTGTTGTGATGGTACAAGTAGCTCATTTGACTGTTGCAGGATGGGCTGAATCTGACAGGTGGGCTTTGGGCTGGTGTGAATGTTTTATGGGGCAGCAAGCTGTCAGATGGTTGCGACAGGTGAGCTGGGTGGAAGTAAAGGCTGCTAGCAAACCACAAAGCCAGCGGTCATCAGAGTTTCTCCTGGCAAGAGTGATATGTTCCAGTGACATGATGATGGGCTAGTATGGAGGGACCTGTCACTTTCAATGCCATCACTAACATGATTTAATGACAATACATTAAAACTCATTACAAACATTCTTCAGAAAAACCAATAACAAAGTTATTGACATTACACACACACACACACACACACACACACACACACACACACACACACACAAAAGATGCAAGTGACTCTTGTGATACACCAGGTGAAAGAGGATAATGCCTGCAATATAATGAACACATTATTTTCCTAATTAAACAACTATACAAAATGTTACTTTTGTGTTAGCAGAAGAACCAACACCGTGTTATGAGTGGAGGCTGAAATGCATGCGTTTCAGCTCATGCAGGCTGGCATGAGGAGGGAAGAACTATACTGACGTGAGGTCTGGAACATGACAAGGAATGAGAATTCAGAAAGTGGACGTAATTAGTTTGATACTTAACTTTAATCCATTAATGATGAACGTTGCTCATGACGGTACATGATTCACAATATTATCTGTTCAGAATACATTCTTGAAGTAATTATAATAACTGAATATGGCGCCATGCTAGGTCGGAGCAAATGACATAGCTGAAGGCTATGCTAAACTGTTGTCTCTGCAAATGAGAGTGTATGTAGACAGTGAACTATCACTAGCAAAGTTGGCTATACAACTGGGGCGAGTGTTAGGGAATCTCTCTAGACTACACCCGCCGTGTGGCGGTGTGCGGTCTGCAATCACTGATAGTGGCGACATGTAGGTCCGACGTACACTAACGGACCACGGCCGATTTAGAGGCTACCACCTAGCAAGTGTGGTGTCTGGCAATGACACCACAGTTACTAACAATTCAGTTTATTTACATAAATAGTGCCATAACTGTGAACACATCCACAGAGGTGCAGATGATCGTGTTAGTGTTAGTTTCCTTCCTTAATATTCCAATAACTTTCCACGTGTATTGAATTGCTGGCATTTATAAAATAGGTGAAGTTAGTGTTTTGACTAGAGTGGCAAATGTGGTGATTTATGTGTTTGATATGTGCTTAAAATTGTGAAGATAATGTATAAGTGAGTTGTGAAGAGACTTCAAAATGACTACAAAGATTTTCATATGTTTTATCACAAGTATTTATATGAATTTATTGTGAAAATAATGAATGGTGATCAGGAAGATAGTATCTGCACTGAATTGATGAGTGGTCATGTGACCAAACCTTCTAATAAGTGTGCAGGGTGGAGCTCGTGGTCTGTTGTCTGTCATCTTGCATCTGGAGTGATGATAAGGTGTTTAGTCTGAAGCCAGTAATGCTGTGGGTGGTGTGTATACCACAAACATCATTTTCATGTATTGGGACTTGTACATAGTGATTTAATGCATGTTTCTGAGTATAAATGCTACATCTGCACAAAGTAATACTAACATTAGCAATAGTGGTAGACACTGTCTAGTTATTCAGTGAGTTATTTGTTAAAAAAAAGGATTTATATCAAACTTAAAATCAACCTGTTTTGAGTAATTTTATTATGCTTCAGGATTTCAACCAACAGATCCAAACTCTGCACATCTTTTATTAAATTGTTTGCTACTGTTTCACTGCTGATATAAGGCTTCGGTATTGACATTATTATGTTGTGTTGTTGGGCTAAATAGTGATATGTATGGCCACACCTTGTTGACTTTATCAAGCCACATTCAAAATTAATGGCTGCACATTGTCCACACCTGGGGGAATGGGAGAAAATGTTGTAATTAGACTGGCCCATATGGTATTGGACTGCATTTTCATTCCATTAATGTTGTGGATTGGTTTTCCCGGTTTCCAAACTGTAGTAGTGAGAAGTTAGCATGGGAGCTTGTGAGTTTCTGTATCGTATGGCGGTGGTAAAAGCAGCAGCATTAATAATGCACTTATTGCAGATGATAAGTGTAATAGCATGGGTTAGTAACAGCAGCTGCAGATGATTGCTATACAGTACATTGCCGGTACAGCAGTCCACATGGGGAAAGTAACCAAGCAGCAGAGGTGGCATCTATGTGGCATTATGTGCGGGTGACATGGCATCGGTGCCAAGCAGAGAACAGGGTCACACATGGGCAGCATCACATCAGTGTCTTCACATTGCATCACACACTGGCGAAATCACATTGACCCCAAGCAGCTGAGGCAGCAGCTTCACACAGTGTCACAAGAGGAAAATGGCAGTCCACATTGTGGGTGATATTGCATTGGCATCAGACCAAATGCAGAGCAGCAGAGGCTGCATATGTTGGTGAGGACATTTCTGCTTTGCCTTTTTGCACTTCCTTTCAATCATATTTTTAAAATGTTTGTATTTCCTTTTGCCTGCTTCATTAGCTTAATTTTCTTCTTTCATCATTTAAATTCAATATCTTTTGTGTTATCCAAGAATTTCTACTAGGGCTTGTCTTTTTACCTATTTGATCCACTACTGCCTTCACTACTTCTTCTCTTAAAGCTACCAATTCATCTTGTACGGTATTCCTTCGCCTTTTCAAGCCAACTGTTGCCCAAAGCTCCCTCTGAAACTCTCAATAATCTCTGGTTTTTTCAACTTCCAGGTCTCAGCTTCTTCATTTACTGCCTTTTTCCAATTTCTTAAGTTTTAAAGTACAGTTTATAACCACTATATTGCGGTCAGAGTCCATATCTGCCCCTGGAAATGTCATGCAGTTTAAAATCTGTTCCCTAAATCTCTGTCTAACCATTATATAATCAATCTGAAGCCTTCCATGGCATCCAGATCTTTTACACATACACAGCCTTCTTTACGATTCTTAAGCCAAGTGTTAATGATGATCAAATTATACTCTGTACAAAATTCTACCAGACAGCTTCCTCTTTCATTCATTTCCCCTAGTCCATGTTCACCTACTACGTTTCCTTCTCTTCCTTTTCCTACTATCAAATTCCTGTCCCTCATAACAATTAAATATTTATCTCCCTTAACTATCCAAATAATTTCTTTTATTGAGCAAGCAGTAAAGGAAACAAAAGAAAAATTCGGAGTAGGACTCCATGGAGAAGAAATAAAAACTTTATGGTTCGCCGATGATGTTGTAATTCTGTCAGAGACAGAAAAGGACCTGGAAGAGCAGCTGAATGGAATGGACAGTGTCTTGAAAGGAGAATATAAGATGAATATCAACAAAAGCAAAATGAGGAAAATGGAATGTAGTCAAATTAAATTGGGTGATGCTGAGGGAATTAGATTAGGAAATGAGACACTTTAAGTAGAAAATGAGTTTTGCTATTTGGGGAGCCAAATAACTGATGATGATCGAAGTAGAGAGGATATAAAATGTAGACTGGCAATGGAAAGGAAAGCATTTCTGAAGAAGAGAAATTTGTTGACATCGAGTGTCAAGAAGTCGTTTCTGAAAGTATTTGTGTGGAGTGTAGCCATGTATGGAAGTGAAACATGGACGATAAATAGTTTGTACAAGAAGAGAATAGAAGCTTTCGAAATGTGGTGCTACAGAAGAATGCTGAAGATTAGATGGGAAGAGCACAAAAGTAATGAGGAGGTATTGAATAGAATTGGGGAGAAGAGAAATTTGTGGCACAACTTGACTAGAAGAAGGGATCACTTGGTAGGACATATTCTGAGGCATAAAGGGATCACCAGTTTAGTATTGGAGGGGAGCATGGAGGGTAAAAATCATAGAGGGAGACCAAGAGATGAATACACTAAATATATTCAGAAGGATATAGGTTACAATAGGTACTGGGAGATGAAGAAGCTTGCACAGGATAGAGTAGTATCAAACCAGTGTCTAGACTGAAGACCACAACAACAACAATATTTTTTTCTATCACTTCATCATCTACTGAGCTAATTGGCATATAAACTTGTACTACTGTGGTAGGCATTGGCTTCATGTCTGTCTTGGTGACAAAAATATATTCGCTACAATACGTTTGTTATACTGTTCAGAATAGCTTACCCACATTTCTACTTCCTTATTCATTATTAAATGCACTCCTGCATTATGTCTGTTTGACTTTGTATTTATAACTCTGTATTCACTGGACCAGAGGTCCTGTTCCTCGTGCCACTGAATTTCACTAATTACCGCTGTATCTAACTTCATCCTATCCATTTCCCTTTTTAAATTTTCTAAACCTACCTGTCCAATTAAGAGATCTAACATTCCACATTCTGATCCCTAGAATGCCAGTTTTGTTTCTCCTGATGACCACATCCTCCTGAGCAGTCCCCACCCAAAGATTCAAATGGGCGACTACTTTACCTCTGGAATAGTTTACCCAAGAGGGTGCCATCATTGTTTAACCATACAGTAGAGCTGCATGTCCTCAGGAAAAATACGGGTGTAGTTTCCCCTTGCTTTCAGCTGTTCACAGTACCAGTACAACAAGGCCAATTTGGTTGATGTTACAAGGTCCGATCAGTTAATCATTCAGATTGTTGCCCCAGTAGCTATTGAACTATTGAGAAGGCAGCTGCCCCTCTTCAGTAACCACACATTTGTCTGGCCTCTCAAGAGATACTTGTCTGTTGTGGTTGCACCTACAGTATGGCTATCTGCATTGCTGAGGCACACAAGCCATCCCATTGACGGCAAGGTCCATGGATCATGGACAGGCCAAATCTACGCAGAGTGTTAAAAGAGAATGCTACCTAGAGTTGGTCTGCTGAGTGTGATAAGTAATTTGAAGCTATCAAGAGCAGCTTAGATAATAGTAAAACATTGTACTATCCAGACATGTCATTGCCTTTCTTTCTGCATTGCGTCTGGCAGTTCGCAATATGGTGTAGCATCAGTCCTGTTCCAGGAGAAAATGGGAGATGGAAAGCTAAGGAAAAGAACTTTAGCATATGCAAGCTGGGTGCTATCTAATCATGAACTAATGTATGGGATATCAGAAAAGGATTCATTGGTTGTGATATGTGGTTTTCAGAAATATAGGATTTATCTGGAAGACAGGGAGGTTGTTGTCTCTATGGACCATAAAGCTTTAAGTTGCGTTCAAGAACATAAACTGTTGAACAGCCAATTAATGAGATGGGCCATGATTCTGTAACAATTTAGGTATTGTATTGAGCATACAAAAGGGGTGGACAGCAATGTGGCAGATGCCTTGTCCCAGCTACCAATCCCTGAGGAACAGTGTGGGGAAGAAACAGAGACTAAGAAAGAGCTCCAAATAATGTCTATTAGAGGTGCAGAGGAAGAGAAGGAGATGAAAGCAATATACGAAGATATGTGGAGGCTCCAAAATGGGTATCCAACAGTAAAATTCATTATAGTTAATTTTGTTTGTAAAGGATATGAAAAAATTAAACAGTATTACAAGAATTATAGGGGCATTCTATTTAGATGAAAAAGATTAGACAGGGAAGAATGGAAATTGTGTTTCCCAGATGAACAGGTAGAGACATTAGTTAATTAAATTCATCACAGCCATGGGCATAGAAGTGTTCAGAAATAATGCAGGAATATGTCATCTTTAATAACATGGTTAGAAGAGTAGGGAAACAGTTGGCAGTTTGTGACATGTCAAAGGGTGAAGCTTAGCACAGTGGCTATGCAGAGAGAAATGCAGAACATAATCATCAGTAGAGCAGGTGAGTTACTGGAAATGAATTTTTTTGAACCCCTGCCAGCAGGTCGTGGTGGATTGAAATATATATTAGTAGCAGTAGATGTATTCTCTAAACCTGCCAAATTGTACCCTCTAAAATCAGCCACAAGTAAGAGTGCAGTTAGTAAATTAGTAAGGGACTTCATTATGAATGTAAGAATGACCTGAAAATATCCTATTAGACAATGGAGCACAATTTACTTGAGAGTGTGGGACAAATTTGTAGAAAGAGGAGGCATTAGACGCATAAGGATATCAGTGTATCACCTGGCAAGCAGTCCTGCTAAGAGGTACAAATGGGAGCTGGGTAGGCTGTAGGTTGTGCAGGACCTACTGCATCAAAAACAGACTACTTGGGTGCGGCATGTCGCTGTATTTGAAGATCATATGAATACAGCTAAAAGTAATACAACTGGTTTCTCTGAAGATGAAGCGATGATGGGAAGAAAACCTGATAAATTGGTAGCAGAGCATACTGAGCTCCCTTCATTTAACGTTTTAACCAGAAAAAGAGAGGGAGGCACTAGGTAATCACCATTTGCTATACAAGGGTTCTGAAGGAAAGAAGAGACATGATGGAAAATATAAGAAAGTTAAGTTTAAATGGGGAGGCAGAGTCTTAGAACTAAAGAAAAATCCAGTGAAGTTGATGGGTGTGGGGCGGCGGGTGGGATTTATTGCTGTTAATACTGAATGTTTTGTTTTTCCCTGCCAATGCACCATATGTGGGGCGGCGGGAGGAATTATTTTGTTTTAAAATGTTCCTATTATTTATGCTGTTGTTTTGCCGTTCTCAACACTGGCTCTCTAACTACAATTTTGGCAACCAGAAAGTGATTAGCAAAACGTGGAGCCGGTAATTAGAATTCCTAGTGCCTACTTCATCTGAGAAATACACTTACAGCTACAGCTTATAGCTCTGAGGAATTAGGAGATTGTCTGGGATTCATAATCAAAAACGATCGTGAAAAAAAAACTTTCTATGTATTCTGAAAGTCACAGATGAAAAAAAAAGAATCCACACAACCTGACTAACAGAGCAGTTCAGAGTCTAATGCGCTGATGCAACTATAACTGTCTAAATTAAATGTTTAAATGAATGCTTGCCATAATTTGATGAATATGCTCATCAAACGCCACGCTAAATAATGGTAGAATATCTCTCCCGCGATGGCACGTGAAAATACGACATACACAAACTGAAGATATATCTTTAAAGTCATCCCAGAATTTATACTTCACTCAAAAACTATTTCATGATTACGCGTATCCCGAGTAACTTAATACGGCATCTGAGGCTGTTTATAGCAATGATACCAACGCGACGTGACTCCTGACACAGGTGGTGTGCTAAACAGCGTCTGGAGAGAACTGGGCCTTGCTTCCTCATGCAGCATTCTTATATATAAAGCTGCAGTGCGGATGGCTAAGGGAACGCCTGATCAAATCGGCTTTCCCAACTAGCCACTGGACTAGTAATGCACCACTTTAAGTTATTGAATAAATCATAGTTTCTTTTACTGATGACCGATGAAGCTCTCAATTTAAATGTGCATTCAGCACACAGGTAAGTAATCATAATAAAAGTCTGATGTGGCTAAGTGAATTATTTTGGGCGAGAGAATTAATTTTATTAAACTACACGCAGTAGACGAGCTCTGAACTTGCCCTTTGGAGATACACAATCGCTATAGTTTTATAGTTACTCAATTGAAATTTTTCACATCTTTATGATTATAGCAGATCTCCATTCTACTTAAATATAAACATCCTAGCCTTATTTATTAGCCTACTTAATCTATCTTGCTTCCTCAATTTTTAAGACAAAAACCAGAAAATCATGAATTTCAACTAAAATCTTAATTTGTGAGATCCAGAAGACTGTTTGTATTAAATAATTATGAAAAAGGAATCTATATATAAATTTTTAAGTCTCTAGCTCTTTTCTGTTGCGCCAATGATTTTTACAGAAAAACGTCCTCGAAATTGGTTAAAGTTATCGAACTGATATTCAACACATATTAATTTAGTATTACTCCTGACATGCTAGAACCATTTCAGGTTATTTACTTGATTTTTAAAGTATTGCACAACATTCATTACGTCAGAGCTAGTTACAGCGGATTCGGCTGGCACACAATGGAAAGACTGATGTGAATTTATCACGGCGTGAGTAGGCTGCTTCCCTACATTATTTGAATTGTATCATGGGCCATTTGATCTAACAGAGTGCTCACATCCCAACACCTATGGACTGGTGTACCCAATATCAAGGAAACCTTTGGGTCTGCAAAATATAACTGAGCTGAGGGGGGTATATTGACAAGTGTACATTTATTTATCGTCTTGTACTGTTACAAGCTATTTTTGGGGTTTCTCATTGTTAAGAGATTTATGGATGGTATATATATGTTGTGTAACATGATTTGCACAGCTGATACTGGTGGAATTTATGGCATAAGTTTCATTTAAATGAGGATTATAGCAATTTTACTACTCATGAGAAGATACACATGGATGTATTGAAAAAAAAGTGATTTGTTATTGATATTGGGCGAACATATAAGGAAATTTAAGTATATATAATGATATGTTTGTCAGAGGTAAAGGAAGAATAATGAGGAGTTTATAATTTTAACATATATACATGGATGCATATGTGTGGAGACAAATTAGATAAAGCAGCTGTGGTGTGGAAAATAACTCATGGGGGTTAAGTCTGGTGTGTTAGGGTGAGATGAGAAGTTGGAAGTGCAGTACACTGTTTGATTGTTCTCTCCTGTCAGTATGTAAGTGTAATGTTCAGATTTTGAATCATGGAAAGCAATCTATTTGGGATTAGGTCCATGTAGTTTGGTGAGTATTTGTGCAGATGTGAAAGCCATAATTAATTGTTTATTTTTTTCAGTTAGTGTCATGAGGAACTTGTGGGCTGCAGAGTTTTATTAAAATTTAAAATGATTTATTTATTGTCAATTAATACATGGGAATATCCAGCTCTTTTAATACATATTTAAGCATTTGCGTTATTGCCATGATAAATCTCACTTGAGATATAAGCACTCATTCATTAGTACTTTTGTTTGAACGTTTTGATAAGAAATGGCTGGGCAAGTGATCAGTGGCACAGTACTACTGACTGTATACTGACAAGTGTGGACGGTGTACAATTGCTCCAAGACTGTGTTACACACGAGAATCCAGTTGCACCAACCTGATGCAAGTACGGGAACACCTGTGGTTGTGTGTATGTGTGGGAAAAGAAGTGGAAGTGTTAACATGTTGTGATCTTGAGTGTCGTGTGTACGAAGACTAACATGGGCATATGTTTCATGTAAAATCATTTTAGTTGCTAGCCCATTCAAAAACTTGATTATCAAATTAGTAATAGCATGATTAGTTAAAGATGAATCAATTACGTTTGTTAGGATGTGTATATGTTTGCCACTGATAACGCTCATGCTGACTGATTAACCACTCACAAAATTATTACCTGAGTTTTAGCATAGTAAAATATATGAAAAAATTTGTATTATTTGCCATTATATGAATGGTGAGGTATGATGCTACTTCATGTACACCTCAGCAGGTGAGTGATGTATGAAGTTGGGGTATTTGTTGCTACATGCAGCTGGTTTCTCTTGCTTTAGGACAGACTGAATTTGACAGGTTGGCTACAGGCCAGCGTGAGTGTGTGTTGGGGTGGTCACCAGTGACAGGTGAGCTGGGCAGAAGTAAAGGCAACTAGAAAGCCATGAGGCCCAGCAGTCAATAAGGTATCTCCAGGCTCGAAGAGGAGTATGTTCCAGTGATGTGGTTGTGGGATGAACTAATATAGAGGGACCTGTGACTTGAAATGTCATCACTAATATCATTTCAATGAAAATACATTAAAATGCATCACAAGCATGCTAGTGAAAAACCAATGACAGTGTGGGAAATGCAGTATTGGAATGAGGTCATTGAACATAAATCAATGTCTCGAGTCTTAATAATTAAATGTTATTGACATTATTACCATCATTACTTATAATAAATTGTAATAACTGAATCTGCCATAAAATCACACTTGCAGGTGAAAGAGGGTGAAGACTGCAATACATTGGACAGATTATTTCTCCAATTCAACAACTATAAAAATATTATAAATGATTTATTTTATTTACATTAACTGTGCCATAACTATGAACTCCTCCACAGAGACACAAATTATCTTATCAGCATGAGTTTCCTTCCTTAATGTTCCAATAACTTTCTATGCATATTGAAGTGTAGTTCTGATTTACAAAATAGGTAAAGTCAGTGTTTTGACTACAGTGCTGAGTGTGGCAATTTATGTGTCTGAGATGTGTTTACAATTGTTAAAATAATGTGTAAGTGAGATGTTAAGAGGCTGCAAAATTATTGCAAGGATTTTCATATGTGTTATTGTAAGTATTTATATGAAATTATAGTGAAAATAATGAATGAAGATCAGGATGAAAGTATCTGCACTGAATTGAGGTGTGGTCATGTGACCAGATCTTTAAATAAGCTTGCAGGATAGAGCTCATGCCTTTCACATGTTGCCTTGCATCAGGAGTGTTGGTGAGGTATTTTGTCTGGCACTAGTAATGCTATGGGTGATGTGTATGCATCTAATGCTATTTTCTCATACTGGGACTAATGGGACTTGCGTGTTGTGATATAGTGCATGCTGCAGGGTATAAATGCTACATCTGCATAAAGTAATAACAACATTTGCACTGGTGATAGATACTTTTCTCAGTTATTCAGTGAATTATTTGTTTGTGGTCACCATTTGCATATGTTGTGCTTCTCCCTTAAAAAATTAATAATAATATCAAACTTAAAATTAATATATATCGAGCAATGTTATTATCCTTTGGAATTTCAGCTAACAGATCCCACCTCAGTACATTTTTTATTAAATTATTTGCTAATGTCTCACTGCTAATATGTCTTTGGTATTAACATTATAATGTTGTGTTGTTGGACAAAAGAACATTGGTATACAGCCACCTCTTATTGATGTTGTCCAGCCATCTTCAAAGTTAATGGCCTTAAATTGCCCACACCCTGGGAAAAGCGAGAAAACATCATAATGTGGTGGATACACTTCCCCATATATGGTGCTAACACCTTCATGAGGTATGCCCTTGTAGAGTAAGTGGATGCACCAATGTTACTCATGTGTTGGGAAGACATGGACCTCTGGCAGTACACCTAGTTCTATGAGATGACAACAGATCACTGGGTAAGTCTAAGAAATTGTATTGCAAGACCCTATGGGAAAGAAATGTGCAAGAAGATCAAGATATTGGACAAGCTACGACAGTACAAAGAGAGGATGGCAAGCTACGTCAAGTTCCTACTCAGATTCAGAATGGGAGACATGGTGCTTGTATTTGCCAAAATGAAATTTCATATGGTGGCTAACAGGATCAAGATTATGTCAGTATTGCTCTGCTAATAGTTAAGGATCTGTGACAAGTTGCATGGAGTGGAAAGCACCTCCAGGTACCTTCTACATCTGCATCTGGACTTGGAAAATACATTAGCACCAGGGAACTGGGACAGGAAGGACAGTATATTGTGGTCACTAGTGGCACGCATCAAATACAAAGCTACTGCTCAACAACTGGTGAAATGTGTGTGCATGAACAACAAAATGCAGCAAACACATGAGATAGGCAAGATGATAAATCTGAGTGGTCACACATGAGATGATGACACCTTAAAGGAACTCGGGGGGGGGGGGGGGGGGGGGGGGCGGCTCAACTTTGTCATACTTCCAAAAAACCTACCAGTTTCTGGGTTCATCAACTCCATGAAGCCAGAGGTCAGCACTCTATCATCTGTATCTATGTCTACATCTATATCTATACTCTGCAAACCACTGTGAGGTGCATGGCAGAGTGTATGTCCCACTGTACCAGTTATTAGGATTTCCTCCTGTTCCATCCGTGTATGGAGTGTGGGAAGAATGATCACTTAAATACCCCTGTGGGTGCAGTAATTATTCTAATCTTATCTTAATCTTATCTTCACAGTCCCCATGTGAGTGAGACCTAGGGGGCTGTATTATATTCGTGGAGTAATCATTTAAAGCCAGTTCTTGAAACTTTGTTAATAGACTGTCTCAGGATAGTTTATGCCGATCTTCAAGAGTCTTCAGTTCAGTTTCTTCAGTATCTCTGTGACACTCTACCAAGGCTTAAACAAACCTGTGACCATGCATGTTTCCTGCTCTGTATATGGCTCTCCCATATACACTGGCTCTCTAACTACAATTTTGGCAACCAGAAAGTGATTAGCAAAACGTGGAGCCTGTAATTAGAATTCCTAGTGCCCACTTCATCTGAGAAATACACTTACAGCTACAGCTTATAGCTCTGAGGAATTAGGAGATTGTCTGGGATTCATAATCAAAAACGATCGTGAAAAAAAAAACTTTCTATGTATTCTGAAAGTCACAGATGAAAAAAAAAGGAATCCACACAACCTGACTAACAGAGCAGTTCAGAGTCTAATGCGCTGATGCAACTATAACTGTCTAAATTAAATGTTTAAATGAATGCTTGCCATAATTTGATGAATATGCTCATCAAACGCCACGCTAAATAATGGTAGAATATCTCTCCCGCGATGGCACGTGAAAATACGACATACACAAACTGAAGATATATCTTTAAAGTCATCCCAGAATTTACACTTCACTCAAAAACTATTTCATGATTACGCGTATCCCGAGTAACTTAATACGGCATCTGAGGCTGTTTATAGCAATGATACCAACGCGACGTGACTCCTGACACAGGTGGTGTGCTAAACAGCGTCTGGAGAGAACTGGGCCTTGCTTCCTCATGCAGCATTCTTATATATAAAGCTGCAGTGCGGATGGCTAAGGGAACGCCTGATCAAATCGGCTTTCCCAACTAGCCACTGGACTAGTAATGCACCACTTTAAGTTATTGAATAAATCATAGTTTCTTTTACTGATGACCGATGAAGCTCTCAATTTAAATGTGCATTCAGCACACAGGTAAGTAATCATAATAAAAGTCTGATGTGGCTAAGTGAATTATTTTGGGCGAGAGAATTAATTTTATTAAACTACACGCAGTAGACGAGCTCTGAACTTGCCCTTTGGAGATACACAATCGCTATAGTTTTATAGTTACTCAATTGAAATTTTTCACATCTTTATGATTATAGCAGATCTCCATTCTACTTAAATATAAACATCCTAGCCTTATTTATTAGCCTACTTAATCTATCTTGCTTCCTCAATTTTTAAGACAAAAACCAGAAAATCATGAATTTCAACTAAAATCTTAATTTGTGAGATCCAGAAGACTGTTTGTATTAAATAATTATGAAAAAGGAATCTATATATAAATTTTTAAGTCTCTAGCTCTTTTCTGTTGCGCCAATGATTTTTACAGAAAAACGTCCTCGAAATTGGTTAAAGTTATCGAACTGATATTCAACACATATTAATTTAGTATTACTCCTGACATGCTAGAACCATTTCAGGTTATTTACTTGATTTTTAAAGTATTGCACAACATTCATTACGTCAGAGCTAGTTACAGCGGATTCGGCTGGCACACAATGGAAAGACTGATGTGAATTTATCACGGCGTGAGTAGGCTGCTTCCTACATGGGGAAATCAAAATATTATTTGAATTGTATCATGGGCCATTTGATCTAACAGAGTGCTCACATCCCAACACCTATGGACTGGTGTACTCAATATCAAGGAAACCTTTGGATCTGCAAAATATAACTGAGCTGAGGGGGTATATTGACAAGTGTACATTTATTTATCGTCTTGTACTGTTACAAGCTATTTTTGGGGTTTCTCATTGTTAAGAGATTTATGGATGGTATATATATGTTGTGTAACATGATTTGCACAGCTGATACTGGTGGAATTTATGGCATAAGTTTCATTTAAATGAGGATTATAGCAATTTTACTACTCATGAGAAGATACACATGGATGTATTGAAAAAAAAGTGATTTGTTATTGATATTGGGCGAACATATAAGGAAATTTAAGTATATATAATGATATGTTTGTCAGAGGTAAAGGAAGAATAATGAGGAGTTATAATTTTAACATATATACATGGATGCATATGTGTGGAGACAAATTAGATAAAGCAGCTGTGGTGTGGAAATAACTCATGGGGGTTAAGTCTGGTGTGTTAGGGTGAGATGAGAAGTTGGAAGTGCAGTACACTGTTTGATTGTTCTCTCCTGTCAGTATGTAAGTGTAATGTTCAGATTTTGAATCATGGAAAGCAATCTATTTGGGATTAGGTCCATGTAGTTTGGTGAGTATTTGTGCAGATGTGAAAGCCATAATTAATTGTTTATTTTTTTCAGTTAGTGTCATGAGGAACTTGTGGGCTGCAGAGTTTTATTAAAATTTAAAATGATTTATTTATTGTCAATTAATACATGGGAATATCCAGCTCTTTTAATACATATTTAAGCATTTGCGTTATTGCCATGATAAATCTCACTTGAGATATAAGCACTCATTCATTAGTACTTTTGTTTGAACGTTTTGATAAGAAATGGCTGGGCAAGTGATCAGTGGCACAGTACTACTGACTGTATACTGACAAGTGTGGACGGTGTACAATTGCTCCAAGACTGTGTTACACACAAGAATCCAGTTGCCACCAACCTGATGCAAGTACGGGAACACCTGTGGTTGTGTGTATGTGTGGGAAAAGAAGTGGAAGTGTTAACATGTTGTGATCTTGAGTGTCGTGTGTACGAAGACTAACATGGGCATATGTTTCATGTAAAATCATTTTAGTTGCTAGCCCATTCAAAAACTTGATTATCAAATTAGTAATAGCATGATTAGTTAAAGATGAATCAATTACGTTTGTTAGGATGTGTATATGTTTGCCACTGATAACGCTCATGCTGACTGATTAACCACTCACAAAATTATTACCTGAGTTTTAGCATAGTAAAATATATGAAAAAATTTGTATTATTTGCCATTATATGAATGGTGAGGTATGATGCTACTTCATGTACACCTCAGCAGGTGAGTGATGTATGAAGTTGGGGTATTTGTTGCTACATGCAGCTGGTTTCTCTTGCTTTAGGACAGACTGAATTTGACAGGTTGGCTACAGGCCAGCGTGAGTGTGTGTTGGGGTGGTCACCAGTGACAGGTGAGCTGGGCAGAAGTAAAGGCAACTAGAAAGCCATGAGGCCCAGCAGTCAATAAGGTATCTCCAGGCTCGAAGAGGAGTATGTTCCAGTGATGTGGTTGTGGGATGAACTAATATAGAGGGACCTGTGACTTGAAATGTCATCACTAATATCATTTCAATGAAAATACATTAAAATGCATCACAAGCATGCTAGTGAAAAACCAATGACAGTGTGGGAAATGCAGTATTGGAATGAGGTCATTGAACATAAATCAATGTCTCGAGTCTTAATAATTAAATGTTATTGACATTATTACCATCATTACTTATAATAAATTGTAATAACTGAATCTGCCATAAAATCACACTTGCAGGTGAAAGAGGGTGAAGACTGCAATACATTGGACAGATTATTTCTCCAATTCAACAACTATAAAAATATTATAAATGATTTATTTTATTTACATTAACTGTGCCATAACTATGAACTCCTCCACAGAGACACAAATTATCTTATCAGCATGAGTTTCCTTCCTTAATGTTCCAATAACTTTCTATGCATATTGAAGTGTAGTTCTGATTTACAAAATAGGTAAAGTCAGTGTTTTGACTACAGTGCTGAGTGTGGCAATTTATGTGTCTGAGATGTGTTTACAATTGTTAAAATAATGTGTAAGTGAGATGTTAAGAGGCTGCAAAATTATTGCAAGGATTTTCATATGTGTTATTGTAAGTATTTATATGAAATTATAGTGAAAATAATGAATGAAGATCAGGATGAAAGTATCTGCACTGAATTGAGGTGTGGTCATGTGACCAGATCTTTAAATAAGCTTGCAGGATAGAGCTCATGGCCTTTCACATGTTGCCTTGCATCAGGAGTGTTGGTGAGGTATTTTGTCTGGCACTAGTAATGCTATGGGTGATGTGTATGCATCTAATGCTATTTTCTCATACTGGGACTAATGGGACTTGCGTGTTGTGATATAGTGCATGCTGCAGGGTATAAATGCTACATCTGCATAAAGTAATAACAACATTTGCACTGGTGATAGATACTTTTCTCAGTTATTCAGTGAATTATTTGTTTGTGGTCACCATTTGCATATGTTGTGCTTCTCCCTTAAAAAAATTAATAATAATATCAAACTTAAAATTAATATATATCGAGCAATGTTATTATCCTTTGGAATTTCAGCTAACAGATCCCACCTCAGTACATTTTTTATTAAATTATTTGCTAATGTCTCACTGCTAATATGTCTTTGGTATTAACATTATAATGTTGTGTTGTTGGACAAAAGAACATTGGTATACAGCCACCTCTTATTGATGTTGTCCAGCCATCTTCAAAGTTAATGGCCTTAAATTGCCCACACCCTGGGAAAAGCGAGAAAACATCATAATGTGGTGGATACACTTCCCCATATATGGTGCTAACACCTTCATGAGGTATGCCCTTGTAGAGTAAGTGGATGCACCAATGTTACTCATGTGTTGGGAAGACATGGACCTCTGGCAGTACACCTAGTTCTATGAGATGACAACAGATCACTGGGTAAGTCTAAGAAATTGTATTGCAAGACCCTATGGGAAAGAAATGTGCAAGAAGATCAAGATATTGGACAAGCTACGACAGTACAAAGAGAGGATGGCAAGCTACGTCAAGTTCCTACTCAGATTCAGAATGGGAGACATGGTGCTTGTATTTGCCAAAATGAAATTTCATATGGTGGCTAACAGGATCAAGATTATGTCAGTATTGCTCTGCTAATAGTTAAGGATCTGTGACAAGTTGCATGGAGTGGAAAGCACCTCCAGGTACCTTCTACATCTGCATCTGGACTTGGAAAATACATTAGCACCAGGGAACTGGGACAGGAAGGACAGTATATTGTGGTCACTAGTGGCACGCATCAAATACAAAGCTACTGCTCAACAACTGGTGAAATGTGTGTGCATGAACAACAAAATGCAGCAAACACATTAGATAGGCAAGATGATAAATCTGAGTGGTCACACATGAGATGATGACACCTTAAAGGAACTTGGTGGCGGGGGGGGGGGGGGGGGGGGCTCAACTTTGTCATACTTCCAAAAAACCCACCAGTTTCTGGGTTCATCAACTCCATGAAGCCAGAGGTCAGCACTCTATCATCTGCATCTATGTCTACATCTATATCTATACTCTGCAAACCACTGTGAGGTGCATGGCAGAGTGTGTGTCCCACTGTACCAGTTATTAGGATTTCCTCCTGTTCCATCCGTGTATAGAGTGTGGGAAGAATGATCACTTAAATACCCCTGTGGGTGCAGTAATTATTCTAATCTTATCTTAATCTTATCTTCACAGTCCCCATGTGAGTGAGACCTAGGGGGCTGTATTATATTCGTGGAGTAATCATTTAAAGCCAGTTCTTGAAACTTTGTTAATAGACTGTCTCAGGATAGTTTATGCCGATCTTCAAGAGTCTTCCAGTTCAGTTTCTTCAGTATCTCTGTGACACTCTACCAAGGCTTAAACAAACCTGTGACCATTCATGTTTCCTGCTCTGTATATGTTCAATATCACCTGTTAGTCCTATCTGGTACGGGTCCCACACACTTGAGCAGTGCTCTAGAACCAGTCACATGAGTGATTTGTAAGCAATCTCCTTTGTAGATTTATTGCAATTCCCCAGTATTTTACCAATAAACCAAACTCTACCACCTGTTTAATCCAAGACTGAACCTATATGATCATACCATTTCATATCCCTACAAAGTGTTGCACCCAGGTATTTGTATGAATTGGTCAATTCCAACAGTGACTCATTGATATTATAGTCAAAGGATACTATGTTTTTTTGTTTTGTGAAGTTAAAAAATTTACATTTCCATACATTTAGAGCAAGCTGCCAGTCTCTGCAACACGTTGAAATATTATTAAGATCTGACTGAGTATTTATGCAGCTTCTTCCAGATGGTACTTCATAACAGATAACTGCATCATCTGCAAAAAGCCTTTACTGTTAATATTGTTGACTCTCCATCCAAGATAACATGCTGTGTCCTCCCTACCAAAAAGCCCTCAATCCAGTCACAAATTCCACTTAATACCCCATATGATTGTACTTTTGACAATAAGTGTAGGTGTGTCAGTGAGTCAAATGCTTTTTGTAAATCAAGAAATAAAATTTCTACTTGGTTAACTTGATCCAAATCTTTCAGTATGTCACATGAGAAAAGTGCTTGTTGGGTTTCACATGATCGATGTTTTCAAAATCCATGCTGGTTGGCATTGAGAAAGTTATTCTGTTCAAGATACATCATTATGTTTGAGTTCAGAATATGTTCTAAGATTCTACAGCAAATCGATGTCAAGTATACTGGACAGTAGTTTTGTGGATCACTTCTACTACCCTTCTTCTAGAATGGTGTGAACTATGCCTTTTTCCAAGAGCTACTAGGCTACAACGGGCAGCTAAATCAGCAATGCAGAAAATTGCCTGGAACTTTAACACACCAGAAATTAAGACAAAACCAGGATCCTGATTCAAATGCCCAGATTCAGGGATAGTGTGATCTATGAATCTATTGAGATCGAGTTGGCAGTGAACCTGATCAGCCAGGAAGCAAGGTACCAGCTCAGTACAGTGTGGAATCTGACTATGGGACTACTACAGAGAGAGCAGCAAAAGTCTCCTTCTCCAGTAATGAATGTCAGATGACGGGGGCCGTAATTAACTGGATCAGACCTCATGTGGAGCACCAGATGGCAGCTAACTCTTTGGGAGATAGCCACAGCAGTCACAGACAAAACAGGGAACAAAGTCAACCACCTGAAACCTCAGGCACTGGCACAACCTGGGAGCAGACGTAATAATGAACACCAGATGGTGGCTACCACCACAAGAGCGTACTGCAGCATGTGGACATAATATGCAAGTGCAACAACTGCCTGATGCTGCAGGAAGTGCTCCTTGCAGACCAGAAGAATGATATAGACATGAGAGAAAGCTGTAGTGGCCACAAACAGCATAAGGAATGTTCAAATAACTTACGGGTTGGCTCCCGAGTGACAACGTCGAACACCGCCGATATTTCGACAGGAGCACACCCTGCCATTCTCAAGGCACAAATGCAAGGAAGAAGAAATATGCAAGAAAATTTAATACCTCGGTTCACAGAGGAGAAACGGGAAGACACCACACACAGAACAAGTGTCAACACAAAAAAAGATAACCAACATCAGAAATATCGATAGTTACTATTAATCAACAGGTGAGGTAGCACTAATTCTGTCCCTCTGTTTCTTGATGAGAGACAGAGTGGGATTCCAAGCAGCATTTAAACAAAATCCACCATCTCTGTTAATAAGGTTGCTTGATAGTCTGATTTCAACAGCTTCCTTAATAACACTATCCCAATAGCTGGACGTGCAAGCCAGAATCTCCGTGTTGTTGTATTCCATAGGATGACCGGTGTCAAGGCAATGTTCTACAATAGTGGATTTGCTTGGCTGTTGTAAGCATGTGTGATGCTTATGTTCAATACACCGGTCTTCCACAGTCCTGATTGTCTGACCAATATATGACATGCCACAACTGCAAGGAATACAATAGACCTCAGCCTTACGCAAACCAAGATCATCTTTTTTGGATGCCAACAGGGCCTTAATCTTAGAAGGTGGTCAAAAAACACATTTCACATCATATTTCAGCAAAATACGGCCAATCCTGTTGGAAATTCTTCCTGTGTAAGGCAAAAAGACCGTAGACTTAGGTGCCACATCATTGCTATCGTCACTCACCCAATGCACAGAAGGCTGATGGTGCAACACACGTTTGATCTGCCTCTCACTATAACCATTCTGACGGCAGGTGACTTTGAGACGTGATAGCTCAGCTGCCAAACTTTCAGGGTCTGAAATAATATGGCCCCTGTGAACCAAGGTCCGAAGTAATCCTTCACGCTGAGCTGGATGGTGACAACTATCAGCTCGCAGATACAAGTCAGTGTGGGTAGGCTTCCTATAAACAGAATGTCCCAACATACCATCAGTCTTCCTTTTTGACCAACACATCAAGGAAGGGAAGGCATCCATTCTTTTCCACCTCCATAGTGAACTGAATATTCGGGTGGATTCAATTCAGATGTTCCAAAAACTGGTTTAAATTCTCACTACCATGAGGCCAAACAACAGAAGTATTGTCTAAATATCTGAACAAAAAAAAAAACATGCAGGTTTCAAGGTCGGTGACTCCAAAGCACGTTCCTCAAAGTCCTCCATAAACAAATTGACCACAATAGGTGACAACAGGCTTCCCATTGCAACTCCATCAGTCTGTTCGTAGTACTGACCATTGAATAAAAAGTAAGTGGAAGTCAGCACATGTCGAAACAAATTTGTTAACTCGACACCAAACTTAACCTCAATTAGCTGCAACAAATCAGAGAGAGGAACACGAGTGAAAGGAGAAACCACATCAAAACTGACTAAAATATCAGAGTCATTCAAACGCATTCCCTTCAATTGACATAAGAAATCTTCAGAGTTCTTAATGTGGTGTTCACACTAGTAGGTATGTGTGAACACACTAGTAGGTAGGTGTGAACACCATATTAAGAACTTGCCAGGAAAATTAAGGTCTCACAGCATAAGGAATGTTTACAGTATCACAATAGCACTAGAATGCTCCTGTTGGGCTGGACTTGGTATGGAGTGCCATGGGGTGGCAGCTACCATGAATGGCAGCCACAGTGGTCATGGAGGGAAGAGGGAACACTTGGAGACAGGTACCATTGCAAGAAACAGACACAGTGAGCGCAGATAGCATAACAAACACCAGGACAAGCTGTGAGCAACAACTTAATTGGCTCTTTCTCATATTTTGGGTAGGAGTAGAGAAGATATCTTGAATTTTAATAGCAACAAAACATTACACTTTAATTGTCAAAAACAGATGGCAAGTCTGCACCCAAGTCTTGGTTATCCCTCTCATTTGCCAACTGGTTGATTTTTGTTAAAAATATTGCTCCTACTACAAGTGTAGCACACTGTTAGCCCCTTTATACAAGGAAGGGGTCAACATGTCAGGAGACAGAGCACAATCCAGAGAGATGTCAACAGGAATTCATGCTGCTCCAGTGGCTACAAGTAGTTATGCCATGGCCAGAGAGTAAGCTTAACTAGACATAGGTGACTGTACTTCACTTTGAACCAATGCAAGCTGACCCTATACTTCAACAACAGTTATACTGAATGTTTATACAAACCTTTTGACGAACTAATACAAATAGATGCCTTAAAAAGGAGATTACCGGAAAGAGTACAGTGGGAGTTGATTTATGAACCAGACGACTCTGTAGATCAGTTCTTGAGATATGTAGATAAGCTGGATAGAGCCTTTGAGAGAAATGAAAGGTTACGTAATGACAGATTTGGCCATCAACCATCTGGGGGGTGGAATCAGAGCAGGAATCAAGGTAGGAGTGACAGTGAAAATCAGAATAATAATAATAGTGGTTACAATAGGAGTGATAATAGTTGGATCAACCATAGAAATGGGAATGAAAACAGAGGATATGACAACAGGGAGAGACCATGGGAGAATAATAACAATGGTGATGCTTTTCTTGGTACTAGTACGTTGGAGAATCTGGGTCAGTGATTTTTCCAGTGCAACAGCTGAGAAGGTTGGAACAAGTCTCTGTGTTGGTCTGTCCTCTTACATTCAGTATAATTGTTGTTGAAGCATAGGGTCAGCTTGCATTGGTTCAAAGTGATGGACAGCACCTATGTCTAGTTAAGCTTACTCTCTGGCCATGGCATAACTACTTGTAGTCGGTGGAGCAGCATGAATTCCTGTTGATGTCCCTCTGGATTGTGCTCTGTCTCCTGACATATTGACCTCTTCCTTGTACAAAGGGGCTAACAGTGTGCTGCACTTGTAGTAGGAGCAATGTTCTTAACAAAAATCATCCAGTTGGCAAATGAGAGGGATAACCAAGACTTGGGTGCAGATTTGCCATCTATTTGTGATAATTAAACTGTAAAGATCTGTTGCTATTAAAATTCCGGATATCTTTTCTACTCCCACCCAAAATATGAGAAAGGGAGAATTAGTTAGTTGCTCTGCTTGAATATAAGAGCCAAGTTTTAAAATTATTCTGGTTTTAAGTAATTCGAATAGTTGTAAAATCCTTAATTAGTATTTTACTATTTTGTCTTTTTTATTTGTTTATTTTCCTACATAATTAATTTTCTGTGAGCATTTTTATTTATTTATTTATTATCATCCCAATGATCACATTTGTGATATAGGATTTTCTTTCATATTAGCCATAACACTGCTAGTATGAGAGCATTGAAAGTTCTAAACTGAAAAACTGTTCAGAAAGGATCATGCTATGATGAGAAAACACATGGCTAATATCATTGGTCTTTTGAGTGTCAAGAAATATTTATACACATATTGCCTAAGGAAAAGGAACTCTTTTGTTGTTGCTTCCTGGAGAGTGAGGTTACCAAATATAGTCATACCACCACACACTACTTTTAAGGTGACAGAAACTTTCTGAATTTAGATGTCTGAATCAGCAGTTCTTAATCATCCATTTTCATGCCTTGTATTTATGCCTGATATTTAAAACCTTCCAATAAGTATGTGGATTAGTATGACTGACCCTTAGTTTCATAGAAAAGGTCACAACTGTTCCCTTTTGGAAATCAGCTTATTTTTTTCTTTGGCTCAAATTCTACAGCAAATTGTTAGGTCATACTTGGCTAGTAGTAATAGTACCTTTATTCAACTGTATATCTCTTTACAAGGATACAGGATATGTCAAAGTATTTACAAGTTTAGACCAATTTAAAATAAGCTAATTTGTATACACATACATTTAAAAACTTCTAGTTAGAGACAATCATTAGATGTACAGCTAGTATACAATACTGTTTTTTACAAATAACATATTAAGTAATGTAATGTCACACTGTTCAGTCATATCTCACCATCAGTCACTGCACACACTATACACACATTGTTTGATAACACTTCACTCACTGCAGACACAAACACACACACACTGGTGATCTCTGGGCCATTTTTGTACCACAACTTCCCATTTGCTATCCTGAAAACTGAGTCATCATCTCTCTATAATGACTGAGATGTTGAGCTCAGAAAGAGGAAGATGTGTTAGTATTGTGAAATGCATAGCTTGGGGATAAGTTTTCTAGAAAAGGAGAAAAGAAGGGAAAAAAACATAGTGTGAAGATGTTATGTGGAATGTTGGATGTTTTATAATCATTATTATTATTTGTTTGCATAACATTTTTTTACCAAGCCACTACTCTGTTTATCTAAGTAATCCTCCAATGTGTGAAATGTATTGCATAACAGGTACTTTTTAGCTGCCTTTTTAAAAAAGTGTATGTCATCTCTTTTTGAATAAGTGTATTTTATCTCTTTTTAAATAAGTGTATTTTATCTCTTATGGTAATTTATTGTACAGTTTTATTCCTTGGTGGAAAATGCTGTTTTGAGTTTTATGTTTAGTTTTTTCTTGGTAAATGTAAGATGAGTCTAGCTCTTGTTCAATGGTCATGGACAGAACTGTTTGTGCAGTAATTACCAATATTGTTTTTGATGTGTACAACTGACTGGTAAATGTATTGACACAGAGCAGTTAAAATCCCCAGTGTTTTGAGCAGATCTTTACAATGAGCTCAACCACCATTTTTGGTTATGATTATTATGGCTCTTTTCTGGAGTTTGAAAATTGTGTTCATTTTTTGTGCATTAGTTCTCCAAAAAAGAATGCCATAGCTGAGAATTGAATTACATATGAATGGTATACAACTAAAAGACACTGCTTGTTACACACTGATGATATAATTCCAAGGGCATAACATGCTGATGACATTCTGTTTCCAAGTACCTTTATGTGTTCACACCACTTCAACTGAGAATCAATATTCATTCCTAAAAATTTTGCATTTGTTACACAGTCAATACAGGTGCCATCTACACTTAATTTTACATTGTCATTTTCCCTCTTCAAACTGAAATTCATGGCATTGGTTTTCTTTATGTTCAATGTAAATTTATTGTTTATTGACCAATCATAAACTTCCTTGAGAGCTTCATTTGCTTTCTCTGCAAGGAGTTCTCTTGTTTTCTCAGCAACTATAATATTGCTGTCATCAGCAAAGAGAATTTTTTCGCCATGAGTAATACTAATGCGTGAGTCATTGATGTACGTCAGGAACAGTATTGGTCCTAATATGCTACCTTGCAGAACCGTTATATTACTGTATTTTGGTTCTGATATGTGTTTATTAAATGTTTAGATCTATTTGAAGTATGTGTTATCTCTGCTCTTTGTACCCTATCTGCTAGGTATGATCAAAACTAGTCATTAGCTACCCCTCTTATTCCTAATGCTTCTAATTTATTTAATAGAATCTTGTGGTCAACTGTCAACTTAGAAAGATCCAAAAATATGCCTGTGACACACTTATCTTTCTCAAGAGCATTAAGTACAACCTTTGTGAATTCTACTATGGCTGACTCCGTATTTTTTCCACTTCAGAAACCAAACTGTGATTTGCTTAAAAGATTGTATTTATTCAAGTATATCATTAACCTGTCTTTCATAATTGCTTCTATTATTTTTGAGAATGGTGACAGCAGAGAAATGGGCCAGTAATTTTCTATGTCTTCTGCATTACCTTTCTTAAGCAAATGCATAACTCTTGCCTATTTTAACTGCTCTGGAAATATCCCTGATGTGAAGGAATTATTTATTATTATATTTGTTAAGGGGCCCTGTATAATCTCTGTGCATTGTTTCAGTACCTATATTGGTACTTCCTCTAAGCCTACTAACTTTTTATTTTTTAGTTTCTGAACAATTTTATGTACTTCATTGTCTGTGGTTGGAAGTAACATCATTGTATTTAGTGCAACATTATTTACCAGTGTTATATTTGTTTTGGGGAATTTTTTCTGTAACTTCTCTGCAATACTTGAAAAATGCTCATTTACATAGTTTGCTAAGTGTTGTGGATCATTTATTACCTTATCCCCTTCCTTAGCAGTATGTTATTCTGCGTTTCTTTGCCTCTGCCAATTTCCTTTTTTATAACATCCCAGACTGCTTTGCTTTTGTTCTCTACATTATATATATTATTTTGTAATTAAATGACTTTTTGCAGCAATCAGCACCTTCCTATAGATCTTTTTGTATCTATGACAGAAATTTGAGAATTCTGGATCATTGTGATTCTTTTTCATGGAACTGAGGTATCTAAGTGCTTGGGAGGACTTCTCAATACCTTCTGTTATCCATCTGTTTTTGTGAGATGTTAATACAGACATGCATACTTTTGGAAATGCCTTTTCAAAGTTCAATGTGAGTTTTAGCATTATGACATGTAATACAACTTATCAGCACTGATGATGAATGTGAATCACAGATAAGGCCTGATTTAATCCCAGTGTACTAGAAGGATGTCTTCAGCAATTCCCAATTGTTTTGGACTGTAGTGTCTAGATTTCCATGTGATGTTATTTGGTGGAGGAAGTTTGTCATTATCTAAACTAAAATTTCTGATGTATAGATCAGGACTCCACTGTCTCATAGGGCCATTACAATTTTGATTCAGATGTATGTTTGTCAGCAGCTGGATTACTTTTTAACCATCACAGTGTCACCTATCTATTCCTGGTAGCTAAATAGCACCTCTTGTTCCAGTGTAGGAATAGTTGCCTACCAAATTTAAAATTTAATAGACAAATTTGGGATGCATGTATGAATGGACCTCTGGATGACTACAGCATTGTATTCTACATGCTTTGAGTGCTGATTTTGTTTTCCAATTCTGCAGATATGCTCTAAATATCCAGCTGAGTCCACTGGGCATCCATGTAAGTGTTTTGGTGGGTGTTTTTCATGTATTTGGAAGATGTACCACAGCCACAAACCAGAGGCCAGTAACAGCAAAACCAGGATAGCAAAGCAATATGTCAGTGGCTGTGAATGATCCAGTTGCTGTACTAAAGAGCTTCACTAGCTGTGCTTTGAGGAGTAGACATAAATTGAAAACTGGAATATCTCATCTACTTAAAGAATTTGAATACTCACTTGAAGCACAAGTTTCTCTGAACTACACAGATGGAAATTGCCTCTCCATCATATCCAGCAATGTTGCAGTCTCCCTGACCTATGTGGCCTATACCTCCCTCCCTCACTCACTCCCACTCTGCATGCTGCCCTTCCCCACCTCCCTCCCTTCCCCTCTCCATTACACACCCTCCCCACCCTACTGCTCCTCCTCCTCCTTCTCCTCCCCTCACTCCTCCTCTTCCAGAAGCGTGCATGGAAAACATAACCTGACACTGTATTCTGATAGTGATGAAGCTTTCTTTCACTTTTGTGGACATCTGACAAATATATTACCACAGGTCCATTGAAAATTGTCACTTTGTGCATAAAATTTCTCTTCATAATAAAAAAATTGAGTTTAATGATAGGGTTATGAAAAGGATAGACTGCTACTCTCCATATAGGACAGATGTTGAATCACAGACAGGAACAACAAAAAAGACTGCTAAGCAAATAATCTTTCAGCCAAAAGGCCTTCTTCTTGAGTGGAGCACTGGCCTCAGCAGCCATAAATAGTGGTTATCCATGTATGATTGGTGTTGGCATGAGTATATGTGTGTATTGTCTACTCTATAAGAAGGCCTTTTGGCCCAAAGTTTACTTGTTCAGCAGTCTTTTTGTTGTGCTGTCTGAATCTCAGCATCTCTGCTGTATGGTGTGTAGCTATCTATCCTTTTTGTAATATTGTCATTATTCCATCCTGGATTTTCCATTGCCTACAATTTTGAGTTTGGTGCACAGATTCTGGCAGTTGAAATATTGGCTCAATGTTTTTTTGAAATGGCTGTCAATACAGGTATGTACACTACTGGCCATTAAAATTGCTACACCAAGAAGAAATGCAGATGATAAGTGGGTATTCATTGGACAAATATATTATACTAGCACTGGCATATGATTACATTTTCACATGGTTTGGGTGCATAGATCCTGAGAAATCAGTGCCAAGAACAACCACCTCTGGCCGAAATAACGGCCTTGATATACCTGGGAATTGAGTCAAACAGAGGTTGGATGGTGTGTACAGGTACAGCTGCCCATGCAGCTTCAACACAATACCACAGTTCATCAAGAGTGGTGACTGGTGTATTGTGATGAGCCAGTTGCTCGGCCACCATTGACCAGACATTTTCAATTGGTGAGGGATCTGGAGAATGTGCTGGCCAGGGCAGCAGTCGAGCATTTTCTGTATCCAGAAAGGCCCGTACAAGACCTGCAACATGCGGTCGTGCATTATCCTGCTGAAATATAGGGTTTCTCAGGGATCAAATGAAGGGTAGAACCACGGGTCGTAACACATCTGAAATGTAACGTCCACTGTTCAAAGTGCCATTATGCAAACAAGAGGTGACCGAGTCGTGTAACCTATGGCACCCCATACCATCACACAGGGTGATATGCCAGTATGGTGATGATGAATACACGCTCCCAATTTGCGTTCACTGCGATGACACCAAACATGGATGCGACCATCATGATGCTGTAAACAGAACCTAGATTCATCCGAAAAAATGACGTTTTGCCATTCGTGCAGCCAGGTTCGTCATTGAGTACATCATCACAGGCGCTCTTGTCTGTGATGCAGCATCAAGGGTAACCACAGCCATGGTCTCTGACCTGATAGTCCATGCTGCTACAAATGTCATCGAACTGTTCATGCAGATGGTTGTTTTCTTGCAAACGTCCCCATCTGTTGACTCAGGGATCGAGACATGGCTGTACGATCCATTACAGCCATGCGGATAAGTTGCCTGTCATCTCAACTGCTAGTGATACAAGTCCATTGGGATCCAGAACGGCGTTCCGTGTTACCCTCGTGAACCCATCAATTCCATATTCTGCTAACAGTCATTGGATCTCAACTAACGTGAACAGCAATGTCGCGATACGATAAACCACAATTGCGATAGGCTACAATCCGACCTTTATCCAAGTCAGAAACATGATGGTACACATTTCTCCTCCTTACACAAGGCATCACAACAACGTTTCACCAGGCAATGATGGTCAACTGCTGTTTGTGTTTGAGAAATCGGTTGTAAACTTTCCTCATGCCGCCACGCTGTAGGTGTTGCCACCGGCACCAACCTTGTGTGAATGCTCTGAGAAGCTAATCATTTGCATATCACTGCATCTTCTTCCTGTCAGTTAAATTTCACGTCTGTAGCACGTCATCTTCGTGGTGTAGCAATTTTAATGGCCAGTAGTGTATTTTCAAATTTTTTAGAACTTCTGTTCTCAGTTAAATGAACATAAAAGGTGACACTGCAATTTCTTGCAATACAGAGTTGCATACCACATGTCTCATCAAATGCTGTCTCATATTCATGATGTCTTCACACAAGGAAGCATGTTGAACAGAGGTTCGTGGCTACCTCATCACCAAAGTTGTCTATATATTATGGGAATGTTTGAAAGGAAGAATATATGAAAATAACCTTAAAATGGTAGACCAGTTGAATAAAAATGTATGCCAGATACTGAAACAATCAATATGATAGATCTCCATAAAGTACATTTGAATGTGATTGCATGAGCACAAAAATTACTCTGATGATCCAAAGCATTATGACTATCAGCTTAATAGCTTGTTTGTCCATCTTTGGAATGAATTATATCAGCGATTTTGCATTTCAGGGATTCAAAAGTTTGTTGGTAGGTCTGTGGAGGTATATGACATGTAATTCACATAAATAATGGGTCACTGATTTGCATATGTGGTGATGGTGCCTGATAGTGACCCATAGGATTTACATCAGGCAAACTTGGTCACTAAGACATCGTTGTGAGTTCAGTATAATGTTCTTCAAACCACTGTAGCATGGTTCTGGCTCTGAGGCACAGGCAGTTGTACTGCTGGAAGATGACATCGCCTCTGTGGAAGACATCAAACATGAAGGGGTGAAGTTGGTTTGTAATTGTCAGCATGGCTTTGATTACTACCACAGGTCCCATGCATGTGGAGGAGAATGCTCCCACCAGCCTGCATCCATGGTGCACTGCACGTTTCGAGCCACTGTTCACCTTGATGATTGCATTTGTGGAGATAATCGTTGACCTAATGTAGCAAAAACGTAATTCACACAAGGAGCTGACATGTTTCCATTGAGTGACAGTCGAATTCAAATGGCCACCTACCTACTGCAATTGTAACTGATGATATCATTAGGTCAACATGTGAACACATAGGGAGAGCTCCTTGTTCAACAAAGTACAATTAATGGTATGCTCCAAAACACTCGGGCTCTTTCAGCGGAGATGCCACAGATCATCATCTATCCTACTTTACAGAATGGGGAAGCTTCTGACCGGCATATTCTGTGAAGTCATGGACGTCCATCCATTTTGTTCCTAGTGGTAGTTTCACTGTCCTTCTACCTCTTTCTGTATATGCTCATGGCAGTTGCATATGAACATTTTACCAGCTTTGCTATTTTCAAGGTACTCTTCCACAGGATCTGTGTAATAATAATCTGACATTTGTCAAAGTCACTCATCTCAATGGATTTTCCCATTTGAAGACCATATCTTCACAAGGATGATCCCCCGAGTACATATCTGCTCTGCTTACATACTTTTGTTACTACGTCATGTGCCTGCAATGCCACGAGACACCATCCAAGTCGTGATGGACAGTGGTCAAAATGTTTTGTCTAATCAGTTTGTTTGTAGGCAACAACATTCTAAACATGGAACTAGGGATACTAAAAAAGAAGTTACATAAAATTCTTATACTCAAATGTTATTACTTATTAGAAGAGTTCATGGAAGATGAACTGATAATTTGAGCAGAATCCAAGTGCAAATTAGCATTATATTGTGAAAAAAAAAATTATCCATTATCAAGAATGATATTTACCTACACTGGAAAATAAGAAAAAATTGATACTGCTACATAGACTAAATATAGTTTTAAAAATTAATATTAGATTCTAGTTTGTAATTTTTGATGTGACTCCTGTACCATAATCATATGATTTGTAAGTGTATGTTGTGAGACTAATAAATTACAATTCACAACTGTGTGTGTGTGTGTGTGTGTGTGTGTGTGTTGCAATCATATTCAACATAAGTTGCAATCTACCTAATGTTATTTTTTAAAAGTATTTTTGATTTTAATTAAAATGATATTTTTCTCTGACTGAATGTGCATGTTATTGGTGTGAGCCGCACAGCCATGCCACGTGGTTTGAGGGGTCATGGGCTGCACTGGAGGTTCAAGTCCTTCCCAGGCATGGGTGTGTGTGTTGTTCTTAGAATAAGTTAGTTTAAGTAGTGTGTAAGTCTAGGGACCGATGACCTACACAGTTTGGTCCCTTAAGAATTCACACACATTTGAACATTTATTGATATGAGGCCTCTTTTATCTTAAACATATTGCATATGTTGACAAAACAACAAGAGCTCTTACTTTTGCATTGCTTGTCCAAAACGCAATAATAATTAAATCAAACAGATTGAAAGCAAAACTGTTAAATAAATGAATCTTATACTTCAGTGGGATGTGAATATGTTAAGAAGAACCCGGAAGGAGAGGATGAAATGAAATGAAACTTCAGTGGTTGAGAAGATATGTGACATTACTTCGATGATTACAATTTTGAATCAAATTTATGAACACCTTGGCAGTATGAGCCTGCTTACCAGTATGACATTGTATCCTCCCTAGCCTGCATACATGCACTGATTCAGTTGAGAAGGGTGTCATAACGCCACTGTAGCCTCACCTGAGGCCAGATGGGCCACAATGGTTGCAACTGGTCCTTGATATCCTGGGTATTGTCACTGGTATGGAGTTGACACATGAGCTGATCCTGTGCAAGTTCTACTGGGGACAGACCTGGGGATATAGCTGGCCATTAAAGTACCTTAATAATATGCAGACAGCTCATAGAGAAACATGCCATGCATGAATGAGCATCTTCCTGTTTAAAATTAGCACCATGATACCATCATATGCGATGTAAACAAACGAGGATGCAGGATGCCCACGACATATTATTATGCTTCCTGTGTTCTCCCTCTGCCATAACACCAGGATTAACATTGCTGTGCCTCTCCAAAACATTGGAAGAACAGGACATCTCCCCAGGCTTCTATCATACCCAGCAGTGGTGGTCATGTGGAACAGCAAAGAACCATAATTCATTGCTGAACAGAATGAGATGCCACTCATCAACATCGCGGCACTACTCCAAACACAGCCATTTGTGTTGTGGTGGTAATGGAAGCCTATGCATGGGATCATAATTCCCTAATTCAGCTGCTGCTAGTCTCATACCAATGGTGCAGGATGACAAAGACTGTTTCAGAGAGTCCATTATTTGTTCACAGATGTCTGGTGCATATGTGAATTGGTTACAATGTATGTGGTGCACAATAAAGTGAATCTCCCTTGCAGTTGTCAGACTTACCCAACTGGAATCTTGACAACAAGTATGCCAACTTTCATTTTGCCATGATGTCCAACATTGGACTATTGTCACATCTGAACGCACCAAAAATCTGGATTCTGTGTGAGTTGAGATCCACAGAGAGGCTCCTTTCAATGGCTGTCAGATGCAGATAATGATGTCTCATATGAGTACGCGGCATCTGAATGTGCTTCACTGTGGTCACTGGCCATCTGACACCATTCACACCTCTTTTATATCCTACTAGGCTAACAGGAAGACCTTGCAATTATGTTGGTGCTTATGTAATATTCCTTATTCATTCACTTTAGTTGTCATTAGCCAATTCCCTCTTCCACCTCAGCAAGAAGGGCCTGCAAATCTCTCAAATAGATATCCTGATATAGTCTAAAAGCATGACCTACAGTCTTCAGTCCACAAGTTGATGTGTCAGATCCAACTGCTGAAAAATACTGCCTATTTCAATACATATAACAGTGAGCTATGGCTTTTAGTAAGGCAACCCTTTTCAAATATATAATTTAAAGTTTATTTAGGTAAAATTGATCTATATATTATATCTTCTTGTTTCCACATTGAAAGCAAGCCCTTTACATTTAATTCCACACAGCATCTGGCACATTTCATATTTAAAATATGATTTTGTTTCAACATCTTCTTGCTATGCTGGTACTGTAAGCAGGTGAAAGCAAGAAGAAACTACAGCTGTGCTTTCTCCTGAGGACCTGCAGCAGTACTGTACAGCTTAATGATATTGGCATTGTTTTGAATAAGATATTGTGGAGGGAAAAATGTGACAGATTTTGGGATGGGGAATTCATGGGAATGTAGTAATCAGCGAAAACAAACCTATCATTCTATAGTCAGAGTGTGGCATACTCAGTTCCTTAATCAGGTAGATACATTATTGAATTTGAAAATGGACATGGATAGATTGAAATTTGATATAGAGAGAATTAACAAAGTGCAATGGCAGGAATAATAAATCTTCTGGTCAAGGGATTACAAGTTTATAAACACAAAATCAGATATGTTTAATGCAGGAGTATCTCTAAAAATAAATAAGAAAACAGTAATACAGGCAAGAATACTATGAAGAGCATAACAATCACATTATGGTTACAAGATAAGACACGAACTCAACACCCTCCACAGCAGTATATATTTATATGTCAGCTAGCACTCCAAATAAAGAAGCGATTGAAAGATTGTTTGATGTGGTAAAGGAAGTTCTTCAGATGGTTAAGGAGCGGAAAAAGTAATTGGTTGACTGGAATTCAGTTAGCAAGAGAAGGAGAAGGAAATATTGTATGAGAATATAGACTGGGGAAAAGGAATGAAAGAGCAAGATCATTTAATCATCGCTAATTCTTTGTTTAAGAATAATGGAAAATGATTGTATATGTGGAACAGACCTGTAGACCCTGGAAGGTGGCCCAGGAAGAATGGTCAATATTCAGGGATATGACAGGAATGATAATTCTAAGTAAAAATGTGTAGTAAACATGGGCTCTAAATGTAAAATGCATACTGTATGGGCTTTGAGCACTTTTTCAACTTTGGTACTGTGAAACAAATCTTTTGTACTGCAAGTTCTTTGCTTTCCATATTTTGAGAAAAGGTGGTATGGATCAAAAAAAGAAAAAGAATCAAGTAAACATGGGCTCTGAAGTGCTTACCTTAAGAGCTATGCACACTTGTTCATATTCGTTACTATGAAACACATCTCTTCTACTGAACAAATGCTCATAGTTCTTAAAGTATGAGTTTTAGAGCCAATGTCCATTAGGCAGTTTTTTCATCTTTTGACACATTCTTTCTCCTCTCAAAACATGGAAAGCGAAGAGCTTTCTGTGGAACACATTTGTTTCATAGTATTGAAAATTAAGAAGTGCTCATAGTTCTTAAGGCATGTATTTTAGAACACATGTTTACTAGACATTTTTGCTTCAATTAATTGTTCCTGTCATATCCCTGAATATTATTCCTCCTTGGACAGGCTGTATAATGGTAAGACAGAGAATTTGGAACCAGATTTTAAACTGTAAGGCATTTCCAGGAACAGACATGGACTCTGACCATAATTTATGAAGAACCACAATTTGATGAGAATTTTAAAGGGAGCATTAGGCAATGATCAACTGAAACAGGGGAAAGGAATACAACAGAAGTGAATGGGCAACTCTGAGAGGTGAAATAGTGGAGGTGACAAAATAGGTAAAAAGAAATGTCCTCCTAGCAGGCATTGGATAACACCGGGGATGATTAAATCTAACTGATGAGATGTGAAACAATAAAAATGCAGCAAATTTAGTGGGTGATTGGGGATATAGATGTCTAAAACTGAGACTGATAGAAAGTGGAAAATGGCTAAGCAGGAATGGCTAGAGGACAGATGCAAGACTGTAGAAGCATGTGTGACTAGAGGAAAGATAAATGGTACTTTTAGGAAATGGAGATGGTGGTAGCAGACACAATCCTAGCATCTGTTGATGATGTGATTCTCACCAACACCCTCGAGCAAGTTTATGCCAATACTTTCGGATTTCTTGACAATATGAAGAAAATTAGGCTGATGGTGAATGATGATAAAACAAAATATCTTATTGTATCACACCATTATGCTGTCCTTCCTTCCAATGTTGTTGATGGGAAGTGCATCAACAGATAATAAATGGTAATTGCATGTTTTAGTCTGATCAGTTTATTTAAGTCATGACTAATATAATAGAAGAATAAAATCCAACTGTGCATGACACTGGTATGGCTGATATTTTTATATGGTTGTGAAACCTGTGCAACAGCAGCAACAACTAAAGAAGCAATTTGCCCCTTTTAGAGGAAGGTACTTTGAAAAACCTATGGACCCATCTATAATATCATGGAAGGTAAATGGGAATGAAGACTGAAAGGAGACCTGTGCCAGCAGTTTGAAGAAAGCACACTGTCTGAATATCAGGGCAGATGAAGGTACTATAGTGATTTGGAAACATCCTTCAAGCTGATGGGTCCCTCCTATACCAAGTCCTCTGTTCTCAAGTTGCTAGAAAACACCCAAGGGATGCTCAAGGATATGATAGAAGGACTGATTATTAACAATCTTTAGACAAATGGAGCCAACAGCGGTGGAAGATGAAGCTAGAGACTGGCAATGGTGGACTTTCATCTACAGTAGATTGTGACTTACTGACTTCCTTTTCTACTGTGCTTTTGTAATGTGTTCTTTTATAATTTTTTGTAGTGTGCTGCTTTTTCTTTTATTTGTAGTGTGCTTATTTCTTTTGGTTTTTTTTTTCTGCTGTAGACCTTGGAGGTCTGTTGATGCAATAAATGATGATGATGATGGTGATGATGTTAGGAAAATAAAGGAGGCCTTTGGAGATAATAAAAACAGCTGTATGAATATCAGGAGCTCAGATGACAAGCCACTACTAAGTAAAGAAGCAAAAGCTGAAAGGTGGAAAGAATGTACAGAGAAAACAAACTTGAGGACAATATTATATATAGAGAGGGGAAGTAGGTGGAGATGAGATAGGAGATATACTGTGCGAAAAATTTGGAAGCGCCTGAAAGACTAAGTTGAAATATGTCCTCTGGCATAGATGATATTCCTTCAGAATTATTGAGATCCCTGGGAGAGCCATCCATGATAAAACAATTCCACTTGGAGTGCAAGATGTATGAGACAGAAGAAATACTTTCAGACTTCAAGAAGAATGTAGTAATTCTAATTCCAAAGATGACACATGCTGACAGGTGTGAATATTGTTGAACAATCAGTTCAACAAGTCATGGCTGAAAATACATACATGAATTATTTACAGAATAATGGAGAAATTGGTAAAATCTGCCTTTAGGAAACATCAGTTTTGGTTATGGATAAAAGAAGGAGTAACAAGGCTGTACTGACCTTATATCTTAGAAGATAGGTTGAAGAAGGACAAACTTGTGATGAACTCTTCTCAGGTGATCAGCTGAGTGGTGGAGTCATCTTGTCACAGCGTTTTAATGAGTTTTGTACCCATCCTCCTCAAGTGAGGTGCCGGGATGCTGTGTTGCACATATCTATGTAGTTACTTGACCTCTGTCCTCTTTTTCAGGTGGACCAATAATGTGTCTCAGGATAAGTGTGCTGAGCAGTGTGGCCCATGATGGGGCATCACAGCATGGCTAGTGGTGGGGTGTCATAGAGCAGCTCTGGTGTGGGCATCGAGTCTTGGTCGCTGACAATTCTGTTTGTGGACGCCGCCACCTTGAGAATGGAGTATTCCTGATGTATCTTCTCAATTGCAGAATCCCACGCTGCACTAACTTCAAATCCACTATCCCAGTTGACCAGATTGTTGTGGAGACATATTTCCACTGCCTCCTTGAAGATGGAGTCCCAGAATCCGTTGGCACTGCATGTCTTCTCGGTTTCTTCAGAGTTGAAGGTATGCCCCTCATTAATGCCATGCTCTGCTACCGTAGGCTTGCTTATGTGTCTTAAGTGCATTTTTGTGATGTCTCCACAAGAATCTGGTCAAAAGGGATAGTGGATTTCAACTTAATGCTGCGAGGGACTCCACAATTGAAACGATACATCAGGAATGCTCTGTTCTGAATGTGGTGGTGTCCACAGGCAGACTGGACAGCAACCAGGACTCGACCCCCACACCAGAGCTGTGTCATGAGCCCCCACCACTGGCCGTGTCATGATTCCCCACCACCGGCCACACCACTCGGCTCCCGTTTCCGGAGACATATGATTGGCCCAACTGCAGAAGAGGACAGTGGTCAAGTAGATATGTGCAGCACAGCACTCCAACACCTTGACTGAAGAAGATGGGTATGAATCTCATCAGAATATTGCAACAAGATGACACCACCACTCAGCCGATCACCCGAGAAGTATTAATCACTGGAATACTCTGAGAAAGCCTGCATTCGCAAGGCAAACTTGTGCTTACAGTATTTGTATATTTAGAGAAAGCTTTTTGCATTGTTGACTGGAATGCTCTTTTTGAAATCCTGAAGACAGCAGGGATAAAGTAAGGTTTTGAAAAGTTATCTGGAACTTAAAGAAAAACCAGACTCCAGTTTACTGGTTAGAGGAAAGGAAAAGGAAGTATTAGTCAGCAAGAGAGTGAGACAGGATTGTAGCCTATCCCTGATATTAATCTATCTGGACAGTGAGCAAGCAGTAAAGGTAACCAAGGAATAACTTGGAATGAGGGTTAAAGTTCAGTGAGAAGAAATAAAAATTCTGAGGTTGGCTGATGATATTGTAATTAAACAGCAAAGGACTATGAAGAGCAGTTGAACTAAATGAATAGTGTCTTGAAAATAATTGTAAGATGAACTTCAGTAAAACTACTACAAGGATAACAGATTGCAGTAAAATTAAATTTGATGATGCAGAGGGAATTAGATTTGGAAATGAAGTAGTAGACTAGTTGCTAATTTTATGACAAAACAACTGAAGATAGTCAAAGTAGAGAGGATATAAAATGCAGACTAGCTACAGCAAGAAAAAAAATTCTGAAAGAAGAATAATTTGTTGACGTGTAATATCAATTTAAGAGTTATGAAGTCCTTAGCAGGTTTTTGTCTGGAGTGTAGCCTCATATTGGAGCCACACAAGGATGATAAGCAGTCCAGACAGAAGAGAATAAAAGCTTTTGAAATAAGGTACTATAGAAGAATACTGAAGATTAGATGTGTAGACTGAATAACAACTGAAGAAGCACTGAATCAGATTGGGGAAAAATAAATTTGTGGCACAACTTAACTGAAAGAAGGTATCAGTTTATAAGAAACATTCTGAGGTATCAAGCAATTTCAATTCCATAATAGAAGGAACTGTAGAGGGTAAAAGTTGCTGCAGGAGGCCAAGGGGTGAATACAGTAAGCAGATTCAAATGGCTGTAGGTTGCAGTAGTTATTTGGAGATGAAGAGGCTTTCACAGAATAGATATCATGAACCACTACATCAAACCAGTCTTTGGACTGAATACCACAACAACAAGAACAATAGCATACCACTCACCATGCAGTATTCCGCACAGGTGACATATGGAAGCTTAAACCAAATACCAATGTCTGAGGTACATTTACATAAAAATATCATTTAAACTTCACTATAAAGTTAGTTACTGTCAACTGCTATCTGAGAATAATTGTCAAAGTTTTCCTTCATGGATGGAGATTTTCCAGAGAAGCTGGATTAATACAAATTCCTTACTTAAATAAGCTTGGATATGGTAAACGTTTTGTAGAATGTAGGTTAAGAAATTTCTCTTTCAAAACTCTATATGTAGAAAGTACTACACCTGAAAGTATTACATGTATAGAGCTAAAAATTTGTACAGCGTAATAAAATTTACAAGTTGAATATGGTGCTGATATTTCTAATCTCCAAGTTAATCAAAAGGGATGGTTAATCTAGCATCTTTTTCTACTAAAATACACATTCCACATTTTAAAAAAAATTATAAGAATATTTTAACTTGAGCTGCAGGATGCGGCTTAATTGCACATATTATTCAGTTTTTGAGGGTGGCTGCTGTTTTATAGATTAACTTCAGAAATAAAAAAAAATAGTTTTTCTCAGAAACTATTGGCATCAATCTCAGGATGCTTTACTTTTATTTATGTCTGATTATAATAAATTAAATTTTTATGTATGTTACATAACAAATGATTTCAGTGACACGATGTTGTGCAACCACTACCCACAAGTTCTGTGCTACACGTTGTGCAAGCTACAGGGGAGGATGGGTGAAACCCACACTCTCTTTGTTGAAGGCTAACTGGCAATCACATAGCAAGCAAAAAAAGCTTGCTTGGTTCTGTAGAGGGTGAGGATGGAGATTTCACTGTGAAGTGTTCCAACATGGGACAATTTGTCAATTTAACTGAACTGCTGGGGAAAGAATTGGATTTACAAGGAAATAATAGAGAGATAATGAAAAAATTGTCAGTGGATTATTCAAACCTCCCAGACCATTTTCACCTAACAAGTAATACAGCTTGAGATTCCTCCTGGGAATGAAAAACTGATGTACAAGAAGCCATACCAGTTTCCATATCACCTCCAACTGGTGACTGAAGAATTATGAGCCAGCTACTCATTCTTATCAATTGACAGTATTCTGTTGACTGGTTTAAACTGTGTTCAGTTAGCTAAATGTGCATCTACATTTTCCTGTGAATGAAAATAGCACAAGCAGTGTTCACATCTATAATTATGACAAAAATATATTATGCTACTATATGCCAATCTCGGTACATGAATCGTTTTGAGGTCAACATATGAAATCAGTGTGGCAGCTTTGAGCCCTTAAGGGCTACAAAGAAGAAAAAGCAGAAGGAAGAGGAGGAGGAGGAGGAGAATGAAAATGTTTCTGTAAAAGTCTGTCATATTCAGTGTTCAGATTGTGGATGAATGGTTGCAGATCATAAGAGAGATGACAAAGAATTCTGAGTTGTACCATTTTCACATCTGCGTGTTTCTGATTCTGTTCATCTATCATTGTGCCCAGAAATCTGAACTTTCCAGCACATTCAAATTTGTTTAGTGACTAATAGGTATAATTGGCTGTGTTGTATATCTCTACATGTTTAAATTACCATGTATTCTTTTTTCTGATCATTTACTTTGGGGCCAAGTTTGGATGCTTTTTCTATGAGGTCCACAAATAAATGTTTAATTGAAATGACATATATCTGTATAATAAGCCTACAACATTAATGGATTTACATGTTTCTTGAGATGATGTTTTGTAATATGTAGTGGTACAACTCAGAATTCTTTGTCATCTCCCTTATGATCTGCAACCACCCATCCACAATCTGAACACTGAATACGACAGACTTTTACAGAAACATTTTCATTCTCCTCCTCCTCCTCTTCCTTCTGCTTTTTCTTCTTCGTAGCCTTTAAGGGCTCAAAGCTGCCACACTGATCTCATATGTTGCCCTCAGAATGATTCTATCTCATGCTACTTCCTGCCAATTGTTTACACCCATCCTGTTGCATATTGTTTTAATTTCATTTACCCAGGTACTAATGGATCTCCCTCTTGGTCTCTTACCAAATGATTTCCCCACAAATATTCTTGAAACTGCTTGATCCGCTTTCATTCTCATCAGATGGTCAATGCAATGAAGTTATCTGCTATTTAATATGCTGATTATTGTTGTTTGTTGTGATAGAATGTGGATTTCTGTGTTTTGTCTTGTCTTCCAACTATGGAATTCATTATCATAGTAAGGACTAAAGATTTTTCTATAAATTTGGTCTTGAAATATTGGTTTCTGGTGTTCTTCCTCTTCTTCATGTTTTTGTCTCATGGGTTAGGACTGGTCTGATGATTGCATCCTATAACTTCATTTTAATTTTGATTGTCTATAGTTTAGGCCTTAGAAGTCTTTGTATGGGGTAATAGGCTCTATTAGAATTTTGTGCTCTCATTTTCACATCTGCTTGTTTCTGATTCTGTTCATCTATCATTGTGCCCAGAAATCTGAACTGTCCAGCACAGTAAAATTTGTTTAATGACTAATAGATATAATTGGTTGTGTTGAGCACATCTTCATATTTAAATTATCATGTATTCTTTTTTCTGATCATTTACTTTGAGGCCAAGTTTGGATACTTCTTCTATAAGGTCCACAAATAACTGTCTAATCTCTACCTCACTTTTTTCAATGAGTTCAATGAGTTGCCTATGTTAAAGCCTTGACTTTATTTCTTTGGAGGATCCCAGCAGGTACTACCTTGAGTTTCCTCACAACTCTTAAAGACAAAAGGGAGCAGATCATATCCTTGCCTTTGTCTGCTTTTATTCAGAATATGGTCAGATTTTTCTCCATTTAGCAAAATCCTGCTTATATTATCATCAATGCATATTTTACAAAGATTTATGAATTTAATTGGAAATCCTAAGTGCATCACTACATTCCACAGGCTTTGCCTGTGAAAGGAGTTATATTATTTCATAAAATCAATGAATAAATAATGTATTTTCTGTTTACTTCCCATAATTTATATGTGTGGTTTTAATTACAAATATATTGTTAGTAGTGGATCTACCTGTGTGAAAGCCATTTTTATAATCCCCAATTATATTTTCTGTGAACAGTTCCAAGTGGTTTAGTAATAAACAAGACAAAATCTGATAGGCTGTGTTAACTATTGATATTCCTCTATAATTTCTGAAGTCTTCCCTTTTTTTTATATATATATTTGGACTACTGATTCTTTCCATTCTGTTGGTATGGTCTCAGTTACCAGTTTTTATCTGTCTCAGACAAAACAAACATCTGTGTGGTGCCTCTCCCCTGTAATTTAGTATCTCAGTTGGAATGCTGTTACTCTCACTTGCCTTGCCACTTTTTATGTTTGATACTTCTCAGCACCTTCTCATATTCAACCCGCCCCCCCCCCCCCCCCCCACCCCCCTCCCCACCCCCGCACAGCATCATGAAGTTGTTCTCTCTCTCTTAAAGTGGGTTAAAACACACTCACATTAAAACATAACAGTTACTGTTTGTAATGAATATGACATTAAATTTTGCATGGTGAACACTTACATGACTGTTAGATTGTGAAGCTTGGCAGCAGCAAGAGGTGGAACAATGCCTGTAAGTTGTCAATGTTAAGTTTAGCTTTGGCTCCTTACTTATTGGTACACTTCATGTTTGACTGTCTTTGCGTTGACTTTATGTTGAATGTTTGCTACCATCTTCAGTGATCTAACAGCTGTAGTCCTACAATAGTGTGGCAAACTCATGTTGTGCATCAACTGAAAAATGAATAATGTAATGAGCTTGTTTGAACATGAATAACTCTATGATATGCTTTCATGTAACAGCATTACTTCCATGTGTAGTTTATACCATAGCTGTTGATTATCTTTGCACTCATGCCTAAGATTGCATCATTTTGTAGCAGGCAAACAGCATTGTCCCTCCTATGTCCCTCCTCAAAGTGGTAACAAGTAACAAAATTCTCTTTCCTGCTTTCTCTGCAACTTGCACTCCACTGTGGTCGACCAGTAACTTAGCAGTGACAACTTATACTGACTGCTATTGTTATCCACAGAATGGAACTTTTGCCCCTGAGGTCACTATAACCTGAAGTTAAAGAAACATGCCTCAAACAACATTGTGATTACCAAAATCTTGAAGGCTTTTAATGCTTTAGACTTCAGAGTGTCTCAAAGTTTCATTTGTAGTGATGTAACAGCAATATACCTAATAAATACTCGGGACCTTTGACTTTCGTGGGCAAGTGCTCTACCACTGAGCTACCCAAGCACAACTCACACCCCATCCTCACAGCTTTACTTCTCCCAGTACCTCATCTCCTACCTTCCAAACTTTACAGAAGCTCTCCTGCGAACCTTGCAGAACTAACACTCCTGAAAGAAAGGATACTGCAAAGACATGGCTTAGCCACAGCCTCGGGGAAGTTTCCAGAATGATATTTTCCCTCTGCAGTGGAGTGTGCACTGATATGAAACTTCCTGTCAGATTTAAACTGTGTGCCGGACCGAGACTCAAACTTGGGACCTTTGCCTTTCTCGGGCAAGTGCTCTACCACTGAGCTACCCAAGCACGACTCACGCCCCGTCCCCACAGTTTTAAACTGCCAGAGGTCATTTTTCACATTGAAGAAAATTGAGACATATCTTTGAAATTCAACAGCACAGGCTAGTTCTGAAGTTTACTGTCTCACATTATGCCATATAATAATTGCTACATTGCCATTTATTAAAATTTATGCATTCTAAAAATAAATAATGGATGTTGCTTTATCAATTAAATTTAGTTGATAATTGTGTTTTACCCTTTCAGAGAAAACTAAATGGATTAACTCTCTTGTCAGTTTATTCTTCAGTATCTATTTCACCATTGGAGGTGATAGAAAGTATCACCAAGATAAAAGAGAAACTGGATGTGTCATTGCAGGAGAGATGCTTAATATTTGCTGGTATCTTTGTTTCACCTTTGACTGTTTTAAGCCATGACGTATTTATTTATTCATCTGGTGCACAATATAATTGGTATGGATGTCATCACTTTGTAAAATGCTTCCTGTATTTAGTCCTAAAACTTTCATAAATGCTAGTCCTCAGGCTGACTAATGATTTGCCCCTTTATTAAGATGAATACCATGTTTTACAGATCAGCTTATGCTGAGACAGATAGAATCTGAAATGGACTGTTGTGTAACCTGCAGTTTGTGGATGCTACATACTCACAATTTATGTCAACAATAACTATGCACCAGAATTTTTCCACTGAAGTGCCTTCATCTCCATTCATTTATATCTGCCACAGTCCAATTTCATCATGTCATGAGAAGCTTGCACAGGATAGAGTAGCATGGAGAGCTGCATCAAACCAGTCTCAGGACTGAAGACCACAACAACAACAACATGAGCCATTTTGGACACACGCCAAATGGCTCAGGTGCATCCACTAAGTACTGGCATAGACGTATATGCGTTCATGCCAACTACTGAAGTGAGATCTTTGGGACCCATCTGAGCAGCATTGTGCTCTGAGCATGTATTGCACATGCCAAGTGCCTTGATCTGCTGAAGATTTGCACTTACCAACAAGATTTGCTGCCAGCCTATAACTGTGGGTCAGTGTCAGCTCAGTTTGGCTTTTATGACATAGACCTCAAGTGTATTATATTTTTGAGTGGTTAGGAACTTGATGGTTGTCAGGTGCACTTTATTATGGACATGGTACAAACTTTGATATTCGCAACTTTAAAGATGATTGTGTTCCTTATTCGTACAAATGTTTTCTATTCACTACTGACTAGTTATCATAAGTTCCATGTAAACTTATTGCCATTTAAATGGCAGTTGCTGAGTTTCTAAGCCTGTCTGTGACAATTGGAGCCATCTTTATTGCCAATGTTTTTAGCATTGAGTAATTTGTGTGGCATTATTTTGACTATACTGTTTTTCTTAACACCTTCATTGATTCCTGTTAGAGGTTTATTTTTTTGGAAGGATCTATCTGGATTTGAAATCATAATGGTGTGTTTTGTATCTGTTAAAAAAATGCAAATGGTGTCATAATCTGTGAGTTTTAGGGTATTATCATTTTGGCATTGACAGCTAGCTAGTGTAAGAATCAAATTTGATGATTTCTATATAAGGCATTCTGTTCTGCATTTTCCTCTAATGGCCATGTTTTGAAGTTACTGTAAGCTATGTATTAATATTTTGACAGTCTTTTTGTTGTTCCTGTCTGTGATACAGCATATATGGTGAATAACAACTATCCTTTTCATAATATTATTACATTTCATCCTGGATTCAACATTGTGAAAAGGAGGAAGAGCCAACTCTTAATTTTGATTTGTCAGTTAATATTTTACATGATTAGTAAAAATGTTTCCTGAATGTTGTTGCACACGTCTCAGTTCGGCACCACCACTCCGATCACCACAGTATTGGAAGTTTCAGTATGTTCAACCTGTGTACCAATTCAAATCACTGGAACAGTTTATGCCATTCAGCTGCTGATATTTTAGGATACTGATCTGAATAAACATCTTGTACTTGAACAAAACTACCCCTCCCCTCCTCCCCCCCCACCCAAAAAAAGGAAATATTATCTAACACCTTGGGGCTGCTTCTGGAATTTGTAGTTAATGATTCTGGATCAGAACAGTTCAATATATTGTTCAAATATTCCTTGCTTGCTGATAAAATTTTGCATGGTTAAACAATCATATTGCCTTCCTTATTCTTCATTACTTTAGATTTGTAATTAAAACCTGTTGCAATGTAGTTGACCATGTGATACATTTCCAGATGCCATTATTTTGGTGATATTTGTAAATAGATTCATTCTGTTGTTGTACACATTATGTTTTTTCCTTACAATTTATTTTATTAGCCTGCTTTTGTGTCTGCCAGTAAAGATTTTTATCTGCATAAATTCATAACCTGGTCTTGAGTTCTCTCACATTCTTCATCAAACCACTTCTTCTTGCCTTTCTTTTCCCTCCATAGGTTATTACTTGCAACTGTGAGGGTGACTTATTCTATTCCAGCACTCATTACTGGTTGTTCCGTGATTTTCTTTCATGCTACATAAAACCTCAAATCAATTTGAAACCTCATCTTTGCACTTTAGTATTTCTTCTGTTCCTACAAAATTTTCCATATCAAATTTGGCCACATTTTCAGGTTTGATTGTCATTTTAGGAGCTTTTCAATCTGTGACTCATTGTACTTATTACTAGATGGTGGTCTGACCTTATTTCCACTCCTCAGATGGATCTTACTACTGCACAGATCGCCTTTCTATGTCTGTTACATATGAGAACATGGTCATTTTGTGTTACCATTTTCTTAATTCTTGAATTACAGGTTTCTTTATGTATATATTTTTGAGGAAAGGTCATGTTGCCAGTAATCATTCCTGTTGATGGAGCAAAATATATCAACCAAATGGCATAGTCATCACTTTCTTCATGTAAACTTTCATTTCTAATAGTAGATTTGGAAACATCCTCATACCCTACTTTTTCATTAAAATCCCCTATTTCTTTCTTGACATTGTGATTTGGTATCTTGTTCTGTAAATCTCAGCAGTTTTCATAGAAGTTATCCTTTACTTTGTCATTTATCATTGATGAACTAAAGCATTTTGGATCTCAGTCTGAGATAGCATAATCTTTCATCAACTGCTTCACAGACTATTACTACAGAAAGAGAGTCATTTTTTATGCAGAACACTGTTCTAAATTCATAAAAACCCCTTTCTCTACACCTTTAAAATTTTATTTTTATCTGTACCCATGTATATTCCTTCCCAACAGCTTAGTCTCCTGTATTGCTGCTATTGTTACACTGTAAATGTCCAGTTGTTCACTGTGCCACATGGAGGATCCCATTTTAAAAATATTTTGTACATTCGACATTCCCAATTTCATGTCAGTTTCCTAGGTACAGGTCATCATAGAATGAAATTTTCACTCTGCAGCAGAGTGTGCACTGATATGAAACTTCCTGGCAGATTAAAACTGTGTGCCAGACCAAGACTCAAACTCAGGACCTTTGCCTTTTGAGAGAAAGTGCTCTACAGACTGAGCTGCCCAGGCATGATTCACAACCCATAATCACAACTTTACTTCCACCAGTACCTTGTCTAATACCTTCCAAACTTCACGTAAGTCCTCCTGCAAGACTTGCAGGACTAGCACTTCTGGAAGGAAGAATATTACAGAGACATGGTTGAGCCATAGCCTGGCAGATGTTTCCATTCAGCAGAGCACTTGCATGTGGAAGGCAAAGATCCCAAGTTTGAGTCTTGATCTGCCACACAGTTTTAATCAGCCAAGGAGTTTCATATAAGCACACACTCTGCTGCAGAGTGAAAATTTTCGTTCTGGAAACATCCCACAGGATGTGGCTAAGCCATGTCTCCACAGTATTCTTTCTTCCAGAAGTGCTAGTCTTGTAAGTTTTGCAGGAGTCTGGAAGGTAAGAGACTAGGTACTGGCAAAAATAAAGCTGTGAGGATGGGTCATGAGCTGTGTTTGGGTAGCTCAGTCGGTAGTGTGAGTGTACAAGCTGTGGTGTGAGCTTAGAGCAGCAGTTTCCTCTGCAGAACACATGGCTGGCAGTTGCTACAAGGCCGTGGCGAGTGACTAGCGTGTATGTGGCATTGGAAAAACCTGAGTGGACGCTTGGCAGGGGCGCATATGGCCATGTTTGTGCTCTTGGAGAAATTTATATGCCACAGAAAAGTTGATAAAAACAAAACTAATAGTGACACGGAGGTGTGAGTTGGCACTCATGGACGGAAAAATTTGTAAAGCTAAATTATCTAGACGTGCCACAAAAATATATGACAGTTTAAAACTTATTGTTGTCTTAAAGATTATAAATTTATGGAAGTTTGAAAGCTAATCCCTTGGCAATGCTTTGCTGATTAATATGAACAAAGTGTCTACAGATGCAGCTACTAGAACTGCATCGAGCAATCATAACCGATTTAGCAAAACAGGTACCAGTTTTGAATGAGATGTTGGAATATGGGATTTGACTGAGAGAAACTGTGTTTTTGGTAATAAATAAATTTAAAGGGACAAAACCTAGAGGCAGCATTCTAAAGTTTAAAGAGGTAGATGAATAATTAAGTATGTATTTTTATTTGTTTATTTATGTTTAGTATAAAAAACTGAGAAAAGCAAAATCATGTCACAAGAACATTATTTGTGAAAAAACAATGGCAGATACAAAAAAAATTGGACTTTAAATTGTTGATGCCCTGGAAATTTCCATGTTTTTCAATATGTCATGTTTAGTTTTCGAATATTCATAATTTTTGTCAAACATTGTTTTGAGTTATGCAGTCATTTTGAGGGTGGATAGGGTGGCCATCTTTGAGGACAGTCAGTTTTGAGCGACGCTAAGAGCCGGACATGCCTTGCATCTGGCAGTGGTAGTGGATTGCTAGCCTTGTTCGGGGACAAGTATGTATGTAGCGATGTTTGAAAGAGATGAAGTTGAGTGCAGTATAGTGGTTTAGGACAGCAGACAATAGTGTATCACGACATATGAAATTTATAGTGAAGTGTTGTAGCCATCAGTTATTAATGGCTGCCCTTATGTAAGAGGCCCTCAGATCTCATTTTAAGTGTTTAATGAATATATTGAAGATAAATAAACTAGTTGTTCAAATTATAAATCGGCGTGAGTGACTCAATATTTTAAATTTCATCTCAATACCTGCCTGCATTGTTTTGTTATATTTTATTTCAGCTTAAAAATTGAGTTTACAACAGGTGTGAGCTGGCACCTTATGATGCAAAACGTAGCCAAACATTGAGACCAGCCACATCTCTGGGCCACTCAGTTAAGCTGAGTGTAACAAATATATATATTTTCATGCCATAGCATATGGGGGTTCAAGCCAAACTACTCAAACTTGAACGTGTAGTGCCCAGTACAGTTGTAGTAGAGCACTTGTCCACTGTCCACAAACGGCAGAGGTCCTGTGTTTGATGTTTAGTTTGGCACACAGTTTTAATGTGCCGGGAAGTTTCATATCAGCACACACTCAACTGTAGAGTGAAAATTTCATTCAGGAAACATACCCAAAGTTGTAGCTAAGCCATGTATCTGCAGCATCCATTTTGCCAGAAGTGCTAGTCTTGCAAATTTTGCAGGAGAACTTCTATGTAGTTTGGAAGGCAGGAGATGAGGTACTGGTGGAATTAAAGCTGTGAGGATTGGCTGTGAGTCATGCTTGGGTACTTCTGTCAGTAGAGCACATTCCAGCAAAAGGCAAAGGTCCCAAGTTCAAGTATCAGTCTGGCACGCAGTTTTAATCTGCCAGGAGGATTCAAAGGTTATCATGTTTTTGGGTTCATACTTCATCAGAGACATATATGAGTCAGTGTAGTCTCGGAATTTTTTCCATTGCTGGGTTGAGAGTCCTGCACAAAACCATAACCTGGAGGACTGGGTGTTTCCTGTAGCTATCTTTCTACCATAGACCATAGCCTTTGTATATTTTCTCAACCCACCACAAGACAGCAGTGTCATTGAAAAAAGAAAAAAAAAAAAAAAAAAAAAATTCAGCTCTGCAGCAAACAATATTTTGTCAAAGTTTAATTTCTTTCCATGTTGCCAACATTTAGGCTTGTGCTTCACAAGCTGATTTACAGGATATAGTGCTTTGACTTGACGTTGATTACTGCTTATTTATCTGCTATCACTTCAGGCAGTTTTGTGTGTACTCCTGCATAAAATCACTTAGTTTCATTGACATTAACATGCTGTTGAACTATTTACTACAATGGCCAGCTAGAATATCTCTCTCTTGAAACATATAATGTTTCCTTAACAGCTTATCAAGGACATTAGTCATCATTAATTTCAAATGAAATTAAATTTAGTCTTTATAGTGAGGTAAATTTGTTTTACTGCACCAGACTTAGTAAAGGAAATGTTACAGATGAGCAAAAGAATTGATTTCAAGAGACTCGTTAATTAGGTAAACTCAGGTCTCGAAATTGTGTCCCACAGGGGTGTGAGACCCTCTTATCTGTTTGTCTCACCATTATGAAAGAAAATCTGTGAGGTTGAGTTTCCAGCAGTCTCTTTCAGGCAGCTTTCTTTGGGATTGTGATCCTGGGGAAAAGAAAAACCAAATAAACAACAAGGCAGAAAACATGCTGACTAATGCTTGCCAGTCACATGTTTTGCCTGACAACTCAGCATGGTGGCATACTATAAAAGTTGCAAGACCCACTGCAGTAGCACAGTTGTTGATGCTGCGTTGTCAGACGCCACCAACACCACTACTACCAACATAGTCATCACCTTTGTAAAAATGTGAACACAAAATGCACTACTACTAGTATAACCCATATGTATTTTGCTTATCAATACACTGTTGTAATACAAGAAAGCAGGGACTCAATTTTACAGACTTTTGAAGAATCTGGGTGATGGTAGCAGCACAGTAAGCACTGTGTAACTATCAACATTGGAGTAAGCATGTCTTCATTTGATATTGAGCATGAGACACATCAACACCAAATTTGGAGCGGCAGTGCTGGTTAATCTGAGGGAGTACAGCGAGTATCTGTTGCTGAGAGTCTCGACTATCAGTGCTGCTGAACCTGACTTTCTCAACAGCAGTATGGCATGCATGATATATTGGGGAAGAATGAACAATACAGACACAGTCAGTTTCGAAAATATTGGTACATAATATTTTATACTTGCTGTGTTTTTTTTTTTTAAATATGTTTCTATTCACAAAGGACATGCAATTGATTTGTACGAGTTATTAATATTGATTTCTAAAAGACTGTTGGCTTCTTGTTTAATTCACAATAGTGTTTAGTTCTAAAAACTTTTACAGAAGCGAATAAGAGACAAATAGACTCGCTTCAGAGGGAGCACTTTAGAGAGTCTGTACACGTTCTTATTTTTGAAGTTTAAGACAAGTAAGAATGTGTTTATTACCCAGAAATATCTCTGTTTCAGTACAACAAAATGGCTGATTTTTGCATTAAAATATATTATTCGCAGTGTATACTGTTTGCCCACAAAATGCACTTTGGTGCCATTTCAATTTTATTAAGGCAGGTGCAGAGGCAAAACTTGGTTTTATAATGGAGTTGTCCCAAAAATGTACTCAAAATGTAACATACTGCTGTTTTCAAAAGATGATGATCTAGAATGTGGGGAAGACAACAATTCCACTATGTGTGACAGTATAAACTGTTTGAGTTACCTATGAAAATTTGTTATATCCAAATTATTTTTATATATATTGTTTATTTTTCCTTTCATCCCTTCAGTAATAAATGAGGGGTGCTCTAAAGAAAAGGTGCAAAACAACTCTATGGGTATAATGGTAGTCTTTATTCAAAATTCATCACCAGAGGAATGAGAGCAACTGTCCTATTGTATCATAAGCGGAATGATTCCATATTCTCAGACTTCTTGTGACTCTGACAGGACACAGCTCTCTACTGTGTCCTTCAGTTCACCATCTGAGTTGAAGCACATCCCTGTAAGACATTTTTAGTGGACCATGCACATGGAAGTTTGCAAGGCGACATGTCCAGGCTGTAGTAGAGCAGAAGGTCAAGCAGCTGGGACTTGAACTTGGTCATTACAACTTGTATGACCTTGGAGAGGTGTGGAGATACAGTACTGTGGAGAAGAATCATTTACTCCATCAGCAGCCCAGCCCATTTGCTCTTGATGGAGTTGCCAAGGAGTGTCTCACAGTACATCAGACTGTAACCCTCACCTTGCCCAATGAGGGCCATACTTTGAATTTTTCAGGAGGTGGTGGTGTTGCATGCTTCCACTGCCAATATGTCTGACACTACTATCCCAAAGCGCACTTGTTTAGTTAAATCCATCAAATCATTGTGTAATTTCGTAATTAGCAGGGGCAGATTTGCATTTTAATACCTGTCATGTGTAAAGTCGCATAGCATCTGTCATTTGTTTATTCCTTTCAAATAGTCTTTGTACGTTACTGGCAGTACAGTTAGCCTTCTTCTGCTGGACAGTGTGTCAGCAATGCGCAAGTAACAGCATTACTGCATTTACTAGGCAGTCTGATATTTTAATAACCGTTTTAATTTTTTGGCAAATTGTTTGTGCTCTCCGTAGATTAGTTCAGACGTTCTTTGCACAACAGTGTTTAGCATGGATAGGGACTGCGACTGCTGTGTTCGGATGCGGGCTGAGTTGGCATCCCTTCACTCTCAGCTTCAGGCAGTGTTGCCTTCGGTCAAACAGCTTGAGGCTGTTGCCAGTAGGCATCACTGTGGAGGTCCAGAAGGGGGTTTCTTGGGGACAGCCAGCTCATCCCAAGCATCCCCCTCTCAGACTACGGCTGTGGCTGCCCAGGATACTGCCCACATTGAGGCTGACCCCGTGGTAGAGTGGGAGGTCATCTCGAGGTGTGGCAGGGGGCAAAAGACATTCCGGAGGGCTGAAAGGAAGGCCTCTCCAGTTTGTCTGACGAACCGGTTTCAGGCTCTGTCTCCAGCTGATACTAATCTTCAGCTGGACATGGCTGCTAGTTCTGTTCCAGAGGTTGCCCCTCAGTCTGCAAGATGTGGGCAGTTGCAGAGGGTGGGCTTACTGGTAGTTGGGAGTTCTAATGTCAGGTGCGTAATGGGGCCCCTTAGGGATATGGCTGCAAGGGTGGGGAAGAAAACCAATGTGCAGTCCATGTGCATATTGGGGGGAGTCATTCCAGATGTGGAGAGGTTCCTTCCAGATGCCATGAGGGGTACGGGGTGCACCCATCCGCAGGTGGTCGCTCATGTTGGCACCAATGATGTATGTCACTATGGAGCGGAGGAAATCCTCTCTGACTTCCAGCAACTATCTGATTTGGTGAAGACTGCCAGTCTTGCTAGCGGGATGAAAGCAGAGCTCACCATCTGCAGCATCGTCGACAGGACTGACTGCGGACCTTTGGTACAGAGCCGAGTGGAGGGTCTGAATCAGAGGGTCAGATGGTTCTGCGACCGTGTGGGCTGCAGATTCCTCGACTTGCGCCATAGGGTGGTGGGATTTCGGGTTCTGCTGGATAGGTCAGGAGTCCACTACACACAGCAAGCGGCTATACAGGTAGCAGGGGTTATGTGGCGTGGGCTGGGCGGTGTTTTAGGTTACATGGCCTCGGGCAAGTACAGAAAGGGCAACAGCCTCAAAGGGTGCAGGGCAAAGTCAGGGCATGCGGGGACCAAGCAGCAATCGGTATTGTAATTGTGAACTGTCAAAGCTGCTTTGGTAGAGTACCGGAACTTCAAGCGCTTGTAGAAAGCACCGAAGCTGAAATCGTTATAGGTATGGAAAGCTGGCTGAAGCCAGAGATAAATTCTGCCGAAATTTTTACAAAGCCACAGACGGCGTTTAGAAAGGATAGATTGCATGCAACTGGTGGTGGCGTGTTTGTCGCTGTTAGTAGTAGTTTATCCTGTAGTGAAATAGAAGTGGGTAGTTCCTGTGAATTATTATGGGTGTAGGTTATATTCAACAAGCAAGCTAGGTTAATAATTGGTTCCTTTTACCGACCTCCTGACTCAGCAGCATTAGTGGCAGAACAACTGAGAGAAAATCTGGAATACATTTCACATATATTTCCTCAGCAAGTTACAGTCTTAGGTGGAGATTTCAATTTACCTGATATATAGACTGGGACACTCAGATATTTAGGACAGGTGGTAGGGAAAGAGCATCGAGTGACATTATACTGAGTGCACTATCCGAAAATTACCTCGAGCAATTAAACAGAGAACCGACTTGTGGAGATAACATCTTGGACCTACTGATAACAAACAGACCCGAACTTTTCGACTATGTAGGCGCAGAACAGGGAATCAGTGATCATAAGGCCGTTGCAGCATCCCTGAATATGGAAGTAAATAGGAATATAAAAAAAGGGAGGAAGGTTTATCTGTTTAGCAGATTCCAGACTACCTAACAGATCAAAGCGAAAATTTCTGTTCCGACACTGACAATGTTGAGTGTTTATGGAAAAAGTTCAAGACAAGCGTAAAATGCGTTTTAGACAGGTACGTGCCGAGTAAAACTGGGAGGGACGGGAAAAACCCACCGTGGTTCAACAACAAAGTTAGGAAACTATGCGAAAGCAAAGAGAGCTTAACTGCAAATTTAAACGCAGCCAAAACCTCTCAGACAAACAGAAGCTAAACGATGTCAAAGTTAGCGTAAGGAGGGCTGTGCGTGAAGCGTTCAGTGAATTCGAAAGTAAAATTCTATGCACCGATTTGACAGAAAATCCTAGAAAGTTCTGGTCTTACGTTAAATCAGTAAGTGGATCGAAACAACATATGCAGACACTGTGGGATGATGATGGCATTGAAACAGAGGATGACACGCGTAGAGCTGAAATACTAAACACCTTTTTCCAAAGCTGTTTCACAGAGGAAGACCACAGTGCAGTTCCATCTCTAAATCCTCGCACGAACGAAAAAATGGCTGACATCGAAATAAGTGTCCAAGGAATAGAAAAACAACTGAAATCACTCAACAGAGGAAAGTCTACTGGACCTGACGGGATACCAATTCGATTCTACACAGATTACGCGAAAGAACTTGCCCCCCTTTAAATTGCCATGTACCACAAGTCTCTAGAGGAACAGAAGGTTCCAAATGATTGGAAAAGAGCACAGGTAGTTGCAGTTTTCAGGAAGGATCGTCGAGCAGATGCGCAAAACTATAGGCCTATATCTCTGACATCGATCTGTTGTAGAATTTTAGAACATGTTTTTTGCTTGCGTGTAATGTCATTTATGGAAACCCAGAATCGACTCTGTAGGAATCAACATATATTCCGGAAACAGCGATCATGTGAAACCCAACCCGCTTTATTTGTTCATGAGGCTCAGAAAATATTAGATACAGGCTCCCAGGTAGATGCCATTTTCCTTCGGAAGGCGTTCAGTACAGTTCCTCACTGTCACCTGATAAACAAACTAAGAGCCTACGGAATATCAGACCAAGCTGTGTGGCTGGATTGAAGAGTTTGTAGCAAACAGAACACAGCATGTTGTTCTCAATGGAGAGACGTCTACAGACAGTAAAGTAACCTCTGGCGTGCCGCAGGGGACTGTTGTGGGACCATTGCTTTTCACAATGTATATAAATGCCCTAGTGTTGGAAGTTTCATGCAGCTTTTCGCGCATGATGCTGTAGTATACAGAGAAGTTGCAGCATTAGAAAATTGCAGCGAAATGCAGGAAGATCTGTAGCGAATAGGCACTTGGTGCAGGGAGTGGCAACTGACCCTTAACATAGACAAATGTAATGTATTGCGAATACACAGAAAGAAGGATCCTTTATTGTATGATTATATGATGGCGGAACAAACACTGGTAGCAGTTACTTCAGCAAAATATCTGGAGGTATGCGTACAGAGCGATTTGAAGTGGAATGATCTATAAAATTAATTGTTGGTAGGGCGTGTGCGAGATTCATTGGGGGAGACCTTAGAAAATGTAGTCCATCAACAAAGGAGGTGGCTTACAAAACACTCATTTGACCTATACTTGAGTATTGCTCATCAGTGTGGGATCCCTACCAGGCCGGGTTGATGGAGGACATAGAGAAGATCCAAAGAAGAGAGGCGCGTTTCGTCACAGGGTTAATTGGTAAACGTGATAGCGTTACGCAGATGTTTAGCAAACTAAAGTTACAGACTCTGCAAGAGAGGCGATGTGCGATTGCGGTGTAGCTTGCTGTATAGGTTTCGAGAGGGTGCGTTTCTGGATGAGGTATCGAATATATTGCTTCCGCCTACTTATACCTCCCGAGGAGGTCACGAATGTAAAATTAGAGAGATTCGAGCGCCCACGGAGGCTTTCCGGTCGTTATTCCCACAAACCATACGCGACTGGAACAGGAAAGGGAGGTAATGACAGTGGCACATAAAGTGCCCTCCGCCACACACCGTTGGGTGGCTTCTGGAGTATAAATGTAGATGTAGATGTAGCAGTGTACACAAGTTTTATCTGGTTTGATTGTTATGAGATTTCATTGGAACATTTCTTATATTATAATGAAAAGTGAGATGTTGACTTTGTGTGTATGTGTGTGTGTGTGTGTGAGAGAGAGAGAGAGAGAGAGAGACAGAATGTGATTACCTTGTATGAGACAGATGACATGTGTAAGGAGTAAAGTATTTGACACATGAGATTTAATATTACATGGTGCAGAGGTGTGTGTGTGTGTGTGTGTGTGTGTGTGTGTGTGTGTGTGTGTGTGTGTGTGTGTGTGTATGTGTGTGTGTGTGTGTGTGTGTGTGTGCGTGTGCAATTTTATATAAATATCTTTGACTTTCATACAAATAATAACATTTAAAGAATAATAATGTTTCTGTATTAACATTACATCAGAGATATGTATGCACAAACGATTTTTCTTAAATATCAAAGAAACAATGCATATTTTGACCTCAGAGACATTTTACACATAATTTTAACATTACACTGGTCAACTACACAGAGTTTATAAATATATACAGCGAGTATAGTCTACTGTGCATGTTCTCAACATCAAACCAGGTTAGTCACATGATTTGGGGATGGCGTTGTTTTTCTACACTTTGTGGCAATAGAGAAATCTGAATATTACCTCAGTTTTTATATATGTTTAAGCTTGGGTTTTAGTAACAGCTATGGCGCAGAATTATCATTGCTACAGATGTAAAGACAAATATGTGAATGGAGGACAAGTTACTTTTCATAGATATGTACAATAAATGTATAATTGTGAATGTCATATTATACGAGGCATTTTAAACTTTTAAAAATATGAAGTGTTGTATTGTAGAAATAATTTCTGTGATTTTAAAGCCCTGTGATTACGAGGGATGTGCTAGATATATTTGCAATTGTGTCTGAGTACACTGCCAGTCACTGTATACATATTGGAGCTATACTAATATTCACATAAAATTTATACATGACAGTGATTAATTTCCTCCATTTTATGCAGTTTCTCAATGTCTTGTGCATATCTAAGTATCACAACGATATTTTTCAGTCGATATTTGTACTATCAAAGGTGGAAAGGCGGACAGATGAAAACTTGTAATCTGTACTACAGTTGACCTATGTAGGTCAACTGATGAATAGTATACTAGTGCCCACAAAGATGAAAAAAGCCACATACGTGCCATTGGCATATTGTGCCTCAGTTGAGCTGCAAACGTAGTATCCTGTTCTTCAGTTGACCTATATAGGTTAACTGTTATACAGGATACAAATCTTATGTATGTCTTTATGTTTCACCTTCACTGGCACTAGTATCCTATTCTTCAGTTGACATTCATAGGTCAACTGATGTATGGGATACAAATGTTGCTGTTTTAGTTTTTTGCCATTGCTAGTACTAATATGATAATTACCATTAGCATCGAAGCCTAAAAGTAAAATTTGTATCGCATACAATAATAAATTAGTAATTACTGTTGCACCTCAGAATGATATTTGACCTCAAGGTATAACGTATCCTATAAATGCAGTTGCTATAACTACTATGCAAATTTTGGGATACAAATTTTATGAATGTCACTTTCTTTTGCCTTCACGTCATTCAACTGTTGTACAGAATGGCAATGTTACATACGTCTATTTTTTCGTCTTTGCTAGCATTAGTATTCTATTCTTCAATTGACCTATATAGGTCAACTGAGGAATGGGATACAAAGTTTACGTTTCTTGTTTTTTTCGCCCACGCTAATACTAGCATCAGCTGAAGAATAGGATGTTAGTATAGCGGAGGCAAAAAAAGAAACACCTGTAAAATTTGCATCCCGTACTGCAGTTAACCTGGAGATGATGAACTGAAGTTTGGGATACAATTCATATCTGTCAACTGAGGCATTCCATGCTAATGTTACTTGTGTCCCTTTTTTTCCTTTCTTTCTTTTTTGCGCCAATGACCTGCTCTATTGACTTCATTGGTAAGTCAATGACCTCAGTCATGTGACATCATAAATGTAAACAAAGTGGGCTGGAGTCACCGTAGCATTCTTACTATTATGATTTTAATGTCAGTCTTTGCTTCTTTAGCTCTTCCTTTTTCTTTTGTCTTTTTCTGTTCCTTAGTCAGGTAAGTCTCGTTTCAAATGGTATCAATTGGATGGACGTGTATGGGTGTGGAGACAACCTCATAAATCCATGGACCCTGCATGTCAGCAGGGCACTGTTCAAGCTGATGGAGGCTCTGTAATGATGTGTGGCGTGTGCAGTTGGAGGGATGTGGGACCCTTGATACATTTAGATAAAACTCTGACAGGTGACACGTGATCCTGTCTGATCACCTGCATTCATTCATGTCCATTGTGCATTCCGACGGACTTGGGCAATTCCAGCAGGACAATACGACACGTCCATAATTGCTGAAGATTGGTTCCAGGAACACTCTTCTGAGTTTAAACACTACCGCTGGCCACCAAACTTCCCAGACGAGAATATTATTGAGCATCTCTGAAATGCCTTGCAACGTGCTGTTCAACAGAGATCAAGAATCAATAATTTTATTCGCCATTGATCATTTTACAGTGACATTGGCTTCATCATACAGGATGTAGAAGTCCATACACAATAATAAAATAAACTAGTGTCAGTACATTAGAGAATACATTTTAAGCGTGGCAGTGTACCAAATTACACCAGGATGGTTTCTAAAAGTTAATGCAATAAGCTATGCTATAAGCTAATATAATATTGTATTGTGTCGTGTATTGTATACACTACATAATTACACATGATTAACACAGGACACAATAATATGTTTAACAACAGACAACTTTTAAATTCTAATATCCTCCTCAGGCATCTCAAAGAATTCTTTAGTGTCATAGAATGGATGATGTGACAGCCAGCTGTTCCACTTAATTAAAAAAAAAAAGTATATCGATAGACCGGACATGATTTGGAAGTTTACTGAACATTTTGAGTGGATTTATTTTGTGGGAATTTCCTGTTCTTGATAATCTGTGGCGCGGTACGTCTAAATTACCCTTAGCACTGGTGTTGTGTTCATGTATTTCCCCCCTGGCAATAAATTCTTAAATATTATTTTTAATGTAGGGTACAGACAAAAGATGTATAAATTTATAGTTGTGAGTATTCTGAGTCTGTAAAAAAGAGGACGACAGTGTTCCCTATGACCTCTTTTACATATTATGCGTAAGACTTTTTTTTTGTAATTTCAAGATGTTCCTGATGTGAGGGGAGTGCCCCCATATAATCAGACCATATGAAATATGTGACTGGAATAGCCCAAAGTATGTCACCCTAAGGTACTCCAAGCTCAGTACCTCCATTAGTTTCAAGATAAGGTGTGCCACCACAACATGTTTCTTCCAAAAGAGTTTTGAGTCAGTGTGAATACCTAAGAGTTTTACTGACGTATTGCCCACTTCTTTTGACATTCCCATTTGGTGTTGTTGGGTTTTATCAGGATTGCACAGGACCTAATTGGCTGCAAACCAGTTCAGGGCCTTGTCAAGTGTTTCTTTCATTAGGCTATTCAGATTAGAAATGTCCTGCAGATCTCCACCACCTCATACTCTTACGGATTTAAGGACAGCCCCGCAGGATTCATGGTGTCATTTCCCTCCAGCACTACTTCGAACATTAGTCGAGTCCATGGCATGTTGTATTGCAGCTCTTCTGTGTGCTTGCGGGGGCCCTACACTATACTAGGCAGGTGTACCAGTTTCTTTGGCTCTTCAGTGTAGGATGCAAAGTTCCATCAGACATGCATATATTGCATCACAGTTAAGAATAACACAGGCACTGCAATATCGTGTTTATCCTCTAACATTGGATAAGCAAATTTCAAGTAAAATGTATCCCCTGTATTGAAATATGCATAATGGATGTATGAGTACAGGTTGTAGACACGTTGATGACATGTGCAAGTTTGGGTCTGCCGTGAGTCGTGCTCGGACAGCCAGCTACTAAGCTGACGACTCGCGATGAGTGAGAAGTCCGGGTTCGGGTACCGGTCAAGTACAAATTTCCATTGTTGTCATTCCATTTTACAGCAGATGTTTCTCCATATTCGCAATTGCGAATCCATTTCATGTATTTCTGAAGATTTAGCACGTGTCAGTCTTTCATTTGCATTAGAATAACAACAAAATATTTAATACATGAATTAGGCCATCTTCCAGTGATCTTACGAACCATGTTCTTGAGCAATGTAGCTGAAACCGGGTGTCAGGATGGCTTGATGTGGATGAGTGATCGTCTACTGGAGATGGATATGGGTGCAGCAGAAGAAGACAGCTTGTGAATGCAAAAGTCCCCTTTTTTTGTTGTTAACATTCGCTCGTTCCTCGTATGCTATGCTCGTATGCTTTTGATCCTCCTTGAGTGTGGCAAATACACTGACAGGGCGTTTTCTGGCGTGTTCACCACTAGTGACATCCAGAATAACTGGCCCACGTGCCGGCCACACTATGGTGTCTGCTGTTGTCTCGGAGAAGACGGCAGGGCGACCCAAAGCCCCGAGCTCCATATCGGAGGTTGGAGGCTAGCAAAGGTGGCGTTGGGCTTCAGTAGTGCAAGGCTGAACACTCCGTAACGCCAGGTTCTCATTCAAAATAATCGAAAATTAGATTTTTTATTGTGTTAGTTTGAATGATATATGTGTCTAGAATATTGGGACAAAAAGGTTCTTTTAATGCATGCGTTACAAAAGTTTCTACAGCCCATTGTTCATAGCAGTGTTATGGCCGCCGTGTGACGCTCTCAGCCAGAGATGTCTGGTTTCGGTAGAAAACTTGTCGTGCCATGATGCACGTTCACAAAGTGATTTATACTGCAGTATGCATGCAAACATGTTAGCCGAACAAGCCGACGAACAAAGTGTGCAGGTTACCGAGTGCAGCACACGCAGCTCAGACAGATCGGGTTTTCTGGCCAAGAAGAATGACGGAATTGCTCTCCAGGAACAATTCGAGTTAGAGGAAGGGTTGGTATACGGTCCTGGAGTTTCAGAGTAAACGTGAGCAACGAAAACAACTTTTTTTGGTCACGTTTTGGACAAAATTGGCCAAAACATAATTTTTCGTCTGCCATATTGGATTATCGATTTTGAATTCTGAAAATCTGACTTCAGATTTGTGTTCTTAGACATTAAAAATGTATAACAACATGTAGTTTTTACACTAATTGAACTTAAATACGTGCAAAAGTTGTCCCAAAACTTTAATTAAGTTCTTCTCGATAAAATATTTTTCAGAACTGTGTGCAGCATAAAATAAAACGGTTCAACCTATTAACTTCAACCTCTGACCCCTGAAAACTAAACACTTTTCTTGGGAGCTTATACCTATAATATATGAAATTTGTTAATGTTAACTATTTTTTGTAAGGCTGCAAAAAGTGAAAAACAACACGTTATCATTGTCGTTTTTGATTTCAGACAACTCCTGAGGGGCTACATTGCACGCAGTCTGCATACTTCAAACTCGCAGGCCCTTGATCAATCGATAATCGCGGGCGCCATTTCGTTTCGTTATGTATTGAAAATCTAAAATAAAGTTCAAAGTATGAACAATCATAATTCTAAAACACATCCGTTGTATGTCTTATCAGTGACTCAAAAACATTTCGAAACGTGGCCTATTTCTTAATCACTTGAATGAGAACCTGGACCTAATGCGAGCCCAGAAACATGGTGGCAGAGTGCAGGGTTGCCATGTGGCTGGACAATCGGGCAGCAGTAGTGGGTTCAAGGCCTGGTGACGGTGATGGCAGCTGTGTCCTAGGTATGTCACTTCCCACGCGGCAACGTCTGATACACGCTGACCGTCCTGACAGAGCCCCAACTGTCCCATGATGACTGGCTGGAAGCAGTGGGCGCATTGCTATCGGGATGCTGATCATTGCAAGAATTACCACTGCCACATTCCTCCATGTCATCGAACTCCTTTGCTAATACGAAAGCTTCCTAAAGGGTGTGTAGGGAAGCAGCATACTCACTCCTCATAAAATTCACATCAGTCTTTCCATTGTGTGCCAGCCTAGTCCACTGTAACTAGCTCTGACGTCATAAATATTGCGCAATACTTTAAAAATCAAATAAATAACCTGAAACGTTTCTAGTATGTCAGGAGTAATACTAAATGAATATGTGTTGAATATCAGTTCAATAACTTTAACCATTTTCGAAATTTGGACGTTTTTCTGTAAAAATCATTGGCGCAACAGAAACTTAAAAATTTATATTTAGATTCCTTTTGCATAATAATTTAGTAGAAACAGCATTCTGGACCTCACAAATTAAAATTTTAGTTGAAATTCATGATTTTCTGGTTTTTGTCTTAGAAATTAAGGAAGCATGATAGATTAAGTAGGCGAATAAATAAAGCTAGAATGTTTAAATTTAAGTAGAAGGGAGATCCGCTATAATCATAAAAATGTGAGAAGTTTCAACAGAATAACTATAAAACTATAGCTATAGCCTATCTCCAAAGAGCAAGTTCAGAGCTCGTCTACTGCGTGTAGTGTAATTCAATTAATTCTCTCGCCCAAAATATTTGACTTAGCCGCGTCAGACTTTTATTATGATTACTTACTTGTGTGCTGATTGCACAACTAAATTGAAAGCTTCATTGGCCATCAGCAAAGGAAGCAATGATTTATTCGATAACTTAAAGTGGTGCATTACTAGCCCAGCAGCTAGTCGGGAGAGCAAATTTGATGAGGCGTTTCCTTAGCCGTCCGCACTGCGGCTTTATATGTAAGAACACTGCGCGAGAGGAAAAGGCTCCAGTTCTCTCCAGACGCTGATTAGTGCACCACCTGTGCCGGGAGTCGCGTCGCGTCGGTATCGTTGATATAAACAGCCTCGGATGCAGTAATAAGTTACACGGGATACACGTAACCATGAAATCGTTTTCGAGTGAAGTGTTACTTTTGGGATGGCGTTAGTGATCTATCTTTAGTTTGCGTATGTCGTATTTTCACGTGCCACCGCGGGACAGACATTCTACCATTATTTAGTGTGGCGTTTGATTAACATTATCATCAAATTATGGCGAGCATTCACTTAAACATTTAGTTTGAACACTTATAGTTGCATCAGCGCATTAGACTCTGAACTGCTCTGGTAGTTGGAGTGTGTGGATTCTTTTTGGTCTGTGACTTTCAGAATATAGTGAACATTTTAGAGAGAATGGTTTTTGGTTATGAATCCCAGGCAATCCCCTAATTCCTCAGAGCTATAAGCTGTAGCTATAAATGTATTTCTCAGACGAAGTGGGCACTAGGAATTCTAAATGCAGGCTTCACGTTTTGCTAATCACTTTCTGGTTGCCATTACTGTAGTTAGAGAGCCAGTGTTGAGAACGGCAAACAACAGCATTAAATAAATAATAGGAACATTCTCCAATTATTCCACCCGCCGCTCCACAGGTGGTCAGAATCTGTCGACCAAATTGCCTCATTTTTCAGCCTCTCTTTATCTTTTGCTTGTGACATCAGCATGCATAGCCGAACTATTGTTGTTGACAGTAATTTGCTATCGATTTTGGTAAGAATAATCCTATCATTGAACTGTTCATAGTAACGGACTCTCTGCCCTACTTTTCTATTTCTACCGAGTCCTACTCCCATTACATGATATTCTGCTGCTTTTGGTATTCGGCTATATTCGTCTGACCAGAAATCCTTAATACAGTTCACTTCACTGACCCTTGGTAAACCTGTACCGTGCCTTTGCATTTTCCTCTTCAGGTTTTCTAGCGCCCTACCACATTCAGTCCTCTAGCATTCCACACTCCGATTTGTAAAAGTTTGCCCTTTCGCTGGGTATTCAAACATTTCTCGCGGTCACCTCCCCCATGTCGATCTCCTCTAGAAGCTCGAATGAGAGACAAATGTTGAATCTTTTGACAAAGGAGGAATTTATTATGCTGTTCTTCAATTACAGGCCTCACATAGTGTGGTTATACTTTTTTTCCGCAGAGGTCTCCATTGCCATCTGCTTCTTCACACAATTGATCATTGCTGAGTCTTCCACCTTTTAAGAACAGTTTCCCATCTAAGGATAAGACGGTACCCTGAACCTCTACCTTCTCCTACGCCCTTTTTGACAAGGCCACTGGCAGAACACTGGTGACTACTAATACTGGAAGAATTCAGCTGCGCCGGCCGGAGTGCCCGAGTGATTGTAGGCACTACAGTCTGGAATCGCGCGACCGCTATGGTCGCAAGTTCGAATCCTTCCTCAGGCATGGATGTGTGTGATGTCCGTAGGTTGGTTAGGTTTAAGTAGTTCTAAGTTCTAGGGGACTGATGACCTCAGAAGTTAAGCCCCATAGTGCTCAGAGCCATTTGAACCATTTTCAGCTGCCACTGTTGGTGATTTTCATTCGAAATTGACGTAACGGCTGTGTTTGAACGAAGGACCCAGGAAGTATTTTATTCTGGCCAAAGACACTGCCACGAGACCACGATCTGCGTGTGGTTACTTGAAATTAAGCATTTAAATCTGTTGATAGCAGGACGTATAAGAGATAAGAAGTGAAATTAGGAACTAACGTAGTTTTAATTTAATTTCAAACAATTTATAATACATATCTTGAAGTAGTTCAATAATATGTACTAAAAAAAGGGAAAAAATGGACAACGCACCACGACCCAAATGGGTCGGAAATCGGCAGACGTGGTGTTCATGTAGAGACAAACAAATGATTACAATTTCAGAAAAAATGGGCGATTTATTCAAGAGAAACAGCTTCACAAACTGAAAACACGTTGATCACTTCTGGCACATTACTGCTAAAGTTTTTGGATGTCCTCCTGAGGGATAGTCTGCCAAATTCTGTTCAATTGGCCTTTTAAATGGTCAAAATCCCAAGCTGGAGGAGGATGCTCTCCTTAATTGTCCAAAGGTTCTCAGTTGTGCCACAACTGAGACAAGCCAGTACAAACTCTCGCCGTGTACATGCGGCCATTAACTTGCTGAAACGTGAGGCTAGGATCGTCGACGTATCGCTGCGCCGTAAGTGTGCCGCGGATGGCAACCAAAGGGATCCTTGTATGAAAAGAAAAGACACCCCAGAACATCACTCCTGGTTGTCTGGCCGTATTGCGGGTGGCAGTCGGGTTGGTAGCCGACTGCTGTCTGGGGTGACTCCAGACACGTCTTTGGCCTGGAACCCCATTGAAGGAGTAGTAACTGAGCCCCGATGACCAGCGAATCCGTGTCTGGAGATGCTTCAGAGAACGGAGGGATACCAAACCTACTGTAGCCAACCAGATGGTGCGGCAACCAGAAATGATGGTCTGGGGTCTGGGGCATTTCTTTCCACAGCAGGGCCCCTTTGGTTGCCATCAGTGGCACCCTCACAACATAGCGGTACACCGACGGTATGCTACGCCCCGTTTTGTTGCTCATCGCGTCGAATCATCCTGGGGTTACATTGCAGCAATATAATGCCCTCCCTCCCAATAACGGCGAGAGTTTGTACCACTTGTGTTCGTGCTTACAAAACCATCCCTTAGCAAGAAAGGTTGCCAGATCTTTCCCCAGTTGGGAACCTGTGGAGCAGGGCGCTCCAACCAGCTCGGGATTTTGACGACTTGCCGCGCCAATTGGACACAATTTGGCACGATATCCCTCAAGAGCTCTTCTAACGTCTCTGTCAATCAGTGCTTGCATAAGGGCCAGAGATGGACCAACAAATTATTGACTTGCTCTTATTTTTGAATCAGTCTTCCAGTTTTCCTGAAATTTAATCATTTGTTTGTCTATACATGTACATCATACCAACCGATTTCCATCCTATTCGGATAATTCCTTCGTGATGCGTCATTCTTCCTATCTTATTGTTGAGTGTATTATGATGCAGTTTGTGTAATAACACACTGTATTATGAAATTATGGCATATCTATTTTTTTCATTTATTTATTTAGCAGGAAGTGCAGTTTGTCAGTTACTATATAACAAACTCTGCTTATAATGCCAAGTAAATAAATAAATAACAAATGACATATTTCGGTGAAGGATACCCAGGGTATTAACATAGTGGTTTTGCCACTCGGGTACTTCATCGCTTAAGATTTTACACATTTGTAATTACATCAAGAAGAAAGTTAGATCACAAGTCTAGATATTACTATGTGTGGATTGTGAATTTGTAAAATGGCTATTGTAGAATTTACAGCGTTGAAAGCGTGAAACTGTACAGGGTGGCTGGATTGAAGAGTTTTTAGCAAACAGAACACAGCATGTTGTTCTCAATGGAGAGACGTCTACAGACGTTAAAGTAACCTCTGGTGTGCCACAGGGGAGTGTTATGGGACCACCGCTTTTCAAAAATGGTTCAAATGGCTCTGAGCACTATGGGACTTAACATCTATGGTCATCAGTCCCCTAGAACTTAGAACTACTTAAACCTAACTAACCTAAGGACAGCACACAACACCCAGCCATCACGAGGCAGAGAAAATCCCTGACCCCGCCGGGAATCGAACCCGGGAACCCGGGCGGACATGCGGCTTTTTGCGGATGATGCTGTAGTATACAGAGAAGCTGCAGCATTAGAAAATTGCAGGCGAAATGCAGGAAGATCTGCAGCGGATAGGCACTTGGTGCAGGGAGTGGCAACTGACCCTTAACGTAGACAAATGTAATGTATTGCGAATACATAGAAAGAAGGATCTTTTACTGTATGATTATATGATAGCGGAACAAACACTGGTAGCAGTTACTTCTGCAAAATATCTGGAGGTATGTGTACGGAATGATTTGAAGTGGAATGATCTATAAAATTAATTGTTGGTAGGGCGTGTGCCAGGTTGAGATTCATTGGGGGAGACCTTAGAAAATGTAGTCCATCAACAAAGGAGGTGGCTTACAAAACACTTGTTCGACCTATACTTGAGTATTGCTCATCAGTGTGGGATCCGTACCAGGTCGGGTTGAGAGAGGAGATAGAGAAGATCCATAGAAGAGCGGCTCGTTTCGTCACAGGGTTATTTGGTAAGCGTGATAGCGTTACGGAGATGTTTAGCAAACTCAAGTTGCAGACTCTGCAAGAGAGGCGCTCTGCATCGCGGTGCAGCTTGCTGTCCAGGTTTCGGGAGGGTGCGTTTCTGGATGAGGTATCGAATATATTGCTTCCCCCTACTTATACCTCCCGAGGAGATCACGAATGTAAAATTAGAGAGATTCGAGCGCGCACGGAGGCTTTCAGACAGTCGTTCTTTCGCGAACCGTATGCGACTGGAACAGGAAAGGGAGGTAATGACAGTGGCACGTAAAGTGCCCCCCGTCACACACCGTTGGGTGGCTTGCGGAGTATAAATGTAGATGTAGATAAAATTGGCCAAAAAAACATTTCATGCACGCAAGTTGCATCATCCGCATTCGAGGCAGACGATGTTACATCTACTACCTATGTGAAGGTGCGTGAAAAATTTTCCAGGGGAGTTTTACTTTCTGCACCCTCTATTTACAAACATCTTAAGAGAACTTCTATCGCTTTCAGTTACTGAATATTTACATTCCGAAACAATACATTAGTCTGCTGATTTACCCAGGCCCTAGAATTTCTTAGACGCAGATACTGCGCAACAATCACGGATATAGGTCACTTATTACGTGCAGGTTTGTATGCAGCATTTTTCTAGTGTCAAGAAAGTCGGTTCTTTGTAAACGGTGTGCTCAGATGTAGTGCTGTCTATAAAAATGTTGTTTCTATGCTTATAATAACACTGTGAGTTAATGGTGCAAGAGTTAATGCTGACTTACTTGCACGTACGTCGTTCACTGAACTTAAATATTCCTTGTTAAATAGCTCTTATTACGGTCGTGGCGTCGTGCCAAATTATGTATCCAGTTCGATTATGTAACCTTGTTGTCAAAGCTGATTCAGGTGAGAATCGATCATGTAATTTCGGCTGCTGCTGTACCACCAGAAGGTAATTAAAGGCTTTCCGCTTTGGTCTGTATTCGCTTAGAATTCACTTTGAATAATGTTCTTGCAATTATCGATCAGTCTAGCTTTCTGCTCTTTGCGGTCGGCACGCGAAGATAATAGGCGTACAGCAGTGCCTGCGGCTTAGAGATGGAGTTTTTCTCATCATGGGGCAACATAGCCAGTAGTTTTAGTTGAAATTTTCATTGCGTCTCTAGGACGGATAATTGTCCGCTACGCGCCTAAGGCCGTTAGTCGTCGTAAAGGTACGGAAACAAGGACAAACAATTCGGTCTCTGTAAATCAGATGGAAAGCGAGACTTACCGTGGTAGAGATTGGGGAATGTCACGTGCGTTAGACTGGAAGGAGGCTACCAGTTCAGTTATGAAGCACAACATGGTCATTCTGTGGTTTAGCGGTGTGTGGCCTCTACCCGGTTCCTTCACTTTCGCAGCGTACAGCACTTTTGTATTCGCACTGTGCGTCGGTGACGTTATTCTGGCCGTAATCTCCATCTGCTCCAACTGGGGGAACTTTGCGGAGGTGATACTCGCAATGATGAATGCTCTCATAGTCAGCTGCGGCGTCATCAAAATGACTTGTTTCGTGATGAACCGTAGCAGGTATGGGATCCTCGTTCGGCGGTTAGACGGTCTGATCGGCGCGCAGGCGAAAATCTACGACACTGACCGGGAAATGAAGGCCTTAATTCGGAATTCGTGCAACAAGTCCGTAAGGTTTTCCGTTGTTTCTCACGTAAACATCGTCGTGCAAGGCGTCACCTGGTTCCTCACGCCACTCTTTATCAAAAACAGCGAAAGGAGGTTGCCGTACGTGCACCTAGCAGCCATTGAATCAATGAGCGAACTAAGTTTCCAGTTACTGTACACTTTACAGTGCCTTTCCGGCATATATTCCACACTCATACTATTTGGAATGGATTGCTTCTTCACAGTCGTTATGTATCACGTGGCAGTACAGCTGAAAATTCTGATTTGGCGAATTTCGAATCTGGGCTCTGACAAATTTACTTTAAATCTAAAGGCGGAAGACAATGGCCATTCAAAAATGGTAGCTATGAAATCAAATGACAGTGTCTATGACGAGCTATGTCGCTGCATAGAGTGTCACCAGGAGATCATAAGGTATGTAACAACAGTAATCAGTTGATCATATGGTGTAAGATAAAAGAATGGGTTCGCAAAGTTTATTCATTAATACATACTCCAAAATTTAACAGAAAGCGATGTGTACTCTATCATTCGTTGAAAGGTCAGAGGGGGTACATTTCACTGTACGGTGGAAAGAACGACTAACGAGAGGGTGCGTTTCTGGATGAGGTATCGAATATATTGCTTCCGCCTACTTATACCTCCCGAGGAGGTCACGAATGTAAAATTAGAGAGATTCGAGCGCCCACGGAGGCTTTCCGGTCGTTATTCCCACAAACCATACGCGACTGGAACAGGAAAGGGAGGTAATGACAGTGGCACATAAAGTGCCCTCCGCCACACACCGTTGGGTGGCTTCTGGAGTATAAATGTAGATGTAGATGTAGCAGTGTACACAAGTTTTATCTGGTTTGATTGTTATGAGATTTCATTGGAACATTTCTTATATTATAATGAAAAGTGAGATGTTGACTTTGTGTGTATGTGTGTGTGTGTGTGTGTGAGAGAGAGAGAGAGAGAGAGAGAGAGAATGTGATTACCTTGTATGAGACAGATGACATGTGTAAGGAGTAAAGTATTTGACACATGAGATTTAATATTACATGGTGCAGAGGTGTGTGTGTGTGTGTGTGTGTGTGTGTGTGTGCGTGTGCAATTTTATATAAATATCTTTGACTTTCATACAAATAATAACATTTAAAGAATAATAATGTTTCTGTATTAACATTACATCAGAGATATGTATGCACAAACGATTTTTCTTAAATATCAAAGAAACAATGCATATTTTGACCTCAGAGACATTTTACACATAATTTTAACATTACACTGGTCAACTACACAGAGTTTATAAATATATACAGCGAGTATAGTCTACTGTGCATGTTCTCAACATCAAACCAGGTTAGTCACATGATTTGGGGATGGCGTTGTTTTTCTACACTTTGTGGCAATAGAGAAATCTGAATATTACCTCAGTTTTTATATATGTTTAAGCTTGGGTTTTAGTAACAGCTATGGCGCAGAATTATCATTGCTACAGATGTAAAGACAAATATGTGAATGGAGGACAAGTTACTTTTCATAGATATGTACAATAAATGTATAATTGTGAATGTCATATTATACGAGGCATTTTAAACTTTTAAAAATATGAAGTGTTGTATTGTAGAAATAATTTCTGTGATTTTAAAGCCCTGTGATTACGAGGGATGTGCTAGATATATTTGCAATTGTGTCTGAGTACACTGCCAGTCACTGTATACATATTGGAGCTATACTAATATTCACATAAAATTTATACATGACAGTGATTAATTTCCTCCATTTTATGCAGTTTCTCAATGTCTTGTGCATATCTAAGTATCACAACGACATTTTTCAGTCGATATTTGTACTATCAAAGGTGGAAAGGCGGACAGATGAAAACTTGTAATCTGTACTACAGTTGACCTATGTAGGTCAACTGATGAATAGTATACTAGTGCCCACAAAGATGAAAAAAGCCACATACGTGCCATTGGCATATTGTACCTCAGTTGAGCTGCAAACGTAGTATCCTGTTCTTCAGTTGACCTATATAGGTTAACTGTTATACAGGATACAAATCTTATGTATGTCTTTATGTTTCACCTTCACTGGCACTAGTATCCTATTCTTCAGTTGACATTCATAGGTCAACTGATGTATGGGATACAAATGTTGCTGTTTTAGTTTTTTGCCATTGCTAGTACTAATATGATAATTACCATTAGCATCGAAGCCTAAAAGTAAAATTTGTATCGCATACAATAATAAATTAGTAATTACTGTTGCACCTCAGAATGATATTTGACCTCAAGGTATAACGTATCCTATAAATGCAGTTGCTATAACTACTATGCAAATTTTGGGATACAAATTTTATGAATGTCACTTTCTTTTGCCTTCACGTCATTCAACTGTTGTACAGAATGGCAATGTTACATACGTCTATTTTTTCGTCTTTGCTAGCATTAGTATTCTATTCTTCAATTGACCTATATAGGTCAACTGAGGAATGGGATACAAAGTTTACGTTTCTTGTTTTTTTCGCCCACGCTAATACTAGCATCAGCTGAAGAATAGGATGTTAGTATAGCGGAGGCAAAAAAAGAAACACCTGTAAAATTTGCATCCCGTACTGCAGTTAACCTGGAGATGATGAACTGAAGTTTGGGATACAATTCATATCTGTCAACTGAGGCATTCCATGCTAATGTTACTTGTGTCCCTTTTTTTCCTTTCTTTCTTTTTTGCGCCAATGACCTGCTCTATTGACTTCATTGGTAAGTCAATGACCTCAGTCATGTGACATCATAAATGTAAACAAAGTGGGCTGGAGTCACCGTAGCATTCTTACTATTATGATTTTAATGTCAGTCTTTGCTTCTTTAGCTCTTCCTTTTTCTTTTGTCTTTTTCTGTTCCTTAGTCAGGTAAGTCTCGTTTCAAATGGTATCAATTGGATGGACGTGTATGGGTGTGGAGACAACCTCATAAATCCATGGACCCTGCATGTCAGCAGGGCACTGTTCAAGCTGATGGAGGCTCTGTAATGATGTGTGGCGTGTGCAGTTGGAGGGATGTGGGACCCTTGATACATTTAGATAAAACTCTGACAGGTGACACGTGATCCTGTCTGATCACCTGCATTCATTCATGTCCATTGTGCATTCCGACGGACTTGGGCAATTCCAGCAGGACAATACGACACGTCCATAATTGCTGAAGATTGGTTCCAGGAACACTCTTCTGAGTTTAAACACTACCGCTGGCCACCAAACTTCCCAGACGAGAATATTATTGAGCATCTCTGAAATGCCTTGCAACGTGCTGTTCAACAGAGATCAAGAATCAATAATTTTATTCGCCATTGATCATTTTACAGTGACATTGGCTTCATCATACAGGATGTAGAAGTCCATACACAATAATAAAATAAACTAGTGTCAGTACATTAGAGAATACATTTTAAGCGTGGCAGTGTACCAAATTACACCAGGATGGTTTCTAAAAGTTAATGCAATAAGCTATGCTATAAGCTAATATAATATTGTATTGTGTCGTGTATTGTATACACTACATAATTACACATGATTAACACAGGACACAATAATATGTTTAACAACAGACAACTTTTAAATTCTAATATCCTCCTCAGGCATCTCAAAGAATTCTTTAGTGTCATAGAATGGATGATGTGACAGCCAGCTGTTCCACTTAATTAAAAAAAAAAAGTATATCGATAGACCGGACATGATTTGGAAGTTTACTGAACATTTTGAGTGGATTTATTTTGTGGGAATTTCCTGTTCTTGATAATCTGTGGCGCGGTACGTCTAAATTACCCTTAGCACTGGTGTTGTGTTCATGTATTTCCCCCCTGGCAATAAATTCTTAAATATTATTTTTAATGTAGGGTACAGACAAAAGATGTATAAATTTATAGTTGTGAGTATTCTGAGTCTGTAAAAAAGAGGACGACAGTGTTCCCTATGACCTCTTTTACATATTATGCGTAAGACTTTTTTTTTGTAATTTCAAGATGTTCCTGATGTGAGGGGAGTGCCCCCATATAATCAGACCATATGAAATATGTGACTGGAATAGCCCAAAGTATGTCACCCTAAGGTACTCCAAGCTCAGTACCTCCATTAGTTTCAAGATAAGGTGTGCCACCACAACATGTTTCTTCCAAAAGAGTTTTGAGTCAGTGTGAATACCTAAGAGTTTTACTGACGTATTGCCCACTTCTTTTGACATTCCCATTTGGTGTTGTTGGGTTTTATCAGGATTGCACAGGACCTAATTGGCTGCAAACCAGTTCAGGGCCTTGTCAAGTGTTTCTTTCATTAGGCTATTCAGATTAGAAATGTCCTGCAGATCTCCACCACCTCATACTCTTACGGATTTAAGGACAGCCCCGCAGGATTCATGGTGTCATTTCCCTCCAGCACTACTTCGAACATTAGTCGAGTCCATGGCATGTTGTATTGCAGCTCTTCTGTGTGCTTGCGGGGGCCCTACACTATACTAGGCAGGTGTACCAGTTTCTTTGGCTCTTCAGTGTAGGATGCAAAGTTCCATCAGACATGCATATATTGCATCACAGTTAAGAATAACACAGGCACTGCAATATCGTGTTTATCCTCTAACATTGGATAAGCAAATTTCAAGTAAAATGTATCCCCTGTATTGAAATATGCATAATGGATGTATGAGTACAGGTTGTAGACACGTTGATGACATGTGCAAGTTTGGGTCTGCCGTGAGTCGTGCTCGGACAGCCAGCTACTAAGCTGACGACTCGCGATGAGTGAGAAGTCCGGGTTCGGGTACCGGTCAAGTACAAATTTCCATTGTTGTCATTCCATTTTACAGCAGATGTTTCTCCATATTCGCAATTGCGAATCCATTTCATGTATTTCTGAAGATTTAGCACGTGTCAGTCTTTCATTTGCATTAGAATAACAACAAAATACTTAATACATGAATTAGGCCATCTTCCAGTGATCTTACGAACCATGTTCTTGAGCAATGTAGCTGAAACCGGGTGTCAGGATGGCTTGATGTGGATGAGTGATCGTCTACTGGAGATGGATATGGGTGCAGCAGAAGAAGACAGCTTGTGAATGCAAAAGTCCCCTTTTTTTGTTGTTAACATTCGCTCGTTCCTCGTATGCTATGCTCGTATGCTTTTGATCCTCCTTGAGTGTGGCAAATACACTGACAGGGCGTTTTCTGGCGTGTTCACCACTAGTGACATCCAGAATAACTGGCCCACGTGCCGGCCACACTATGGTGTCTGCTGTTGTCTCGGAGAAGACGGCAGGGCGACCCAAAGCCCCGAGCTCCATATCGGAGGTTGGAGGCTAGCAAAGGTGGCGTTGGGCTTCAGTAGTGCAAGGCTGAACACTCCGTAACGCCAGGTTCTCATTCAAAATAATCGAAAATTAGATTTTTTATTGTGTTAGTTTGAATGATATATGTGTCTAGAATATTGGGACAAAAAGGTTCTTTTAATGCATGCGTTACAAAAGTTTCTACAGCCCATTGTTCATAGCAGTGTTATGGCCGCCGTGTGACGCTCTCAGCCAGAGATGTCTGGTTTCGGTAGAAAACTTGTCGTGCCATGACGCACGTTCACAAAGTGATTTATACTGCAGTATGCATGCAAACATGTTAGCCGAACAAGCCGACGAACAAAGTGTGCAGGTTACCGAGTGCAGCATACGCAGCTCAGACAGATCGGGTTTTCTGGCCAAGAAGAATGACGGAATTGCTCTCCAGGAACAATTCGAGTTAGAGGAAGGGTTGGTATACGGTCCTGGAGTTTCAGAGTAAACGTGAGCAACGAAAACAACTTTTTTTGGTCACGTTTTGGACAAAATTGGCCAAAACATAATTTTTCGTCTGCCATATTGGATTATCGATTTTGAATTCTGAAAATCTGACTTCAGATTTGTGTTCTTAGACATTAAAAATGTATAACAACATGTAGTTTTTACACTAATTGAACTTAAATACGTGCAAAAGTTGTCCCAAAACTTTAATTAAGTTCTTCTCGATAAAATATTTTTCAGAACTGTGTGCAGCATAAAATAAAACGGTTCAACCTATTAACTTCAACCTCTGACCCCTGAAAACTAAACACTTTTCTTGGGAGCTTATACCTATAATATATGAAATTTGTTAATGTTAACTATTTTTTGTAAGGCTGCAAAAAGTGAAAAACAACACGTTATCATTGTCGTTTTTGATTTCAGACAACTCCTGAGGGGCTACATTGCACGCAGTCTGCATACTTCAAACTCGCAGGCCCTTGATCAATCGATAATCGCGGGCGCCATTTCGTTTCGTTATGTATTGAAAATCTAAAATAAAGTTCAAAGTATGAACAATCATAATTCTAAAACACATCCGTTGTATGTCTTATCAGTGACTCAAAAACATTTCGAAACGTGGCCTATTTCTTAATCACTTGAATGAGAACCTGGACCTAATGCGAGCCCAGAAACATGGTGGCAGAGTGCAGGGTTGCCATGTGGCTGGACAATCGGGCAGCAGTAGTGGGTTCAAGGCCTGGTGACGGTGATGGCAGCTGTGTCCTAGGTATGTCACTTCCCACGCGGCAACGTCTGATACACGCTGACCGTCCTGACAGAGCCCCAACTGTCCCATGATGACTGGCTGGAAGCAGTGGGCGCATTGCTATCGGGATGCTGATCATTGCAAGAATTACCACTGCCACATTCCTCCATGTCATCGAACTCCTTTGCTAATACGAAAGCTTCCTAAAGGGTGTGTAGGGAAGCAGCATACTCACTCCTCATAAAATTCACATCAGTCTTTCCATTGTGTGCCAGCCTAGTCCACTGTAACTAGCTCTGACGTCATAAATATTGCGCAATACTTTAAAAATCAAATAAATAACCTGAAACGTTTCTAGTATGTCAGGAGTAATACTAAATGAATATGTGTTGAATATCAGTTCAATAACTTTAACCATTTTCGAAATTTGGACGTTTTTCTGTAAAAATCATTGGCGCAACAGAAACTTAAAAATTTATATTTAGATTCCTTTTGCATAATAATTTAGTAGAAACAGCATTCTGGACCTCACAAATTAAAATTTTAGTTGAAATTCATGATTTTCTGGTTTTTGTCTTAGAAATTAAGGAAGCATGATAGATTAAGTAGGCGAATAAATAAAGCTAGAATGTTTAAATTTAAGTAGAAGGGAGATCCGCTATAATCATAAAAATGTGAGAAGTTTCAACAGAATAACTATAAAACTATAGCTATAGCCTATCTCCAAAGAGCAAGTTCAGAGCTCGTCTACTGCGTGTAGTGTAATTCAATTAATTCTCTCGCCCAAAATATTTGACTTAGCCGCGTCAGACTTTTATTATGATTACTTACTTGTGTGCTGATTGCACAACTAAATTGAAAGCTTCATTGGCCATCAGCAAAGGAAGCAATGATTTATTCGATAACTTAAAGTGGTGCATTACTAGCCCAGCAGCTAGTCGGGAGAGCAAATTTGATGAGGCGTTTCCTTAGCCGTCCGCACTGCGGCTTTATATGTAAGAACACTGCGCGAGAGGAAAAGGCTCCAGTTCTCTCCAGACGCTGATTAGTGCACCACCTGTGCCGGGAGTCGCGTCGCGTCGGTATCGTTGATATAAACAGCCTCGGATGCAGTAATAAGTTACACGGGATACACGTAACCATGAAATCGTTTTCGAGTGAAGTGTTACTTTTGGGATGGCGTTAGTGATCTATCTTTAGTTTGCGTATGTCGTATTTTCACGTGCCACCGCGGGACAGACATTCTACCATTATTTAGTGTGGCGTTTGATTAACATTATCATCAAATTATGGCGAGCATTCACTTAAACATTTAGTTTGAACACTTATAGTTGCATCAGCGCATTAGACTCTGAACTGCTCTGGTAGTTGGAGTGTGTGGATTCTTTTTGGTCTGTGACTTTCAGAATATAGTGAACATTTTAGAGAGAATGGTTTTTGGTTATGAATCCCAGGCAATCCCCTAATTCCTCAGAGCTATAAGCTGTAGCTATAAATGTATTTCTCAGACGAAGTGGGCACTAGGAATTCTAAATGCAGGCTTCACGTTTTGCTAATCACTTTCTGGTTGCCATTACTGTAGTTAGAGAGCCAGTGTTGAGAACGGCAAACAACAGCATTAAATAAATAATAGGAACATTCTCCAATTATTCCACCCGCCGCTCCACAGGTGGTCAGAATCTGTCGACCAAATTGCCTCATTTTTCAGCCTCTCTTTATCTTTTGCTTGTGACATCAGCATGCATAGCCGAACTATTGTTGTTGACAGTAATTTGCTATCGATTTTGGTAAGAATAATCCTATCATTGAACTGTTCATAGTAACGGACTCTCTGCCCTACTTTTCTATTTCTACCGAGTCCTACTCCCATTACATGATATTCTGCTGCTTTTGGTATTCGGCTATATTCGTCTGACCAGAAATCCTTAATACAGTTCACTTCACTGACCCTTGGTAAACCTGTACCGTGCCTTTGCATTTTCCTCTTCAGGTTTTCTAGCGCCCTACCACATTCAGTCCTCTAGCATTCCACACTCCGATTTGTAAAAGTTTGCCCTTTCGCTGGGTATTCAAACATTTCTCGCGGTCACCTCCCCCATGTCGATCTCCTCTAGAAGCTCGAATGAGAGACAAATGTTGAATCTTTTGACAAAGGAGGAATTTATTATGCTGTTCTTCAATTACAGGCCTCACATAGTGTGGTTATACTTTTTTTCCGCAGAGGTCTCCATTGCCATCTGCTTCTTCACACAATTGATCATTGCTGAGTCTTCCACCTTTTAAGAACAGTTTCCCATCTAAGGATAAGACGGTACCCTGAACCTCTACCTTCTCCTACGCCCTTTTTGACAAGGCCACTGGCAGAACACTGGTGACTACTAATACTGGAAGAATTCAGCTGCGCCGGCCGGAGTGCCCGAGTGATTGTAGGCACTACAGTCTGGAATCGCGCGACCGCTATGGTCGCAAGTTCGAATCCTTCCTCAGGCATGGATGTGTGTGATGTCCGTAGGTTGGTTAGGTTTAAGTAGTTCTAAGTTCTAGGGGACTGATGACCTCAGAAGTTAAGCCCCATAGTGCTCAGAGCCATTTGAACCATTTTCAGCTGCCACTGTTGGTGATTTTCATTCGAAATTGACGTAACGGCTGTGTTTGAACGAAGGACCCAGGAAGTATTTTATTCTGGCCAAAGACACTGCCACGAGACCACGATCTGCGTGTGGTTACTTGAAATTAAGCATTTAAATCTGTTGATAGCAGGACGTATAAGAGATAAGAAGTGAAATTAGGAACTAACGTAGTTTTAATTTAATTTCAAACAATTTATAATACATATCTTGAAGTAGTTCAATAATATGTACTAAAAAAAGGGAAAAAATGGACAACGCACCACGACCCAAATGGGTCGGAAATCGGCAGACGTGGTGTTCATGTAGAGACAAACAAATGATTACAATTTCAGAAAAAATGGGCGATTTATTCAAGAGAAACAGCTTCACAAACTGAAAACACGTTGATCACTTCTGGCACATTACTGCTAAAGTTTTTGGATGTCCTCCTGAGGGATAGTCTGCCAAATTCTGTTCAATTGGCCTTTTAAATGGTCAAAATCCCAAGCTGGAGGAGGATGCTCTCCTTAATTGTCCAAAGGTTCTCAGTTGTGCCACAACTGAGACAAGCCAGTACAAACTCTCGCCGTGTACATGCGGCCATTAACTTGCTGAAACGTGAGGCTAGGATCGTCGACGTATCGCTGCGCCGTAAGTGTGCCGCGGATGGCAACCAAAGGGATCCTTGTATGAAAAGAAAAGACACCCCAGAACATCACTCCTGGTTGTCTGGCCGTATTGCGGGTGGCAGTCGGGTTGGTAGCCGACTGCTGTCTGGGGTGACTCCAGACACGTCTTTGGCCTGGAACCCCATTGATGGAGTAGTAACTGAGCCCCGATGACCAGCGAATCCGTGTCTGGAGATGCTTCAGAGAACGGAGGGATACCAAACCTACTGTAGCCAACCAGACGGTGCGGCAACCAGAAATGATGGTCTGGGGTCTGGGGCATTTCTTTCCACAGCAGGGCCCCTTTGGTTGCCATCAGTGGCACCCTCACAACATAGCGGTACACCGACGGTATGCTACGCCCCGTTTTGTTGCTCATCGCGTCGAATCATCCTGGGGTTACATTGCAGCAATATAATGCCCTCCCTCCCGATAACGGCGAGAGTTTGTACCACTTGTGTTCGTGCTTACAAAACCATCCCTTAGCAAGAAAGGTTGCCAGATCTTTCCCCAATTGGGAACCTGTGGAGCAGGGCGCTCCAACCAGCTCGGGATTTTGACGACTTGCCGCGCCAATTGGACACAATTTGGCACGATATCCCTCAAGAGCTCTTCTAACGTCTCTGTCAATCAGTGCTTGCATAAGGGCCAGAGATGGACCAACAAATTATTGACTTGCTCTTATTTTTGAATCAGTCTTCCAGTTTTCCTGAAATTTAATCATTTGTTTGTCTATACATGTACATCATACCAACCGATTTCCATCCTATTCGGATAATTCCTTCGTGATGCGTCATTCTTCCTATCTTATTGTTGAGTGTATTATGATGCAGTTTGTGTAATAACACACTGTATTATGAAATTATGGCATATCTATTTTTTTCATTTATTTATTTAGCAGGAAGTGCAGTTTTGTCAGTTACTATATAACAAACTCTGCTTATAATGCCAAGTAAATAAATAAATAACAAATGACATATTTCGGTGAAGGATACCCAGGGTATTAACATAGTGGTTTTGCCACTCGGGTACTTCATCGCTTAAGATTTTACACATTTGTAATTACATCAAGAAGAAAGTTAGATCACAAGTCTAGATATTACTATGTGTGGATTGTGAATTTGTAAAATGGCTATTGTAGAATTTACAGCGTTGAAAGCGTGAAACTGTACAGGGTGGCTGGATTGAAGAGTTTTTAGCAAACAGAACACAGCATGTTGTTCTCAATGGAGAGACGTCTACAGACGTTAAAGTAACCTCTGGTGTGCCACAGGGGAGTGTTATGGGACCACCGCTTTTCAAAAATGGTTCAAATGGCTCTGAGCACTATGGGACTTAACATCTATGGTCATCAGTCCCCTAGAACTTAGAACTACTTAAACCTAACTAACCTAAGGACAGCACACAACACCCAGCCATCACGAGGCAGAGAAAATCCCTGACCCCGCCGGGAATCGAACCCGGGAACCCGGGCGGACATGCGGCTTTTTGCGGATGATGCTGTAGTATACAGAGAAGCTGCAGCATTAGAAAATTGCAGGCGAAATGCAGGAAGATCTGCAGCGGATAGGCACTTGGTGCAGGGAGTGGCAACTGACCCTTAACGTAGACAAATGTAATGTATTGCGAATACATAGAAAGAAGGATCTTTTACTGTATGATTATATGATAGCGGAACAAACACTGGTAGCAGTTACTTCTGCAAAATATCTGGAGGTATGTGTACGGAATGATTTGAAGTGGAATGATCTATAAAATTAATTGTTGGTAGGGGCGTGTGCCAGGTTGAGATTCATTGGGGGAGACCTTAGAAAATGTAGTCCATCAACAAAGGAGGTGGCTTACAAAACACTTGTTCGACCTATACTTGAGTATTGCTCATCAGTGTGGGATCCGTACCAGGTCGGGTTGAGAGAGGAGATAGAGAAGATCCATAGAAGAGCGGCTCGTTTCGTCACAGGGTTATTTGGTAAGCGTGATAGCGTTACGGAGATGTTTAGCAAACTCAAGTTGCAGACTCTGCAAGAGAGGCGCTCTGCATCGCGGTGCAGCTTGCTGTCCAGGTTTCGGGAGGGTGCGTTTCTGGATGAGGTATCGAATATATTGCTTCCCCCTACTTATACCTCCCGAGGAGATCACGAATGTAAAATTAGAGAGATTCGAGCGCGCACGGAGGCTTTCAGACAGTCGTTCTTTCGCGAACCGTATGCGACTGGAACAGGAAAGGGAGGTAATGACAGTGGCACGTAAAGTGCCCCCCGTCACACACCGTTGGGTGGCTTGCGGAGTATAAATGTAGATGTAGATAAAATTGGCCAAAAAAACATTTCATGCACGCAAGTTGCATCATCCGCATTCGAGGCAGACGATGTTACATCTACTACCTATGTGAAGGTGCGTGAAAAATTTTCCAGGGGAGTTTTACTTTCTGCACCCTCTATTTACAAACATCTTAAGAGAACTTCTATCGCTTTCAGTTACTGAATATTTACATTCCGAAACAATACATTAGTCTGCTGATTTACCCAGGCCCTAGAATTTCTTAGACGCAGATACTGCGCAACAATCACGGATATAGGTCACTTATTACGTGCAGGTTTGTATGCAGCATTTTTCTAGTGTCAAGAAAGTCGGTTCTTTGTAAACGGTGTGCTCAGATGTAGTGCTGTCTATAAA